>NW_027202382.1:47954104-49154104 GCF_024711535.1 Dipodomys merriami | reverse complement strand
CCACCAGAAAACTGGAAGTGGTGCTGTAGCTCAAGTGGTAGAATGTTCGCTGAGGGACATCGCCCAAGCCCAGAGTTCAAGCCCCACGACCGACAAAAAAAGAAAAGAAAAAAAGAAATGTACTCAGTACCTTACTTACTCATAACTGTAGCCCCTCTGTACAGCACCTTCACAACAAAATAAAGTATACATATAATTTTTTTTGTCGGTCTTTGGGAGGGGAAGGGGAGGCACAAAATGGAAGGACAAAGAGTGGACAAATGCAGCAGTGGTACTCAGTGGACACTATGTTGAAAATGAACCATACAACTTGTGGGTGGGGACAAGAGGGAAAACCTGGGAGAGAGCTAGGGAAGGGGTAAGGTTGTCCAAAAAGAAATGTACTCTTGACCTGAATTATAACTGTAACCCCTGTATATCACCTTTATAATAAAATGTTGCATTAAAAACTAAACTGAGGGGCAGTACCTAGGCCCTGGGTTCAAGCTCCAGGACTGGTGCACACGCCCATGTGCATGTGCACACGGACATACACACACAATGCCAAAATACAAACAACCAAGAAATGACCATGCAACCTGAAGGAGGAGAGAGGGGAGAACGGAGGGAAGGCTGGGATCTTGGCCAGAGCTCCTGCGAGTCTCCAGAGCCAGCTGATCTGGGGCTGATTCTCACGTGTGCCAGCCTGTGGGCCCTGGGAGCAGCTCCTCCTGGCCGGTCTGCCTGGAGGGAGGGCTGTGCCAACCCGTGGCAGCTCTGAGCGCCAACTGCACAGGATGGGGAACCCCAAGAAGGAAATGGGGTGCCCGCGGGGACAGAGGGCAGAGGCAAGAGGCCCTTGCAGCTCCTCTGCCCAAACCCAGCGCACTGTAAACCACGGGCACCATCTGTGAAGCTCTTCTCTTTGGGCAGAGCTGCTGGGCACCATCTCATCCAGCACGAGACTGGCTCCCAGAGTCAGAGACCAGGCTCCGTGGGTGGGACGGCCAGCCGAGGCAGGGCCACGCGTTGCCAAGCTCCGGCCTCACCCGACTCCCGGGTGGAGACTGTGGACCCAGCGCCCGTGTGGCCCACGAAGCCGTGGGTAGGTAGGTGGGCAGGCTGTGGGGAAAGCTATTGTGCCTGCAGTACTTGTCCTGTGCAGCAGGGGGCAGTGCAACCTAGCCCTTGGCAGAGGCCGGGCCATGAGGGGAAAGAGACGCCCTTGCCAGGTGAATAAAATCTAAGAACGCTACACTACTGTGCAGGATGCACTTAGGCTCCAACAGTCATGAAATAAAATAATCTGAAATTCAGACCCACCCAGTAACAGGTTTGTTAAATGCAGCAAGCCTGCCTGGACGCTGCCAGTGGAGGGGCGGCCCCCTGTGGTCAGCGGGCGATTCAGGCCAGGTCCCAGGGTGACCGGACCTTAAGCCGGGACTTGGGGTGGGGGGCGGCAGGGAGGAGGCCTGGTCCACGGCCTCCCCCAGGACTCGTGGCTGCCCCTGACACCAGCACGGAGCACCCTGGCCGCTGGGCACTCTGGCTGCAGTCCCCAGGCCAGGCCAGTCCTCCTGGGATCTGCTGGATTTACAAGTGGCAGGCGCAGTCACTCCTGCCGCTGGGGGGACGCTTGCCCAGAGCTGGGGACGACCCCCACTCTCCACGAGTGTGCCCCTGCACACGCACTGGCATGGGCAGGAGCCTGCGCACCTCCACCTGGGCGTGGGGGCAAAGAGGAAAACGGGGGGGGGGGGCGATGGGCGTGCTGTTCCCTCAGAGAGGCCTCGCAGCGCCCTGGGAGCCCCTTCCCTTCCCTGCGCCCTTCCTTTACTCCTCTCCTCCACCCCTTTTCTCTATCCCTCCTTCACCCCTTTCCTACTTTCACCCTCCACTTCTTCCCTCCACCCCTCCTCCATCCCCTTCTCCCCTTCCCTCTACCCTTTCCCTCCCCTTCTCCCTTTCCCTCCACCCTGTCCCTCCACCCTTTCCCTCTACCCCTTCTTCACCCCTTCTCTCCACCCCTTCTCCCCTCTACCACTCCTCCACCCTCTCCCCTTCCCTGCACCCTTTCCCTTCTTCACCCCTTCTCTCCACCCTTCTTCCCTCCATCCCTCCACTCCTTCCCTCCATCCCTTCCTCCATCCTTCTAGCTCGGACCTCATCACTCCCTTCCCTTGTGCCACCTTCTTCCCTTTGTTTCTTTGCCAAAACATTGGGAAATACCTGCTGTGCCGCAATGCCACGCCACATACACTTGGTTGAAACTTTTGGAATGAAAGGTTCTGGACAGGAGTGGAGCCTGGCATAGACTCAAGCCCCAGGCATCCCCCAGGAGTTGGTGGAGAACTGGATTCCCTAAAAAAGACAATCTGGTCAGAATTAACCCGTTGTTCGCTGAGAAAGAGAAGTCCCAGTGTGACTGCTGCTCACCACAGTGACCCAGGGCCCAGTGGCAGGATGCCTGCCCTGAGCCCTGACAAGTCCCACCTGGGAGAGCGTCTGTCCTGCCTCCAGGCCAGTTCAGGCCTGCCATTGTATACAACAACCCTTGTTTCCTCCTCTAACAAGCAGCTCAGTATCCAACCACCATGGGAACCCAGTCCGAGAGGCACAATGGAGAGGAAGCTGCCGAAGCAAGCGTTTGGAAAGGAGCAGAGATCACAGCAGGCAAAGCAGCCATGAAGATGTGTCTGCAAGGAGTCCTTAGCTGGGTTCAGCAAAGAGAGGCCGGCGCAGGTGGGCGGAGCACTTCCATAAAGCTGCCTGTGGTGGACAGATGGCTTCTGATTTGACCTCGACAACAGAATAAGGGACTGCAAGTTCAATGAATAGTCTCTGGCCAGAGAAACAAGGTCAAACACTTAAGTTTCTTCACTTCCAGTGGTTCCTGGTATTTCCAGCTGAGTGGACATCTTTCTGTGACCAGTGGGTGCCACGCCACCTTCTGCGGAGTCTGCGTAAGAGATCACGTTAGACAAAGAGCTTCAAGGAAGCATGCCCCCAGGAAGGGGGTGTTGGTTCAAGGCTTCCCATACACTTGGCTGCACCTTTATAGCCTCAACCTTTATTCTTACTATATTCTTCTTGGCTGTACATTCGTTGCCTTTATTCTTGTTTTGGCTATTTTTCTTTTTTTTTTTTTTTTTTTTGGTCCGGTAGTGGGGCCTGATCTCTGGGCCTGGGCGCTATCCCTCAGCTCTTCAGCTCAAGGCTAGCCCTCTACCACTTGAGCCACAGCACCACTTCTGGTATTTTTCTTTTTGCTTATGTGGTGCTGAGGAATTGAACCCAGGGCCTTAGGCATGCAAGGCAAGCGCTCTGCCACTGAGCCACCTTCCCAGCCCATTGGCTATTTTTCTATTGATCCGCGAACAGAGCATGTTGTATTTTTCCAGTCCAATAGAGATGGCTTCTCTAAGTAATAAAGTCTAAGGCCAAAGATTAAATGTGGGCAATCCCCCAATCAATCTATCATCTGATGTGACGTTGCCTCCAGAAACTCCTACAACTTCACAAGCGGTTTTGCAGCTCATGAATAGTAAATATAAAGACTTAAAATTTCTAGATATGTCTAACAGACAAACTCAATGAACTAAACTAAGTTAAAAAGAGTTATCCCAATAGTTTAGAGAGTTCTAAAAAGAAGGGACCTCTGATTATAAAAGAAAAAGAAAGATTCTCCCAACAGTTATGATTAAGTTTAGTCCAACTTATGTTATAGGGAATAGATGGTGTTTTCACACAAAATATAAAGTTAGTAACATATTTCCTGAACCAACCAAGAACCATTTCCTTATACAGGAGCTTATAAAGATGAAAATAGTTGAATAAAAATAAAATAAAAAAGAGTATAATGTAAGTACAGCCCTGTCTTAGGTTTGTTAATTATTAAACATAAAAAAGGCTGAATAGATGACGTATTCTATTAAACAATATGCTAGACTTGTTTCGCACCACGTAGCTTAAACAGTTGGTGGGATAGTCATAAATTTTCATGTAATTCATCAATGCTTTGCCTTTAAAAAATTGATTACATGCTTAAATAAACAAGGAATCTATGTCACAATCACACACTGTATAAAAGTGTTAATTCTCCTCAATAAAGATACACTCAGATGCAACTCTTTTGAGTCTGTGTCTGTTTGTCACTTCGCCGACTCCTTTGCCCACCTATCCCGAGATCCCTGTCCCGGTCGGTCCCAGTGCTCCGGCCAAGCTGGTCCGTCGCACCGCAAAGAGCAGAGGACAGCTCTGGGGAGTCAGGCCTGGGAGGAGAGGGAGGGAGGGAGGGAGGGAGCCCAGGCCTGGCCTGGCTTTCTTTCAGGGACACCAGGCCCATGCACCTCCAGCCCTGAAAAGGGGAGCCAGGTGCCACTGGGACCCAAGGGCGCGGACAGTGTGCCCTGTCTTTTCTTCCTAGACCAGCTCAGTCTTGCTCCAGCAAGAGCCTTGCCCTCCCTCCCACAGGACAGTGCCTGCTGGGCTGGAAGCTGGCCCTCAGCCTGCTACTTGCTGTGTTGCTGGGAACCTGTGTTGCTAGTGGGATCACCTAGGAAATCGAGAAACTGCCCTTACACTGAGCCCATGCAGGGGCGAGCTCAGGCCAGTGCTGGGGCAGCACAAGCTGCCCCGCCTCCCCCCTTCCCCTGCCCAGAGGGAGGGGCTCCTGGGCTGGGGAGGCTGAGGCACCACTCTGGCAGGGTGGGGCAGTAGGCAGAAGCCCAAATGCAGACCCAGGCCCTCCCTGTCCTCGCTTGGCCCCCACCGCAGGGGGACAGGCTGGGTGACCGGACTGTGGCAGAGAGCTTCACGGGCTTCTGCAAACCTGGCCGGGGCAGGTGGGAGGCTGGGGAGGAGTGGAATGCGGGCCACACAAGGAAATGAGTCTGATCCAAGCTCAGCCCTCTGGGGCCTGCGCCTCATTCAAGAAGGCCTTGGGGCAAGTGGCCCCACCTCCTGGCTCAGGTGGGTCTGCTCCCGCCTGCCTGGGGCTGGCCAGCACAGCTGACAGTGCTGGGGACGCCAGCTGGGCCAGAGGTCAGGTAGCACACAGCCTGCCTGCCGGTCATCACGGCCCTCACACCACCACCCAGCTGGGCTCACACATTGAAGCCAAGATGGACACTGAGGTTGCCCAGGGCCCATGGCAGGCTGGGCTGAGTTCAGCTCTTGACCTCTGGACCAAGCCATTCTTGCGGCTGGGGTCCCTGGGGGCGTCCCCTTGTCCTTCATGTCTTCCCCCTTGTGAGCCAGCCTCAGGTCCTCCTGACGTGAGGAGCAGGAAGCCCTTGGTCTCTGACACCTGTCAGTTCCCACCCTCACCCCAGCCCCAGCAGCCCTGGGTGGGGTGGAGCTTCTGGGGTAGGGGCTGGCTCCTGCAGACAGGCCTCTGGGCCTGCAGTCTCCCCAACCCCCCCCCCAGCCCAGGCCTCTGGCTCCTGCTCCTCCTTGGGAGCGGATGGGGTCTCCCCATACTCCTGTGTGATCTCTGAGCCTGAAGTACTAAGTGGGGGCCCTCAGTCAGCACCCCAGTGTGGTGACTCAGAGACCTGGGTGGTACTTCTATACATACATGTCCCTATGCCCCGGGGGAGTCTGAGGACTGACCCCCTGCAGGGGGCAGGGACCTGGCCTGCTCACCTCACTTCATCTATTTTTAAGCAGAAGCCCATGAAAGATTCACAGGCTGCTTTATTTACAGGTGTGGGGTGTGTGTGTGGGGGGGTGGCATTTGTGCTCTGCCCACCAGGAGGCCTCAAAGGCACAGGAAGGAGCCTGCCTGCTCAGAGCTCTGAGGTGGCCCCAGGAACACAGGCCTGCTCAGAGTACTGGGGTAACCCTGGGGACACAGACCTGCCTAGAGGTCCGAGCTGGCCCCAGTGACAGGCTAGCTGTGGGGCCTCTGCTGGGCTCTGGTTTCTCACCTTCCTCCTCCAGCCTCCAGCTGGGCTCCGATTCCCCCCCCACCAGAGGAGCCCCTGCGGCTGACCACCGAGGGCTTCTGGGGGAGGGACTGGTCCCCTGGTCCTGTTCTAAGCAGCTTCCTTCCTCCTTGGCAGGCAGAGGGTGCGGAGGGTCCCAGCAGGGCCCCACCCTGGCCTCAGGCACGAGGTGGCTTGTTTCCTCCCAGCCGCGCTAGTTGAGGCAAGTGTCCCTGTTTTACAGAGAACCCTAGTGCTCCTGCACAGCGAGAAACCGAGAAACTGGGAGTCAGAAGCCAGGTCAACCAGACTTCAAAGCCCGAGGCCCTGCCCACCCCTCCCACCCCACACCGCAGCCCAGGGTCACAGGCCTGCTTCTCCTCTGCTCCCCAAGAGAACGGAAAACTCCATGCCCCTGTCTGTACCTCCAGGCTCCCTTCTCCCTCCCCCACACCAAGACAAAGACACAAGACAGGCAAGCAGGTGGGTCTGCCTCTGGCCGCCTGTGCCCCTCTGGCAGCCCGTGCCCCTCTGTGCCAGCCTGCCCCACGCCCAGCTTCCTCCTGCTACAGCTTTGCCCCTCCTGGCCAGGCCCTCCTGTGGGCCTCAGGAGGAGGGCTCAGCCTTGACCATGCCGCTTGGTGTCATGTGGCTGGAACCCAGCAAATGCCCAGGAGGGCTCTCGGCTATCCTGGGGCTGGGACAAGCCCACTGCCTGGCACTGACAGCACCCCCTGGGTGATGGGGACCGCCACCTGTCCCCAACCAAACTAGAGGCTGCCTGGGTGCAGACCCCTGCCTTTGGGCACTTCAGTAGTCCCAGAGGCTCTGGAACCTGGCTTGTAAAGGTCAGGCAAGGAAACTGCAAACAGCCTTCCTCCTTCCAACCGCCTCCCCAGCCCCAGGCTCTGTCCTCTTCCCCTTCCTGCAGGGGGAAACGCAGATGTTGTCTTCCTACACTTACCTCCCTGGGAGGAGGAAGTGACCGGAAGGCCCGGTCAGGTTTTGTCACAGTTCCTGGAGACCCTGGGAAAAGCCTGCTTTTGGCTTCACATCAGGACACAGAGAGGAAAACTGGGGGCCTCACCTCCTGAGGACTGCTTGGGGGATCCCCAGCAGCCCTGAGCCCATGAGAGAGGACTAGCCGAGAAACAGGGCAGGGTCCGGTCTCACAACCCCTCCCCCAAAGAACCACCCCCCCAAAGCAAAAAAGTAAAACAGAACAAAATGGGGAGAAAGGGAAGGGAGGACAGTGAGCTGGGGTCTAGGTCAGAGGAAGCTGGCATGTAAGGCCTCCCCTGGTCGGGGGTGGTGGGTTCTCAGAATGCTGTCTGGGGACCCCAGGCCCTCTGAGCCCACACCTCAGCATTGTCTCTGACATCTGGCTGCCACTCTAGGAAGCTGGAAATCTGGTAGCTGAGGAACGGAAAAGAACTGGAGAAGGTAGGTCCTGATAGTTTCAGGATGAAATGTCTCCGGGTGTGATGGAAGTGGCCCTGTTCTTCCTTCCTCAGAAAACGTTCGAAACCAGCAGGTGGTGGACTGTGGGACTTGCAGCAGAGCCTCTGACAAGCATGCACTCCCCTATCCTGGGGCTGCATGTGTGTGCTGCGTGTGTGTGCACTCCCCTGTCCTGGGGCTGTGTGTGTGTGTGTCCTCCTAGAGCAGCAAGTGAGGGCCCAGTGAGTACTCACTGGGAGCATGGCCCTGATGGGCGGGCTGAGCTGCTGTGAACACAATCACCTGATGTCTGCCAGGGGCTTGCCTTGATGACACACTCCTGGTGACACACACTCACTGGCACTCACTCCCGGTAGCCCCAAGTCCCACCCAGGCTCCGGCCCCAATCCCTGGGCGTCCAGAGCGCTGCCCTGTGGGGCGGGGCTCAGTGGATCCAAAGGGCCAGGCAACCGGCCAGGTGTCCGACCCGCTGACCAGTGGGCACTCAGAAGCCGTTCAAGGGCCCTTTGTGCAGCCTGTGTGCCCTTGGATGGCTGAGCTGGACGCAGGGCTGGAGGCCAGCATGGCAGAGGCTCTGGCTGGACTGGAGGGCAGGTGGCAGCACCGGGGCCAGGCCAGCGGCAGGGTGACAGTCCCCACCCCTCACCCTGGGAGGGCAGCGCGGCCCCCCGAGGGGCGGGGCGGAGGCCTGGTGTGGGGACGCGCGGCCGGCAGGCATCCCGGGGCGGGGCGGGGCGGGGCGTCCCGGGGCGGGGCGGCCGGTGGGTGACACCGGGCCGCGGGGTCGGCGGGCGTCCCGGGGCGGGGCGGGGCGGCCGGTGGGTGACACCGGGCCGCGGGGTGGGCGGGGCGTCCCGGGGCGGGGCGGGGCGGCCGGTGGGTGAATCCGGGCCGCGGGGTGGGCGGGGCGTCCCGGGGCGGGGCGGGGCGGCCGGTGGGTGAATCCGGGCCGCGGGGTGGGCGGGGCGTCCCGGGGCGGGGCGGCCGGTGGGTGACACCGGGCCGCGGGGTCGGCGGGCGCCCCGGGGCGGGGCGGGCGGGGCGGGGCGGCCGTACCTAGCCACCTCCCTCGGCCCTCGCAATAAGGGGCGCGGGCGCGGCGGGCGGCGGCGCCGTCGGGGCTGGGGCGCGGCCATGGCGCTGTGGCCGTGGCTGGCGGCGGCGCTGCTGGGGCTGCTGCTGCTGCTGCCGGCGCTGAGCCGCCCCGCCCGCTTCTACGCCAAGCTCGGCGCCTACTGCGCGCTCTGCCTGGCGGCGTCCGCGCTGGCCTCGGCCGTCTGCCTGCTGCGCCGCGGCGGCCGCTCCGTGGACAACATGAGGCGAGCGGCGGAGGGCGCGGGGCGGCGGCGGGCGCGGGGCGGCGGCGGGGCGGGCGGCGGCGGAGGGCGCGGGGCGGCGGCGGGGCGGGCGGCGGCGGAGGGCGGCGGACGGCGGGCGGCGGGGCGGGCGGCGGACGGCGGGCGGCGGGGCGGGGGGCGGCGGAGGGCGCGGGGCGGGCGGCGGACGGCGGGCGGCGGGGCGGGCGGCGGGGCGGGCGGCGGGGCGGGGGGCGGCGGAGGGCGCGGGGCGGCGGCGGCGGGCGGCGGGCGCTCGGTGGACAACATGAGGCGGGCGGCGGGGCGGGCGAGCCGCGCTTCCGCTTCCCGAACTTTCTCCCTCCACGGCCTCTTCCTGCCCCGCCCGCGCCCCGCGCCCCGCGCCCGGCGTCCCGCGCCCCGCGCCCGGCGTCCCGCTCCCCGCGCCCCGCACCCGACTCCCGGCTCCGCGCGTCACAAAGTCCCGCGCTCGGGCTCCTTCCCGCGCCCCGCGCGGCCGGGCGAGGCCGAGCCCGCCTCCGGGGCGGGGACACCGAGGCCGCGCTGGCCGCAGGTGGGGGACACCTGCGCCCCGGGGCGGCCGCGGCGGCCTCGCGCCCTCCGCTCTCCCGCCGCACGGGAGCTGCTGCTGCTGCCGGCCCGGGCGGACGGACGGACGGGGGGCGGGGGGTGGAAAATCCCCGCACACCCGCGCGGCGCAGGCGCTTGGCGGCCGTCGGGCCCGCGCGCCGCCCTCGCCCCGGCGGCCCCCGCCCCCCACGGTTGCCCCATCCCCGCTGCCCACGGCCCGCCGGGGGTTTTGCAACGCCGCGGAGGGCAGGGTGCAGGCCTGTGGGGGAGGCTGGGGTCACGCCCCGGGGAGGGGCGCCGGGCTTTCGCGGGGACTGGGGCTGCCCTCCCCCGGGCGTCAATGCCAGGTGGTCTTGAGGGTGCTGCGCAAGGGCCTGGCCGGTGTTCTGTGGCACCCACCTCGGGCAGGGCGGTGCCCTCCCGGGGCAAAGGGCCAGCGTGTCGTGTCCCTGCACAGTCGTCCTCGTGGGAGCAGAGGGCCTCTCCAGGCCCCGGTCTCCCAGGACCGGCCTGCCCTTGAGAGGCTGGAGGGACTGTCACGGGCATAGGAAGGGGCTTGCCGTGGGGAGCGTCCCCCACACCAGTATCCAGGCCCTTCTGCACCGATGGAGCCGGGCACCCATGACTGACACCTGTAATCCTAGTTACTCTGGAGGCTGAGATCTGAGGACCACAGTTTGAAGCCAGCCTGGACAGGAAAGTCAGTGAGACTCATTTCCAATTAACCACCAGAAAGCTGGAAGCAGAGCTGTGGCTCAAGTGATAGAGCACCAGCCATGAGCGAAAAAGCCAGTCATACTGAGTTCAGTCTGCCCTGAGTTCAGGCTCCAGTACTGGCATACACACACACAAAGGACACACAAGACAGGCGTGCACACCTTGAAGGGATAGATGGCTCAAAGTCCGGGGCAGGTATGTCTCTGGGAGGAAGTTCTGCTGTCCCTGGGCCCAGCCAGGGAGGGCATGCTTGCTCGCTTGGAGCGAGCCTGTCCCAGTGCAGGCTGGCAGCTGGGCGTTTTCAACAGGCCTGACTTGGGACATCCATGGTGGGTCTCACCCTCAGGCTTGATGTGCACTGCAGTGGTGGCCTCATTACTAGCAGCTTCCTGCTCTCAGAGAAGCCCAGCCTGCTCTTCCTGCACCACAGCTTCCTGGGGGCCAAATCCAGTCACCAGCTGCCCTTTTGTGTGAGGGCTAGGCCTAGCAGGATGGCCAAGCCAGGACAGGGCCTTCCCATACTGCCAAGCCCATGGTTCAGCATGCCCAGCTAAAATACGCAGGCCCCCAAGGCCTTCCTGCACCCTCCCTCCCACCCCAGCACCACCCAGACAATGGCCCTGAGGCCTGGGGACCTTGGCTGGGTAACAGTAGGTGTTTTGTTTCTATTGGCATCTGGGTTCCCAGGGCTAAGGGAGGGAGGGCTTCAGACCAGACAGAGGCCAGGAGACCGAAGTCCTGCCCCTGGGCCTCAGGTCCCTGTGACGGCCTCTCCCCTGTACCGGCAGATCAAGGGACAGATGCAGACATGGTCAACGTGGGGACCTCCGGCTGGAGGGTGCAGAAGAGTCAATGTGGAAAATGCACAGTGGGTGCCGTGTCATTAAGCTCCCACTTGTTCTGGGGGTGGGGGAAGAATGTGGGAGTGGAAGCTTGCCTCTGTGTCTGGTTCTCCAAGCCTGAGCTTAGACAGGCTGAGCGGGGCTGGAGCCCCAAGCCTGGATAGAGCCTGGGCACCGTGGATGCCCCTGTCCTTGGAAATGGGATGGTGGGCTGCGTCAGTTTACAGATGAACAGCTGAGACTTCCAGGGCACTTTGATGGTATGGTGTAGGAAGAAAGGAGGCATCTGCCCAAGGTCTTAGAAGTAAGATATAGCTGGAACTCAGAGTGAGAAAAATGTTCTTGTCACCCGGCACCAGTGGTTCCCACCTGTAATCCCAGCTACCCAGGAGACTGAAGTCAGAGTGTAAAAAGTCTGTGAAACTCTTCTCTTCCAGTTAACCAGCAAAAAGCTAGAAGTGAGGTGTGGTTCAAGTGACAGATTGCTAGCCAAGAGCAGAAAAGTTAAGTGAGAGCACAGGTCCCTGAGTTCAAGCCCCAGGACCAGCGCACACACACACAGAACCTTTAGTCTTCCACCTGTGCACAACCTGGCCCTGCGCTCTTGGAGAGACAGCCGTACTCCTCCTCTTCCTATGAGGTTGAGGCTGGTGCGGGAGGCTTTGCCGTTGGCAGTGGGCCTCTGTGTGTGCAGGGAGCGGCGTTGGTAATGGAAGGGCCAAGGCTGACTTCAGGCTGGGCTGTGGGTGGTCTCTTCTCTGTGTAGGGGTTGGGTTGAGGTGTTCCACCTACCTGACAGGCCATAGCAAAGCAGAAGCTGCGTGTATTGGACTTGGGCTCGGCCGCGGGTTAAGAGTGATAGAGCCGCTGGCCTTGAAGGACAGAGGAAGTGCCCTTCCTGGTAAGGATGGCATGCTGGTGCTGGCATCCCAGGGGCCAGATCCTCATCCTCTGCCATCTGTGCCCACCCCAGGCTTGGGGAAGAGATGGGTACTGCTGTGCCTACAGAGACCAGGGGCTTGTTGGCATTGGTCAGGATTTGAATTTAGACAGGACCCAGCCTCATAGCCATGATCGCCAGCCCTGAAGCCCCTGGGTCCACGACAGACTCAGAGATAAGGGCCACACGGCTGCATCTCTCCCTGGCCTGCGGGCCCTGGGCCTGGAGGGAGGCTGGGTCTTGTGTGACCGACGCCAGAGAGGATGGGCTTCTGCCCGTGTCTCTGTGGACCCTAGAAGTGGAGGTCCCTGGGGAGGGCTGTGTTTGGCCAGGGAGGAAGATCCTGTGCCCACTCCCCACCCACCCCTCCAGCCAGCAGGGTCCCCTTCCTCCTGGCACCCGCTCTCCTCTGGTCCCCCTTCTGCCCGTCTCTCTTCCGGGTCCTCTGGCATTCCACTACCGTGACACTTGTTAGCAAACCAGTTGGCTTTCTGGAGTCTGCTGTCCCCACTCTGATGAGGCCAAGCAGATGGCCCTTCCCACAAGGCTCCACCCAGAGAGCTTCCAGGTCTCCCTGGATTGGCCCAGCCCAAGACCAGTAGTGAGGGCAAGGGTTAGCTAGTGGCCTTCCACGAGGACAGGCAGGCCCATGGCTTGAACCTGTCCTTGAACTGCTTCCTGGAGCTGGGGCTGACAGGAGGTGAACAGTCACTCTTAGAGACTCTGGCACTAATGTTGGGAAGTTCCCAGGGGACCCACCTGTGTTCTGTCCCAGCCTGATGGAATACAGCTGCTTCTGCTCTCCTTGTGCAGATGGCCTGCAAGCTTAGGAAGGTCAAGTTCCTAGCCCAGGTCACAGATGGAATGGAAGGAGCTCAGACTCGCCAGCTGCAGGGACACGTTGTGGCATGGGCTGGTCACTCACGGGCCCTGGCCACCTCTGAGCAGGGGGTGAGGACTTGCCTTTGTGAGCTGGGTCCAGAGCGGTGCTTGGCTTATCTGTATCTGTGTCGGGCAGGCAGCAGGGGTGGCTTTCAGCCCCCCTCCCCATTACAATGGACCTTTCACCTTTCTCTGGTGGGCTTGCTGGTGTCCACTGCAGCTCCTAGGGTGCTTGGCTGGTGTCCCTCCTCTTGGAAGAAACACAAAAGAGAGACAGGCAGCAAGGCAGGGCCTTGCTTTCCAGGGTGAGGATTCCTTACCCAAAATGCACGGGACTCGAAGTATTTCAAACCTGGGATGAGCTGTCTTGGTGCTGGGACACCAGTGTGAACACAGTGTGTTTGTTTATGTCTCCTGGGCGTCCGTGCAGACTGAAGATGTTTCTAAAGTGCTTCCAGCCCTTCGTAGTCCCTTTCCTGAGGTCAGGTGTCAGTTGTTCCAAGAACGTAAGGGATTTGAGCATTTGGGGTTTAGAGTGCCTGTTGTTCAGCCTGTATAAATCCTAGAAATCCAGGTGGAGTGCTTGCTTGGTTCCAGGCGAGGTCCTGGGTTCTATCCCAGGCATCACAAAAAAAAATCACAGCTCTGGGGCTGGGAAGGTGGCTCAGTGGTAGAGCGCTTGCCTTGCATGCATGAGGCCTGGGGTTCAATTCCTCAGCACCACATATGCAGAAAAAGCTGGAAGTGGTGCTGTGGCTCAAGTGGTAGAGTGCTAGCCTTGAGCTGAAGAGCTGAGGGACAGCGCCCAGGCCCAGAGTTCAGGCCCCACTATGGGGGGGAAAAATCACAGCTCTGTCCTCTGCTGAAAAGAAACACCCACCTTCCTTCTCTTTTTCTTCAGTTCCCGAGGGTGTTTAGATCTGCTGATCCCAACTATCTTGAGCACCCCAAACTTACAGCCTCAGGGCAGACTCCTGGAGTCTTGATGGCTGGGCAGGGCTCCTCAGTAATCATTTCCCCCACCCCTCTCCAGCCAACTTGCCCTCCAGACACACCCCTGCCTCCTGCCTGCCAGCACCCCTTCCACAGGTCCTGGCTGTGCTCATATTCCCGGTGTGTGAGCTGTGGCAGGTGAGGGAGCTCTTCTTGTTTTTGTCTGCAAGTCTCTGACAGGCAGCGGAGCTGGTGAGCATTCCCTGTGGATTGCTTGATACACAATCCGAGGGCTCTGTGCTCCACGCAGCTGACCTGGCCCGCCCGCGGTGACCACATGACCACAGGCTTGGGTGGAATGAAGGACTGGCTGCCTTTGAATCTCTGGGGTCTCAGGAGTCTGCGCTGTGGACCCTGAGCAGTTACTCTGCTGCCCATAGAGGGCCTGCCTTCCTCTAGCTTCAGCCCACCTGCCTGGAGAGTGGAGCATTCTCCCCAACCTTGTGCTCCCCAGCGTGTTGCTGACAGCCCTGTGCTGTGCTAGGAGCGCAGAGGGAGTTCCCTAGGCTTCATCCCTGTGAGCTAACCTCCGATGGGTTAATGTCCTGTCTCGGGTGTGCAGAGCAGAATGGCTGGGCCCCTCCCTAGGGCCTCCTGCCCAGCCAGTGCCCGGGAGGACCTCTGGATACAGGCTACAGGGTACTCAAGGTGTCCCTTAGCAGCTCTGGCCTCAGCAGTGAGATCCAGCCCTGTCCTCTTCCAGCTGACCTCTGTGTGCCTGCCAGCGGTACCCGGGTGGCCCCAGGGAGGGGGTGGAGGCCAGCAGCAGCCTACCTGCACAGCTTCCTGCCTTCCCTCAGCCAGGGTGGCCCTCCTGAGCCTTCCCCGTTCTGTGCTGTGAGAGCACCCTCTCCCTGTCCCCTCTCCCACCCTGCCCTGCAGGCCCTGCTCACTGCTGCTTCCATCCTCAGTATCATCAGCTGGTTTGTGCGGTCCTTCAAGTATGCGTACAACCTCCGCTTTGATGTCCGGGGACGGCAGAAGCTGGAGGCGGAAGGGCCCTGTGTCATCATCTCCAACCACCAGAGCATCCTGGACATGATGGGTAAGCTGCCACCCAAGGCACGGGGTGGGGGCAGGGGGGGCAGGCTGGGCCCCCATGAGCCAGAGGCCTGAGCTGAAGCAGAGCCAGACATGTGGTAAGAGCAGCAGGCAGCCAGGGCCAATGGCGCTCACACCTGTAACCCTCACTACTAAGGAGATTGAGATCTGATGAGCAAGGTTCGAAGCTACCTAGGAAAGGAAATCCCTGAGATTTTTTTTTTTTTTTTTTTTTTTTTGGTTAGTGGTAGGGCTTGAACTTTTTTTTTTTTTTTTTGGCCAGTGGGGGGCCTGGGCGCTGTCCCTCAGCTCTTCAGTTCAAGGCTAGCGCTCTACCACTTGAGCTACAGCGCCACTTCCGGCTTTTTTTGCTTATGTGGTGCTGAGGAATCGAACCCAGGGCCTCATGCATGCAAGGCAAGCACTCTACCACTGAGCCACCTTCCTAGCCCAGGGCTTGAACTTTGGGCCTGGGCATTGTCCCTCTTCAGCTCAAGGCGAACACTCAACTACTTGAGCCACAGTGCCACTTCCAGTTTTCTGGTGGTTGAAATAAGAGTCTCAGGGACTTTCCTGCCCGGGCTGGCTTTGAACTGAGATACTCAGATCTGAGTTTCCTGAGTAGCTAGGATTACAGGCATGAGCCATCGGCACCCTGCCCGTGAGATTCTTACCTCCAATTAATCACCACAAAGCGGGGATGAGTGGTAAAGCGTCAGCCTTTAGAGAAAAAGCCAGACAAGAGCACAGGGCCTTGAGTACAAGCTCCAGTACTGGCACACCCAAAGTAGGCCGCAGGCTGCCCATGCCTGAGTGTATAGAGCGCCCCATCTTCTGTATAAGGAAGGAGGCAGAGTTGGAAGGCTTGGCATCTTGTGTGGGGTGTGCCCGGCTCATCCTCCTCCGGGAGAGGCCTAGTACACCGGCACTGCCTTGGTTCTGAATGTATCTGTGTATGTGTCCTCTGTCTCTCTTCCCCTCTCCTCCCCTTCTCCTACCCCACTTCATATAGGCCTCATGGAGATCCTTCCGAAGCGCTGTGTGCAGATCGCCAAGAGGGAGCTGGTGTTCCTGGGGCCTGTGGGCCTCATCATGTACCTGGGGGGTGTCCACTTCATCAACCGGCAGCGCTCCAGCACCGCTGTGTCCGTCATGGCTGACCTGGGCGGGCGCATGGTCAGGGAAAATGTGAGTTTGTGGCTTGGCAGGGCTCTGTGCTCACAGAGCATGTCTGCAAGTGGGAAGCGGCAGGGGCCGCGCTCCAGGCTGCCAGTGGCTGAGCCTGCGGAGGGGAGGAGAGGAGTGGCTCGTGGGGCTCCTAAAGGGCCACCAGCCCTCCCCCCTCCCACACAGCAGCCAACTCTTTTCTCCATAGCTCAAGGTGTGGATCTACCCTGAGGGCACACGCAATGACAATGGCGACCTGCTGCCCTTTAAGAAAGGTGCCTTCTACCTGGCCATCCAGGCCCAGGTGAGCCCCACACTTCCTTGGGGGGGAGAGGGGCTGGGTCAAAGGAGGCGGAGATGACCTCCAAACTGGCCAGGTAGAAGCCAGTCTGACCTGTAGGGGTGGTAGCCCCTGGGGGTCAGGCCCTTCACCTGCTGAGAGGCACGGCCTGGCTCTTGATCAGGTCCAGGCGCTGCTGACACCCCACTTCCTGCTGGCCAGGCAGAAGTCCCGAGGTTTTTTGTTTTGGTTGGTCATGAGGCTTGAACTCAGGGCCTGGGCGCTGTCCCTCAGCTCTTCAGCTCAAGCCTAGCACTCTACCACATGAGCCACAGCGCCACTTCTGGTGGTTAACTGGAGATAAGTCTTACAGACTTTCCTGCTTGGGTTGGCTTTGAACCGTGATCTTCAGATCTCAGCCTCCTAAGTAGCTAGGATTACAGGTGTGAGCCACTAGTTCCCGGCTCCAAGTGGAGCTTTATGGGGTGGTTTTGGAGGTCCTGAGCAGTGCTTCACTGGGGCTGGGGCGGCAGCGTGGGCTGGACCACAGGCCTGCTGTGAGCTCTCCCTCCTGACCTTGCCTGTGTGTGCTCCCTGGCCCGCAGGGAGGGAGGCGTGACAGCGAGCCCTGGGGGCGCCGGGAGCGGTGTGGAGCAGAGGGGGTAGAGAGACTCTGCTACCTCCACTCCTCGGCCATGAGGACCCATGTTGGAAAGAACCACCAAGGGGCCTGGGGAAGGGGCTTTGTCCTGCCTGGCTGGTTCGGGCTGCAGCCTCAGCTCACTCCCACCACCACAGTGAGCCTGGCCCTGTGCCAGGCTGTGTGCTTCCTGCTGTCCGGGACCCACTACGTCCCAGAAGCCCCCACCAGCACCAGGGGGTGGGACCCAGGTCTGACCAGCAACCTCCCTGCCCAGGCCCTCCAATGGTTCTGCATGCCTGCCTGTCTCCTGGGGCCGAGGGTATAGGGGGGAAGGGACCCAGGGCCATCTCCAGAGCCACTTTTCCTGTCCCCAGCCCCTCCATCAGGGCTCGACGACAGCCTTCCAGCCACGCCCCTGAGGCTCCCTATGGTTAATGATCACCCCCAGGGGCCACCTGGCACTGTGGCTTTGACCCTGGTATCTTGCAGGAACTCCAGCAGGCCCTGACTAGGGCTGCCCAGGGGGGCGGGGGAGGGAGGCCATAGGGAGGGCCCTGCCTTCCTGTGTGGAGACAGTGAGCTAGCAAGAAGGCTCCCTGGGTCTGACGTCGGGGTACAGGGAGGATACAGAGCCGGGGTCTGTGGTGAACACACGGGAGCAGAGCAGGCGCAGGAGTGGAAGGCAGCCTGTGGCACCCGACCTAGGGCATGTCCTTGTCTGCAGGTACCCATCATCCCTGTGGTATACTCCTCCTTCTCCTCCTTCTACAACTTCAGGACCAAGCTCTTCACCTCAGGTGAGCCCCGCCTGTCCTTGGGGAAAGGGGCACAGCCCCTGAAGAAGAGGAATGAATGGGTGGATGGATTTGGATCCTGAGTCTGAGCCTCAGTCAAGGGCCAGCACTGCTTCCTCTCCTGTCTCCCCTGGGCCCGGGGTGGAGGGGGTAGGGCCCATTTCTGTGTAAGACAGAGGCTGTCTAAAGGCCGAGGAGCCATACAGACAGGACTGCAGTGGCGTCTGATGCCGGGATATGGTCTTCCAGGCCAGACCCCCATGTGGGTAGCCCGGACCCCAGTGCCCATCATGAGTGGGCAGCCTGCCACGTTCACCCAAGCAGAAGCCCTGGCAAGCCCAGGTGGGAAGGTCAGATCAAAGGTTGAAGGTCAGTGGGAGGTGCCTGGTTTGGTTTCCCACATCTGCACCCTCCCACCCCCATCCACACCAGCACAGAAGTCTGCAGCAGGGGCTGGTTAGGACAGGCTGAGGGACTTTCCTGGGGGTGGAAATGATTGGTGGTGGCCAGGGGAGAGGACAGAGCTGTGGAAACCCATTGGACACACACTTAGAAACCTGTTTTACTGTCAGTGTTGTCTCAGTGACACACTCTAGCCAGGAGCTGAGGGAGCCTGCCCAGCTGGAGCCTCAGGTTCTCCCAGATGGGGGGTGGGCGGTCGGGGGGGGGGGGAAGGAGGAGAGGCCGGGCAGCCACTGATGCCCACTGTCCCCCCAGGAACAATCAAGGTGCAAGTGCTGGACGCCATCCCCACCAGTGGCCTCACCGAGGCGGACGTCCCAAAGCTCGTGCACACCTGCCACCAAGCCATGAGGAGCACCTTCCACCACATATCCCAAGCGCCCCAGAACGGCGCTGCCGCGGGGCCTGATGACCAACCAGCCCAGTAGCCCAGGCCACACATGGGGACAGCAGACAGGAGAAGAGGCCAGAGAATGGACAGAGAGTCCCTCTCCAGGGCTGCCAAATATCACTGTGTCTGCCCCCCCAGCCTGGCTCACAAGGCTCTCATTCAGGAAGCCGGAGGCCCCTCTGACACCTCTAGGGGGAGCCGCTCCGGGCTCTGCAGCCCTTACCTGTGCCTCCAGGGTACAGGCCTGAGGGCTAGACTGCCAGGCCTTTGGGCAGCCAGCCAAGGAGCAGGCAGGACTGGCCAGAGCTGGCCAGGGAGCCAGGCACTGGCCCCAGGTCTTCTGACGTGGCTGCCCAAGGCCCACTGGGTACAGTTTGGCTCTGGAGACCAGACCCTGGCCTGCGTCAGGCCTTCGGGAGAGGAGGTGTCCAGGCATCACATACGTCTTGGGCCACCAGGGCCACAGGGCAGCGCAGCGGGCCGCCCCTCACCACCTCGAGGACAGCGCACGGCAGTGTTGTTTTTGTTTTTTCTTTTTATAAACAAAGTCTTGGAAGTGCCTAGTGAGCTGTGACCCTTACAGAGAAGGGGCAGGGTTCCCCGGCATCTGCGTGTCCAGGAATACGGTTGTAAGAACAACAAAGCCCAATGCCCACATATTCCCCGTCCCCCACGCACACCCCGGGGGTCTGACGTGGAAGTCCTCCCCAACCCTCCGTGGGAGTGAGCCTCACCACCAGAAATGCTTTTTCCAATGGGTGGGGTGTGGCTCCACCTAACATGCAGGGCCTGATGGCTAAAGATGCCCTTTGACCTCTAGCTGTGTGCGGTGCCAGCATACCACCAGAAGGAAGTGCCTCGGAACCACCTGCCTGGACTCTTGTGGTGATGGTGCACCGGGGCTCCTGTGAACCAGCCGCACACAGCGGGGAGGAGGAAAGGTGCAGCCCCAGCCCAGCACTGCATAGCAGCTCAGTCTCCATTGTTCCCCGCCCGGCCTCAGGAGGCTGCTGCTGAGGCCCACTGGCCTTGCTCTGGGTAGGGAGGCCTCGTACCGCGGCCCTCTGGGTCCTGAGAAACACTACGTGTGGGGTGCACACAGGAAGACCCCCATCCTGAGCCCAAGTCCGGGGGCTCTGGAGAAGGGGGAGGGGAGCAGAGGCCCTTCACAGCCTTCACGGGGAGTGGGGTAGGCCCGCTGGGAGGTAGAAACTGCAGGGCAGGTGGAGGAGGCAGCTGCTTGTCCAGCCTCGGGTGGCCAGGTGGAGACCTTCACAGATCCTTCCTGCAGGAGCCTGGGGCGGGGGAGGAAGAGGAGGCAGAGCCGGCTTCACCGCCCTGGCTCCCAGACCCCATCGGGGCCCAGATCCCAGGAACACAGGGATAGTGGCAGCACACGTTACTCACAAGACCCCAGCTGCTCCTCCAGGAAGGAGACCTGTTCACTCAGGGAGTCCACGCGGTCCAGCTGCTGGAGGGAGTGGGCCAGGAGGCTGCCGGGGTCCTGGAACCCGTGCTCTGAGGCCCTAGAGGCCAGGCTGTGCAGGGGAGCCAGCGCCAGCTGCAGCTTCTGCAAGGTGGGGTGGGGGCAGAAAGTCCAGGGACCTGTCAGCCTCTCAACTCAGCGCTGGCTCTCCTTGACACTAGGGGGAGCTATTGCACCAGGAGAGCCTGAGACTGGTACAGAGGACGGTGTGACAGGACGTGTGGGGGTGGCCGAGCGCGGCTCTCCTCAGCCCGGGGAGTCCGAGCAGCAGTGTCACCTGGCATAACCCAAGCCAGAGAGGACCCTGAGTCAACAGGGGAGCCGGGGTCCTCGAAGGCCTCCCTGTGGAGCCCCATAACCTTTACTGACAGACGGAAGCTATGTCCCCAGAAATGGCAAGGGTCTACGGGCCTGACCCAGTCCAGCCCTTGTGAGCACCAGCCAGACCTGTCTGCCCAGCCTCACCTGCTCCAGCGTGTCCACCCGCGACTGCAGCCTGCGCACCTCCTCCCGCACCACAGCGTCTGCTCCTGAGGGCAGATCCAAGCGCGGGTCAGGGAGCCCAGGGCCAGGGATGGAGGCGTCCCCGCCCCAGGGAGGCTGGGCCAGCTGCAAGCCCAGCTGTCCACCCGGGACAGGCTCCCCCGCCTGCCCCACCTGATGGGTGCTCACCGGGGCGGCGAGCTCCTGGCGCTGGGCTGCTGACGGCGCATTATTACTCACGGTACGAGTTTGAAGTGTCACAGCGCGTACCAAAAGTAATAATGTCCCGTCACCAGCGAGGGGCCGTGTCCGGGATGGGGTCTTCTTGCGCTTTCTCCGCTGAGATGAGGCCTCCCGGAGAACTTGCCACAGTGCCTTCCAGAAACCTCCCCTCGGGGGAAGGGGCCCCTGCTACCACCTTCTACCCGGAGTGCCTGGCCTCTCACATGGCACATGGTACAGACCAGGGCGGGCCACCTCCACCTCACAGCCTGGACAGATCCGTCCCCATCCGTCCCACCTGCCCACCGCCTCAGACCAGGTGCGGCAGCAGGGGTGGGGGCTGAGCCTTACCTGTCCGGTCTGGGGCCATCCTGGAGGCCCCTCCCTTGGGCAGGCAGAGCGTCCCATCTGCAGACAGGCTCTGCCCCTCCCAGCACTGACACGAGTAACTGCCCGCCGTGTTGACACAGCGCTGGGGACAGCCGGCCCCTCCGGTGCTGCATTCGTCCACGTCTGCAGGAACAGACAAGCAGCCCTGCACGAGCGAGGCTCGGCCACA
The DNA here is from genome assembly GCF_024711535.1 of Dipodomys merriami. Lineage (NCBI taxonomy): Eukaryota > Metazoa > Chordata > Mammalia > Rodentia > Heteromyidae > Dipodomys > Dipodomys merriami. The sequence continues at coordinate 49,132,949 of NW_027202382.1, read as the reverse complement.
CTACGCCCCACTAAGATCCATCCATCAGTGGGCACCACGGTGGCCAGCCCTTGTCCACGTACAAGCAGGAGTGTGGCGCCGGCCTTACCCGTCTGGCAGGTGTCTCCCTTCCATCCTGCAGGGCAGCGGCAGCGTCCCGGCTGGGCACAGTGCCCTCCGTTCCTGCATGGTGGCTGGCATATTGCTGTGGGTGGGGGAGCATGTCACCCACTCCAGAGTGTCCCAAGAGCCCTGGGCAGCAGCCGAGGCGCAGCACCCCCATGCTGGGCACCACGGGTCCCACTGCCCTCACCAGCTTCACAGGCCCCAGGAAGCCCGCTGGTCCTCTTCCAGCCGGGGCAGCAGGCGTAGCGGGGCCCTGCAGGAGCCAATCCAGGGCTGCGGCGGTAGGCAGTCCGGTAGATGGTCCTGCAGGGAGAAGGGACCGTTCCAGGGACCCCACAGAGGCTGGCCCAGGCTGGGCCTTGCCTAGACATGCCGGGGGGCACCCGACCCCATCGGCCAGCTCCTGGCACCTGACTACTGGGTCACCCCCAAGAGTCCCTAAAGGGTCTCTTGGGGACTGCAGTGTGGGGCCACGGCCCCCCGGGGTCTCCAGCGATGAGCAGACCCCTGCAGCATGGGGGCCACGTGCGGGACCGACAGGCAGAGGCAGCCGGCCCTGCTGGGCTAGAGCCCAGCCCTTCCTCTCCTGGACCCCAGACGCCTCTGCTAAAGCTGCTCCTTCACTTTGGGGGTTTAAGAGCCTCTGAAATCTGGAGAGGAGTTTATGAGTCTGAGACTTTTCTAGATGCTTCTAGGCTAGGAGGAGGCGGGAGTCCCTGTCCTTAGAACAAGAATCTGTTCCCCCTCCCCTTCGGGACATCAGGGGGTGTCTCCCTCAGAACCCACCACCAGGAGAGGGAGGGGTGCTGGCTGGGGTCGCAGGGGCAGACCGGGATGACAGGCAGGTTTCAGGGGGCTGGCGATGCCCAGGAGGAAGCGGTGGGCATCCCAGGGCAGAGGGCAGCAGAGGTGGACGCCTGCAGCACAAGAGTGCTCTTCAAGGCGCCGTCCCAAGGCGGCCTCCGCGGTGATCGGGAGCATGCTCAGACTTGACCGCACCCCAGGCCCACACCAGGGACCCCACAGCTCAGGCTCCGCAGGGAGGGCTGCTGGCCGGTGGGCGCTCACCCCTCGCGGGTGCTCACCTGTAGGTGCTGCAGGCCCGGTGCCCAGCGCAGGTGGTGAGGAAGGGCTGGTACACACGCTGCACGAAGGACTCTGAAGCAGGTCCTTGGACCTCCACAGCACACACCCTACGGCTAGAGGATGCCTGGCTCAACCACAGCACTGCGGAGTCAGGACCCACGAGCATGGGGGAAGGGCTTGCGGGGGGGGGGGGGGGGAGGATGCTTCTTGGCCAGAGCCACCGTGAAGGCTGTGGGCGGCCTTGGGAAGGGCTGAGCCCCTTCCCCACCCACACCCACGCCCAGGCTTACCCGGGCCCATAGACGTGCTCAGTGCCTCCTGCGGCCAGGACTAGAAACCACAGCAGGGGGAGCTCCCAGGAGCCCTGCATGGCCAGAGTCTCCAGGTGGGCCTGCCTCCACCAAGGGCCTGGAGCGAGCAATACAGCCAAGTAAGGCCAGGAAGGCCTCCAAGGGCAGCAGCCCCCTCAGGCAGAACCACCCCTCCAGCTAGGCGGCCCCTCGACTCCGGGGCAGCACGGAGAGGGTGAGGTGGGTCGTGAGGGTAACACAGGCTGCTCCCGCTCCCTGGTGACTGGACGGCTGGCCTGCCCTCCACGCTCTGCAGCTGCGGTGCCCATGGCCGTGGGACCCCGCCAGGCCAGGGCCTTGCTGGGCCATCCCAGCCCTCTGGACGCGGCTTCCATATCTGCCCAGGGCAGAACGTGTGCCCGGGGCATGCGTGTCCCAGGGTGTGGGTGTCCACCATCAGCAGACGCCAGGGCCACTTAGAGGTGGCCACCAGAGGGGGTGTCCTTCCTAGACTCGAGTCCCTGTACGAGAGCCTATGGGCTCCTAAGGCATTGGTCCCCTGGGTCTGCCTGTGCCCAGTCGGGGTAATGGAGCAGCCCTGCTCCCCTCTGGGGTCACTGGAGTCCAGGCCTCTCCTTGAACAGCTAAGCAGTGGCCAGGAGGCTGGTGAGGCTTCCTAGGAGTCCAAAGAACCCCAGTCCACAACTGGTCTGGGCCGAGGTTCCTACAATGAGGAGCCAAGGGGTCAGGAGCCGCAGGCTCCACCACGCTGTCATGGTTGCCTGCACTGTAGACAGGAGGGTGGAACCTCTTTCTCCCAGACTCAGTTTCCCCAAAGACACCAACCACACTTAGGGTCTTAGTGCCCCCTCAGGCTCGGATGGTCTGTCCCGCAGACAGTGACACTCAAGTTGTGGGGCCCTGGCTGCTGTCCAGGGCTGGCCTCGCACAGACACTTGTCACTTGACTGGGTGTTGGGGCTATGCAGGTCCCTGGATCCACCCTAGGCCCTGGCGGGCGCGGGCAAAGGGAAGCGGCAGGAGGCGGGTCCTGCCCGGGCGGGTCCTGCCCGGCTGTTTGGAGGCAGAGGGGAGGGAGGAGGGCAGGGGGCCCGGGCTGGTGCTGGGTCTCAGGAGCAGCACAGAGGTGTGGGGGCCGGGCTCCGGGCTGGCGCAGCTGGGGGCGCCCTCCCTCAGCCCTGCGCACCGGGCCAGGATTGCGCCTGCACGGAGGCTCGGGTTTTTGAAAGTCATGCTTTGCCCACGGCCAGAGGAGGCGGCGGCGCGGCCGGCGCTCGCGGACCCCGCTTCCCCCGGCGTGCGGCCCGGGCCGGCGGGGCCGCGGAGCAGCCCCCACCCAGGTGGATGAGCAATCGCGTCCCCACCGGTGTCACCACGGCCCTGATGTCACCTCCCCGCCCCCCCCCCGTCCAGCAGCCCCTGGGGAGGGGGCCGCGGGGGGAGGGGCTGGCCACCCCAGGGCGACCTGTGACGGCCAGGAGGGCGTCTGGGCGCGGGGCCGCGCGGCTGGACGGCTCGCGGGGGTCCGTCCTCTCCACTGCCTGCCCCAAGCTCACGGGGGGGCCGGGCCGGAGTGGCTGCGGGGCGGGGGGGCCCGAGGCCCCGAGCCAGGCCTGGGGGTCGCGGGCACGGGGGGGGGGCCGGCCGTCGGCAGGGGGCGCCGGCTCCCGCGGCCGCTGGGCCCATTCTCCCGGCGGCAGCAGAACGAGGGCCGGGGCGAGGGGTCCGCGCGCCCGGAGCGGCCGGCCGCGGCCCCGCGCGCTCACCTCTCGGGTCCCCGCGATCGCTCGCTCGGCGTCGCCCAGGTGGCCGACCCCAGCCCCGCGTCCGGCCGTCCGGGTCTCCCCGGCCCCGCCCGGACAGCCCCTGCCCCGGCGCCCCGCGCCCCCGCGCCCCGGCTCCCTCCGCACTCACCGCGCGGTCCGGGGCGCGCACGCGCCGCCGCCGCCGCCACCGCCGCGCCGCGGGCCCCGCCCCGGCCCCGCCCCGCGCGCCGGCCCCGCCCACCAGGCCCCGCCCCCGCGCGCCGGCCCCGAGCCCCGCCCGCCTCGATGGGCTGCGACCCCGCCCCCCATTGAGCGGACGGGGAAACTGAGGCCCCGCCGCGGAGGCCTTCGCAGGTGCGCAGTGAGTCGGCCAGAGCCGGGCTCTTGAGACAGGCCGCCCCGAGCGCCCCCTGAGCCTCGCAGCCGCCGGGGGCGCAGCCAGGGGTCCGACCTGCGCTGACTCCGGGACGGCTCCCTGCCCGCCTCTGTGTCCCACCCCCTACCCCCACACCCCCCACCCCCGCTCGGGGACGGGACCCCAGGAGCAAGATGACAGGGTGGTGAGGGGGCTGCCAGGGCCCTTGCCTGGCAGTGCCTAGAACATGGCTCAGGACAGTCAGGACCAGGCCTGAGTGCTCCTCCCCCCTGCGAATTCACACACACGCACACACGCGCACACGCACACGCACACGCACACAGTTCACTGTTCCCGCCTGAGGCCTCTGGTTAGCTGCTGGCCTCCCCTCTCCAAGCCTGCATTTCTGAATTAACCCCAGGATTCCCTCCACATTTCTGGGTGGTGATTGTCACTGCCTTAAACTTAGCCAGACCCTTAGGTGTGTGTGGTAGGTGTGCGTGTCCATGGAAGAGGTGCACCTGGCCCCGCCTGCCTGGGACTCACCTGTCAAAGGGCCGTGGGTCGCCCCCCGGGTGCTGGTGGCAGCTGCTCTTCTGTGCGGCCCTCCATGCCTGGGGCGCTGAGGCTGTGGGTCAGAGGATAGGATTAGAGCCCACCCTGGGGACAGGCCAAGGCCTCCATTTGTAAGATGGGGCTGTTGCCTCTCAGCCCTGGGCTCCCCAGACACGGGGTGAGTGGAGCTGGGCACCCCTCTCTACAGCCCGGCTCCACACACAAGGCCTCTGGATGAAGCAGGAAGGCCAGCACCTGGGCATTCTGGCTTGGACTTCTTGTGCCCCACGGGAGCTGAAAGAACGGGGAGGGGGGGAGAGTCAGAGGCCTGGAGCGGAGCCCCACAATGAGGCCTTGCTTTTGCCATTCAGGCAGCCACTGCATGGGGGTGGGGGGAAGGCTGCGCTGCAGTGGGGCCTGTAAGTCTGAGGGTGCAGGGGCGGGCGCTGGCTCTCGGACCCTTGGCCCAATCCAGGAAGCTCTCTCCCAGTCCACCACGACTGACAGTAGAGCCCAGGGTAGTGGCTCTGCCCTGCCCCCCGCCCGGCTGCACCCGCAAGCCATCACTGCTCTTTGCCAGCCTTGCCAGGTAAAGACGGGGGCAGGAGACAGTTCTAGCTGGCGCTCTGCTCTACCTGCCTCTCAGACTCCTGGCGTGGCTAGGGAAGGGGCCTGGGAGGCCCTGCCACAGTGTGAGGGACTTGGGCCTTTGGACAGACACAGGGACTCGGGGGATGGAGAAGAGGAGGCTGCCCTCGGGTCCTTGTGTGACCCCACAGCCTCCCACCAAGCTGTCCCTAAGCCTGAGCCCCCACAGCCACCTGGCAGGAGGTGAGACCCTGCCTGCTCAGTGCCTCTGGGCGCACAGCTTTGGGGTCCTCCCTCAGGCTGATCCCCTGGGAGCATCCACTTCTAGGGGGCGCAGAGGAGAAGAGCGCAGTCTCCCAGCAGCAGAAGAAGAGGGCACCAAACCCAGCAGGGCCGAGTCCTCTGGCCCCAGGGACTCCCAGGCTGCAGAGTGGGGCCAGGCGGTGTGGCCGCGTGCCGGGCTGCATCCAGCTCTCCTGGCCCGCAGCATTGCTGGCCAGCAGGCGGGAAGAGGGGATCCACTCTGGTGGCCAGGGGGCCTTAGGAGCCTCCTCTGTTTCATAGGGATGGACGACCAGAAGAGCAGGGGAATGGTGCCCAGAGCTGGACAGGCTCCAGCCCAGCTCACAGAGCCACCGCCACTCTGCCCTCTCCCTGGGGCCTGTCCCTGTCCCTGCAGGGCCATCTGCATACCTGATGTCGCCCAGGTCATAGCCACCATCGCTGCCTCCTTGGGCCAGGCGTGCACCTAGCCCCTCGCAGGGACATCCAGCCAACGGGCCGCCCTGGGCCCCTCCTGGGGCCGGCCTGCCCTGCGGCCTGCCCGCCTGCCCTGCGGTCGCAGCCTCCATGGTGGCTTGTGGGGTTCGGGGCTGGGGCAGAGGCGCCTCCCAGGCGAGGAAGGGCGGCTTTTTATGCTCCGTCCAGGGCAAATCAGGATTGGGATGGGCCCTTCCCGGCCGGACTTCCTGTGTGTGTTCTCCCCTGATAATGGGAATCTGTCAGCCGACAAACAGGAGGCTGGGGGGGGGGGGGGGAGCAGCCGCAGGAGGGGGAGGGGAGCTCTCCCCGGGAACCTCAGGGCCCAGCCCCAAGTCATCCAGAGGCCCACGTTTGGGCTCTGCTGAGCCTGGCTGGGGACCCCGGGGACAGGGAGGTGCAATGTAGAGCCGAGGGCTGCGGAGCGATGGGGTCCTCGGAGCTGCCACAGCGTGGGCCTCTGAAGAGGGGCCCGCGCTTTCTGGGTGGCTGGGCCAGGGAGCAGGGACTCTTCCCAGGATGCCCCCAGATGGGTGTGGAATGAGGAGGAGGACACCCAAGGGAGAGGCAGTCTGCGGGGGCCTTGACCAGGGCAGGTGGCAGCCCTCAGCTAGGAGGGACCTGGCGGGGTGCAGCAGGATGGGCAGTCTGAGAACAGCCTGTCCCTTGGGTCCCCAGGGGCTTATGGGTGACACGGGAAGGGGCATGGGGAGGGACAGGGGTGGACAGAGAGCAGCTGAGAGTCAGGTCACCTCCTGGAATACCAGCTCCCCCCATCTCTACCTCTCTTCATCTCTGATTCTGTCTGTCTGTCTGTCTGTCTCAGAGCTGCTTGAAGGGCAATGAGCCACTGCCTCTCAAGATGTACAAGCAGGGGGCTGGGAAGGTGGCTCAGTGGTAGAGTGCTTGCCTTGCATGTCTAAGGCTCTGGGTTCGATTCCTCAGCACCACATAAGCAAAAAAGGAAAAAGCTGGAAGTGGCGCTGTGGTTCAAGTGGTAGAGCACTAGCCTTGAGCTGAAGAGCTGAGGGACAGCGCCCAGGCCCAGAGTTCAGGCCCCAAAACCGGACTCCCCCCAAAAAAGATGTGCAAGCAGGGCCAGGCCGGAAGCCCCCAGCCCCACTTCTGGGCTGGTGACATCCAGTACGTCCCCTCCCCTGGCCTTCAGCAGGCTGGAGGGGTGAGACTGGGACACAGGAGCCCTTGAGTGGCCCCAGGTGGTGTGCCTCGATTCCCTGGGGTCTCAGCTAGCGTTCCCCCACATCGTAAGTACAACAGGAGGCCTCAGGCAGGCTGGACATGAAGACACCATGACACCATGACCGCCGAGAGGCTTGCAGGACTCAGCTGGCAGTGAGCACGGATGCACCAGACCGCAGTGGGCGGGAGGCACCCAGAGCCCAGCCGGGGCTCACCAACACTGGCTGTCCTTGGGGTGCCAGGGTACTTTGGTTCAGCCGCTGCCCAGTGTCTGGACTCCCTCACTGCTCTGGCCCTCCGTGTCCACTGAGCCCCACAGCCGTCCATGGCTGTCCAGCGCACCCCCAGCTGGACCGCTTGTAGCAAAGGAGGTGGAGCAGGTTGGCAGAGGCCTGCTGCGGCACTGAGAGCAGGAGGGAGCCGCACCCCTGCCGCTGCCCGGCTCCTCACAGCCTCAGCCCTCCCCCCCCGTGGCCCCCCTGCGTCCCCTCGAACGCCGTGAGCACAGAAGAGGCACCAGCCTGGTCCTGTGTCTGTGGAAGGCGCTCCCCACAGGCAGGCATCGCTGGTCCCCGTGGCAGGGTCCTTGGAGTCTCTCCAGGAGGGTCCCCCAACTCTAAGGCCAAGCCCGGGGCCTCCTTCCTCACTTCCTGCCTGGGACCTGCGCTTGCTGGCCAAGGACAGTGGGCATCTGTCATGGGCACACACCAGCCCCTGTGGCTTTGCTCTGCCCCCATGCTCAGCAGACACCCCTGCAGCACGTGGGGGACACAAGGCTGTGACCCTAGGTCCCCAAGCCCATGGACCTGCCCCTATTTTGTAGAAAAATCAACCATGGGGCTGGCTAGATCTTGGCTCTTTTGTATACAGAAGGGGAAACTGAGGCTCAGGGAGGGAAGGGAACTGGCCCCAGGGAACAGCAAGTGGGGGGGGGGAGGAGGAGATGAGTTGGGCCAGCTCAGAAGCAGCTGCCCTTGTCTTCTGAGGGAACTCCGGTTCTTTCTTTGCCCTCCGGCCTAGGCCACACACCCCCTCAGTCCTGTCCGGCCCCGGGATGGTGGAGGGGTCCGGAGCCCACCCTGCCGGCACTCCATGTGTGGGAGCTGGACTCCCGTGGGGGGTGGGGACTCTCGTCCCAGGCCCCGGGTCTGCCTGCCCGCGTGGGCACACACCCCAGCATCTACTGCCCACAAGTCCCAGCCCTCAGCCCTACCTCCCCCTGCTGCTGGGGGCCAGGACCCGAACCTCGAAGTGCCGGTCCACCCGTGTGCCACCGAGACCCGGGCCTCCAGCCCCCGAGCAGTGCAGGCGGCTGTGCTGATCGTGACACTGGGCCCAGCAGGAGGGGGCTGGGTGGCAAAGGAGAGCGTGGGTGCTGCTGGGTGGCAAAGGAGAGCGTGGGTGCTGCTGGGTGGCAAAGGAGAGCGTGGGTGCTGCTGGGTGGCAAAGGAGAGCGTGGGTGCTGCTGGGTAGCTTCTTGGGCCCAGACGGTGCAGGGACAGGGAATTTGGTCTGGAGTTCGGGCCCAGAGCTCCTCCCATCCTCTCGTCCTCTCTGTGTTCCTGTCCCCAACGGGGCTACTGCCTCAGGGCACCTTGGAGGGAGAGGTGCTGTCCCCCGGCCCGCTGACCGCTGCAGGGCCTCCTCCTCCCTTCTCTCCCCCTCCCCAGCCAAGGGCCTCACCTGTGGCAGGAGCATCTGAGGCGGGGTGAGGCTGCTAACCCAGTGGCACCCAAGGCAGGGGCCAACTGCACTCAGGAAGCTGGGATTCTGGTCCTCGTGCTGCCTCAGTTTCCCCATCTGCCCCCATAGGGGTCAGCACTGCCCTCTAACCCACACAGCAGTGCTGAGGTCGAAGGTCACGGGAATGTGGCTGCCTTACCTTCCCGCAGTCCTGATGGGGAGCCGTGGACGCCGATCCTCCCAGGGGGGGACCCTTCACAGCGGGGTGCCTGGTCCAGGCCACCCCCAGAGAGGGCGGGCCAAGCCCCCAGCCAGCCGGAGCATCTCAGGGGGGGCAGGCGGGAGCACGGGCGTGTGAGCCGGGCTGCGGGAGGAAAGAGCAGAGCACAGCGCAGTGGAGAGATGGAGTTTCCTGTTTACCCCCGTGGTGGCGGCCAGCTCTGGACAGGACGGCTGTCAGCCACCGTGGGGCCCAACTTTGTGCCAAATGTGGTCCGGCCTTCTCACCAAAAGATATGCCTGGCGCAGCAGCGGTCCCCCGCGAAAAATGGCTGGGAGGTGTGGGGGCAGGGGCATCCGGGCCCAGGAGCAGAGCGGGCCAGCCCTGGAGGGACTGTGGGGTCTGGACAAGGAGAGATGGGGTCCGTGCGTGGCCTGGCCCAGCTTCCCTTCCCCACAGGCTGCCTCCCCCTGACTTAGACACTCACTGTCTGTCCTGGGAGCCCCCACATCGGCAGCACCCCACAGGATAGCTTTGGAGTTGAGAATTCTCCCGCAGTGAGCCCTGGAGACGCGGTGTGGCGCCCGGAGCCCCCACGGGGCAGGACGCCCCGAGACGCTGCCCCTTCTCCTGGCTCTGGGGGGGCCGTCGTGCTCCAGGACCAGCTTCGTCCTGCTTCCGCTCAGGCCGGAGGCCTCCATGGAGACGCTCAACGCATCCCTGTGGGCTGGCCTTTTGAACCTGTCCCCTGTCCCTGACCACCACTCACCCTGCTGCCACCCCGAGGCCCACAGAGCTTGGAAAAGGGGCGGCCCGGGGTGCCCTCCCCATGGGTCCTCGGCCCTCGAGGCAGGGTACCCGATCCCTCAGCGCACACCCCGCAGACAGGAGTGGGGAAGGAGCACCTGGCTCAGGGCATTCAGAGGCCCAGGCCCAGGCTTGCAAGCTCCGGCAAGGAGCCTGCCTCCCCCTCCCCTGCCCCCGCCCCCTCCCCCGAGCCAGGGCCCCACCGGAGCACCCCAGGGCCCTTCCCTGACTGCCCCTCGCCGTGGTGCTTGGCGACACACAGTGGTGTGCTCTGGCCGGCTGGACCTCCGCCCTCCAGGCTGCGCCATGGTCCGCTGGGGAACAGCCACAGCCCACGCGTGTGCTGCTGGTGCCTGGGCTCCTCCCCGCCGGGCCTTGCCTCTCATGTGTGCAAACGCACCTTCTCTGGGCTATGGATACCCAGACGCCCGGCATCCCGGACTGTTCCTAGGGTCTCTGGTCCCAGGAGAGGCAGGAAGCTGCCCCTGCCGGGCAGGTCCCTGGGGGCCCTGCAGGCTGGAGGCCTGGCCCATGTTGCTCTCCTTTTCAGCCCCCCTAAGGCATCTGGGCGGAGAGATGAGGTGAGATCAGGGCCCCAGGTGGGTGCAGGGCAGCGGCTCACAGTCACCAGGCACACTGGTGACTCCCGTAGGTGCTGGAGCTGGCTGTGGCCCACGTCGAGCCCTCCTGCCAGGGCCCACCCAGGGCCCGGCCTCTGCCCAGGCTGCTGGGACCCAGGAGGCACCACCCTCCCAGCTGACTGTCCCAGGAGAGCCAGCAAAGCGTCTGGCTGGACCCCAGGGCATGTGCCCTCCGTGCCTGGCACCCTGGACGGAAGCTTATTCCTCTGCAAAGCAACAAGCCCTACATAACTACAGACAGACGGCCGGCCGTTAACAAGGGGAAAAAATACTTTATCTCCTGGCGGAAAGGGAAGGCCTGAGCACTGGGCAGGGCCGCAGAGGTGGACGCTTGGGCAGCAGCCCAGCCCCGGCTGGCAGGCCTCCCTCGCCACTCCCATTCCCTCCTGCCCTGCCTGGAACAGAGCATTGGGAAGCCTTTGGGGCAAGAAATAGCCCAAGAAACAGCCTAGGCTGCTGAGTGCTTGCCAGGCCGGGGGCTTGGTACATCTACCCACTCCTCAAAGTCCCAGTGCCCGCACCTGACAGGGTCTGGAGCGGAGCTGCAGGGGCAGCGGGGGGGGGGTGTAGGACACCCTCTCCCTGGTGACTGCCCCTTGTCCAGTGCTCAGGGGAGACGGGACTCTGGGGGAAGTGAAGTCCAAGTCACTTCTGCCGCTCAATCTCTCCTGTAGGCCTCTGCTGTAGGAGAGAATCATTATTGGGTGTCCTGGAGGCTTCGGTGCCTCAGTTTCTCCAAATGGCAGGTTGGAGTGTCTCAAGAGGCCCAAGGGGGGGTTATGGTGGGACACTGTTAGTGTTATGCTCACCTTTGGTCCTCAGCTCACCCTCACCTGGGCCCCCCACCCTGGAGTTCCCTCCATACAGCTGGCCCCTCCCTCTCTCCGCCCAGACCCACCTGAAGGCTCATCTATCTCACTTCCTATCCCCAGACCCTGCTGCTACCTGGATGGTGACAGAGCCACGTGCTTTCCCTCTTGGGGGAACTATGGCTCCCCTAATAAACTTTATAATAATCTTTCTCCTGGGCCTGCCTGGCTCTGCGTGGACCCCTGGGGTGGATGTGTCTGATCCTCTTTCAGACACTTGGGCCTGGGCCTTTTTAGGTGGCAGGGGCGGGGCACGGGGCTGGTATTCAGTCCTGCAAAAGGGGTCCCAGTTCACAGCCCTCCTGGGCATGCCCAGCCCCCTCCACCACTGTGCTCCCCCCAGCTCAGCGTGTCTGTTCTTAGGATTAAAAAAAAAAAAGTAACTTAAAGAGAAAGGAAAAACAGGCATCTGCCTGACTGGGCCAGAAATCTCTGTTTCCTCCAGGCCAGGAAACAGGAAGTGCATGTGTGCAGAGATGAGGAGCTCGCTGGGAGAACAATGGGCCCCCCTGGCCGGGAAGGGGAACTGCGTCAGGCTGGGGCTGCAGGAAGCGACCTCTCCCACTCACGCCTGAGCGGCCAAGGCATAAATTTAGTTCCAGGTTTGTGGGTTGTTGTTTTTTCTGTTGGTTGTGTGGCTTGAACTTAGGGCCTGGGTGCTGTTCCTGAGTTTTTGTTTTTTTTTGCTCAGCTCCACTTCCAGTTTTCTGGTGGTCAGCTGGAGATTAGAGTCTTAAGTATTTTCCTGCCCAGGCTGGCTTTGAACCATGACCCTCAGATCTCAGTCTTCCCAGCAGCTAGGATTACACGCGTGAGCCACTAGTGCCTGGCTAGTCTGAGTTCTTTTTTTGGGGGGGGGGTCTGGTCATGGGGCCTGAACTCTGGGCCTGGGCACTGTCCCCTCAGCTCTTTAGCTCAAGGCTAGCGCTCTACCACTTGAGCCACAGCGCCACTTCCGGCTTTTTCTTTCTTTTTGCTTATGTGGTGCTGGGGAATCGAACCCAGGGCCTCATGCATTGCAAGGCAAGCGCTCTACCACTGAGCCATCTTCCCAGCCCCTGAGTTCTTTTCCTAATGGAAAGTTCAAAGCTTCTGCCAGTGCCTGGGGAGGCAGGTGATCTCAGTCCTGGGGGAATCAGAACCGCTGGGAGTCCTGGGGGACCCATGGACAGCACCCTCCTCCTCCCTCTGGGTAAACCAAGGCCCAGGTAGGGATGAGGCTGGCTGGGGGCCTGGGGACAGCTCCTGAGGACTGAGATCTGCAGGGTATCGGCATGAACCCCCTGCACGCCCCACTCCCCACAACCCAAAGCATGCTCACCGGCCGCCGGGCCCAGCACCCAGCCCCGCCTGTCCCTGCAGGCAGGCCTGTGGCCATGGGCAGCTCTTCCCAAGCCTGCACTGGCCCTGGCTGGAGTGAAGCCACCAAGGCCAGGGGCCTTGTGTTTGCCAGGCTGGGCAGCCCGAGGCGGGCACAGGGCCCCATCTGGACGGCTGTGCACTCAGAATCTGACAAGGCCAGATCTTTGGGGTCTGATTTCTTTCACTCACTTGTGTTTTTGAGGCTCCCTCAAGTTGTAGCATGGACCGGAGTTTATTCCTTTTTATGACTGACTGACTGTTGCATCGCGTGGTATTTGTCCTGTTGTCTGTAGATGGACGTTCAGGCTGGGCCTGCTGTTGGCTGTTTTTCTTTCTTTTTCCTTGTGTGCCATTCCTGGGGCTACACTCAGGCCTGGGCGCTGTCTCTGAGTTTTTGTGCGCAAGGCTCTACCACGTAAGCTTTAGCTTTCCTTCTGGCTTTTTGGTGGTTCATTGGACGTAAGAGTCTCATGGGCTGGCATGGAAGCCCAATCCTCAGATCTCAGCCTGCTGAGCAGCAGGGATGACAGGTGTGAGCTGTCAGCCCGGCCTGGTCTTTGTCTGTTTGAACTTGCCTCTGGGACCACCTACATCTGAGGTCTGGGAGGGGGGTGTCCTTTCCCTCGGGGGTGCCTTGGGAGGCACGAGCAGGGTCACGTGGCTGGCAACCAGTGCGGGAGGGAGGGGAGACGGCTGGGCCCTGCTCTCAGTGCCACCCATCCTTTCCAGCCAGGGCTTTGGCCCTGGCAGGTCCCAGAGAAGCTGGAGCACAGGGCAGAGGCCTACGGCTCGGGCCAGGACATCCTGCAGGGAGTGGAGCCTGGACCATACCCAGATACCACGCACCTCCTGGGCTGGGCAGGGTGCTGACTGAGTGCACAGGGCCCCCCACCCCCCCGGCTGGGCAGGGTGCTGACTGAGTGCACGCGGCCTCCCAGGCTGGGCAGGGTGCTGACTGAGTGCACTCGGCCTCCCCCGGGCTGGGCAGGGTGCTGACTGAGTGCACACGGCCTCCCAGGCTGGGCAGGGTGCTGACTGAGTACACGCGGCCTCCCAGGCTGGGCAGGGTGCTGACTGAGTGCACGCGGCCTCCCCTGGGCTGGGCAGGGTGCTGACTGAGTGCACGCGGCCTCCCAGGCTGGGCAGGGTGCTGACTGAGTACACGCGGCCTCCCAGGCTGGGCAGGGTGCTGACTGAGTGCACGCGGCCTCCCAGGCTGGGCAGGGTGCTGACTGAGTGCACGCGGCCTCCCAGGCTGGGCAGGGTGCTGACTGAGTGCACGCGGCCTCCCAGGCTGGGCAGGGTGCTGACTGAGTGCACGCGGCCTCCCAGGCTGGGCAGGGTGCTGACTGAGTGCACGTGGCCTCCCCCGGGCTGGGCAGGGTGCTGACTGAGTGCACACAGCCTCCCCCGGGCTGGGCAGGGTGCTGACTGAGTACACACGGCCTCCCAGGCTGGGCAGGGTGCTGACTGAGTGCACACAGCCTCCCCCGGGCTGGGCAGGGTGCTGACTGAGTGCACGCGGCCTCCCAGGCTGGGCAGGGTGCTGACTGAGTGCACGCGGCCTCCCAGGCTGGGCAGGGTGCTGACTGAGTGCACACAGCCTCCCAGGCTGGGCAGGGTGCTGACTGAGTGCACACAGCCTCCCAGGCTGGGCAGGGTGCTGACTGAGTGCACGCGGCCTGCCTCAGCCCCATGTTGTTGGAGGGTAAACGTCCAAAAATGCTGTCCCCAATGACATGGTGACACTCTCAGGACTCAGCCAGGATGTCGCTGTCCCCTCCCCCTCAGTCAGGCCTGCTGGAGCTTCCTGAGACAAGCCCGGCTCAGGACAATGGCCGGAAACCCCAGGCCCAGGCTGCAGGCCCTGCTGGCCAGGGGAGGCCCTGCTGGGGGAGGGGGCGGATCGAGTGGGGGGCTGGTGGCATATGGGGGGGAGGGGCTAGGAGTGGGGCCTGGGGTGAGCCGGACCCCCTGGCTGTCCTCAGCACACCTGCTGCTGTGCCCCCGCTCCTGGTGGGCGCTACCATCCAGAGCTGGTCAGCCTCAAGCCCCGGACTGAGGGAGCCCCTCCTCTGCCTGACGGGCTCGGGCTGACAGTCAGTGGGGGGCTTGGAAGTGGTCTGTGGGGACCACGCGGACCCTGGCTCTGTCCAGGAAGAGGGACACTTTCCTGCTGGGGCCTTGTCTGCTGCGTCCTGGGCGGGCCCCCGAGGCCCAGGCAGAGCAGGACGGGGGGGCCGGGGTCCCCGCTTCCTTTCAAGACCTCTACTAGGGCCCAGGAAGAAGGCCACTCCTAGCTGACTCCTAGCTGAAGGCACCATCCTAGCTGATGGGTCGGAGGATCGCAGTGTGATGCCAACCTGGACAGGAAAGCAAGCTCGGCGACAACGCAAACCCCAAGTTCAAGCCCCAGGACTGGCGCGCACGCGCGTGCACACACACACACACACACACACACACACACATACACGTAAGCACACATATATACAAGCATACACACACATATAAGCACACACGTACACACATATACAAGTATACACATGCACATACACATATACAAACACATAAACACTCACATACACACATATACAAGCACACACACAAACATGCATATACACAAGCACACATGCACACACATATACACATATACAAGCACACACATGCACACATGTATATAAGCATATACACTTGCATACATATACAAGCGCACAGACACACACATATAAACACACATATACAAACACACATGCACACAAAGTAACAGGATGGTGAATGGTATAGAGTCATCAACATTTGCAGGACTGGTGTGACACACACATACAAGCACACACATGTACAAGCATGTACACACACACACACAAGCACACATAAGCACATCCACACATGCACACAAAGTAACGGGATGGTGAACTGTGTAGAGTCATCAACATTTGCAGGGCTGAGGTGTGACCTAGCAGTTCCGCTCTGGGGCGGGTGTGCAAAGACAGCGCGATCCACACGTGGTAGTCTCCCCACGGCAGCTGTGATGGGTCTGCCGCCATTAGACAGACGGACAGGAAGGAAACCCGGGCGCAGGCGCACAGGGCTGCGCTGGTAAGAAGACGTCCAGCCCTGGCTGAGGCCGGCACGGACCAGGAGAGCTCTGTCAGGGAACTGAGGTAGGCGTGGCACACGCACGCCGTGACTTTACTTCCACGCGTGTCCTTTAGAACAGAATCATGGGAGTAGAAAGCCTCCGGGATCCAGGCCTGGAGTGTGGCAAGAGAAGGGTGTAAAATTCACAACTCATGACTCTGGTATATTCGGGAAGATTACCGTGAGTGGATGATGGTGGTGATGATGATGATGATGGCAAGGTATTCCCAGGGCCGGGGATGGAAGCAAGGTCTCTTTCCCACCGCGGAGCCACAGCTCCAGTTCCTAGAGGATAGATGGCATTATCTTCTTCTTCTGAGACAGGATCAGGCTGTGAGGCCCAGCCTTACTCCAGCCTGACCATGTAGCCCCGACTGGCCTGGACATCTCTATTTTTTGCCTCAGCTTTTCAAGTACTGGGATGACAGGTGTGCACCACTATGCCTGGAAAGAAAAGAGATCTTAAGTGCTTTCACTATTAAAAGTAGTAAGTATGGAAGTAATGTACTTAGCTTGATTTAGACCTCATGTTATAGACTTATAAAAAGATGCATTATAACGTAAATATGTGGGAATTTCATCAATTATAAAGTAAAAGTCACTACATTGTAAAAAGACAGAAGAGACAGACTGTGATGTCTATGCATAAGAAAGAGAAGGAGCCTGATGCGGGTGGCTCAGGTCTGTCATCCCAGCTACTCAGGAGGCTGAGATCTGAAGACTGCATTCAAAGCCAGCCCAGGCAGGAGAGTCTGAGACTCCTATTTCCAATTAACTACCAGAAAACAGGAAGTGGTGCTGTGGCTCAAGTGGTAGAGCGCCAGCCTTGAGCTGAAGACTGAGGGACAGTGCCCAGGCCCAGAGTTCAAGCCCCGTGACCAACCAAAAAGAAAAGAAGAAAGGAAGGAAGGAAGGAAGAAAAAATAGAAGAAAGAGAGGCAGAGAACAGAGGATCCTAATTTGAAGCCATCCTGAATAGAACAGGTGGTCAGACCCATTTTCCCATAAACCAGCAAATGAGCCTGTGAAGGCCCTGGCTCAGTCCCTCAGTCCCCAGAAGTTTAAAAAGAAAAAGGAAAGACAAAAGAAACCATGGCTCTGGAATGGCCTCAGGGTTTGTTCTTGGACAAAGTCAGTTTTGGACCAGGAGAGGTGGCACCCACCTGTAATCCCAGCACTGAGGCAGAAGGAGCTTGGTTTAAGGCCACCAGAGAGAGCTCACACTGTCTCAAAGGAACAAGAGGTGCTGGCAGCCGGGCAGGCCTCGAGGCTGCATTTTGGGGGGCCTCCCAGCCCCTGCCCTCCTTTACACTGGATCTAGAGGCGCAGCAGACAGGATGAGCATTAACAGCACTGCTGGGTTTGCAGAGCAGTTGGGATGCATTGGACAAGAAGCCTTTGTCCTCAGGTGGGGGGGGGACACGGGACTTGCAGGCTGGTGCTGTGAGCCGGCCCATCCCGCCAGCACAGCTCTTCATGCACCTGCTGGGCGGACATGATCATCTCTCCAGCAGAGGCGGCAGGGTGGGAAACTTGAGCTGAGAGGCCAGACCTGAGCTGGGCTCAAGTCAGGATCATGCTGTTTTCCTTTAGGCTGTCTCCGTCTCCTCCTTCTCCTCCTCCTCCATCCCTCCTCCTCCATCCCTCCTCCTCCTCCTCCTCCTCCTCCTCCTCATTTTTTGGGTCAGTCATGGGGCTTGAACTCTGGGCCTAGGCGCTGTCCCTCAGATCTTCAGCTCAAGGCGAGCACTCTACCACTTGAGCCATAGCACCACTTCTGGCTTTTTCTACTTATGTGGTGCTGAGGAATCAAACCCAGGGCTTCATGCATGCAAGGCAAGCACTCTACCACTGAGCCACCTTCCCAGCCCCAGGGTCTTACTCTATATTCCAGGCTAGTCTTGAACTGTGGATTTTCCTCCCTCTTCTTCCCATGTGTTGGACTTACAGGCAGGTGACTTAAGCTAATTTGCCTAACATGCAGATTATGTCAGAGCATTTCCTTAAGTCACTAAAAATTAACTGTAGATGAAAAATAGTTAAAGAACTTTACAGCTTTGGCAGGTGGGGGGAGATAGGAAGGGTTAGGAAGGGGAAACAAAGGAGGAGGCAACAATGCTTGATAAGAATTGTACTCATTAGCTTGCCCATGTAACCCCTCTGTACGGTATTTTCACAATAATAAATAGAAAAATTGCAACAGGTATGTTTGACTCCTGTCTAAATGAATCAATATTACAATATACCAGTAAGTGCTCATGCACTGACTGATGGAGACAGCTCCTGTGTGGCTGTACCACGCTCCCACCTTAGCTCCCGAGTCCTGGGATTAGAGGTGTCTGCCACCATGCCCAGCTGAAATCATACACTTGAAATGCAGGCCGAGTCACAACGTCACCCCTGTGGCACGGGTTAGTGTGTGCACCAGTACTGGGGCTTCAACTCAGGGCCAGGGAGCTGTCCTTTAGCCTTTTCGCCCATGGCTGGAGCTCTACCATTTAAGCCATAGCTCCAGTTGTGGCAATTGCTGGTTAATTGTAGGTAAGAGTCTCATGGATTTTCCTGTCCAGGCTGGCTTTCAACCGTGAGGTCCTCAGATCTCAGCCTCCTGAGGAGCTGGGATTCCAGGTGTGAGCCAGTGGCGCCCGGCTGCCCAGGTTGTTTGGAGATAGGGTCTTCCTTTCACCTGTGCTAATGAAGACCTCTCGCTGGGGGGAGGGCAGTGTCCAGCCTGTGAGCGCGGCCGCTCGGGTGGGTGAGCTGTGGCCCAGCAGAGCTTTGTCTCAGCGCTCCTCATAGCCCTGGTGGCTCCTCCAGTGCCAGCCTGGAGCCCCAGGGCCAGGGAGGGTGCTGAGGCGCTGTGTGGGCCCCCTGTGCCCAGGCTGCACAGTCCCCTGGGCCTGGCCCCTGGGATGGAAGAGGCAGGAGCTGTGGGAAGCGAGAGGAAAGCGGCCAGGCCACCGTGCTCCCCCCCACCCCGTGGGCTTTCTCCCCCCCACGGGGCCGGCCGCCCTCCCCAGCCCCCAGCCCCCCCCCCACGGGGCAGGCCGCCCTCCCCAGCCCCCAGCCCCCCCCCCCACGGGGCCGGCCGCCCTCCCCAGCCCCCAGCCCCCCCCACGGGGCCGGCCACCCTCCCCAGCCCCCAGCCCTCGCAGGAAAGGCCGGCGGGACTAGGACAAAAGGCGGACGTGCTGCAGGCCATGAGTGCCTTATCAGGGCCTGCACTGGTGCCGCGGCCGTGCGGAAGCGCTGCCCTCGGCCGCCTTCCTGTCACCCCGCCCCAGCGGCCCGTGCGGAAGCGCTGCCCTCGGCCCGCCTTCCTGTCACCCCGCCCCGCCAGGCGGCACCTGCTCCCCAGCTGGGAAGGGGCCGGCCCGCGGGGCCCTGGCCTCTGGAAGGAGCCCAAGCACCGGCACCCCTGGCCCTTCAGCCTGGGCTGCTGCCCGCAGGAAGATCCAGTGTTTTCCCCACTGGTCAGCAGAGAAAAGTGAGGTCTGAACAGCTGTGGCCTCTCACGGGGCGGGGGGGGCGGGAAGGGGACACCTGGGCCGCCCCTCCGGGAGGCGGCGTTGAGTGGAATACGCTGAGGACTGAGCTGGGGCTGCCTGGTGCTCGTCCTCACCCTGTCCCACGCTGGGCATAAACAAGGCCCAGGCAGGCTGTGGGGGTGCCCAGGCCCCCCTTGGCTTATGAAGGGGAACTCAGCTGGGTCAGGAGGCCCAGGGAAGCTCCCTGCCCTGGGGGGGGTCCCCAGCCCCACCCCGTTTCATCTGTTTTTCTATGTGCCTCATCCCTTAGACCTTCCACTGAGGAATGCTGCTCTACCACTTGAGCCACACCTCCAATTCCCACTTCTTGCTGGTTAATTGGAGTTAGGAGTCTCTCCTGCTTTTTCTAGCCAGGATGGCTTCCAACCACAATCTTCAGATCTCAGCCTTCTGAGCAGTTCCGATTACAGGCGTGAGCCACTGGTGCCCAACTCCAGTTGTGTTTTGATTGGAGGTCTTGCCGTGTATCCCAGGCTGGCCTTGACCTTCAATCTGTTTGCATCTGGGTTAAAGGCCTGTACTACCATGTCCAGCTGGAAGGCCCCATTTCTGCTGAAGAAGGAAGGAAGAAAAGGAAGGAAGGAAGGAAGGAAGGAAGGAAGGAAGGAAGGAAGGAGGGAGGGAGGGAAGGAGGGAAGGAAGGAAGGAAGGAGGGAGGGAAGGAAGGAAGGAGGGAGGGAGGGAAGGAAGGAGGGAAGGAAGGGGCCCTGGAGGTTTGTAAGCCCCCCCCACCCCCCGTGGTTTCTCTGCCACAGGTGGCCAGAGCTCCTGGTAGGCGAGGGCTGGCCCAGCGCGCCTTCCCACGGGATGGCAGCACCCACTCCCTGGGCTCAGGGCCTGGCTGAGCACTGGAATGAGACCTTGTTGTCCTGCCTGAGGGCGAGTGAGCTGTGCCACCCAGCGGCCAGGCGCTCCACACGGCAGGGGGACCCAGATTCTTGGCAGGACTCCCTGGAGCCTGTGACTCAGCCTGGAGGCCAGGCCAGCCCAGACTCCCCACACCTGCCCAGCCTGCCCAGGCCTGCCTGACCATGAGACAGGACAGAGAGATGAGAAGACAGGAAGATGATATTAAGTTATGTTATTGTTATTATTATTATTATTTTGTCGGTCCTGGGGCTTGAACTCCAGGCCTGGGCACCATCCCTCAGCTCTTCAGCTCAAGGCAAGCACTCTACCACTTGAGCCATAGCGCCACTTCTGGTTTTCTGGTGGTTTATTGGAGATACGAGTTTCGCAGCCGTTCCTGCCTGGGCTGGCTTTGAACCGTGATCCTCAGATTTCAGCCTCCTGAGTAGCTAGGATGACAGGCGTGAGCCACCGGCGCCCGGCAAGTTATATTATTTTGAACAAATATAAAAAAGGCCAGAATCAGAAGTTCAAACCCGAGTATAGTTGTGGCTCATGCCGGTAATCCTAGCTACTCAGGAAACTGATCTGAGGGTCAGAGTTCAAAGCACTCAGGGCAGGAGAGTCTGTGACATTCTTATACTCAATTAAATGCCCAAAAGCTGGAAGTGAAGCTGTGGTCCAAGTGGTAGAGCATCAGCCTTGACCAAAAAAATCTAAGGGACATCATCCCAGCCTTGAGTTCATGCCCCTGTACCAGCACAAAATATACAAGCTAAAACCAGAAAATAAATCAATTAAACTTCCCTCCCTCTATACCTCCTCTTATTTATTTTTAAACTTTAATTTTTCATGTCAGTCCTGCCTGGGGCTTGAACTTCAGGGCCTAGGCACTATCCCTACACTTTTTTTGCTCAAGGCTGGCACTCTACCACTTGAGCCACAGCACCACTTCCAGCTTTTTTCTGTCTATGTGGTGCTAAGGAATCGAACCTAGGGCCTCATGCATGCGAGGCAAGCGCTCTCCCACTGAGCCACCTTCCCAGCCCTCCACGTTTTACAGTAGTGAGCAGCACCTGTCTTGGTGGATAACAGCCATGTGTTCCCCGGCTCAGAATGAGTAGAAAACAGCTGCCATTCTCTCCTCCATTCCTACTTTCTATATGGAGAGCAGGAAATGTTTCTCCTTTTCCATTTCCCTCTATTTGGATCCTCTTTTATTAAAAGATGCTTTTTTGTGTATGTGCCGGACCTGGAACTTGAACTCAGAGCCTGGGCACTGTCCTTAAGCTTTTTTTTAAGGCTAGTGCTCTACCACTTGAGCCACAGCTCCGCTTCTGGCGTGATCACCGGTAGTAGGCAAGATTCTTATTAAAACGTTCACTTAGTGGGACTCTTTCAAGTGAGATGGTCTGAAATGCTTTTCAGGTAGAGCTTGGGACCTGAGATTCAGCCTGGAAAGCTTCATCCGGCTTCAGTGACGTCACCGCTGTGAGATCCCCCCTGTGCCTCTGTTTCCCGGCCTGCACAGCGGCACTGGCAGGACCCTGTGGGTGGCCTGTGAACTGGAGAGTGGGACGGGGCCCAAGGAGAAGCTGGCGCTCACGTCCGGAGCCATCTGCACATGATCCGCGGCCCGGCCTGGCCCAGGGCCCTGCTGCTGCTGTGTAAGAGGACAGAGGAAGTCCCCCGCCTCCTCGCTGACCTCACCCAGCTGGGGACCCCGGGAGCCGGGGACGTGCAGGGAAGCCCCGGTCAGCGGTGCGTGCGCGGCCTGACCCTCGGCTCCCGCCGCCATGCTGGAAGGAGGAAGGGCTCAGTGCCCAGTGGGCGTCGTGGAGGCCTCCTGCCCCAGCTATGGGACCTCATACTTGCCCTGGGGAAGAGCCTGCGAGCCCGCACACCCATCTCTGTGGCCCGTGGGCTGGGGCTGGGCAGTGAGCTCCGGGCCATGAACCCAGACCAGAGTCCAGCTTGACTCCCTGCAGTTCTCCAACTGCTCACCAGGGGGCAGCTTCTCCCCACATGGCCAAGACCCAAGGCAGCCCCACCAGCCCTGGGTTGGTCTCTGAGGAGAGCCCCCCCCCCCCCAGTGTGGGAGATGGGGTGAGCACGTGGCAGGCTGGCAGCTTTAGCAGCCCTGTGTGGGCATTTCTTCTCCAAGGCACCTCAAACCCACCGGGCCACAGATGGCCTCTGCTCAGAGAGGCAGGGCCCCCAGCTCCCAGAGAGAACGGCCGGCCCAGGGAAAGCTCCCTCCAGGCCTGCTGGGCTCCCGTCTCTGCCTGAGATCCCACCACCGCCAGGGCCAGCTGGCCCGCGTCAGGCTGAGGCGTCCGGGGAGCTGGCCTGCCAGGGGTCCAGAAGACCACATCCCCGGCCCTGGGCCCCGGCTCTGGCCAGCCCCTGCCACCCCTCCGCCGACCGCAACACAAGCGCACCTCCGCTGTCCGTGGGTCTCGTGGCAGGAGACGCGGCCGCCCCTGGGCCCGAACCCGAGCCTCGTCTCTGGGTTCTGCTCTGCAGACAGCATGCCTCAACAGAAGTGTGGTGGCAGGCCGCAGCAGGGGCGTGAGCTCGGGCCAGACGGGATGGGGACCTGGGGGGGGGGCTCCAGGAGCAGGAGTGGGGCGGGGTGTGGCGTTTCTTACCCTGTGGGAGGGAAGATTGCGGCCACAGGTCCCGGATGAGTTGCCACTGCTCCCAGCGGCTGAGGGCAAGCTCCCGAAGCATGCGGGAGGTTTAGGGGGAGGGAGGGAGGCGCGGGGGGCAGGTGGGGAGCAGGCCACATCTGGTCCTCTGGCAGGAAAGCAGGACAGTGAGGACTCCAAAGAGAGCCCAAACAGTTGGAAGTAGGGAAGGCAGTATCAGGAGAGAGCTAACATGGCTCCAGGCCTCCGGAGCCAGCCAAGAAGTCTGTCCTGGATGCATTCTTGGTTATGTATTTATTTATTTTTGTCAGTTGTGGGGCTTGAACTCTGGGCCTGGGCGCCGTCCCTCAGCTCTTCAGCTCAAAGCAAGTTTTCTACCACTTGAGCCACAGTATCATTTGTGGTTTTCTGGTTGTGTATTGGAGATAAGAGTCTCACATGCTGCCCAGGCTGACTTTGAACTGTGATCCTCAGATCTCAGCCTCCTGACTAGCTAGGATGACAGGTGTGAGCCACCGGCGCCCAGTGCTCCCAGTCTCTTAACAGCACTGAATAAGAAACATTTCCTAAACTTTCTCAGCAGAAGCAGCCACAGTGGGCTTCTTTTTTTCTTAAAAGCATACATTAGCTGGGTGCCGGTAGCTTACACCTGGAAACCTAGCAGCGACTGAGATCTGAGGATTGAGGATCACGGTTCGAAGGCAGCCTGGGCAGGAAAGTCCATGAGACTCTTATCTCCAATTAATGACTCAAAAACCAGAAGTGGCGCTGACCCTGCCTTGCCCAGCCCAGTGCACGGTTCAGCCACAGGTGCAGTGCCAGCCCGCCTCCCCTGCCCGGAGTCCTTCCACCGCCACCACAACCAGGGGACCGTGGTTGGCGCTGTCCACAGACAGGACCAGGGCTCGGCACCGGCTGTGGCTGTGAGGTGACGGGTCACAGGTGTGCCAGGAGAGCCGGTGGGGGGTGCCCAGCTCCCTGGCAGCTGGCAGAACTCTTCCCCTCCTTGTTTGAGGTGCTGGGGATCCAATCCACAAGTCCAGACAAGTGCTCACGCAGCCCCCGAGCCACGCTCGCAGCCCTCTCCCTCTTGTTCAGCGTTTTGTTCTAGTCTGGCTTCCACCTGGCTGGGTAAGGCCCACCTACGCTGGGGAGAGAAGGGCTGGACGCAGTCTGTGATTCCAATGCTAATCCCACCAGGAGCCACTTCCACGATGCCACGGCTCAGACACCAGGACCGACCCACCTGGGCCCTGCAGACTCCGCGGCGGCGAGTTTCACACAAGGCTGAATTCCCTCCTCCTCACATTCTTGTATCCACCATCCAACTCCGGCACCTTCCAGCCACTTCCATGGGCACCTGGCACCAACACAGCTGCACACATGCGGGCACAGGCACACACACGGGAACAGACAGGCATGGGTGACACTGATGTTCACACATGAGCACAGGCACACGCGTGAGTGTAGGCACGCACACATGTGCACTGACACGCATAGTGTGGGGTGCACACACATACACAGGTGCACACACACAAGCACAAAGATGCGCATGACCACCGTTGCCACTGTTGGCCCAAGTCCCGCTCTGGGTTTCTTTGGGGGGGAGGGCTTTGTCCCCTGGGCGCTGTGTGGACCCCAGACAGAACCGGCGTGGCTGTGGCAGCGGCTTCGCTTCCTTCCTGGGCTCTAGGAGAAGCTCCCCTTCCCCGGGAGCTGGCCTCAGGGTCCCACTCCTGACTGAAAGAAACAGAAGCAAGCCACAACCTGGCCAGGTGCAGGTTGGACTCCAGACCCCAAGCCCCGCAGAAGGTGAGGCCTGGCTGGCCCCGGCTCTCAGCCCTCTGGCCTCCGCACATCATGCTGTGGGAAGGGGAAGCCATCAGGTCCCGCAGATCCCAGTGCAGGTCGAGAGGTCAAGGTGGGTCAAGTCACAGACTGAGTATTAGAAAGAAGAGGGTCCTGGAAAGAGAGGCCTGGCAGGTCTGGACAGGGTCCCCGCATGCGCTCCAGGAAGCTCCAGGCCGGGAGAGGAGCCCTGGGCAAAGAAGGACGAGAGGGGACAGTGCTGGTCAGGCCACCCGTGAGGTGCCCACTGGCATAGCTGAGCTCCCTTGGCCGGACACAGTGGCAGCCTCCGGAAGGACTGCCCACTCCGGTGGGGAGTGCTTCCTCCCTCCCGCCCCCCAGTGCTGGCACGATGCCATGTCTGCTAGGTGGGCAGTCTGCCACTGAGCTGCGCACACTGACTCTCCCCCCACCCCCCGCCACGCTCCTCCCCTCCCTGCGCTGGGATTGCAGGCAGGTGCACCGCCCCCTGACTGAAACCGTTCCTCAGGGTGCGAAGGATTGCAGGGAAGGCTGCACCTTTGATTCCAGCGTGTAGTCATGTGTGTCTCTTTCCCCTCATTCGGACTGATCAAGCAATCTGCTTGATCAATCTTTCCAGGCAACTAGCATCCGGTGTGTTGATTCTTCTTTAGTTTGTCCACCTGTTTTAGTGGTGCTCCTTTTCAGCAGTACTGGGGCTCGAACTTGAGGCCTCACCTCGCCAGGCCAGTGTGCTACCCCGTGAGCATGCTATCACCTGCATCGTTGGCATTTCACTTCCCTTCTGCCCACCTCCGCCATGGGTGTGCCCGAGGGGCTGGGCCGTGCTGCTGCCTGTGCATCTGACCTTCTGGGGGAATCTGTGTCCCCTCCCCGCAGGGGACCACTGGGGTCCTGGGGGCTTCAGACTAGGAACCCAGGCTCTGAATCCAAACCCCAGGCGATGCTGGGCCAGAGCACAGGGTCCACAGCTCCTTCCTCGCCCAGACCTCAGCCGGAGGACAGAGACCTGCCGCTGGGGGCATTCCTGTATAGTGCTCTAGGCGAACCAGGTGACGCAGAGCTGACTGCTGCCAAGGAGGGGCAGTGCATGCCAGGAAGAGCCGTGAGCCCGTGTGACCCAGCTCTCCTCCGGGTGCCCGTGGTCTTGCATGGCCTGTCCACCCTCACCCCAGAGCCCCTGAGCATCCACAAGTGCCAGGACCTGTGGAGCTCCTGCAGTACCACCAGTTGTCACCAGGGGGTGCCAGAGGTTGGAAACCAGCTGTGGAAGGCTTGGGGAGAGGCCTTGGGCTGGGAGAGGGCTGGCCGGTCTGTCTTGAGTCCAGGCGCGACCCTGGCCTCCCTGAGGCCCAGGCTGGGCCCCCTCCTTCATGGAGTGGAGATGGTTTCCACCCCTGGCGGTGGGTTTGGAGCACAGCTGCTGGGCTGGAGGCGGGGATCTCTGGCTCTGCAGGGACGTTGGGACTGCGGGAGGCGGCCAGGCCCGGTCCACTTCGGCCCCTGCCTCAGGCAGGGCAGGTGATGGTGATGTCACCGTCAGAGGCCACCCGTGGGCTTCCGTCCCCATGCGGGGCTGGGCGCTGATCTGTGCCCCCACACCCCGCTGTTGGGCCGTTGTCGGCTCCGCCGTGGTGGGGCTCAGCCCGAGGGGGGACCGCGTAGGCCACTGCACAGCTGAGGGGTATCTCTGTTGTGCCAAGGTGGGTGGGTGTGGCTGGGTGTGCCAGGCGCCCTCGGCACCCCGCAACCCAAACAAATCAGAGCAGCAGCATATGGCCGGCAGGGCTTTGTTTGCCCAGAAGATAGGGCTGGGAGGCTGCCAAGTCCCATCCCAGGCCTCGGCCCTGCCCCGCTCAGGGCCTGGGCTGAGGGCTCCCTGGCTGGCCAGAGCTGAGGTGTCCCGGCTGACCAGGACTGAGGGGTTCCCAGCTCCCCATCTCAGGGCTGAGGGCTCCCCAGCTGGTCTGGGTAGCAGTCAGGTCTGGCATCTGGGCTGGAAAGAGCCACAGGTCCTGGTGCTGCTGGGGAAACTGAGGCAGAGCAAGGCAGTGTTGGGCACTATTCCCAGTAAGGACAGCAGACAAACAGCGCTGTTGGTCCAAGGTTCCAAACGGGAAGCAGGCCTCCAGGGACTGGTCACCCTGACCCAGGGTGTACCATGCATGCTGCCCACCTGCCACCGACTTGGAGGTCCCCACACCATGTACTCCCAGCCCCAGGGTGACAGCCCGCAGGCCTCTCCTGGGGGCGCGGGGCGCCCTGGCTTCCTCTTCTGAGAAGTGGGGCACAGGTACTGCCAAAGGCTGCAAGGGGCCTGAGGGGGCACTGGCTGAGAGGCTGTCCTGGGTCTCCAGGACGGTCAGGCCCGTGGCCTCGGGGACTGAGCCTTCCACAGAGCTGGGGCCAGCAGAGGGCAGCAGAGCCAGCCAGGTGTGCCAGCTGGGGCTGCGGAGGGCTGGGACCGTGGGAACAGGGAAAGAGCAGATGCTGTGGTTGGGGGTGGGCTCCCCAGGGGCATGGGGTGCTCTCCCCCGCAGGTGGGCCGAAGCCTGGCAAAGGCTGGCCCTGGGCAGCTCCCGACGCGCAGCCTCCCCTCCCCACCCACCCCCGCGGGCGCAGGTGGGAGGAAAGCTGAGCTCCTTCCCCCAGTGAGCGCTGAAGCCGCACCCGTGTCATCCCTCTCTTCCCTGGGGCCCACACTTCCTTTCTTCTGCTTTAGATAAACTCTCCCAGGACTGTCTTCGTTGTACAGATGGGGAGACTGAGGCCTGGGCCCGGGGCCTAGCAGCCCTGGTCTGTCCAGCATCCGGAGGACGGCCTTACCTCCCTCCCCGCGGCCCCCAGCATGCCCCCACCCCGCAGGGGCCTGTGCTTCCTGTAGCCTCCTCCCCAAACCAGCCCAGCTCCAGTCCTGCTCTGGGGTGCAGACCGGACGGTCTGAGGGCTTCTGCCTCACCCTCTTGATGCCCAGCACTGTGGGCTAGACCACTGGCCCTGGCCCTGGTACACAGGCACCCCACCTGCAGAGGGCCGCCTGACCCCAGGGGAGGTCAGTCCCCGCATGTCCCCCTCCCCCTCCCCCGCCAGGCCCAGGGAGGACCCGAGACCTTCCAGGACTCAGATCATTTAAAATCAGGAGGAAAAAAAAATTACCTTTAGGGACAAGGAGATGCTTTCATACAAACTTAACTCGGTCACCCGCGTACGAACACAAGCGTGAAGCAGTTTTACACTGTATGGAGGGCAGGCGGGGACTGCGGGGCACTGGGCCAAGCTTCCCCCCAACATGGATGCCCCGGCATCAGCTGGACCCGCAGCCCTGGGTCCCGTCATGGCACTGAGGGTCTGGCTGCCCCTCCGAGAACCTCGCGGACACCGACCCGGCTGGCAGCCCCCTCGGCCCCTCCCTAAAGCCCACGGGTGCACTGAGCGTTTGTGGGGGGCGGGGCAGAAGGCCCTGGGCAGCTGCTGGGCCAGGAGGGCTTTGAAGCCACCCAGAGGCCCATAAACCGACTCATGAGCGTGATGAACTCCAATAAATCCAGAAAGGAAAAGGGCTTCTTCAGAGGCTCTGGGAAGCGCTGGGCGCCAGCCACCGAGCCTGGGAGGCCCTGCTAGCTCCAGCTGGGAGCCTGGGCATGCGGGCCAAGCCCCGCATCTGCTCCCCTGTGCGCCCCAGCCGCCCCTGTCCGTACAGACGGCAGGCGGGGTGATGTGATGTCTGAGGACCGCACTCTCCTCCCCACAATTCTGCGACCGTGAGCATCCCGTTACTGCCAGGAAGCTACCGGCTGCCCACGGCCACAGAGGCTGCGCTGCTCTCCGGGAGGGGTCCTGAGGGACGCCGCCTCCAGGCTTTGCGCCTGCAGCTGCAGCCCAGTGTGGGCCTGGGACCAAGGCTTGGCGTGGCTGTGGGCTCTCAGGTGCTCCCAGACCCACTGCGTGGCCTTGAGGTTTTCCCACCTTCCAGGCATGGCCCAGAACTGCAGGGGGGGGGGGGGCTTGGCAGGGCTTTCCCAGGAAAAGCGGCCCCTCCAGCCACGCCCTAGCTGGGCTGCTGGGAAGCCAAGCCCAGGACCCGAGAATACCTCACCTCAGGCTGGCCACCTGCTGCCTGGTGCCTGAGGCCGCTGCAAATGCTCCCACCTAGAAGTTGGGCAAATTCGCTTCCTCCCCCCCCCCCCCTTTTCCTGACTTCCAGGCCCTGTTTGAGCTCTATCAGGGAGCTGATAAGATGCAGAGATTAGAGGGGCAGTTCAGCACTGGATAAACAACTCTGCTCCCCAAGCTCTCATCCCAGCATGGGGGGGGGGCAGGGAGGACAGGGGGGTGGCGGCTGTCAGGGCTGTCCGGCCTGCGTCCTCCCTGCTAGCTCCCCACCCGCTGGCCGTCCAGTGGCACTGGGATGGGGGGGTGTTGACATTCAGGCCAAGGCCGGCCTGGTTCTGGGCAGGAAGTCGGAGCCCAGTGTGGCACGCATATGCGGTGTACGCTCAAGTCACTGGCTGGGCTGGCAGGGAAGGGCCAGCGCAGAGCAGGCGCCCTGCAGAGCAGGTGGCCAGGACTCCTGCCCCTCTGCTGCCGGCTCCGGCTTCTTCCAGGCCCACAGCCTGGATTCTGGCTCACTGTAGCTGGGCCCAGAGGAAGACCAGGCCCCTCCCCAGACTGAGGCCAAATCTCCGCTGAAACAACCCACAGTCCGCTCAGGCTGCAGACTCAGAGCGGCTGAGGCGCAGAGCTTCAGAGAAGAGCTGCAGGCGGCCAAGGTCAGCCCTGCCTGCAGTCGGGAGCCGGGCTCGGGCTGAAGGCCTGTCCAGTCTGTGGCCGGGGGAAGGTGCTTCCTGTTCTGTCTGAGCTCAGTACCTGGCTGGCGGCAGGACTCAGTCTAGGCCGCGTCAGGGTCCCTCTATGGCTGGGGCCCTGGTGCTACCTGTAGCTGCCATCCTTGTGGTCTGGGATCGGGAGTGGGCCCGGGCTGTGGTTGGGGGGTCAGAAGTCAACCTCGAGTACGGGCCAGTCTGCAGCTGTGGAGGGGAAGGAGGATGCACTAGGACCAGGGTTCAGTCTGTGAACAGAACTAAGCCTGTGATTGAGATCCGGGTCCAGGGTGTCCATGGCTGTGCCTGTGTGGATCATCGGTCTGGGACTGGGACTCAGGCTGGGCTGGGGAACCTGTGGCCGGGGGTGGGGCTTCGCCCAGCCTGGACCTGGACCGGGCCAGGCCTGGACAGTCCGCATCCGCCCCGGTGCTCATTGGCTCCCCAGTGATCTTGGGTCAGGTTTCGGCAGCTGAACTATGCTTCCTCTTTGGATCGGAGCGTTCTTGGCCAGCACCCAGCTGCAGACTCCCGGGGGAGAGGCCCATTCCCGCCAGCCACATTCCCACGCCCGCCTGGGAGGGGCCCAGCGGGTGTCCAGGGGCTCCCCCGGCTGCCCCAGGCCCTCCTGGCTGCCCCGCGCCCCTCCCCCCTGCTGCCCTTTGCCCTTCCCGGCTGCCACCACTGTGG
The DNA here is from genome assembly GCF_024711535.1 of Dipodomys merriami. NCBI lineage: Eukaryota > Metazoa > Chordata > Mammalia > Rodentia > Heteromyidae > Dipodomys > Dipodomys merriami. The sequence goes on along the minus strand of NW_027202382.1, from coordinate 49,103,117 downwards.
CACTGCAGCATGCCGTCTCAGTGCCCATCCTCTGCCCCATGAGAGAGGCCAGGAGACGGGGTGTCTGGGCCAAAGGGGAAGCCAGCCATGGGCCTGTGCCTCCCCGGGCCTCAGTTTCCCCAAATGGCAACAGCATGGGGGAGGATGGTGGTTGGAGAGGATGTGTCCAGTTCACCTTCAGCCCTCCCCACGCCCCACGCCCCACAACCCCATGGTGATGGAGCTGATGGGAAAAGGACGTGTGGGATCAGCGCCAAGGCGCAGCCCCAGCCGGCGGTGTCCCAGAAGATCGTGTGTGTTGGTCCTTTAACCTGCAGGCCCATCCCTGGTCCTGTTCCCGGGGGACCAGGGACCCGCCCGGCCTCTGGAAGGTTCGTGCGGAGCTCAGCTCTGTCATCAGGGTGTACCTGGCCGCAGCCGCGTGGTTCCAGGGCAGGTCGGGGGCAGGTGAGTCTTGGAAAGGCCGCTATGGCCAGCTAGCAGCTCCAAGAGGCTAAGCACCCCATTTCTGTGTCCAGACACCTCATCCTACTGTCCAGCCAGACCCCAGAGCCGGGGCCTCGGGCCTGTCTCCCCCATCCTCATCACCTCAGCCCCTAAGTTTCCTGGCTTGTCCTAAAAGTACACCTCAGGCCCTGAGGACAGACTGAGGGTATGGTTTTTTCCTTGGTGCCTCTGACAGTCCCGGGGTAGTTGCGCCCCTCAGCCCACTCTCCAGGGAGAAGTGTGGGGGCTCCCGGGCCCGACAGCCATGTCAGCCTGCAGCGAGGCGCAGGGTGGGCAGTCGAGAGAGCAGGCACATGCTTTGCCCTGACCAGGCTCTATTGTCCTGCTTCAAGTAGAGGAAACAGAAGCAAGAGAGGGCCGGGACCCTGGGCCAGGACCCCGGCGAGCTCTGGGGTGGGGTGGGGGCGGCCGCCTCCTGCCCTCTTTGGGGCCTAGCGGGCTGGCGCACGTGTGTGTGTGTGTGTGTGTGTGTGTGTGTGTGTGTGTGTGTGTGTGTGTGTGTGTGTGTGTGTGTGTGTGTGGCAGCTCCAGCAGCCGCCCAGCCGGTGTTGCAACTTTCCCTGCTAGCCGTGTCTTGACTTGCCACCGTCCCTGCCCCCAGGCCCGGAGGAAAACCTCTGCCTGCCTTCCCAGGACTGGGACAACAAGTCCCAGCCTGGCTCGGTCCCTGTGCCAGCTCCCAGAGCGTGAGAACGCACAGGCGAGGGGGGGGGTGGCAGGTGGCCAGGTGTGAGTGCCGGCAAGTGCCCCTGCGGGGGCCACGAGGAGCCTCCCGGCGCCCTGCCACGCCGCAGCCCGGCCGCCAGTCAGCAGAGCCCTTCCGTGGCACCACTGCACTAGCTGGTGCCTGTGTCAGAGCGGGTGTTCCGGCCAGCTGGCTGTCAGGGCCCTGCAGGGGTCTGCAGCGGCGGCCACGGAACATGCGGCGCGGAGCCCGGGCCCTCCCGAGGCTGATGGCCCACGTGAGAGCCCAGGCCTCCTGGCCTGCGCGGGGTGGGCAGGCCCGGCAAGCACAGCCGGGCCGATCTGTAGCTCCGGTCACTCTGGGTGGCTTATGTCCATCGTGGCTGCAGGGCGGGAAGAAGGAAGGAAGGACGCAGAAGCGAGGGCAGCCTGCAATCTCAGCCCGACAAGGCCCCGTGTGTGAGCCCTGCGCGGCTCCCCCCCCCCCCCGCACCTGCTTCCGGGTCCTCAGCAGGTGCGGACACGGCAGGGGTCCAGGACTCCACACACACCTCCCCTTCCTCAGGGGGAAACGGGGGTCCCCCACGGGGAAGCAGCTCACCACGGCCCCCAGACTCAGACCCAGGACCCCCACTGGAAGTGGGGGCATGGTACACTGGAGCCAGGACACACAGGGGCCCCGGAGGGCCTGAGGGACAGGGACTGTGGCCACCAGCGTGCCCAGCCCGGCCATTGCTGGGACCCCTGAGTAGTGCACAGAGAAAGCACTGGGCACAGCGGCCCCGGCTCTGCTCCCCGCTCGTCTGTCCGCAGGGCGGGACCGGGTGCGAGCCCCAGGGTGCGGCCTCTCTGGTCAGCCCTGGCCATCCTCACCTTTGCTGGCGCCTAGTTCCAACCAGGGTCTCCTTGCCCGCCCGCCGCAGCCTTCCGCTCACCCTCACCTTCACCTTCAGCACCAGCTCCCTGCGTGTGGGACCCGGGGCGGGGCAGAGGACCCCAACGTGGCTGTTTTCAAGACCATCCCCCCCAACATAGCCCCCAGACCAGTGGAGAACAGGGTGCAGACTGGGTGCAGACTGGGCAGGGGTGCCCGGCGATCAGGCACTAAGGGTGACAGTGTTGGCTCACAGGGAGAGAGGAGTCTGGAGGGGAGGGCAGCAACAGGACACAGCTACGGGGGGGGGGGGCGGGGGAGGTCCGGGGGAGCCCTGAGGCCAAGCTGATGCACAGGCAGGTCCAGTTCACACCATGGAAAGTGCTGCAGGGAGACAGCTGCTGCCCTGCCCACAGGACACCTGGGACAGTGCTCGACCCGGACGCCCTGTGATGGTGCACCCCCGTCCCATCCCTGGAGAGAAGCGTGCCGGACCCCGACGCCCTGTGACGGTGCACCCCCGTCCCATCCTTGTAGAGAAGTGTGCTCGACCCGGACACCCTGTGACAGTGCACCCCCGTCCCATCCCTGGAGAGAAGCGTGCTCGACCCCGACGCCCTGTGACGGTGCACCCCTGTCCCATCCCTGGAGAGAAGCGTGCTCTACCCCGACGCCTTGTGACGGTGCACCCCCGTCCCATCCTGGGAGAATCTGGAGTTCAGACATGCCCGGGCAGAACACACAGGGTCCCCAGAGACAGAACTCCCGAGTGCGCCCTTCTGCCAGAAAACAGACAGGCCCTGGGGGGCCAGCAGGGGTGTTGGGGGAGAGGCCCCCTCCCGCCATGTGTCCCTCTTCCTGAGCTGCCGCAGGATGGCACAGATGTCGCCGATGTGGCCCAGCTGGGTGTCGCAGCCCCCTCATCCATGAGCCCCGTTGGGGCTGTCACCTTTCCAGGAGGAGAAATGGGGTGTAGGGACCTAGTGGCCGTTGTGGTCATGGGGCTGCTGGTTGCGGGGGGGGGTCTGGGCACCAAGTGCTCTTCCCAGGCAGGCAGGGGTGGGCGGTGCCCACTGCCACCTTCTCACGCACATGCGGGCCGAGCTCGGGACATGTCTGCACAGGGGCTCTGCCTGAGCCCCCTCCCCCGCTGGAGAGCAGCCCGAGGCTGCAGGCCAGCAGCAGGCCGGGGCCTGAGCACCACACTGCTTTCCACCACAGCCTTCGTGGGATGTGGCAAGAGGGCCGGGGAGGCTGGCCTTGGGCACTGGGTGGGTCTGGGGGTGCTGCAAGGCCCTTTGTGTGGGAATAGGGGCCTTCTGCGATCCCACAGAGCCTCCGTGTTCCCAGGACCCCCCACGGGCCCCCCCCCTGCTCTCTGGAAGCCAGAGTGGGCCCTGGCTCAGGTGGGGGTGGAGCCAGGAACCCACAGCGCCGCCCAAGGCAGGGCTCTGCAGGGCAGCAGGGTCCTCCACCTGCTCCCCTTCCCACACAGCTCCGAGCAGGCTGGCAGAAACACAGCCAGTGGAGCCAAGGCTGCGTGAGGCCCAGGAGGAGGAGGAGGAGGAGGAGGAGGAGGAGGAGGAGGAGGAGGAGGAGGAGGAGGAGGAGGAGGAGGAGGAGGAGGAGGCCCACAGCCACAAGTCATCTGTCCAATACACCTGCAACCCTGGGCAGGTGGCCTGTCCCCTCTGGGCCCATTTCACCCCCTCCCCAGTGCCATGCTTGAGCTACGCCCCGAAGTGCAGGCGTGGTACCCAGGAGACACTAGTGGGAAACGAACTGTGCGGCTTGTGGGCAGGAACGGAAGGGGGAACAGGGAAAGCAAAGGAAGTGGCAACATGGACCACCAAGAATGCACGCATGCCGGGTGCCAGCGGCCACACCAGTAATCCCCGCTACTCGGGAGGCTGAGATCTGAGGACTGCAGTTCAAAGCCAGCCTGGGCAGGAAAGTTTGGGAGACTCTTATCCCCACTAAACTACCAAAAAAGCCAGAGGTAGAGCTGTAGCTCAAGCAGTACAATGCTAGGCTTGAACACAAACCTCAGGGACAGTGCCTAGGACCTGAGTTCAAGTCCCAGAACTGGCAGAGAGAGAAAGAAAGAAAGAAGAAAAAAGAGAAAGAAAGAAAGAAGAAAAAAGAGAAAGAAATGTACTTATTATCTGGCATTAAATGGTGATCTTTCTGTACAGCACCTTAATGATAACAATTTATATTAACAACGAAACAGAAACACAGCCACCCATGCGCCAGGCCCTCCCTTGGCTGCCCCGCAGCCCCTCAGCACGCTGGGCCCGATGGGCTTTCCCCCCACTGCAGACCACACCATCTAGCCGTCTCAGCTGCGGGTAATTATCTCGGGCAGGGTGAGGCAGCCCCAGATAGGGGGCCTGGGCGCCTCTCCCTGCGCCAGCCTGGCCTGATGAGGTCATGCGCACTGGGCCCTGATAACCACTATCCCTCCCCCCCCCCCCCCGCCTCCTCAGGAGTCCTGGCCCCTGCCTCCCCCATTAGGGAGGGTCCCGCCAGGCCTTGGTCACAGCCCCCAGGGGCTGTGGGTCCTCTCCCATGCCTGTGCAGTCCCCGCCCCTCCCCGCCCCCCCCCACGTCCTGGGCAGCGGTATCCGTCTGCCCCAGCACTGGGCCTGGGCTGCACTGGCTTCTCTGACTCCTCTTTTAGACAGCCCAGCTCAGGGCCTTGCCCGGCCCCTCTCCCTGTCTACACGATGCAGAGCCCTGGGCCTGGGCACCGCAGCACCCACAGGTCAGTCCTCTGCTGTCCCTGGCTGGAGGAGGAAGGAAAAGGCCTTCCCCAGCCCACCCAGGGTCCGGGGAGGGGCTCAGGCAGCTCAGAGACCAGAGTCCCACTCTGGGCTGAGGGCCAGGTCTCTAGCTCTGTGCTTGAGTGGCCCAAGAAGCAACTAGCTAAGCCAGAGACGGCAGCACATGTTTGTAGTAGCTGCTGCTTGGGAGGCAGAGGCAGGAGAATCTCAAGTTCAAGGCCAAAGTAGGCAACATTGGTGAAATCCTATACAAAAGGTCTAGGCTTATAATTCATTCCTTGCCTGAGTAAGGTCCGGGTTCAATTCCCAGGACCACTGAAGAAAGGAAGAGAAGAGAGTAAAGCTGGAGGCAGGTGCCAGGCCTGGTGGTCCCTCATACGCCAGGACAGTAGTAGATGTGATGGGGTGGGTGACCTTGACCCCAGGCACCCAGGATGGGCTGGCTGGGACCCCCTGACCAGCTCAGGCCCAGCGGGGGGTGGGGGAGAGGGGTTAGGCCCCAGGCCATGGCTGCCTCCTGATGACCCCTGTCTGCCCCTCGCGTGCGGCCACGGGCGGCCAGCTTTCCGGGCCCACAGTAATTGCACAAGCTCATGAGTTGTCCACACAAAACAGCCGAGCTCCACCAGAGTTCCCAGCCCGACTTCCTCTTTGCTCCACTAAGACAAACGGGGCCTGGCAGCTGCCGAGGCCTGGCGGAGGCCGGAGCCCACAGGACACCAGGTCGCTCGGCAAGTCATCAAACTGCGGTGCCTGAGAGCAGCCTCCGGCCTGCCCAGAAAGCCTAGAAATCCTGCGCCGTGCCTCCGGCCCCGCTCGCGGAGAACACGGACCCCAAAGCAGAAGCAGAGGCTCACAGAGGGGAGGGGGCGCGGCAGCGAGGCCGGGACCGGAGGCCCTGCTGAGCCTCCACAGATACCCAGGAAGTCCTCTTGGTCCGGCCCCCCAGGTGACCCATGTCTGGCTGTGGGGGGACAGGTGATGGAGGCCCTCCGCTCCCCCTGACTTCCTCCGCACGTTCTGCGTGTTTATCCACTGTCCGGCCCGACAGACAGGCCCTTCCGGGAGGGGTCTGTGGCTCCACCCAGCCGGCTCTCTGTGTCTGTCCTGGCCTCCTGCCTTCTGACCTCCCTCCCTTCCCTCCATCGCTGTCAGAGCTGCACACTATGAGAAACTGGGCGCTGGAGGGGGGTGGGCAGGCCGGCAGACACCAGGGACCCCAGGGCCGCATCTGTCCGCCCTCTGGGTACTCTACTTTCCCTCCGGCCCCCAGCCTGGGAGTCCTGTGTCCAGCCCATGGGTCCAGTTGGCAACTCCTGCAGCGGCTGGTGCAGCGGGGTTGTGGCTCAAAGTCTGGTGGTGTGGAGGGAAGCGAGGAAAATGCAGGGGCTGCAAATGGAGACCCTCCCCTTCCCCCCCTGGGGGGCTGGCCGCCTCGCGGGGTGCCCTGAGCAGCCCCCAGCTGCGCTCAGAGCACCCATGTCTTTCTCCCTTTTACACCAAGCCCCCACTTCTTGCCTGAAGATCTGAGCTGACATCATCTTTTCTTTTAAGAGGACAAACCCCCAATTCAGCTCAATCCCTGGTCTACCCAGCCCCCCACACCTGCCCCCTTCTGGACCTGGTGACTCCCCTCTTCTTCCCAGCCATCTGTAGGCTCCCCGCCAGTGGGCGAGGCTGCCCGGGAGGGGGCTGGCGGGGCCTGAGCAGGCCCGGGCAGCCGCAGACTCGCCTCCTTCCTCGGGTTTCGGCTGGGGTGGGGGCAGAGCGGGGTTTACTACCCTGAAACACAGATCCACTCCTGGCTCTGGCAGTCTGCGGCGGCCAGAGGCTCTGGGCGGGAGGCTTCACCTTCCCAGGCGGAACAGCATCCCCCGGCCTCAGGAGCCTAGCGGCTTCCCAAGGGGCCTTCCCACCAACTCTCCCAAGCTCGGAGGCAGCCAGACTTCCGTCGCTGTCCCCGACCCCAGGAGAGCCGGAGGCTGACTCAGTGCACTGAGACTCAGCTGCCCACAGCCAGCCAGCCCTGCCCCAGGCCCGGCCGACACCGCAGGGATGGGGCACAGCCGCGTGGCCGCCGTGACTGGAGCCCGCTCCTCACAGGACTGGCCTGCCCGTGAGAGGAGTGCCACCCCAGACACCCCTCCACGCGCCAGGACCCACCCCCCAGCCTAGGGCACCCTCAGCCCTGAGGTCCTTCCCTGACGCTGCCCCACTCCCTAGCAGATCTGAGGGGTTCCCCACGGCCCCCTCTCTGTTCCCCTCCTGATGGCCAAAGACTCGACACAGCAGATGGCCACCGCCGCCTGAGCCCTGGGAAGGCTGGGAGGTGTGGTGGGTTCAACGCAGCCCCCGCCTCCCGAGGCCCTGCGCGTGGACCGCTGGTCCGGCCCTCCCTGCTTCAGGGACGTGGAGGAAGCTGGCGGAGGAAGTCACCTCCGTGTGGAGGGTGCTCTACGGCGCGGGGTGTGGTCAGGGAGGCCGAGGCGCTCTCGGAGAAGGTTCTGGAGTGTACTGCCCCCCCCAGCCTTTGGGGAGATTGCAGAGGTTTGCTTCAGTGACAGCAAAGCCCCCAGCACACTAGCTGGGAACAGATGTGTGTGTGAGCGTGTGAGTGTACTGGGGCGTGTGAGCACATGTACATTAGTGTGTATTGTGCACGTGTTCGTGTGCAAGTGTATGATGTGTGCACACGTGTGCATTAGTGTGCGAGTGTGAATATTGTGTGTGAGAGTGTGTTAGTGTATGTATGTGTGAATGTGTGTGCATGTGTGGTTCACACCTCTCCCACCCCAATGGGACTTTGCACAGCAGCTGCGGCTCCCCCCCCCGCTTTTCAGGGGACCAGGCCACAGGGGTCCAGCTGGGGTGGGGGGATCTGGGCAGAGGTGCAGACCACGTGGGTGGCCCTGGACGCGTCTTGCCCGGGCCATGTTCTTGAAGCAGTCTGTCTGCTCAAGCACGGGCCGGTCCTGAGATACCACTGATCTCCGAGGCTGCGGCTGTCCCGAGTCCTCTCCTGGTTGGAGCTGGACTTGGAAGTTCGGCAGATCTGAGCAGGCAGATGCGACCAGAGGGGCTCCAGGGGCAGCCCCAGCCTCCAGGTCCGGCCTGGAAGACCCAGTCCTGGGAGAGAGCCTGGGAGCCTGGGGTGCTGGAGATGAGGCGGAGGGGTCTCAGCTGGAGAGCGCTGTCCAGGCTGGGGGCAACTTCCTTGGAATCTGCTCTGTGCTAGGGTGCTGGCTTAGCTCGCCCCTCCCCAGCGGGACTCTGACTGAGCCCTGCTCATCCTGAAGGCCTCTCCCCCGCGCTCCCCTGTGTGCCCTAAAATCCTCATGTCAAAACCCTTCAGTCTGCGGCTGCCAGGAGCAGGGGTGGGGGTGGGGAGGGCTCTGGGAGCCCAGGAGAAGATAGGATCAGGAGGGAAGACTCTAATCAGTGTGACCCATGGAGCAGGTGCTCTACCACTTGAGTCATACCTCTGGGCCTTCTCTGCTTTTAGTTATTCAGGCAGGGTCTAGGATATTTGCTCAGGGCTAACCTTGAACCACAATCTTCCCACCTATGCCTCCTATGAAGCTCCTAATTTTTGCTTGAAAAAAGTTTCATTAACTTTGCCCAGGATGGCCTCCAACCTCAGTCCTCCTGATCTCTGCCTCCAGAGTAGCTGGGATTAGGCATGGGCCCCCCATGCCAGTGGTGAGGATAGAACTCAGCCTGCTGCATGCCAGCGCAGCACTTTACCACCAGGCTACATCCCGTCGCCTTTGACCTCAGACTTTGGGCCCTGTCGAATACTTGTTGTTGGCTGGGCACTGGTGGCTCACACCTGTCCTCTCAGCTACTCGGGAGGCTGAGGTCTGAGGATCTGTTTAAAGACGGCTCAGACAGGAGAGCCCTTGAGATGCATATATCCACTTAATCAGCAAAAACGCCAGGGGCGGAGCTGTGGCTCAAATGGTGGAACACTAGCCTTGAGCACAGAGAGGCTCAGAGACAGTGCCCAGGCCCTGAGTTTAAGTACAAAGGAGCTTCGATTCAACAAGCCAGGTGGTGAGTCCCCACCCACAGCCTCAAGCTACCGGTTCCATTTTCACATCTGTATTCACCGTGAGCTTCATGACTGGGGTCAGCCTCCAGGGTCTTCCTCAGCCATCCCAAGTCCTCCCGAGAGCACCTGGCCTGAGGGGGCCTCAAGAACGAAGATGGATGCCGCGGGTCGGGTGGCTGGCCGGGGCTGCGGGGCGGGCGGAGTCCCAGGCCGACAGCTTCCTGCTCGGTGATCACAGGGTCCAGCGGTCAGCTGGCAGGCTGGACAGGAGGCAGCCACTTCCTTGGCTGCTGGTGACTCAGAGGCCTTCTTCTGGGAAAACTCCCCCTCCTTCCCCAGACCCCATGGCCCAGGGTTTGGTGTGAAGGACCAGCTTCAGGAAGTGTGGACAAGTGTGGCTGTGACCAGGGTAGCACTGGGGTGGGGAAGGGCGTGCACTCAGGGAAGGGATGAGGTTTTGACCAGAACATTTCCCAGTTCTTGGGCTGTGCTCCCTGCATGGCCAAACAGGCCAAGCGGGCCTGTAGCTCCTAGGCCCAGCCCTCCCTTTCCAAGCTGAGGTCAGGGGCCCGAATGCCGGCCACAGAGCAGGCCCTGCGGCCCAGGTCCCTTGCGACCAGCATGGGCCGGCCCTGCACATCCCCAACCTCCCCCCGCCCCCCAGTCCTCCTCATACACCCCAATTCCCTCTCTCTCTTTTTCTTTCTTCACTCTTTCCACTTTTTGGTCAAGGTGAGTGTTCTACCACTTTGAACCACAGTTCCATTTCTGGTTTTTGAGTGGTTCATTGGAGATAAGAGTCTCACTGTGACTTTCTTGCCTGGGTTGGCTTTGAACTGCCATCCTCAGATCTCAACCTCCTGAGTAGCTAGGATGATAGGTGTGAGCCACCAGCACCCAACTTTTCTTTTCTTTTTTTTTTTTTGGTCGGTCGTGGGGCTTGAACTCTGGGCCTGGGCGCTGTCCCTCAGCTCTTCAGCTCAAGGCGAGCGCTCTACCACTTGAGCTACAGCGCCACTTCCGGTTTTCTGGTGGTTTATTGGAGATAAGAGTCTCACGGTCTTTCCTGCCCGGGCTGGCTTTGAACCGCAATCCTCAGATCTCAGCCTCCTGAGTAGCTAGGATTACAGGCGTGAGCCACCAGCGCCTGGCTCCAACTTTTCTTTATGCTTTTCATGAACATGAACTAATTGTACAAAGAGATTTCATTTTGATGTGTCCATTTATTCATTACATCGTGTGTGTGTGTGTGTGTGTGTGTGTGTGTGTGTGTGTGTGTGTGTGTGTGTGTGTGTGGTCTGTCTGTCTGTCTATATTGGTGTGTGCCAGTACTGGGACTTGAACTCAGGGCCTGGGCACTGTCCCTTAGCTTTTTTGCTCAAGGCTGGCACTCTGCCACTTGAGCCACACCTCCACTACAGGTTTTCTGGTAGTTAATTGGCAATAAGGGTCTCAAAGACTTTCCTGCCTTGAACTTCGATTCTCAGATCTCAGCCTCCTGAGTAGCTAGGATTATAGATATAGCCACAGGCACAGGGCTATGCTTTCATTTCTAAACTCCTGGCCATGGGACAGGGGTCAAATGCACAGTGCCCTGCTGGCCAGCTCCTTATCCTCCTGGCCTGGTTGTTAACACTGTGCTACTGCCCCCAGAGCAGCCCAGTTCTACCGGAAGCTTCCTGTGACCCAGCTCACCCAGCACTGGGGACTGTAGCCAGTGGAGTGGGCATGGGGCCTCAAGAAACCCAACCCAAAGGGCAGACAGACATGAGAGCGTCCCATCAAAAAGACCTCGGGCCGGTGCCCATGGCTCACACCTGGAATCCTTGCTGCTCAAGAGGCTGAGATCTGAGAATCACCGTTCAAAACAGCCCAAGCAGGAAAGTCCGTGAGACTCTCACCTCCAAGAAACTACACAGAAAAAGTCAGAAGTAGCACCTGGCTCAAGTGGTAGAGCGCTAGCCTTGAGCAAAAGAAGCTCAGGGACAGCGCCAAAGCCCTGAGTTCAAGCTCCAGTACTGGGGAAAGAAAAAGATCCCTGGCCAGCCCTGTTCCTCTGCAGTGGCCAGCAGTATGCACCACAAACCACCGCCACCTCTGGCCTCTCCTCCAGCCGCCCAGGAGAAGAGCCTGCTGTTTCCACTCGTGGAGGTAAACTGGGGCTTGGCCTGCTGGGTCCCCCAAGAGTGGAATCGGACAGTTACTAAGGAGGGACAGGTGCCGAGCCCAGAGCTCTCGAGTCCCAAGGTGCTGCCCTGCCCTGCCCTGCCCTGCCCGGCCCGGCCGAGGGTGGCAGAGCCCCTTCTCTGGACCGTGGTGGTGCTCTGCCTGTCTCTGCCACACCGCTGGGGTCTCTGGAGGAGGTGTGTGGCGCTGAGGGCTGGGCGGGGTGAGGGCTCAGAGAGGGGTGGGAGAGAAAGTCCTGGGCCATCCACCTCTACTCAGGCCCAGCTGGGACCCGAGTGCAGCGGCTGCAAAGCTCCTGGCCGATTCGGTCACTATCCCCCACCCTGCAGGTCTGCCCCTGTGGCCAGTGTGCAGACTGGGCTCTGTGGGGACAGAGCACTCAAGAGCCTTTGCAAAACAGAACCTTGGAGAAGAAGGCTGGAGGTGTGCGGCAGAAGATGTGGCTGCCTAGCGGCCAACCCCTACCCCCTTAAAAAAAAAAAGTCTGCCCAGAAGCTCAGAAGGGATTGGAGGAAGGAAGGGTGGAGTTGCCCCAGCCCGCCGGGAAGGCAGTGTCCAACTCAGAGATGGCCCCTGAGCAGGCTGCCCAGCCTCCAAGCCCAGCTGAGCCCCACACCATCCCCTCCCCAGGACTCGGTCCTGGGGAGTGGCTAGCTGGGAAGGCCAAGGAAGGAACGAGGCGGCGGACACTATCCTGCGCCTGGGCGGTGGGTGTTTGGCCGCTGCCCGCAGAGCGATGTGGCAGCAGGAGCAGCTGTCTGGGAGCCGTTTCTCAAGCCCACCCTCCAGCGGCCGCTGCAGGGAGGGGTGGGGCGGGGCGAAGCGGCCCCTGGGGAGAGCCCCGTGCTGCCCTCTAGCCTGCCCCTGCCCCAGGGGTGCTGGAGTGGTCAGTAAATCTTTTCTTTCTTTCTTTTTTGGTCAGTCATGGGGCCTGAACTCTGGACCTGGACACCTTCCCTCAGCTCTTCAGCTCAAGGCTAGCGCTCTACCCCTTGAGCCACAGTGCTACTTCTGGCTTTTTCTGCTTAGGTGGTGCTGAGGAATGGAACTCAGGGCCTCAGGCATGTGAAACAAGCACTCTACCACTGAGCCACCTTCCCAGCCTGGTCAGTCAAGTTTCACGCCCCTCCAGCAGGACCCCACGGGGGCCGGGCCTGCAGGCCCCACCACATGCACCATTTGCCAAAGCTGCAGGCCAGCTGTCCCACCCCGCCCCCGAGAAAACAGCCTCGGCCCATTTGGCATCTGTCCGCCATCTGAAGAGACCCAGGGTGCCTGCCTTCCTAGGACGCCGGCCTGTGGCAGGAGGTAGAGGCCACCAGCAAGGCGAAGAGGAGGCAAAGAGCTGAGGAAAGCCTGGCAGGGGCATCCACAGACTGGGAGGGAGGACAACGTGCCAGGCTGAGAAGGGGTGGCCAGGCCCCAGGGACGCAAGAGTCCGGGGAATGCCTGAGATTGGAAAGTGAACCGAAGCTCTGAGTGAGCCGGGGAGAGGCGTGGCCAGGCCCCACCTGCTGCCGGCCCCACCTGCTGCCGGCCGCGCCAGCCCGGCGGAGGAACAGGTGAATCAGGAGCCAGAGCCAGCCCACGCACAGCCAGCCACGGGCTGGGACAAAGACCCCTTTGAAATCAGGATCAAATGCTTGGTTTTATTTGAGCACTGCTGTTTGAGGGCAGCTGAGCAGAGCTGCCCTGGGAGCATCTTCAAAGGTCAGGGAAAGCTGAGCACTACGTCTCAGGCCTGTAATCCCAGCTCCTCAGGAGGCTGAGATCTGAGGATTGAAGTTCAAAGCCATCCCGGGCAGGAAAGTACATGAGACTCTTATCTCCACTTAACACGCAACAAAAAGCCAGAAGCGGAGCTGTGGTTCAAGTGGTACAGCATTAGCCTTGAGCAAAAAAGCTCAGCAGCTAGGCCCTGAGTTCTAGTCCCAGGACCAGCACACAACCACCACCCTCGGAAGGGTGGGGTAGGGAGGGAGGGGTCAGGAGCTGAGGCTGGGGGCCGAGCGGTGACCACTGGCCAGGGAGGCCTCAGACCAACAGGGTCTGGCCCGGCCTGGGGCTCAGTGCGGACAGAAGCACCCCTCCCTCTTTGTGGACACTGGACCTCCCTTCATGTGTCCTGGCCAGGCTGTCAGGCCTGGGGGTCCCCTCCCCGCAGCCCAGGCTCTCAGACACTCAGTCCTGGGGCTTCTACACGGGCTCCTGTGTCCCGTGGGAATAGCCCGGTGACCCAGGATGTGTGGGGACCTGTGCGGCTGCCCTGGGGAGGAGGCGGGTGGCTCCAGCCCGCCCCCCGGAGCCTCCCTCTCTCATTACCCCGTCCCGCCTCTGGGTGCTGGGCCTGGGAACTGGCACTGCCTCACACACCTGTCCGGAGCAGCGCCCACCTGTGCACCCGTGGTTACTCTCCCTGGCTCCTATGGCCATGCAGCTCCAATCTACCTGCTCTGGGTTGCCCACGTCGGCCCCGCGTGTCTGGCCGGGCACCGGTTCAGAGCAGAGCCCAGGCCTCGGTTTCCACCCAGAAGTGGGGTCCATACTCCCAGTCCCTGGGCTCGGCCTCCCTCCGCCCCCAGCTGTTCTCCCAGAGAGGGGGGTGGGGGCGGCAGGGGGAGGCAGGAGAAACTTTCCCTGGCCGCCCTGCCCTGGCCTGCCCGGGGCAGCACCTTTGAAGCGGGAGCGCTTGGGGGTGGTGAGAAAGTCCGGGGTGTAATTAGACAGGTTTCACTGTCTCACCCCTGAGCAGAGTGAAACCAGCCGCTCACCCCCAGCTCTGAGCCAGCCAAGCTACCGAGGACCTGCGCTGGCTACAGGCGCTGGCTACGGCGTCCCCCCGCCCCCAAGTTGAAACCTGTACTGGGGAGGCCAGAAGGACGGCTCCTGGCGTGTCCACTGGGCTGGGCCAGGGTGCCCTCTGTCCCAGCCAGAGAGCAGCTGCTCCGGAGGCCACGTCCACATCGGGGACAGTGCCCCGGGGGCCTGGCATGGCTTCACCACCCCCACCCCACATCCTACTACACCTCTGCCCCTCTCCATGCCTCCATCCATCACGGTACCCGTCGCTCCTTCCACCAGCCCTCCCTCCAGCCGCCTGCTCTCGGGCAGGCCCGCGCTAGGTGAGCAGATGCCGAGGACAGTGGGAGGGGCTGGCCAGCATGCTGGGTGCTCCCAGAGGTACCTATAACAGTCATCTCCGAAGTTCACGTGGTCCCAGAAAGGGCTAGTGAGGGCCGCACCGTCCCAGCCACCGATGTTGAGACCCTTGTCCCAGGATGGATGAGATCACAGGGCTGATGAGATCACAGGGAATGAACAAGGTCAACTGATGACATCACAGGCCCAGTGACATCACAGGGAATGAGGCCAGCTGGTCAAGGATGACCCCGTGGCTGGTCCTAGGGCTTGAACTCAGAGCCTGGGCACTGTTCCCGAGTTTTGTTTTTGTTCAAGGCTGGTGCTGTACCACTTGAGCCACTGCTCCACTTCCAGCTTTGATAGTTAATTGGAGACAAGATTCTCCGGGGCTTTCCTGCTTTGAGCCCTGATCCTCAGATCTCAGCCTCCTGAGTAGCTCCACACCCATCTCCTCCCCATCCTATTTCGGACAGATCCCCCACCATGCCAAGCCCAGAGTGAGCCGCTGGAGCCCAGAGCTCTTGGTGACAGGGCCCTGCGTGCGGGGGGTGAGAGGGCGAGGGTCCGGGCCAGGACTCCTGCCCTGCAGCAGCTGGCCCTCTGCAGAGGCCTGGCCAGCGGGTGAGCCCTGCCCCTGACAGCCCCTCCCTGCCGTCCCTTCCAGCTTCCTAGCGGCATTGCCAGGACCCTCGGCCAGAGCAAGGCGGGCCAGGGTCAGAGCTCGGAGTGGCTGTGCTTGCTGCAAACCCTCACCAGCCTCAGCCAGCAGGCACCAGAGGAGGGCCTGGAGGGGAGCCAGCCTGAGGCCGTGGTCAGTGTCTGCTGTCCTGACCTCCTCGCTGCCAGGTGATCACCCAGGATCTGCTCATTCTCACTGGGTGGAGGGACAACAGCACAGCTGCCAGGTTCGGTGGCCAGAGAGGAGGCCAGGAAGAGAAGACCGCAAAGCCTGGAGGAGGGGCCGTGCGCGTGTGCCACCTCCCAGCTGTGGCTCAGAGGTAGTGAGAGGCTCATCAGGTGAAGGGACAGCGACCAAAGACCCAGGGGCCCAGTCGTTCTGTGTAACTGGGGCGGCTGTCTGCCCTGCACCGTGGGCTGCTCCCCGGTAGGCCTGAGCTGCGCCAGCACGGAAAGGGGTCTCGTCTTCTCCCAGGAGAGTGCCAGCTGTGTCCAAGGCTGGAGCCGGTGCGGTGCCCGGGTCCACATCTCCACGCCCTCCTTCCTTACCAGCTGACCAGCGCTGCCACCGCCCAGGTGCAAAGGGGTTGGTCCTGGCTGTCTGTGAACAGCCATGGCTCCAGCCCGGGCTCCTTGGGAGCATGTGCGCAGCTGGTGACCTGGCTCGGGACCCCTGCCAGTCCCCCGATGGCTCCAACAGCCACCGTGTGCCCAGGACCACGGCACCAGCCACAGCCACGTGCGTCTCCATGGCACCGCCAACCGGCCAGTCATGGGCATCTTTGTGCGACCTCTGAAGCCCCAGAAACATCCGCAGGCTTTCTCTGCCTGGGTCCCTGCCCCCTGAGAGCCTGGCTGGCTTCTCCCCACCTGCTGGCCTCACATAGACCCAACAGAGAGGGGTCAGCAGAGAGACGCCCACCAAGCCTGCACCCAGCCCTCCTCCCACGATGGCCACAGCCTCGTAGCTTCCCGTCAGCCTGGGTACCTGAAGGGTCCAATAGAAGACCAGAGGGATTGGAGGCGTGGCTTGTGGTAGAGCTCTAGCCAATGAGCAAAAAGCCTCAGATGTGGAGTTCAAGTCCCAGTCTCAGACGAAAACAAACAAACAAAGATGAGAGCCTGTGCCCGGTGGTGGGGGCTTGGTCATCGATCAAGCTCGATACTGATCAGGCTCGCTAGAACTCAAACCTCCAGGCAGACGGGACGGGCACTCCATCCGTCCCCACCCCGCAGGTGACTGGACAAGTCTTGTGACTGCCTGGAGCCACTGGCACGGTCCTCAGCTCCGCTGGGCACCTGGAGCCCTCAGGAAGCGGCAGCCCAACCCCAGGCCCTTGGCTCAAGCTCCCAGTGGCCCTCCTGCCAAGGGGTCCCCAAGAGCCGGAGGCCAGCCCCTTCTCAGTGAACTCCAGTAGGGCTCTGGCTCCGGGGCCAGCCGGGAGGACAGGGCGCTCACACGCAGCCCAGACCAGCGCGCAGCCCAGGGGCACCGTGTGCACACCTGGCTGGCAGCACTAGCACAATGGGCGTCCCTTGGCCTTGTGCCCGCCCGGCCCGGCTCTGCCAGCCTGCTAGCCGCCCGCCCCCTCACCCTCAGTTTCTCAACCCTCTGGGGGGTGGGTAGGCCTGAAGAGGCAAGCCTCTGGTCTGTCCAGGCCCCAGGTGGACCAGCAGGGGTGGCCCCAACAGAAACAGGCAGTGTCCGGTACTGGCAGAAGGCAAGAGACTGGGAGGGGGGACGGGGCTGGGCATCCAGATCCCTCCAGCCCTGGGTTCTATTCTGAGCCTATCTGGATAGTCAGGGCTCAGCCTGGGGTCAGCTGATGGCTGCCCACTCATCCTGCCCACTCTCCTGCCCACTCATCCTCAGAGAAGCCAGTGCAACAATGGGAAGCAATCAAGGCGGGCTTCCTCAGGGAGGAGGTTTTTCTGGTTCCTGGAGGCTGGGGTTAATTGTGTGTGTGTAGAGGGGGTAGCTTTCATGTGTGAATCAAAGGTTCAGTGGGGTACAGCCCAGGGACCCCAGAGCCCCTGGGTAGGGTTGAGAGGAGGCTGAGGCTAGAGGAGGCTGAGTCTCAGAAGGGCAGGAGAGAACACGGAAAGCTAACCATGCTTAAGAGCCTGGCAGGTCACCGACAACCTGAGCAGGGGCCTTGGTGAGCCTGGGGAAGGTCTCAATGAGGCTCCCCCCACCCCAGCCCGCATGGACTCCCCAGAGGCCGGCTTTGACTCCAGTCCCGTCGCTCTGAGGTAGCAGGGGCTCTGGAGGAGAGTTTTGAGAAGCCCCCACCCCCCAGGACGAGGGGTCCCCCAGGCTCCAGCTCTCCCACCCCTGCCTGCAAGCCCTGGAGGGGG
Source organism: Dipodomys merriami (assembly GCF_024711535.1). Taxonomy (NCBI): domain Eukaryota; kingdom Metazoa; phylum Chordata; class Mammalia; order Rodentia; family Heteromyidae; genus Dipodomys; species Dipodomys merriami. The sequence continues at coordinate 49,085,851 of NW_027202382.1, read as the reverse complement.
CAGGCACTGATCCCACACCCCCCACACCAGCTGGCTCACACCGGGTGTTCCCGTCTACCCAAGCCCGCCCTGCCCCGCCCCCAAATCACTGCCCTGAGACACAGATGCCACAGCCAGCACCAGAACCCCAGAGCACAGTCCCTCCCCGCCTCCCTCCTCACCAGCACCCCAGAGCACAGTCCCTCCACGCCTCCCTCCTCACCAGCACCCCAGAGCACAGTCCCTCCCCGCCTTCCTCCTCACCAGCACCCCAGAGCACAGTCCTCCACGCCTCCCTCCTCACCAGCACCCCAGAGCACAGTCCCTCCACGCCTCCTTACCAGCACCCCAGAGCACAGTCCCTCCCCGCCTCCCTCCTCACCAGCACCCCAGAGCACAGTCCCTCCACGCCTCCCTCCTCACCAGCACCCCAGAGCACAGTCCTCCAGGCCTCCCTCCTCACCAGCACCCCAGAGCACAGTCCTCCACGCCTCCCTACTCACCAGTACCCCAGAGCACAGTCCCTCCCCGCCTCCCTCCTCACCAGCACCCCAGAGCACAGTCCCTCCACGCCTCCTTACCAGCACCCCAGAGCACAGTCCCTCCCCGCCTCCCTCCTCACCAGGACCCCAGAGCACAGTCCTCCAGGCCTCCCTCCTCACCAGCACCCCAGAGCACAGTCCTCCACGCCTCCCTCCTCACCAGCACCCTAGAGCACAGTCCCTCCCCGCCTCCCTCCTCACCAGCACCCCAGAGCAGTCCCTCCCCGCCTCCCTCCTCACCAGCACCCCAGAGCACAGTCCTCCACGCCTCCCTCCTCACCAGCACCCCAGAGCACAGTCCCTCCACGCCTCCTCACCAGCACCCCAGAGCACAGTCCTCCAGGCCTTCCTCCTCACCAGCACCCCAGAGCACAGTCCCTCCCTGCCTCCCTCCTCACCAGCACCCCAGAGCACAGTCCCTCCACGCCTCCTCACCAGCACCCCAGAGCACAGTCCCTCCACGCCTCCTCACCAGCACCCCAGAGCACAGTCCTCCAGGCCTCCCTCCTCACCAGGACCCCAGAGCACAGTCCCTCCCCGCCTCCCTCCTCACCAGCACCCCAGAGCACAGTCCCTCCCCGCCTCCCTCCTCACCAGGACCCCAGAGCACAGTCCTCCAGGCCTTCCTCCTCACCAGGACCCCAGAGCACAGTCCTCCACGCCTCCCTCCTCACCAGCACCCCAGAGCACAGTCCCTCCACGCCTCCCTCCTCACCAGTACCCCAGAGCACAGTCCCTCCCCGCCTCCCTCCTCACCAGGACCCCAGAGCACAGTCCCTCCACGCCTCCCTCCTCACCAGGACCCCAGAGCACAGTCCTCCACGCCTCCCTCCTCACCAGCACCCCAGAGCACAGTCCTCCACTCCTCCCTCCTCACCAGGACCCCAGAGCACAGTCCCTCCACTCCTCCCTCCTCACCAGTACCCCAGAGCACAGTCCCTCCCCGCCTCCCTCCTCACCAGCACCTCAGAGCACAGTCCCTCCCCGCCTCCCTACTCACCAGTACCCCAGAGCACAGTCCCTCCCCGCCTCCCTCCTCACCAGGACCCCAGAGCACAGTCCCTCCCCGCTTCCCTCCTCACCAGCACCCTAGAGCACAGTCCTCCAGGCCTTCCTCCTCACCAGCACCCCAGAGCACAGTCCCTCCACGCCTCCCTCCTCACCAGCACCCTAGAGCACAGTCCTCCAGGCCTCCCTCCTCACCAGGACCCCAGAGCACAGTCCTCCATGCCTCCCTCCTCACCAGCACCTCAGAGCACAGTCCTCCACGCCTCCTCACCAGCACCCCAGAGCACAGTCCCTCCAGCCTTGGCCTCTGTGCCCCATACCAGCCTGCCAGCCCGGGGTGGGCGGTGGCTCTGTCCAGAGGCGCTCCATGAGACCCCCAGAGTTGGCTGGGGCGGGTGGGGCACCCTGATGTTCTCAGCAGGTAGTGAGTCCCTAGTCTGGGCAGAGCCAGGCCTCTGCCCGCTGCCCAATCCCCTGCCCCCCGGCGGCTCCTGGGCCGCAGAGCTGGACATCCAAGCCCTGAGAGCCCGGCAGGAAGCGCGCCTGCCCCACCCGCGTGCCTGCACTCAGGAGGCTGAGGGGGGGGGGTTGTGGCTCCCCCCGTGTCACTGGTCCCGAAAGATGGCTCCAGACACCGATGGCAAGGCCTCAGGGCCCTGAAGCTGGGGACAAAGGGCCCTTTGTGCTACCTCTGCCAGCCCAGCACTCGGGTCAGGGCTGCTGAATGCGCCGGGGCAGCCCCTCCCTCCCCACGCCTGAATGTCAGCGCGGGGGGGGGGGGGGGGGGAGTGCCCCTCCGTCAGTGAAGGGCTTCTCCCAGAGCCAAGACCAGAATGAGGGACCGTTGCCCACCCCGGGCCCAGGCCCTCCCCACGTCAGGCCCTGAGCCCACTCCTGTGGCCCTCCAGCTGCTCCCAGCCCCACCAGGCACCCAGCCTCACTGTCAGCTGGCTCTCAGCCCCAGCCAGGGACGGGGGGGGGGGGGCGGGGGGGGCGGTCCCAAGAGGTCAAGTGCAAGGACAGGTTTGAAGTCTTTGGCCTCCAGACCAGCTGCTCCTCCCCCAGGCCCCCTCTGCCCACTCCCCAGCATTGAGGATGGCGCTGGGAGCCACCGCTGAGGACCGGACCACCCCGTGTCAGATTCGGATCCTGCGCCCCAGACCGCAGGGCGGAGGTGGGGGGCGCTGGGGTCCTGGCAGAACCAGAGACTGGCAAAGCCAGAGTCCTGTGGGGGCCGGGTGTCCTCTTGTGGACCAAGGGGGACACAAGTCCTGCAGACTCAGGAAGGTCTGGGGGCTTCGGGCAAGGACGAGTGGGTTGATGCCGCTGGGTGGGGTGGGGGCTGGGTGGGGGCTGGTTGGGGGCTGGGTGTGTGGGGGCTGGGTGGGTGGGGTGGGGATGGGTGGGGTGGGGGCTGGGTGGGGGCTGGGTGGGGTGGGTGGCTGGGTGGGTGGGGGCTGGGTGGGGTGGGGGCTGGGTGGGTGGCTGGGTGGGGTGGGGGCTGGGTGGGTAGGGGCTGGGTGGGATGGGGGCTGGGTGGGGGCTGGGTGGGGTGGGGGCTGGGTGGGTAGGGGCTGGGTGGGATGGGGGCTGGGTGGGGGCTGGGTGGGGTGGGGGCTGGGTGGATGGGGGCTGGGTGGGTGGCTGGGTGGGGTGGGGGCTGGGTGGGGGCTGGGTGGGGTGGGGGCTGGGTGGGTGGCTGGGTGGGGTGGGTGGCTGGGTGGGGTGGGGGCTGGGTGGGATGGGGGCTGGGTGGGGGCTGGGTGGGTAGGGGCTGGGTGGGTAGGGGCTGGGTGGGGGCTGGGTGGGATGGGGGCTGGGTGGGTAGGGGCTGGGTGGGGGCTGGGTGGGATGGGGGCTGGTGGGATGGGGGCTGGGTGTGTGGGGGCTGGGTGGGGTGGGGGCTGGGGGGGATGGGGGCTGGGTGTGTGGGGGCTGGGGGGGATGGGGGCTGGGTGGGGTGGGGGCTGGGTGGGTGGGGGCTGGGTGGGTGGGGGCTGGTGCAGGGCAGCGCGGCCCCATGACTGGAGACCTGGGCCAGGTCTGGCATTTCTGCACCTTCGGTCTGCTCACGAGGCCGCAGCCGCTGCGCAGGCCAAGGGGTCTCGGCATTGTCTCATCCTCACCCCCAGGCTCGGGAGCCCCCGCAGCTCAACACAGCGGCCTACGTGGGTCTCAACCACGGCCTGCTGTGGGAGCCAACCTTCGCTCTGACTGCCTCTCCCTCAGCCTCAGTTTCCCCACCCATCTGGGGATTCTTGGCTGGACTAAGCGCCAATGGGGCTCTGCTTTGGAAGTCTCCTGCCCGGGAGGTGGGGCTGGTGATGCTGGAAAGGCCCCCTGGGCAGCCCTGCCCCCCCTTCCCCAGCTCACGGCCAGGGGCACGGATGGCTCCAGTCTCAGCCCCATCCCCCCAGGGTCCTGGCTGTACCCAGGGGGTGGGAGCCATGCCCAGCCCCTCCTCCACCCTGTCCCGCAGGCCTGGGTGGCTCCATGGGGCCAGGGGCACAGTGCCCGGCACCCGCTCGGCCTGGCTCTCCCACAGGGCTGTGTCCCCTGCCCCTCAGATACAGTCTGGAGTGGCTTGGGAGGAGGGTGGCCTAGGCCCCTTTGAACTCCTGCTGTGCGGTGGGGGGCACCCCGCGGCGGAGGGCTGGAAGCTTCTCTGGGGGGCAGAGAGGCCGCGCAGGCCCAGGGGTTGCACCCTGTCTTAGAAGCGCAGGTAGGGCTGGCGCTCCGGGCAGGGCTCCTGGCAGCCCCCTCCTGGGGCTAACAGATGCCAGGGATGCCTGAATCCCACCCTCTGACACCAACCCTTACTCAAGGTGGGGAGGGCCACCCCTCCCAGGGGTGCCAGAGAGGCAGCTCCGCAGGGGCCGGCCTGCCTCGGTTTCCTCCTCTGTGCTCTGTGAGGTGTCCCCCGGTCAGGCCCGTGCACCGCAGCTCCCTGGCCATGCTGCCCGGCCTCTGAGACACTTCCTGGAGCCGGGGCAGGGGAAGGACACTAGGGTGTCCTGAGAGGGGTCCCCCATGGCTGCATGGAGCCTGGCCAGCCCGGGCCGGGATGCCCGTTTAATCTCCTGCTGAAAAGATAATTTCTCTCTGTGCTGCCGTCAGGCCAGGGAACAAAGAGGCTTTGTGCAGGCCTCACTGTCCCGCCCAGCAAGGCCCGCGCTCCCTCCAAACGCAAGCTGCTGAGGGGGGCGGGGGGGGTGCTTCCCATAACCCTCTGCTCTCTGTAGCACAGGGTCACTTTTGTTACAGAGGACCAGCGCATGGCGGCCGGCAGGGCCTTTCTTCTTCCTCCCTTGTCATCTTTTGCAAGCCCCACACCAGGGGCCCGAGCGGAGGGGAGGACCAGCGACCCTTGGGTTAGGAATGTCCTCATTCCCCTCCCTGCTGGCAGAGCAGGGGCAGGGCCTGGGCATCCCCTCGCCCACTCCGCCCCCCGCTGCCCCGAGCTACGGAGCATCTCTGCGTGAAAAGCCCCTCGTGGTCATGGCAGCAAGAGAAGAAAAACCTAAACCACAGGCACGGCCGGGCACCGGTGGCTCACACCTGTCATCCTAGCTACCAAGGGGCTGAGATCTGAGGATCGTGGTTCCAAGCCAGCCCGGATAGCGAAGTCTGTGACTTGTGTCTCCAATTCACCAGCAAAATGCTGGAAAAGGAGATATAGCTCAAGTGGTAGAGCGCCAGCTTTGCACCAGAAAGCTCAAAGACAGCATCCAGATCTGAGTTCAAGCTCCGGGATTGGTTCATACACACACACACACACACACACACACACACACACACACACACACACACACATGCACTCATAGGCGCACACACACAGAGTACCTCTTCTCAGAAGGGGAGGTGCTGGTGTCTGAGGCCCGTCTTTCTGATGTTTCTGTACACTTATCCTTTACACCGGCTCCACAGAACTGCAGCTGGCCATCGCTTCTGCCTTCCACACAAGCCGTCCACCCACTGCCCCCTGGACCGCACCTGTGCCTATGGCGGCGGGCTGAGCCGGCCGCAGCACACAGGACGCTCACTGCCACGCTGCAGGCCGGGCACAGTGCCTTTGGGCCCAGGACACTGGTCTGCACGTGCGCCTCCTGAGTGGGCTGGCTCTTGTGGCTTACTGCACACACTGCCCTGTGCAACGTTATCTCTGGGGCTGCTCGTGCCCAGGAGTCCTGGGAACGTGGCTGTGTGGCACTGTAGCAGAGGTGCCATTGTGGTCCAGATGAGGAGACCTGGACCTGACCGGGAAGCCTGCCCCTGCCCCTGCCCCCTGGTGAGCGCATGACTTCACGGCTTCCTGTGGGAGTGGCAGCCCTGTGGGTGAGGCTCCGCCCCCCGCCCCAGGGTCCGCTCATTACTCAGAAGCTTTGGCCAAGACCCCCAGATGGGGGAGGGACTGGCCTGGGGTTGGCTCTGTGTCCCCTCCCAGCTGCCCTGCTGCCAGCTCAGGTCTGTACCAGAAGTGTGGATCTGGGTCTGCGCTGTCTCTGTCCCTACCCCAGGGGAGTCCACGCTGTCTTCTGAAGATGAACACCATCCCATCCTGCCGCCGCCCTCCTTGAGGGGCCTCTGCAGGGCCCCAAGTGGTTTGGTTTTGGGGTTTTGTGTATGTGTGTGTGTGCCAGTCCTGGGGCTTGAACTCCGGGCCTGAGTACTGTCCCTGGGCTTTTGTGCTCGAGGCCAGTGCTCTATCACTTTGAACCACAGCACCATTTCCAGATTTTGGGTAGTCAATTGGAGATAAGAATGTCACGCATTTTCCTGCTTGGGCGGCTTTGAACTGCGAAGCTCAGATCTCAAGCTCCTGAGTAGCTTGGATTACAGGTGTGAGCCACTGGCACCTGGCCCTAAGCATCTTTTAAAAACTGTGATAAAAAATTCTCTGGACACAAAACTCAACCCTCTAGTCATCTTGAATTGTGCAATCCAGTGGCAATAAGTGTGTTCACAGCGTGTGTGAATGTCACAACATCTGTCCACAGGACTCTTCCTGAGCCACACTGCCTCCTCCCGCGTCAAATCCTGCCCCTCCCCAGCCCCCCAGCCCTGCCTCCAGCCCCTCCCCAGCCCCCCAGCCCTGCCTCCAGCCCCTCCCCAGCCCCCAGCCCCGCCTCCAGCCCCTCCCCAGCCCTGCCTCCAGCCCCTCCCCAGCCCCCAGCCCTGCCTCCAGCCCCTCCCCAGCCCCCCAGCCCCGCCTGCAGCCCCCCAGCCCTGCCTCCAGCCCCTCCCCAGCCCCCAGCCCTGCCTCCAGCCCCTCCCCAGCCCCCAGCCCCGCCTCCAGCCCCTCCCCAGCCCCAGCCCCCAGCCCCGCCTCCAGCCCCTCCCCAGCCCCCCCAGCCCCGCCTCCAGCCCCTCCCCAGCCCCCCAGCCCCGCCTCCAGCCCCTCCCCAGCCCCTCCCCAGCCTCCCAGCCCCGCCTCCAGCCCCTCCCCAGCCCCGCCTCCAGCCCCCTCCCCAGCCCCGCCTCCAGCCCCTCCCCAGCCCCCAGCCCCGCCTCCAGCCCCTCCCCAGCCCCCAGCCCCCAGCCCCGCCTCCAACCCCTCCCCAGCCCCCCAGCCCCGCCTCCAGCCTCTCCCCAGCCCCCCCCAGCCCCGCCTCCAGCCCCTCCCCAGCCCTGCCTCCAGCCCCTCCCCAGCCCCCAGCCCCGCCTCCAGCCCCTCCCCAGCCCCGCCTCCAGCCCCTCCCCAGCCCCCAGCCCCGCCTCCAGCCCCTCCCCAGCCCCCCAGCCCCGCCTCCAGCCTCTCCCCAGCCCCCCAGCCCCGCCTCCAGCCCCTCCCCAGCCCCTCCCCAGCCTCCCAGCCCCGCCTCCAGCCCCTCCCCAGCCCCTCCCCAGCCTCCCAGCCCCGCCTCCAGCCCCTCCCCAGCCCCGCCTCCAGCCCCTCCCCAGCCCCCCAGCCCCGCCTCCAGCCCCCTCCCCAGCCCCGCCTCCAGCCCCTCCCCAGCCCCCCAGCCCCGCCTCCAGCCCCTCCCCAGCCCCGCCTCCAGCCCCCCAGCCCCGCCTCCAGCCTCTCCCCAGCCCCCCAGCCCCGCCTCCAGCCTCTCCCCAGCCCCCCCAGCCCCGCCTCCAGCCTCTCCCCAGCCCCCCAGCCCCCCCTCCAGCCTCTCCCCAGCCCACCAGCACTGCCTCTCTGCCCCTCCCCAGCCCCCTCTCCCCTAAACTGTCTGTCTCTGGGGGACTGATAGCTCTGGGGGGCTCCTGTGAGTGCCCTGTCCCTTGTCTGCTCTGCTGAGCTCAGACACAAGACTGGCAGACCTGTGGGGTGTCTCCCCCATCAGCTCCCCCCTCCCCAGTGCAGGCAGCTTGGGGCTGGCAGTCAGCACCAGACATAGACACGTGGGTCTGTCTGTTAGTGCCTGAGCTTCTGACTGACCACAGGCTGGGCACTGAGTCACTGGGCCATGGAATGTCACCTGAGTTGCTGTGACACCAGGGCTCGGAGGCACACAGATGGCCTCGGGGCCCTCTTCTCTGCAGTCCCTTAGGTCAGAGGTCAGAAATCCAGGCTGCTGGGGCCTCCTTCCTCCCAGAGACCTGGGGGGGGGGGGGACATGGGGAGGTTCATAACTGTGGCTCCAGCCCCACATCTGTCTTTACGTTTTCTCTCCTCTCCTCCCTTCTCCTATGAGAGAACAATAATTGGATTTAAAGCCCATGCTAAAGCAAAGGTGACCGTGTGTGTGTGTGTGTGTGTGTGTGTGTGTGTGTGTGTGTGTTTGGGTGCGTGTGTTTGCGTGCGCGCATGCACACATGCACGCACGTGCTAATCCTGGGGCTTGAATTCAGAACCTGGGCCACAGCTTCACTTCCAGCTTTTTGGTGGTTAATGGGAGATCAGAGTCTCAGAAACTTTCCTACTTGGGCTGGCTTTGGACTGAAATTCTCAGATCCTCTTCCCGAGAAGCTAGGATTACAGGCGTGAGCCAATGGCACCCTGCTAACGCTGACTTCATCTTAAACTCAACTAAGCCGGCACCAGTAACTCATACCTGTCATCCTAGCTACTCAGGAGGCTGAGATCTGAGGATCACAGTTCAAAGTCAGCCTGGGCAGGAAAGCCCGTGAGACTCTAATCTCCAATAAACCACTGGAAAATCGGAAGTGGTGCTGTGGCTGAAGTGGTAGAGCACTTACCTTGAGCTGAAGAGCTGAGGGACAGCGCCCAGAAACAGAGTTTTAAGCCCCATGACCAACCCCCTCCCCCCCAAAAAAAATCCTCAACTAATTACTTCTGCAAAGATCATAATTTCAAGTTTGATCACTCAGGAGCTCAGATTCTGGGAAGGTTTTGCCACAGGTGCTCAGTCTCTGGCCACAGAACACACCCCATCCCCGGGGGCCGCAGACTGCGTAGTGCTCCCCAGCCTGGTCTTGGCTGCAGCCCCCCACTAGACTCTAGGGTCCATGTCTGTCCCATGCTGACTCCCTATCACGGTCTTCTGGTCACACGGCCCTGGGGGCGGGCAGCCTCTCTGAGGGGTTCTGGGTTCTCGCCACCACACACCAGGTCCCAGAGCCCTGAGCCGCAGGGCTGACTCCCGCCCTGGTCTCACAGGGTGATTATGACTTGTGCTCTCTTGATGGTTTCCAGTGGGAGCTTCAAGGCTGTGAGCTCCTGTGGTGCTCTGGGGAGGGGCTGCGGGGTCAGCAGCCAGGCCTCGGAGGGTCCCAGAGCCCCTCGGCCATTGCCAACTGTCCCTGCCGCTCCTTTGCCCGGAGAGTGCCCCAGACTCCACGCAGAGGCCAGGCCCACCTCCTCTACTGAAGACCCCACCCGTGGTCACTCAGCACAGGAGAGGCCCTCCAGGGCTGAGCTACTGCAGACAGCGATCCTCGCCGGCCTCCATCCTGTTCTGCCTGCTGTCAGGCCCCACGTGCGCCTTGTGTGAGCTGGGCACCTGGCGGCCCTCGGGAGGGCTGTGCAACTCCCCTAAAGGCCCGCTCCATCGCTGCCCACCAGGAGGGGAGGAGAAAGAAACCCGTATCACACCTCCATCTCGGCCTGGCCTTGCGAACCCAGCCGTGACAAATAAAGTGGTTCCACTGCTAGTGAAGCAATCTGCTGCCCCGGCGGGTAACTCTGTCAGACCTCTGACCTCTGACCTCAGACTTTCCGCATCTGAGGAATTGGGGGACGCAGGAACTGGCGTCCACCCTGGCACCTTCCAGGCCACTTCAGCTCGGGAGTGTCCTCAGGGCTCCAGTGTAGAGCCTCTGGCCCTGCCAGCACGCCATCTTCCCACCTTGGGTACTAGGGCCTTTGCCTGCTACGAGTTGGAGGCTGATGAGTGAGTACCAAGTCCTGAGGCTGTCTCCATCCTGGCCCCCCCCCAACTGCTCGCTGTCCTCCCCTGGGCCCACACCTCAGCAGGGCCCTGAGCCCGGTCCTCAGGGTGGGCTCAGGAGGCAGGGAGGCCGGGCTGGAGGGCCTTCCCCAGCCAGGTGGAGCGGCGCCTCTCCCCTGCCTCCCCCGCTCTGAACGCTGGCCTCCGCCCATGGCCCTGGGAGCTGTGACGCAGGGGTGCCCTGAGGTCCCCTAAAGCCTTGACGTCCCAGGGGACAAAATTGGCAGATGCAGGTTTATCACTTACCAAATCTGCCTCGGACAAAGCCAAAGCCCCGGGGACAGCCCAAGGGTGTCTTCATCATTACCACAGCCAGATAAGAGGCTGGCCGAGCAGGGTGACCAGGTTCTCACGACCACCAGCGCCCATCACTGCCCAGGGCTACACGCAGCGTCTGCATGGCGTTGGGCAGGCCAGCACCCCACACACGCGCTGACACACACACTCACTCACAGACACACACAGGCAAGGCAGGGCCCCACACACAGACACACACACACACACAGACACACAGACACACACGCACACACACACGCACACACACACACACACGCTGGCCCTGGCCACCCACTCTCTTCCAGACATCTGAAAATGCCTTTCCACTCGAGCCCTCCCTCCTGTCTCTACCCCACCTGAGTTAGTCCATGTCCCTAGAAACTGGCTGAAATGTCAGGCACCGGTGGCTCATGCCTGTGATCCCCGTGACTCAGTAGGCTGGGATCAGAGGATGGTGGTTCCAAGGCAATTCAGTCTGAGGCTCTGATCTCCAAGAAACCGCCAGCAAGCTGAAAGTAGAGCTGTGGCTCAAGTGGTAGAGCACTACCTAGATCAAAAGAAACTAAGGGACAGTGCCCAGGCCCTGAGTTCAAGTCCCAGGACTGGGGGTGGGAGGGGAGAGGAGCGGGGGGGGGGGGGGAGAGAAAGAGAGAGAGAGAAAGACAGAGAGAGAGACAGAGAGACAGAGGGAGGGAGGGAGAGCACAGCCGGGAAGCCAGGCCCATGGGAGCGGAGGCAGCCTGAGGTGGAGGCCCGCGTGTGCTGGGCTCTGGGGTGCAGCCAGAGCTGTCAGGGCTGGGAGCCCATGCCCTCACGTGCAGGCCGGCAGCCTTGGCTATGCGCTGCTCCGGCCTGGGTGACCTGAGAGCCGCTCCCCAGCCACGGTCCAGCGGGTGTCCAGGAAGCGGAGAGGAGGAAATGTGGGAGACTTCCTGGAGGCAGGGGGAAACAGCCTGGAGGCTGGACGTTCGTGTGTGTGTGTGTGTGTGTGTGTGTGTGCGTGCGTGCGTGTGTGTGTGTGTGTGCATGTGTGTGTGTGTGCACACGCGTGCCCACTCTGCACCCTCGCTGGGCCTGGTACCCAGCGCTGTCCCCTTCTGCTCACTATCCCAGGAGGCTGCAGTGTGCCATGGCTCCAAAGGGGTTCTATGGCCAGTCTCTCATCTCCACACCCCTGCAGAGAAGGAAGCAAGCATGCTTCTGGGCAGAGTCCATACCCATCTCCTCCGCTGGCCCATCTCAGCAGGTGGCACCCACGCCCTGGGCCACGCAGGCCCCTCCCCCGCCCGTGTCCAGCCCTCCCCACACAGCTCTGGAGTGGAGTTTCCCCTGCACAGAGCCCTCTGCGCCTCCCCTAGGAAGGAAACCGTTCTAGGCACGACCTGTCTTCAGAGGCCTGTGGCGTTCCCCACGCCCCGCCCCCCAGCCCACAGGCCTCTGCTTTCCCCGCCCCACAGCCCTGCCTGTCTGCCACAGGGCCTTTGCCCCACAGCTCTGCCTGTCTGCCACGGGGCCTTTGCAGAGGCTGTTGCGTTTCCTGGGAATGCTTGCCCGGGAATGCTTGGCCCCTCTCTGGTCCCTTGGGTCTTAGGCCCACTTCTCCAACACTTGGGACACGTGCACACACGCACACACGCACACATACACACATGCACACACGCACACACGCACACAATGACCAGTGTCATTGCTGTCATGCAGGTGCAGAGTGGGCTCCCAGGGCTACATCACAAGTCCCCTGAAAGGGGGGAGTGGGGGAAGGAGGGAGGGAGGGAGCACAGGTCCACGCCACCCCACAAGAAGGCTCAGGCCCCATGTAGGCCCAGTGTGTCCCTGAGGGACCACTGCCCACCCTGGTTGTGGGGACAAGATGACCGCAGGCCCCTGCTGCCTGCTGAGGACTGCCCAGGTCCCTTCCGCCCCGGCCCCTGGGTCCCAGCGGCCCTGGGGACCATCCCGACCAGCCCCAGTGGCCCTGGGGACCGTCCTGACCAGCCCCAGAGGAAATCCTTGAATTTTCCAGGGGGAATAGAAACAAACTTCCTGTTTACTTCCTGGGGAATCGTATGGGTGGGAAAGCAAAGAGGCTGGGGGCGGGGGGGGGGGGGGGGGGGGGAGGGTAACGCTTTCTCCTCTGTTCTTCCCAGCCAGGCTCCTCCAGCCCTCCCCCCCTTGCCTGGGCTGCTTCCTTGAAGTGGAGGGGCAGGGTGAATAAAAACACAACAAAAACAATAAACAGGTCTCTGGTGTGTGGAGTCTGAGAACCAGGAAGCGGCCCCCGTGGCCCGTGGCGGCCCCCGTGGCCTGTGGCCCTGGCTGGTAGCCGCAGAGGTAGAGGCGGTCTTGGGGAGCTGGGGGCCTCTGCCTGGGGAGCAGGCTTGGCTGTGCTGGGAGGGGCCGGCCTCCCCCTCCCCACAGCTGGGAGGAGCCGTGGGGAACCCCAGGCTGCCTTGGGGACCCTCAGCAGCGGGGTCTGCAGCGAGCGCTCCCATGACCTCACCGGAAGGCTGAGTAGGAGCTCGCAGTGGCTGATGGTCCAGGCTGAGCTCCCTGCAGCTGCGTGCCCCCGGCCAGAGGCCCCCCCCCTCTTGTTGGGGGAAAGCAGCTGAGTGGGGCAGTAAACCTGCTGAGACCTGGAACTCCTCACACCCCTTGGTGCCTACCTGTCGCCTGCAGACCAGCTTGGACTAAGGCGGAGCTTGTCTGTGATGTACGGTGCCTCTGCAGCCCTGCTGGCTGTGCAGCCACTGGCCCCATGGCTAGGAGCAAGGGGCCTGGGGAAGACACCCAGCCACACTAAGGAGCATGCCTGACTTCCTGGGCGTCTCCAGGAGACACTGAGGCTGGAACAGCGCCCCCCGCCCCCCCAGCTGCCCCAGGGAGCAGGGTAGCCTCTTCTTGGGGCTGTGGGGAGCTTATCCTGGCAGCCTGGAGCCTTTCTCCTTCAGAGAGCCTAGAAGAGGCACGGAGCCTTCTGGCCTGGTCGCAGGGCTCTCCCCGCTGTCCCCTCCCCACGCACCAACCTTCAGGATGACCGGCAGGGCCCGCCCCCCACGCCGGTTCTCACAACCCCAGCAGCAGGACCACGACTCCCACAGGCTCCCCTCCTGCCGCTCCCACTGGGCCCTCTCCCGCCCCCAGTTTGAGGGAAACACCAACCAGATGTTGGGACTGTCGCCATGGGGGTGTGGGAGGAAGCAGCTCTTCTCTTTCTTCTGCTAGAGCCCAGCCTGAAGGAGCAGGCAGGCGGGATCTGAACTGGGGGCTGGGGACATGGGAGCCGAAGAGACCCTAATCCTCTCCCACAGCTTGCCTGGGGTGAGGGGCAAGGCCTCCTTCTGGATTCTAAGGGGGGGCCCTGCCCACCTCTACCTCCCTGAACCTGGGCTTGCACCCTGAGGCCCCAGGGTACAGGAGATGGTACACTGGCACAGCAGGGGCGCGGGGCAGAGACAGCCTGAAGGCCGGCCTGATCTGCTCCTCCCCACCCTGGGCTCCTGGAGCTTCTGCAGGGCACCACCTCCCTCCCACTGGAGACACAGCCCCGAGGGGGGCTTCTGGTCTCAGGTCCCCATGACAACATCACTCTTCCGTCCTGAACACACATGCACACACATCCACACATATACACACATCCAACATACATGCACACACACGTGTGTACACACATGCACACCTCCAAGTACAGTCACCTGTGTGTGGATGCGTGCTCATATGCATGTGCATACTAAACAGAGCACACACAAGCACACACAGACTCACAAGTAACATCCCTGCCGATCATGCACACCGCCCGGTGCCTAGGCTCATGCCTGGAATCTCAGCTACCCAGGAGGCTAAGATTTGGATCAGTTTGAAGCCAGCCTCGGCAGAGATTCTATCTTCAATTAACCAGCTAAAAAGTTGGGCTGGCAGCATGGCTCAAGTGGTAAAACACCAGCTCTGAACAAGAAGGCTGAGCATGCAAGGCCCTGAGTTCGAGCCCTGGTACAGACAAAAACAAACAGAAAGAAAGATTGTGCATACACACACACTGGTATGTGTGGATGTGGGTACGCACGTGTGCAAATGAGCACGTGGGCCTCTGGACACCTCCACATGGGAGCAAGCCCTTGTGAACGCACACACTTAACAGACGCAGGTGAACAGCGCCTGAAGCCTTGGCCAACATGTCTGCAGGCATCTGCGCAGACGTGTAGCAGCTTGCTGGCGGTGGCAGCACCTGTGGCGCTGCCCTTCGGGTGCCATGTGCTGGGCCCTGGGAACCGGGCCATGCCTGCCAGCGGGAGAAGGGGCAGCGGTAGAGGGGGTGGCTGGCCCTGCCTGGGGGCAATGTGACCTTCAGTAGGTTGCTTGTTCTTTCTGGGCCTACCTCAGTTTCCCTTCCTATACCTGGGCAGGAGGCCCCTAGGAAGGGAGGCCGGGCTGTGGCTTGTGACCTCAGGCGCCAAGGTCCAGCGGCTGAGCGCGGGCTGCTCTCAAGCTCGTGGGAAGCAGCAGTAGGTGGAAGGAAGGCCGGCTCCAGACAGCCCAGGACAAGGGTGAATGCAGGGAGGGCCCCTGGGGCGTCCATTGTGAGAGGACCGCTTGGGAGGAGGAGGAAGTGGGGAGCCTACAGACTTCAGGCAGGGGGGGAGGCCGCTGGGCCCAGGCCAGACTCCCCCCCTCCTCCCTGGTCCAGCCAGGTTGGCTGTGAGTGGCCATCAGGACAGCAGTGCAGGCCAGTGAGGCGCAGATGTCCATCCACGTGGCCCCGCCCCAGGGCAGGAGGCTCCGACTGGGGGCCAGGGGACACGGGGGGCTGTGCTGTGGGCACCTCATCCCTGTGGAACACGGAGGGCCCAGTGGGTGTCCGGAGTCCCGTGGAAACACGCCATGACGGCTAAAACCAAGAGCCATGCTTCCCCCCGCCCCAGCCCAGAGGCCGGGGGTGGGGTCCAGCTGTGCTGGGGCTCAGCTCCCCTGGAAGGCCACACTGGGCTGGAGCTGCTGGGGTTCCCCTTAATCCGGGTGATCTCATCTCAGTATCCCTAACGAATCCCACCGGAGGCCTCTTCACCTCTCACCCAGTAAACTCCATCCTGGTGTCCCAGGTGGACCTTTGTTTGGAGGGTCGCAATTCCGCACGACGTTCCATGGGCCGGGGCCTGCTTCATGCCCGCGTGAGGAGAGGAGGACCCCGGCCCCCGCTGGCCCTCAGGCTCACTGAGGGGGTGTGCTCCTGGCTGCGGGCTGGTGTGGCCGCCGGGGGCCAGGCTCAGGGCCTGCAGGTCGCCCGTGCTCCCCGGGGGGTGGTCTGCCTCCTCCTGTGGACGAGGCCAGCTCCGGCCCCAAGGCTAGGCGGTGGGCAGGGGCAGTGGAGGATCGGGCCGGGCCAGGCCAGGGTGCAGAAAGGGGACGCCTTCTGTGAGCCCAGGGGCCTGGGAAGCCTGTGGCAGGTGCGTCCCCAGTCCCCAAGGCCTGGCCAGGGCCAGGCTAGGGTTTCTGGAGCTGGTGCCTGCCCCGGGCTGGGCGCTCCCCAGCGTGGGGAGCCCGCTGCCGGCTCCCAGGGCACCACAGAAACGTCCTTTTGTTGACTGAACAAAGCAGCTTTGAGCCGGGGCCTTATCTCGGCCACGGTGAGATGGGACACCGTGGATCTGGGCAGGCGCCGGCTGGCCAGCCTAGATGGGGCGCCCAAGCCAGGGGAGGCAGCGCGAGGCCTCCAGAAGGGTCTGGGAGGGATGCGGGCCCCCAGGGCCTCTACCAGAGACTGCTGGGCTCAGGAGGGGCACAGCAGGCTTCTCAGATGAGGCTCCAGACACAGGGGAGCACAGGCGTGCACAAGGGGGCACACGCAGGCACAGGTGGGCACAAGGAAGTGCAGGCGGGCACAGAGGGGCTCAGACGGGCACAGGGGCACAGGCGTGCACAGGTGAGCAAGAGGAGCTCAGGTGGGCCCAGGGGAGCACAGGCGGGCACAGGGGAGAGCAGGTGGGCGCAGGGGAGAGCAGGTGGGCACAGGGGAGAGCAGGCGGGCACAGGGGAGAGCAGGTAAGCATAGGGGAGAGCAGGTGGGCACAGGTGGGCACAGGGGAGCACAGGCGGGCACAGGGGAGAGCAGATAAGCACAGGGGAGAGCAGGTGGGCACAGGGGAGAGCAGGTAAGCTCAGGGGAGAGCAGGTAAGCTCAGGGGAGAGCAGGTGGGCACAGGGGAGAGCAGGTGGGCACAGGGTGCACAGGCGGGCACAGGGGAGAGCAGGCATGCACAGGCATGCAT
The DNA here is from genome assembly GCF_024711535.1 of Dipodomys merriami. NCBI lineage: Eukaryota > Metazoa > Chordata > Mammalia > Rodentia > Heteromyidae > Dipodomys > Dipodomys merriami. The sequence goes on along the minus strand of NW_027202382.1, from coordinate 49,069,429 downwards.
AAGTGAGCAAGGAGAGTGCAGGCAGGTGCAGGCGGGCACAGGGGAGAGCAGGTGGGCACAGGGGAGAGCAGGTGGGCACAGGGGAGAGCAGGTGGGCACAGGGTGCACAGGCGGGTGCAGGGGAGAGCAGGTGGGCACAGGGGAGAGCAGGTGGGCACAGGGTGCACAGGCGGGCACAGGGGAGAGCAGGTGGGCACAGGGGAGAGCAGGTGGGCACAGGGGAGAGCAAGTAAGCATAGGGGAGAGCAGGTGGGCACAGGGGAGAGCAGGTGGGCACAGGGGAGAGCAGGCGGGCACAGGGGAGAGCAGGCAGGCACAGGGGAGAGCAGGCGGGCACAGGGGAGAGCAAGTAGGCACAGGTGGGCACAGGGGAGAGCAGGTGGGCACAGGGGAGAGCAGGTGGGCACAGGGGAGAGCAGGTAAGCATAGGGGAGAGCAGGCAGGCACAGGTGGGCGCAGGGGAGAGCAGGTGGGCACAGGGGAATACAGGTGGGCACAGGGGAGCGTGGGCTGCACAAGAGGCACAGGCGGGCATAGGCGGGCACAGACAAGTGCAGACAGGCACAGGGGAAGGTAGGCACACATGGCACATAGGCATCCCCTGGATGGGCCCTGATGGTTGTAGGTTCCCCTCCCCGTTGACGGAGAGCTGAGGGTCTGGGGCCCCTAACCTCGGTCTCTCTGCAGGTGGAACTGAAGTCTGAGCACTGTGAGGACACAGCCTGTCCTGCTGGCCAGGCAGGTCTCTCAGGCCCCCCTGGTAGCAGTGATAACAGAACCTAGCACAGAGAGGTCAGTCAGCGGCGCAAATCTCAGGTGCCCTAGTGCCTGGGCCAGCGCACAGGCCCGCCGCCACCCACCTTCCATGTCTGCATCTGATATCAAGGGGCTCAGGAGACACCTGCCAAGCTAGTGAGCAAGTGCTGAATGAATGAATGAATGAGTGAATGAATGAACGAGAGAACAAACCAGCCAGCGATAACGAGCAAGTGAGTGATCAGTGAATTAATCGATGAGTGATGGACCAGTAAGTGAGGAGTGAAGAATTGCTCCTCTCCCCCCGGAAGTCTCCCCCCTGAGGCTCCACAATGCTCTGGAAGACCAGTGTGGGAGCTGGGGTCTGCCAAGCTGCAGGATACGAGGCAGAGGTCACCTTGCTGGATGCCCGTGAAGGCTGAGTTACCCACGCTGGCAGGCAATAACCAGCCCCACATGGATCCCTGCTAGAGTTCTTTCCCCACCCCCAGGTCCCACCATATGAAGCCCCATCTACGCCCTCTGCCCCCTACCCAGGCCACAGCGAGGAGGAGCAGAGGGGAGACCAGCCTACTAGAAGCTAAGGCCCTTAGCCCAGTGTCAGCAAGAGGACAGCAGAGCCGAGGAGACCTTGCACGGGATGCGGAGGGGACTTCGAACAGCAAGAACCACCCACTTATGCAAGACCAGATCTCGATTCGGAAAAACGACAGTCCTGCCTATACCTCCCAACTCCTATCCAAGTAATTTCAGAATGGATGGGGGATGGGGGAGTAGGGGAGAGCAAAACAAAACAAAACAAAACAACCCTATAGACTTGAGGTGAGAACTTCCTCTCATGCAGTGTGCCAAGATCCACCACACACACACACACACACACACACACACACACACACATCACACACACACCACACGCTACACACACACAACACACGCCCCCCCCAAATTGTATTTGATCTCCAAATGAACACAAGTTCAGAATAGCTAAAAACTATGCTAAGCACAACGTTAAAGTCTGCTGTTTAGCAAAATGGAGAATATATTTGCAAACTATAGCACATAAGCTACTTTCCCTCATATATAAAGAGCCCTGACAAACCAAGAGACAGGTTAACAACCCAGCAAGAGGGAGGGATGAAAATACCAAAGATATGAATGGAGAGGAAAGAATAAGGGGATGCCCACCCTCGGTCTGGGTGACAGGTGTGTGTACACTAACGCCGCACACCCACACACTTGCCTAAGGAATCAGCCGTCCCCGTGATTCCCAGAGAGGAGACGGAGACGCCCCGGTGTGGATGGCCTCTCCTCTCAGAGGCCCATCTGTCACAGATGCACACCCTCAGACCCGACTAGGAAGATGGCCACTCACAGGGACACTGTGGCACAAGTCCTGAGCTCAGCATAAAAAAACAACAACGGACAACAGGGACCTGCAGACACAGTGGCAAGCTCCACGGGAAAGAAAGGCCTTCTGAGGAGATGCCGGGCCATTGCTGGGTTCAGCACCGCTGGGAAAGAGGGTGGCAGAGAGACTGGCGGGTCCCCTGCAGGATCCTGTGTGGAAAGGGCCCAAGGCCTTCGGGAGAGGGGCCGGGCCCCGGGCTGGGCTTGGAAGCTCCCCCCTCCCTCTCTTGGCTCTGTTAGCTTTGGAAGCAGTTGGGTGAATTTCTGTTTTGCCCAGTGGGCCACCTCTCCGGAGTCTGGGCTATGAAAGAGCAGGTGGGGAAGAGGATTGAGACTTTTTCAGTCATCAAACACTGCCAAACCAGGCCAGCAAAGCTCAGCCCTGACCAAGAAGGGCCTGGCTGACCTTGCCGAGGTCACACCCCGTCCCTGCCCAGCATCCCAGTTCTGTGGGTCTGAACGATGGGGGGTCTGGACGGGCTTGCAGGGCCCCTGTGTGGGGGGCTCCTGAGTATTTACACAGCCATCTCCTTGGCCCTGAATGCACAGGCATCCCAAGAATGCCTCGGAATCACTGAACCCCCACCGCACCCAGGGTCAAGCCAACTTCTGAATCTCCTGCCATTCGACCTGTGGAGGCAGAGTCTAGGAAAGCAGGTGCGCTGGGCAGGGCCAGCCCTGTGCATGCACGGGACCGACAGGACACCCCATCCCGAGGGTCTTCTGATTTCTGCCCTTTGGGGGGGTGGGGAGAGAGGGTGCTTATCTGGCAGCTGTGCCCGTCTGTGGGCTGGGGTGTGTGTCCTGCAGTCCTTCTGCAGGGTGGCCAGCCTCAGGGCCACAGGCCCAGGGGTGGCCAGAAGCCAGCCCAGATGGCCCCAAGGCCTGGCTCAGCACCCCTCAGACCCTGTGGGTTCCCCAGCAGCCCTTCCAGAACAGCAGTGAGGGGCTAGGATGCAGAGACAAGATCTGAGATCAGATGACCCCAGCTTGTCACTGCAGCCTCTTCAGCCTGGGCTCCTCCGCAAACAGGACCACATGGCCATCGTGGTGGGGACGGAGGGTTCAGTGGGAAGGCCCCTGTACCGCCCATTGCTCTTCGCTACCCCCAAAGTGCTGGCTCTGTCGGTCCCATGGCAGGTGCAGAGTGGTATGTGCTGGCCCAGCCCTGTGCTAGCACACATGGCTTGATGCCAGACTGCCAGGTCCCCACCCAGCCTGGGGGGGGCTCTCATTGGGGGGAGGCAGGAGGCCAGAGGGCTGACAAGTGTCAGATGGAGAGGCCCAAGCCGGCAGCCAGGCGTGTCCAGGCAGCTCAGCATTGACCCTTAGCTTGCAGAAAGAGGCCCCTGGGCAGGACCTGGGCTGGGCTGGCAGGGGCTGGGGGAGAATCTGCAGCTGGTGACAAGAGAGGGGCAGGAGAGTCACTGAGGAGGAGGAAGGAGAGGAGAGGCCAGACCTTGGGGAGGAAGGAGGCCGCAGAGGCAGCTGGAAGGCCCAGGGCAAGGTGTGTCTGCCTCCTCCTGCCCAGGGCGGGGGCTTGGGCTGTGCTGGAAGCCCAGGGAGAGGCCACGGGGCTGCCACCCCCGGTCTCCACAGCGGGCCAGGCTCACTGGTGCTCATGGACAGGAATCCAGCCTTGACCGGGGGTGGGATCCAGCCCCCTCATCTCAGTGTGGCCAGTACTGGCCCAGCTGGCTCCTTGGGTCACTCTTGCTCTAGGAGGGCAGTCTGGGGAGTGTGGGTCACACACACCCAAGACAGCAGTCCTGCCTAGACTAGACACACATTCGTTGTGTGGTCTGCCTCAGTTTCCCTACTTATAAAGTGGGTGTGGTGACTGCCCAGATGCCAGGTCAGACTGCAGTAGGGCCAAGGACAGGGCGGGAGAGGGGTGCAGGCTTGGCCCGGGAGCCTTGGGGGCCGGTTCTGGAGAGGGGCCAGCTGAGCAGGCACTGCACAGGCTTCAGAAGAGAAGCAGCAAGAGCGCAGGGCCTGCTGGGACGCCACAGAAGGTCTGGGAATGGGAAGGTGGGCAGTATGGAGGTCTGAGTCAGTGGCTGATGAGCCTGGAGCAGACTTCCTGCCCTGTCGCTGCCCGGTAAATCCCAAGGCAAGAGCCCAGTCCTGGGGGACAAGTGTGATGGTGGCCGGGAGCCCATGCTGCCACAGGCCACCGGGCCCTGGACGGGGCCTGGCCTGGGTGTGGCATGGGTCTGAGCTCCCCTCCCCTGGGCTGCTCTGGGAAGTGCAGAGGCGGGGACACTGGGGTCACCCTGTCACCCTCATCCAGGGGGAGCCTGCACCCCACACCACTGCCTGAGCCCCCCTCCAGGCCCATGGCTACTTGGGTAGCTGCACCATGAGACCAGTTGGGGAGGGGGTGAGCAAGGGGGAGCCCTCCCCACCACAAGGGGCTGCAGTTGGGGGTGGGAAGTGAGGAAGGGTGAAGTGGGGGGGGAAGGAAGGGAGGGAGGGGAGGGAGGGTTCACAGGAGAGTTTCAAGAAAGCAGAGGGAAGGGATTGGAAGAGGCCGCCTTGAGGGGAAGGGGGGCTGAGCCCAGGGCCCCAGCAAGGGCCTCCAGGAAGGACACTTGGCCTGTCACACAGAGCGCAAGTGCAGGCTAGCCTCAGGCAGCGGGTCTCAGCCGGAGCCGCCTGCCCTCCCTGCTCCTAGTCTGACCCCGGCTCAGCGCCACCGTGCCTAGCTGGAGGCCGTGTGGTAGCAGAGCAAAAGGGCCTCCTGGCCCTAGGGTAGGGACCGCAGGGACAGGAAGGGAGCAAGAACCGTTTGGCGGAGCCCACTGGCCACCCCGGATGTGGGTGGAAGGAGGGCCGAGGAGGCCGTCCTCAGACAGAGCTCGGCCTGGTCCCGCCTCCAGAGATGCCCTCAGGGAACGCAGGCCCGGGTCTGCAGAGTGGGACCCGACCCCTCCCCCACATGGAAGATTGGGCTTTCCGAAGGAGGAAAGGGTTCCTGCCTCAGAGCTGGTTAGAGAGCTGCGCTCCGCAGCCCATCTCCTCCTCCGAAGGCTCAGCTCACCTACACCCTGGGGGGGGGGGCGGGAGCAAGGGGGCGGCCCCTCCCACCCCAGGAACCCCCTGCCTCTTGGATCTCAGGGTCCTTTGAGTGTCTTGCGCTTTGTGGTTCTAGGGCACCTCTGCCACCGCCAGCCTGTCCCCACCGCCGCGGTCGATCTCCATGGGTTCCGGTTCTGGGCCTTCACAGGAGCAAGGCTGTGCCTTGCACCGCGTGGCTGCGCACAGCTCCCTGGAGGCCACAGGGCGCTCTCCCTCTCCTCCAGCCCTTCCCGCTATGCTATGTCCCTGTCCTCCGTCCCCCCTCCGTCCCCCGCTCCCTACTTCCCTCTCTCTGTCCCCTCTCTCCTATTCCTTCTGCGTCCCTTCCCCACACCACGGGACAGCTCAGTCCAGTTGGCGGCCCTGAGAGGAAGCCCAGTTTTTGGGTGAGAGGCCCAGGAAGGGATCTGGCCCTGACTGAGGTCAGTGTGGAGCTTCCCGGCTGGTCCCGGGGCTCCTCCTCCCGGAGGCAGGGCTCTCTCCTCCCAGGCAGAGGGGCCGGTGCCCGGTGTGGCTCTACCTCAGGGAAGGGGCGGCCCAGCAGGCCTGGCCCCACCCCGCCCAGCAGGGAGGAAGAACGACACGCCACTTAGCCTCATAATCGTTTGCATGTTGGGCAAAACGGCAAGATGACTAATGGTGAGAAGGATGTGCCTTGTGCTGGGCACGATGAACCCCAGTTGGCCTGCAGCAGTGCGCAGCCCTTCCTGGCCGGGCCGCCTTCGTCTGCTCCTGGACCAGCCTAGAACGGCATCTTCAGCAGAAGGAACGGAAGCTATTTGCAGAGCGAGGCTCAAGGCCTAGTGACACCCCTCAGACCCTCCTGGAGCTCGAATCCCACGCTCAGGTGGGCCCAGGCTCTTAGAGGGAGAAGTGTCCCTTGTCCCATCTCCTCTGACCAAGAAGAGGCTGGACGCACAGGTCTTGAGGGACGATCACCAGACTTGTCTTTGGCTCCTCCCCTCGACATGGTCGCAGGGCCTTGCTGGTTCTAGAGGAGGGTCCGGCCCTCTCTCCAGGGAGTCAAAGCTGCAGGAACCCCAAGGCATCCTCAGAACCCCTGAGGTGCTGACGGGCACCATCTGGTCCCAGATCTGCCTTTGCCTTTCTCTGCCATGTGACTTGACGTCTGATGGTTAAAATGGGCTGGGAAGGTGGCTCAGCGGTAGAGCACTTGCCTCGCATGCCTGAGGGCCTGGATTCGGTTCCTCAAGCACCACCTGAGAAGAAAAAGCCGGAAGTGGCGCTGTGGCTCAAGTGGTAGAGCACTCGCCTGGAGCTGAAGAGCTGAGGGACAGAGCCCAGGTCCAGAGTTCAGGCCCCATGACTGACCAAACAACAACAACAAACAAACAAACAAACAAATGAGGCAGCCCCGCAGAGCTGTGACAGCACAGGAGGAAAGATAAAGTGCCACCTGCCCTTGGCCCAGGACAGGTCACCATGACAGGTGACAGCCATCCTCGCCCATCCAGCCACAGCCCCAACCCTGACCTGACCCCGCCTCCCACGCAGGCTCCCTTTACCCCCCACCCTCCTCCCCCACCAGCTCAGCCTCCTGGGGCAGGGCTCCTCCTCCACCCTGGCTAGGACAGGGAGAGCGAAGTTCTCCCTGTGGCTGACCCCCAGGCCTGGAGCTCTGAGAGCTGGGGTGGTCCCTGGGGCTCACCAGCCCTCAGGGGCTCAGGCCCGGGTCCCTCCCTGCCCCATGAGAGCAGGGTTAGTGCCCACCCCGTCACCCGCCATGCCGCCTTTGGTTCGCCTGCCTAGGCCCAGCTGCTCATGGTGGGGTGGGGAAGGAGCGAGCGTGTGGACAGTGAGGGATGGGGCTTGGGGAAGTGTAGATGGAGGGCTCAGGGCTCCTGCTCTTGGCCAGTCCCTCAGAGAAGAACTGGCCAAGTCGCTGGTCTGGTTGTGTGCATCCCTAAGCTGACCCTGGGCCTGGGGGCTAGGGCGGGTCCCAGGGATGCCTCTGCCCCCAGGAGGGACACTGGCTGGGGGGGGGGGGTTGGATGGAGAGAGGGGGACCCGCCCTCTGCTCTGCTGCCCATTCACTCCAGCCGGCCCTGGAATCCCGCGACCCCCTCGGATGAGGGGTGCAGACCAAGGCCACGACACACATGGGTTCTGTGAGGGGCTCTCCACGCAGGTCACCACAGGGAGGAGCCGGAGCGGAGCAGAGCAGGACCCTCGCTGCTCCCCCTCCTCCCTCCCACGCGCCCTGGAATCCATGCTGAGCCTCAGCCGGGATCCTGAGCTTTCCTCCTCCTGTCCAGGAGCCTTTCCCACGGCACCAGGACTTTCCGCCGACTTCACTCCCAACTGGACATTGCTCATGCAGACAAACCATGCTGGCTGCTCGCTGGCGCCCAGACACTCGCACACTCGGAGCGGTTCCAGGCCTCCGGTTATAAATAACACATGAGGGTGTCTCCCAGCGGTGGGCTTTCCGGGTCCCACGTAGAATCACCAGATCACAAGCTTCCATCTGTAGATCCACAGAAATATCTGGGATCCATCTGGGATGGAGGAGACTGCCCAGCCCCAGCAGGAGCCAGGGGTCCCCACCCCACGGAGCGAAGGCTCTGTCTGACATGCACGCAGGAGTGAGCCTCTCTGCCCGGCTCTGTGGGCCTTGTTCCCTGTGGCTAACCCAACCCCGAGTACCGCACGCTGCCAGGCGCACAGGGCAGGATCAGACTTTGGGGGAATTGTTCATGATGCCCCCAGGGACTGCCAAGTACCAGCGGCTTCCTCCTACACGATAGACCGAGAGGGGCAGGGACTGACCACCAACCCCAGGCTCCTGCAGGGGTGCTTGGCCCTCAGAGGGCCCCAGTGTGTATTGAGCATGCTCCCTCCAGGGTGCCTAGCGTGCCCCACCTGCTGCCCGGGCCTAACCCACATGGGAAGAACCACTGGCCTGACAGAAGGCCAGCAAGGTGGCGGACACAGGACAAAGTCACCATTTCCTGCTGACTTGAAACGTTTTGTGGCGCCTTTGACCTGGCTCTTTCCTTTCTCCCAGAGTCTAAGGCCCCATGGACCTTCCTGTTTACTGTGCCCCAGAGGCAGGCCTGGGCCTGGACACCAGGGGCTGCCGCCAGATCCCCCGTCACCTGGACCTGGGTCACCGGGGACAGTGGATCTGGCTAGGACAGGCTCACCATGCAGCTGGCTCTGATCCTGCCTGGCTTTGGGTCCTGGCTCATGGTAAGAGCCGTCTCAGCGGGATGGGGGGTGAGCCCCATCCCACTTTGGGAAGCTGCCCCTAAGCTTAGAGAAGCTGCAGAGAAATCCCTGGATGCTGCCTGCCAGGGCCCTGCCCCTGTCCCTGCCCCTGCCCCTGACATGAATGGTGTGGCTCCTAACTATGGCGGCTCAGAGCCTGGTCCTGTTTGGAAGCAGGATTGGGGAGCTTCAGGTAGCTCTGTCCTGACACAGGCCTGCTTTGAGGACTGGCTAGAGGCCCAGCCTCAAAGCAGAGGGCCCCGACGGCCCCGGGTTCTGTAAAGACGACTTCCACGAAACAGGAAGAGCAAACTGTAGAAGACCTGAAGAGCTAGAAGACACCTTCAAGCTGTAGAGAAGACACAGCCCAGCTGGTGTCTCGTGTGCAGTCCTGAGGCACATCTAATCCCTACCCAGACCCTTGACCTGTGTGACAGTCAACGTTGTCATTTCAGAGACGAAAAAAGGCAAAAAGAAAACAAACAAGAAACACTGCAACAGTGTCTGCCTTGCTGTGTGGATCACCCAGCCTCTCCACCCCTTGGCCCACCCCGCAGGAGGAGCGGCATGGGAAGGAATATGGAGAAAGCTCAGAACAGGCCCAGAACCCAGGTCTTCTTCACGAGAGGCAGGGCACAGACCCCCTTGCCTACTTCCTGTCCAGGAGCTCCAGCCTTCCTGGCTGGGCCTCGCATCCTGGGAGAAAACTTCCTACCCAAAGGCAAACGTGATGCCATGAAGGGCAGGGGCCCTGCTTTCCTGGGGCAAGGCAGGAGGCTGGAGTCAGGGGTCCAAGCGGCCCCCACGGACGGCTGGTGGCGGACCTCAGTGCCAGGCAGTCCCCGGATCAAAGCACTCCCCGGTGAGGCCGGCAGCTCCTCCTTCCCTTCAGGGGCACCACCATCCTCCTCCTCCTGACGCAGCGTCCAGCAGCAATGCCCGTCACCCTGCCCACTGTCCACACTCGCTTGTGCTCCGCCCCCCTCCACCTAGTCAGCCCACTGAGCTAACACAGTGCCCTGGGCCCACCCCAGGTTCAGCCCCAAGCCTGCTGGTATGCCTTGGTCCGGGCGTGTGGCCCTGGCAGGGCTGGGTGGGGCAAATTTGCTCCCCGTGACACAGGCAATTTCCTCCTTCCAAGAGAAAACAGAACCAGCAGCCCGGCTGTGAGCTCTCCCTCCCACCCCCCACCTCTGCCCCTGCTCGTGAGGCTCTAAGGTCCCCCAGTGCTTGGGTACGGAAACACCTGCTGGACCAGGATTAGGGCTGTGGAAGAAGGTGGGCTGGCCACTTCCCGTGGAGCCAACGCTCTCTGCAGCCTGCCACCTTACCCGCCACGGCCCCGCTAATCTCAGTTGAAGAAGTTGGCACAGGGCAGGAAGGGGGCGTGATTGTGCGGGCCAAGTGGAAGGGGCTCCAGGCTCCAGGTGGCCAGTGGTGCAGCCACTGGCTGGCCTTGGTGGCCTGGAGAGCAAGAGATGGACACCACGTTCGTTATGACAGGCTCTGGGCCAAGGCCTTGTCCCTCACAGCCCACATGGCGGCCGCCCTGGAAGACAGGCTCTGCACTGGTCCCAGCCCCATGCTGGGTGGCTCGGGCTTCCTCTAGGATGGAAGACCAGGGGAGGAGGACCCCATCATCCCAAGCACTGACCACAGCAACTCCAGGGCCATGCGCCGAGCGCCCACTTAGTGCATTTGATCCTTACAGATGGCAGAAATGGGTCCATGTCACAGGTGGGAAGCCCAAGCCACAGAACAGGACACAGAATAGCCACTGTCCATCCCTTCCCTGACCCCTTCCTTCCACCCTTCCTCTCGGCCTTCTCTCCCTACCTTAGTCACAGAGAATTTGAGCTTGCTCTTAGTGCCCACTTCGTGTGTGTGTGTGCGCGTGCGTGTGCATGCACCCTGGTACTGGGGCTTGAACTCGAGCTCAGGACCTTGTGTACTTACCTGGCTTTTTCACTCAAGGATGGGCACTCTACCACTTGAACCACACTTTATTTTTTGCTGGTTAATTGGTGATAAAGGTCTTCAAACCACTGTCCTCAGATCTTAGCCTTCTGAGTAGCTAGGATTACAGATGTGAACCATTAGTGCCCAGTTTGGTGCCCGATTTTAAACTCAACCAAAGCTATCTGCTGTCTTGTTCCTTTCTTGGGTAAGGTTGACCAGTGGGTCTGGTTGGATAAAGTCAGGCAAAACCAGCAAGCCAAAGACCTAGTTTGCTATTCCATGGCTTCAGTGTGCTGTGGGGACACCTCCCGCCTGACTCTGCCCCGTGGGCATGGAAGGTAACTCCCTCAGCCTCTCTTGGGCTCGGAGAATGCCAGGCCCGGGAGCGCTCTACCCTACCTGCTGCAGGAGCCGTGGCACACATTGTAATTTACAGACACAGAGACATCTCATTATGTTGTTTCCCCTGAGTACCGGCCTGCTCAGCCAAGTGCAGGTGTGGTGGAGACAGGTGTCCAGTGCGGCTTCCCTCCATCCCCGGCCCATGCCCAGCCAGCCTCAGGCAAAGCTGTGAGATTCTTTTCCCTGCAGGACAACGTGTCCACCTCCATCAGCTTCCCAGTAAGACCCAGGTCGGCAAGAAGGCTCTCCACAGATAGTGCAAGGAAGATTCTGGTCACCCTCGCCCAAACTGCTGCCCTCTGTGACCACTGGGATTGTCTCAAGACTTAAGACAGTAGCCATGCAAGGACGCGTGCGCGCGTGCGCACACTCATGCATGCACGCACGCACGCACACCCCCTAGCACTCCTGCATGGTAGCCTGGCCTCAGGCACTGCTCAGCAGGACCCCTCACCAGCCCCACTTGGGGAAGAGGTTGGGATTGGTGGTCTCAGCTCAGGTGCCAGGCCTACAGCCGCTGACCTGGGAAGTCAGCTGCAGCCCACGTGAGGGGTCCAGGTTTATCGACCAACAGATGGACAGCCGAGTAGACTGAAGGATGGACAGGCCACTTGCCCAGAGTTCCCAGGCTTGGTGGTCTCCACTAGCAGCCTGGGTCGATGGAGGGACAGGGCCCCAACAGGCCTCTCCCAGGCCTCTCCCTCCAGTTACAAAGGCTCCCAAGCTCTCCAGGGTGCAATTCAGGGGTCTCAGCCCAGAGGACATCTGCTTTGCTTCACCGATTTCTGGAAGGAACTCAAAGATCCACTGTTGTGAGTTAGGGACAGACATCGTGGCCACCACACTGACGATGCCCAGCTTTGAGACAGTCCCTGGAGCGGGAGCACGTGGCTCAGCCAGTCCTGGCGGCAGCCCCTCCCCACCCCTCCTCACACCTCAGCTGGGCCCAAGGGACTCAGCACCTGCCAATATCACCAAGGCGGGGGGTGGCAGAGAGGAAGCCCTGGACTCTTTCCTTCACCAGCAGAGACCAGGCACAGCGCCCCGCTGCCCCCAGCCTCAGTTAGTGGGAACTAGCATTTCTTTGATGGGTGAGAACTCAACAGTGGAAAATCCAATAAATTCCATGGGGCTCCCAGAGCCCCTGTATTTCCTCAAGAAGGTAACCGAAGCCACTCACTCAGCTCAGCACCCAGCCTGGCACCGTGGGCGCTCTGCCCTGGCTAGCCGGGGCAAGCCCTGAATCCCAGCCGCATCCGCCAGTCTGCCTGGCGTCCTGGCTTCAGAGGGTTCCATGTCTCCTGGCTGACCAGATGCTCCTTCTCCTGGGAGCGTGCTAAGGAGGAGCCTGCTGGCTCCCACATCTGGAGGAGGAGGAGGAGGAGGAGGTGGCAGGGGCGGCTGTCCCTCTCTCTCTCCAGCTCAAAGGATAGCCCTTGATTTATGGGGTGCAAAGACCTCAAGTGTCTGCAGCAGCCCTGGGGGCTGGGCGCTGGGCAGTGCGGAGAAGGAGAAATCTGCCCTTCCACTGGGAAAGTGCCCGCCCCACCACATTAAAGACTGGACTTGCTTTGCTGATTTGGAAAATTATTGCACCCAATGTTTACCAGTGAGATGCTGATTGCGATAAGGAGCCGAGAGGCCAAGAGAAAGAGGAGAGAGATTGCAAACCTCTCCTGGGTTCCATCCCAGGGGTGCCAAGTGCTCTTACATGCGGCTGGCATTTGCCACCGAAGTGCCTGTTTTTATTTAAATGGCCCAGAGCAAGGCTGACTAGACTAACATTCCCACGCCATCCCTCAGCAGAGCCTCTGGTTTTTGGCAAATTTTTTCCTTAGCTGTCAAGGCAAAAAAAAAAAATATAGAAGAATGCTGGTCTTACTTAAGGGTTGTTGGGGGGGGTTCCCTCTCCCACTCGGCCCCCCGAGACCTAGAAATAGCTCACAGATGTGCGGTACCTGCTGATGTTTGCGCTCGAGTTACTCCACCAACATAACTCCCTGTGCTCCCTGTAACTGAAACCCCAATTTCCAGGCCAGTTTTCTTTTTAAAGGGGGGCTGTGTGGGGGAAGTGTGGGGGACGGAAGTGCTAAACATGTCTGAATGTGTCTAGAGCAAATTCCAGGAAACTCAGCCCGTGAGAAACGCGGCTCTGGCTGGGGGTTCCCACAGGCAGCTGGCTGGGGGCAAGGAGGGCGCAGCCCCGCCTGCACAGGGGCAGCAGTGTGTTCAGGGGTTCAGGGCTTCTCCTGCGCTGCAGAGGCCTTGCCTCTGGAAGCTACACTAGTCCCTGGAGAAGTGAAAAGGGACTCTTTTATGGAGGTAGCTTTCCAGATATTTTTACAACCGCCCCAGAAAGGAGAGGAGGAAAGAAGAGGGAAGGAAGGAAGGAACACGGGAGGGAGGGAGGAAGGAAGTGGGGAGGGGTGAGTGGGGAGGGGTGAGGAAGGACTTGGCTTTTCAAGTGACTCAGCCAGGAGGATGGTGGAGGCTGAGTTGGTACCAAGCCCGGGGGGCGTGGCTTCACAGTTTCGTCCCCTGGGGCCTTTTCTTTTTGGAGAAAGTTCTGGGTTGCTGCTGGAAGCTGGCCAGACAGGGTGGCAGTTGCCCTCTTCCTGCTCCACGGGGGTCCTTGGGCCCCAGCGGCTCAGGCCCTGTGGGGCTAGTGGTGCCGAGGTGGAGGCGGCGCAGGCAAGGCCAGGCACCATGCCTGCTCAGTCTGGGTCCCCTCCCTGAGGTGGGCATGGGCTGGGATCCCTTGGTGCCCAGCCCCTGCCCAGGGGTGCTGGCTTCAGAGTCCTGCCTCCCCCAGCCACCTTGTCCTGTTCCTCACCCATGAAGCCCCCAACCCAGCTTCTCAGCAAACCCCCAAACCCGCACAAATCCCATGGTCCAACACCATCTCTTGCAGGTTCCAGGAAGAGGAAAGCCACTGACCCCTAGGGGACCCCGCCACAGGTACTGTGAGCAGTTGAGGGACCCCAAAGCCTGGAAAAGTCCAGAGGGGTTCTCCTTCTCAGCACATGCCAGGACTACCCGCTGTTTTTCCTGAGCACAGTCAGGGGCTGTGCTCTAAGCACTGAGACCCCTGGGCAGGTGGGCCTAAGACCACCAGGAAAGGACAGGCAGGTGACTGCCACTTGCAACCAGTCCTGTGCTGCCCATCCTGCAGGTCATTGCGGGCGTGACGGTACCAATCCTGTGTGGAAGGCCAGCGCTACAGCCTCGGTGCCCGCTCCTGCGGCTCACCGGCCCCAGCCCTGTGCAGGGACTTGCCCGGGCAGCGCACCGCCAGTGCCTGGGCCTCCTCTGAGATGCTCTTCCTCCTCCCTGGACCTCCTGAGCAGCAGCCGCAGGGGTAGCAAGTCATCTTCCAATACTTGCAGCTGGGCGGAGGTGAGCCCAGGCTGGTCAAGATGACCAGAAGCTTCCCAGGGAGTCCACTCCCAGTGACCCCCGCTCCGCATTCCTTTACCCTTCACCCTCTTTCCGTCACGGGTCAGTCAGCAAACCTTCCAGAGTGTGTGTTCATGGAGGCTGGGACCTAGCAAGGACAGGCCCAAAGGACCCCATCTCAGCATGGCAGACAAGACCTTAAACAGCCCTCCTCCCAGGACAGCCAAATCACTACCAAGCTCCCCTCTGGGAGAACCATCACCCCTGGCTCCCAGACCCCCGTGGCACATGGTATCTGGGCACGGGAAACTTTTGCATTACTTACAGATGTTCTGCTCTTGAAGGTATTAGGCTGCCAGGCCTCCCAGCTGTCCCCTCCCCCCCTCCCGCAGCCCCCAGTGTCTGACCCAATTGAACCTGCCTGGGGTGAGAGCGTAGTAGTACCCTCTGGTGATTCCTAGAGAAGAGGTGTCTGCTTAATGTGCCCCTTCCCTGGGCACATAGCTGGGCCACCAGCCCAGGACACAGGACTCAGAGGCCCACTAGGGGTGCGATTTCCCACTGATGGGGCCTTGATGCACAGCACCTCTATTTAGAAATCTATGAGTCCTAGCTTCTACCCTCATCCACCACCCCCTGGGTCTCTGGAACTCCATGGGGTGCCTTGCATACATCTCATTAACACCTCCAGTGTCCACAACCAGGTCTGTGGGGAAGAAGGCCAGGAATCTCCAGCCTACTTTGTGGGTGAATAGGCTTCTCCACAGACCTGCCAGGGACCCTCACCTTCCCGGGAAGTCCGCTCCTTCCCCAAGGCCTGGGGCTGAGTCTCAGCAGCCCCATGCTGCTCTAGCTCTGGGTTTGGGGGGAGCAGTTGAAAGCTGAGGCCTGTGCTCTCCTCATTCTGTGTGCCCCATGCCCCACCTGGCTGAGGAGTGACCTGCACCTCTGCACCTGTGGGTCCGACACCTGAGTGGGTCTCACTGCTGGCAAGGGACGGAGGCCTACGCTGTAGGCACCAATGGACATAAGGTGGAGGCAGGGCCAGGGCGCTGCTGCCCAGCTCTACCCCTCCCCTTCTGGGAGGCCTAGACCGTGCCCCTAGTGCAGGCTGGGTAGTTGGTACTGCTGGTCTGAGGCCCTGGGGCATAATGCAAGGCCAGGGCGTGAGCACACTGGCAGGAGTAGCACTTCAAGGACCCTGAGGCTCCCAGTCCCCCGAGATGGGGGAGGATGTGGCACAGGGAGTACTAAGCGTGTGAACTGCACCCGCCAGCCAACCATTCCTTCTATGGAAACTGCTCCCCCGGGCTGTCGGCTGTTAAATAAACATCTCGGCTGCCTCTGGGCGCCTCCTCTCCCGGGCACTGACCCTGAGCTGCTGCTACCCGGGCTCCGCTCCGCAGTGGAGAGGACGGCCGCAGGGAGGAGCAGGGGAGAGGGGTTCCCGCAGTAGTGGCTGGGGTCTGGCTGGCACTGGCGGCGTGGAGGAACAGGTTTACCAGCAAGGAGGTGGGTCTGCCCACCTGGGGCGAGGAGGCCTCCCGCGCTGGGCCTGGTGCAGTCCGACGGCCTCAGGGCCCCCTCTGTCAGGTCTCCTTCACCCTCGAAGGCCCTCGCAGGGCCTTCCCCAGGCTCCCTACCGTGGGTGTGCGGCTGGGCTGGTCCCCTCCCTGCCTTGGGATGGGAAGGGGGCATTGTCCGACCCGGACTCCACTAAACTTTGGTTACCGAGGCGCCTCACCCAGCCTGGCCCAGGCTGCCCGCGCCTGGCGTCGAGGTGGAGAAAGGGCCGGCGGGGAGCACGTGGAGGGGCTGCGCCCGCGCGGGCCGCGGGGCCAACGACCTGCGGCTTTCCCGGGCCACCCTGGGCCGAGGGGCTGGGGCCAGGGGGAGGGACGGGGCGGGTCTCTCGTGGGAGGTCGGTGCGTAACCGGCCCGGCGCGCCGCCGGCCCGGGGCGGCTCCCGTGGGGCATCCGGAGCCCCAGAGCCCGCGGCGTCGCGCCGCCTCCCTGCGGGGTCAAGTGCTCCGGAAGTCCAGGCTCGGTCGTCCCGAAGCCTTCGCGGGAGACCTCGGGGTGCTGACCGCGGCGGCGCTTGGCGGCTCCCCGCCCCGGCCCCGCACCGGGTCCCCGCGCCCCGGCTCCCCCGCCGCCCCGCCCCGCGCGCCTCCCGAGCCATTGAGATGCAAATCGTCGTCCAATGTCACCGCGGGAGGCGACGGCAGGGGCGGATCCCTCCGCAGTCCCGGCTCAAACTTCAAGCTTCCGAAAACTTTCGAGCAAGAAGTAGTCCCTAGCACCCGCTTCCGGCGCCCCGACGCCCCGACGCCCCTGGAACGGAGCAGGGGAGTCCCCAGCCGCGGGTCCCCGGGCTTCGGGCCCGCGCCCCGGCCTGGGGAGGCAGCGGGCGTGCGGGACTCCGGGAGGGACGCGGCCAGCTGGGGGCGCGGGGTGCGGAGGGATCGGGGGCGGGGCGGGGCGGGGCGGGGCGGGCCCCGCGGGGGCGGAGCGCGCGGCGGCCCCGGCTCTCACTAGTGCTTCGGCCGCGGGAGGGAGCGCAGGGCCGCCGGGCACGGGGCGCGGGGCGCGGCGAGTCCGGGAGACCCCGAGAGCCCAGGGCCGCCCTCCCCTCCGGAAGTCAGGGCCGCGGGTCCCGCCGCCCGCGGGGCAGCCCCAGTGCGCGAGGGCGCCCGAGTTCCGCCGGCCCCTCGCCGGAGGCCGCCGGGGCAGCGGGCGGGCGGGCGGGCGGGCAGGCATGCCGCCGCCGCGGGCACCGCTGCTCTGCCTGGCGCTGCTGCTGCCCGCGCTCGCCGCCAGAGGTAAGCGCCCGCGAGCCCGCAACTCCGCGCGCCAGGGGAAACTTGGGCAGCGCCCCGCGCGCGCGCGCGGCGGGACGGCGGGGAGCCGGCGGGGTGAGCCGCCGGGTGGACCGGGCGGCCCGGGCCTGGGGGCGCGGCGGGGGTGCGGCCCCCGGTCCCCGGCCCGCTCCCGGGTGGGCTCCCCCTCCCCCGCGCCGGGGCCGGCCCGGGGCGCCGGGGCCCCGCCAGCCCCCCGCCGGGGCTCGCCGCCGGAGCCGGCCGCCTGCCTACGACTTTTCGGTTTGAATCGACTTGGGGTTGGTTTCCTGTTGCTTCTTGGGGCCATTTATTTTCCTTCTTCCTCGCCTCCAGCCCGCGCCGGGCGGATGTCGGGGCTCGCGGCGGGGTCCCGGACGCCGCTCCGGCCTGGGCCGGCGCCGGGCGGGGGCGGAGGCCGCGGCCCCCGCTCCGCCGGGCCCCCCGGCGGCCCCCCACGCCGGGTCGCCGTCCCCCAGCCCAGCCGGCTCGCAGACCGGCGGGCGGGCGGGCGGTGCGCGGAGGCCCCGCCGTCGGGGCCGCTGACTTCACCTCGCGCAGTTGGATTTGGGACGTCTGTTCCCCCTCGCAGCCCGGGGCGGGGGTCCGTTCCTCGCGTCCCCTGGAGGTTACAGAATGGCCTTCTTACAGAAAGCAGGGCCCCTGGTGACACCCCGGAATTCTGCAGCCCCTTAGGAAGGGCCTGGTCGGTCAGCGGCCCCTTCCTGAGAGTGGGGTGGAATGCCTTCCAAATGCGGGCTCCTCGGCCCGTCGGTGGGTGCGGGGGGGGGGGGGAGGGAGGCGCCCCGGGAGACGCCCCGGCGGGGCTGGGGGGGTGGCGGCCCCTGGAGATGCCCGGGCGGGTATTGGGTGTCGTTGGAGGCGGGGCAGGGCTGGGCGCAGCCCCGATGCCCCAGGAGGCGGCCCTGGCCCGACAATGGGCCGCTCTGATTCCCTGGCCGGCGCTTTGTTGGCGGGCGGGGCAGCGGGCTCCGCAGCTGTCGCATTTTCCCACGAGTGTGGTGGCCACCCGCCCTGGCTGTCCCCTTGCATCTCATGTTTGAATTTCAAGACAAGGGCGGTGGCCGGTTGGGAGCCCCTGCCCTGCCCAGTTTCCTAATGAGCACCCGGCCTTGGGTAGGAGCAGCCCAATCACCCCGATCTCCCCTTGCTGTCCACCCCTTTCTTGCTCTGAGCTGTGCTGCCTCAACAGGCAACAGGTTCCGACCGTGTCTCTGGGGACAGAATGTTGGCTCCCCGGGGCTTACAGAAGTTCTCCCTCCCCCTACCCGCCCCCCCCCCCCAGCACCCAGACTGCAAGGATTTGGGGCTGGTGACACATCATATCTAGAGTGTAACAAGCAGTAGGGTTGTCACAGGGCCAGAGCCTGGGCTGACCCCTCTCTCCTGTCCTCCCTAGGTCTGAGATGCTCCCAGCCCAGTGGGACCTGCCTGAATGGAGGGAGGTGTGAAGTGGTCAATGGCACAGAGGCCTGTGTGTGAGTACTGCCCCTTTGGGGACCTGTTGCTTTTGTGGGAGCAGAGCCCCTACCTTCTGGGGACAGAACACTGGGTCATTGTGTTCTGGAGACAGCCGAAAGGCTGGGCAGTCACGTGCTGACTTTTATTGGACAAAGTCTGGCAATTACTTAATCACTAGCAATGATGCTGTGTGCCGCATGCGGAGCAGCCCTGGGCGCTTCCGTGGCCTCCGTCCCACACTCTCTGGTGGGACCTTCAGGCTCATGAGGTCTGGGGGGGGTCATTTGCAGTCCCCACTTCTTCTTAAAGTCCCTAGAAAGCCTTGGTGGTTGTAGGGGCTCTGGAGTACTTACCTGTCTCTGTCACCTGGAAGCCCTCCACTGGGCAGGTGACTTGGCAGGAGACTTTCAAAACAAAACCCACCCCCTGCACACTTCTGGGACTCTGGGCGAGGTCTGGAGAAGTTAGAACTGTCCTCGTTGGCTCCGCCTGCCTGGGTGGTAGGTTGTAGGGTGAGTGCCAGGAGTCTGGTTTCTGTCCTGGCAGCTGCAGCTCCACCTCCTGACTCTTCAGACCTCTGGCTTCCTGCCTCAGGTCCTCAGCTGTAAAATGGGTGTGATTGGAGGCGGGAGGTTGCCTGCCATAGGTTGGGAAATCCTTTTGGAGCCCTGTAAGTACCAGCTAACCACGAGAAGTTTCTCTGCTGTAGCCAATGGCCTTCAACTTGAGTTTGCCCCTGGTGAGGATGAGGAGGAGCTGGAGACGCAGGCTGGCCCCCAGCTCTGGAGCTGCAGACAGAGCCGGCTCCAGCCCACTCAGCACGCCCTCATTCCAACTGCTGAAGGGCCCATCCCCTTGACAACCCCAGCTCCACTGCCTCCTGTGCCCTGCTTGTGGGCAGGCTGCCCCTCTTCCCCCTCCCCTCCCCACACTGAGGCCAATTAAGCAGGTCTGTGAGCAGTTTATTGGACAAAGCCGATTGTGTCTTTGTCAGACGCTAATGAATGCATACTGCTTTTTTTTTTCTTGGCGTTTTTGGGGCCCCTCTCTCCCCCTGCCGAGGCCTCACGGACGCTTGATACCCTAAATCTTGTTTCCTTCCATTCAGAGGCCGACAGCTGGGAAGTGCAGTGGGCTATTGTTGGGAGGCGATTAATGCGGTGTGATTAATTATGCGTGGCTTCCCAGAATGTGCAGCCAGCCCCCTTCTCCGCCACAGAGCAGGGCAGGGCAGACCACGCTCTGCCTGCTTCTCACCAGTACAGGGCAGGGCTGAGAACCTCTGCCCAAGACTTGGGAGTGGGTGGGCAGGAAGGCTGCTGGGCTGGGGAAGGTGGGGGGGAGGGGGGGTCTCAGTCCCATTAGGGGATGGCTGCAGCCTGGCATGCAGTAGCCTGCCTCCAGCATCCAGGCTAAGATGCTTCAAGCTAATAGACTCATGGTAGTGGCCCCGTCTCCTACATCTCAGACTTGCCAGCCCTGTAAGCTTTTGGTGCTTGTTCATGTCTGGTCCACTGGAGCTAACACTCCTTCCTTAGCAGGAAGCTGCCTCAGTTTGGTCTGGAGCTTGGCAGAGCTCTGCCCACAGAAGCCTCATTGTGCACACCCTGCAAATCCAATTAGAAAGTGGGGTAGATGCGAGGACCTCTGGCGAACAGAGCTGGAGACCAAAGTTATGGCCAGGCCTAGTTGTAGATAGACACGGGCGGGGGCTCAGCCGGCGGCTGGGGACACTCGTGCGCAGGTCTGGATTCCCCCAGAGTACACACAGTGACCTGTTTCTCTTTCCTGGGGCACATGCTAGAGCCCCTCAAACCCCTCTCTGGCACCCAGCCATGACCTTGTGCAGTGCCGGCTGCCCTATAGAAGGACCTAGGAAACACAGGGTCATGTGCCGGCACCCTGTCGGTGAATCATGCCATCCGCCTGGGGAGAGGAGCCTTTCCTCCTGCTGCCCGTGGGGTGCCGGGCTCGGGAATGGGAAAACCTGGATTCCTTTGCTGTCAGGAAGCTCTCTAGGAGGTACCAGTGCCACTGAGGCCTCTTAGGCTGTGGCCGGTGAGGAAGCTTGGCTTTGAACCCTGTGTGTGGGCGGGGCACAGCTCTGGGCAGCTGCTGGTGGGGAGAGTTGGTGAGAACCCTTGTCCATTTGAGTGAACTCCTACTCGTCCAGTGAAGGCAGAGAGGCTGAGAGCACTGGGTCACTACGTGCACCTGCAGTGAGGCTGGCAGTTGAAGGAGGTCTTCCAGGAGCCCCTGGCAGCACCTGGAGAAGCTGGGAGGGAAATCTGGGGGCTGTGCGTGCTAGCATTTGTGGCCTGGTCTGCTGTTCACTAGCCCCATAGTGTTGGTGGGTCATTGATTGCCTTCATCTCCACTTCCCCATCTGTACAGCAGGGCTGCTCTGTGATTGGCATCTCGGTGGCATGTGCGAGTGAGCTGAAGGGCTCCGTCGGGGACCTCATTGGCAGACGAATAGTTGACTAATTCCTTAATCCAGAGAATCCCAAAGGTGCTGCCTGTGGGGAGCCACATGTGGGGAGCGTCTGGAGTGTCTTAAGGATTCTGGACTGGAGATGCTGCACTGGGCAACCCTTCACGCTTCCCTGGAGGGAGGGATCTTGCATGCCTGCTGTGCTGGGTTCCTCCCCGCCTGTGACCCCCGCCCACATAGGGCAGGTTGGGGTAGAGGGAGGTGGTTGCAGCAGCTGTGTCCCCGACCGGTGGGGGCGGCGGGGGTCCCACGAGGCCCCCAGCAGCAGCCTGGGGAGCTCTGTGGATCAGGCATGAGAAGAAGTAGGAGAAGAGAGGCCCAGAGAAGTGGCCCTGTGGTGTCCCTCTGAGGAAGCGGGGCTGGGGCGTGACATCGGTGGGAAGTGACAGGCCGGGGAGGGAAGGAGCAGAGAGCCATGCGCAGCTTCTGTCACCTGGTCTTGTTGCTGTTCCACTGAGTCACTTGTCTCTCCCGCTGTCCCTTGGGGAAGGCAGACGCTGTCCCTAGGTCTCCTGTCTGCGAAGCACCTGGCCTTCAAGGACTCAGACAAGGAGGCGACACCACAGATTCACCTGCCACCAGACCTGTGGGAGTGGGCCCGGCACCGGAAGGCCTGGGCGGTGGGGGAGGGCGCCTGGCTGGAGCGCGCGCGTGTGTGTGTGTGTGTGTGTGTGTGTGTGTGCGTGTGCGTGCGCGTGCGCGCGTGTGTGCGTGCGTGCGTGCGTGTGTGAAGGAAGCCGCATCTGTGGGCAGCCCTGCCTCTGGAGGGTACCAACAGTTTCCATTGAACGAAGAATAACGAAGAGCGAGAGCAGTAAGAGCCTAGCTGTGTGTTCTGCAGGAGGAGGGCAGGGCAAGCAGGGGAAGCCCTGTGTCTGGGTGCTGAACAGGGAGGTGCTAGCAGCTGGGGCACAGAGCTCAGTGCTGAGACCTCCCAGGCTTGGGGGGCTCCGGAGGGGTCTCTGAGGGGTGTCATGGCCTGGGCTGGGTGTAAGCTGGAACTGGCACCATGGTGCCACCTGAGAGGTTATAATAGGCAGTGCCAGGTTGGGCCGAGGAGCCCCGCCCCCTGGTGCGTGGAGGGAGCCCGTCCCGCCTTGTGCCTGGTCTTTATACCCTGAGAGGCAGCGCCAACGGCCGATTGTGAAGGTGTGCTATCACAGCTCCATACACACAGAGCCGCCTTCGCGGGCCTCGTCAACCCAGCAGGGCTGGCTGGCTAGCCTGCTGATTTTATCCCCAGTTCACAGGTGGGAAAAACTGAGGCTGAGCAGTTAGAGCTGGGCTCGGTTCAGGGACCCAAGGCCCGCTTGCGTCAGCTTTGGCCTTCATGTACAGACACATCCAGCACTTTACTGCTCCCCCCCGCCAAGGCTGCGGGAAGCAGCGCCCTCGTTAACGAGCGGCTGGCTTCGGGGCATTGTGACTGGGCCGGGATGTGTCTGAGCCCCTTGTTTCCCAGGCTGGACACACCCTGGCACTCGCAGCCTGGAAGGCGCACAGGCCAACTGGCTCTGGTTAGCTGTGTGTTCAAATCCCCTTGTCCCCCATCCTGTCTCCTCCCTGGCCCCAGTTTCATCCTCCACACGAGGAGCTTGGGTTAGGTGGCTCTAGGCCCCTGAGAGCTGTGGGAGGGAGCAGGTCAGTCAGCGGTATGATGCTGGCAGCCGGCAGCGGTGCCCAGTGTCTAGACAGGTTCTGCAGGCCGAGGCTTTCTGTGGGCTCTGGGCTCTGGTACGGCATACTCAACTCCTTGGCCTCCAGGATGGCGGGGGGGGGTGTGCCCGTGACTGGCAGGGTGTAGGGCAGCAGGATCTCCTCACCCCACTCTGTCCTGCTTGTTGAGAGTCCAGGGTGCTGAGAACTGATTTGGCTGGCAAATTATTTTAACCGTTGAGACTGTGGTAGTGTTTAGTAATACAGGATTGTGTAACTGCCAGTACCATGCAGCTCCAGAACTTGCTTTTGTTTGTTGGTTGGTTGGTTGTTGTTTTGGTTGTACTGGGATTGAATTCAGCCCTTTTTACTATAGATGTTCTTTCAGGGTCTTGCGTTTTTGACCTGGATAGCTTTGATCACAGATCATCCTACTTACAACCTCCTTGAATAGCTTGGATTACGAGCACTACTTCATCTGACTTCTTGATTGGAGATGGCATCTCACTAACTTTCTGCCCTTCTAATCTCTACCTCGCTCATAGGTGCATATTACAGGTTTGAGCTATAATGCTTAGCCTGTGTTCTCACAGTTGTTTTTTAATTGCTACTATAAAGGTGATGTACAGAGGGGTTACAGTTACATAGTTACACAGTCAGGTAATAAGTACCTTTCTTTCTGGACAATGTCACCCCTTTCTTTGCTCTCTCCAAGTTTTTTCTTCCTGTCTCTGCCCACAAGTTGTATAAGTCATGTTCAACATAGTGTATAGTGAGTACCACTGCTGCACTTGTTCAAAGCTGAATTTTAAAAGTTGAGAGCTGGTGTCTCATGCCAGTAATCCTAGCTACTCAGGAGGCTGAGATCTGAGGATCACAGGTGGAAGTCAGTCCGGGCAGGAAAGTCCATGAGACTTATCTCTAGTTAACTACCCCCCCCCCACCACCAAAAAAAAATCCACAAGTGGAGCTTAGGCTCAGGTGGCTAGCACTAGCCTTGAGCAAAAAAGTCAGAGACCACTCCCCTGCCTAGTTCAAGCCCTAGGAACAGCACAGGAAAAAACAAAACCCTGAACAGCAAGAACAACCCAGCTGTGGAATGAACAGCTTTCCTCTGCACTGGAGTTCTTCCCAGAATCTCACCTGGGGTCTGCTTTGAATTTTTGCCTCTCGTTTCAACCTCAGGACTCACCTTGTGCCCTAGTTTCTAGAACAGCTGGGGAACCCCAGGAGATCTGGGGTTGGCCCTAGGACTTCATGGAAGAATCCTGACATAGGCTGTCCACTCTTTGTAGTCAGCCTCAGACCTCCGTCCTCCCCCCACCCCACAGCGGGGATTATAGGCCTATGTCACCACTTCTGGCCCCTAGGACGTCATCAACCCCGAAGCATTTGTCTGCTAAGCCACCTCCCTCAGGCCTTGGCTGCCACCGTGCTGCCCTGCAGCTCTGCGGATTGGCCTGTTCTTTCTTATGAATGAAACTGTGATCTATGGCCTCCCACGGCTGGCTCTCAGCCGGCCCAGTGTTTTCAAGGTCTGTTCACGTTGTGGTGAGGGTGAGAACCTCACTGCACTGAGGATAGATTTTAGCCACCTGAAGCTGTCAGGAATTGGTCAGAGGTGGGCCCAGGCCCTGGAATCCTTGTGCACTTAGCTGACATTGGCCCGGGCAAGTGGGCGAGGGACTGGTGGACACTCAAGAGATGTCTTCCATGAATCTTCAGCTCATCTCTGGGCCCAGGTGCCCACCCAGAGCGGGACCTGCTATCCCTTCTGTGAGTCAGGAGGTGCCCTGGCACACTCCCGGCCCCGCCCCGCCCCACCCTGCTCAGGACCCACGCACTCTGAATCTCTTGCCAGCTCCCTGGCACTTTCCCCTCCAGTCAGAAAGAGAAGCTGGCAGAGCCCATGTGCTCCGCGCTGGGTCAGGGCAGGGAGCGGGGCCTGGCTGGACCCGGGGCGGCGGGGTGGACAAGGCAGCCTGGGCCTCACCTGGCTGGGAGGATCACACTGATGGAGCACCGCCTGCTGCTCCGGCAGCAATGGGAAGCTGGCCTGAACTGTTGACAGAGGGCAGAGCTGGAGGGGGGCAGCCGAGCATGTGGGCCTGCTGCGGCCCTGGGCTGAAGCACACACGGAGCAGCCTGGCTCGTCTGCAGGTGGAAGGGCGCTGTGTGGGGGCAGTGCTATGTAAGCATGGACGCAGGTACCCACCTGCCTTGTCCAGTCTTCCCTCTGTGCACTGAGAGCGGGGGTCAGTTCAGGGCCACTGGCTGGGTCACGCAGAGAGCCTTTTTATTCAGGCACAGATGGTGACCCCGAAGAGGCCTATAGTCTCTACAGGTCTCTACAGGGTGTCCTTCCCTGTCCAGGAGGGACTAGAAAAGATGCCTCCCGTGCTCAGGCTAGGAACTCAAAGGCATAACTCCTGAACTTTTAAAATACTGTTTATCAAAATGAATTCTAGGAAATGGAAACATGGGGGTTTTGTTGGTGGTGGTGTTTTTGCTTTTGAGTTTTTGTCTTTTTGGAGCAGAGGGAGGTGCAGAGGTGGAAAGAAGGGTGAATGAGTGTATGCACCACGTGCAGAATGAACTCCATGGCCTGTGGGCATGGACGGGGGACGGGGGAGAGAGAAGGAGGGGGTGAAACGCAGGCCACTGCCCTGTCTATCTGACTTATCAATACCTTGATAACAACAATAAAGTTACAAAAAAAAAAGGGAAAAAGAAAAGCTGACTGTCCTGAGCGGGAGCCTTGTTGCTGCAGGCCACCACTTTTACTGCTTCCAAGATAGAAGTGGTCCTGGGGTGTCCCCGCCCCGCAGCCCCAGCTTTCTCTGTGCTTGGCTCAGGGATCAGAACATATTGCATTTATACTCTGGAGTGAATTAGCTGGGCTCAGCACCGCCCTCTTCCAGTCCCCCCTTCCCCATGCCGAGCGCCGTTGTTCACTGAGTGGGTCCCAGACACCAAGGGACCTGCGTCTTCACCGCCCAGCTGTTCTGCAGCTCAGGTGGAGACTGCATCCTGCCAGACACCCCACCCTTGACGGCAGCTGGGAGCCTGGAAAGTCCTTGTGCAACTGAGCTGGGCGTCTCAGTGACCCGGGAGGCACTGGAGCCGCATCCTGAGGTCTGGCCTGAGGTCTCCTTTGATTTGGCCAGCAGGGAGTCCTGCTGTAGGAGGAGGCCATCTGTCTGGTCCCAAGCCTGCCTTTGGGGGGGGAGGGAGAGTGGAGGGACACCAAGCTTTGAGCTACACCTGTAGCCCTCAGCCCTGCCAGGCACACCCACCCCAGGGCATGACTGCAGCATCTCAGGATCGAGTCAGGCCAGCCCACTACCTGGAGCCTCTCCTCTCCCCACACCACAGAGAGCTGGCCCTGTCAAGGTGGGGGCCACAGAGTCCTCCCCCAGCCTCAGTCACCCCAGCTGCACTTCCCCACCAAGGAGGGTCCAGGCCCACCTAGGGAAGGACAGGCTGCAGGTCCCAGCGTTACCCCAACAGGGAGATAAGAGAACTTGCTGGCAGTCTTGTCCCTGATTGCCTGTCACTTGCCCTGAGTGTCACTTGTGTGTCTGAAGTGGTTGTCCTTTTAAGCTGGGTAAACGAGCCCCTTGTTATCTGGTGATTGAACAAACCCAGCCCTGCAGGTAGCAGCACAGGCCAGCTCCCCCAGCGCGGCAGCGCAGGCCTGAGGGTGGAGCCTGCTGTGCCCTGTCAATCTTGTGTGAGAGCGGATGCACAGCCTGGGCGTCCTTAGACCAGGGACAGGGCACATGGCCACCGTGGAGGACACAGGCCTGTCCTCCTGCCAGGGTGATCCTTAGGCATAGGCTGCAGCCGGGCTCTGGTGTTCCTGTGTGTGTTCCGGGAACCTGGCAGAAGGGACCTCAGCTTTTCTAGAGACACGTCTGTGTCTAGCCAAGCCCAGGGGAGGAAGGCTGTGCGCACGGGCATCATTCCCCAGGGCCCAGCTTTGAGGTGCCGACGTTAGCTAGAGCTTTCAGCGTGGAATGCACCCTGCCTGGGACCCTTTGCCCAGAGGCCAGGCCCTGGGAGGCACCCTGGCCTCGTTGCGCAGCAGACCCTGCCGTGAAGCCGCACACACCCTCCCGGGCCTGGCCTCCAGGCTGCCTTTGCTGAGCAGCATAGGAAAGGAAAGTGGGTGTCTAGAGCTGGAAAGATGGGCCGGGTGAACAGAGGGCTGCCGCGGCCTACGGACCTGCCTCCCACCATTTCCTCTCGGTGTCGGTTGTTGGGGAGCGGAAACAACAGTTACTGGAAGTGAGGCCGGGGTGGGGGGGACAAGCCAGGGCTTCCAGTGTGCGAGTTTTTCCCTGACAGCTTTCGGTAAGACAGCGAGGCAGATATTGAGCCAAGATGGGGGGTGGACAGGGCTGGCCCAGACACTGCCGAGCGAGGTGCTTCTGCCGCTTGGCCTCTTGTCTCCCCGTCCTACAAAAGGGCCGCTCCATAGGGTGGAGCCCCGCCAAGGGTCACACAGGCGCGGGGGGGCTTGCCCTCTCTGAGGTCCAAATGGGACCAGAGGCCAGGCTGTGTCAAGGACTGTGGCCAGCTCCTGGGCTGGGCAGCTGCTTGTGGGCTAGAGATGGGACAGACTTCCATTCTGCAGGGATCCAAGGCCAGGCTGACCCCCCACCCCTCCCCCCCGCCCCCTCCACCCCCGCCCCCCGGACTTGAACTTGGAGCCAAACGTGCTGCCTTCTGGTCCCTGTTCCCGTCAGAGGGTGGCACTCTGGTCAGCACATGGGGAGGAGGTGGTGCCCTCCACGGAGCGGGCCTTGTGGCCTCAGCCTTTGCTCCCGGGCTGTGTTCACTCTCCTCCTCCTCCACAGTCGGGATGACCTCACAGGGCAGCAGATGGACAGCCAAGGCCCTGCTGGCTGGTGCACTTCATTTTTCTTGGGGCGGTGGGTCTGTTTTGAGGTCACTGTCGAGGTGCACAAGATGACCAGAAGTGGTGGGTGGACGGGGCTCCGTGGGCGCCTGTCTGCTTCCTGTCTCTCCTCGCACGGAGCGCACCGTGGGCGGGCGGCCCCAGGCTCGGGAGCCATCGCTGTGCTGCTGGGCTAGGCCCACGCTGGTGTGGGGCGCGTCGATGTGCTTTTGTGTGGCGTGGTGCCTGGGAGAGCTACAGGTCTGGGACCTGCAGGGCCAGCCTGAGGGCCCCACGCTTCCACAGAAAACAAGTCCCTGGGCCGGCCTACACCAGTGTCTCCCAGGTGTGACAGGGCAGAGGGGGTCCCCTGTCTGGGAACACCCCTCCACACATCGGCGAGGGAGGAGGTGGGGTCAGGGAGACCCTGTGCTTCCGGGGGTGGCCCACACACAGTCAGCACCGCTGTGCCCTTTGGGTTTCCTGGGAGCTCACGGGAGAAGGAAGCAAAGGCTGCCATTCCTTTATTTGCCCAGACGGCCAGCGGCTGTCCTCCAGAGACGGGGAACGTGTCTGTGGGTGCTGGCAGGATGCTGGCCACCACGAGGTGACTCTTCTGCTGGACAGGCCTGGGGAAACTCTTTCCGGCGTGGGGGCACAGGTGGTGGAAGCAGGGGTACCAGAGGGCACCCCTGGCCTCTCTCTCAGAGCCCTCCCCCCACCCGGGTTTTGGGTTTCAGCCACTCCTCCATGTAAGAACACATTGTCCGCCGTCCGTCCCCAGCTCAGGCGGTCAGACTGAGATCCATGCCCATGGGTGGGGAGGGCGGCATGGGGTGCCAGGAGACCCCTCAAGGCTTTCCCTGGGAGCTTCTGTCCTCCTGCCAGCAGCTGGAGAGGTTAGGACAGGGCAGGAGAGGGTGAGGATGGCTACGCTGGGGAGGGGGCGCGTGGTGCGCAGCTGGCTATGCATGATGGGCTGGGGAGGACGGGGGCTGCCCGAAGCTGCGGGTTTTTCCCACACCAGGCCCGGGAAGTTCAGCCTTGTAGCTGATGAGTACCTGAAGAGCCGGGGGGGGGGGGGGGGGGCGTGACCTCCATTCTTCCTGGGCAGGTGTGTGCAGGGGTCCTTGGTGTCTGCCCGTCCCCGCTCCCAGCTTCTGCCGCCAGGCTGGCTGGATGTGGGCCTAGGCACCTGTGAGCGCATGCTTCACGTGGCCCACTTGGCGGAGGGGCAGCCTGGCCCCTGAGAGGGGACCAAGCAGCCCCCGCGGCCTGCTCCTGCCCCTTCTCTCCTGATGGTGTTTCCTTGGGGAAGCAGAAGTGGAAGTTGCCAGAAGATCATTTTTGGCTTTGGCGTGGAGTTCAGTCTGCAATTGCTGGCTTAATTAATCGAGTTTTGGATTAAGCCCTCCGGCAGGACCCAGCCCTGGTGCCTGTGGGTTGCCTTTGCGTCTGGTCTGGGCGGCCCAGGACTGGGCTCTGCCCCTCGAGAAAGCAGAACCCAGCGGCAGCTAGAAGTGACCATCCCTGGGCTCCTGAGGGCTTCAGACTCCAGCCGAGAGACCTGACCCTGCGGACCCTCAGGCCACTGAGGATGGCCAGAACTTGTGGGTGCTGGGGGGGGGGGTCCTAGCCTTGCTTGCAGGTCAGGACTCTGTTTTTTTAGGGGGGAGACCAAGTGGGAAAAGACTTGGACTGGAGCACATGGACTCAGGCGGCTGAGTGCTGGTGCCTGGTGCCTCCAGCAGTGGGGACCTCGTTGGGCCCCCACCCCTGCCCCATGGGGTCACCCCTGCCCGTTCCAGCTCTGTCAAGTCCAGGAAGTTGCCTGACCCCTGCAGGGGCCTTTCTGTCCCCTCCCAGGGGCACACTGGTTCCCACGGTGGCCGCAGTGGCGAGCAGGCCTGGGGGGCATTGTTTCCTGTCTGGGGCAGGGGGCTTCCCGGGCGGGCGGGTTCCGTCCCGTTCGTCTCCCACACAAAGGGCTTCCCCGAGCGGGCGAGGAAGCCGCTGCCTTTCCTGTGCTTCCTCTTCCAGTGTATTTTAAACACCCGAGGATGCAACTGGGGGGAAAGATTTGAAGACAAAAGAGCTGAGCTTGCTGGGAACAGCTCTCTGAGCCAGAAAGCCTGGACCAACTGAGACCCAGGCTTGGGGCATGCCACACCTGCCCTAGCTGCCCTCAGTTTCCCCCTCTGCCCACTGATGGCCCTCTGCTCAGAGCAGAGGCTGGGCCTGTGTGCATCAGGCCTGCGTGGCCCCCAGTCTGGGCCTTGGACAGTCTGCTGCCCTCGCTGCCCTCCCACCTTCCTAAGGGACCCCTGAGGTTTGTGAGCAGCCGCACTGCGGGTGGAGTGGGGGAGACCACACCTCAGCCACCCCTGCCTGCCTGTCCCTGCTGGGGCAGGTGGGACCACAGGCGGCGGCTGCAGGCGGTAGGAGCAGGGTCGCAGTGCCCTGGACTGCGTGGGCACCTCCATGCCTGGGTGCCTTTCTCCCATCAGCCTGGGAAAGGAAGCTGGAAGCAGAAGGCTAGATCCCAGGAGGCTGGCCCTCAGACAGGTGTTTGGACAAAGGCCCCAGCAGGCTTCTGGAACCTTGCATGTCACAACTCTTTGTTCTGGGGGCTCGGGGAGGGGAGGGACTAGAGTTGTGGGCCGGGAGGGTTTTCAGTTTCCTGGGCTTTGTCAGCCCCCACCCCCCAGGAGATCTGTTCTTTCTACAGGAAGTGACCCCAGGTAGGGCTCCTGCTCGGTATGCTGTGAGTGCATGCCCCCCTGAAGGGACACTTGTGCTTCTCCCTGCTCAGGGGAGGGGATAAGGTCCCAGTACCCCTCCCTCCCACCCCTGCCAGGGACGGGGCTGAGATCGTTGATGTCATGGAGACGCAGCCGGGAACCCCAGCCCCAGGTCTGTCCCACTGCGATCCTGCTCAGTACTGAGCTGCCTCTGCCTCTTCAACAGGGTCACGACACGTCCCTCGCCCAACTCACAGGTGGACAGCAGCTGCCTGGGGCACGGGCCCTGGCTTGGGGCCTAGAGTGGGGGATTCAGGTGCAGGGCAGGATCAGGCTGGGAGCGAGGGCAGTGCTTAACCGTCTCTGGGGACAAGGATGTGGGCAGGCCGGAGCGGAGGCTGTCCCTAGCCCTGGCTGGGGACTTGGCCAGCACCTGTTGACCCAGAGCTTCCCAACTGGTCAGGTCCCAGACTTCCCCGCTGGGGCTGAGGAAGGGTGTGGCAGGCTGGACAGGCTCTGGCCGGGTGTGGCCTGGTCTTGGGGAGAGGAAGGTGACTGGAAGACAATGTGTTAGCCCCAAGTAACCACTGTGCTGCTGGGGGACTCTGGGCTTCGGGGAGAAAGGGGCCAGGAGCCAGGCCGAGGCCAGTATGCCTTCCTGCTGCACCAAGGGTGGAGGTGGCACAGGGTAAGGGGCCAGAGCAGGTGGCCACCGTTCCTGGCGCAGTTGAGGTGGTGTGGACTTGAGGTGTGCGTACCGTCCTCTTCCGGGCTGCCAGATACAGGACCCCATCCACCCTTGGGACCACACATCTGGGGCCAGGCACCGGAGAGTGCCGAGGGGCAGCTTTCTGGAGCAGGTTTTGGAGGGTGGGCCTGGTGTCCTTAGGCAGGTGTGGGGAATACCATCTCAGGGAGGGGTGTGTAAATGTCACATGGGTGACTCACACCCAGCCCTTGCCCTGCCCCACCCCTGACCACCTGCTGTACAGGCCTTTTGAGCCCTCTCCAAACCATACACTCTGTACCCCTCATTACATTCATGGGAAACTGAGGCCAAACTGAGTGTCCCACCCAAGCTGTACAGTAGCTGGGCACACCAGAGGGCCCCACAAGCTCCACCCTGCTCCTAGAGGAGTTCCTTCCTCCCCCAAGTTCCTCTGATTCCCACCCCCCCCAGCCAGCTCAGCTCCAGCAGATGCCCCACGCCTACCTGTGGCCTGGCTGTCCCCCCAACCGCATAAACCCATTGAGGACAAGAGCCACGAAGCCACCCACTTGTCCCTCTGCCCCCTCCTCCTTGTTTTGGAGCTGAGGGAGCTGTCATCTGTCCCCTGGGGGTGGCAGATGGCCGCTTAGTCTGGAAAGGAAAACAGCACAATTTAGAATTAGTCCCGGGTGAAAGGTCACAGCAACATCTGCCCCCGGATGCTTCTGGAGTCACATTTCTATGGAGTGGCAGCCGGGGAGGGGAAGGCAGCACAGTGGAAACAGTGCAGCCGCGAACAAAGCTCGGGGCAGCTGTTGTGGGGCAACGGGCCGTTGGTGCTGGGCTGGACCGCAGTGGACGCTGCCCCTCCAAGGCCTCCTGGGCCCGGCCTGCCTGACACTCCCCTGCTGTCAGCCAGCACGGACAGGCCCACGGCACGGGCACCGAGTGAGATGTAAGGAGAGAAGGCAAAGTAGACTCATGGGGGCTTTGAGGAGCAAAGGAGGGAAGAGGAAAGAGCACACACCTGGTGAGGCTGCGTGCCCGCCGTGAGCCCGCCGTGAGCCCCGCAGCCCCACGCAGGGGCAGGCATGCGGTGTTTGCCACATGGAGGGAGGATTGGGCTTTCCATTTGGAAGATGTCCAGTCTCTCCCTGCTGCCCTGGTTGGGTGGCACAGGGTGGCCTGGGTCACTGAGCAGGAGCCTGGCTGGGTGAGGCTTTGCATGCGACACCCCCGGACCCCCATAGCTATTGCTCCTAGCTAGGGGACGGGCGTGGAGATGCTGGGCAGGGGGCTCTTGGTGGCCCTGACTGCAGCTGGGCTGTAGCCTGCAGGCCCTGCTACCTCCTGGATGTCCGAGTGCGTGGAGGGGAGGGGGCGGCTGTCTTTGGCCTTGGCCCCACTGTGGACAGGCCAGGCTGGAGCTTCCCTGAGCTCGAGTGGGGGTGGGGGTAGAGGCAGGGCCCTCAACTGTCCCTCTCAGAGCCTTCTGCCTGCCCCCCGGCACCTTAGGGGTGGTCCATCACTGGGCCCTGCCTGTTCTGTGGCCGAAGGTGCCCCCCCCCCCCCCCGCCAGGCCCAGCCAGGAAGCGTGCCTTCCCTGTGGTGTCCCGGAGCCTGGGGTGGCAGGGTGGAGCACAATGGGGCCTCTCAGCCACCACATTCCCCATGGAAGCCGCTGCCTGCCAGGCTCCCGCCCCGCCTGCCAGGCCTGCCAAGAGCAGCTGTGCCTTCCACGAGTGCACCTGCTCCCGGCCGCCCTTTGCCCATGCTGCCGACGCCTGATTTATTGGGCATATTTTACCCTCGCTGGTCCAGCGTGATGCAGCCATGTTAACAAGGATGAATCCAGTTCAGGCCAATTCTCCCACAGACCTCTCATTGGGGTCTACGTTCGGGGTGTGGGCGGACGTTGCCCCGGGAGCCCGAGGGTTAGGGGGCGTATGTGGGTGGGGAAGACCTGGGCCGGCCAGCCGCATGCGCTGTCTTCACCTTTGGGTGCTTAGTAGAGGATTGCTCAGATTGGGGGTCCGTGGTGCTCGCTCTAGAGTAAGTGATGGAGCCCCAGCCCGTGAGTCCCCCCCCCAGGCTTCCTGCTTCTTGGAGCCTTGATCTGCCTGGCCAAGGGGCCCCGAAGTGCGCGGGGATTTGTGTGTGCGTGGCCAGCTCTAGCCCGGCTTTGATCATCAAGGTCCCTCTGCCCCACCCCCCTCCGTGACTTCGCCAGCGGCTGGGAAAGAAAAAAGCCTTTTCTCCAAGTGGGACAAGGCCAGCTCCCGCCTGACAAAGGGGCATTGATGGGAAGGGGTGCCGCTTGTGTCTGGCCAGCCTGTCCTGCCGGATCCCAGGCTCCAGTGGCTGTCCAGGCCAGCTGGTAACTGGATCCGTGTGCAGTGGAGGCCATGCCCAGAGCTGGGGTGCCCCAAGAGGCAGGTGTGGACGCCGAGGCTCCCCGAGTGGCAGGGCCCAGGGGGTGGGGAGGGGAGGAGCAGCTGCCCACAGCCCCACTGCTTCCCACGCTGGGTAGGAGCCACAGTGAAGGCCGAGTTAAATTCGGGGAGTAGGGGGGTAGGGAGGAGGAGTAGGGCAGCAGGGGGTGGGAGTGTGGTGGTAGGGGGTGTTTTCTTTAAGCCAGTTGACTTGGGACTTTTGGCTTCTAGCAACAGATGGTCAGCCGAGTGGCCATTTTGTGCCCTCCCTACCCAAGCTGTGGTCACAGATGAAAGCCCAGGGTGGACAGATGCCTCCAGGCCCTGGGACGGTAGAGAAGCCTTGCTGCTAGCACAGCCCCGCCAGCCCGTGGAGGGAGCCCCCTCCCCCAACTCACACGGAGGTGTGATTCTAGCAGCCCGGCAGGAAGGGAGGGCCGGTGGGGGGGGGTCACGCCAGCCTCAGGTGCTGGGCCTGCTGGCCAGGGGCAGGGCCGCCCCCATTCCAGGTAAACCTGGAGTATGTGCTTGGTGCACACAGGTGGCCTTCAGGGCCCTGCCACACAGCACCCCTCTGGGCGGCCTGGGGGCCTGGGTGTGGGCTGGGGCTTGCAGTTCTGCCTGAGAAGCCTTGCCCACTGGGAAGATCACAGCCCTCCTGGGGTGGGAGGACTGGAGGGAGGATTCAGATTTATGGCCCAGAAGCCTGCAGGTGGTGGAGCAGGCTGGGGGGAGGGGGCACACGGTTGGGGTGTGGCAGACACACACGGAGCCTGTCAGTGCCAGGACAGCAGACCAGGCCTGGGGGTACCGCACCCCTCTGTGCTGCCCAGGGAGGACCTGGTCACCTCACAGCCCGCCCCTCACAGCACCTGGAAACGTCAGGTGTGAAGGGGGTGCTTCTCTTTGCAGCCCGGGCTGCCCGGGTACGCGTCATGAAACCCTCCGTGGCAGAGGGGACTGGGTGTGCCAGCCCGCCTCCCCGTATGAGATTCCCTGGCGGAAGGGACCCCGAGGAGAAAGAAAGTGGGCAGCCAATCCATCCATCCGTGTCTGCACTGCTTCCCGCGTTTGCTGTGCTATTGATGTTTGAGTCGAAGAAACCATGAACTCTTTTATTACTGGAGTGATACATATTCATTATGGAGAAGCTGGAAAAGAAAAGCTGTGGCCTCCCAGAGGACTTCCACAAAGCTCCCGCCCCTCCCCCAGGGCTGGGCCTGCTCCCCCTCCCTCTCCCCCTTCCCCTTCTCCTCCTCTCCCCCCCTGCACTCCTTCCTCCTCCTCTTCCCCCCCCCCTCTTCCTCCTCTTCCTCGACCCACACATCTGCTTGTGTTTACAATCCAAGCTGGTCTTTTTTGAATGTTTTAGTCTTACCTGTCTCAATTAATAAATGTTATTATTTGTTTTTATTGAAGTGAAGTTCACTTAGCGAAACTAACCACTTTAAAGCCAACAGGCTGGTGGCATTGTGCAACCTCACCACTGTCTCCTACCAGAACCTTCTATCATCTCAAAGGCACCTGGGCCCACCACTCAGCTTCCTCCCTCAGCCCACTGCATCCACTGCCCAGGGTGGGAGGCCAAAGGGAACTGACCACCGTGTGTCTGCCAACAGCTGTAACGGTGCCTTTGTGGGTCAGCGATGCCAGGATCCCAACCCGTGCCTCAGTACTCCCTGCAAGAACTCCGGGACGTGTCACCTGGTGGACCGTGGCGGCACGGTGGACTATGCCTGTAGCTGCCCCCTGGGCTTCTCCGGACCCCTCTGCCTGACACCCCTGGACAACGCCTGCCTGACCTACCCCTGCCGCAACGGGGGCACGTGTGACCTGCTCAGGCTCACTGAGTACAAGTGCCGCTGCCCTCCTGGCTGGTCAGGTGAGCATGGGGGAGGCAGCAGACCCCGGGGCTGCGTCCTCGCCCCCAGGCCCGCCCTGGCCCCAGTTGTCTGCATGACTGAGGTGCTCTGAGAAAGCTGTGCCATCGGCCGGCTCAAAGAGGTCGTCTAGGAGCTGGGATTCCTATCAGCATGGAGTCTCCAGAGCCCCCCGCCCTTCCCAGCCCCACGTTCGTTGGTTTGAGGCTCCACGTGAACTGTCCCTGCTCCGTGTGGAGCCCCGGCCTGCCCTGTCTCCCTGCCGGGTGCCCTGGGCTCCCCATGGGCTGGGAGGAGACCCGCTGGTCTCAGCTCAAGGCCGCCCCCACTCCCCACATTCTGGCTGTCCTTGATGCCCCTTGTCTGTAGAAAGGTGGTCATCTTGCAGTAGGTCCCGAGAACTGGGGAGATGGTACTGCAGGTTGATCCCAGGCTGCTGCTTCCCTGGTGGCTTAAGCTGCCAGTGGCCGTGGATGTGATGGGTGGTGCAGCTTGGCTCTCTCTCCACGCCCCCTCAGGGAAGTCGTGCCAGCAGGCTGACCCATGTGCCTCCAACCCCTGCGCCAACAACGGCCAGTGCCTGCCCTTCGAGGCCTCCTACATCTGCCGATGCCCACCTGGCTTCCACGGCGCCACCTGCAGGCAGGATGTCAACGAGTGTAGCCAGAACCCTGGGCTGTGCCGCCATGGGGGCACGTGCCACAACGACGTGGGCTCCTACCACTGCACCTGCCGTGCCACCCACCGGGGGACCCACTGCGAGCTGCCCTATGTGCCCTGCAGCCCTTCGCCCTGCCAGAACGGGGGGACCTGCCGCCCCACCGGGGACGCCACCCACGAGTGCGCCTGCTTGCCGGGTAGGTCTTGTCCCACACGTCACGCGCCACGCCGCGCACCGTGCTGGCCTGCATGTGCACAGCCGGGCCATTCTCCGCTGTCAATCCCAAGGGGCTCAGGCGGGGTGCCTAGTGTGGAGGGCGCTTCCCCAGGGAGGAAGCCCGGAGACCATCCTGAGAGCCAGCCAGGGGCGGGGAGGGGGCTGGAGCCCCCGTGTGGCATGGGGCAGTTCTGAGTGGGGTGCCCGTCAGCTCAGGGTCCAGTGCCAGGTCAGCGTTATTACCCACCGCCACCTTGACATCTGCAGTGGCACTGCCACTCCAGGCCCTCTCCGGCCCATTTGCCCAGGGGAACTGTTTGCTGTGATCTGGACAGCTGGGGGCATGACTCCCTTAGACAGGAGTGCCCTCCCTGGGGCCCCTCCCCAGAGCTGCCCTCTGGAAGCCCGAGGCACCCTGCCCCTGCCCCGAGCCTCTTGGGTTGAGTATGAGTCTACAACAGCTCACAAGCCTCCCCCCCCCCAGCCCAAGTTCCTTGTGTGAGTCACTGTGCACCCAGGGTCTGGTGTGTGCAGCCCCAGGGGCTCCCTACCAGTGGCTCTGTTGTCTCTCTTGAGGGCAGAACTGTAGGCAGAGCCCCCCTCCTTCACCTTTACAGTTCTTGTTTGAACAAATTCTGCTGCGACTCTAAAAATAAGACAGGAGTTTGAGAGCCTTGTCTGTCAGCTGCACATGTGCTGTTTTAGAGGAAGCGAGGAGGGTTCAGGAAGTGGGAGCGGGTTTGGATGCTGGGGTACATGGCTCCAGAGCTGCCCTGTGTCCTGGGCCACCCTGGTCCCCACAAAGGGGAAGCTCCCCGCTGCTGAGGCTCTGCGTGCAGACGCTGGCCTACGCATTTCCTGAAAAGTCACTGGGTGGCCTCGGGGTCACAGCGCTCACTGGGTTGGGGGGGCTGGGGAGGTAGAAGCAGGCACCCTTGTTGGAGGACATCCTTGGGCTGGTGGGTGAGGGCCTCGGGCAGGGCCGTGGGTGCTGACAAGTTGTGTCCTGCAGCCGTTCAAGCCACT
Source organism: Dipodomys merriami (assembly GCF_024711535.1). NCBI lineage: Eukaryota > Metazoa > Chordata > Mammalia > Rodentia > Heteromyidae > Dipodomys > Dipodomys merriami. The sequence continues at coordinate 49,032,160 of NW_027202382.1, read as the reverse complement.
GCCTGAGCCCAAGGCAGCGAGGGGGCTGCCGTGCGGGTAGGCGGGAAGGGCAGGCCACCCCTCGTAATGAGAGGGGCCGGTGCTCCAAGGGAGGGCCGGAGGAGCCCACCGCCCACTCAGCCTGGACTCACGCAGGCAGCCCCTGTGCCAGGCCCTCAGGAGCTAGTGACCCCTGTGGGCCCCTCTGTCATCGTAGGAGACACTTCCCGCCTCCAGGGACTTGCCTGAGGAGTTGCAGGGCACCCTTGGCCCTGGGGGTCACTGTGGCCTTGCCCTACCCAGCTGAACCCCACCCAGCCCAGCCCAGCCCTCCCTGGGCCCCCTCAGGTCACTTCTCAGGAGGCATTGTACAAGCAGAGGCTCTGGACCACGGGTCTGTGGGGCTCCCACTTGGCTCCCCCCCGCAGTCTTCTGCACTTCCCAGGGCAGCCCCAGGCTTAGGCCCAGCTAGGGCACCCCGCTTCAGAGCCAGGCTCTCTGAGAGCAGGGAAACAAGCAGTGTGGTGCTCCCACCCCAAGTGGGACCTGGAGCTCAAGCACTAGGTTCTAATTCAGGGTGCTCACCCCCAGCCAGTGTCTGATGTGATTGAGCTTTTTCCAGCCTCTGGCTTTTGCTCCGGGGGGCTGCTGTGGGATTGAGGAGTCCCAGGGGAGGGGCTAAGGAGGTGGGTTCTCTGGGGGCTGGAGGCCGCAGGGTTCAAAGGCACCCCCAGAGGGGTGTTAATTAGTAACTGGCTGCAGGTTTGGCTGTTGCCAGACTCGCCTTTCTGAGTTGATCATTGAACTAACAGGAGTTGAATGGATTAATGGTTAACTGGCTGCTGAGGAGGTGCTCTGGGCCTACCTGCTGGATCACACCTCAGAGTCTGGGCCTAGCTGCTGGATCACACCTCAGAGCCCGGGCCTAGCCGCTGGATCACACCTCAGAGCCTGGGCATAGCCGCTGGATCACACCTCAGAGTGGTCCAGGGCAGGAAGGGTTGGATCACACCTCAGAACCCAGGCCTAGCCGCTGGATCACACCTCAGAGTCTGGGCCTAGCTGCTGAATCACACCTCAGAGTGGTCCAGGGCAGGAGGGGTTGGATCACACCTCAGAACCCAGGCCTAGCCGCTGGATCACACCTCAGAGTCTGGGCCTAGCCACTGGATCACATCTTAGAGCCTGGGCCTAGCCACTGGATCACACCTAAGAGCCTGGGCCTAGCCACTGGATCACACCTCAGAGCCTGGGTCTAGCTGCTGGATCACACCTCAGCCTGGGCCTAGCTGCAGGACCACACCTCAGAGCCCGGGCCTAGCCTCTGGATCACACCTCAGAGTCTAGGCCTAGCCGCTGGACCATACCTCAAAGTCTAGGCCTAGCCGCTGGACCACACCTCAGAGCTCCTGGGCCTAGCTGCTGGATCACACCTCAGAGCTCCTGGGCCTAGCTGCTGGATCACACCTCAGAGCTCAGGCCTACCTACTGGATCACACTTCAGAGCCTGGGCCTAGCTGCTGTATAATACCTCAGAGCAGTCCAGAGAAGGAGGGGCTGGATCACATCTCAGAGCCTGGGCCTAACTGTTGGATCACACCTCAGAGCTCGGGCCTAGCCTCTGGATCACGCCTCAGAGCTCGGGCCTAGCTGCTGGATCACACCTCAGAGCTCGGGCCTAACTGTTGGATCACACCTCAGAGCCCGGGCCTAGCCTCTGGATCACACCTCAGAGCTCGGGCCTAGCCTCTGGATCACGCCTCAGAGCTCGGGCCTAGCCGCTGGATCACACCTCAGAGCTCGGGCCTAGCCACTGGATCACACCTCAGAGCTCGGGCCTAGCTGCTGGATCACACCTCAGAGCTCGGGCCTAGCCACTGGATCACACCTCAGAGCTCGGGCCTAGCCACTGGATCACACCTCAGAGCTCGGGCCTAGCCACTGGATCACACCTCAGATCTGGGGCCTAACTGCTGGATCACACCTCAGAGCGGTCCAGGGCAGGAGGGGCTGGATCATACATAACTCAGAGCCCAGGCTTAGCTGCTGGATCACACCTCAGAGCCCAGGCTTAGCTGCTGGATCACACCTCAGAGCTCGGGCCTAGCCGTTGGATCACACCTCAGAGCTCGGGCCTAGCTGCTGGATCACACCTCAGAGTCTGGGCCTAGCCACTGGACCACACCTCAGAGGCAGGGCCTAGCCGCTGGACCACACCTCAGAGCCCAGGCCTAGACGCTGGATCACACCTCAGAGCCCAGGCCTAGTTGCTGGATCACACCTCAGAGCTGTCCAGGGCAGGAGGGGCTGGACTTCCTTAGACTGTGGGGGAGAGGTGGGCACCCCCACCCTGCTCCTGTACCCCAAGGGGAAAGGGTCATGCTGTCTTGCCCAAGCAAGCCTCCCTGGGTCCCCTGTCCCAGATCCCAGCTTGGCGGCCCCCAATCTTGGTCATGACCAGCCACTGTGGGCAACGTGGAGGGGCCCAGGATTGTGGGCACCATCAGATGTTCAGAGGCATTTTTTTTTCTTTTGGTGTGTATGTTGGTGCTGGGCTTTAAACTCAAGGTCTTCCACTCTTGTTCAGCTTTTTCACTGAAGGTTGGCACTCTGCCACTTGAGCCACACCCTCACTTCAGTCTTTTATTAGTTATTTGGAGATACAGTTTTACAGACTTTGTTACGCAGGCTGGCTTTGAACCTGGATTCTCAGATCTCAGTCTCCTAAGTAGCCAGGATTACAAACATGAGCCACTAGTGTGCCCAGCTAGGAGGGGTTTTGTGGCCAAACCTAGAGCCCTTTACTCCATTCCCGTGGCCCTTTGCACAGTGTCTCTCTGCAGAAGCGTGTGTCCCCTGAGGGCACTGGACAAGGTCTGGCTGTGGGAGCTGGGAGGGCCCAGGGGCACAGGCCAAGCCGCAGGGAGGCGGCGTCTCCGCCAGAGGGTTGTCATGGCCCAGCCTGGAACTGGAGACGCTGGATGCCAGCACAGGGCCGGTTGTCTCAGCAGGCCCAGAGCCAGAGGTGGAGGCTGACCCTGCTGGTTGCTCCCCCGCCCTGCAGGCTTTGCTGGTCAGAACTGTGAGGAAAACGTAGATGACTGTCCAGGAAACAACTGCAAGAACGGAGGTGCCTGCGTGGACGGCGTGAACACCTATAACTGCCGCTGCCCCCCGGAGTGGACAGGTGCGTGCGGGGACTCGGCCTGAGTGGGGCAGCCCCAGGGGACCCCCCACTCCCACACTGGTTGAGTGTGAGTGCATCCTCAGCTGGTGCTCTTGGACGCCAGCAGCCACGCGTGCTGCATCAGGCCCTCGGCTGTGAGCCATACTTAAGTCCGGCATGTAGGCGCGCATGGCTCACCTGCTGGGGTGGAGGAGTGAATGCGAGAGAGCGTCCCTGAGCGGGCCTGGCGTTCCTGCCTTTGGGGAGGAGGAGCCCGTGTGTGGCAGCCCCGGGTGATGGTCTTCTGCCCGCTCAGGTCAGTACTGCACGGAGGATGTGGACGAGTGCCAGCTCATGCCCAACGCCTGCCAGAATGGGGGGACCTGCCACAACACCCTCGGCAGCTACAGCTGCGTGTGTGTCAACGGCTGGACCGGCGAGGACTGCAGCGAGAACATCGACGACTGTGCCAGCGCGGCCTGCTTCCACGGAGCCACCTGCCACGACCGCGTGGCCTCCTTCTACTGCGAGTGCCCCCACGGGCGCACGGGTGAGTGGCCGCGGTCCGGAGTGGGCTCGGCTGGTCTGCTGGCTCCCACAGACATGGCTGTGGCCCACAGAGCCCCAGAGGACCACGGAGGAGGGCAGGGTGCCGGCTCTGGAGCCTGCTGGCCACCTGTCTCCCAGAATGCTGAGCGTTCTGGGACACTCAGGAGGGTCGTGGTCAGAGGCTCCTCTGGGGTGTGTCAGTGGGGATGGCCCCAGCTGTAGGTGAGCTGTGGTTCCCGTGGAGGGGTAGTGCCCACTGACCACTACTGCCTTACCCAGGTCTGCTGTGCCACCTCAATGACGCATGCATCAGTAACCCCTGCAACAAGGGCTCCAACTGTGACACCAACCCTGTCAATGGCAAGGCCATTTGCACCTGTCCCCCGGGGTACACAGGCCCGGCCTGCAGCCAGGATGTGGATGAGTGTGCACTGGGTAGGTGCCGGGGCCGGGGCGCAGGGGGCGGCTGGGCCGGGCGGGTGGAACAGGGCACTTGCCCCAGAGGACCAGCAGCCCGACAGAGGCCAGGCTGCCCGGTGTGGTCTGAGGCTGGAGGAGCCCCTTACCCGTGCTGCCCCCCCCAGGTGCCAACCCCTGTGAGCACGCAGGCAAGTGCCTAAACACGCTGGGGTCCTTCGAGTGCCAGTGTCTGCAAGGCTACACGGGCCCCCGCTGCGAGATCGACGTGAACGAGTGCATCTCCAATCCGTGTCAGAATGACGCCACCTGCCTGGACCAGATCGGGGAGTTCCAGTGTATCTGCATGCCCGGTGCGTCCTCCAGGCCCACCCGCCCGGTGCCCGTGCTGCCAGCAGCTCGTCAGAAACCTGACTCGAGCCTGCACAGCTCAGAGAGGCAATCCCTGGAGGTTACCTCTTTCTGGTCCTTTGTCCCTAGCTAGCCATGGCCCCCGTGGAGCACCTGGGGAAACTGAGGCCAGGCCCACAGGGCACAGAGAATGGGGTCGAGCCGGGAGTGGCTGAGGCGGGGGCTGCAGAGAGGATGGATGGCAACTTGGCAGGCTGCGGGGCTGCACTGGGAGAGTTTCTGTCAGGCCCCCAGCGGGGGCGTGGGAGTGGAGACCGTGAGCGGCTGACCACCCTGTGCACAGGTTACGAGGGTGTGTACTGCGAGGTGAACACAGACGAGTGTGCCAGCAGCCCCTGCCTGCACGATGGCCGCTGCCTGGACAAGATCAACGAGTTCCTGTGCGAGTGCCCCACAGGTGAGGCCGCCAGGGCCCGTCCTGGTGTCCACATGCACTGCCTGCGCCCGGCCGGCTCCCGCCAGAGCCAGCACTCCGCCTCCTCCCCCAGAGGACAAGGCCGGGCTGGGCAACGCGTGCCCCGCACGCCTTGCTGGGTATGGGGCGCCCAGTGCCTGGAGCCTGCCTTGCTGACCAGGCACGGTCCCACCTGCCTGCAGAAGAGCGTCCAGGCTGGGAGGGGCCGCCTGCCCTCCCCCCGCTCCCCGCCTCCACTCCACGGCAGGGGAGGCTGGAATACAGTGGGAGAGCTGGCCTGCATGTCTGTGATGACCAAGGAGGACTCGGGGGCGGAAGGGGGGAGCACTTGGAGAGGGGTCATGCCTACCCTGGGGGCAGGGCCAGGCCTCAGCCTCCCAGACACTGGAGAGCAGGGGGACCCCCATTCACAACCCAGAGCGGCTGCAGCCATAGCAACCAGCGTAGGTTTGGGAAAAAAGGGCCCTCTGTTGAGTGAGGAGAGGCAGTCAGCCGGCACTGCCGAGTGAGCAAGTGAGCCGGCAGAGCCAGCGAGGGCTTTGATCAGAGGGGTGCGGCAGAATGGGCAGGAAAAGCCCGGGGGTCTGCTGAGCCCGGGCCAGAGCCCCCTCTGGGAAATCCCGCTGGCAGTTACTTGGGGTATGTCGCCAATGAGTGCCTGAGGGGCTGCGGTGCTGTCTTGTGACCGTCCCCTTGCTGGCCACAGGCTTCAGCGGCCACCTGTGTCAGTATGATGTGGACGAGTGTGCCAGCACGCCCTGCAGGAATGGAGCCAGGTGCCTGGATGGGCCCAACACCTACACCTGCGTGTGCACAGAAGGTGCGGGGGCGGGACGGAAGTGGGCAGGGCGGTGTCTGGGGGGGGGGCTGGGTGGGCTGGGCTGGGTAGTGGGAGGGAGGAGCCGGGAGGCCTCAGGCCGGGGCCAAGAACCCCACTCACCTCTGGCCACTGGCGGGGATGGGATGATGAAAACGCCCCAGAGTGTGCCATGCCCGCATCCTTCTCTAACCAGTCCCAGGGCCTGTCCCAGGTCTAATTAGCACTTCCCGGGATGGGCAGTCAAGCGTCCAGGGAGTGGGTGGCCCTAAGCCCTCTTGTGCCTGTCCTGTGAGCCAGGCTACACCGGGACCCACTGCGAAGTGGACATCGATGAGTGCGACCCTGACCCCTGTCACTACGGCTCCTGCAAGGATGGCGTTTCCACCTTCACCTGCCTCTGCCAGCCCGGCTACACGGGCCACCACTGCGAGACCAACATCAACGAGTGCCACAGCCAGCCTTGCCGCCACGGGGGCACCTGCCAAGACCGTGACAATGCCTACCTCTGCTTCTGCCTCAAGGGGACCACAGGTGCCCGGCCGTGGCCGGCGGGGTGGGGGGACGAGGAAAGGCCCCAAGCTGACCATCCCATCACCGCCTCCTCCCCAGGACCCAACTGTGAGATCAACCTGGACGACTGTGCGAGCAACCCCTGCGAGGCGGGCACCTGTCTGGACAAGATCGACGGCTATGAATGTGTTTGCGAGCCAGGCTACACAGGTGTGTGCCCCAGGGGCCCAGGGCTCCAAGGTCAGCCAAGTCAGAGGTCAAGGTCAGCCCCAGAGCCTCTCATCGAGGTCTAGGGGGACTTGTACGCCAACCATGACCCCTGTGCTGGGGTGGCGAAGGCCAGCTGTGCCACCACACGTTGAGCTGCTCACCTGGGCTAAGGGCAGAGACCACAGGAAGGCTGGCACCCCTCCCCACGGGCCTCCTGGTCTGGATCGTGCCAGCTGCGGCTGTGTCAGACACGTCCGCCCAGCAGGCTGTGAGGGCTGGGTGGACACTCTCGAGGCCAGGCTTCCAGGCAGCCAGCCACCTCTGCTACTTGACACCAGCCTTCGAGCAGGGCCCCTGGGAAGGGAGGGGTGGTCTCGCTGGCTGGTGAGACAGCCACGTGACTCATTGCTACTTAAGGCAGTGTGCAGAACCTCCGAGGTTCCTGGGAGTAGCAGGTGGGAAACTGAGGCCCAGGTGGGGAGACAGACCCTGGCCCCTGAAGAGTGGGCCCTGGGTGATGGGCTTGGCCTCAGATCCCCTCCTTCCCACCCCAGGAAGCATGTGCAACATCAACATCGACGAGTGTGCAGGCAGCCCCTGCCACAACGGGGGCACCTGTGAGGACGGCATCGCCGGCTTCACCTGCCGCTGCCCCGAGGGCTACCACGACCCCACGTGCCTGTCCGAGGTCAACGAGTGCAACAGCAACCCCTGCATCCACGGGGCCTGCCGGGACAGCCTCAATGGGTACGGGACGGCGGCAGCGGGAGGGGACGCGCTGGGCCCCGAGGCCCACCCAGGGCAGCCGGCTCCAGTCACACCTTGAGTGGCAGCCACAGCGAGTACCTCCGGTGCTCGCGAGGTGGGTGCCATTACTTTGTGGGGTGGACCGTCCATCCAGGTCACCGTGCGTTGTCAGGGGCACACAGCATGCGTGGAGAGTGGGCCTCTGGACTTGGTATTAATGATGCCTGTTGTGCTATCTTGTACTGGACCCAGTCCTCGGTCGGATGTAATGGTGCCGCCATCTTGGACCAGGTGGGCAGCCCATTCCTGACTTAAAGGACTCAAGAGCATCCGGGCGGACACTTTCCTGCTGTGAAACCATGTGGAAGAGCCAGGAAGGTGTGGAGCCCCGCTCGGCAGTGCCCAGGCCGTGCCAACACGCAGTGTGGTCCTTCCAGGTACAAGTGTGACTGTGACCCCGGCTGGAGCGGAACGAACTGCGACGTCAACAACAACGAGTGCGAGTCCAACCCTTGTGTCAACGGCGGCACCTGTAAGGACATGACCAGCGGCTACGTGTGCACCTGCCGGGGCGGCTTCAGTGGTGAGCAGGGGCACGCCGCGGGTGGGGGGCTCAGTGGTGAGCGGGGACACCACCACGCACTGGTTCCCTGTGGCTCAAGTTCAGGGTCCCGATCCCGGCCTTCATCATGCACGGCATCCTCTTCTGGGAGCCAGGTGGGTGCGGGCTGCGCCCAGGCCCAGGCACTCAGCACTGCCCTCTTCCTTCAGGCCCTAACTGCCAGACCAACATCAATGAGTGCGCCTCCAACCCCTGCCTGAACCAGGGCACCTGCATCGACGACGTGGCTGGCTACAAGTGCAACTGCCTGCTGCCCTACACAGGTGCGCCCCCCCCACCCTGGGGCTGCAGCAGCCGTGCTGTGGGGCAGCTCTCTGGGGAGGGGCTGGGGGGGTTCTCTGTACTGAGGGCCTCAGGCTATGCAGCCCTGAGGCCCCGGGGCCCTGTGGGTGGAGTCACCTGGAGTACAGGAGCCTGGAAGAAGTTTGCTCTCTGTCCCAGTGGTTTATCTGGTAGCTGCATGACAAGTGGGATTGGGGGACCCCTGCAGGTGGAGCAGGGTAGGGGGCTGGGCCCGGGCCAGGGATCTCTATGGCTCTGCATCTACTCGCATTGTATGGTCCTTGGGGGCTGGGCTGACTTCCTCCACTGCTAAGGATTCCTTTGACGGTGGCCTCTTTGTGTGAGGGGACAAGGAACCCTCTGTTCAGATTTGCAGAGGCGAGAGACATTTCCCCAGTGTCCGGCCCTGCTGTGGGCCTGGCCAGGGGGATCCTGGGAGATGGGCCCCCCACTGTGGGAGACATGCACATTAAACTTGAAGGCCTAAGGGCCTAACAGCCCCCTGGGGTGGGCCCTGGGTATCCCGAGGGGCCTGGACAGGGTGCAGGTTGGCCCCTAAGTTCCCTGGACTCCCAGTGACCCGTGGCCAGGATGGTGTTTGCTTTCACCAGAGTTAGAGGCCTGGATTTTGTCTCCGGTCTCGGCCCGTGAGGAAGCTGTCAGCAGCTGGGCCTAGCCCGAGTCCCTTTCGGACATGTCCCTATCGGGCCCAGCGGGAGGGGCCGGCCTGTGCTGACCTGCTTCCTGTCTGCCTGCTTCCTGCTTCCCTTTGCACAATTGTCGGAAACGCTGGTGAAGTTCCTGCCTGCCCAGGTCACCGTGGAAACCGATAGAAAGGGAGGCCCTGGAAAGTCACAGCGGCAGGCCGGGGACACAGCGGGAGACAAGGATGATAGCGCTTCCTCCTCCTCAGAGACCCGCCTGGCCATAAACAGGAAAGCCAGCCCGGGCCTCAGTCACCCAGCCTGAAGCCCCCAAGGCTGTGCGCCCGTGGGTGCTCTGGGAGCACTGCAGTCCCTTCTTCCTGTCACGCAGGGCAGGCCTGTCCCCTCCATCACAGCCTCCTCAAGAGCCTCTTGTGCTCTGGAGCCTGGGTCAGCCCGGGGCCTCTCCTGACCCCTGGGAGACGGAGGAGGCTTGGGTGGGGAGTGAGCCCCGCTCTGCCCTGGTGCACTTGTTTCCCAGGCAGGAAAACGCTGGCGGGCAGGCAAGGCCCAGAGCAGGCGAGGCCCAGAGCAGGCGAGGCCCAGAGCAGGCGAGGCCCAGAGCAGGCGAGCCATGAGGCTGCCTCTGCTCTGCCTTCAGCATCCCACACCCGGCCTTTCCCTCAGATTCTGGGGTCCAGTCTTGGCTGGAAGAGCACCTGGGGGTCTCTGCCTGCCTTTGCCTTCCTGCGGGACCGGCTGAGCTGCTCATGACAGGCTCTGGTCAACGAGGCCGACGCAGGGCCCCCGGTTTCACCGAATGTCGAGGCTGGGCCTGCGGGGGGGGGGCGCATGGTTTCATGAGTGTCTCTCCCCCAGGGGCCACGTGTGAGGTGGTGCTGGCGCCATGCACCCCCAGCCCCTGCAAAAACAGTGGGGTGTGCAAGGAATCAGAGGACTACGAGAGCTTTTCCTGCATCTGCCCCCCAGGATGGCAGGGTGAGGCTGGCCTGGTCCCAGCTGGGCTAGAGTGGGGAGGCCGGCTGGTCTAGGGGCTTGGCCGGCTCCTGGACAGAAAGCAGTGGGCTGTGGTGTTGGGAATTGGATGTGTGAGTACCAAGGTCAGCTCCTGGCTCTAGAGCCTCCAGACAGGTGTGTCTGGAGGCTCTAGAGCCAGGAGCTGACCTTGGAGGACCCTTTCTGACTTCCTGCTCTCCGAGAGAGAGAGAGAGGGAGAGAGAGAGAGAGAGAGAGAGAGAGAGAGAGAGAGAGAGAGAGAGAGAGAGAGAGAGAGAGTTCTAGTACTGAGGTTTGAACTCTCATTGTAAGCACTTGTTTCTTAGCTTTTACACTCAAGGCTGGTATTCTACCACGTGAGCCACAGGCTCCACTTCTAGTTTTTTCATAATTAACTGGAGGTAGGAGTCTCACAGACTTTTCTGCCTCGGCTGGGTTTGAATTGTGATCTTTAGATCTCAGCCTGCTGAATAGCTAGGATTATAGGAGTGAGCCGCCAGTGCCCAGCTCCTTCCTTCCTTTCTATAGTCTTCTTGGCCCAAGACTAGGAGCAGAGGATGGTGCTGGGGCTGCCCTAGGGGCAGAGAGAGGCTCTGTAGGTGGGCAGATCGACCAGGGCAGAGGCCTGGAGATGGAGGCTACGGTGACACTCAGTTTCCTCCTCCCCACAGGGCAGACCTGTGAAGTCGACATCAATGAGTGTGTGAAGAGCCCCTGCCGGAATGGCGCGTCCTGCCAGAACACCAATGGCGGCTACCGCTGCCTGTGCCAGGCTGGCTACACCGGCCTCAACTGCGAGAGCGACATTGATGACTGCCGGCCCAGTAAGTGGCCCCCTGCTGCCCCCGCTGCCTCCGGGCATCTGCCCCTTGGGGTCAGACCGAGGGCACCAGCTGGCAGTGATGGCGGGAGTCCTAGCTGGGTCCGCTGCCTGCACCCAGGAGGGCTGTGGGGGACTTGCTGGAAAAGGTGCTGCTGCTCGGTGCCCGTGGCGCCACAAGGCTCTGCAGCCAGGCTCTTCGGTGCTGGGACAGGGAGTGGCTCTCGTGGGACAGGACCCTCAGGCCCACTGTAAGGCAGGGCCCTCGAGCCACCCATCCTGGGTCACAGAAGGCTGAGGGATGTGGGGACTGTCGCTCATCCTTGACTGGTCCATGGAGCTGGGGGAATTACTGCCAACCCTGTCTTGGGGCCTGAGTTGGGAGCAGGTAGGGGGCAGGCAGAGCCTAGGGTGAAGGAGCTCTGAACCACACTCCGTCACCAGAAGCCAGCCTTAAGCCCTGGCAGTGCTGGGCCGCCCTTGTGTCCCTGTCTCCTGCAGGGGTGTGGGTGTCAGCTCAGGCTCGCCTTCTGTCCCCTGCAGACCCGTGTCACAACGGGGGCTCCTGCACAGACGGCATCAACACAGCCTTCTGTGACTGCCTGCCCGGCTTCCAGGGCGCCTTCTGCGAGGAGGACATCAACGAGTGTGCCAGCAACCCCTGCCACAACGGTGCCAACTGCACCGACTGCGTGGACAGCTACACGTGCACCTGCCCCGCGGGGTTCAACGGGATCCACTGCGAGAACAACACGCCGGACTGCACGGAGAGGTGCGAGGACGGGCCGTGCGTGGGCTGGGGGCAGCGGGGGCCGTCCCGCTCGCAGGACTGTGAGTGGACCTGGCTTTGGGTGAGACTGGGAGGGAAAGAGGCCAGGGAGGCCACGGTGGCTGGCAGCCTGGCCCCGGGGGGCGGGGGAGTGTCCACCAGGCCTGCAGGAGCTCAGCACGGAGCTGCCCGACCTGCGGTGTGTAGTGCTCCTCCCTCTAGCGCATTGGAAGGAACTGCCGTCTCTGGCTTAGAACAGGAAACCTTATGGAGTTCATGTGGAAGAATCCACGAGTCTCTTAGCGAACAATAAGAGCTCCGAAACCCCTTTCACCACGGCTGCCAGGAAGCCAAGTGTTAAATGTCAATCGCATCTTTGGTTTGTGACACAGCTATTTCCTGTACTGTTCTGGCTGTCCCTTTAACCACGGTAGACCTGTGGGTATGGTAGAGCCCCGCTCGGCGTGTTATAAAAAGACACAGGAAGGAGGTGTGACACGGCACGAGTCTGCCAGGGAGATGCAGGTTGGGAAGTGTCTCCTTAGATGGGACCTTCCTCCCTGCACCCGCTTACCCCCTCCCCTGCTGCCGGCTGCCTCCAGCTCCTGCTTCAATGGCGGCACCTGTGTGGATGGCATCAACTCCTTCACCTGTCTGTGTCCCCCTGGCTTCACGGGCAGCTACTGCCAGTACGACCTCAATGAGTGTGACTCTCGTCCCTGCCTGCACGGGGGCACCTGTCAGGACAGCTACGGCACCTACAAGTGCACCTGCCCCCAGGGCTACACCGGCCTCAACTGCCAGGTAAGCTGCTGCTCCCCAGGGCCTGTCTGGCGGGCAGTGTCCTGGCCAGGCCATCCTCCAGGGGTTCATGGAGGCATCGGGAAGCCTTCCCGGTTCCAGGGTGGGTGTACGAAGCCAGGGCAGGCCAGGTTCTCTGGGGAATGGCGAATCTGGGGATGGGAAGGGAGCTCGCGGCCATACTGTTGTCAGGGAAATCCCATAGCTTTCATGGCTTGGAAACTTTCTGAAGAAGGACGTGGGGAGGGGTGGGGAGCTGGGTTTGCAGAGTCCCAGCGGGAGAGCAAGGCAAGTCAGCCCAGACACTGGTGGAGGCAGGGTCGGGGCTGTGTGCTCCCTTAGTTGGGAGGAAGACGAGGAGAGAGGGGAGGGAGGCCCCGTCAGAAGCTGGTGGGGATGAACGCTGACCCCCCAACTTGTCCTCAGAACCTGGTGCGCTGGTGTGACTCCTCCCCCTGCAAGAATGGTGGCCAGTGCTGGCAGACCAACACCCTGTACCGCTGCCAGTGCCACAGCGGCTGGACCGGCTTCTACTGTGACGTGCCCAGCGTGTCCTGCGAGGTGGCTGCGCGGGAGCAAGGTAACCGCCATGCTCTGGGGCCGGAGGGTGGAGTCCAGGCCTGTGATGGCCCCACAGGACCGAAGCCGGGCCTCACCTTTCCCCCACGATGCCCACAGGCGTCGACGTTGCCCACCTGTGCCAGCACGGAGGGCTCTGTGTGGATGCAAACAACACACACCACTGCCGCTGCCAGGCTGGCTACACAGGCAGCTACTGTGAGGAGGAGGTGGACGAGTGCTCACCCAACCCCTGCCAGAACGGCGCCACCTGCACCGACTACCTAGGTGGCTACTCCTGCAAGGTGTGGGCCGCCCCGGGGAGGAGTCCTCAGGCAGGCTCAGAGAGCTGGCACAGTGGGCACACCAAACCCACAGATCTGTGCGTGTCCCCCCCCCCCCCCCGTCCCATTAACGAATCAGCGGAGTAATCAGCAGAGACTTCCTTTAAGGGGAAGAAAACGCTGAGCAAGCAGGATGCAGCCTCCCTTCCCCGGGCTGGGCGGGGCTGCCCTCGGACCCTGTGCTGTGCTTTGGGCTCGGCTCTTGTCCCCAGCTCCCGTGAGACAGTGACCCAGTTTTGTTCTGGGTCCGCCCGGCGGGGGTCTTCCCACAGAGCTACAAGGTGGGAGGGGCTGGGCCCTGGCTGGGCTCGGGGAGGCCTTGTGCCCCAGGATGGGAGGAGGGCATTGCCGCCGCCCCGGCTGAGCTGTGCCCTGCCCCTGCTCTGCCCCCGCTCAGTGTGTGGCCGGCTACCATGGAGCAAACTGCTCCGAGGAGATCAACGAGTGCCTGTCCCACCCCTGCCAGAACGGGGGCACCTGCATTGACCTCACCAACACCTACAAGTGCTCCTGCCCGCGGGGCACCCAGGGTAAGCCGTCCTAGAGGGCCGGTGGCCAGAACAGATGGGCCAGGGCAGGGTGAGGGCGTGGCCGGTGCCAGCCTCGAACGGCCATTGTCCCCCCTCCCCCGCCCCCCCAGGCGTGCACTGTGAGATCAACGTGGATGACTGTAATCCTCTGCTCGATCCCACTTCCCGGAGCCCAAAGTGCTTCAACAACGGCACCTGCGTGGACCAGGTGGGCGGCTACACCTGCACGTGCCCGCCAGGTTTCGTGGGTGAGCGATGCGAGGGTGACGTCAACGAGTGCCTGTCCAACCCCTGTGACGCGCGTGGCACCCAGAACTGCGTGCAGCGCGTCAATGACTTCCACTGCGAGTGTCGAGCCGGCCACACTGGTGGGTGCGAGGCTGGGGAGGCCGGGCCGGGGCACAGTGCCAGCTGGCGGAGGGGGAAGGGCAGTGCCTCATCGCCAGCTTTCTCCCAGGGCGCAGATGCGAGTCGGTCATCAACGGCTGCAAGGGCAAGCCATGCAAGAACGGGGGCACCTGCGCCGTGGCCGCCAACATTGCCCGTGGATTCATCTGCAGGTGTCCAGCGGTAGGTGACCTGCGGCAGGTGGAGTAGCCAGGAGTCTCCAGGGTGCCCCCGGGCCCTGGCTGGGTCTGGGGGCAGCAGGACCGCCTGGGGGGGCCTGCTCCCTGTGTGCCCTCACCCATACAGCTCGGCCCAGGTGGAAGCCAGCGTTTGGGCCCCAAGTCTCCTTCTTACGCCCCCTGCTCATGTTTAAATTTGTCTGTCTTGTGCCAGTGAGACCCAGGGCTTCACGCCTGCTACATAAGTGCTGTACCACCTCTGCCCCTCGTTAAAAACATACCTTTATAGTGTTTTTTCAGTTTAAAAAATTGTAGCATTTGTTACAATGACATACAGAGTGGTTACAGTTAGGGATGTCAGGTAAAGAGCACATTTCTTTCTGGGCAGTTCCACTTCTTCCTTTGCTCTCTCCCAGTTTTTCCCTCCCATCCCTACCTGCCGGTTGTATAGTTCATTTTCAGCACCATTTCTTTTTTGTTTTGGGGGGCGGTGGTCAGTTGTAGCACTTGACCTCAGGGCCTGGGCACTGTCCTTGAGCTTTTTGTTGTTGTTGGTGTTGTTGTTCAAGGCTAGTGCTCTACCACTTTGAGCCACAGCTCCACTTGTAGTTATTAGATGGTTAATTAGAGATGAGAGTCTCAGGCTTTCTTGCTTTCCTGCTTCGGTTGGCTTCGAACAGTGACCTCAGGTCTCAGCCTCCTGAGTAGCTGTGATCCCAGGCCTGAGCCACAGCCTGGCTCATTTTTAGAATGCTAACTCGTTTTAGAGTAGTTTTAGCTGATGAGTTGGGCGGCCGGTGCAGGAAGAGGTCCTTGTGCCTCGCCTCTGCTGCTCCTCTCCAGCACCTTCCCTCTTTCCCTCTCCCCTGTTTTGGGGAGTTTCTGTTGTTAGCCTCTTGAAGGGCCTGGAGGTCACAGTGAGAGCCAGTACTGACAGTGCTGCTGGCTTGTGCTCACTCCAGCCAGCAGTTGACGTCGGGTTTGCATTAGGTGTGGAGACACGCAGGCCCCCCCCCACTGGAGGGTCACCTGTCCATCTTCTCCTCCCTCTCCAAAACCCCTGGCAACCTTCACCGTGTAGAGAGCCTTGCTGCTGGGGACAGGCCACAGAATCCTCTCCCGGCCTGCTCTGGGGCGCCCGTGTCTGACCCCCTGCCGTCCTTCTCCTCCGGCAGGGCTTCGAGGGTGCCACCTGTGAGAACGATGCCCGCTCGTGTGGGAGCCTGCGCTGTCTGAACGGCGGCACGTGCATCTCCGGGCCGCGCAGCCCCACCTGCCTGTGCCTGGACCCCTTCACGGGCCCCGAGTGCCAGTTCCCGGCCAGCAGCCCCTGCGTGGGCGGCAACCCCTGCTACAACCAGGGCAGCTGCGAGCCCACGTCCGAGAGCCCCTTCTACCGCTGCCTGTGCCCCGCCAAGTTCAACGGGCTCCTGTGCCACATCCTGGACTACAGCTTCACGGGCGGCGTGGGGCGCGACATCCCGCCCCCGCAGATCGAGGAGGCGTGTGCGCTGTCCCAGTGCCAGGAGGACGCGGGCAACAAGGTGTGTAACCCGCAGTGCAACAACCACGCGTGCGGCTGGGACGGCGGCGACTGCTCCCTGAACTTCAACGACCCGTGGAAGAACTGCACGCAGGCCCTGCAGTGCTGGAAGTACTTCAGCAACGGCCGCTGCGACCCCCAGTGCAACACGGCCGGCTGCCTCTTCGACGGCTTTGACTGCCAGCACGCCGAGGGCCAGTGCAAGTAAGCTTCGCGGGGGCTGCGCGCTGCGCGGGGCTCGGGTCTGGGGTGAAGAGGGAGCTTGGCACAAGGGGGACCGGGCCCCGGGGGCAGAGGAGAGGTGGCGGTGGGCCCAGCTGGGCGGCGGCTCGAGCGTGCCCTGCCCCCCCGCAGCCCGCTGTACGACCAGTACTGCAAGGACCACTTCAGCGACGGCCACTGCGACCAGGGCTGCAACAGCGCTGAGTGCGAGTGGGACGGGCTGGACTGCGCGGAGCACGTGCCCGAGCGGCTGGCGGCGGGCACGCTGGTGGTGGTGGTGCTGCTGCCGCCCGAGCAGCTGCGCAACAACTCCTTTCACTTCCTGCGGGAGCTCAGCCACGTGCTGCACACCAACGTGGTCTTCAAGCGCGACGCGCAGGGCCAGCAGATGATCTTCCCTTACTACGGCCACGAGGAGGAGCTGCGGAAGCACCCCATCAAGCGGGCCGCGGTGGGCTGGGCCCCGCCCGGCGGCCTGCTCAGCCAGACCCCAGCCTCGCTGCTCCCCAGCACCGGCGGCAGTGGGGGGCGCCAGCGCAGGGAGCTGGACCCCATGGACATCCGCGGGTGAGTGAGCTCTGCCTCCGCGGGCCATTCCACAGCTCCCCCCGCAATCACCAGACAGCCCTGCGCTACCCTCAGCTGCCCTTGGGCCGAGTGGTGTGCCTGATTTTCTAGCAGAGATGGATGGCCCGGCCCGGCCTGGGATTTCAGGTCTGGCACAGTCGGAACAGGGGCAGCCTTCCCAGACAGTGCCCTTCCCACAGACGGGCACTCCCCAGTGCCCAACAGGCTGTGTCCTTTGCCTAGTAGATCGGTTTGAGATTCTGTATACAAGGCCTTGGGGACGGAGCGATTGAAGCTTCTGGAGGCTTCTACAAGGCTGAGTCCACCATCCACAAGAGTGTGCTCAGTTGTTGTGGCTACCATGTCCAGGGTAGAGAGGGGGAGCAGCTGGGGCCCGGGGAGGGGTCCCGCTGCTGGGCCTCCCAGGCCGCCACCTGTTCTTCCTTGAGCTGGAGGAGCTGGGCCACTGGGCCGGGTGCTGGCAGCTCAGTGTTTCTTTTTTTCTTTTTCTTTTTTTTTTAATTTTATTTTATTTGAGAACATACTGTACAGAGGGGTTACAATTACATGGGCAGGATAATGCATACATTTCTTACCAAGCATTGCAGCCTCCTCCTTTGTTTACCCTTCACCTCCCTTCCCAGCCTCCCCACTCCTCCCCGCAGCTCAGTGTTTCTACCCCAGAGGCTCCCTGCTGTATTTTGGTTGGCCACAACGGGCAGAAGCGTGAGCCACATTAGAATTCTGTGCACAAGCCGGGCGCTGGTGCCTCGCACTTGTAATCATACCGTAGCTACTCCGGAGGCTGAGATCTGAGGATCACAGTTCTAAGACAGCCTGAAAGTCCATGAGACTCCTATCTGCAATTAACCAAAAGACTGGGAGTGGAAATGTGGCTCAAGGGGCAGGAAAAACCCAAGTGAGAGCCGGAAGCGTCAAGTTCAAGCTCCAGGACTGGCACAAAAACAGAACACTGTGCATGGAAGCCAGGTCCCGAGGGTGGGCAGCCTGGCTGCTCTCGGTGCCGGGGTTCTGAGCCTGCCGCCTGCGCCCCTTCGCCTTGGACGCATGCAGAGGGAGCCCTACTCTGCATCCCTGCACTTCTGGGGCCCAAGCACACTCTGTCTTCCTCAGGAAGCCGGAAGGGCAGCAGGGCAGGGGCTGGGAGAGCGTGCTCAAGGAGTCTGGCCATGTTGGACGTGGGGAGGGCTTAGCGGGGGGGGGGGGGCCACTTAGGATAATGGCATAGGGAGCCAGAGTTGGTCCCGGGCCACGTGCCTGGGCTCTGTGGGTGCTCGGGGGAGGGTCTGGTCCCAGCTCCAGTGGTCTATCCCCAGGTCCATCGTCTACCTGGAGATCGACAACCGGCAGTGCGTGCAGTCATCCACTCAGTGCTTCCAAAGCGCCACCGACGTGGCTGCATTCCTGGGGGCGCTGGCCTCTCTGGGCAGCCTCAACATTCCCTACAAGATCGAGGCCGTGCAGAGTGAGTGATCCCCGCCGCTCTGTCTCGGGGACTGGTTCCTGTGTGAAGGGAGGCGTTTGGCCTGTTGGAATTACCCCCCACCCCACCCCACCCCCACGCTTGCTCATGGTGCAGCCGCCACCACCGTTGTAGGCCTTGCCCTCCAGGGTTCACGAAGTGCTTCTGGAATTTTCTAGATGGCACGCCCTCCCTGCCAACAGTGGCAGCTGTTGGTGGAGATACCCTGGGGATGAGCACGCCCACCAGAAAGTGGGAGACTCCTTTCTCTCCCTGGCCCTTCCCCCTGATTTTTCTTTGTTGGGTATTATTTCAAAATCATTGCAGCTTTTTTTGAAAGAGAGAGAGAAGAATTGATCGGTGTCATGTGAAGTGTTGAAGTTTGTATCTTGAAAATCCCCGTAAATCCTTTGTCTTAACAGCTCGATGCTAGAGCAGCGATTCGAAGTTAGCTAATCCTTCTCCCCGAAAGGGGAGAAGTGAAAGCCGTCTCCAGACGGAGTCGGCTGGTGCAGGAGAGAATTTAGCGATAGTTTGCAATTCTGATTAATCGCGTAGAAAATGACCTTATTTTGGGGGGCGGGATGAGGAGAGCGGGTGAGGAGGCGCCGGCCGCACAGCCAGCCCACCGTCCCCGGCTGCCGGCCCGCCACACCGCTGCGTCTGACTCCGGGCGCCCTGTCTGCAGGTGAGACCGTGGAGCCCCCGCCGCCCTCGCAGCTGCATCTCATGTACGTGGCCGTCGCCGCCTTTGTGCTGCTGTGCTTCGTGGGCTGCGGGGTGCTGCTGTCCCGCAAGCGGCGGCGGCAGCATGGCCAGCTCTGGTTCCCCGAGGGATTCAAGGTGTCCGAGGCCAGCAAGAAGAAGCGGCGTGAGCCCCTGGGCGAGGACTCCGTGGGTCTCAAGTAAGGGGCAGCTGTTCCCGGCCCGGGGGGAGGGGGGTGGGGGGGAGCGGGACCCGGGAGGCTTGCCGGCCCCATCCCCACCCTGAGCCGCAGCTGCAGGGCATCTCCTGGGAAGTGAATTCTCACTTCTGCTCATTCTTGCCTCCGACCCCCCACCAGGCCCCTGAAGCACGCCTCGGACGGCGCCCTCATGGATGACAACCAGAACGAGTGGGGAGACGAGGACCTGGAGACCAAGAAGTTCCGGGTGAGTCCCGCAGGCTCTGGGCTTCCCGGGTAGGCATGCCGGGCCGGGGTTTCTCGGTGAAGGGGGCTCTCTGTTCATCCCCTGCAAACTTAGTTCGAAGGGCCCGTGGTTCTCCCTGACCTGGATGACCAGACAGACCACCGGCAGTGGACCCAGCAACACCTGGACGCGGCTGACCTGCGCACGTCCGCCACGGCCCCCACGCCCCCCCAGGGCGAGGTGGATGCTGACTGCATGGACGTCAATGTCCGAGGGCCAGGTAAGGCCACGGCGAGGCCTCCTCAGACCAGAGAGGCTGGCGGGGGCGGGATGGGGGGCCGGGGGGGGCAGGGGGGAGAGGCTGGTCACTCGGGCTGACCCTCCAGATGCCTCTGCCCCGTAAGTTCACCCCTTCCCCTGACATCTGCTTTGTGAAACATGTAAGGCAGGCTGGTTTTCTAAGTGCAAACCTCCTGTCTTTTTCTTGGGTGGGTTTTTGATGCACGGTCTCGGGAAGGTCAGAGAGAAAAGCTGTAGGAGTCACCATCACTCACTGGCATGTTGGCAGCTAGAATTGGGCACCACCCTCAAGAAGCTCAGGGTAGTGTCAGCAGCCCTTGGTGCATGGCTGTGTCTGTACAGCCTCATGTCCACACGGCTGCCCCCTTGAAATCAGGCTCACTGCCTGGCACCCAGAGCTGTGGATGAGAGCTGACCCTCCCAGACTGAACCACGCCCCCCCCCGCCCTCTCCCCAGACGGCTTCACCCCGCTCATGATCGCCTCCTGCAGTGGAGGGGGCTTGGAGACAGGCAACAGCGAGGAGGAGGAGGACGCACCGGCTGTCATCTCTGACTTCATCTATCAGGGCGCC
Source organism: Dipodomys merriami (assembly GCF_024711535.1). Taxonomy (NCBI): domain Eukaryota; kingdom Metazoa; phylum Chordata; class Mammalia; order Rodentia; family Heteromyidae; genus Dipodomys; species Dipodomys merriami. Next base: position 49,012,164 of record NW_027202382.1, on the reverse strand, counting down.
AGCCTGCACAACCAGACAGACCGCACGGGTGAGACCGCCTTGCACCTGGCTGCCCGCTACTCGCGCTCTGATGCTGCCAAGCGCCTGCTGGAGGCCAGTGCGGATGCCAACATCCAGGACAACATGGGGCGTACCCCGCTGCACGCCGCCGTTTCCGCAGATGCACAGGGCGTCTTCCAGGTAGGTAGCTCTGCCCACGTGTCATCCTGGAGACCACCAGTGTGATTAGAGGCAGTGACTCTGCTAATACCGTGGCCTTGGGTGCCTGGTCTCGAGTGGACCTTGGCACGGAACACAAGTGTCCACACTTTGGATCTTTGCATGCCGAAGGATACACTCCGGGAGGGCATCTAGCCCCTCCCGTTGGAATCTGAGGAAGCTAGAGGTGGTTCAGCAGCAGATCTATGGGTCCCACAGGGTAAGATAGAGCCTCCATACCCCCACCCAACACAGGGTCCCGTCACGAGGGCCACGGGCCCTCCCTGAGGTCACGGAACCAGTGCTGGTGCCTCTGTAGCCTTCCCGTTAGCCGCGGCTGCAGGCATAGCCCATGGCAGTGAGAAGAGGGCTGGAGAGGCTCCACTGGCACCTACGAGCCTGGGCTCTGGCCTTGCTGGGGAGCCTGGGGCCAGCCAGGGTGGATTCGGGGCTCTGGATCTTTGGATTCTGGTCTCTAGGGAACATTGCTAGCGGTGGCTCCTCCTGCCTGGCCAGCAGGCTCAGAGGGGGCCCAAACCAGGTGTCATCACAGAGCTTGCCCTTAACTAGAGTGCTACATCTTCCCTCTGAAGAAATAGAAAGTGAAATTAGCCATGAGAGGAAAATCCACGTGAGCCCCAGGGGCAGGTCCTGCCCACACTTGGATGCCCTGCTTTGTTCATGGGAGCTCTGCAGGAACCCGGGCAGGGCTACGGGTCACTCTGTCAACCAAGGTGACCACTTTCCGTTCTGAGTATGGAAAAGCAAAAGCTGTGCATTGGGGTCCACAACGTGGCCACACCGCAAATGCTGGCAGGATCTTGACAGCCAGTGCGATGGCCGTAGCTCCAGGACTGTTAGACAAGGCCGCACGTGGTCCGATAGGCCTGTGCCATCCCAGGAAGCCTTCACCTGCCCTGCACATGGATCACGGTTTGCTGGTGGTGTCCATGCTGCTGAGGACATTCGGACCCCAGGGGTCGGCGGGGAGAGGCAGGCGGGATGTGTAGTCAGGCCCCAGGCCAGCGGTAGCTGGAGGCATCGGGCTCATGTTTGCAATACCTCACCTGAATCTTGCCCTTCACCACCTCCCAGATCCTGATCCGGAACCGAGCCACAGACCTGGACGCACGCATGCATGACGGCACAACGCCGCTGATTCTGGCTGCCCGTCTGGCCGTGGAGGGGATGCTGGAGGACCTCATCAACTCGCACGCGGACGTCAATGCCGTGGATGACCTGGGTAGGCTGGGGCCGCAGCCCGCTGCTGGGAGCCTTGTGGCTGCAGTCCAATCTGTCTCTGACTCACTTCCTGTCTGCCTCCCTCCAGGCAAGTCAGCCCTGCACTGGGCAGCTGCTGTGAACAACGTGGACGCTGCAGTGGTGCTCCTGAAGAACGGGGCCAACAAGGACATGCAGAACAACAAGGTGAGCGAGCGCGGCGGCCAGGGGGTGCCTCGCCTCGGGCTCCCACGTAGACCATTAGCAGGGCATCCTGGGCATGGCTGGCCCCTCCCGGGGGCAGGCAGGGCTGGGAACTGGGGTCACTGCAGCGGGAACCTGTTGTACGCTGGCCCAGGCAACAGGGTAGCCGCTGCGTCCTCTGCCACTGTTACCTGATTTTGCCTTCTGTCAGCCCTTGTCCTGGGGAAGATGGTAGCCCAGGTATTGAAGGTTCAACCAGAAGTCTGGGGTGGGGGTGGCTCTGTGCCTCTTGTGGTCTCCAAGTGAAAAGGTGAGGGTCTTTCCTGGTGACTCCGCCTCCTGGCCTGGCCCGACCCCATCTTGGCCATGCCTCCTGCTCAGACCTCTCCTCCTGGTCTGTTTCCTTCCTCCTGAGCACTAACGCGGAGCCTGGCTGGGTCCTTGCTGACGCCCCTCCTGTGGTAGATCTCCCGTGATCATTCAGGCCCCCAGGCCAAGTGGAATGGGGACGCCCACCTCCCTCCCCCCACAGTGCAGGCCGCCAGGGCTCATTTCAAGCCAGGCGTGGGGAGGGGCAGGTGTCAGCCCTCAGGAGGCACCGTTGGGTTTGGGCTCTCGCCAGTCCACGGTGGGGCAGGTGGCCTGATCGCTTCCAGCCTGGGGATGGCCTGCTGGGGCCATGGCCTGGGAGGTTCCTGGTGGACATGTGTGGCACTGGGCACAACAGGGAAGGGGCCACTGGTGCCCTCTGGATTGGAGGTGCCTTCCCCAAGCCCACAGTGTGTTAGGTCTGTGTGGTTTGGGGAGGAGAGTTAAGGTTCATTAGATTTTCAGTGGTGTCTGTGAACTCACACACACACTCTCCTGGGTGGATTGTCAGGTAATGTGTCCAAAGCATTTTGGAGGTTTATTTGTTTGTTTTTGGTGCTGGAACTGGGGCTTGAATTCAGGACCAAGACACCGTTCATCCACCTTTTCTCTTAAGGCTGGCACTCTACCACTTGAGCCACAGGTCCACTTCTGGCTTTTTGGTGCTTAGTGGGAGATAAGAGTCTCACAGACTTTCCTGCCAGGGCTGGCTTCAAACATGATCCTCCATCTCCCTCTCCCGAGCAGTTAGGATTACAGGGGTGAGCCACTGGCGTCAGGCTTCAACAGTGCTTTTAAAAAGACAGACTCGGTAGTGCAGGATGCTGGGATGGGGTCTGTGCAGGCTTCTTGTCTTGCTGTGGGAGGAGAGAGTGGGACCGCCCCTGACCTGCCCCTTGCCTTTGTCCTCCAGGAAGAGACACCCCTGTTCCTGGCTGCCCGGGAGGGCAGTCACGAGACTGCCAAGGTGCTGCTGGACCACTTTGCCAACCGGGACATCACAGACCACATGGACCGACTGCCGCGCGACATCGCCCAGGAGCGCATGCACCACGACATCGTGAGGCTGCTGGATGAGTACAACCTGGTGCGCAGCCCCCAGCTGCATGGCTCCGCCCTGGGCGGCACGCCCACCCTGTCACCCACGCTCTGCTCACCTAATGGCTACCTGGGCAACCTCAAGCCCGCCACGCAGGGCAAGAAGGCCCGCAAGCCCAGCACCAAAGGCCTGGCCTGCGGTGCCAAAGAGCCCAAGGACCTCAAGGCACGGAGGAAGAAGTCCCAGGATGGCAAGGGCTGCCTGCTGGACAGCTCCAGCATGCTGTCACCCGTGGGCTCCCTGGAGTCGCCCCACGGCTACCTGTCGGACGTGGCCTCGCCACCTCTCCTGCCCTCCCCGTTCCAGCAGTCTCCATCCATGCCTCTCAACCACCTGCCTGGCATGCCTGATGTCCACATGGCCATCAGCCACCTGAATGTGGCCACCAAGCCAGAGGTGGCAGCCTTGAGCGGGGGCGGCCCGCTGGCCTTTGAGCCCGGCCCCCCACGCCTCTCCCACCTCCCTGTGGCCTCCACCCCCAGCACGGTCCTGGGCGCCAGTGGTGGGGCGGCTGTGAATTTCACTGTGGGCACCAGCACGAGCTTGAATGGGCAGTGTGAGTGGCTGAGCCGGCTGCAGAATGGCATGGTGCCAAACCAGTACAACCCACTGCGAGCGGGCGTGGTGCCGGGCGCCCTGGGCACCCAGGCGCCCGCCCTGCAGCATGGCATGCTGGGGTCCCTGCATGGCGGCCTGTCTGCTAATACGCTGTCCCAGATCATGGGCTACCAGGGCCTGCCCAACACGCGGCTGGCCGCCCAGCCCCACCTGGTGCAGACCCAGCCGGTGCCACAGCCAAACCTGCCCCCACCAAACATCCCACAGCCCCAGAACCTGCAGCCACCAACGCAGCCACACCTCGGCTCTGCTGCCAACGGGGCCCTGGGCCGGAGCTTCCTGAGTGGGGAGCCAAGCCAGGTGGACGTGCAGCCACTGGGCCCCAGCAGCCTGCCGGTGCACACCGTCCTGCCCCAGGAGCCCCAGGCCCTGTCCACTTCACTGCCGTCCTCTCTGGTGCCGCCTATGACTACCGCCCAGTTCCTGACCCCGCCCTCCCAGCACAGCCACTCCTCCTCCCCCGCGGACAACACCCCCAGCCACCAGCTGCAGGTGCCAGAGCACCCCTTCCTCACGCCCTCCCCTGAGTCTCCAGACCAGTGGTCCAGCTCCTCCCCACATTCCAACATCTCTGATTGGTCCGAGGGCATCTCCAGTCCGCCCACCAGTATGCAATCTCAGCTCGCCCACATTCCAGAAGCGTTCAAGTAAACCACACCAGTGGGACCCCAGCTTCCGTTCCCAAGCCCTGCTGGGCTGGCGTTTCTAGCACTCCAGGATGCCCCGGCCACCAAAGGAGCCTTTTTTAAAAAAAAAGAAAAGAAAAGAAAAAGAAAAAACTATGTTTTTATACAGAATAAGAGAACAAGGATTTCGACTTTTTTTTAGTATTTATTTATGTACTTCTTATTTTACACAGAAACACTGCCTTTTTATTTATATGTACTGTTTTCTATGGCGCCAGGTAAAACCTTTTATCTGTTCCAAGGAAATAAACTAGTTCTCAGAGTCATTTTCCTAGTTAGGCTGAAGAAGATCCTTATGTGTTTGTAAAATACGAACAAAGATTCATGATTTATGAATGCCATTTATTTATTGATGCCTTCTTTTCGAAATCCAAAACAAATGGTGATGGAGGAGGAAAGCTGGAACCTGAGCGGCGTGAGCGCGGCCCTCCCGCGGCCACCCGTCCCCGGCGTCATCTGCTTTTACCAGAGCGCTCACTAGAAGCAACGCCTGCCCACGTGAGCTCGTGTTCATTTGTCTAAAACAGGAAATACAAGTTAAATGCAGTGGTCTGTACTTGGCATTTCTAAACTGTGCTTTAAGGATTCTTGGCATGTAGCAAGAGTACGTTCTGTGGCACCAATCATGAATCTTTGGGGTTCAGTGTTACTTAGTGGTCATAGGTATTGAGAGTTCTCCCTACAGCCTCTTCTAGACCCCATTGCCGCGTTCCTGACCGTGAAGCCTCCAGAAGGACTGGTGTGCATGCAAGTTCTGCTATGGGCTGTGAGGGGGAATCCTGCCCTCTTCTGGGGAAGGACACTGCCTGGGCCGGCCCCTCAGGGTCCAGCACCACAACTTCAGCAGCATTTGTTCAAGTCCAGCAGAGGACGGACTGCGGTGCCCCGGGCCCTGGCAGCTGAAGAGTGCCTGTGTGTAGCTGATCTGGCAGAGAAACCTGTGTTGAGATCGGGGATGGGGGAGTGAGGACCATGTCCTCGGGCCCTGTCGCTGTGCGTGGGGACACATTGTGTCCAGCTGTGCGGGGGGGCTGGAGGGAGGTGTGGAGCCTGCTGCGGGGCGCCCTTCTGGCTCAGGGGTGCTGGCCCAGCCGCGCGCAAGGCTGTTGCAGCATCGAGTATAAGCCTGTGGCAGAGTAAATGTCTGTAAATACATTTTAAAAGGTGGATTTTGTTTAAAAAATCGAACGAACAAGTCTTTTCTGTGTCAAGCTGATGAGGTTTGTCAGAATGTGGCTCAGCTCAGTGTAAGCCAGGCCTCGTGACCTGCAGCTGCCAGTAGCTCCTGAGAGCACAGCCCAGGGACGGCCTTGCCCTGGCTCTCCAAGGCCTCCAAATCCCCAGGGGGCGCTTGGGGGCCATGCCCACCTCCCAGAGTCTTGGGGAGCAGTGTGGTGCCATCCCTGCAGGGCATGACCAGACACATCCTAAGATATTGATTCTTACTGTGTTTATAAAATAGAGTAGTTTACAGAAAAAAGAAAACAAAAAAAAACCCAAGTTATCTACATGCGAAACTGTAGGTAATGGAAATGATGTATTTTTTTCATCTTTTTTGTTAACTAATTTGCAATAAAAAATGATGCTATGATCCGGATTTTGCTAACACCCCTTCCCCACCCCCACCGCCCCCCCCCCCCCCCCCGTGTCACTTGGCTCCCTCAGCAGGACGGTCTTGTCCGACACAGCAGGAGTGCAACGAAGTGGGGACCATGCCATTTCCAACGTCCCACAGGGGCCTGCAGCCCACCCTCACCACGGGCGGGGGGGGGGGGGTGGGGGGGGGTGTGCGCGGGAGGCTGCAACCTGGGGAGGGAGCTTTCCATTTGGAGGAAACCCAGCAGGAGCCTCCTGTCCCCCACCCCGCGGCTGCTGTCCTTCCCTCTGAGGGGAGGGGTCACCTTGCCCACCCTAGCCACAGCCTAGACAGGCTGCAGCAGTCCGGAAGGCAGAGGGAGGGGCCCTGGACAGTCGTGAACACTGAGCCCCAGCAGGAGGGCAAAGGGAGCTGCAGAGCATGGCAGCGTGGGGCTGGGCATGGTGAGTCGAGAGGGTTCGGGGAACCCTGTGAACAGAAACAGCCCAGTGCAGATGTAGGTCCTTCCTCTCCTCTCCACCCCCACCCCCCGAAACTGGCCCTCACACTAGCCTCAAACCAAAGTGACAAGAGGAGGCCCAGACTTGGCTCTCTGAGCACAAGTGTGAGCTGTGGGCCCAGGATTTCTCTGTTGTGTTTGGGTGTGGCCCCCTTTCCCCTGGCCCTGTCAAGCTCAGGGTCAGGGGTCTGGTCTCATCTTCAGAGCTGTGGACTCAGCCTGAATTCTGCCCAAAGAACACCAGCACACAAGTCATTCCAAGGTGGAAATGGCGTATGGAAATGGCGATTGAGACAGGGCCGCAGGTCTGGAAAACCAGCATGTTCACAGTGCTGCACGGACGGCAGGCTGATGCCCAGCAGCTGGTGGGTGGCTGCATCGTGCATGGTCCGCCCTTGCTGTGAGGGGCACTTTGAGGGTCACCATGACCATCCGGCGTCCACTGGAGCATGACTGGACACGAGGAGCGTTTGAATCCATGGAAGAGCAAAGCAGAGGGTCTTTGCTCTTCTGCGTGGAGGGGCTCGTCCAATCAGCTAAAGGTCTGAGTAGAACAAAAGCCCAGTGAGGGGGAGTCACCCGACCTGTGAGGCCTCCATGCCTCACGCCCTCAAACACCAGCTGGGCCTTTCTTTGACCTCCTGCCCAATGGCCTTTGGACAAGAACTTCCTTTAACCCACTGGCTTTCCTGGGTCCCCTAGCGGGACACCATATCTCACCCACACCATGTGCATCCGCTCCCCACAATGTCTGAGGTCTGAGCACGGGTGAACCCGAGGTTTCTCTCTGTGTATACTCCATTGGCTCTGTTTCCACAGAACCCTGACTGACACACACACAATGGAATATTCAGCCATAAAAAGCAAGTTTGTGGGCCGGGAAGGTGGCTCAGTGGTAGAGCGCTTGCCTTGCATGCATGAGGCCCTGGGTTCGATTCCTCAGCACGACATAAGCAGAAAAAAAAGCCAGAAGTGGTGCTGTGGCTCAAGTGGTAGAGCGCTAGCCTTGAGCTGAAGAGCTGAGGGACAGCGCCCAGGCCCAGAGTTCAGACCCACAGCCGGACCAAAGGAAAAAAAAAGAAAAAAAAGCAAGTTTGCTTTGACACCTGCTACCATGTGGATGATTGGAAGGCCTCAGGCCAGTCCCCAAAGGACTCCATTCATAGGAAAGGACCTCAATAATTGCATCAGTAGACCGAACACAGACTGACGGTCCTGGGGAGGGGTGGGAGGAGGTTGAGGACTGGAGGGCTGTGGAGGTTCCAGCTCTGGGAAACTGGCAGTGCCTGCCTGATTCTATGCATGCCCCTAAACTGTACATGCTAAAAAGGTTAATCTGCTGGACTTTGAGCCACACCATAACATCTTCTGAAAAGGGAAGGGACTAGCAAGGGGTCGACTCCATCCCCACGCTGCAAGGACAGGTGTTGGCGGACCCTCAGCTGGCTTCCTTTTAGAGACAGTCTCAGTGTATAACCCAGGCTGGACTCACAACCATGATGCTCCCGCCTCAGCCTCCCGGGTGCCGAGCTGGCTCCAGCATGACCTCTACTCCGAGGAGAGCTCCACTTCCCAGGAAGCCGTGGAGCCCCTGGCATCTGGGAGGTGCTCAGGGAGGAGAGCGGGGTAGACTCTGAGCCTAGGCCTTCCCATGTTTAAACCAGTCCTGCTCAGCATCCAACTAAAAGTGGATTCAGGCACATGGAGATGAGCTCCTTGTAGAAGCCAGCCCCTGGCCTCAGCCTGACCTCAGCACAGCCCCTGCCCTCCACATACTGCCCCCAGCCCACCACTGGCCTTGCCTGAGCACTGCCCGTGATGCCCCGATGCCCAACAGAGTCACGGGAAGTGGCATGGCTGTCCAGGAGGCCCACTCCATCCACACAGCCCAGATACAGGGGGTCCATCCCGGCCAGCCTCAACCTCCGGCTTGTACTTTCCTGTTCTGTCAGGCTCCATCAAGGAGCTGCCCTGCCCAGCACTATGTGGACACCCCTGAGGGACACAGCCCTTCTCTCAAGCTCAGACAAGACACCCTGCTCCAGAGTCTGTGTTGGGCTGAATTCTTATGTTGAAGTCCCCAAGCCCCAGGACCTTAGAATGGGGCTGTACTTGGGGACAGGGTATGTGTGAATTGCCCCAGGAGGGCTGAAGAGTTGTGTACTTCCAAACTGTGCTGACACCCACAGCCCAAAGAATGACTTATACAAGTCCAGCCTGTATGAGAAAACGAGTCTTAGTGGAGGTTACACAAAGAGCAGTGGACAACTACAAGGGACTGTATTTACCTAGCCCGGGCCTGGTCCATACCTCCTATAGACCTGTCCCCTGGATTCTCGTAGTCTCCTAGAAAACACACCACACACACACACACACACACACACACACACAACTTCCCATGAGTTTTCGGAGTTTATAGCAGTGTCTGGAAGACAGCGACACCTTGTGTCAGAACAGAAGTGACTACAACTCAAATGACCTTGACAAAGTTGCACATTTTGTAAGCTCCTTTCCCCTCATGGGGGTGGGGATTGCGGACATGGGCAGACACTGTTGTCCCGGGGAAGGAGGGCTTGGGTGCTGCAGTCTGGCACTAACTGGTGCAAGATGGAGTCACTCTGGCTAGGAGACGGAGGCCAGTCACGAGGCGCAGGGTCTTTATGGAAGCCATTAAGACACGGATCTAGTGAGTCCTTATAAGGAGAGGACAGGACGCAGCCAGCATAGCGAGGGAGAGCCACGGGTAAAAGCACCTGCAGGTGGAAATAAGACCTCTTGGGAGGAACCAGCCCTAGTACCTTGGAACTAGGAACCAGTACCTAGTACATTCCTTGATCGCAGGACTCTAGCCTCCAGAACCGCAGAATAAATTTTTTTTGTCGGTGGTGGGGCCTGAACTCTGGGCCTGGGTGCTGTCCCTCAGCTCTTCAGTTCAAGGCTAGAGCTCTACCACTTGAGCCAGAGCCACTTCCAGCGTTTTCTGCTTATGTGGCGCTGAGGAATTGAACCCAGGGCCTCATGCATGCAAGGCAAGCACTCTACCACTGAGCCACTCTGTCACCCTGTGTGTGTGTGTGTGTGTGTGTGTGTGTGTGTGTGTGTGCACTGCTCTGTTACAGCAGCCCCAAACGATGCCGAATGCAAGGCCCAGGCCACCTCTCAGATGCCGAATGCACCTCCAGGAACACAGCCCCAGAAGCCCAGGGCACTGGCAAGCAGGGGTATCATTTTCAAGGATCTGGAATCTTGCACTTTTCAACACTCAAAGCATGTAAGTCAACCCCAGGGCTGCCCCTTTCCCTGCCAGCCCTCCTGCTCCATGACAGCCTGTGCAGTTCGGGCTAGAGTCTCGTCCCCTCCAAGAGGAAGGAATTCCCAGGGCAGCCCTGGCCAGCACGGTGCAGCTGAAGCCGCATGGCTGTCTTCCTCCAGTCGCCACTTTAAAAAGGTAAAGAGAAATCAGTAGAAGCCGAGTACGGTGGCTAATGTCTGTGATCCCTGCTACACAGAAGACAATAAATAAAAGGATCACAGCCCATGCCATGGCACCCCACATCAAAACAAGAGACCCTTCCTAAAAAAAAGGTTGGGGTGGTGGCTCAAGTAGTACAGGACTCACCTGACAAGCTCCCGCGGTGACAGCGAGGGGCAGGGGGAACTGGCAACATCTCAGTTCATCCAATTGATCCAAAATATTATCTTTCAACAAGCGATCGATAGACATAGACCGAGAGGGATTTTACATCCTCAATCTCTTTTCTGGCTGTGTCTGAAATGTATGTAGCCTGTGTTTTACACAGCCTCACACGTGAGGATGGACTGGTCACATTTTAGCTACTCAGACATCGTACCTGGATTGTGACTACTGTCCTATTCAGTGCAGGTTTAGACCTCCCCAAATCAACATTGACCCCCGTCCCCACCTTGCCAGCCCCCCTCCCCCGCACCTCTGTGACCACCCCCAGCCAAACAAACTGCAGCCCCAGGGATTCGCTCACTGCTGTAGCCAGCGCGAAGCTCAAGGGTGGCCCTGTGCCTCTCTGGCTGGGACCAAGAGGGACCCCACAGCATCAGGGGCCCAAACCCAACACAGGGGTGGGTCATCCCAATTTATTAGCCATGACGCTTTGAAGCCTTCACCTGCCCAAGGCCAACCAACAGCGCTGCCCCATTGAGACACCAGAGGCCCTGCGGCGGCTGCTTCTCCCGTGGGGCTCCTTGGCTCCTCAGGAACCAACACAAGCCACTTCCTCCTAAGGCTCCTGCGGCAGCAGACAGTGCTGCCGGCAGAGGCAGAGATGCTGGTGGCCCGCGGCCCCAACAGAGGCTCCCGGCATTTTTGTGTAAAGGTATTTTCACACCGTACGTGAACAGCAGATTCCCGAGTAGCTGCAGGAAGCTGAGCTATGGTGGATATTTGAGAAGAGGGGTGTCCCAGTGGGTGGTCAGTGAGCCAGAGAAAACAGGGCTTCTTTTCTGAGGGACCCTTCCTAAGTGTGTGTGGGGTGCTGCATGTACCCTGGGTCTCTGGGTGTCGTGTTGCAGGGCCCTTGTTCACAAAGGACCCCCTCACCACAACACAAAAAAGGACTCACGCCTTCCAGTCTGCAGTGTGGGCTCAGTGGGGCTGATTTGGGGAAGAGCTATTCTGGGTGCCAGGCTTGAAGGGCACAGTACCGCCCATGCTGCCGTGGGGCCTGCCTGCTGTGGTCTGGGGGCTCACCTGCCTCCCCCCTCCCGCTCTGCTGGCCTCTGGCACTGTGTGTGGCTGAGGCCGCTGCTGTCACCATGGGCTTCCCATGCTTTGGGGGTCCCACCTGTGGGTTTTCGAGCCCAGAAACCCCACAGTGACACAGTCGCCATCCACAAGGCAAGGTGGAGGCACGCAGGCCCGCAGGCAGAGGCCTGCAGCCTGCATTGCATGGGCAGACGTTAACAGTGTGGCAGGGAAGTGCCCTCAGGTAGGCTGGCAGTTCTCCACTACACCTTTACCTCGCAGCTCCTTCCTGGGCCCCATAGAGTGTGATGTGCAATCAATCAAGGGACCATGAGAATCTATAATCCTCTAAAACCTTATGTGTTCCTAGGTCATAGGCTATGTTGGGTTTACTGCTCAAAGTGTTCTCTGGCGAGGTGTAAACACACCCTCTGTTACAGCGTTTGGTCCTGGCACAAAAAAATCCAAGCTCTAGGAAGCCTGTGGCCACCCAGGTGACCCCAAAGAGGCTGGTGGAGCTATTCTCTCCCAACTCCTTAGCTGAAGAGGAGAGGAGAGGAGGGAACAGGACCCTGACCTGGAGGCCGGCTGGCCACCTGCTGGCCTGAATGTGCGCTATGGGCCAGTGCAGGGGGTAAGATGGCCTCTGTGCGTAAGAGTAACACCACCGGCCCTCAGAGAGGTGAGGGCCAGGCTGCTGAGCTTAGAGCATGAAACACATTTCCTGTTTTCCATGAAGCTCAAGCTCCTGCCTCCGGGGGAGACCTGAGGTGAGAGGTCACCCTTGGGGGCTGCAGGGAGTATCTAGAATGAGCCCCCTACAGTGAGCCCCAGGCATCCTGGATACCAAGCCCCGGGCTCCCTGCTGAGCCACTTGGAGGTGGCTCTCTGCCTCCCCCTGCTGCCAGGGCTCCGCCAGGGCTCTCTCAGCCAGCGGTGACCATCCCGGATTTGTAAGCATCCTGGAAAGTGTTACAGATGAGAAAACTGAGGTGTAAAGTGAGGGAGAATTTTTCCACGTTCCACATCAGGGATCATCTCTGCTTGCAGGACCAGGAGGCCCTGGGGTCTGATCACCCAGCGCAGTTACCTCAAACAGGGAAATGTGCTCACAGAGAACGGAGAACAGGGCTCAGCAGGCCACTCTGCTGGGAATCCAGGCCACAATCAGCTTGGCCAGTGACATCCCTCAGATGCCAGAACCCCTGCCTCCCCCCCCCCCCCAGCTCTGAGGAGACCCAAGGCCCTTCCCTCCTCAGACCCTCAGGGTACCAAGTCCACACCTGCCACTTAAATCACACCTGTGCTGCACACTGGTTGCTCACTCCTGTAATCCTAGCTACTCAGGAGGCTGAGATCTGGAGGATAGCATTTCAAAACCAACACAAGTAGAAAAAGCCTATGAGACTCCATCTCCAAAACCACCAGCAAAAAGCAGGGCTGGAGGCATGGCTCAAGTGACAGAGCAGCAGACTAGCAAGCTGTGTAAGGGCGAGGTCCCCAGTTCACACCCTGGTCCTGGACAAGACAACCATCACCACAAAAGCACACCTGTCCTGTGAGCTGCGTGCCACGGGTGGGCTATCTCAGGGATTGCACAGTTGGGTCCCAATCCAGAGGGGTCACAGCGGGGAGGGAGGGAGGGGCGTATATACCATTTGCCCCAGCAGCTCCACCTTTACCTGGGTCACCTGAGACGCCTCTGGGATCGTGGAGATTCTCTCACCCCACCCGGTTGGCCTTCTGGAGACTGAGCTGCTTCCTGCTGTGAATCTCACCAAAGTCCCTTTTCTTCCACATATCCTGCCCAAGTCCTTCAGAGTCTGCAGAAGCTGACCTCTGCCAGCCTCTCTGCGGCCCAGACCACCCTTTCCCGCTTCCCCTGCCCTTCCTCCGGATGTTTCCCTGCTCCCACACCCAGGGCTGTCCAGCGCAGGGCCTGTTGCCCGGCTCCTCCGGCCTCTGCCCAGCCCCAGTGGTGCCCGGCACATGGTAGGGCTCAGCAAACAACTGCACCCCACGTTAGGGAGTAGGTCCCCCACTTTTCCAGTGCTCCACTACAACTAAGAGAGCCCAGGTCATTTGTTCTTCCTCTAGCCCTGACTGGCAATGGCAGTATCTTCCAGATGCTGACAGTCAGTATCTGCCTAGGGCCTTCTACTCTGCCCACCGTGGCTTCTGTAGTTTATACAGCCTTATATGATGGGTGTGTGGTTCCATGACTCAAAAAACACAAACAAAAAAACATTCTCTAAGACCTGCCATGGGCCAACCTGCTTCAAGATGCTGGAGATACCAAGGTGTGATTACTGGCCAACCCCAAGGCTGATGGATGCCCCCTTCTCACCCAGTGAGGAACATTCTAGAAGGTGTGCAGAGGAGGCCCAGGCTAGCATGTAATTATCTGGTGTCTGTCCCTAGACCCCAGCATGCTTCTGGTTTGGCTGCTCGGCCAAGCCCTCTCACACTCCTCCCTCCTCAGGTGCGGATGGAGGCCTGGCTGGTCTCCCAGAGGCAGGCAGGAGCCAGCTCCACCCTTCAGGCCTCCCACTAGCCCGGGCTGGGCCCTGCAGCCACGTGTATGCCACCTAAGCCAGCAGTGTGCAGCAGGTACATAACACCAGCCACACATGGAACTTCAGCTCTCCTAATCATAATCAAGAAAAAAAAAACAGGTGAATCAACTTAATGATGCATTTTATTTCCAAATTACCCAGAATACTATCATTTCAATGTGTAATAAGTAAAACCTCATTACAAGATAGCGTGAACTTTTCACGATCCTGTGTAGTTTACACTCAAAGTCTGGCACAGTGAGGACCAGCTATGTGGCGGGTGCCCAGGTGCTACCCTGCCGGCAGCACAGCGAGGGGAGAGAACACAATGATGAAGCTCTGGGTGACAGTGGACAGCGACTTCCAGCACAGTCTCCTCACACATGAGCCCTGTGTTCTGTGTGCTCCAGGGTGGCACAGCCCAGTTTCAGCTCCATACCCAATGCCCACCCAGAGGCCCAGGAGAACTTTTCAGCCTCCAAGCACCAATGGGAAGTGGCAGGCAGGGCAGGGGGAGCAGCAGCAGGACTAAGGCCATTGCTTCCTTCTAGCACAGGCCCCTGTGTGTCCCCTGCTGGTCACCAGATGCCCTATCCACCCCATCTCAGTTTACATAAGGCTGGTGCATCAACAGCAACCGTCCAGATTTCATCTTAAGAGAGGAACTTGTCAGAGCGGTTAAGGAAGCAAACAAAGGGCACACAGCACCTGAGAACAAGCTAGGTCCTAATGGAGGATCTGTGACTCTTGAGACCCAGCCCCACGAGCCCAGGGGCCTGAGGAGCTTGCTCCTCTCCGCAGGAGGGGGGAGAGCAGTCCCCTGCAGGGACTAGAACTAGACAACTCAGCTGACTCTCTTAACATCCCTGCCCAGGGGAGGAAAGAGGAGGCCTGCATTCTACACTCAGCTCTCTGGCTCTCCATATGAGTCATCAGGCCTGGACACAGGGCCAGCCGTGGCTCCCCTACAGGGCTCTGTGTGAATGCGACCAGAGGAGGAGGAGAGCGCTGGAGACTGAGATCGCCAGCTTCACCCCTCCACCCTGCCACCCTCTGCAGAGAGGTGGGTCGGAGCCACTCCGAGTGCCTGGTCAAGGTGGGGAGGCTGAGGGTGGAGTCCCACCACGTGTCCTCCTTGGAACCTGGCTCCAGAAAGGTAAATGTTAGCTGAGCAGAGCGCCACGTCAGCTGGGCCGCAGCTGGCTGCAGCTCTGCCTGGGCGCTGCTCCCCGCCGCATCACCTCGCGTCCCCCTGTCCCGCCGGCTCCCCGGGGCCGGGCCCCGGCCTCCAGGGCAGGGTACGGGTGAGTGGGCCCGGCCGAGCTCGTCGGCGGGGGAGGGCGAGACGCCAGCACCCACCTCTTCCGAGACCTCCCCGCGGGCGGCGCGGGCGCGGGCAGCGGCGGGCGGCCCAGCGAGCTCGGATCGAAGCGTCCCCTCTGCGGGGACCCCGAGACGCGGGCCTCGGCTGCGGAGGCGCCGGGCAGGGCAGCCGGGCGGGCGGGGATCTGGGCCGAGCGCCGGAGCAGCCCGCCCGCGCCCGGGAAGGGCGCCCCGGCGGGCCCGGAACCGACCCGCGGCGTCCGCAGGCGGTAACCAGGTAACCGGCGCGGCGTAGCGCATGCGCGGCCTGACGTCGACGCTCACCAGGAGGGCGGTGCGGCGCAAGCGCGTTCGGACCGCCGGCCTGCCACCGAGCTCAACGGAAAGGAGGACCGCGCTGGAGGCAAGGCCGCTTGGGTGCTCGGCTCCGCGGAGTGGCCATTCCTGGTGGGTGGGGCTACTGGCTTCGGTCTTTCCGTACTGAGCCTCACTTGGGATCTCGCTTTAAAACCCCTATCTCCTCTCACATCCCCAAAACGGAGGAGTGGCAGGCAGAGCCGTCGTAACCTAGGCAACGCCCCCCCCCCGCCGGCTGCAAAGGCGCACCCGACTCGCGAGGGGCGGGGCCCCGGGGCTGGGGCTGTGAAGGACAGCCCCCTGAGGGGCGTGGCCAGGTGACGAAGCCACCAATGATTGGGTAAGGGGCGGGGCCAGAGGGCGTGACGAAGGGATGGGGCGGCTAAGAACTCGCGTGGGTGGGGACGGGGGGTTAGGGGGCGGGACAGGGGAAATGGGGCGGTGAAGTATTGGACGGCGGCAGGGGGCGGTGCTAGGGTGGAGCGCGTGCTGACGTCGCCGCGGACACGTCGGCGGCGACGACCGGAGCCGGATATGCCAAGATGGCTCCGGCGGCTGCCATGTCTGCACTCGTCACCGCCGCCGGGTGGGCTGTGGCCCGCGGCGCTTGAGGGGCCGGGCTGCAGTCGCGCGGGTGAGGGGCGAGCGTGCGGTGGAGGGCGGCGGCCGGCCGCTGGGGCGAGGCCGCGGACGGCCAGGACGGGCGCGGTGGGCACCGGGCCCAGCCCCGAGCGGCGGCGCGTCTCGGTGAGACGCTGGGGCCAGTGAGAGCGACAGAGCAGGGCCTCCGCGTGCGGGGCCGGCGGCCGGCGTGGGGTGCGGTCGGGGCCGGCGCCGCCCCGGGCTCGCTCCCTGGTCCGGGCGGGCGGCCGCTGGGGAGGCGCCGTCGCCGGACGGTGACGCTCCCGCTCCGAAGAAGCCAGCGACTTGGTGGAGCGGGGACCGCCGAGGAGGCTCCGGGCGGCGTGGAAGGGGCCGCGGCGTCGGCCTCGGACACCTCCCGGAGCGACGCCGCGGAGGGGGCGCGTTGGCACCGCAGTTCGGTGTGTCTCGCTTCTTGGCTCGGTGCTGAGAACGTCGCGAGGAGGCCCGGGCTGCGCCCGATCCCAGAGTCGGTCAGGGGAAGCTGGACGCTGCGGTGCAGCCTCGGCGCCCCGAGCCCACGGCCCGCCGAGCCGGCCCTGGCCGCTTCGCCTCCGGACTCGAGGGGGGCGGAGCGGTGCCGGGTTAAGCCGAGGCGCGGTTGCCATCCCCAGGGAGGGCGGCGAGGAACCACAGACAGCTGTCCCTGCGCGTGCTGTTGCACGTTTCGGCGCCGTGCAGCCTCCCTGCCGTCCTTCTCCATCCTCTGCCATAGGTTTCTGGCCCAGTGTATTGCACAAGACAAGACAAGGGGTGAAGTAGGCATTCATCCTTGGTCTTGTGACTTGGTTACTCCTCATGGGATTTACCTCGCTGAATCTCCAACTTGTCAGGGAAATTTTCTGAGATACCGTGCAGGTTGTGTGTGTGCGCGCACGCGCGTGCTGGTTCTATGGCTTTAACTCAGGCCTATCTCTTGCTTCTCCCAAGGCTGGCACTCTACCACTTGAGCCACGTCTCCACTTTCAGCTTTTTTGCAGGTTAATTGGAGATAAGAGTCTTAGTCTTAACAACCTTTCTGCCTAGGCTGGCTTTGAGCCTTGATCCTTAGATCTCAGCCTCCTGAGTAGGCAGGATTACTGGTGTGAGCCACTTGTGCCCAGCCCTATGCAGATTTTGAAATTATTCCTCCTTGTGTCTGTTAACATGAATTTCAGAGTGTCCTTGTGGAACTTCCTCATTTTTAGCAGTGTTTAGGCTCTTCCAACCTCCTGTCCGCTTTCTTCAGATTCGTACCTTGGAAGAGGTGGGGTTTATCATGTTTATGCCAGATGCCCCTCTTGTAACTGGAGTGCCACTGGTCTCATCAAGAAGAGGTTGTGGGCAGAGGGTGCACTCCTTTTGTCTCACACAGCTGGAGGCAGTGAGAGGCGTTTGCTGGCTGAGGTGTGCTCATTACCTGGGGTGTGCTCATTAATATCACTCTTGTCCTCTCTAGAGCTAATACCCTCTGATCCCATAGCCCAGCCATTTGAACTTACACTTGGAGAAGTCTTGCATAAGTACAGAGTCAGTTTGGCTGAAGAGCAGTGTTCATGAATAATACATCTTCTAGAAGATCAGCAGGTCTCTCTGAAACAGGTGCTTTTTAGAAAGTTAAGAGAGCTTACTGAACAGAACAGAAATTCCCATAATCCTGGGATAAATATCAGACAGTTCATTGTTTTCTGTTAGTGAGTAAAGAAGATTAAAAGAGCAATGTTCAGATCATAAGATAGTTCCAAATGGAATTAGAACATTTGCTAAAAGGCTCTCAATTGTGGATGATAAGGGCTGGCAGTGCTCCTTTGTAGGTGATGTTTGCTTATAAAACAGTTCTAGCTGGGTGCTGGTGGCTCACATCTGTAATCCTATCTACTAAAGAGGCTGAGATCTGAGGATCGAGGTTCAAAGCCAGCTCAAGCAGGAAAGTCTGTGAGAGACTCTTATCTTGTTAACCACCAGAAAACGGGAAGTGGAGCTGTGACTCAAGTGGTAGAGCGCTAGCCTTGATCTGAAGGGCTGAGAGACAGTGCCCAGGCCCAGAATTCAAGCCCATGACCGACAAAACAACAACAAAATTCTTAATTGACTAGAGTTGAGAAAATAAAATTTAAATTTCTGCAAAAAAGAGTATAAAATGTCTAATTCAGATTTGGATAGAATTTTTGTATTAAACAGCAGTAGGGATTAGGCCTTCTGAGAGTCTACCATGAGTAGACATGCATAAGATTACACCCAGAAGGAGGAAAAAAGAAACATCCAAACTCTCATTTATTTCCTTCCTTCCTTTCTCTCTCTTTCTTGCTTTCTCCCCCCCCCCCCCCCCCCAGTCATGGGGCTTAAACTCTGGGCCCAGGTGCTGTTCCTCAGCTCTTTAGCTCAAGGCAAGTGCTCTACCACTTCAGTCACAGCGCCACTTCCAGTTTTCTGGTAGTTAATTGGGGATGAGTCTCATGGACTTTCCTGCCCAGGCTGGCTTTGAAAGGTGATCCTCAGATCTCAGCCTCCTCTGAGTATCTAGGATTACAGTGGTGAGCTACCAGCGCCCGGCCAGACTTTCTCATTTTAAAAATGGAGACACTACTTGCACTGAGAGACGTGGCTGCCCTGAGCTCTGCACCAGAGGCACAGCTGCTGTCACAGTGACACCTCTGAATCTGCCCTCTAGGCCTCTGCTATGGATTTTATTTTTTGTTTATTGTTATTGTAGAGGTGATACACAGAGGGGTTATGTTTATTATATGCTTCAGGTAATAAGTACATTTCTTTTCATACAGTGTCCTCTGTGCCCTCATTCTCTCCCATTCCCTCCCTCCCATCTTCACCCATGATTTGTGTAGTTCACTTTCATCAATGTCCATTGTGCTCCTCTGCTACACCTGTTCACCCTTTTTTGGGGGGGAGGGGTTAGTCTTGGGGCTTGAATTCTGGGCCTGGACACTATCCTTGAGCTCTTCAGCTCAAAGTGAGTGCTCTACCACTTGAGCCACAGTGCTACTTCCAGTTATCTGGTGGTTTATTGGAGATAGGACTCTCATGGAAGCCGGGTGCTGGTGGCTCACGCCTGTAATCCTAGCTACTCAGGAGGCTGAGATCTGCGGATCGCAGTTCAAAGCCAGCCCAGGCAGAAAAGTCTGTGAGATTCTTATCTCCAATAAAAGCCACCAGAAAACTGGAAGTGGCGCTGTGGCTCAAGTGGTGGAGAGCTTGCCTTGAGCTGAAGAGCTGAGGGATAGCGCCCAAGCCCAGAGTTCAAGCCCCACGGCCCACCAAAAAAAAAAAAAAAAGCGCTTGGGTATTGCACTTTTGTGATTCTCTCTCAAGACTATCCTCTTTTGGTTTCGCTGTGTTATGAGTATGTAGAATCCTGTGTAATTTGTCATATCCCAGTACGTTTTAGATCTGACCTCCGCTATCAGAGAGAATATGCATCCTTTGTCTCTTTGAGCTTAGCTTACCTCATTTAACATGATTTCTTCCAATTCCATCCATTTCCCTGTAAATGTCATTATTTTATTCTTTCTAACTGCTTTGTAAAACTCCATTGAGTACAGGTACAACATTTTTGGATCCACTCATCTATTGTGGGGCATCTGGATTGTTTCCATATCTTGGCTATTGTGAGTGAATAGCCAAGATTGTGGCAGTGAACATGGATGTGCAGGTGTCTTTATCATATGCTGGTTCATGATGCTCAGAGTAGATGCCTAGGAGTGATATGGCTGGGTCATAGGGAAACTCTATGTTTAGTTTTTTGAGGAACCTCCAGACTGCTTTCGAGAGTGGTTGTACTACTTTACATTCCCACCAGCAGTGCAGTAGGGTTATGGATTTTATTTTAAAATTTTGTTTTTGTTTTTAACTGCTTAAAGTGGTAAGGGTCTTGTGTTGGAAGATAACCTAGGAGGCCTGTTTTTCTTGGCAGCCTGGTTTCAGTGTGACGTGGAGATGTAAGGAGTTGCTGTGTCTTGGCTGGACAAATGGAGGAGAATCCAAGCTCATAGGAGAAATGGGGGTGGGAGACGGGGGAAAGAGCTGCTTCTACTTTGGTCCATGTGAGGTGAAGTTATAACTGTTCTTGCTTTTAAAATGACAGTGAAGTTGGGCACTGGTGGCTCATGCCTATAATCCCAGCAACTCAGGAGGTTGAGATCTGAGGATCATAGTTCGAAGTCAGTTCAGGCAGGAAAGTTCATGAGACTCTTATGTCCAGTTAGCAAAAGAAGCCAAAAGTGGAGCTATGGTTCAGGTGGCAGAGCACTAGCCTTGAGCAAAAGAAGCTCAGGGACAGCGCTCAGGCCCTGAGTTCAAGCCCCAGGACTGGCACCCATACAAAAATTAAATTAAAAAATGACAGAATACCAAGTGAACTCTCTGGTATTCCTAACTGAATTCAGGTGGGGTTTTAAGACGCTTTGTCAGTTAGAAAGGGTCCCCTGTCAGCATAGGAAGGAACACGTAGAGGCAGTAAGAATGGTAAATTCATAGATGCAAAGGAAATGTGCTCAGGTAAGGATTAGAAACTTTCAAAATTTGCAAATGGCATACTTAGAAATACATCTATCAATGTTTTCTTTTTACCCATGTATCAAAGATTTCCAAAGGTATAAACATCATACTTCTGAAAAGATAAGTGTGGGTCTGGGAAGGTGGCTCAGTGGTAGAGCGCTTGCCTTGCATGCCTGAGGCCCTGGGTTCGATTCCTCAGCACCACATAAGCAGAAAAAAAAGCCGGAAGTGGCGCTGTGGCTCAAGTGGTAGAGCACTAGCCTTGAGCTGAAGAGCTGAGGGACAGTGCCCAGGCCCAGAGTTCAGGACCCACGACCAGACCCCCAACCCCCCCCCAAAAAAAAAAAGAAAAGGTAAGTGTGGATCGAACCCTAGAAACCTCCTAGGATTTCTTCCTTTGATTCAGTTTTCTCTTGGATTAGCTTAACATCTGCTTATGGGAGTGATGCTGGGGAGAAGAACAGATGCCAAGAAAAGGATTTTCACGGTGCAGAACTTGAATTTTGCTTCCAAAGGACATTAGTTTGTCAGAATTGTATTCATCTTGTCTTACTCAAAATCAAAGAGCAGCAAAAATAACATTTCAGTGAGGATTTTTCTTCTTTTTTTTTTTTTTTCTAGAAAAGTTTAGCTTTATCCCTGTTGGCAGTTTGTAAAAGCAATCACCCCATAGTTGTAAACCTGCTGTAACTTATTTTTAGGGTTTTTATTCCCAGCCTAGTTACAGTTCCAGTGGTCAGAGGCAACTTTGTTTCACTGCTTTCAGATGAAAACTAGATCATAAACAAATGAGAGAAGGGGCTGGGAAGGTGGCATAGTGGTAGAGTGCTTGCCTAGCAGGCATGAGGCCCTGGGTTTGATTTTCAGTACCACATAAACAGAAAAAGCCGCAATGGCACTGTGGCTCAAGTGGTACAGTGCTAACTTTGAGCAAAAAAACTCAGGGACAGTGCCCCAGCCCTGAGTTCAAGCCCCAGGACTGGCCAAAAAAAATAGGCATTTAGTAACTTTTTCTTTTTTGTGTACCAGTCCTGGGGCTTGAACTCAGGGCCTGGCTGTCCCTAAGATTCCTTTTCTCAAGGGTAGTGCTCTACCCACTAACACCACAGGGCCACTTCCAGCTTTTTCTGAGTAGTTTGAGGTAAGAGGTTCATGGACTTTTCCTGTTCAGACTGGCTTCAAACCACAGTCCTCAGATCTCAGCCTCCTGAATAACTAGGATTGCAGGTGTGAACCACAGGTTTCCAGCACATTTAGTAACTTTTATAATTTGTTGTTGTTGTTGGTCGTGGGCGCTGTCTTCAGCTCAAGGCAAGCGCTCTACCACTTGAGCCACAGCGCCACTTCTGGTTTTCTGGTGGTTTATTGGAGATAGTCTCATGGACTTTCTTGCCTGGGCTGGCTTTGAACTGTAATCCTCAAATTTCAACCTCCTGAGTAGCTAGGATTATAGGCGTGAGTCACCAGAACCCAGCTAGCACAACTGTTTTTCTTTTTTTTCTTTTTTTTTTTTTTGTCGGTCGTGGGGCTTGAACTCTGGGCCTGGGCGCTGTCCCTCAGCTCTTCAGCTCAAGGCGAGCGCTCTACCACTTGAGCCACAGCGCCACTTCCGGTTTTCTGGTGGTTTATTGGAGATAGGAGTCTCACGGTCTCTCCTGCTCAGGCTGGCTTTGAACCGAGATCCTCAGATCTCAGCCTCCTGAGTAGCTAGGATTACAGGTGTGAGCCACCAGCGCCCGGCAGCACAACTGTTTTTCACAATGTCTTTTCACTAAAGAAAAGGGGAGAGCAAAGTTTAAACTTTTGGGTTTTTCTTTCCAGATTTAAAATTAACATGCACAAAAAAGTATGAAATGAATTTTTTTTTTTTAAGACAGGATCTCACGATGAAGCCTGTGATGACCTGGAATCCACTGATGTGGACCAGCCAGTCTTGAACTCCTGCCTCTGGGGTGCTGAGATTATAAGCATATACCAGCTTTTCCATCTCATCCCATCCCATCCCATCCCATCCATCCATCCATCCATCCATCCATCCATCCATCCATCCATCCATCCATCCATCCAGTAGTACTAGGATTTGAGTTCAAGACCTCATCCTTGCTAAGAAAGCACTCTGCTGCTTGTGCCATGAGCCTAGCTCCAGATTTTTTTTTTCTCAGTAGTGCAGTTGCTCCTTCTTGCACCTGGTGGTAGTTTACAGAGCAGTGTTAGGACTAGCAGGCATTTTCTGGTAGTGTCAGAATGGTTGTCGGATTGCTCCTGTCTCTGCTGGGGTGGGGAGGATCCAGAAGCAGGCTATATAACAAGTCCTAGAGGGGACATAGGCTGTCTACACTCACTCAGACCACTGGTGACCAAGCCCTCAGTGTCCTTGCCTCATCCAGCCCCTTCCAGAGCTTCCTGAAGTAGCTCCAAGGTTCTTTGCTAGGGCAGAAGCAGGGGAAAGATGTCCTCAGAATTTTACTAGATGCCATTTTGAGAGAGAGAGAGAGAGAGAGAGAGAGAGAGAGAGAGAGAGAGAGAGTATATGTAGTTATATGCACATATAGTTTCCTTTATTATAGTCAGGACTGTAAATATGGGTTTTATGATCATTTTTCTTTTCTTTTCCAGCTCAAGTTAAGGAAAAGCTCTACCTTGCCTCCTCTGTAAGCAGCATCTCCTGTGGGAAAGATCCGACATGCAGCCGCCACCCCAGGCAATCCCATCTAGCATGGCTGGTCCCCCTCCGGCCGGGAATCCTCGGAGCATGTTTTGGGGTGGCAACAGTCCTTACAGGAGGCCAGCCAGTAATAATGCACCAGTAGCTCCGATAACTTGCCCATTGCCGCCAGTAACAGATCCATTTGCTTTTAATAGACAGACGCGCCAACACACACCTTTGGGCAGTTCGTCCAAGAGCAGCCTGCCTGCTTTGCATGGCTCAGCCTTCCCAGTGTGTTCTCAGTGGTCTGGTTTGCCTGCACCTCACACAAATGCTGGGGATAGCTCCCAAGGACCCCATGAGTCTCTGCCAGGACCTATGTCACACCCGAGAACAGATGCCAGTCCGTTTCCTACTGCATCCATCCCTTCATTGCTGCCTGGATCTGAGATGAGTAGGAGCACTGAGGTCAGTTCTGTCTCGGGGCCTGAAATTCAAAATCCACCATATCCTCTTCACTACATTCCAGGAGTGGGTCCTGACCCATCTCATGAGAGACATCTACCTGAGAGTGGGCCTGGGCCCGACAGACCTCTGAATAGACACACCCCACATGACGGTGTAGCAGCCCCATCAGCATCTTCCTTCTTCTCCCAGCCTAGTCAACAGATGCCAGGTCAGTGGGCGCCAGCGCCGGGAGACTCACAGACTCCCCGGCATCACTGTTTGCCCTCCCCAGAGGGACTTGTTCAGAGTGTGGGACCCCAGGCCACCAGCACTTCCCATTTCCCCTCTCCGTCCACGATGTGTCCCCCAGCACCCTCGGCTGGGGGCGAAGGGAATGAGGTGGCTCACCTGCGAAGTGTTACACACTTTCTCCCTCAGCATACATCCAGGCAAAATCCCAGAATCGGAAGTCCGTGGGCAAGCCAAGAGTTCATGCAAAATCCAGAAGTAAATAAGCATTTGCTAGACCCTGCCCTTGTGAATCTGCTCACTCAGGGAAATAGCCCAGAAAACCAGGTGCACTATCCCTTGGGGACTGGGACTAGCCGGGCTCCACTAGAAGCATCCTCAGGATCTCTCTCAATGTTTTTCCAAGGAGAGGAGGCAGAAAATGAGGAGAATCTCTCATCTGAAAAAGCAAGCTTTGCTGGCAGAATGGACTTGGATGGTTTCTCCTCTAGTCCTGGACTGGGCCATCCACTCCCGCTCGCACACGGAGCTGGTGGTGTCTACCAGGCCTTTCTCAAGGGCTCCAACAGTGAGACTGCACAGCAGGAAGTTGGTGCTCAGCCTTATTTTTCTCCGTCTACCGGCATTCAGCATGATAAGCAAACTGCTAGAAACGTTGCTGGTGATATGTGGGGTGATGCGGCAAGCACTGGGACTCTCAGTGCTCATGGCTCACAGTATGAGAACGTGGAAAACTTAGAGTTTGTTCAAAATCAGGAGGTTCTGCCAAGTGAGCCCCTGAGTTTGGACTCTTCCTCTTTGAATGATCATTTCCGATACGGAGCCCCTCCTGGGCCAGGTGCCCCCAGGCCTAGTGCTGTGGGTCTCACCAGAGGTGGGGGACTGCATCTCGAGGCCCCCGAAGTGCCACTGCACCCTGCACGGTCTGACAGTGTGTCATCCAGCTACAGCGGCCACAGCCACAAGAGTCCTCCAGGGTCAACCCGGCCCCAAGAATTGGGGAGCACATTTATTCAGCAGGAAATCGGAAAACCCGAAGATGATTCTTCAGGCAGTTTTTTTAAACAAATTGACTCTTCTCCAGTGGGAGGAGAGACAGATGAGACCACTGGGAGCCAGAATTACCGCAGCAGCCTGTCTCAGCCCTCAACTCCAAGTCCTCCCAAACCTACAGGGATATTTCAGACAAGCGCAAATAGTTCTTTTGAACCAGTAAAATCTCACTTAGTTGGGGTAAAACCAGTCGAGGCAGATCGTGCCAACATGGTGGTTGAAGTGAGGGGAACCCGTGACCAGCAGAAGAAACGCAGAGCAGCTTCCAGGATGCCTGATGTCTCTCCAGGTAACCTGGAGCAACCACCAGACAACATGGAGACCCTCACTGCACCCCAGGCCTGTCCCCTGCCGCCACATACCACCACCGCAGAAGCTGGACACACACTTCCACATACAGGGCCACCATTGGATACTATGCGCCCAACACCTGAGAAGAGGCCCTCAGTCAGGACACAGGGAGCCGTGAAGTGTGAAAGCCCAGCAACAACTCTTTGGGCACAAAATGAACTGCCAGATTTTGGTGGCAACGTCCTGTTAGCCCCAGCTGCCCCTGCGCTGTACGTGCCTGCAAAACCTCAGCCGCCAGAAGTTGTTCAGCCTCTGGCAAAGGGAGTGTCTGGGCAACAGCTGCGGAAGCCAGGTGCTGCCCTACCTCTGCAGAACCAAGATGGCCTTGGTGCTTCGGAAAACCTTGAGAACCCCCCAGAGGTGGGTGAAGAGGAGGCCCTTCCATCACAGGCCAGTTCTGGTTATGCAAGTTTGCTGTCTTCACCACCGACCGAATCTTTGCAGAATCAACCCATTCTGATTGCCCAGCCTGACCAAAGCTATAATTTGGCTCAGCCTGTTCATTTTTCCGTGTCTTTAGTGAGTCCTAACGAGAAGACTCAGTCTTGGGGAGATGCCGTAGTGGGGGAAAATGCCAAAGGGAGTAACAGCCAGCCTCCTGGTGGTGATTCTGGAGACCATGCTGCAGTATCTGGTGTCCCAGCTAATACTGCCACTGGCTTGTCTCTGTCTAACAGTACTGCCCCCAGCAGTGTGCCTCGTGGTTCTGGGTCTTCTGAAATGGTTCCTAGCCAGCCTGCCTGTTTGTTGGCTCAGTCACTGTCCTATCCGGTTCCAAAGACTCCTCTTGCAGAAAGTCAGAATCACAGTGCAGCAGGAGTTCCTCCTGAGTTTAATAGCTTTGCTGGAAGCACAGGTGTGACCTTAGTCCCGCCTGCAAGCAGTACATTGGTACCTAGTAATAATGAGAAGGCAGATCAGTGCACTAACCGTGAAGAAACAGTTGGAGCCCTAGACTTCACTCTAAACAGAACTTTGGAAAATTCTGGAAGAATGTATAGCTCATCCTTTGCAGACTGCCCAGCTTCTCAGCAAACAGTTGCCAATCATCCCAGACAATCTGGGCCTGGAACGCATAATGCAGACCATTTCTATCAGCAGGTGACTAAAGATGCACAGGACCAGAGTGGTGTGGGAAAAACCCAGCCAGAGCTCGTCCCTCCTCAGCCACAGACTTCTCCCCAGGTGCCCCAAGCACCATGTTCAGAACCTTCCAATACAGAAAGCTCATCCGCACAGGGACGGTCCCAAAGCTCAGCCCAGCCATCAAGTCCAGCTCCAGCTGACACAGGCCAGCAGCTGCTGCCTCCGCCACCTCAGTCCTCTAGTGCATCGGCTGTGTCCACCAGCTCAAGCCAGGCAGCCCCACGATCAGAGCAGCCCTGGCTGCACCCACCACCTCCAAATGCATTTGGCCCACCACCTCCAGACCTGGCATCCCACTACTATTACAGACCGTTGTACGATGCCTACCAGTCCCAGTACCCCTCACTCTATCTGTCTGATCCTGGGACAGCCTCTCTGTATTACCAGGTAAGAGTGCCAGTGTTCAGCCATCTTACTGCCCTCACTTTGGTTCGTTGTATTTCTTCTCTCCAAGCCTTCACAGTCCACCTGAGAAAAGTTCTCTCTGGCTACCACCCAGCTCTTCCCTTAGGCTCCTACCAACAGCAGCTCATTGAATTGCTTGTAATGAATTGCTGTTGCTAATTTTTTTTTTAAATACAACACAGCATCCCATTTTATATGACAAAAAAAGGCCCCTTTCTTGTAACACCTGTCTATTTGGTGCAGAATTAGAGCTCTGTGTTGCAAAGTTTATCCTCTGGAAGCTCATATGTTTGTTGATTTGTTTTTTTTGTCAGACTGGGGCTTGAACCCAGAGCCTGGGCACTGTTGCTGAGCTCTTTTGCTCAAGGCTAGTGCTCTACTACTATGAGCCACAGCACCACTTCTGGTTTTCTGGTGGCTAATTGGAGATAAGAGCCTCACGGACTTTTCTGCTTGGGCTGGCTTTGAACTGTGATCCTCAGATCTCAGCCTGAATAGCTAGGATTACAGGTGTGAACCATCAGCACCCAGCTTTTTACATGTTTTATTGTTTAGCGAAGGTTGGTTCCTGGGCTCAGCCTCTTAAAAGCTCAGTATGCCACCCTGCCTGGGTTTTACATAGTTTGAACCCCCCAAGCCAGCCAGCGTTAAGAAACAACAGGAGTAATGCTAGACATCTTGTAAGTCTTTTCTGGGAATCTTTTTCTAGAAAGGAGCCTAGACAGTATTTCCACACCACGGAGCCCACATCTGCTTGACCTGGGGACAGGAGAATGAGAGGAGCCACAGGCTGCTGTGGCTCTTACTGGGACTGAAGCGTGGAAATACTTTCATATGAGCACATTTTTTTCTTTATGTTGCTGTCGTTTCCAATGGTGGTCAGAAACAACTTTTTTCATTATCTGCCGGGCAGTGGCAGAGTTGAAGCAGTTATACACAGGAGGATGAGTTCTAGCTCATATGTATTTTGTCTTACCTCCTTTCAGATTTTCTCATGTTCAGACACAGGCTCAGGCCATGGTTCTGTAGTGAGGCTACCTATGACTTGCAGGTTCCAATGGGTCAGTGGTCTTCTTGCTTGGCTGAGGTGGTGACTAAAGCAGGACATGAATGATCACAGGCCTTGTCAGTGGCGGTCTGAAGAGGCTCACGCCTCATGGTGCCCTCAGGAAGTCGCTGCCCGCTGGCAAGGCCTTTGTGGATCTGTCTGGGTTGTCTTCTCAAGGCCTGGGCTGACAGCCTGAGGTCGACCCTCTGTCTCTCTGTTCACATGAAGGAAGCCTGCCTACAGTCCTGCTTTTGGAGAGTGATCATCTGAAATCACAAGCTCAAGCTGGATGCTCGATAACTGACTGCTTGTTTTGGAGTCTAACTGCCTAAACCTCCTTCCCACAGGACGTCTACGCCCTGTATGATCCTCGATACAGGCCCTATGACAGCTCAGCCTCCGCTTACACAGAGAACTACCGCTACCCAGATCCTGAGCGGCCCAGCTCCCGAGCAAGCCACTGCTCTGACCGGCCCACAGCCAGGTGGGAACACATCCACACTGCTGCTTTACTTTAATGCCTGACAGGTGTTTGTGTGGCCACGATAGTGACTTGATGACTGGAAACATTCTGTGTCTGTAAAGGATTGTACAAACTTACGTATGTTGGTATATTTTCACATGCAATCCCAATAGAATTGGTCAGTTACCATTTGTCCCCACCTGCTGGTCAGGCCAGACCTTATACAGAGCCACAAAGAAGCGGCTTCTGTGCCATTCAGGGACAAGTGGTGGTTCCCTGTCACCAGGCCCCTCTGTTGTCCTGGCAATCAGCTGCTGGCTGCACAAGGCTCTTTTAACTAGTTCAGCTTCCTCTGAAGTCTCCAGACACCCGGGAAGACTAGTCACAAAGATGGAGTAATTTGTGGATGGATCTGTATTCTGTACCTGGCTCTGCCTCCTTTGCTAGAAGGGTTACATCTGTTTCTGGCCTGCATTTCCTGTACTACTGCTAGCCATGGCTCTGCTTTGTAATCATGCAACAGAGATTTGGAAAGAACCATGGTGTGTGCCCTCTGAGTAAGCCTGTAAGCTAGGTCAAAGTCCACTGTGTCTTAGAGCTCCAGAGTCGGCTTTTGAGCTATGTCTATGCAGGGCCATTGGTGGCTTTGAGCAAACAATGGGTGTGGGTCCTGGTCACTTCTGACTTTGCCACCTCAGTTCCTGTGGTCATTCTTTGCCAGAGTTTTGAATGTTGCTCATAGGAGTGAGCTTTGCCCTGAGGACACACTGCTCATAAGCCTAGCAGTGTGAACATCTAGTTACTAATGTACAAAGCCTCAGTGCTTGTTTTCAAAAGGTTCCATGTGCTAGTTCTTCAAAGTTTTGTGGCTTATCTGAAGAGCAAAGGCTTTGCTGTGAATCTTTGCCTGTTTAACTGACTTCAGTGTACTTTCCCCCAAAGACAGACACTGAACCACATGTGTGGCTCTTTATGAAGTTCAATGCTATTGATACTGTTTCTAGAGATCTAATTCTTTAATTGAGGTGCTGAGCTGTAGATGAGTTGTAGAGCACCTGCCTAACTTATGTGGGGCTCTGAATTCTATCCCTAGCATTGAGCAAGAGGCAGAGATAGATATACAGAGAAGGACTCAGACAGTGAAAGAGTTCATTCAAGCCTTAGGACCAGCAGAAAAAGAATTATAAGAGTACTAGAGGAGCTCCAAATCTCAACTTTTGTTCTTTGTTTTTTGTCGGTGTTTGTTTGTTGGTCATGGGGCTTGAACCCTGGGCCTGAGCACTGTCCCTCAGCTCTTCAGCTCAAGGCTAGTGTTCTACCACTTGAGCTACAGTGCCACTTTTGGTTTTCTGGTGGTTTATTGGAGATAAGAGTCTCATGATTTTCCTGCCTGCCTTTGAACTGCGATCCTCAGATCTCAGCCTCCTGAGTAGCTAGGATTACAGGTGTGAGCCAACAGTACCCAGCTGTTTTTTTGTTTTGGTTTGGTCTTTGGGGGTTTTTTGCACACTAATTGAACTCAGGGCCTGGGTATTGTCCCTTAGCTTTTTCATTCAAGGCTAATACTCTACCACTTGAGCCACAGCTCCACTTCCAGCTTTCTTTTTGGTGGTTAATTGGAGATGAGATTCTCATGGATTTCCTGCCTGAGCTGGTTACAAATTACAGTCCTTAGATCTCAGCCTCCTGAAAGATGGGATTACAGGCAAGAGCCTGTAAGCACAAGGCTTAAATCTCAGCTTTTCTTTGGCTCAGATTAGGGCCATGAGTAGGTCTAGGCCTATAGAATGCAGATGTATATCAGGCTTAGGGGATCCAGCTCTGCTCATAGTTTACGCTCTGTCTCCCAAGGTCACATGGAGTCCACACTAGTGGTTGGGCCTAACAACTATTGAAATTGACTTTTTTTTTTTTTTTTTTTGTCAGTCATGGGGCTTGAACTCAGGGTTTGGGTGCTGTCCTTAGCTTTTTCCCTTAAGGCTAGCACTGTGCCACTTTGAGTCACAGCCCCTTCTGGTTTTTTGGTAGGTAGTTGGAGATAAGAGTCTCACAGACTTTCCTGCCTGTGTTGGCTTTGAGCTGTGCTTCTTAGATCTCTGTCTCCTGAGTAGGTAGTATTACAGGTGTGAGTCACAGGTGCCCCACTAAAGTTGACGTTTTTAGTTGGTTAAAATCAATTTACGTTGTTTTCGTTCTGCTAAACATATTAAAAACTCCTAGGATGTAGCACTAAGGATAAAAAATGTGTTAGTTTTCTTAGTACTGTCAAGTAGTGATTTTGTTGAGCTAAATTTCAGTTAGCTACAAGGTGGGAAATTCATAACCTCAGCTCTCTTACCATTTTGGTCTTGTAATTAGTGTTTTTTCATAACCAGATGGTTTTGGTAAGTGCTCGCTGCCATGGTATGATGTGTACTACTGACATTTTGCCACACTTCAGTAGGTAATGTGTTCAACAGCTCTGTGTTTTTTCAGGCAAGGGTATCCTGAAGGATACGGTAATTCCAGGAGTGGGTGGAGCAGTCAGAGTGACTACTATGCAAATTATTACTCCAGCCAGTATGATTATGGAGGTATGTTCAAGAATTTAGAGATTAGCAAGTGCAGTGTCCATATGACTCTGTGTGAAAAGGCTGCTGTGTGTGGGTCATACTCTGCTGTGTGTTTTGAGCAAACTTTTTCTTTAAATTATCTCTTCCTGTTCTTATTCAAAGGACAATAGTTGAAAATTCTTTGTGTCTAAGAGTAATCACATTGATGGCTTCTATCCTATGTCATGCTACATCTTTGTCATAATGGTGGCTGCCTTGACTTTCTAACCAAGTATAGTGAACACTAGTTTTTGCTGTATTGTCCATTTGACTACTCAACTGTGAACTGATGAAATGGAAATAAATGAAAACCTAGCTGTTTAGTCTCATTGTCTCAGAAGCCACCAGAGGCAAGTCGCTGCTTATTGGTGGGGGACAGTGGATGTGGGACATCTGGTTGAGTTGGTCTGGTACTTCTTGGCTAGCCTCCAGACCTGCTCCCAAGCAGGACAGGCATCTCAGAGAACAGGCCCACAGAGAAGGAGAGTTCTTTTGTCTGTTCTAGCTGTACTTTTTTTTTTTTTTTTTGGTCAGTCATGGGGCCTGAACTATGGGCCTAGGCACTGTCCCTCAGCTCTTCAGCTCAAGGCTAGCGCTCTACCAGAGCCATAGGGCCACTTCCGGCTTTTTCTGCTTCTATGGTGCTGAGGAATTGAACCCAGGGCCTCGTGCATGCAAGGGAAGCACTCTACCACTAAGCCACCTTCCCAGCCCCTAGCTGTACATTCTTATACCTCAGGCTCCACAGCTCCGGAGCGCCTGATGTGTCCATGTTTTGCCTCAGTTTCCGAGAAGGGCTCTTTCCCTCTTAATGTATGTATTCATTTCATTTTATTTTTGCCAGTCCTGGGGCTTAAACTCAGGGCCTAGGCATTGTCCCTGAGCTTCTTTTGCTCAATGCTAGCACTCTATCACCTGAACCACAGTGCCACTTCTGGCTTTTTCTGTTTATGTGATTCTGAAGAATCAAACCCAGGGCTTTGTGCATGCTAGGCAAGCACTCTACCACTAAGCCACATTCCCAACCCTGAATTATTTCTTAATTTCTTCTGGATCACTTTAGGAAGAAGAAATATTAGTAAAACTTATAGTCAAGTGATTGGGAATTAAAAATTAAAAAGTAGTATTTGGGGCTCAGGATATAGTTCAATGGCAGAGTTCTTTCTTAGTCTGTTCTTTTTTTTTTTTTTTTTGGTTGGTCTTGGGGCTTGAACTCTGGGCCCGGGCACTGTCCCTCAGCTCCTCAGCTCAAGGCTAGCACTCAACCATTTGAGCCACAGCGCCACTTCCAGTTTTCTGAGTGGTTTATTGGAGATAAGTGTCTCACAGACTTTCCTGCCCAGGCTGGTTTTGAACCACTGTCTTCAGATCTCAGCCTCCTGAGTAGCTAGGATTATAAGTTGAGCCACCAGCACCCACAGATGTCTGTTTTCTTTCCGTTCAATAGTAAACGTGTTTCAGCTGGGCACTGGTGGCTCACAGCTGTAATCATATATGGATCATGCTCAGCATAAGGCTGAGATCAGAGGATGGAGGTTTGAAGCCAGCCTGGGCAGGAAAACTGTGAGATTCTTATCTCCAGTTCACTGCCAAAAAGCCAGTAGTGGATCTGTGTCTCACGTGCTTAAACACTAGCCTTGAGGGGAAAAAAAAAAAGAGCTTGGGGACAGTGCCCAGGCCTTGAGTTATAGTCCAGGACTAGCACAAAAAAAGAAAAAAGAAAAGAGAAAAGAAATACCTTGAACGGTTGCCCACAGCTGTGTGGTGTCTCAGAGGCAGGATGCACCTGGTGTTTGTGTTGTGAAGGTCCATACTCTAGGGCCAGGTCCATCATCCTGAGCAGTTGGATCCTTGGGAGCCCTGGTGTCCTCAGCAGGGGGGATAATACAAGATGACTGCTCCAGGAGAGCTGGATGGTTCTTCCATGTGTGCCCCACTGA
Source organism: Dipodomys merriami (assembly GCF_024711535.1). Taxonomy (NCBI): domain Eukaryota; kingdom Metazoa; phylum Chordata; class Mammalia; order Rodentia; family Heteromyidae; genus Dipodomys; species Dipodomys merriami. The sequence continues at coordinate 48,979,248 of NW_027202382.1, read as the reverse complement.
CCCTTCTTCCTGAATTTGCAGACCCGGGTCGCTGGGAACGTTACCATGGTTCCAGACTCAGGGATACCCGTGTCTGGGACCGAAGGCCTTGGTATGATGCCGAGCCCGACCCATACAGGAAGGAAACCTATGCTTATGGGGACAGGTGGGTAATAGCATTCAGCTGAAGGAGTTTAGGTTAAGCCTTGTCATGTGCTTGCTTACCTACTCTCCTGTCTTTGAGTTCATCAGAGAGCTTGCCTGATACTTGGAAAGAGGAAGGGCTGGCCATATCTCCGGGGCTTCCAGCTCTGGGCTTTGGGAGGAGAACCAGCCTACCATGAATGCCTGCCTGCACGGTGGCTCTGGGGTTGCCTTCTGTCTGGCCCCCTCTTTCCTCCATCCATGTCTCTTTGTCCTGCCATGGCCCAGAGAAGAGACGACACTGGAAGTGTATCTGCATTGTGTTCTCTGAGGCCACCCGGGTTGAACTTGGGGATGCTTCAGAATGAGGACTGCCTTGGGATGGAAGGGAGGATGGTGGAGGGCCAGCCCAGCCTTTGGAGTTAGCTGGTAGATGCGTGTCACCCCCAGGGGTTGTCCTGTCTCTTGTTCTTTGCCCTGAGCTCCTGTTTCCTCTAGGCTTGAAAAGTGTGATGATCACTGGAGATATGACCCTCGCTTCACGGGGAGCTTTGATGATGACACTGAGCCTCATAGGGACCCTTATGGGGAGGAGGTCGACCGACGCAGCGTCCACAGCGAGCACTCAGCTCGGAGCCTGCGCAGTGGGCATAGTCTGCCCAGCCGCCGCAGCAGCCTCAGCTCACACTCACACCAGGTGCGCCCAGTAGGATGGGCGGGCATTTCTGTCTAGCTCAGTTCCATGGTTCCAACAGTGTGCCCACCACCTGCTTTTTTTTTTTTAATTGTGATTAAGTGATTACATAATTTCCCAAATTTCACAGTATTGTGGGATAGTGATGCTCAGTTAAAGTCACAAACACATTCTAACTTTCCTGGAGCAAATTGTCTATCACAGTCTATAACATTTATGAGTTCTATGAGGTTTGCGATAGTTATTTCTTCCACATTGGGTGGTATGTACATTTCTTTTGTTTTGCATAGCATCAGCTGTTTCCTCTATCCCATTTTTGTTCCCTCCCTCCCATCGCTGCCATTGAGTTGCTTAGTTCATTTTGGTCAATGTCCAGTGCAGCTAATGGGTCCCGCTGTTGTATGTTTTTCCCTGATTCCCTCTAGTTCTGTGTCGTATTCCTGGTTCCCCTCCGGTGTACACATAAGATGCCATACATGTGATCAGCAGCATGGGGTTATTTAGTAGTGGTTCGACCAGATGATTGGAAGTTCTTTGTTTCTTAAGTCCTGTTAATTTTGTGCCCACCACCTTCTTGATGCTTGCGGGAGCTCACTTTCCCTGCTTGCTTTCTTTCCCAAGAGTCAGATTTACAGAAGCCAAAACGTGACTACTGGTTCCTTTGAGGCCCCGCCTCCTTCTGGCTCATTTCATGGCGATTATGCCTATGGCACCTATGGCAGCAATATCGGCACTACCCATGGCTTTCCAGAGTATGGCTATCCTGTTGACGGCACCTGGCCTGCCGTGGAGCAAGGTGTGTTTTCAGCAGCACTGAGGGAGGCTACCAGTGGGTCAAAAGGAGAAGTAGGTTCTTTTTGTTGAAACTTAGTGTCACTAAGTAGTGCAAGTGTCTTGGATAAGTCCAAGATCCTCCTGCCTGACATCCTACCCTGTAGGAGTCAGTTCTTGATTGGGATTTCTGAGGGGCGGGCCTGGCCTGGCACCTCTGTGCATCCTAAGGTCAGAATGGTAGAACTGGGGATGCAAGTCAGTGCTGGCCCTTGGATGCCCCTGGGGCCAGGTCCACACATGTGTTGTTACAATGTGTATTTCTGAGGATAGGCCCTTGGAGGTACTGCCCATGGCCCCAGCACTGGCCATGTCTGTGAGCAGTCTTGGAGGAAACTTCATTTCCCCTTGGTAGACTTGTTCTGTGTATCTATCTGACTGAGCAAGTCTTGCTTCTGGAGGCTTCCAGAACACAGAAATCCCCTTGGACTAGCATTGGTCTTTCTCCTAGTCTCTCTTCTTTCTTTTCTCCTTGCCTGTTTGACTGTGTCTTTGTGGTTGGGTGCTCTGTGGTGGTCAGGCCAAGCTGAGCCAGTGGAGCTGCTCAGGAGTCGGACTGTACTTGTGGAGCACAGGGAGCAGCAAGCCAATGGCTTCTTCTGTTGAATTGTTTGCAGTTCCATCAAGACCGACTTCTCCTGAGAAGTTTTCAGTGCCTCACATCTGTGCCAGGTTTGGACCTGGCGGTCACCTCATTAAGGTGGTTCCTAACCTGCCTTCGGAAGGACAGCCTGCACTGGTCGAGATCCATAGCTTGGAGGTAAGGCTAGGGACCCTCTGTGCCACATGCCTTATCATTTACTTATTTTTATTTATGTTTTTGGTCTGTCATGGGGCCTGTCTCTGAGATCTTTCTGGGTAGTGCTAACCACTTTGAGCCATAGTACCACTTCCAGTTTTCTGGTAATTAATTGGAGATAAGAGTTTCACAGACTTTCCTGCCCAGGCTGGCTTTGAACCACGATTCTTAGATCTCAGCCTCCTGAGTAGGTAAAATTACAGGCGTGAGCCACCAGCACCCAGCTGGGTTGGATTTTTCTACAACCAACTTGACTCTTGTGTTTGGAAACACAGACCTGGGAATTGATTGTTTTGTTTTGTTTTCCTTTTTTGGCAGCCCTGGGATTTGAACTAAGGGCCTCATACTTGCTAGACAGGTACTCCACAACTTGAGTCATGCCCCCAGCTCTTGTTTGCTTTAGTTCTTTTTTGAATAGGATTTTGCTTTATTTGCTCAGGCTGGCCTTGATTGCAGTCAGCCTCTCTATCAGCTCTCTCTCATTACCTTGGATGAACCAGCTTGTTGAGGTCTTGCTAACTTTTTCTGCCAGACTGGCCTCAAACTCTGACCTTTCTTATCTCTGCCTCCTTAATAGCTAAGATTGCTGGTGTGATTCACCTTGCCCATCCTTCTGGGAAACATTTATGCCTCTGAAGCTACAACCTGGGGAGTTTTTGTTTGGTGGAGGGTTTTTCACATAGTAGTTGGTCTTTTAAGCAACTGCTGTGGGTGTTAGATTTAGCACTTCTGCATTTTTTTTTTTTTTTTTTTTTTTTTTATTGGTCGTGGGGCTTGAACTCTGGGCCTGGGCGCTGTCCCTCAGCTCTTCAGCTCAAGGCGAGCGCTCTACCACTTGAGCTACAGTGCCACTTCCGGTTTTCTGGTGGATTATTGGAGATAAGAGTCTCACGGTCTCTCCTGCCCGGGCTGGCTTTGAACCGTGATCCTCAGATCTCAGCCTCCTGAGTAGCTAGGATTACAGGCGTGAGCCACCAGCCCCTGGCTGATGTTTTGTATTTTTATTCACATCTTTTGATTTTGATTTGGGGGGTGTTGGTATGGACAGGTGGAGAGGGTGCTGTGAGGGAGTCTGGAGCAGTAGCAGCAGGCTGAGGGGCAGAGGCACCAAGTATATCTGTCATAGCCCCTGTGGGCCCACTGACAAAACCGTGTGCCCCACATAGCAAGATAGGCAGGGTCTCAGGAGGGCATCTGCATCCTGGGCTCTTGGTGCAGGCAGCATTCGAGGCTTGGACCACATGTGTGAGCTACTTCCTGTCCCCTCTGCTTTTAGACTTTACTGCAGCACACACCCGAGCAGGAGGAGATGCGCTCCTTCCCCGGACCTCTCGGCAAGTAAGTTCCTCGTTGGTGTCTTGAGTCTGCACAGAGGCAGTTGCTGAGTTTGGCTTCACAGCCCTGGCCTCCATTCTCAGAATACTTGTTCTTCTTTCAGAGACGACACCCATAAAGTGGATGTTATTAATTTTGCACAGAACAAAGCTACAAAATGTTTGCAGAATGAAAACTTGATTGACAAAGAGTCTGCAAGTCTTCTATGGAATTTTATTATTCTGTTGTGCAGACAGAATGGGGTACGTTCCTCTCCTTGTAGAATGTCCTCTCTGTTGACCTTTGGTGTCAGGATCATTCCTGTGTGTGTCGTAGTGTCAGGCCTGCCACACCAAGAAGGCATCTTGGCTTCAGCCTGGGGAGAGGAGGGAAGGCAGGATGCTGTGTGGGGCATGCTGAGAGGTCTCAGCCCTTTAGCCCCATCAAGGACACACTTGTGTCTTTGGTGTTCTAACTTGCCACCTGCACTCAGCTGATCAGGACTCTCATCTGACAGCATCAGGGGCCTGTCTTGTCACCTTGCTGGAACCCCTGTTCACATTAAAGCCTTGTGTTGCTCCCCCCTCTCCCTGGTGGCCTTACAGACCGTGGTGGGGACCGACATCGCAGAGCTATTGTTACGAGATCATAGGACAGTGTGGCTTCCTGGGAAGTCACCCCATGAAGCCAACCTCATAGACTTCACTAATGAGGCTGTGGAACAAGCGGAGGAGGAGGAGTCCGGTGAAGCGCAGCTCTCATTCCTCACCGACAGCCAGACAGCCACCAGCAGCAGCATGCTTGAGAAGGAAACCGAACGGTTCCGAGAGCTTCTGCTCTATGGCCGCAAGAAGGTGTGTGGTCTTGAGGCCAACCCCAGGTGCCTCTGTACTTACCCCTTTTGTTCTTGGTGTTGCATGGTCCTGAAGCCCCTGGCCCCTCCACATTCCACTGTTGTTGGCGTTAGGCCCTCAGTGGGGAGGGGACTGTCCCCTCCTGGAGCATCTGCAGATCCTAGGTGGCACAGTAGTCTGGGTCCTAGTTACAGAGTGAGGTGACTCACACAAATCCCAAATGCATTGCAGGATGCTTTGGAGTCTGCAATGAAAAATGGCTTGTGGGGTCACGCTCTGCTGCTTGCAAGTAAGATGGACAGCCGGACACATGCCCGTGTCATGACCAGGTAAGACAGCTGTCACACAGTCCTTGGTAGGTGCTAAGCCCATGGCTGCAGCACACACGTGCCCTGCTGTGCTCTGAGGATGCCAAGCTTGAGCTCTGAGCTTACTGGGTTTTTTTTTCCTTGGGTCAAACTATTGAGCAATTTTTAATTTTTTTTGTCAACTGATTAATATTTTCAGTGGTATTGGGATTTGAACTCATGACCGTGCACTTGTTAGGCAGGTGTTCTACCACGGATTCATTCCTCCAGTCCTTTTTCACATTGGTTATTTTTGAGGTAAGGTCTTGATCCCAGGATAGCTTGGATAGACGTACACCACCATGAACAGCTTCTGCCTTGGAGACAAAGTTTCATAGACTTAACTTCCTGGGCTGGCCTGGAACTGTGATCTTCCCAAGCTCCACCTTTTGTGCCACCACAGCTAGCTATTGGTTGAGAAGGGGTTTTGAGAAAACTTTTTTGCCCAAGCTAACCTTGAACTATGATCTTCCCTTTCTCAGCCTCCTAAGTAGCTAGGATTGTGGAGGTGAGCCACTGGCACCCAGCTGGTTTCCAGTATTTCCTTTAAGACCTCAAATTCCCTGTTCTTTGCCCTTTTTATGCTTTTTGAAGCTGAGATAGCTGTCATCTGCCAAGGCTAAACTTCAATCTGACCATTAATAAAAGAGCTGAAATTAGACTTCAGGGTTTTTTCTGTAACTGAGTCAAAGTTAAATCTTTCTTTTCTCGTGTCCACCTAGGTTTGCCAATAGTCTTCCGATCAATGACCCTCTGCAGACAGTCTATCAGCTCATGTCCGGGCGGATGCCTGCTGCATCCACGGTGAGTGCTGCATTGGGCCCTGCACTGTTGGGTTTGTTCTCATTAAAGACTTCATCACAGGGGCTGGGAAGGTGGCTCAGTGGTAGAGTGCTTGCCTTGCATGCATGAGGCCCTGGGTCCAATTCTCAGCACCACATAAACAGAAAAGGCTGGAAGTAGTGCTGTGACTCAAGTGGTAGAGAGCTAGCCTTGAGCTGAAGAGCTCAGCAACAGCGCCCAGGCCCAGAGTTGAAGCCCCATGACCAACCAAAAAGGAAAAAAAAACACACAAAAAAAAACAGACTTTATCACAGGATCTGAGACTTTAGTTTCTCTTTGAGTTCATGTCTGTATATGTGTATGCATTGGTACTGGAGCTTGAACATAGGCTGGGTGCTATCCCTGAGCTTCTTTAAAAAGCTCAAATTTGTGCTCTACCACTTGAGCCACAGCTCTACTTCTGTCTTTTTGGTGGTTAATTGGAGATAAAAATCTCACAGACTTAGGCTGGGAAGGTGGCTCAGTGGTAGAGCGCTTGCCTGCATGCCTGAGGCCCTGGGTTTGATTCCTCAGCACCACATAAGCAAAAAGAAAAAAAGCCGCAAGTGGCGCTGTGGCTCAAGTGGTAGAGCACTAGCCTTGAGCTGAAGAGCTGAGGGACAGCGCCCAGGCCCAGAGTTCAGGCCCCATGACCGGACCCCCCCCCCCAAAAAAAAAAAAAAAAAACACAGACTTTTCGGCCCTGCCTGGCTTTGAACCACAGTCGTCAGATCTCAACTTCCTGAATAGCTTGGATTACAGGCCATGAGCCACCAGTTCCCAGCTTGACTTATGTTGCTCAGCTTTCTCATTGGGCTTGACCATTAGGGAATTAGTGGTGTTCTTCTGAGGATGAGGATATGTTTTGTGTTCTGATTGTAGTGTTGTGGAGATGAGAAGTGGGGAGACTGGAGGCCACATCTTGCTATGGTGTTATCCAACCTGAACAACAACATGGATGTGGAATCCAGGACCATGGCCACAATGGGCGATACTCTAGGTGGGTCGGTGGGGTGGCCATTGGCTGTGCTCTCTCCTGCAGAGCCCTGGCTTTGTTGTTAGTGTCTTTGGTCACGTCACTGGGAAAGGAGGATGTCTCGGAACTGAAGGGCGCTGCTCCATCTCTCCTCAGCCTCCAAAGGCCTTTTGGACGCTGCACACTTCTGCTACCTGATGGCTCAAGTTGGATTTGGGGTTTACACGAAGAGAACCACAAAACTTGTCTTGATAGGCTCAAATCACAGGTGAGGAGTGCAGCGGGGCCGCGTCTATTTTCCTTCAAGAAGAAAACGATTCCCCTCTGTTAATTGAGAAATGGCCAGCCTTATAATTGGTCACTTTTTCAATTTCCTTCCCCAACAGTTTGCCATTTTTGAAGTTTGCCACCAATGAAGCCATCCAGAGGACAGAGGCCTATGAGTATGCTCAGTCCCTTGGGGCCCAGACCTGCCTCTTACCCAATTTCCAGGTAAGCAAGAGCATGTGGCATGGCTTTTGTGTATGTGTTGGGGGGGAGCAGTGTTGAAAGACTTGATTGTTTTTAAAAAGTATTTTTATTGTTACTTTAGTTTTTAATTTTTATATGTTTATTATGTTATTACATATTTTTATTAAATATTGGTATATGGGAGGTTGTAGTTACATAAGTCGGGTAGAGAGTACATTTTCTCTTGGACAGTGTCACTGCATCCCTTGCTCCCTCCCAGTTTTTCTCTCCTGTCCCTACCCACAAGTTGTATAGTTCATTTTCCACACAGTGTCTAGTGATTCTTTGGGTTTTTTTGAACTCTCATACAAATAATGATGAGATTTAGGAGGGGACATCTTGTAGAGATGTTTAATCAATGCTCAAAAGCTAAGTGATACTGAGGATATTTGTTAGCATTTTGGTTCTTAAAATATTCATCATTGCCGGGCGCTGGTGGCTCACGCCTGTAATCCTAGCTACTCAGGAGGCTGAGATCTGAGGATCACAGTTCAAAGCCAGCCCGGGCAGGAGAGACTGTGAGACTCCTATCTCCAATAAACCACCAGAAAACCGGAAGTGGCGCTGTAGCCCAAGTGGTAGAGCGCTCACCTTGAGCTGAAGAGCTGAGGGACAGCGCCCAGGCCCAGAGTTCAAGTCCCACGGCCGACAAAAAAAAAAAAAAAAAAAAAAAAATCAACATTACAAACCATTCAAGTACTTTGACATAAGCTGTGTTTAGCAAGGGCCGTGGTAGGCCGCAGTGTGCATATGAAGTGGTTAGCAGAGTTAGTGGAGAGTCTGGCCCCACTGCTGGCCATGTCAGAGACATTGCAGGGGAAGAGAACGGGTTGATTAGAAGCTTAGTTATTTGACCTTAGAGCCTCAGAGGATAAGGCTTAGAGGATAAGGGGTGATGGTGGGTGGTATTGGTAATAAGACATCCAGAGAGAGTCAAACATACAGCATCTTCTCAGGAAACACAGGGAAAGCCCGGGGACAGTGAAGCTGTGTCTGTTGTTGCAGGTGTTCAAATTCATCTATTCTTGTCGCCTGGCTGAGATGGGGCTTGCCACCCAGGCCTTCCACTACTGTGAAGTGATCGCCAAGAGTATCCTGGCGCAGCCTGCCGCTTTCTCCCCAGTGCTCGTCACCCAGCTGGTGCAGGTGGGGAGTCAGGATACTGAAAGCTTCTCAGACCTGTCTTGGAGTTAAGATACTGAATTGTCCTTTGGCTTGGGTTTACAGTGTTAGCACAGGAGTTCTTCAGGTATGTCATGCCAATGTGGAAGCCGAGCAGTAAGCTTCTCTGTGAGCAGGCTCCTTGTTCCAGGTGATTGAGGCAGATTAACCTGGAGGTCAAGAGCTCCCCCATGCAGTTCCACAGCTAAGGTGGTCCTGGCTGCACGTTTGCAAGCCTATTCCTTACACATCTGATGGAGTGTGTGGCCAGCTGCCAAAGGTTGGTGTGGAGAACACTCCGCCTCTGTCCACACACTGTGGCCCCATTGTGTGAGGTGTCAAGTAGTTCCTTTCCTGAGCCATATACTCATGATACTTAGGGAAGCTTGTTATCATGGAAGCATTTGAGTCTACACAAAAGTACAGAGACTGAGGAGTCCCCTGTCCCCATCCCTCAGTTTTAGTAGTCACCAACACAGGCCATACTTGTTTCGTCTTACCCAGCATGGCCTCGCAATATCCCTTCCTCCTGGGAAGGGATGTGAGCATGAGGACAAGGGAGTCAAGGATACATGGTCAGTTGCTGGCTGATCGTCAGGCCCGCTGATCCCACAAGCATGTGAGGTCTACAGAGAACTCCACTGTTTAGGTTCTGATTACCCACCTGCATTTGCCAATTAAAACCTTAACGTCCCATTTAACACTGTCAGGATACTGTGTTTTGCTAGTGTCACCTGCACTAGCAGTTTCTCTGTTCCTCTGGGCTTCTAGATGGCTTCCCAGTTACGCCTCTTCGACCCTCAGCTCAAGGAGAAGCCGGAGGAGGAATCCTTTGTGGAGCCTGCCTGGCTGGTACAACTGCGATGTGTGGAGAGGCAGATCCAGGTATGCCTTCTGACAGCACAGCCCTGACCTAGGCCTTGGCCTGTAAATGTGTGACAAGATGGTTTGTGCCCATTCTCATACTGCAGATGTTCAACTGCAGCAATTAACATAGGAAATGTGTATATTGCAGGAATTTCCTAATTGTACAGAAAGGACATTGGGTATTGTGGAGGCAGCGATCAGATCAGCAGGCAGAAGGCTGTGTGTAGGGCTGCCTGGGCTGGTAGTAGAATGTTGTATGTAGGCTCTCACTCTGTTCTCCTTTAGGAGGGGGCTGTGCTATGGAACCAGGATGGAGCAGACCCCCAGCAGTGTCCCAGCACACCAAGCTCTGAGGTAGAGCAGTTGGATGGTGCAGGAATTGGCCAGCCAGCAGGACTGGGAGCTGACAATCCCCTACTGATGGGGAGCACGGAGCCCCTGAGCCAGGACGTGCAGCTGCTGCCCTCAGGTGGGACATTGCTCTCTGATACCTGCTTTTGGGCAGGGAACTTATTTTGGTTTTTTGCTGCCATGAGAATTGAGACATTGTGTGCCACCACAGTAGTTTGTGGGAGCCCAGGACCCCTTGGTCTCCACATTTCCCTTTATGTAAATTCTTCTGTTGAGCTCATCAAGTCCCAAAGCTTCAGATAGTCATCTGCTGATGTCGCTGATCCCCCGTCCTGGTGGCCCCGTCCCCTGAGTCTGCCTTTTTGGCTGTTTGTGCCTGTGGGAACCTGGTGAACGTGCACCATTAGGACAAAGCCCCTGCCACACCTGCCCCGCATCTGCTTCCCCTTGTTCTCTTCTTAGGAAAGGGCACCCCATCCCTCCTGGAGTTGGGGTCCACACCTCTCTTATTCATGCCCCGTAACTCCTTCCTGGATGGGAGAGTAGCAGCTTACATCTGGGATGTGCCCACAGCAGCCCCCAGACACTGACCTCCAGTACCGCCCCTCCCTTCCCACTTGGTATTCCAGTCAAATAACTGACTCAACTGCCACCAGTCCCACCCCTTCACAGTCTGCCCACCTACTCCACCTTCTGAGCCAAGTCCATGGACTCCCCATCCACTCTGGTTGGCTTTTTCTCTCAGGGATGGTTTTCTTTATCCTTGTTTCATTTCCCCAGGACAGTTTCGTTTCATTTAATTTCTTTTTATCTTTTGTGCCAGTGATAGGGCTTAAACTAAGGGCCTAGCAACTTTTACTTGGCTTTTTCACTCAAGGTTGGCACTCTACCACTTGAGCCTCACCTCCACTTTTGAGTTTTTGTTAGTTAATTGGTGGTTGGACTCTCTCAGATTTGTCTGCCCTCACTGACTTTAAACTGGAATCTTCAGGTCTAAGCCTCCTGAGTAACGGATTACAGACATGAGCCACCAGTATCTGGCTCATTTTATTGTTTAAATACTGGGTCTTGCTGTGTTACCCAAAAGTTAGCACTTCAAGCAATCTCCTGCCTCTGCTTCCTGAGTAGCCGGAACCACAAGCACGTACTCCTGTGCCTGGTTTTCTCTGCTTTTGTTCATGGTGCACCCCTTGCCCTGGTGGGATGGCAGGCCACGGGTCCTGCTCTGGGCATGAGTGACCCATTTGACTTCTGGTAGTGAAGGAGAGGGCTCCATAAACATAGCAGCACCCAAGCCAGGTGTGGTTTGGGGATCATACTGTGGGTTGAGGCCCCTGCCCCAACACGTGATGGGTACCAGTGTCCATTCTGCTCTTAGCCTTGAGAAAATGAGTGTTGACCTTTTCTCTAGACCCCTGATTTGGGGGGGAGGGGAGGGGATGGCTTCAGCCACCCCTGTGTAAGAGAAGCATGGCGATGCACGGTGTCTGCCTCCTGTGCACACTCAGCCTTGACGACCCCAGACTCATGCTTTCCCATTGTGCCCTGCAGCTCCACAGACGCTCCCTGATGACCAGCCAGCCCATCCTGCCAGGGTGCCAATGTTCCCTGTGCCGCTGTCCCGGGGCCCCCAGGAACTAGATCCTGGCTATGGATCTCAAGGATCTGCACTTGGCCTCCCAGAACATGCCAGGCCTGATGCTGCAGCTCCGCATCTGGGATTACCCCTGCCACCGGGGGCACTGCCACACCCAGAAAGTGGCCCCCTGCGCCAGGAGACCAGGAGCCTGGACCCAGGTGTGTCTTGTGGTACTCTCCTAAGGGCAGAACTACATTGGCCTCCATATTGAGGCATTGCTTGTGGACCAAAAGTTCTATTACATTACAGAACCCCCGCATCCCCTGCCAAGGAGTTAAAAGGGGTTAAGAGTCTCACTGCACTGTCAAGCCCTTGTGTGACTTGGCTGTTTATGGCGTGAAGGGTAATGGCCATTCAGACGTGGCAAAGCAGCCTTGGGACATCTGCAGGGTCTGCTCATGGTGGTCCTTCTAAGTCCCTGTGGGATGCATAGCTGAAGGTGACGTATTTCTGTCTGGAAGTCAGATTGAGTGGTGATCGTGCCTGCCTGTGCCTGACTCAGCTTTGTCCATGTGAGCAAAAGAAAATAGAAGCCTGTTTTTTGTTTTTGTTTTTTAATTTTTATTTGTCAAGGGGCTTGAACTCTGGGCCTGGCAGCTCCTCAGCTACAGGCGAGCGCTCTACTACTTGAGCCACAGCGCCACTTCCAGTTTTCTGGTGGTTTATTGAAGATAAGAGTCTCACGGACTTTCATGCCCAGGCTGGCTTTGAACCTCGAACTTTAGATCTCAGCCTCCAGAGTAGCTAGGATGACAGGCGTGAGCCACTGGCACCTAGCTGTAAGCCTGGTTTTAAAAAGCAAAAATGTAACCATACCTTGGGGGAAATCTTCAGTCTTGCTTTAGAAGTGAACACGAGTGTGGTCACGTCCCGCAAAACTGTTTGTTACTCAGCAGAGGTACTGTGACAGTGCCGTGCTTCCTTCTGGTTTGGGGGGCAGCAGCGCACAACCCCGTCTCTCTCTTTTGCTTTAACAGGAGTGGCACCACAGGACTTGCCTGTCAGAAATTCCCTTCCAGAGCTAAGTGAAGAGGATTTTGGTGGAAAACTTGCTAATTTGGTATTGTCCCACTCTTATAACGCAAAAAACATGTGAAGAGTCAAAAGGCATTGGTAGGGAAAGGTGGAAAGAGAATTCAGAGGTGTAAAAATACTCAAATATAACAAAATCCCTTATTATTATTATTGTTATTATTATTCTTATTTTGGTGCTAGTCCTGGGGCTTGAACTCAGGGTCTGGGCACCATCCCTGAGCTTTTGTGCTCAAGCCTATTGCTCTACCACTTGAACCACAGCTCCACGTCCACTTTTTTGGTAGCTAATTAGAGATAAGTCTCATGGACTTTCCTGCCTTGGCTGATGTCAAACCATGATCCTCAGCTCTCAGCCTTAGTAGCTAGGGTTCAGGCATGAGCCACTGGTGGCTATTATTAAAGTGGAGAACCTTTTGGCTTCCACATCTCTAGTACAACAGGACCCGACATGTTCATTGGTTTCCTGAGGCTGCCATTCATACCAGCAGAGGGGCTTGGTACAGATACCTCCTCTGTTCACTCCCAACTGGGAAAGACAGATGCTTTATACAAATCTGTTCTGGAAGCTTCTTTACAGACACTTAGCCCTATGTGGATGTCCTGTCAGTGGATAATTTCCTGTGGTTTGAACTTGCATTATGAGCTTTACCATGTTTTAAACATCCTGTCCTTGGAAAAGCAAAAGTGAGAGCTTAACCATGTGAATGTAGTCTTAGCCCAAGAATGAATATTTCGAAGTCCCATTCAGCCTTTTCTTTTTTTCATTTTGGTGATACCAAGGGGTTGAACTTGGCCTCACCCTTGGTAGACAGGTGGTCTACCTGAGCCATGCCCCAGTTTTTTTTTTTTTTCTTTGTTAGTTATTTTGGGGATAGGGTTTATGGTTTTGCCCCAGACGACCTGAAGGCAGTCTTTCTATCGATACTTCCCAAGTAGCTGGGGTGACAGACATGAGCCACCATGCCTAGCTAGAGATGGGGTCTTGCTAACTTTTTGCTCAAGGTGGCTTCTGTGAGCCTGCTGATCTCTGCCTCCTGAGTAGCTGGGATTATAGGCATGAGCTGTTGTTTTCAGACCTCTTCATCTTTTTTTGTGTGTATGTGCCAATACCAGGTCTTGAACTCAGGGCCTCACAGTTTCACTTAACTTTTTCCACTCATGGCTGGTGTTTCCACTCATGGTCTACCACTTGAGCCACCCCTTCAGTCTGGCATTTTGTTGGTTAATTGGAGGTAGTCTTGCAAATTTACCTTGGCTGGCTTTGAACCTTAATCCTCAGATTTCAGCATTCCTGAGCAGCTTAGAGGCAAATGCCACCATTGCCCAGCCTCCTCTTACTGTTTTTTTTTTTTTTTTTTTTTTGTCAGTCGTGAGGCTTGAACTCTGGGCCTGGGCGCTGTCCTTCAGCTCTTCAGCTCAAGGCTAGCGCTCTGCCACTTGAGCTACAGCGCCACTTCCGGTTTTCTGGTGGTTTATTGGAGATAGGAGTCTCACGGTCTCTCCTGCCCGGGCTGGCTTTGAACCGTGATCCTCAGATCTCAGCCTCCTGAGTAGCTAGGATTACAGGCGTGAGCCACCAGCGCCCGGCTCTCTTACTGTTTTTTAAAATGCATGTTGAGCCAGGTGCAGGTGGTTCATACTTGTGATCCTAGCTACTCAAGAGGCTGAGATCTGAGGGTCCTGGTTGTAAGCCAGCCCAGGCAGGAAAGTTCATGAGACTCTTAATCTCCAATTAACCACTGAAAGAAAGCCATAAGTGGAGCTGTGGCTCAAGTGTAGCGTGCTAGCCTTGAGTAAAAAGGCTCAGGGACAGCACCCAGGCCCTGAGAAATGCATGCTGACAATCTAAGCAGTGTTGTCCTTGCTGCGTATGTTAGCATCATGTCACTCCTTGCTGGGAGTGGTTTCCATGTCTGCAGCTGACTAGGAGCCTCAGAGCATCTTTTCCCCCTGCCTTGCTTGGGAAGGCAGTTGTAGGAAGCACTTGCCTTAGCTTCTTTGGTCCCTCATGAGGAACTAAGTTGAGAGCCAATTCCTGTGTTGGGGACAGGGCACCTCAAGGACGGCGCAGGGCTTGGAGAACTCCCCGGTTTGGGATTATAACAGCTCAGCTTCAACACAGCCTGCTCCAGCTCTGACACCTACTCCTGAGACAAAGAGACCTGCACAGGCAGTCAGAAAAGAAGTCAAGGAACCGAAGAAGGTACAGCACAGCCAAACCTACCGTACCCGTCCACTTGGGCAGAGGCTGGGCAGGTGCCACGTGGGGAGGCTCGGCATCCTGGGGCAATTCTTGTAAGTCAGGGTGAAGGAAAATGCATTTGTGTGCATTTTAATTAAACCTTCTAGAGGTATAGCACATGCATGGTGAGCAGGTAAAGTGCAAGGCAGCTAGTGGAGTGAGCGTTCCTGTGTGTGAACAAACCCAGGTGAGTGAGGGCAGCAGCTCTATCCAGAACATGGCCAGCAGCCTCGTTCCCTGATACCTTGTAGTGGCTGCTGTGTGTGAGCCACAGTAACATTGCTCCAGCTCTGGTGTTTGGATTATGCTTCCTTTGAGGTCATCACAAATCATGGCACACAGATATTCTCTTAGTAGTCCATGGTAGTATTTTCCTTGGTTGCTCCCTGGAAAGGAGTGTGCTGTCACGGGGATTGTGTATGCTCTGTGTTGGGCAGGGCTGTGTGGTTTCTAAAGTGCTTGCGTTGGGTCTCAAAGGAGCAGGTTGTTGGCTGTTCACTGCTTCCCCAGCTTGGATTCACCTGGCATTTGGGCTCTGGAGGCCTTGTGGGCTGGTGATGCTCCACTGTGGCCGGCTGGCTTCGGCAAGGAGCAATAGTGCTGAAGCGTCTGTGCTGTCTCCCTCCTCACTTCCCGCCTAGTGCTTGCTCTGATTTTAACCAAGGCTCTTCCTGCGTGCAGTGCGGATCCTTGTCAGGTGTGGGCACCTCTCAGGCCTTCATGATCTTGATGGTGCCCGCAGAGCTCACAGCTGTGCATTTTAAGAGGGTTCAATTGGCTGGTTTTGTTTGGTTTTTAGCAAGTGTCTTGAAAATAAATATTTTAATTAAAACATGACTTAGGAGGCAAAGCACAATGCTTCCATTCTTTCTGTTGCTCTTGTGTTTCTTAAAAAGGTTTTGGTGGTTCTCACTCACTACGGGACCACATCCCCAGCCCCTCAGTACTCTACCACTGAACCATGCCAGCAATCCTTTTGTCTGTTGCAGGGCTTGACCTCAGGGCCTGGGTGCTGTCCCTGAGCTCTTTTGCTCAAGGCTAGAGCTCTACCACTTTGAGCCACAACACCACTTCCAGTGTTTTGGTAGTTAATTGGAGATAGGAGTCTTACTGACTTTCCTGCCCGGACTGGCTTCTAACTATGATCTTCAGATCTCAGCCTCCTGCGTAGCTAGGATTACATACATGAGCCACCAGAGTCCAGCTCCCCACCCCTTCAGTTTTGAAGTGAGCAGGCACTTGCAGACTCTGGACCAGGCCTGGTACCTTTTCAAATAGAACTTGGGGTGTCTGTGGCTGTGTTGCCCTTTTGGGCTTTGCTTTCCTGTTCAATAGAAGCCACCCATTGAGGCAGAAAGTACACACTGTGTCACCCAGGTTCTGTGCCGTGGAAGAACCCCGGGGCTTTGTGTTGAAGCCTCCTGATGGTCTACCTGCATGTACTCCTCAGTAGGGAGCATGAGACTTTCTCCAGGTTCAGCTGTGAACTGTCCTAAAGATACACATAAAACAAGGGGGTATGCCTCAGTGGTGGACCACTTGCCTGATATTCAAGAGGCCTTGGAGGCACTGCTAACATAGATACATGAGATAGAGCATCCTCACCCAACCCTTCTCCACTCTTTTTCTTTTTTTGTAGTCCTGGCGATCAAACCCAGGCTCCCTAGCAAGCATGCCGCCACTTCATCTATGCTTCTAGTCCTTTTTGAGATAGGATCTCACAAATGTATTCCTGACTCAATCCTCCCGCTTCTGCCTCCCAAGTATCTGAGATTAAAGGCTTGTACCACCACCCCCAGCTTTAACCCCTTTTAAATGCATAGTTGAGTAGGAGCATTAAGCACATTCACAGTGATGTACAGCATCACTGCCGTCCTTTCACTGACCACTTCATACTGACACTGTCCTCAGTAAACACTGACTCCCTGGCTAGCCCCTCTTCCTGTTTTGCCCTCTGTCTCTGTGGGCAGACTCAGACAGAATTTGTAAATTGTGCTGGGTGCTTTCCATACAACATCACCCTCAAGGCTTTTGTGGTGGTTTTATGTTTAGAGTGAGTCCTGGTTCTCTCGCTGGCTTCCTGGGAAGAAAAGGACAGAAGCTTATTTGCCAGATGACAAGAACAAATCAGTGAGTATCATGAAATGGAGCACAAAGTTGCAGGGTATTTTAAAGATTGCCTGTTGTTGGTGTGCTGTGCATCTGGTTCAGAATAGAATGTAAACACGTACTTGTCCTCAAGCTTAATGTTTCCAAAGTGATCAGATTCTGTTGCGCTGAGCTTTAATCTACTGATTTTTTTTTATTTTTAAAATCTTGGCAGATTGTTTGGGATGAAAAGAAAAACCAGTGGGTAAATCTGAATGAGCCAGAAGAGGAGGTAAGCTGCTCTTGGGGTGTCGGCTGCAAGGGGAATAAATCCCCTCCTTTGCTCTTTAACCCTCAGGCATCTTAACCCTCCCATTAGAAAGTCCTAACTGGGTTTCTGGGACACTTGGTGGATTTCTGAGCTGTTTCTCCCCCTGCAGAAGAAGGCGCCACCCCCGCCTCCAACATCATTCCCCAGGGCTCCACAGACAGCTCCTATTGGGCCCCAAGGGCCTCCCACAGCCTCCGTGAACGTGTTTTCTAGAAAAGCAGGTAATAGCCCCAGCATTTTTGGGTGATGTCTAGTAGAGCCGTTGAGCAGGCCCCGGGCAGCCTTCTGGTACAGTGCTGGAACGTTTTATGGAGGTAGACCTGTGGCAAGAGTCCATTTCTCCGTGCACATGGTACTCTTTCGCACCCGTGTTGATGACCCATGGGTGCAGAAGTGTCCCCTCGGTTAGAAACGCCCTGTGAGACGTGTGTGACATGGTGGAAATGCGTGGGCAACCTCCCAGAAGAGCACAGACGCAAGCCAGTGGGTTCCTTGGACGGGACCTCTCCTTCTCTGGGCCCCTGCTTGCCCTGCTGACATCGCGGGCTCCACAGTCACCTGGAATTTGTTTCTTCAACCCCTCGTAGGTGGGTCCAGGGCTCGCTACGTGGATGTTCTGAACCCAAGTGGGACTCAGCGGAATGAGCCAGCTCTTGCTCCTGCCGACCTCTTCGCTCCACTCGCCCCACTCCCAATCCCTCCTAATTTGTTAATACCCAATCCAGGTAGGCAGCACACACCTGAGCAGGTCCTCCTCTGCCTCCACTGGCTGACCTGACCAGTCTTTGTCTGGGAGCCTCTGGCCCACATCTCCCACTAAGAGTGGCTGAGCCAGCCTGCACTGTCTCAGCAGCTGTGGCCTCTCCTCCATGAAGGCCCAAAATGGGCCTCTTCCCTGTGGCCTCTCTTCCACGAAGGCCAAAGTGGGACCCTTCCCTGTGGACTCCCTGTGGCCTCTTCATGAAGGCCTGAAGCAGGAGCCTTCCCTGTGGGTTGTAAAGGATATCCTGGAGATTGGGAAGTGGTGATGGCCTCCTGCCCCCTTACTCACAGATGCAGAAGAGCCACAGCTTGCAGACCGGGCTGGCAGCAGGGGACAGGCTCCAGCTGGGGCTCAGCCCAAGCCAGAACCCAGCCCAGAAGCCCAGGTTAGTGGAGTACAATGAGATGGAAGAAGAAAGCCCAGGTTGGGCCTGCCTGCCATCCTGTCCGGTCCGACATCCCCTTCCCTTGTGCTTGTCTGTGTCGTGTGCGCACAGATGGCCTTCTGCTCTCACTGCTCAACGCAGAGGTCAAGCAGAAGTGGGGGCCCGGGGCCAGGGAGGGGGTGGGGATTGGTGTCTCATGGGGACTGTTCTGGAGATGAGTAGGGGTGATGGCTGCACCATAGGAAGTGCTTAGTGCACTGTGAATTGGGGTGGGCCATTTTATATGCATTTGGCCACTAGTTTTAAAGAATCGTAAAAAATTAAGCTACAACACAAATAAAATTGTCTGGCTGTAAGTAACGCAAGCTAGGGATAGCCTCACCTAAAAGGAACAGTGACTCTCCCACACACTGTGCAGCCCAGAGCAGGGCATCTGGAACGGGCCAGGCCTGGGTCAGCCTGGCTCCCGTTCACTACACTGTGGGAGAGGGCAGTGGTGATGGGCTTGAATCAGAAGGCCACGTGGGCCTCACAGCCATAAGGGCCGTGCCAGGCACAGAGTGGTTGTGCTGTCACCCTGAGGCAGAGCAGTGGGGTTCTGTAGGAGACCCCTTCTGCACGACATGTTTGGCTAGGTGCTGCCATTATTTTTCCTCCTGGTGAGAAAGACTTCAATTCCTTGGGGCTGGGTAATTGCCACCTCTCCTGTTTCCTTCACAGGAGCTCAGCTCTTCAGCTTCAGCCTCTGGTCCTGAACTCACACCCTCCAGACTGGATGGTTCCCAGGGAGGAGAGGTAGGGAGTGGCCTGGCCCGTTCCAGTGACCCTGTTCCTGCCCCACCCCTTGGTTGAGGCTTGGCAAGCTCAGCTTTATTGCCCAAAGGCAGTGTCTCCCAGCCTTTGAAAAGGAGTGCAAATGAACGGGAAAGGGCGCTGCATAGACTCAGAAACAACAAGGGCAGGATGGAGCAAAGTGCTTGAAAAACCTTATGTTCCTAGAAAAACACGACACTTGTTTGATCACCATTTAGGAGCTGTGAGTGGGGGGAGGGGTGGCATTGCCTTCCTTCCGTCAGGGTCTCCCTCAACGCAGCGTGACGTGACGGTGCTTGACTTGTGAGGTGTAAGTGGGAGCTCCCACTCCTCCACAAGACGAATGGTTTCTTAACAAGACCTGTGTTAAAGTAGGAAGAAAGCTAACTCTGGCTTTGCCCTGTTTGAATTCTGTTGATCCTAACGGCATCGTAAAGCTTTCGGAAGCTCACCTGGCGCCTGGGAGCGCACCGTGCATGCTGATTTTCACGTCTGTATCTTGTGTGTGTTCTTGCTGTTCCGTAGCTCTCGCGCTGTAGCTCAATGAGCTCGCTCTCACAGGAAGTGAGCCGGCATTTTCATCAGGTACCTGTGGCTGGCCGCTCTCTCTTTCCATGGGCTGGTGTGTGTAGTAGAATGTCCCTTTGAGAGTGCTGGTCCATCGTTCTACACACTTTGTCACTAACACACCTTTGTCTTAGCCAAGCCTTCTGAGATGTAGTGCTCCTTCCCCTAAGTGGCCCGTGGACGCTGTGGTAGCTTCCAGATGCCCCGTCTGGGGACTGACCCTGGGGTTCAGAGCGGAGAGTCTGTGGTAGCTTCCAGGTGCCCCATCTGTGAACTAATCCCGGGGTTCAGAGCACCTGGATGAGTTGGTTTTTCTACAAGGCAGGCCTGGCCTGACAGTGTCTCCCAGGTCAGGAAGCTCCTTTGGGAAGTCTGTGTGAGGCCAGCAGGACTGTCTGATGGCATCTTATGGGGGGTGGGGACAGACCTTGTCTCTCATCTGTGTATTGACACACACCTACTTCCGGTCTCCTAACTGCTTGGCCGACACTACAGGGCATCTCTCTGGCCTGCGCTGTCTGTGCACGTGGTGGTGTTGAAAGCATTTCGCTCTGCATGCTGCTTTGATCATTGCCACTCATAATGACACCAGTGTCGTCAGAGCTGCCTCTGCCCACGCTGTGGCTCTTCGGAGCATCAGCACCTTTCTGAAGAACAGCCTGTGTCTGCGCTGAGGCAGCAGTTGCTGAGGTAGCTTCTCTGTTTTGCAGGCTACCGGTGACCACGGCCCTGCTGGGGCCCCTCCCAGTGGGGCAGTGCCCTTCTACAACCCTGCTCACCTAGCACAGGTGAGTAGCATCTACCTTTGCCTGAGTCTGACTCTCTCACCTGCTGACTTGGCACCATGCTGCTCAGTGAATGTGTCTTTTCTTCCCCAGACTCTTCCTTTTCTCATCCAGAGTTGCTCACCCACAGAAGTGTGAGGAGATGGGCCGCTGGCCCCTCCCCCATCCCACACCTCTCCCACCCCCTTGGGTTCTCAGCCAACTTCCGCCTCCATTCATGCCATGCTCCCGTCACTGCTTTGGGATCTTCAGATTCAGGCCTTTTCTGGTGGCCGCCTCCACAGGAGGGGAGGGTCTGGACCCCCGGGGCCTTCTGCTCCAGCACTGGGTGTGGACCAAGTGAGCATCTTTCTCCTTCCTAGGGGGCAAGTGTGTGATGTGCGGCTTTTCACATTAGGATTTATGGCTCCTGCCATTATGGAGCCTGTGGCCACAGACTCCCATCTCTTCTCCACCCCCTGGGGCCTGCCTGAAGCTGCAATTGCTGGTGTAGAACCCTCCACATTGCCTTTCCCCGTTAAAACCTTTGTCTTGGTGGCGCACCTTCTAGGAGCTTCGTGACGTGGTGGTGACTTTGTAGGGAAAATACCTCTGTTGCCCTGGTCACTGGGTTGATGGTTGGGCTGGGTAGAATCCTTGGGCAGGAATTTGCTTCAGGACTGAAGCTGTCTTTGCATTTTTTTTGTGCCCATCATGAGCTTCCAGGCCCTTCATCCTCTCTCTGCGGCCTGGAGACACGACTCTGTTCTTAAGGCCGGTGGGCACTGCCCTACTCCCCGGGCCTGGTCATGTGTGTACTTGTGCCAGAGAACAGAGAAGTTCTCTGGATACTTTCCTGTGTTCTGTCTCCTCTGCTCTCTGTCTGTCTCTTGCCTGGGAGAATATAGTCTGGCGTGTGATCAGCAAGGCTGGGAGGGGGGGGCGCGGGAAGCTTTGTGGGAGAACAGGGAAAGGTTCAGGTGGACACTGGGCATTCTGAATGTGACATTTAAGTGACACACAGTCACATAGACTCTGCCGCAGCCACTTGCTAGGCCTGGCCTCCCTTCTAGTTCCCCCCTTTCTACAGTACGGACATTTGAACTCAGCTTCCAACAGCGAGGCAGCTACTCTACTGCTGAGACGCACCCCTAAGCTGCCCTGCTCATTCCTGACAACTCTCCTACTGGTTCTGGTGCTCCCTGCAACGGCCCCGCATCAGCCAGGGCTGTCCTGTCCCCAGTTATCACCAGTGTCCCCTTCATAGCTTCAAGCTTTGGTCATTTTTATCTCCCCTTTTCCTTTCAGCTGTAGTTCAGTAGACTAGATCCCTGCGCTTTGATCCTAATGAAGTCTTGAAAGGGGAGAAGAGCAAATGCTGGTGGTGTCTCCATTGGTACCTGACAACACCCATGCCATGTGGCACCATATGACCACAGGCCACTGTTCACCCTGGACTCACCAAGCAATTAGCTGGGCCAACTCTGCAGAATTAGCCTCATTCCTCATGGCCCTTAAAATAGCAAACTAAAATTGAACTACCTCTACAACCTAGAATAGTAGGAAACACTGAGTACTGAAATCTCAGTCCCTTCGAAGGAGATCTGGGGCCAGCTCTTCAGTTCTTATAGTTATGACCTGTAATCATTTGTCTGTGTTACCACGGGGTCCCTGGGCAGTGCCCAGTGGACATGTACAGGACGGTGCTGTTTCTTTTGTTGTAGGCCTCTGTCAACTCGGGGAATTCAAGACTGGGAAGAATTGGCCAGAGGAAATACCCGGTGTTGAACTAGCAATCACTCGTTCTGGATTCTCATTTGGAACCCCAAGATGACTGTTTCCGCAACCTGCCTCGGGTCTGGAGGCCTCCCGTGGATACAGCCGCAGCTCAGAGCCGGCCACACTGTGCGCCCCCTCCTTTCCGCCCATGTGTGTGAATTACTGCAAAACCAACTCCATTCTCTCAGATGCTGGATAGAATGAATCTGACAAAAGATCTTTCTCATAAAAGAACAGTGTTCCTTTCTGAGTCACTTACGATGACTTAAGAATGGTGATTCAGCCACTTGAGAGCCACTTGACGTGAGGCTGGGCAGGGCTGGACCACAGGAAAGTCCTGCTCCCTGTTCCTCTGCAACCAGGGCCTGCCTCCCTGAGACCCAGCTGAGAAGTAGTGCAGATGATTCCCATTCCCAGGTTCTTCCAGGACATTGAGAGAAGCATGAGTGCTTGACCCAAGTGGGGGAGCCCCAGCCCCAGTACACACCACGTTGGCAGCTCTTCCCTGTCTTGTGAGCTGGGAGGAGGCCACAGCCAAAGGAAGGGTGTGCTGGAGGGCAAGCAGTGGCCTTGGCTCACATCCAGGAGGGAAGCCCTGGTTTCAGAGTCTCACTTCAGCTCTCTGTGGCCTGTTGAGGACTGGGCCCAACTGCAGTGGCAGGCATGCTGAAGCAGTGTGGAAACGGGTTCCTGGCAGCTGGCCAGACTCCTCCCAGAGGAAGTAGCCAGGCTGCAAACCGAGAAACACTGCCCACCATGAGGGGTACCGTGTGCCCTCCAGCTCCTCAGCGCTCTTCTGAAGCAGACATCCTCAGAGGAGTCGGGAGCACCTATAAGGAGTGCTTGAAAGATTTCCTGGAGATGCTCTGGAACATGGCTTCTCTGCCACTGAGTTAATTCCCACGTGGGGACCTCCAGCAGCAACTCAGCCATATCGCCCTGCAGGAGAGCCGCCTCTGCACTCAGAGCTTTAAGGCTTCACCGACTGTTCTTACGACTGCCCTCGCTGTTGATCTAAAGAGGCCGAAAAAAGAGAAATATTTAAATATTTATAAAAATCAGTAGGTAATAATTTGGGTAGGTTCTGCTGGGGCAACATAAGCAGTTTGTTTGGTCTTTAAAATGTAAGTGTAGAAATTGTAGAATGTGGAATTAGCACAGCCCTTGCCAGTTTTCTGGTTCACTTCATCATCTAGGAAAGATCCCCCTCCTCCCAGAATAGTTTCCAGAATGTTCCATAGACCAGTATGCCTGGATCCATCCATTCCCACCAGTCACTGAGAAAGGCCCCCACCCTCCACTCTCTAGTCCAGCCCTGCCCTGGCTCTGTCCACTGCCAACCACTTTGATTCAAGAAGCTTCCTTGGAGGTGGGAGCTGCTATTTTTCCTAAATGCAAATAGTTAAATAAAATATTTTGGGCTCTCAAATACCTTACCCTGAGGCTTGTGATTTGTGGGATTACAAATTTTGACAACCAGGCCTCCAGATCTGCTAGGGTGCTGGGGGCACGGTGTGCGCTGGGTCTGATATCTGGCCGCATACGGGGCGGGCCTCTGCTGTGCGTGAGTCTGGGGGGAGGGGGGAGGAAGGGGGCCTCTGCCCCAGGGGCGGAGCCTTGCATGCCTGGAATCCGTCTAGGGCGGGGCCTCTTCACCAAGGGGAGGGGCCTTTGCTGTGCTTGAATCTCTGCTGTGCTTCAGTCTGGGGGCTGGGGAGGAAGGGGGCTGATGCCCCAGGGCCAGAGCCTTGGCTACCTTGAATCTGTTCGGGGCGGGGCCTCTGCCCTAAGGGGCGGGGCCCTTGTGGTTGAGTCTGTCTGCGCCCCGGCCGGGGCCTCTGCTGTGCTTGAATGGGGCGGGGGGGGGGGGGGGGGGAGGGGGGGAGGGAAAGGAAGGGGTCCTCTGCTCCAGGGGCGGGGCCTCTGCTGCCTTGAATCTGTTCGGGGCGGGGCCTCTGCCGCCTTGAATCTGTTCGGGGCGGGGCTTCTGCTGCCTTGAATCTGTTCGGGGCGGGGCCTCTGCTGCCTTGAATCTGTTCGGGGCGGGGCCTCTGCCCCGAGGGACCGGCCTGCCTTGCGGTCCTCCGGCCGCCAGGGGCCGCTGTGGGCGGCGCGCAGCCCGTGGCGGCGCGGGCCGGGCCGCCCCGCGCCTGAGCCCGGCCGGGACCAGGTTGGCCATTGAGCAGAGCCCGGCGACCCCTGCGCGGGGCGGCGGTTGTTGCTAGGGCCACCTTGGCCGTGCTGGCCCTGCCTCCCCCGGCGCCCGGCCCGGCGGAGTCCGACCTCAGGTGAGGGCCGAGGGCCGGGGGCTGAGGGCCGGGGCTGAGGGGGGCGGCCGCCGAGGGCGGGGCGGAGGGCCGGCCGGTGGGCCGGTCGGTTGGACACCCGGGAGGGGGCGGGCGGCGCGGCTCGCCCGCGCCCTGGGGCCTCCCGGAGAGCGGGCCCACTCACGGCGGTTTCCGGGCTTCCAGGCACCTGGGCGCCGCGCGGCTCCAGCCATGCGGCCTCGGCCCCAGAAGCGCCCCAGGCCAGGGAGGGAGCCGCCCGGGGTCTCTTCGGTGCGCGCCGCCGGCGCCCCCTGACGCGCATCCCGGACGCCGGGCGGGCACCGCGGGGCCTCCCCGACGCCGGGGCGGGTGCGGCCGGCACCGCGGGGCCTCCCCGGGCCCGGGCCGCGGGGTGCCGGCCGGCGGGCCCCACCATGCCGTCCAAGTCGGCGTGCCTGCGTCCCGGCGAGGGACCGGGGCCCACGGACGAGGCGACGCCCCCGGGACGGCTCCTGAGCGCACGCCGGGGCCCGGCCGGCTCGGGCGCCCCGGCCGCCCCTCTCGGCCAGGGCTCGGAGGAGGGCCCCGCGCCCCCCCGCAGCGTGCCAGCCCCCGCCGGCAGCCAGGACCCCCGAGCAGAGGCGAAGCCCGTCACCCCGCAGCCCCCCATGAAGCCCCGCCTGGAGCGAGCCCTATCTCTCGATGACAAGGCCTGGAGGAGGAGGCGTTTCCCGAACAGCCAGGAGGACCTGTCGGCCGCGGAGCGGGACGGCGCCAGCCCGTGCGCGGGCTCCCCGCACCAGGCCCAGGGCCCGGCCGCCCAGGGCCACGCCGCGCCCTGCCTGGGCCCGTCTTTGCAGGAGGTCCCGAAAGCCCGCGGGAGTGCGGGCAGTGAGGGAGGGAGTCCACCCGTGTGGAGTAACCGTCTCTCTGGAGGGGCCAGCACCTCCCCAGATCCCCTGCACAGGGAGGCCCTGCCAACCGGAAGCTCCCCGCCGCCCCCCGGCCTGCGGCCCCCACGCTCAGCGCCCGCGTCCGACCACCGCGCGGCCTCCGACCCTGCGAGTGCAGCAAATGAGGTTGACTCGGAGCACGCCGACCGCAAGCCGCGGGCCCAAAGCAAGCTGGTCCGGGCCCACAGCAGCCTGGGCACTTGCCGACCCCGGAGCCCCCTGGCCTCTGACGACCACCCGCTCCACGCCGCCCGATCCTCCTTCAGCCTCCTGGCACCCATCCGCACCAAGGACATTCGGAGCAGGTAGGGCCTGGATGGGGGAGGGGAGCAGCACCTAGCCTTACCCCGTGACCCCTGTTCTAGGGTCTCTAGGTGAGGGACCACACGAACACCCCATAGAGACTACCTAAGATGCACCGGCAGAGATTTAGGCAGGTCTCCCAGACACAATGTCCTTCCAGAACTTTTCCTTGGTGACTCAGTACCATCCAGGGGCACAGTGTACCTGTACAAGTGGGTCACTGTGCTCACTCCTTGTGTAAGCAGATGAGTCTGGACTCCAGCCCTCTTCTTGCTCCTGGAGTTTGTCTTTTTGTACTTTGTGTGAGATAGCATTCGGTTGTCAGGGGGACTGTTTTGTTTTGGAGTTTGAACTCAGGGCCTCTTGCTACTTCAGCATGCCTGCTTGCTGAGTTCTACTACTTCAGTGGCTGGTTATTTTGGAGATGGAGTCTAGCAGACTTCGCTGCCTCAGGCTTGGCTTTGAACTATGATCCTTAAGATCTCAGCGTCTGGAGTAGCTGGGATTACAGATGTGAGCCTCCGGCACCTTGTAATGGGTGTTTTTGTCAGAGCAATGTTACCTTGAACCTGATTTCCCCCACCCTACCCCCATTTCTTTTTTTCCTTGTTCCAAGGATTGAACTCAAGACCTCAGCTGGCTTGCTGGCTTGCTTACTCACAGCCGGCTCTCACTTGAGCCATGCCTCCATTCTCATACTGTTATTTACTAACTGTATTCTAGGAGCCCAAGGGTGCCACTGGAAGGGCTGAGCATGCTTCTCCCATGGCCTCTGGGCACAAGCTGGCATATTATCAGGATGTTTAGCCAGGTGTAAACCTGCTCACATAAGGAGAGCTGCACAGGCTGGATGCCCCTGTCCTCCGCCCCCCAGGAGATTTGGGGAGCCTCTACAGTATGCTGAGCTGCAGATGCTCCACATCCCAGATGCAGCTTGCTGAGCACACCCCTCTCAGCTTCTCGTCTAGTCTCACAGCCTGTGGATCAGGTCCCACACTGAGGATGTGCAGGTCCTTGTTTCCCAGCATGTCTGTAATGCTAGTAATCTATAGAAACTCACCTGATGGGAGCCTTTCTCTGCCCATGACAGCCAAGCACGGTCCTGGTACCCCTTTCCTGAAGCCAGAGTCTGCGTTCATCTGGAGTCCCTGAGCTCATGTCTCTCCTCCCCTTCCCCCTCAAAGTCCAGTCTCATCCTGCTGGGGCTGCCCTCAAGTGCCCACACACCAGATTTCAAGCGATCCCAGCTCTGGAGGCAGAGGTCCAGCGGCTCTGCCCCGCTGCCGAGAGCAGACGTCCTGGCTGGAGGCTGCATTACCGTGGTCATTGCACCCGGGCTCCCGCCCAGAGATGCCAAAGCAATTTCCTCTGGGGAGACTGTGTCCAAAAAAGCCACATTCTGAGGTTCTGGAGCCTCCTTTCCACTTCCTGTGGCCACGGAAGATGGGCCTGTGGTTGGCTCTGCAGGTGAGCCCTCCTCACCACACCGGAAGTGAGCCCCTGGGCCCATTTAGATGTTAGCAGACCAGAACCATCACCTCTGTTACACTGGTCACCATGGGGGGCCTTTTAAAGAGACTATCTGCACTGCCACAGTTCTTAAGTTGTGTGCAGTTTGATTAGCTTGACCACTTAGAAAATGAGGATTGAGCCTCAGCTTCCTGCCTTGGGGCGTGGTGGGTGAGGCAGGGCCCAGCACCTTCCTCCTCCCTGTGCTTTCTACCTGCCTGGGCTCTGGGCTTTGTGGAGCTTCCACGGCCATGGCCTGGTGCCTCCCTGCTCTGGGAGAGCAGCCATGGCCAGCTACAGCCAAGGGCGGTGGAGCCTGCTGGGCCTTAAGGACATAAACTTGACTTTTATGGTATTTTCATGGGACAAAATACTGCTTTTCTCCTTTTCTTAGCAGCATTGAGATTTGCGCCTCAGGGCCTTCTGGGTAGATGCTCTCCCACTTGACACACACACACACACACACACACACTCACACAGATCGGCCTTGACTGTCACCTCCCACCTGCCACCCTCCTGCTATGGCTTCCGGGTCACTAGGATTATAGTGTGTGCCATCACACCTAGCTTGGTTTTTTGGGATGCAATCTCACTAACTTCGGCCTTCGATTATCCTTCCTTCATCATCTCCACCTCTCTGGTAGCTGGATTGCAGCTGTGAGCCACTGTGCCTTACCTGTTTCCTTTTTCTCCATGTCATCTGTCAGCCTGATCAGTCTGTGCCTGTGGCTGTTGGAGGCTGCTGGGATGTTGCACACAGAAGACGGGGTGTCCTCACCCTGGAGGGTGTGGAAGGCGCTGCCTAGGCTTGTCATAGGAGCGTCTGGACGGGCCTACCCTCTAGCCATCTGCTCTCACTGTAGAGACCGCTCCTGGCTCAGCAGTACCCTCCTTTAGCCCAGGGCTGGTGCCAGGCGGAATAGAATAAAGTTTGGACAGTGTTCTGGAGGGAAGGCTTCTAGAAAGACGGGACTGTACAGGCAATGTGGTGGAGCACACGAGAACAGCTGGCAGGATGAGAAAGCCGGACACAGCCTCCCTCTGCCCCTAGGCAGAGCCTCCCCGTGCTGGAAAGAGTGGGTGGGAGGGACGCAGACCTGTAGAGTGGAGTGGGTGGCCACTGCCGCCGCCCCTGGTGGGGTCTACCTGGAGAGGGAAGGCGGGGGGGGGGTGGAGGAGGAGCAGGGCCCCGCAAGCCCAGCCACAGGCAACCATCACAGCCATTTCTATTTAGAAATAGCTGGAAAAAAATCAGGTTGCGTTCAGAGTTCAATGCCTGTAAATACTGTTTTCTGGGCACGCAGCCATGCGTGTTGTTCCTATGGGGTCTGTTGTGGCTCTTGCACCATAGTTTCAGAGCCACACAACAAAACAGAAACCGGATGGCCATCAGAGCTGTGCACATGCCGTGTGTCTGCGTGGCTGGCCGGCCAGCCTTGTGGCGTATGGGGCACCTGTGTGTCCTGCGAGGCCAGCTCTGGCATCTCCAGGGCCAGACGCCCTCCTGTCCCCAGCCAGCCATGCTGGAGATGTCACAGCTGAGCATGGGCTTGGTGTCCTGGCCAGGAGAAATCCCAGTCCAGGGCAGATGGCTCACTGGCATTCTGTGGGCATTCAGGTTGTTTCTTAGGGCCTCATAGCCCCAGGGACCATGAGTCCAGAGTCCCCATGTACCCCATCCTGAATGCAGGAGACTCTTGAGCTAGCTGAACGCTGTCATGCGAGAGCCCTTTGTCCGCTTTTGCTTTGCAGGAGCTATCTGGAGGGGAGTCTTCTGGCCAGCGGGGCCCTGCTGGGGGCTGATGAGCTGGCTAGGTACTTCCCAGACCGGAATGTGGCCCTATTTGTGGCCACCTGGAACATGCAGGGCCAGAAGGTGAGAGAGCTGGAGTGGGGCGGGCTTGGGTTCAGGGGCAGCTGCGCCTCAGGGGCGGGAACTCCTGGCCCTGGTCCAGCCCCTGCCCGCCACACTGCATGTGTGTGAGGAGGGCAGCTGGGTACCCCCTCTGGCCCCCAGCCATACCTCCCACCATGAGTCTCCATGAGAGACCAGTGTTGGGCATGCCCAATGGTGTCTGCGCAGAGAGACGGTCAGCCCAGGCTGGGGGGTACACGGCAGGGAGGAGCCACGCATGGGGTGAGGAGTTGCTGGGAGACAGACTCATGCTTTGGGGAGGAAAAGGGAGCTGAAAGGGAGCTGCCTTCACTTGAGCCCTCTGGGAGGCTGTATGCCGCCGGGCGCCAGCTCCTTCAGAAGAGATGCCTCATAATCGCCTCCTGGGCAGAGCAGGGACTCGCACGCTGGCCCAGGAGGCATCTGGCAGCCCTGGTGACCCCGCGTGTCTCCTCTGCAGGAGCTCCCAGTGAGCCTGGATGAATTCCTGCTGCCCAGTGAGGCCGACTACACCCAGGACCTGTACGTCATCGGGGTCCAGGAAGGCTGTTCCGACAGGTAGGGTGCAGGGCACCTTGTGATTACCCCTGGGCAGCAAACCCTGGTGAGCACCACGAGGCTGGCCGGTGTCCCGAGAGCACAAGGACAAGCCGAGAAGCTGAGACCCAGTGGGCTGTACAGGCAGCCTCCATGTCTGGTGAAATGCAAACCAGCCTCTTCATGAACAGTGGTTTGGGCCATTTAAAGCCCATGATGTTAGGGGACCAAAGGCTCAGAGTAGAGCATCAACCTAGCAAGCCTAAGACCCCAGAAAATCAAATCCAAGTACTGCCAAAAAAGGTGAATAAATGTCTCCTCGTGCAGCCTGATGAAGCAAAATCAGGGAGCCTCCTCTGGTTGCTCCCTGGGGCCGGCCGGGGAGGAAGGGGGAAGTGGGGCTGAAAGCCCTTGTGTCCCCAACTGTCCTTTTTCCTCCTCCAGGCGGGAGTGGGAGACACGCCTGCAGGAGACGCTGGGCCCCCGGTACGTGCTGCTGTCCTCCGCCGCGCACGGGGTGCTGTACATGTCCCTGTTCATCCGCAGGGACCTCATCTGGTTCTGCTCGGGTAGGTGCCAGCAGCACCCATCCAACCTCGTGGGGGGGGGGGGGAGAGAACATGCGGCATGCCCAGCCAGGCACGGCCCCACTGCCCACTGTCCCCTTGCCCCCGTCACACAGAGGTGGAGTGCTCCACTGTGACCACTCGGATCGTGTCTCAGATCAAGACCAAGGGGGCCCTGGGCCTCAGCTTCACCTTCTTCGGCACCTCCTTCCTCTTCATCACCTCCCACTTCACCTGTAAGTCACTGCCTGTGAGGGGCAGCTTCCTCTCCACCCTAGATGCATCAGAGGCCACAGGTGCCAGGCCCTGCCCCACCCCCGTTCTGTTCCCGCAGCCGGAGACGGAAAGGTGGCCGAGAGGCTAATGGACTACGCCAGGACCATCCAGGCCTTGGCCCTGCCCAGGACTGTACCAGACACCAACCCCTACCGCTCCAGTGCAGGTGAGGACTGTGACCTCTGCCCCACACTCTCTGGGGGCTCTGGAGAGGCAAGCTCTGCCGAGCACAGGAAGTTTCCCACTGAGACCGCCGTGCACTGGCTGGGCCCAGCTGTTCCTTGCTGACCACTGGCTGTGCTTAGCTGGGCTGGGCAAAGGAACTGGAAAGACGTGGTCCATCCCATACCCATCAGGACAGCTGTTGGAGGTTTGGGGGACTGCTTGGGTACCCTTTGGATCACCTGCCGTGGGCTCAACTCAACCACAAAGCCTGAGCAGCGCCCCTCTGATGCTCCTGCCCATCCCCGGAGCTGCTGCCAGGCTGTGGTTCTGGGGAGTGGAGCACAGATGAGTCCCCTTTCGTGGCCTGGGACTCACGAAGGCCAGCGCCATTCTCTTTCCCTGTGTGCCCAGCGGATGTCACCACCCGGTTCGATGAGGTGTTCTGGTTTGGAGACTTCAACTTCCGCCTGAGCGGAGGGCGCCGGGCAGTGGAGGCCATCCTGAAGCAGGACCTGGAGGTGGACGTGCCAGCCCTGCTGCGGCATGACCAGCTTACCCGGGAGATGAAGAAAGGTGGGTGGTGTGAGGCCGGGCAGCCGGGGGCCAGGCAGCGCGGCTCCCCGAGCTTCTCTAACCACCTGCGTGCTCCTTGCAGGGTCCATCTTCAAGGGCTTCCAGGAGCCCGATATCCACTTCCTCCCGTCATACAAGTTTGACATTGGGAAGGATACTTACGACAGCACCTCCAAACAGAGAACCCCCTCCTACACGGTATGGTCCCAGCACTGGTGACTGCCACCAGCCTGGGTGGCACTGACACATGACATCCAGCCAGGCAGCTGCCTTGAGGCCAGCGACTACCTGGCCAAGTGTGCGTGGGACAAGGCCTCTCCGGGCCACATGGCTGGGCGCAGCTCATGTCCTGCCGCTACATGGGCCCTGGCCCTGGGCCCTCGTTCCATACAGCCCCACCCCTGGAAGGAGTGAGTGGGAAGCCCTTGCACCCAGCTGGTCTTGCTCTTACCAGCCCAGGTCTCGTGCTGGGCATGGCATGGTTTAGAGACAGTGGGGCAGCCACAGAGGCAACACAGCCCCCACTGCTGCCAAAGAGCTGGGTGATCTGGGGTTGGCAGGGCCCCGGGGGCTCACCGTGCAGAGGGAGCGGCCAGCACTAGCTCTGCTCCTGCTTCACTGTCTCTTAAAGGACCGAGTCTTGTATAGAAGCCGCCACAAGGGGGACATTTGTCCCTTAAAGTACTCTTCCTGCCTTGGCATCAAGACATCTGACCACCGCCCTGTGTACGGCCTGTTCCGGGTCAAAGTGAGGCCAGGACGGGACAAGTAAGTCCCTCTGGGTGTCTTCCCGCACAGCAGTGGGCTGGAGCTTGGGCTCCAAGTGGCTCCTGTCTTGAGTGGGGTGACCCTTCCTGAGTTGGGGCACCAGCAGCCCTGTGGTCACTGTCCCATGAGCCCGCGGTGCATGCAGAAGCTTGCCCTGTGACCCCGGCTGGGCCCTTTGGGAACAAGCACAGGGCTTTAGATGAGAAAGTCCTAGTTCCTGCTGGGCGCTCTCCTGACACTTCCTCCTCCACAGCATCCCACTAGCTGCCGGCAAGTTTGACCGAGAACTGTACTTGATAGGAATTAAAAGACGGATTTCAAAAGAGATGCAGAAACAGCAAGTGCTGAAGAACCAGAGCTCCAGCACTGTCTGTACTGTTTCCTGAAGTCGCTCACTGGAGACGGGTCATGGCAGCCCAGGCGAATGTTGGAGCACAGGCCGCTGCAAAGGCAGAAGTTTGCTCTTGGGCAACTCCTGCCCCTTTGGGAGTCCTGTCCTGCTTCCTCACAAGCAGCAGCGATGATGGGCAGCTGGGGGGGGGAGGGGCTGTGGCCACACCCACAGCTGTCGTGGGGCAGAAGTGGCCTGCCTGTAGCTGGGTGAGCGGTTCTCATTTGGCACGTCCCCGTGGGCACATGGCAGGCCTTTGCCTCCAGGGGGAGCCCCTCAACCCCCACACAGCTGTGGACGGAGCGAGGTGCCTCCCCTCAAGCCCACTAGTGCCAGAAGCCTCTCCTCCGTTCACTCACACCCCAAATGAGAGCCTGAGTTTCTAGGTGTCCATGGAGAACCCTCACACGGGCACACAGGCACCCGGGTCAGGGCTGGGCATCTCCTGGACACTCAGACCCAAGCTGCCATGAACCCTGCCACCAGAGACCAAAGCTAGACACTTGAGGATGTTGCCCGGCATCTCTGCTAGGCTACATCTCAGGGCTCCGACCCCCCAACCCCCACAGGCCAAGCCCTGCCCTGTGAAACTTGGGTTCTATGGATTGCCACCATCTGCTTTAGTGACAGCAGCCACAGAACGGGACCACACCCTAAGTCAGACAGCTCCATCTTGCTTCCCGTCCCTAGAGCTTAAAACCCTCTGCTGCTCCCTTGAGTGTATTAAAACCTAGGGATAGCCACACCAGTCTTCTAAAATTATTTATTTTTCCATATTTATATTTTTAAATAAATGTGTATATTGAATTGTGAACTTTCTAGCCCAAGGCTGAGTCTTCGAAGGAAGTATCTGTATACAGGCCCTTTTCATTCTCAAGGCTACAAAGCGCCAGTCTGCTGCTCAAGACACACGCAGGGTTAGCCAGGAGGGGCCGCTGCTCCAGACTTAACTGACCCGAATTGCAATGACTTGCAGTCCAAACAGACCCCACGTGAAACTTGTTAGCATCGGCCTCTACAAACACGTAAACTTGAAGGCAATGGCAGCTGTGACCAGGGCGAGGTCATCCCTCAAACTACTCAGATGGCCAGACTGTAGTTTTGCTTGATTCCAAATAAATCAGCAGTCTGTCTGCAAGGTTTTTGTGGTGATGAGGCTTGAAATGAGGATTTGAAGGATTTTTCTGTCAGTCATAGGGCTTAAATTCTGGGCCTTACTTGCTGTTCCTTGGCTTTTTTGTTCAAGGCTGGTGCTCTACTACTGGTTTTTTGGGTGGGTGGCTAGCGATGACAATCACAAATTTTTACTGCTTGGGCTGTCCTCAAACCTCAAGTCTCACATCTCAGCCTCCTGAGTAGCTAGGATTACAGGTGTGAGCCACTGACACCCTTTACAGGCTGAGCCAAACCCTTCGGACACTGAAGCACCTTAGTTCCGGCTGAATCTTGGGAAGTTATTACTCACATCTGAGGAGGCCAAGTGTGGTGACTGAACTTGACACTAACATTACTCACAGCATTTCAATTGGAAAGTTAAAAATTCAGGTTAATAAAAATCTAACCAGGTGTTCAAGGTGTCTTTAAAACTGAGCTCATGGTTAACTAGGCAGCAGGTTCCAGAGCGAATAATCCCAGCACTCAGGATGCTGAATGACACCACCTGGGCTATACCCAGTGCTCCTGGCTCAGAAAACACAACAAAGCCTCAAAACTGGTGGACTGCACCTGTAATCCTGCCTACTCAGGAGGCTGAGAACTGAGGATCACAGCTCAAAGCCAGCCCGGGCAGCAAAAGGTCTGCTGGTATGGTTCAGTGGTAGAGTGCCAGTCTAGCAAAAGAATACACCATTGAGCCTGGCTCCTGCTTCACACACAAGGGCTTGCCTTCCGCCCCGTGGGGTTCTACTGGTTGTGGCGCATAGTGCTGTTAGACCTCAGAATCCATGGGGCAGGCAGAAGTTTTGCACACTAGTGTTTAAGGGGAGCTGGAAGCCCAGAGGGCGACAGGAAGGAGGGAGCAGCCTTGGCACAGAGAGCAGGGCACAGCATCAGCTTTCAGAACACCAGGAGAGCTTCTAGAATGTGTTGAGACGGCTGGCAGGTGAAGAGGAACCCCGGGCAGCTGGCTTCAGCTGTGACTACAACTTCTTGGGGGCACCTGTCTTGCAAGGCTCTCTCCAGCGGTAGCCTCATCCCCACGTGGTAACTACTAAGTTCCAACACCTGGCTCATGCTACAGGCCTCAGGCAGACCATTCCCGTGCTCCAGCTGCAGGGGCTGGAGTGATTTCCAGCCAGTAGTCTGCCGAGACACTTCCCTTGTGGACAGTAAGACAGGTGGCAGGCTAAAACAAACTAGGAGGTACTAGGGCTGGGCCCCCATTTTTGGGGGGGGATTAGTTTTTGGGGGTTTTGGGTACAGATCCCTTGAAACCTAAGGCCTGGGTGCTGTTCCTTAGATTTTTTTTGCTTAGGAGTAGCAACTCTACCACCAGATCCACAGCTCTACCTCTGGTTTTTGGATTGTTAGTTACAGATCAGAGTCTTACACTTTCCTGTCCGGGTTGGCTTTGAATCACTGAATCACGATCCTCAGATCTCATACTGGTGCCTGGAAAGTCTGGGTTTCTCAGTACTCACTACAGACAGCAGGGAGATTGCTGCCCTTAACAAACCATGCAGCACAGCTTCCCACACCACGGACTGCCATGTGCCACCAAGTGGTAGGAACTGCCCCTGTGGCTTATCTAGCTTCCCAGGCCCAACCCTTGCCAGAGCTCCTGCTAAGTTCTGCAAGAGTCTGTTTGAGAACTACTCATGTTCCAGGACCACCTGCAGTGGCACACACAGGCTCAAGGCCCATCTCTCCACCGCCAAGCATCTGACTACAGGCTATGCTGGCACCATGGGCTGACTCTGGCCAAAGGAAGGCCCTGTCCGGAGTATAGCAGCACGATGACTTCCTGAACCCAAATGCATTTCCTAATGGAGGCAGGAGAGGCTGAGATGCTGGACCACACAGGC
Source organism: Dipodomys merriami (assembly GCF_024711535.1). Taxonomy (NCBI): domain Eukaryota; kingdom Metazoa; phylum Chordata; class Mammalia; order Rodentia; family Heteromyidae; genus Dipodomys; species Dipodomys merriami. The sequence goes on along the minus strand of NW_027202382.1, from coordinate 48,943,968 downwards.
GATTCTCAGGCTGCTATTTAGTGGCCACTAAGGACCTTTTCCTAGGCTGTCTCTCAGCTGACGGTGAAGGAATGCTGTGGCAGAAGCCACTCTTTTCCTGGCAGGGCCTATGCTCTTGTGGCAGCACAAGCAGGCCACTGGCACTCAAGCCTGTGTGCAGTGTCAGGCCGGCCCAGCCTCCAGCTCGTCCAGCAGCCACAAGCTGGGTGTCAGGCGAGGGGGAGCACACGTCCAGCTCTAGGGGCCCAGCTCTAAGGCAGCAAAAGGTGGTTCCCACCCCAGCACCTTACGCTCTGCTTGCCTCTCCCTGGGGCGAGGGCGGTGCCCGCTCCTCGGGGAAAGCTCCAGGAAGACCACATCAGCTCATTCAGGCCAACAGCCCCTGTGCATGCCGTTTATACAGCCAGACCAGACCCCCTTACACTGAGTCACACAGGCACACGTGTGGAAGCAGGCTCGCCTTCAGCCTCAGGCCCCCAGGGATAAGGAGGGGCTCTACCGGAAGAGCCGGTACGTCCTGGGCAGACGCCCGTCTCTGCTGGACAGCGCAGACTGGATGTGCTCATAGGTGGGCAGGTCAGCCAGGTCTCCCAGAGCAGCCACCGCGGGCTTTCCACGCAGCATCTTGGCAGTTACCCTCTTGATGTCTTCTGGCGTCACATTGCCTGGCAAGGACAGCAAGAGAGAATTGGGCCAATGCTAGCACATGTGTGTGCACCAGGGGTGGAGGGGCTGAGGTGCGCTACTCTGGCCAGCCTGGGCACCGCAGAGGGCTCCAGACCCCTGCAGCTGAGGGGGTGAGGTAGGCCAGGTTGAAAGGACAGAAGCAGCTCCCAGCCCACAGCGAAGCTATCAATGGCTTTACGTTATTTTCAAATGCATCAGACAGCCATGCTTGGGGCTGTATGCCTGTAATCCTAATGTTTAGAGAGAGGATTCAGAGTTGCAGCTCAACCTGAACTATAGACAGATCCTGTCTAAAAATTAAAGCTGCTAGGCACAGTGGCTCATGCTGCGATCACAGCTACGGAGAAGGGTGAGATCTGAGGATCACAGTTCACAGGCAGCACAGGCAGCAAAGTCTACGAAACTCTGGTCTCTAATTAACCATTAAAAACTGTAAGTGGAGTGAGTGGTGGCTCAACTGGTAGAGCACAACTTTGAGCAAAAAAGCTAAGGGGGGCTGGGAAGGTGGCTCAGTGGTAGTGCTTGCCTTGCATGCATGAGGCCCTGGGTTCGATTCCTCAGCACCACATAAGCAGAAAAAGCTGGAAGTGGTGCTGTGGTTCAAGTGGTAGAGCTCTTGCCTTGACCTGAAGAGCTGAAGGACAGCACCCAGGCCCTGACCTGAGTTCAAGACCTTCTATTAGCACAAAAGGGAGGGGGAGAAGGGAGCGGAGGAAGGGGGATGGAGGAGGGGGAAGGGAGAGAAAGAGGGAGCAGAGGAGAGAAGAGGAGAGGAGGAGTTGGGGAAGGGGGAGAAGGGGAAAAGGAGAAAGAGGAAGACAAGGAAGAGAGGAAGACAAGGAGACAGGGAGAAAGAAGAAAAAGGGTCCCAGAAAGCCACCAGGTTTTCCAAAGGCTGGTGGACAGCTAGGTTTGTTCTTTTTTTTTTTTTGTAGGTCATGGGGCTTGAACTCTGGGCCTGGGCGCTGTCCCTGCACTCCTCAGTTCAAGGTGAGCACTCTACCTCTTGAGCCACAGCGTCACTTCCGGTTTTCTAGTGGTTTATTAGAGATCAGAGTCTCATGGAGTTTCCTGCCTGGGCTGGCTTTGAACCACGATCCTCAGATCTCAGCCTCCTGAGTAGCTAGGATTACAGGCGTGAGCCACTGGTGCCCAGCTTAGGTTTGCTCTTTAGAGAAGACGAGGCCTCAGGAGACTGGACAGTTGCAATCAAGGACGGGAGCAGGCTCCCAGAGAAGGACAGGGCGCTCCCGAGTCCCAGCAGGACTGTAGGCCCAGGAGGGCGGGCTGCAGGGAAGCCAGGCCACACGCTCCGAGGAGCCAGCGCAGGCCAGGCAGGCTGTGAGTGCCCACAACCCAGCCCTCCCACCCAGGCTGCCTAGTGAACACCAGGCTTATGTATAGCAGACCCTAAGGGACTCCCGTCCATCCCCACAGTCCAACCCCACCACGCAAGGCTGCCTCACTGAGCGCGTACTCACGGATGAGTGTGCACAGCTCATGGGGCAGCTTTCTGGAATGGGTGGCCAGCACCTGCCTCCCCACGTCCTCAAAGATCACAGGCCTGGCCTCCAGGTTCATCATAAGCATGGACATCAGCTGTGTCTTGGCCCGTTCCAGCTCCACCTGAGGACACACACCTCCATGGTCACCAACAGCTAGCTCTAGTTGGCAGAGGGACTCACAGAAACATATCCCAGGGGGCTGGGAAGGTGGGTTAGTGGTAGAGTGCTTGCCTTGCGTGCATGAGGCTTTGGGTTCAATTCCTCAGCGCCACATAAGGAGAAAAAGCTGGGAGTGGTACTGTGGCTCAAGTGGTAGAGCGCTCGCCTTGAGCTGAAGAGCTCAGGGACAGTGCCCAGGCCCAGAGTTCAGGCCCCACGACCGACAAAAAAAAAAAGAAAGAAACATCCCAGCAAAAAGGCCATCCATGGACCCAAAGGTTCCAGCACACCTGGCGTGAGGGTGCTGTGCCCCAACTCCCTGCTGCCTGGCTGCTTGCTGCAGAAGGTGAAATGCTCAGTTCTAGGCCAGGCCCCAGAGCGGACCACATAAAGAAGCCAGGAGGAAATAGTGAAGAGCAGATCCGGGTCCTTGCATACCCTGGGCCAGGCGACAGCTCACCAAAGTGCCCCAGGCCTCTGGGGAATCCACCAAATGGTGCTCTGCACACACTGAGCCTCTGGCCGGGTGTGGACAAAACACTGTGGCTCGAGGAAAGGGGTCATGAAGGTCCAGAGCAGCATGAGCAACAATCAGCTACCGGGTCTGCGGGCCGCCACTTTGCAAAGCACACAATGGGAAGCAGATGGCCGTGGAGACGCGCTATCCTCTCTAGGGAAGGGAAGTCTTCACTCTGCACAGGTCATTTTTCTTTTTGCATTTCAGACAGATATTTACATACTATTAGTTTATCCCAAACTGACATTAGCAGAAAGCATTTTCTAGCAAGATACTAGAGTAAGAGAGCTCCCTTGCCACCACGTCTGGCAAAGTACTGAAGTTCCAACAGGTTTTACTTCCTAAGTAAATAATTCCTTTCTGATTACAATGTAACTGTGTGATCACTAGAGAAAATTTAGAAAACACATGCAGCAAAGAAAACCTGCAAGCAGTGTGTGCTACCAAGCACCAGCAGCTGGAGGACCACAGCGCATGCACGGCATGTGCATCTGGGCACTGGCAGTTCCCCAGGTGTATGCAAATTGGCTTTTAAAAAATTTTTACTTTAACCAGTTCTGGCCCAGGAAGTGACAGACCTTCCAAACATCAAAATAAGTGCAAACTAGCTGGGCAATGGGTGGCTCACGCCTGTCATCCTAGCTACTCAGAAGGCGGAGATCTGAGAATCACAGTTCAAACCAGCCCAGGTAGGAAAGTCTGTGACTCTTATCTCCTGCTAACCATCAGAAAACTTGAAGTCGGGGCTGGGAAGGTGGCTCAGTGGTAGAGCGCTTGCCTTGCATGCCTGAGGCCCTGGGTTCAATTCCTCAGCACCACATAAGCAAAAAGAAAAAAGCCGGAAGTGGCCCTGTGGTTCAAGTGGTAGAGTGCTAGCCTTGAGCTGAAGAGCTGAGGGACAGTGCCCAGGCCCAGAGTTCAGGCCCCACGACCGGACCCAAAAAAAAAAAAAAAAACAGAAAACTTGAAGTGGTGCCGTGGCTCAAAGTAGTAGAGCAAAAGAATTCAGGGACATGGGCTGGGAAGGTGGCTCAGTGGTAGAGCGCTTGCTTTGCATGCATGAGGCCCTGGGTTCGATTCCTCAGCACCACATAAGCAAAAAGAAAAAAGCCGGAAGTGGCGCTGTGGCTCAAGTGGTAGAGCGCTAGCCTTGAGCTGAAGAGCTGAGGGACAGCACCCAGGCCCAGAGTTCAGGCCCCACGACCAGACCCCCCCCCCAAAAAAAAAAAAAAGAATTCAGGGACAGCACCCAGACGCTAAGTTCAAACCCTAGGACTAGAAAAAAAAAAAGAAAAATCAAAACCAAGGTGGAATGCATTCATACTGCTTTGTTGAATACTCCTTTGTACAGCTACTTAAAGATAATAAAATTAATAAGTTTTTAAAAACTTAAAACTCACGTGAGTATTAAAAATATGTTCTAGCCGGGCGCTGGTGGTTCACGCCTGTAATCCTAGCTACTCAGGAGGCTGAGATCTGAGGATCGCGGTTCAAAGCCAGCCTGGGCAGGAGAGACCGTGAGACTCCTATCTCCAATAAACCACCAGAAAACTGGAAGTGGCGCTGTAGCTCAAGCGGTAGAGCGCTAGCCTTGAGCTGAAGAGCTGAGGGACAGCGCCCAGGCCCAGAGTTCAAGCCCCCACGACCGACAAGAAAATAAATAAATAAAATAAAAATAAAAATATGTTCTAGCCAGGAAAAGGCCCAGGGCTGCCTTCACTCACGACTGCGGTGGGCAGCAGAGAGAACGCAGTGTCCTGTGGCTGGGATTGGGAGACCAGAGAAGCGCCTGCCACCCAAACCCAGGCTGCCACACCCGGCTGCGACAGGCTGCAAGTGGCCCAGAGGCCTCACTCACCGCATCAACAGCTCCACCCATCAAAATAAACTCCTTTGTGATGATTTCTACCATTTCTCGAACCTATGGAGAAGAGCAAGAGTGAAAATGACGGTCTGATCCGGGCCTGTCAGCCTGGCCAGGTGGGTCGTGATGAGTGGGGGCGGGCGGGCGGAGGTGATGCAGCGTGGCCTCACCTGCCTTGGGTCAGCGCTGGCATGGATGCACAGGAGGCCCGTGTCCTCGTAGCTATGGTGATAGGAAGTCGCATTGTACATCCAGTGGTGCCTGTGAGGGACACAGAGAGCCGAGGGGGAGGTCATGGCCACATCAGGTCATGAGCCACTGCAGAAAACATGGCTCACGTGCACTTCCCAGTCCCCCACACCCCCTCCCCCTAGTCCTGGGGCTGGAACTCTGGGCTTGGGCACTGCCCTTTTCGCTCAAGGCTAGTGCTCTACTATTTGTGCCACCTTGCCACCTGCAGCTTTTTCTGTGATTAATCGGAGATAAGAGTCTTAAGGACGTTCCTGCCTGCCTAGGCTGGCTTTGAACTGTGATCCTTGGATCTCAGCTTCCTGAGCAGCTAGGATTATAGGTGTGAGCCGCGAGAGCCCAGCTTTGAAGCCAGGCAGTGCCAGCCAGAGGCAGCACCCACCTGTTGAGCACGTTGAGGTAGAGGCGGGAGAACATTCCCTTGCCAGGCCCACCGGCCGAGAAGGAGCCCCCTCCTCCCATGAGCATGTTCAACACGGCAAAGGGGATGAAGTCGTCCTCCTGCAGGAAAGGACAGTGGGGGGGGTCACCCGCGAGTGGCCTCACCACCGACCTGGGCGCGCCGACCCACCCTGCACTCACCAGGAAGGAGCAGCTCTCGAGGCCGACCATGATGTGCGTGAGCTCGGGGATGGGAGTTGGGCCCAGGCTGACATTGGACATGTCCCGCTCGACCTGTGAGGCCACACAAGTGTTAGGCTGAGACTGTGTGCAAGGGTGGACATGTCGTGCCCAAGCGGGCACTTGGCCCAAACTCAGTTCCTTTCTTTTTTAAAATCAGTTGTGGGGCTTGAACTCTGGGCCTGGGCGCTGTCTCTCAGTTTTTCAGCTCAAGGCGAGTACTTCTACCACTTGAGCCACAGCGCCACTTCTGGTTTTCTGGTGGTTTATTGAGGATAAGTCTCACAAACTTTCCTGCCTGGGCTGGCTTTGAACCGCGATCCTCAAATCTCAGCCTCCTGCATAGTTAGGATGACAAGCATGAGCCAGCGCCCAGCCTCTTTGTTTTTAAAAGTAAGAATGAGCAGGGCGCTGGTGGTTCACACCTGTCTTCCTAGCTACTCAGAAGGCTGAGATCTGAGGATTGCAGTTCAAAGCCAGCCTAGGCAGGGAAGTCGGTGAGACTCATACTTCCAATGAACCGCCAGAAAACTAGAAGTGCTGCTCAAGTGGTAGTGTTAGCCTTGAGCACAGAGAGGCAAAGACCCAAATTTTTCTTTTTTTTCTGTTGTGGGGCCTGAACTCTGGGCCTGGGTGCTGTCCCTCAGCTCTTCAGCTCAAGGCTAACGCTCTACCACTTGAGCCACAGCGCTACTTCCTGCTTTTTCTACTTATGAGGTGCTGAGGAATCGAACTCAGGGCCTCATGCATGTGAGGCAAGCACTCTACCACTGAGCCACCTTCCCGGCCCCTGGAGGCCCTAATTTCAAGCCCCAGGACCAGCCAAAGGAAAAAAAGAAGTAAAAGTAACAGGAAAGTTTACAAGAAACATGACAAAGAATACACAGCACTCTTGGCCTCTCTCCACTCATTCTATCACCCAGTGGGTGTCACACAGTGCCTGTGCAGGGCTGAGCTGCCCGCTGAGGGAGAACGCACACAGATGCACACGCACGCCGGAGCACACACCACGTGTGTACATAGCCAGGACTGCAGGTTACCTTGATAATCCCCCCAGTATACTGTGCCACAGATCTGTCAACGTCCACAGCCTCGGCTGTCCCCCAAGCAGGCTGGGCCTCCAAGAGGTACTTTCTGGCACATTCTACCAGATGCTCGTGATCGACACCTACTCCAGCCAGCACCATGCGGTCAGGGGTGTAGTAGTTCCTCAGATAGGAATGAAGCACTTCTCGACCAATCTTTGCTATGTTTTCTGTGGGACAGAAACGGTGCAGGCCCACGGTGTTGCCCCGATATGCAGCCTGGAGAATGGGGAGGGACACACGCGTGAGGAATGGAACACAGAGGTCTCCCCAACAGCTGGCACTGCCTCCAGCTCAATCTCTGGAGAAAAGAATGCTCATGTCAGACACTGTCTGCTTGTTAAGAAAATGCATAAAAATGGAGGCAGAGCGTTTCAGTTTAAGGCTAGTCTGAGCAAAAAGTTCACAAGCTCTATCTCAACCAATAGATGCGAGAGTAGGCATGTCTGAACCTCAGCAGGAAGCACAAATAGGGGACCACAGTCCAGGCCAGCCTGGGAAAAAAGTGAGATACTATTTGGGGGGGGGGGTCTGAGACCACGATTTGAACTCAGTACCTAATACTTTCACTCACTGGCTAGTGCACTATCAACTGAGCCAGGCCTCCAGCCCCTATGAAACCTAATCTCAAAAATAACTAGAGCAAAATGGGCTAGAGGCATAGTTCAAGTAGTACAATGCCTGCCAAGCCATGCTGGGAAATCTTGAGTTCATGTCTCTCTACCGAGAAAGTAAATGTAGAGCAATCTACCTCTCAAGAATAAAAGTTCACAAAAGATATAAACTAAAAGGGTCCTGTAGCTGAGAACCGCCAAGATCTTGTTACTCACTTAAGAAACGGAAACCCAAAAGTCCACACACACAGCAGCTTCTGCAAATACAACTACGAAGTAAGCGCATGGACCTCTGGCCCCACAAGGCAGGCCCTGCCATGGGGACTCTTACTTCGTGGATCATCTCGGTGAGAAGTGGCTCGGGGTCAGGTCGCATGTTCAAGTCCTCCAGCTCAAATTGGACAGCCATCCGTGTCATTTCAATTTCTTCATCTGGAAGAACAGAGACGGGTTTAGGGTGCACCAGCCACAACACAGAAGGTGGCACTAATCCAGGTGCTGAGCTGGGCTGGGTCGGGTGGGAGCAGGGGTCACTTCCACTGTTGAGGGGCGGGGCATCTGTGTGAGGAGCTTGGGTGAGCAGGGACTGGGGCCTGGAGCTTACCTCCCTCTAACCCTGCCCCACACCGGCTGCCTCACAGGCGCCAGGGCAGACATGATAGTGCTTAGGAAACCAGTCAGGACGCCCTCTTTCAGCTGGCTAGCCCAAGTACCCCAGGACCTTAAGGCAGAACTAAGCCTGGGGTATGAGGCCAGGCAGCTGGGGTGCCCAGCACCTCTTCCCCAAGGCTCATTCCAAGTGGGAACTCAAAGTCCTGTCATTCGCAAGGAAGGAGGAGTCATGCAGTGGAAACTTCTGGCAGTATGGATGCAGTCTGTGACTGTCTCTAAGACTAAATCCTAGTGAAACTCTCAAAGGGCAGAGGAAGATATTCAAGCACCGAACACTCTACAATGCCAGACTTTTCTGAACATCAGCACCATGTTCAATGAAAATCGCACTGTCCCTGGCCCGTGAATGGACAGCTCCAGTGACAAGTGTTCTCCCTGCCCATTGGCCCAGGGCGGCCTTGGTCTAACTCCAGCCCTTCACTGACTCTGCTGCCCGCTGGCCCAGGGCGGCTTTGGGGGTCATACCTGTTAGGCGTGGGTGCAGAACCACGTCAGCAAGCAAGCCGACCACAGTATCCAAGCCTTTGCTGTCAGCAGATACCGCATACATGGTAGTGTCTCTGTAAGAAAGAGAAGTCAGCACTGCCAGGAGCCAAACTCGCATCCGACTTGGGGCTCCAGCTTGGACTTTTTACTGTTTGGGTCTAGGACCTGCAGTCTTCTTCCCTTCTCCCTCGTATGAACTCCCTGGTGGGAGAAGCCATGGCTGCCTGCAGATGAGGCTCCTGTGCGGAATACACCATGGAGTCAAACGCAGCCAACTCTTCTGCAGTTTTCACCAACACACTCTTTCAGAAGAGGCCCGTTCTCCTGTGCTTCCTAGGCCCTGGCAGGAGGACTGGTCTACAGGGAAAGGTGCATGGCCCATACAAATACTCGTGGCCTTCCACAGCTTTGGTCCATGGGGAAACACACACAGCTCCCATAGCTCTGGTCTTGCTCTCAGGGAGCTTGTAGTCTAATTAACACTCCAGACAGCACAAGGCCGGAGGAGGATGGGGAGGGTACAAGCCAGAACGGTAGGATGTCAGATCGAGCGAATCCAAGTCCCAGAAGGGAGTGGGCCCGTGCAGGACACCAGATCACATCTCTGTGTGGAGGAGTGCTGCACTGCTGCACAGCCATGTGAGGACAAAGCAGAGGCCACGCTGAGCCATGGGCCTGCAGGACCAAGGAGGGTTTACCAGGGCCCCTTGAAGAGCTTCCCCACCGCTCAGGTTCTTCCACAGGGCTGGAGTTTTGAGTCTAGGTGCCGACACACACTGGGCAAATAAATGCCGTGGCTGCACTACAGCCATACTGCTGCTTGCAGCCAGACCTGGGCACTGGCCACTGGCCGCACCTGGATCTAGACTACCCCATCTTGTCTACCAGACCCCCAGGAACAGTCCCCATGCCACATTTTCTGTGCCTCTTTCCACCTCCAGTCTAAACTTGTCATTCCCCCGCCCAGCCCTGGCTCTCGTGTCCACCCTTCAAGTGTCTCAGATCATGTTGTGTCCCTGGCTGCCAGCTGACAGACTTGCTGAATTGGTGGAGTCTGCACCCATTTGGGGGCTGTGTTTCTCTGTCCCCAGTTCTCCACTCAACTCTATTCAGGCCATCATCAATCTCTTCAGCTTCCCAACAGAAGGGGCTCAAAGGGACTCTGACCAAGACAAAGAGGAGAGTTCCACATACGCACATAATTGTGTATGCATGAAGCTGACGTACCTTGAAGTCTGACAGTCACAGATACCACCATGCTTCTCCAGGGCAAGCAGAATTTCGTCTTTGCTGTCATATTGAGCAGTAGACTATAAAATAAGAAAGCTTAAATAAGCAGTTTAGAACAACTGAAATATATCTAAGAAAAAATATTACTTTTAGCCGGGCGCCAGTGGCTCATGCCTGTAATCCTAGCTACTCAGGAGGCTGAGATCTGAGGATTGCGGTTCAAAGCCAGCCCGGGCAGGAAAAGTCTGTGAGACTCTTATCTCCAATAAATCACTAGAAAACCAGAAATGGCGCTGTGGCTCAAGTGATAAGAGCGCTTGCCATGAGCTGAAGAGCACAGGGACAGCACCCAGGCCCAGAGTTCAAGCCCCACGCCTGACAAAAAACAAATATTACTTTTGCTTTCAAAACACACAAAAACAAATTACCTTTTAGAACTTTTACCAGCATAAACTTAACTGAATCTCATTTATTAAGATAACAATTCTAGTTTGCAACAAGCTGAATATTTACCAAGAAAAATGGTAAAATCTCAGAAAAACAAAAAATAACCATAGTAACAAAGTCTTGCTGGGCACTGATGGCTCATGCCTATAATCCTACTCAGGAGGCTGACAACTGAGGATCATGATTCAAAAAGAGCTCAAGTAGGAAAGTCCATGAGACTTTTTTTTTTTTGGTTGGTCATGGGCATTGTCCCTGTGCTCTTCAGCTCAAGGTGAGCGCTCTACCACTTGAGCCACAGCACCACTTCCATTTATTGAACTTTCCTGCCCAGGCTGGCTCTGAACAGCGATCCTTGGATCTCAGCCTCCTGAATAGCTAGGATTACAGACGTGAGCCACCAGCGCCGGGGTCATGAGACTCTTATCTACCAAAAAAAGCCAGAAGTAGAGCTGTGACTCGTGATAGCTAGTCTTGAGCACACAATCTACAAAACAGTACCCACGCTGAGTTCAAATTCCAGGATTGACAAAAATAAAAACAAATAAGTAGTAGAGTGCTTGCCTTGAACTGAAGAGTGCAGAGACAGACCCAAGCCCAGAGTTCAAGCCCCACAACCGGCAAAAAAAAAAGTAAAAAATAAAAATATATACATATGTGTGTATGTATTTCTACCCAAGAGCATAGTTACAGAAGTTACAAATTAGACACTGACCGAAAATGCTAACTTTTCCAGAAAATGAGCGATTCCACTAAGATATTTTGCTTCATATCTTGATCCCGAGTTAATAAGAACTGATAAGGAAAAAAACTGACAGGTTAAATAATCAAAACAGATTTAATCTAGAAAAATCTCTCAAAACCATGACTGTTATGGCCAACATAATTATAGGGGGGCACATTCATTATCCTGACCATGCCCTGCTTTCCAGGGAATCCTGCACATGGTGAACATCTTCAGAATTACAGGAAGAAGGGAGGGTGAAGGGGACAGCCATTTTGCTAAATGCAATCACCAGTAATTACAACTGCTTTTTATTTGGGTTGTTTTCTGATTGTTTAACAAGCCTTCACTCAGGCCACAATTCATAACTGGTACACTAGTTACAACTAGTGAGGGCACCACAGTCAAGCATGAAGGACCACCCCATGCACCAGCAGTACTTACTTCCTACTGTACAAAATTGCCCAAACTTGTTTTGAGATGCTACCCGAAGTCCATTATCCAGTGTGGTAACTTTAGTTTCAAACTTTTCCTGTCCATCAACTGTAGCAAAAACAGTCTTGGGCACACCAGGTAAGGGGGAAGAGAGGGGAATGCTGGGGTAGGCGCCTCCACTGCTGAACTGCCTGTGTGCAGGGAGTCCAAACCTGTGAAATAGAAACGCCCATACCTATGATGACCACATGGGTGCACGGAATTATTTCTCTCTAAGTTGAAAGTCAACTTCTCAAGCTAGGCACCGGTGGCTCAGGCCTGCAACCCTAGTTACTTAGAAGGCTGAGACCTGAGGATCATAGTCCAAGGTCAATCAGGACACAAAGGTTAATGAGACTCTTAGCACCAATTAACCATCAAAAATATGAAAGTGGAGATGTGGCTTAAGTGGTAGAGTGGCAGCCTTGATTGAAAAAGCTAAGGGACAGTGCCCAGGCCCTGAGTTTAAACCCCAGTACTGGCAACTTCTCCCTTTCTGAAGCATTTACTTTTACAGGTTTTGGGCACTCAGCCAATAACTAGGACAATCTCGGGGCCTGGGCACTGTCCCTGAGCCTTTTCTATCAAGGCTGGCACTCTACCACTTGAGCCACAGTTCCACTTTAAACATTTTGGTAGTTAAAGGGAAATAAAAGCCCATGGACTTTTCTGCTAGAGGGCTAGCTTTGAACTACAAACCTCAGCCTGGAATTACAGGCATGAGCCACCGGGGGAAAAAAAAAAAAGGCTTTTTAGCAGGAACTAATGTGTACATACAAAGCTACGCCAGCTGTGCCCTTCACACCTTCGCTATAGTCTAACCAGAAGCCACAGTCCCACGGGGTCTGGAAGGCCTGCACCACATCCAGCCTCTTCCGCGCTTCCAGCTGTCCAAGTCATAATGACTCTCAGCCCGTCCCAGCGACACATTTGCTGAGCACCCAACTCCCGCTCCCAGTCCGTGCTTTCCGCGCGTCTACTTCCTCCGCCAGCTCCTGGCTTCGATCTCACCCTGCCCGACTCGAGCCTTCTCTCATCCCTCTGCCTCGACTTTTCCAGTCCCTTCTACCACTAGACGCACCTCACTTTAGTAAATGTACACCGTCCATACTCAGTCCAGTCACCACCTGAGCATAGCAACTACTTCCCCTCGCCTCACCCCAGCCCGTGTGGTGCAGGGGGCGGACACCCCAGCAGCCCCAGGCCCCGGGGCGGCCCGGCCGGCGGGACGCCCGCAGGGGGTGGCCGTGGCGGCCCGCCGGCGGGATGCGGGGTGGGCCGAGGCCGGCGCGGGACGGAGCCCGGCCCCGCAGCGTGCCCCGCCGGCGCCCCCGGACGCGCGGAAGCCGGGACGACGCCCGGGACGCGCCACGGCTCACCTCGGCCGCCCGCCCCGGGCCCCAGAGCCGCGCAGCAGCCGCGCGGCGGCCGACACCACGGTCGCCATCGCACCGCCGCTCTTCTGCCGTCACTTCCGCTTCCGCCGAGGGCCCCGCCCCCGCCGGCCGCGGCGGCGCGCGCGCGCTTCCGGTGCGCTGGCGGAAGCGGCGGCGAGAGGCTGGGAGCGGCGCCGGGCGACGGCGCAGCGGCCGACCATGGAGCCGCTGCCGGGCTAGGCGGGCGTGGCGATGTCGGGCTACGCGCGCCGCCCGGGCGCGCCCCCGCTGTCCCGGGCCCGGAGCCTCGTCGTTCCCGACGGTGAGGGCCCGCGGGGCCGGCGGGGGGCCGGGGGGCCGGGCCGGGCGGCCCGCGGTGAAGCCGCTCTCGTTGTCGCTTACAGCTCCTGCGTTCTATGAGCGCCGGTCTTGTCTCCCCCAGCTAGACTGTGAGCGCCCCCATGGCGGGGACCTGCACCCCCACTTCTTCGGCATTCGGCCGACGTTTATGTGCTATGTGCCCAGCCCGGTGCTGGCTTCCGTGGGAGACACAGGTGAGAGTCGGGGCGCCGGCCGCCCGGGGCGCGCAGGACCGGGCGCCGCCCAGCTCTCGTCTGGCCCGGGAGCCCCTCCCCACAGCCGGCCCCCCGCGCAGGAAGGCCGGTGCCCGGGCCGCTCGGAGGCCCCCGGGCCGCCGGGTGCGGGAAAGGGCCGGGAGCCTCCCAACTCTTGAGTTGGCGGCCGCTGGCGATGCGTCTGGCGGCGGGCGAGGCGGAGCTAGGCAGCTACTCGGCCAGCACCGGTGCAGGTGGGTAGGCGGTTAGGTCAGGGGCTGGGCTGGTTCTGGAGCATTCGGACAGGCCCTTGGTGTGTGTCACTTCCACGCACACAAGGGCATTCAGACAGTCCAGCTGTGTTTAGCCTGCGCGCATGTGTACACACACACACACACACACACACACACACACACACACACACACACACACACACACACACACACACACACACACAGGCATTCGGACAGTCACACACACACACACACACACACACACACACACACACACAGGCATTCGGACAGTCCAGCTGTGTATCTCTAGCATGCCCACACACACAGGCACCAGAATCTACTGGAGGCATCTTCACTGCCCCAGACACCAGGATCGGTCACCTGCTTGGACAGGAGCCCTGGGCTGGTCCCTTAAGTTCCTCAGTGAGAGTCCACAGTTGCCCCCAGAAAACTACTGCTGTGTAATGTCCCCTGTGATCATGGTGGGGTAATGATGTCTCTTTACAGATTTTGGCTATGGAAAGGGGAAATGTACTAAGCAAGGTCCAGCAGGAGCCCATGAGACACGTTTTGGAGGTAGAGTAGTTCAGTGATCCTTTCTTTCTCTCTTTATCCACCACATGGTGCCAGTCACATGTCCTGCAGAGGAAGCAGTTGGTTTGCCAGGATATAAGGAGTGTACCTTAAGCCACAAAAACCAAGTACAGATAGAACCCCAAGCATTTTACCCTGACTCAGGGAGCAGAAGATGAGGGCAACAGAATGTAGATGTGGGAAGATCCAGGAAGGGGAAGTTCTACCAGAGGGGCCAGCAGGGTCAGAGCCCACTTACCCAGGCTGGCATGTAGGCTAGAGGACTGAAATGTGGCTACGTGTAGAGAAAGGCTGAGGGACAGTTCACTTAGTTACCTGTGTGGAAAGATGGGACAGTTCCCAATCTTTACAGTACCTGAGGGGCTTCCAGGTCCCATCTCATGGTACCTTCAGCCCAGTAACGAGAAAAGACTCCAGGGATTGCCTGGAGTAGAGCTCAGTTGTGTAGTGGTTACCTAGTTGTATAAGCTCGTGGCACTATAAGAAAACGGGAGACATAACTGGGTCACCCTGCTATGGTGGGAAGTACCCACAAGGATCACATTCTAGGCCAGCCTGAGCAAAAAGGGAGACCCTGCCTCACAGATAACCATACCTACCAGCCTCAGGCAATGGAGAGCTTGTCTAGCCACCTATGTGTTCATACCCAAGTACTGCCAAGGAAGGGGAAGGGGGTGTTACCAAAGAGTTCCACTGGGGACCGAGAAGCAGCAAGGATGCAGATGCATGTATGCTCTGACCCCTTAGGAAGCAGCATTGTTTCCCCTTGTCTTGAGTCATGGTGAAATGATGGTGGTGGCATTTCCAAGGACATGCTGGGTTCTGGAGGGATGAATGAGACGGTTCCCTCTAACTGTCTTTCCGATGCCCATTTCAGATGACAAACTTGAAGACCTTGAAGAGGCGAACCCATTTTCATTTAAGGAGTTTCTGAAAACCAAGAACCTTGGCTTATCCAAAGAGGACACAGCCGGCAGTAGAAGTTACCCAAAGGTACATGTGAAGATCTGCATCAGATGGCTTTAGAGGGCATCTCTTCTAACTCGCAGTACTTTTGAGTGTACAGTGGGAGCAGGAGGAGCAAAGCGTGGGAACTCTTTTTTTTTTTTTTTTTTTTTTTTTTTGTCGGTCGTGGGGCTTGAACTCTGGGCCTGGGCGTTGTCCCTTAGCTCTTCAGCTCAAGGCGAGCGCTCTACCACTTGAGCTACAGCACCACTTCCGGTTTTCTGGTGGTTTTATTGGAGATAGGAGTCTCACGGTCTCTCCTGCCCGGGCTGGCTTTGAACCGCGATCCTCAGATCTCTGCCTCCTGAATAGCTAGGATTACAGGCGTGAGCCACCAGCGCCCGGCAAATGCCACTTCCGGCTTTTTTCTTTTTTTTTTGCTTATGTGGTGCTGAGGAATCGAACCAAGGGCCTCATGTATGGAAGGCAAGCACTCTACTACTGAGCCACCTTCCCAGCCCCTAGCGTGGGAACTCTTACTGTTAGTGGAGGGTTAACATTGCAGCTCAAGTTTGGCCCCTTTGGGGTAGATGACAGGGGAATCCCTTCAGGTCCCAGGCCGAACATGAGAAAGAAAACGGGTATGTGGTGGCTTCCAGGTCACAGCATTTGCCTCCATTGTTTCTAGGAGACCTCGAGGCATACGCTGGGTCTGGACCACAGCTCCTCCAACCCCCAGACTATGGGGTATGGCTTGGAATATCAACAGCCATTTTTCGAAGACCCAACAGGGGCTGGGGACCTCCTGGATGAAGAGGACGACGAGGACGATGGGTGGAACGGGGCCTATATGCCATCTGCTGTGGAGCAGACCCACCCACCCAGGGCCAGCACCAGCACATCACCCTGCGCCACCTACCTGTCATTTTTCTCCACCCCGTCGGAATTGGTTGGGACTGAGTCTCTGCCCCCGTGGACTCTGAGTGACACAGACTCACGTGTCTCTCCAGCATCTCCAGCAGGGAGTCCTAGCACAGACTTTGCGGCCCATGGAGAGTCCCTAGGAGACAGACACCTGCGGACACTGCAGATAAGTTATGAAGCAGTAAGTGAGGGCCTCGTGGCGCTGGGCATGGAGCCCAGGTCTGAGCAGTGATCTCCCAGTGTCCTGCTTCCTGGGTGTCCTGGGCGTAGCTGCGTAGACCAGTCAGATGTTCAGGGAACATGCTGTGAGAGGGAGTCCCTGTGGTATGCACTGGAGGAGGAGCTCAGTGCCAGAGCATTGCTTAGTGTGCAGGAGGCCCTGGGTTCAACCCCAGCACTGAAAAAGAAAAGAAAACAAGCCGGTCAGGAGGCTGAGATCTGAGGATCATGGTTCAAAGCCGGAGATGGAAATCTGTGAGACTCACCTCCAATTAACCACCAGAAAACTGGATGTGGCGCTTTGGCTCAAAGTGGTAAAGCGCTAGCCTTGAACAAAAAAGCTCAGGGATAGCGCCCATGGCCTGAGTTCAAGCCCCAGGAATGACAAGAAAGGAGTTTCTCCAAGGGGAAGGCTACCTCAGGTTGATTTTGGTATAAATCTCAGTGATGAGTGCTGAGGGTTAAGAGCTAGTTGGCTCCAGGCAGCTTGGGTTATCAGAAGAGGATGACATGGACACGTCCATGACATGGACGTCTTGTTGAGCATCCTAAATGAAGTAGAGTTTTCTATAACAATCACCCTACAAGACTTCTGTGGGAAGAATTGGAGTCTGTGGCCACAGGTCATTCTCCCTAAGTATGCTGTGTGTTGATTCCATTGACCTAGGGTATTTCTGTGTATCAGTTCTGGTAAAGTGTGATGACTTACACATGTAATCTTGGCTACTTGGGAGATGGCAGCTAGGGGATCAAGGTTCCTGGCCAGCCAGGCAGAAAGTTTGCGATATTCTGTCTCCATCCATGAACCAGGCATGGTTGCATGTTCCTATAATAGTTATGCAGGATGCACTGGGTAGTAGGAACATGTCCCCAGAGACCAGCCACACTAAAAAATGCAAGCCCTGCCAGGCACTGTAACTCACATCTGTAACCCTACTCTGGAAACTGAGATATGAGAATTGTGGTTTGAAGTCAGCCCAGACTGGAAAGTCTATGAGACTCATATCTACCAAGCCAGCAAAAAGCCAGAAGTGGAACTATGGCTCAAGTGGTAGAGCACCAGCCTTGAAGTGATAAAGCTAAGGAACAGTGCCCAGGCCCTGAGTTCAAGTCTCAGGACTGGCAAACCCCTACCAAAAAATTCAACTATAAAGCATAAAAAGGTTCAAGTGGTAGAGCACCTGCCTAGCAAACAAAAGACCCTGAGTCCAAATTCTGAGGAAAAGCCGGGCACCGGTGGCTCATGCCTGTAATCCTAGCTACTGAGATCTGAGGATCATGGTTCAAAGCCTTTGCCCCGGCAGGAAAGTCCGTGAGACTTATCTCCAATAAAACACTAGAATACCAGAAGTGGTGCTGTGGCTCAAGCGGTAGAGCGCTTGCCTTGAACTAAAGAGTTCAAGGACAGCGCCCAAGCCCAGAGTTCAAGCCCCATGACTGACCAAAAAAAAAAAAAAAAAAATCTGAGGAAAGCTATTTCTGCCTGGGGTGTGGTTCAGTAGGGAGACCACTTACCTCACATGCACAGGGTCCTAGATTCCATTTCCAGCACCACAAGAAAAGTTGTGAGTGAGGCATACTGGGCTTTTTAATCAGGATTTTCTTTCTCTACAGTTGAAGGATGAAAATTCTAAGCTAAGAAGAAAGCTGAATGAGGTTCAGAGCTTCTCTGAAAGCCAAACAGAAATGTATGTAAGCTTTTAGTGAGGAGTGAACTTAACTCTACCACTCAGGGAACATGGTTTCTAAGTGATATCGAAGTTCCCGGCTACCCTGTAAATCTCTTAACACCAGCTACACTTCTTGTCCTCTATACGAAAGAATCTTTCAGCATTAAGACCCAAATCAGCACACCTCCAGGGAGCTGCAGCCCAAGGCAGCCCCGTTTCTTCTGTTGGGATCCCAGCACAGTGGTTCAAGAGGCCCTGCTGCCTCACCTCTGCTTGAGGTTCAACCTATGGGGTTAGATTCTCAGTGTGTTTTATCCACTAACCCAAGTTAAAGTGTCTTTAAAAGTGTTCTTGAAAATGATGGCATGGCTAGGCGCTGGTGGCTCACGCCTGTAATCCTAGCTATTCAGGAGGCTGAGATCTGAGGATCACAGTTCAAAGCCAGCCCAGGCAGGAAAGTCCATGAAAGTCTGATCTCCAGTTACCTGCCAAAAAACAAGAGTGCTGTGGCTCAAGTGGTAGAGTGCTGGTCTTGAGCTGAAGAGATGAGGAACAGCGCCCAGGCCCAGAGTTCAAGCCCCACAACCAATAAAAAGGGAAATAAAGTGATTGCATGAACTCAACTCAGACCTTTCCTTTACAAGGGTGAGGACGCTTGAGCGGAAGTTGGAGGCAAAGATGATCAAGGAGGAGAGTGACTTCCATGACCTGGAGTCAGTGGTCCAGCAAGTAGAGCAGAACCTCGAGCTGATGACGGTACGGAGGGCTCTGCTCTGGGCTAGCCAGCTGGGCAGGGCACACTTTGAACGGTGCTTGTGTGCCCACTGGGCCTGTCTAGTGGACTAGCATTCCTTGGCATTGTGGGTACTCTCTACCCCAGGGTGGGTGGCTAAGGCCATCCGTGAACCAGGGTAGAGCCCAGGTGCTGGGGATAGATGTCCTAGAGGCTCTGCCCGTAGAGGTGGGGCTGGGGAAGGCCGCATCAGGATAATAAGTCTCCTGTACTGAGAATGTGCTGTCAGTGATAACTGTGCTTATTTTTTTTGGACAACAGAAACGAGCTGTAAAGGCAGAAAATCATGTCATGAAGCTAAAGCAAGAAATAAGCTTGCTCCAGGTAATCAGAGAAAAGACCTTAAATGTTTCCTTTTTAGCTGAGAATGTGGCTTGATAGTAGAGTGCTTGCCTAGCATGCATGAAGCCCTTGGTTCAGTTTCTCAGCACCATATAAACAGAAAGGCTGTGGCTGAAATGGTAGAGCGCTAGCCTTGAGCACAGAGAGAGGCTCAGGGACAGAGCCCAGGCCCTAAATTCAAGGTCCCCCCGTCCCCCCTTACCCCGGAAAAAAAAAGTTTCCTTTTCTCCTGTGAAGCCATGTATATGTGAGCTCAAGAAAAAGATATGAGCCAGGCACTGGTTGCTCACGCCTGTCATCCTAGCAACTCAGGAGGCTGAGATCTGAGGATCGTGATTTAAAGCCAGCCCAGGCAGGAAAGTCCCTGAGACTTACCTCCAATTAACCACCAGAAAACTGGAATTGGCGCTGTGGCTCAAGTGCTAGAGCTCTAGCCTGGAGCACAAAAAGCTCAGGGACAGTGCCCAGACCCTGAGTTCAAGCCCCACAACTGGCAAAAAAGAAAAAGATGTGAACCAGGCATGGAGGCACATGCCTACTGGGGAGGCTAGTCAGGTGATTGCCAAGTTTGGGGCTAGTCTAGGCGATTTGGTAGTCTCCTGTCTCAAAATAAAATTTTATTTTTTAAACTTTTTTTTTTTTTTATTTTTGCTTATGTGGTGCTGGGGAATCGAACCCAGGGCTTCATACATGCAAGGCAAGCGCTCTACCACTGAGCCACCTTCCCAGCCCCATCAAAATAAAATTTTAAAACGGGAAAGTATTAGGAATGTAGTTCAGGCCCTGGGTTCAATCTCCAGAACCACAAGAAGAAAAAGCTAATGACCTTCCATTGGGTTTTCCTCATGTCTGCTTCAAATCAGAATGGCCAAAGCTTTCTGTTTGGGCCTGAAACAAAGGGATCCCTGCCCCAGGTCCAGGTGGGGTATGTATTTCTTAGAATGTTCTAGAGTTTAGTACATGCTTGTGTCTGAGGTGTATGTCCCTCCCTTAGGAGAATCCCCAGCTAGGCAAGAGCATCTGTCCTGAGGCGGTGCCAGTCCCGAGGCCAAGTCCTTGTCTCCACCAAGGGAAATCTGTTTCCAACTGGATTGCCTCCGATGCTGACTCCTCCCTCCCCTCCTCCGTCTTCCACCCTCCCCAGGCACAGATCTCCAACTTCAAGCGGGAGAATGAAGCCCTGCGGTCAGGGCAAGGCGCCAGCCTGACAGTGGTGAAGCAGAACACCGACGTAGCCCTGCAGAACCTCCGTGTGGTCATGAACAGCGCACACGCATCCATAAAGTGAGTGGCTGGGGCCCAAAAGCCCCGTGGCAGGTGACAGGCAAGGTTGGCATGCTGTTCTGGGTGGTACCTAGGCTCTGCAGTGCATAACCGGACTGGGGGGCTCCAGAGAAGGAAGTGCAGTGGATGGTCTTGTTAAGCCACCAGGCTGTGCTATGGCAGCCAGGCAGCTTTTTCTTGTGCCATTATTATGGCCTGAACTCAAGGCCTAAGCACTGTCCCTAAGCTTCACTCAAAGCTGGCACTCTATTACTTAGAGCCACAGCTCTACTTCTGGCCTTTTGGTGGTTAATTGAAGATCAGGATCTCATGAATTTCCCTGCCCAGGTTGGCTTTGAACTTTGATCCTTAAATATCAGGCTTCAGAGTAGCTAGGATTTCTGATGTGAGCCACCAAAGGTTCTGAATACAGGGAATGATAATAATTGCTCTCATATTATGAGAACCAGGTGCATTCATAGAAGGCTCTGGGCACAGTAGGCACTCTGGGCACTGTTAGTTGCTGTTATTATTGATGATGATAGAAGCTTGATGTAATACAGGTGTCTCCTGATAAACCTATGGGAAATTGAAAGCACACTATGTCATAAATTTATTTAATAAAGCTTACCTACCAAGTACAGTGCACAGCATGCCCTCAATCATGTTTGGCCATGGCTCCTGGCCGCCCCGGGCATCTTAAGATTACTGTACCACACATGGCCTGGGGAAAGATAATTTGCCTTTCCATTTCTGAAGAACAGTGGCTTACTCTCCATTGTTGTAAATTAGGGGCCAAATGCCCCCAGTCTGGGGGTGTATGGTGCTGCATATGGTGCTGGCCAGCATACCAGCGCTGGTGGGTAATAAGAGTCATTTTCCTATTGAGCCCCAGCCAACTAGAGGGTTTCTCCTCTGGAACCCCTTTGCTTTAGTCCTTCTGTTGTTGAACCACTGCAGTAACTGCCCCTAATATCTGTTTTTCCATTTTAGGCAGCTGGTTTCTGGAGCAGAAACACTGAATCTTGTTGCTGAAATCCTTAAATCTATAGACAGAATTTCTGAAATTAAAGATGGGGAGGAGAACTCTTGAGAACCACTAGCTGCTTCCAGCCCCCAGGTGTGTGTGCTGAGATCAACACTGCACCCCTAACTGAATGTGCACCCCCTAACTATGCAGTTTTCACCCAAAGTGTTTATCATGAGATGCTGATTTCATGACCTAAAAGAGTATTTATTATTGGTCACCTGCAACTGGAGCGGCTCCTGTCAGTTTATGTGCAGTGCTTCTTGGTGATGTTCACACTGTTTTCCAGATGCAATAACCTATTGAAAAGTTTTACAAAATCCAGTCATCTTTTAATTTTAAATATGAAAGTAGCACTGAGCTAATAACTTTGTTATCATCTCAGAACATGAACTGTACGAGAAATTCACTACTCAGCCTTGATTTTATAAGCTATTGCAGAGATGAGCAGCCTGGATAGGGACTTGGACTTGGTGTCTTTATGATCACTCGGTGCCCCACTGAGTGCCAGCTCCCGGTAGTTTTTACAGGGCAGCTCCTGTGATCCGTGGCCCCCAGCACAGAGGTTCCACTGAGTAGATGACTGCAGGGACTGAGGTCATGACATTCCACATTGTGAAGCTGTCTGACCACTGAGCTTTCAGGGATGAAATAGATACTTTAATTCAGGAAAGCTGGTTTTGGCTAGAGGTTCTGCTATGGGCCATTTTGTATGAGAATTCAGGAAGTTAGAACAAATGCAGGCCTCCCAGGGGGTGCCGGGTTTCCAGTGGGGAAGATACAACAGCCATCCGTGCCTTTTGGCTATTTCCTTATCAATGTTACATTTTTAAAAGTTCCTTTCCCTTCCTGTTCAGATTGACAGCTTTCTGTTTAAATAAATGCTGAAGTTAAAGTGCATCGCCTTTTCACTTTGGCTTGGCTGTTTGTTCATGCTTGAGAGCCAGTAGGTCTGTGTAATGATCTGCAATCAGCATAGGCCTGCATCAGCCCTCCTGGCATGCCTTCCTACTGCCCTCTGGCACCAAGGACTGTCTCTTGGGTATCCTGGCATTGCTGATAACGTGTGCTGGCTTATTCAGCCTTTAGGTCCTTGCCCTTGGGAGCAGGGGCAGACTGGGGGGAAACCACACATTGTCTGCATGATGGGTAAGCCACAGAGCAGTTGTTTTGGGACTGTTGGACAGGGGATTCTAACTTCAGAATGCCCCTACAAATGAGGTTGGTTGGGTTTTCAGACAAGATATTTAAACTGCTAGATCCTGACTAACTACAGGTAAAGCGGGGACTTTCCCTAGCCCCTGTATGGACCTTGTGAATCATGCATCCCATTCTCTCTCCACTCCCAGGTCAGCCAGTTAGGGCAGAACAGAGTCTGCATCTCCTGCAGACCTGTCCCCAGGCCTGTGTGAGAAAGACTTTCTGGAGCAGAGGGACAGGCAAGTGAGATGACGTCTGGGGCTCCTTCCCTGGCTGGGCCTGGCACAGGGGAGCCACCCAGAGCAGCCCTCCGGCCACACCTGCCCTGGCTCTGGATCCCTACGACGGTGGCAGCTACAGGCTAAGGCTAGTGGGGTGGAGGGGCACAGCCCCGTGTCTGCAGTTCGCTTGGTCTGTGTGAAGTGTTCCTGGGTAGCTTAGGAGTTCGTGCCCGGATTTTGAGCCCCATTGCAGGCAGGCCTTGGCGAACAGCAGAAACTCCGGGCGCCCCGAAGCACCCAGCGTTCATCTGTCCAATCTTGCCAGTTCTAAGCCACGTGGCCCGGTCCAGCCCGGTACCGCTGGCTGAGGCTACCGAGTGTCCTCCCAGGCTGGGTGGGGTGCCGGGAGTCTTCGCACTCTCGGGCTGGCAAGGTCTCCAAAGGCAGGAGCCGTGGACTCAAGCCCGCTCCTGTCAGCCCAGAGCGCCCCCGCGTGGGCGCCCGTCGGGGCCGGCTCCGCGCGGCGTGCCGGGCCCTGCGGCTGCTCCCGAGCGCCCCGTCCCGAGCGCCCGCCGGGCGGCGAAGCGCGCAGGCGCCTCCCGACTCCCGGGCGGCTGCGGCCCTCCCGGCAGGCCCCGCGCCGCGACTCGGGGGCGGGACTTCCTACGGCACCACCCGCTTCCGGGGCCTCCGGAAGCGTGTGTCCGCGGTCGCCTGGCGACCGCGGGGTCCCGGGCCGTCCCCTCAGGTGAAGACCCTGAAGAGACCGTGACGACCGCTCCGCAGGTGAGGGGGGCCCGGCCGGGCAGGGCCGTCCCGCGGAGGGGCGCCGCTCCCCGGGGCCGGCGGCCGGGTCCCGGGAGGGGGCGGGACGGCCCCAGCCAGTTCGCGTCGGCCCCGGGTCCGCGGCACCGGCCGCCGCGTCCTGCAGCGGGGCTGGTCCTCCCGGCCGCCGCCGGCCCCGGCTCCGTCTCCTCCCCCCACCCCCGTGCTCTCTCCCCCCCGTGCTCTCTCCTCCCCCCCCGTGCTCTCTCCCCCCCGTGCTCTCTCCTCCCCCCCCGTGCTCTCTCCCCTCCCCCCCCGTGCTCTCTCCCCCCCGTGCTCTCTCCCCCCCGTGCTCTCTCCCCCCCCCGTGCTCTCTCCTCTCTCCTCCCCCCCCGTGCTCTCTCCTCTCCCCCCCCGTGCTCTCTCCTCTCCCCCCCCGTGCTCTCTCTTCTCTCCTCCCCCCCCCGTGCTCTCTCCTCCCCCCCCCGTGCTCTCTCCCCCCCCGTGCTCTCTCCTCCCCCCGTGCTCTCTCCTCCCCCCCCGTGCTCTCTCCCCCCCCGTGCTCTCTCCCCCCCCGTGCTCTCTCCCCCCCGTGCTCTCTCCCCCCCGTGCTCTCTCCTCCCCCCCCGTGCTCTCTCCCCCCCGTGCTCTCTCCCCCCCGTGCTCTCTCCTCCCCCCCCGTGCTCTCTCCTCCCCCCCCGTGCTCTCTCCCCCCCCGTGCTCTCTCCCCCCCGTGCTCTCTCCCCCCCCGTGCTCTCTCCTCTCCCCCCCGTGCTCTCTCCTCTCTCCTCCCCCCCGTGCTCTCTCCTCTCTCCTCCCCCCCCCATGCTCTCTCCTCTCTCCTCTCCCCCCCCCGTGCTCTCTCCTCTCTCCTCCCCCCCCGTGCTCTCTCCTCTCCCCCCCGTGCTCTCTCCTCTCTCCTCCCCCCCCGTGCTCTCTCCTCCCCCCCGTGCTCTCTCCCCCCCGTGCTCTCTCCTCCCCCCGTGCTCTCTCCTCTCTCCCCCCCCCCCGTGCTCTCTCCCCCACCCGTGCTCTCTCCTCTCCCCCCGTGCTCTCTCCTCTCCCCCCCGTGCTCTCTCCTCTCTCCCCCCCCGTGCTCTCTCCTCCCCCGTGCTCTCTCCTCTCCCCCCCCCGTGCTCTCTCCTCTCCCCCCCCGTGCTCTCTCCTCTCCCCCCCGTGCTCTCTCCTCTCTCCCCCCCGTGCTCTCTCCTCCCCCCGTGCTCTCTCCTCTCCCCTCCGTGCTCTCTCCTCTCTCCCCCCCTGTGCTCTCTCCCCCCCCCGTGCTCTCTCCTCCCCCCCGTGCTCTCTCCCCCCCCCGTGCTCTCTCCCCCCGTGCTCTCTCCCCCCCGTGCTCTCTCCTCCCCCCCGTGCTCTCTCCCCCCGTGCTCTCTCCTCCCCCCCCGTGCTCTCTCCCCCCGTGCTCTCTCCTCTCCCCCCCCCGTGCTCTCTCCTCTCTCCTCCCCCCCCCGTGCTCTCTCCTCTCCCCCCGTGCTCTCTCCTCTCTCCTCTCCCCCCCCGTGCTCTCTCCTCTCTCCTCCCCCCCCGTGCTCTCTCCTCTCCCCCGTGCTCTCTCCTCTCTCCCCCCCCCCGTGCTCTCTCCTCCCCCCGTGCTCTCTCCTCTCCCCCCGTGCTCTCTCCTCTCTCCCCCCCGTGCTCTCTCCTCCCCCCCGTGCTCTCTCCTCTCTCCCCCCCCCGTGCTCTCTCCTCTCTCCTCCCCCCGTGCTCTCTCCTCTCCCCCCGTGCTCTCTCCCCCCCGTGCTCTCTCTCCCCCCGTGCTCTCTCCTCTCTCCCCCCCGCTCTCTCTCCCCCCCGTGCTCTCTCCTCTCCCCCCCGTGCTCTCTCCTCTCTCCCCCCCGTGCTCTCTCCTCCCCCCGTGCTCTCTCCTCTCTCCCCCCCCGTGCTCTCTCCTCTCCCCCTGTGCTCTCTCCTCTCCCCCCGTGCTCTCTCCTCTCCCCCCCCGTGCTCTCTCCTCTCTCCCCCCCCCGTGCTCTCTCGCTCTCTCCTCTCTCCTCCCCCCGTGCTCTCTCCTCTCTCCCCCCCTCTCTCTCCCCTGTGCTCTCTCCTCTCCCCCCCGTGCTCTCTCCTCCCCCCGTGCTCTCTCCTCTCTCCCCCCCCCGTGCTCTCTCTCCCCCCCGTGCTCTCTCCTCTCCTCCCCCCCGTGCTCTCTCCTCTCTCCTCCCCCCGTGCTCTCTCCTCTCTCCCCCCGCTCTCTCTCCCCCCGTGCTCTCTCCTCTCTCCCCCCCCCGCTCTCTCTCCCCCCTGTGCTCTCTCCTCTCTCCCCCCCGTGCTCTCTCCTCTCCCCCCCCCGCTCTCTCCTCTCCCCCCCGTGCTCTCTCCTCTCTCCCCCCCGTGCTCTCTCCTCTCTCCCCCCGTGCTCTCTCCTCTCCCCCCCTGTGCTCTCTCCCCCCCCCGTGCTCTCTCCTCTCCCCTCGTGCTCTCTCCTCTCCCCCCCCCGTGCTCTCTCACCCCCCCTCTCTCCTCTCTCACCCCTCTCCCGCACTTCCCCCCCCTTCTCCCCCACCTCTCCTCTGGTGCTATTCCTGCAGCTTGAACTCAGGGCCTGGGTGCTACCCTGAGCTTTTTCACTCAAAGTCTGGCACACTGCCACTTGAACCACAACTCCACCTCCAGCTTTTTGGTGGTTAGAGGTAATGAGTCTCATGGATTTTCCTGCTTGGGCTGGTTTCACATTGCCATCCTTTTTTTTTTTTTTTTTTTGTCGGTCGTGGGGCTTGAACTCTGGGCCTGGGCATTGTCCCTTAGCTCTTCAGCTCAAGGCGAGCGCTCTACCACTTGAGCTACAGCGCCACTTCCGGTTTTCTGGTGGTTTTATTGGAGATAGGAGTCTCACGGTCTCTCCTGCCCGGGCTGGCTTTGAACCTCGATCCTCAGATCTCAGCCTCCTGAGTAGCTAGGATTACAGGCGTGAGCCACCAGCGCCCGGCTCACATTGCCATCCTTAATCTCAGTCTCCTGAGCAGCTGGGATTACAGGTATGAGCCACCAGCACCTCAGCCCACCCCCACCCAGATTCCATAAGGAGTCTGTGAGGTTGCCTTTTGTGAGGAGGGGGCACCAGGCAAAAAGGCAGCCTGTGATGTCGTGGAAATGGTCTTGTGGAACCCAACTCAGTATCTGAATTTGGGACTGTGACCTTGTTCACTTGTCTGGAAGCAAGGACAGGAAATAAGTGTAGTTCTCTTCAAAGAACCAGTTGCTCGTTCTTTAGAAGCCAGGCTTTCTGAAGAAGATGCCTCCTGGCCAAATGGCCACTCTGAACCTGCAAGTGGTCTTCAGGTTCTGCAGGTCCACCTGGGGTCAGCTGTGTTCTGTTTATGGATTTGCAGGCATCCCTGGGTGAATGAAGAGTAGTGCATTCCTAATGCAACAGAAGGCTGCACCCTGGTGGTTGCTTTGTTTTGTTGCAGCGTGGGCACTCAGCTGGGAGAAGCATGTGCCGAAGGGGAGAATGGCTTTCCTTTTTTTCTTAAAAGACAGTCTCACATCCTAAGCTGGCCAGAGATTTGGGATCCTCAGACTCTCACCAAATGCTGAGATTACAGGCATGTGTTACTACACTGGGCTTAGGATGTTTTTCTTCTTTGTTGCTAGCCCTTGGGTGTGTGCTTGTTTTCTTTTTTTTTCTTTTTTTTTTTTTTGTGCTGGTCGTGGGGCCTGAACTCTGGGCCTGGGCACTGTCCCTGAGCTCTTCAGCTCAAGGCTAGCGCTAGACTACCACTTGAGCCACAGCACCACTTCTGGCTTTTTCTGCTTATGTGGTACCGAGAAATCGAATCTAGGGCCTCATGCATGCAAGGCAAGTGCTCTACCACTGAGCCACCTTCCCAGCCCCTGTGCTTGTTTTCTGTAATATTCTCTCTTCCCAGTTTCTTTTTTCCTCAGACTTAACCAGTAACATCCCTTGAAAACAAGTATGAGTTATTGAGATGCCAAAGAGAATCAGATTACAGACCCAGGCTCCCCACATCTGGGCATGGGTCTGTCTACCTTCTAGAGAACTCAGTGTCAGCTTTGGAGTAGGCTCCAGCTGTCCTGAGTAGGTGTTTCTGTTTGAAGAAGGATGGGACGTGGGCACTCTTGATTCTTAACACTCATATTGTGGAGGCAGGCAGAAGCCATGGACGTAGATGCAGAAAGAGAAAAAATAACAAAGGAGATCAAGGAGCTGGAAAGGATTTTGGATCCCAGTTCTTCCAGCATCCACTTGGAAGTCTCTGAATCAAGTCTCGATTCCTCAGGCTCTGAAGCAGGTGAGCCTCTGTATGTGACCCCCTAGGGTGTGGTTGGATCCTTGTGTCCTTGGGTTTCCTTCTCTTCTGTCATATTGAGGACATATGCTGTGTTGCCAGGTTCTGAGTTTTTCTCAAGCTGGCTTTCACTTTTACCACAACGCAGAGAACTGCGTAGTTAGCCCCTGGACCTGTTGTCTCTGTGTAGGCAGCCTGCCTCTGCTGCCATCCTGCCTTGGGCTCTTGGATTCTCTGGGTGACCATGCCATCCTGGCAGTTACTATAGCCCAGACCACCCAAGATCACTGCATAGTTAGCTCTTCAGATGCACCCATTGTAGAGGCTCATCCCTTTCCTGCATGCTCTTCCTGCCCACTGCTCCCATTCTTCTTGCTGTTTTTTCATTACCATGTGCTTGTATTTCTGACAGATTCGCTGCCCAATGAAGACTCAGACACCACTGGTGCTCCAGTCTTGGTAATTACTACTCACCTGGCTGAGACAGACCAGCTGCTACCCTGTAAAGTGGCCTGGAGGGGTGTGCATTAAAACTCTGTTGCTTGGCCGGGTGCCGGTGGCTCACGCCTGTCATCCTACTTACTCAGGAGGCTGAGCTCTGAGGATCAAGGTTCAAAGCCAGCCCGGGCAGGAACATTCATGAGACTTTATCTCCAGTGAATCACTAGAAAACCAGAAGTGGCGCTGTGGCTCAAGTGGTAGAGCGTTAGCCTTGAGCTGAAGAGCTTAGGGACAGTGCCCAGGCCCAGAGTTCAAGCCCCTCGATCAACAAGAAAAAGAAAAAAGTGCTCATGTTCCTCCTCAAGAATGATAGGCTCATTACCAAGCCCAACCTCTCTCTCCATTCCCTGGGTCACCTCTTTCCACGTTTGGTGCTCATGTACCAGTGTCATATCAGAGGCCCAGGAACTGGAATATGGCTGGACCTCAAGGAGTGGGAATGCCTCTATGTGCCAGTTCCTCATTTGCCATTTCTGTTTCTTCACCAGGAAGGGGAAAGGTGGGGGGAGGCCAGCAATGATGAAGAGGACCACAAGGATAAAACACTCCCTGAAGACCCTGAGACTTGTCTGCAGCTCAATATGGTCTACCAAGAGGTCATCCGAGAGAAGCTGGCAGAGGTCAGCCAGTTGCTGGCCCAGAACCGGGAGCAGCAGGTAGGACCATCTGCATTGAAGCTCCTAGCCAGGTTCCTGGGACAGGGGATAGGGTGGGGATACTCCCTGCAGCCTGCCCTCTTCCCACACATGACTGCTTCTACCCCAGGAGGAAATTCTATGGGATTTGGCTGGCTCCAAAGGTCTCAAGATGAAGGAAGGCAGAAGCCTGCCTCCCAACATGTACATAGGCCACTTCATGAAGCCGTACTTCAAGGACAAGGTCACTGGAGTGGTGAGTGGCCATAGCCTGCTTTCATCAGAAGGCTTCTGTACCCTGTGAGAAGGGTTATAGTTCTCCAGGTGCTTGGGAAGTGGTATTTCACTCTTTTAATCCTTCAGGATACATTCTCCAGCCTCCTTACGAAAAGGGGGGCAAGCCAATCCCTTGCTTGGGAGTAGGACATCAAGGGGCTGGAGAAAGTGTGGGGCATTAGCAAGCCCAGTATAGATTCACCATTCCTAATGGCAGCTCTGTGCCATGAGCATGGAGTCCTCTGAACCCACCCTGTGCAGTAGTCATGCCCAGAGCTGTTTGTGTAGCAGCAGTTCAGGGTGCGGAGATCAGATTGCCTGGCCTTGTATGTGGATGGGCACTCTTGAGTCCCGGTGGGAGCCTGGGGGAAGGCAATAGTCCTTAAAGGTGAGCACAGAGAGTCTATACATCCTGACGCTGCCGTGTTTGATAGGGTCCCCCTGCCAATGAAGACACTCGAGAGAAGGCCGCCCAAGGAATCAAGGCCTTCGAGGCGCTCCTGGTGACCAAGTGTAAGAGCCATGGCAGGCCCGTGGGTGGGCTTCCCAGCTTCTACACTCTACTGCCTATCCCTCACTTCCCATCTCTTTCCCTCCTGCTCAGAACACCCTCCCCGGAAGTCCTGTCGTAGGCTTAGGTAGGACTCAAAAGGCAGTTACTGGCTGGAGAGAGACCTAGCCAGCTGCTCACCTGCATCCAGAAAGGCCTTGGTGCACCCACTTTCTCCACTATAGCTGGGAGCCAGCAGTGGTGCCTGGGCCTGGAGACAGTTCAGAGGACAGTAAGTATGTCATGATTTTACTGTTGTCCCCAGGGAAGCACTGGGAAAAAGCCCTGCTCCGGAAGTCTGTGGTGAGCGACCGCCTGCAGCGTCTGCTCCAGCCCAAGTTGCTAAAGTAAGTCTGCAGACAGGTCATCCAGTCTTCTCTGAAGCAGAAACCCAGCAGCCTTGTGGGCTTGTGAAGTCTGGCCCAGCACACTCTGTCCTCTGCCACTGTTCTGCCAGCCCAAGATGCGTTTACCTGCACTCTGTCATCCTCCATAAGAGGTGATCATAGTTGGCTGAACAGCTAGCTTCATTTCATTGTGTGCCTTGGGCACTTTCTCTTCTCTGGGCTTCTGGTTCCCCTGGAAGGTGATTGTCCTCGAGACCTGCCTTGTGGGCTTGCTGGTAAGAAAAGTCACATGAGTGTTAAAGTGCAGGCGCTGCTGTTGTACAGGACTGCAGATGCTGTCGCCACCCGTTAGCACTCCAATGAAGACTCCAAGTTTGGCGCTTTTTTTTTTGTCAGTCGTGGGGCTTGAACTCTGGGCCTGGGTGTTGTCTCTCAGCTCTTCAGCTCAAGGCAAGCGTTCTATCACTTGAGACACAGCCCACTTGCGGTTTTCTGGTGGTTTTATTGGAAATAAGAGTCTCATGGACTTTCCTGCTTGGACTGGCTTTGAACCACAATCCTCAGCTCTCAGCCTCCTGAGTAGCTAGGATTACAGGCATGAGCCACCAGTGCCCGGCTTAAATTTGGCCTTTTTTTTTGGTTGGTCATGGGGCCTGAACTCTGAGCTTGGGTGCTGTCCCTCAGCTCTTCAGCTCAAGGCTAGTGCTCTACCACTTGAGCCACAGTGCCACTTCCAGCTTTTTCTGCTTATGTGGTGCTGAGGAATCAAGCTCAGGGCCTCATGCATGTATGCACTGAGCCACCTTTCCAGCCCTCAAATTTGGCCTTTTAAGTGGTGGCTTCTCTAGTGTTCTTGAAACTGGATCTACCATACAACATCTGGAGCACCAGAGGCCTAGGGCTAGGCCAGGTGGCAGGGGTGTCTGCATGGTCTGAGTGTGCAGCAGGGACTCATCCCTCAGCAGGTCTGGGAAGCAGTTCATGGCTATAGCATCAGTGTGAGGCCTAAGGGTCAAGGCTTCTTGCAGAAACCTGCATTTTATGTGCCTAGTTTGGCAGGGTGGGCCAGGCTTTGAGACACAGGCATTAGGGAGCCATGCCCTGCCTCTGCAAATGCATGGCAGCTTGTTCTTGTCCTAGACAACACTCTTCTGGCCCAAGGGACATCTCAGAGACTGCACCACAGCTTTCTTTGTGATGAAAAGCCAGAGTAGGAGAGGAAGCAAACTCTGGCAGTCTTTCCACTCCTGTCTGTGCCATAGACAAATCCCACATGGGCAGCTCAGAAAACCAGGGCCTCCAGCCCTTTTGCGTCTGCTCTCCCTTGCAGGCTTGAGTATTTACGCCAGAAGCAGAGCCGTGTGTCCAGTGAGCCAGAGAGGCAGGCCCTGGAGAAGCAAGTCAGGGAAGCGGAGAAGGAGATCCAGGATATCAAGTGAGCAGGGGCCTCCCCCCTGGGTGGAAGGGGAAGCCAGCAGGCTGGGTGTGACACTGTTTCCCTGCCCCTTTCTCCAGCCAGCTTCCAGAAGAAGCCTTGCTGGGGAACAGGCTGGACAGCCATGACTGGGAGAAGATTTCCAATGTCAATGTGAGTCAGAGCAGGCCTGATTTACGCAGTACATAGTCCCTTCCAGCCAGTGGAGCTGGCTCAGTCCAGAGCTGTGTCTGGGTGTGCTTGGTATCACCCGCCCTGAAGTCTGTGTACCTTGGCTTTCTGCTGTAGTTTGAAGGAGGCCGCAGTGCAGAGGAGATTCGGAAGTTCTGGCAGAGCTCTGAGCACCCAAGCATCAACAAGCAGGATTGGAGCACAGAGGAGGCAGAGCGGCTGAGGGCCATCGCAGCCAAGCATGGCCACCTGGAATGGCAGCTAGTTGCAGAGGAGCTAGGGGTAAGAGGCAGCATTGCGTAGGCTTGACGTGTATCAGTAGCTTATCTGCTTCCTAAGGTGAGAAAAGCTCTCTCCTTGCGTCTCTTGTCCCATGATCATCATTTAAGGGCACGAGAGAATCTGGCATAATACTTGTAAGTGGATTTCTAGGGAATATGTCCTTTATGTTTTTGTTTCTCTGACCCTAAATTCTTCTAGGAATGCAGTTTTTCATGTTCAAATAGTTAGGTGTCGTGCAGTCTTTGCATCCTTCAGTGTGAGGGACTGAACTGTGCACATGTTCTCTAAAATCTCCATTGTTAAAAAGCTTATCACTTGTCTGTGGCAGAACCCAACGGTATGACAAACTAAACTTGCTAAAACTGTTTTCACAGAAGCCCTTCTGCTTTCTGAGGAGAGGCCTGTCCGCCTCTGTAAATGCAGAGTGGGTCGGTTCTGGTCTATTCTGGGCCTTCGATCTCTGGGTCAGACCCATCACACCATGCTAAAAATTAGGGTTCTTAGGCCTCTTGGTAGATTTGCTGTGTAATTTTGTACATGCAACTTGATGATTTTTATTTACTTGGTAAGTTATATTTGCAATGAATTTTTTAGCTAAGTTCTGGCGGCTCATGCTATAATCCTAGCTACTCAGCCAGTTGAGATCTGAGAATCATGGTTCAAAGCCAGCTTAGCAGGAAGGTCCATGAGACTCTTATCTCCAGTTAACTCATCACAAAGCCAGAAGTGGCCCTGTGGCTCAAAGTGCTTGTCTTGATCGAAACAGCTCAGGGACAGTGCCATGCTCTGAATTCAAGGTCTGTGACACACACATACTCTCTCTCTCTCTCTCCCTCTCTCTCTCTCCCTCTCTCTCTCTCTCTCTCTCTCTCTCTCTCTCTCTCTCCCTCTCTCTCTCTCTCTCTCTCTCTCTCCCTCTCTCTCGGTGTCTCTCTCTCTCTCTCTGTGTCTCTCTTTTCCTTGGCCTTGTTGTTGAGCTGGAGAGGGCTCAGATGTCCCGCTCTGTGGTTTGGATGTCATCTTAGTTACTGTTGGGAGCTTTCTTCCCCATAATCATGCCCTCTCCCTGGTAGCTGGTCCTCTTGGGGGCTGTGTGTCCCATGTTTGGTGTTTCCATCTTGAGGCAACATGCTTTGACCTGCAGGAGCCTGGAAGAAGGTCGCTTCCCTTTGGCTCCTAGGCCCTCCTGTACTCTGGAGGCCCCACAGAGCCTTTCTGCCTGTTGCTCAGTGCTTGGGGTAATGCCCACCAACACCCATATGCTCAGTCCTCGGGGTAAGGCCCACTAATGCCTGTGTGCTTTTGTTTGGCCTTGGGAAGACCGGCCGCAGTGCCTTCCAGTGCCTGCAGAAATTCCAGCAGCACAACACAGCACTGAAGCGCAAGGAGTGGACAGAGGAGGAGGACCACATGCTCACCCAGCTGGTCCAGGAGATGCGCGTCGGGGACCATATCCCATACCGCAGAAGTGAGCACGAGGCCTCTTGGGATGCCTCCCATTCCACCCCCCTCTCCCCCCAATACCTGAAATTAGGGATTGGCATAAAAGGGAGGGTAACATTGTCCTAGGCTCTCCTCTGTGTGACTCTGTAATTGGCCATCCTGTCCTCCATCTGCACAGGACATCTGTGCAGACCCCCACACATCCCCTCCACCCCCAGTTGTCTACTACATGGAAGGGAGAGACTCGATGCAGCTGATATACCGATGGACCAAGAGCTTGGATCCTAGCCTGAAAAAGGGGTTCTGGACCCCCGAGGAAGATGCTGTGAGTTTGTGGGACCTGAGGGGGTGGGTGCCCAGGAAGCTTACCTGGCATGTCCCAAGTGGCTGCTTGCCTGCAGTGTCTCCTCAGCTAACCTCGGCTTAATGGGGTACAGTTACACATACCCTCAGAGGTACCTTTATTTGTCCCTTCCTACAGAAGCTGCTTCAGGCTGTTGCCAAGTATGGGGAGCAGGACTGGTTTAAAATCAGAGAAGAGGTGCCAGGCAGGAGTGATGCCCAGTGCCGGGACCGGTGAGCCCTGCAGCCCTGGGGATGTGTGGAAGCCTCCTGGGTCATGCCAGGGAGCTGAGGCCAGGAGGGTACCATCACTCGGGGGTGCGCGGTACTAGGAGAGGCTGGCTCTTGGGCTTCCTATATCAAGGTTGAGGGAAGCAGGAGAAGCTGTTTCTTTCCCAGTCCAGACTTTTCTGCTATTTGAGTTACTTGTCTAGAGATCAGATGCTGGTGGCTCCCTGGTCCACACAGGCAGCAGCTCCTTCTGGCAGCTCGGGTACATACTGCACCCCACTACTTTTAAGTCCTTTGGATTACCTCAGGTAGAAACCCCATTCAGTAGCACAGCACCCAGTTAAGTCTGAGAAAACCCTTCCACAGACTTGTCACAAATGTCCACGAAGCACTAAAAAGATGCTCCCAGTCAGTCATTACAGAAACAAGCCAGACCCGCAGTGCCATCTGCACTAGGACAGCAAATCGGAGGGGGTTGGAATGTCACACACTTGGTGGGACCATAGGATGACACAGTCTTTGTGGGGTACTGGGGAAGTTCCTTAGCACATGGAAAAGAAAGCTGAACCCAAAATAATCAATAGATAAGAAACCCAAAAACTTGAAAGTGGGAACAATATATTACTATTACAAGAATGTTCAGAGCAGCGTCACTAGTGAAATAAAGAGAAGATAGGTACTTACTATGTGTTAACCTTGAGAACATTCTGAGCATTTGTGTCAAGTGTTTGTTAAATTACTGTTCTTTGTTTTGTTTTTGGAGGGAAGGGTTGAGACAGGTTCTCACTATATAACCCAGGCTAGTCTCAGACCGTTCATGCTCCTGAGTGCTAAGATTGTAAGTGTGTGCTGCCATGCTTAGGTTGTCTCTGTATTAGCTTGCAAAAGTTCTTCATATATTCTTTTACAGGCCCCTTATCAGATAGGCCATTTACAAATAACCTTCCAATCTGTAGCTTGTCTTCCTACTTACTTTTTTTTTTTTTTTGAACTCTGGGCCTGAGCACTGCTCCTCAGCTCTAATTTGCTCCTCAGCTCTAATTTGCTCCTCAGCTCTAATTTGCTCAAAATTAGAGCTCTACTACTTTGAGCCACAGCACCAGTTCTGGTTTTCTGGTGGTTAATTAGAGATAAGAGGCTCACAGACTTTCTTGTCCAGGCTGGCTTTGAACTATGCTCCTCAGATCTCAGCCTCCTGGGTAGCGTGAACCACCAATGCCTGGCTCCTACTTATTTTTTTTTTTTTATGCAGTACCAAGATTTTAATTCAAGGCCTCAAACTAGATTTACACTCTGCCATTTGAGCCATGTTTCTAGCTCTCTTTAGTTAATAATCAGGCAGGGTTTTGTGGTTTTACCTAAAGTTGGTCTTGGACTGCAGTCTTCCTTCAGCCTCCTACATTACTTGATTATGGACTTGTACCACCACTCCTGGCTTACTTGCAGAGATGGGGGTTTTGCCAACTTTTTGCTAAGTCTGGCTTGAACTGCAATCCTCCTAGTCTCTACCTCCTATGTGGCTTGGTTTAGAAGCCACTGCACCTAGCCATTGTCTTTCTTGGTGAGGTCCTTTGAAGTTCAAAAGTATTAGGTTTTGGTGAAGTTTATCTTTACATTTCTTTTTTTTGTGCCAGTCCTGGGGCTTGAACTCAGGGCCTAGGCACAGTTCCTAAGCTATTCTTTTGCTCAAAACTAGAACTCTACCACTTGAGCCTCAGCACCACTTCTGGCTTTTTCTGTGTGTATGGTACTGAGGAATTGAATCCAGGGCTTCATCCATGCTAGGCAAGCACTCTACCACTAAGCCACATTCCCAGCCCAGTCATTACATTTCTTGTGCTTTTGATATCATGCCTAAGAAATTATTGGGAAGTTAGGAAACTAAAATATTCCTTTGTTTCCACATTGCTCTCAGCTATCTCAGAAGATTACATTTCAGCTTGAAGAAGGGACGATGGAATGCAAAAGAAGAGGAGCAGTTAATTGAATTAATAGAAAAATACGGTGTTGGTGAGTCATGGAGGTGTTTGCCCATCTGTGTCTCCTGGCTTTAGTCCCTTTGAGGGTCTGCAGCCACTTTAGGTATGTATGTATGTATGTATGTCAGTCATGGGTTTTGAGCTCTGGACCTAGGCGCTGTCTCTCAGCTCTTTAGCTCAAGGCTAGCACTCTACCACAGTGCTACTTCCAGCTTTTTCTGTGTATATGGTGCTGAGGAATCAAACCCAGGGCTTCATGCATGCGATACAAGCACTCTACCATGAGCTACCTTCCCAGCCTCCCTGCAGCCACTTTAGAGGCCCAGAGTTTGAACCATTCCAACGCTGTGCCCTAAGAAGGCCGCTGTGACAGATGATGGGGGCCTCCCCTATTAGAATTTCTTTTGCTCTGTCTTTTTCCGGGGTGTGGGGGGGGAGTAATGTATGGAACCCAGGATCTCATGCATGCTAGACAAGTGCTATACCACTGAGCCATACCTCTCCGCCCCTATTACAAATTACTATCAATCTGTATAGAAAATCCAGAAGTGCAAATGTATAGAAGGAAGTAGAGTGACCTAACTACTCCTCTCTGGCAGAAGCCTGCACAGGGAAAGCTGTAGTACCCTTGTGCCTCCTGACAGCATGTGGCCATGAGCAGCCGCACCGCTGATCCTGAAGAGGAGCTCTTCTTTCCACAGACATTGAACATTTCTTCATTTTTGCTATTGAGCTAAATAGGAGCTATAAATGCTTATAATTCTTGCTACTCATGAGGCTGAGATCTGAGGATCACAGTTCAAAGCTTGTCCTAGGCAGGAGAGTTTGTGAAACTCTAGTTTCCAATTTACCACCAGAAAGCCAGAAGTGGATCTGTGGCTCGAGTAGAGCCACTAGCTTTGAGCAAAAAAGTTCAGAGGCAGTGCCCAGTCCCTAAGTTAAAAAAAAAGAAAAAAAGTTGCTTATGTTAACAATATCTCCTTAGACTAAATCTAGTTGTGGTGTTGCCTGGCTCAAGACACATAACAAAGGGTTCCTTCACTCTTTCTCATTCTGCATCATAAACTCAAGGTGGGGGTATCACTCCTGCTGATACAAATCATTAGAAATGTCTTAAAGTGTGGGTGTAGTCTGGTTTGGATGATCATATTAAGAACTTGTGGGGAGTCTGGGAAGGTGGCTCAGTGGTAGAGCGCTTGCCTTGCATGCCTGAGGCCCTGGGTTCGATTCCTCAGCACCACATAAGCAAAAAGAAAAAAGCCGGAAGTGGCGCTGTGGCTCAAGTGGTAGAGCGCTAGCCTTGAGCTGAAGAGCTGAGGGACAGCGCCCAGGCCCAGAGTTCAGGCCCCACGACTGGACCAAAAAAAAAAACAAAAAACTTGTGGGCAAGTTTTCCTTTCTGTTTGTATTTTCCAGAACTTTCTTGAAGGGCTGGTCATCCCAAGATGCAGGTGCATTAGCATCAGTGACTTGGTCTTTTGCTGGGCATAGGGGAGTGGGTAGTTGGTGCTGAAGGCCCTGCCTTGTTCCTGGAGGCTGCAGACCCTTCACAAGTTTATCAGCTTGTATTGTCTAAGGTAGCAGCATGCAGCACTACCCCTGTGGTTTTGCCTTCGTAGGTCACTGGGCAAAAATTGCTTCTGAACTACCTCATCGGTCAGGTTCCCAGTGTCTGAGCAAGTGGAAAATCATGGTTGGGGTAAGACATTTGTTCCCTTTTGGAGCTTTTCTGGAAGTCAGAAGGCCCATCCCAGGAGAGCCACTGGGACTGCTAGGGGAAGAAGGGCAGCAGAGGCCACAGGCCAGACCCCTGCTTGAGCAGCACCCTTTCCCCTGGCAGTGTCCTGGTTGGGCAGAACTTGACCTGAGGCTGTTCTTTGTGCTGGGTTAGCCGCCCCTCCACGTGGCCCTTTCCTTCTCTCAGAGGAATCAGAGTCTCCCTAGACGGCGGCGGCGGAGGCCGCGCCGCAGGGTCCGCTGGAGCTCCAGTAGCAGCAGTGACGGCGGCAGTGAGGACAGTGCTGATGCCAGCAGCAGCAGCAGCAGCAGCAGCAGCAGCAGTGAGAGCTCAGAGGCGGAACTGGAAGAGCCTCAGGGGCAAGCCAGAGTGCTGCTGCCCCCACAGTACACAGTACCAGACCTGGACCTGTGGGTTCCTGCCAGGCAAAGTGCTAGCCAGCCACAGAAAGGAGGTGCCTCCTCTTCCCTCCCCAAGGGCTCTGATGCTGCCCCAAGTCGCCCCAAGGAAGTTCCCACCTCTGCTCCTGGAGGGGAGCTGCCTTCCAGGATACAAGGCACCATCCCAAGAGGGGTCCAGTACCCACACCCACCAGACACTCACCCAGTGAACGTGGAGGAGCCAGCCTGCGAGGTGAGTCTCTTGTGCATCCCATAATACAGGCAAGGGGGAAGTGGCGGAGGCGGAGGCGGAGGGACCGTATGGCAGCCTGGTGTCTAGCCTGCACTAGTGTGTCCCTGGGGCACGTGCTGGAATGCGCTGCTTCATTTCAGCCTGGCCCCATGGCTGGAAGCCTTCCTGAGGCTGGCAGCGAACATGTTTGCTTTCAAGTCACAATTCAGAACATGGCTGAGCAGGCATTTGGATTTACAAGCATTTTAAGTTTTTTGTTGTTACTGTTTTTTGTTTTGGCCGGGTGCTGGTAGCTACTCAGGCTGATTGCTGAGGATCAAGGTTCAAAGCCAGCCTGAGCAAGAAAGCCCATGAAACTCTTATCTCCAGTTAATCACCAGAAAACCGGTAGTGGTGCTGTGGCTCAAGTGGTTGAGAACTAGCCTTGAGATGAAAAGCTCAGGGACAGCACCCAAGCCCAGAGTAATACCAACAGAAAAAAAAAGTTGTTTTTTTTTTTTTTTTTATTGGCCTACGTTAGCTATGGGGG
Organism: Dipodomys merriami; assembly: GCF_024711535.1. NCBI lineage: Eukaryota > Metazoa > Chordata > Mammalia > Rodentia > Heteromyidae > Dipodomys > Dipodomys merriami. The sequence continues at coordinate 48,905,151 of NW_027202382.1, read as the reverse complement.
TTCATTGTTAGATCTCCATAGGTTCATTCCGTTTTGGGGTTTTTTTTTTTGGTCAGTGGTGAGGCTTGAACTCTGGGCCTGGGTGCTGCCCCTGAGCTCTTTAGCTCAAGGCTAGCACTCTACCACTTGAGCCACAGCACCACTTTTAGCTTTTTCTGTTTATGTGGTACTGAGGAATTGAACCCAGGGCTTCATTCATGGTAGGCAAGCACTCTACCACTAAGCTACATTCCCATTCCTACAGTTGCAAATGAGATACTTTAACTTCATTTGAAGGAAAATCTGCGTTGTTTCAGTCCCAAGTGGGGGGAAGGGAAGAGGGCAGGGAAGGAGCTGTCCTCCATGCATCCACAACCTGCAAGGGTATGTCTGTCCTCTTGTACAGAGTATGAGCCAGCCCTATCTGGCCTGCCTGGTCATAGGTGTCTGCCTGCCCCTGTCTTCAGTTTTTTAACCAGTCAGTTTCTGTGCAGATGAATATTTTGATGTAATTTTTTTTTAACTGGCTGTGGGGCTTGAACTCTGGGCCTGGGCACTATCCCTCAGCTCTTCAGCTCAAGGTGAGCGCTCTACCACTTTGAACCATGGCGCCACTTCTGGTTTTCTAGTGGTTTATTGGAGATAGGAGTTTCATGGACTGACTTGCCCTGGCTGACTTTGAACCTCGATCCTCAGATCTCAGCCTCCCGAGTAGCTAGGATTACAGCCATGAGCCACCAGTGCCCAGCTTTTGATATAATTTCTTAAAAATTGTATTGTAAAGGTGATGTAAAGAGGGGTTACAGTTTCGTAAGTCAGGCAGTGAGTACGTTTTCTTTTGAACAGTGTCACTCCCTTGTTCTCTCCCAGTTTTTCCCCTCCTCCATCTCTGTCTTCAAAATGTTGGGGTCCTAGGTGTGGGTGCAACTCTGTCTAGAGCAACATTGTGGTCTTTCAGGGCGGCAGAGTGAGGCCGCAACTCTGCAGACAAGCAGCGCACCTCCCATGGCCTTTGCTGCTATGTGTACTGGTAGCCTTGCTAGAAAAAGAGCTACCAAGGGCCCAAGGAACTGTTAACATGCAGGAGCCAGGCCTTGGGACCCCACTACCCTCCTCAGGGGCAGGCTGTGCCTGAGAACATCACACTTCACCATGTAGCTAGCGGAGCCCACAGCGTATGCTTTGGAGGTTAGGCTGGGAGGTATCCAGGAGGCCCCGGCCTCCAGTCTCCTTATCAGGAGATGCTGCATGTGCAGAAGATGCCTCAGTGATGTGATGGTGCTGAGAACCAACAGGGCTGCCTGGAGCATGTGCTGGTGAGAGTCTGAGCACACGTGCACACTCATGGGTGGGCCACCACTGTGGCACCACCCTGATCTCACAGATCCTTCCTGTCTCATCATACACTGAGGGGGTCCCTGCACGATCCTTTCTGGCCTCCAGTGCACGGGACTAGGATTACCCTAGGGACCCTGGCCTGTCCCAGGGCCTAGGTAGCCTTTCTCCTTGCAGAAGGAAAGACAGAGGCAGCCAGCCTTGCCTGACTCACCCCCAGGGCCTGGCCCTGGAGACGGCGTAACTGGGCCCCACCTGAAGAGGCTGTGGCGGCAGCGCCAGAGACATACTTTACGCCAGAGACTCCTGGATCGCAAGCTTCTGCTGGCCGTGACGCCCTGGGTGGGTGACGTCACCCTGCCCTGCACACAGGCTTCCCGGAGGCCGGGGGCAGTGCAGACTCACGGTACTACCCAGGCTCCTCGGGGGTCTAGGGGTGGGGGGAAAGGAGAGCAGCAGGGACAGGAGCTTGAATGCCTCCTTGTGGCAAGCTGGTGTTTGGGAAACATTTCTGGGAATCTTTGAGGGGTGGAGCACACTAGGATGGGCTCCTCAGAGAGAGTCAGAGGCACCAGTACCCAAAGGTTTTGAGGAGGAGTATATGGGCTACACAAAGAATCTCTGCCCTTGCCAAGCAAGGAGGCAACTGGTGATGAGCAGGCTTAAAGGAGATGCCTGCTGCCCCTTAGAGGAGGCAGCCTGGGCCCCTCCAGGCCTCTCCTGCCCCTGCCTGGCAGCCAGCCTGAGGCTCCAGTAGGGGAACTTTGCAGTCGGAGCTGTTCCCCATGTGCCTTGTCCCCCAGCTGACAGCGTCAGGATGAAGCTGGAGCATGCACACCTAGCCAGCACTCCAGTGTTCACGCTGTTTATCCAGGTGAGCTGTGCCTTGTTCTTGCAGTTCTACAAACTAGGACATTTTTGATCCTTGAAAATAACTGCCAGCAGGTTAGCGTGGCAGGTTTAATGTGGCTAGTCAGTGTTTACTGCCCCCATGGGGTACATTGGTGTCCTGGGAATGGGGTGGCATCTGGGCCCCAGGTTGAAGTAGAAACTGAAAGGGAGAGAAGGTGAGGATGGAGCACAGAAGAAGCCAGGGCTGGGCCGCACTGTGCTCATGGGCAGCGCGGCCACGCCCCTGATCCAGGCCCTGGGCCTGTGATGCCTTTGTGACCGCCCTTGCAGGGAAGAATTTGGATCTGCTCTGTGCGCAGCCATTGTTATGGCTCCCTCTATCCCATGGGGACACCTTGGACACCCTGGCTCTGTGTGGGGCTGGAGCAGGGGCCAGGTGGCTCTTAAACCCTCCCCCCTCACCCCATGTCCCTCAGCTGCTACAGATAGACACTGCAGGCTGTATGGAGGTTGTTCGAGAGAGGAAGGCCCGGCCGCTCACAGCACTCCAGCCTGGTGCTCAAGCACCACTGCCACGTCTTCTGCAGGTAGTAGTTGCTGGAAGCAACAAGAAACAGGGCAAGGCGGGCGTCCCTTCCCCAACAGTGACCTCCCCCACTGGTGAGGGGCATTCCCTGACCCTGTGGAAGAGTGGGCCCATCCCCCAAAACAGCCACCCACTCTGCCCTGCCCAGGCCCTCCTGGGAGGCATAGGAGGCAGTTGCAGGTAGGATGAAGCTCAGCCATAGGCTGGGAGCCCAGCATTCTCTGTAACATCCTAGACAGAGGCTAGGCTGGGAGCTGTGGGCACCATTTGCTCCAAAAATTGAATTCCCATGAATTCTGTCAGCAGGAGGCCTCCCCCCAGGGCCCTGATTTCTGGAGGACAGTGAAATGGTGTCACTAATCTAAAGACCAAGTACCAACTCTGGTGCCCCTGGGCCTCAGGCCCCACACTGCCTTGGCTTGGTTATCCAGTGGGCTCTGGCCAGGCATCTACAGGGTGGGCTGTCCCAGGAGAGCACAGCAGCCACCGCCGCTGAACTGTGCAGAAATGTGGGAGAGACTGAGGGGGCTGCCTAGCAGGGACCTCTACAGACCTGACTCCCTTCTGCTTTCGTCCTTAGGAGTCTGCCAGTGTCCGGAGCACCCCAGGTACCCATGCCCCATGTGTCTCCCTGAACTTGGTAGGAAAGGTCACAAGTGCCCTGCCTGTGCGTTGAGTGCAGCCTCCAGCAGCAGGTGGACAGTCCAGGCTGAGAGCTTGTCTGGAAGAGCCCGGAGCAGCCAGGACTCCCTCCTGGAATCCACTGGCAGTCCCATTCCCCAGTGCCTTGTCACACAGTGAGCAGAGATGAGTGACGCCCCACTATCCTGGTTGTGAAGATGTTTAAGAGTTAGCGGCTGTTCCTAAGTGGTCTGTTAAACAGGCTGGGTGGCCCAGCACATAGACTGCCCTGGCTGTGAGAGGCTGTAAGAGCCCAGTATTTTGGGTTGTGAGGCGGGAGGCCTGAGAATGGGTAGCTGGAGCTTGGCCTCTGGTCAGACCTAGGACTCGGGCCTTGTATTCAACAGATAGCACACGTAGGCTTCCTCGTGTGCCCAGAGCTCCCCATTGAGTTGGTGTCTCTCCTTCCACAGGCCGCCCCTTCCCGAATGTGCCACCTCAGGGCACTGCCCAGAACACCAGCTATGTAGGGTACAGAGGGCTGGGGTCCTGCCACACTGAGTCGGCCTCATCCCAAGTGCCTGCGCCTGCCCCCTGTGGCCCCCGGCCCAAGCCCAAGACAGTGTCTGAGCTGCTGCGAGAGAAGCGGCTCCGGGAGTCCCGTGCCAAGAAGGCCGCCCAGGCCCCTGTGGCTCTCCAGCCCCAGCTGTTGGTCTCCTCACCTGTGGTCCTGCAGCCCTCTCTGCCCCCAGCCTCCCAGGGCCTCCCAGCCCCGTGCCTTACCATTACCAACCCCACGCTGTCAGGGCCCGGGAGCCCTGTGCTGGCCAGTGCAAGCCCTTCGGGCTCCTGGCAGGAGGCTGGGGCTTCAGCCAAGGATGAGAGGCCTGCTGGCCTACAAGCTGTGACCCTCACCCCTGTCCTCCCAGGAGCCCAGGGCACAGCCTCTTCTGCCTGCAGCCTCCCTGCTCTGGGCCTCAGTCAGGGCCCTGTGAGCTGTCCTCCAAGCAGTCTGGGGCAGCCTCAGGCCCCTGCCACGTCCCAGGAGCAGAGCCTGCCCAGAGTCCTGCCCCTTTTCCCCCGCACCCCTAGCCCTGCTCAGCTGCCTGTTCAGCCCCTCAGCCTGCCACCCCAGGGGGGGTCTCCCCTAGCCAGCCTGCCCCTGCCAGTCACCTGGGTGCTCACAGCACAGGGGCTGCTCCCTGTGCCCGTGCAAGCCATGGTGGGCATGTCCGGGCAGGTGGCCACTCCCGACCCTGCGGGGCTGCCAGCAACCCTGCCACCTCCCCCTGCTGAGCCCCCTTGCCTGTCCCCAGCCAGCGCAGACCCCGAGCCCGTCCCTTCCTCCACGACACTGCCCCCCACACACCTCCTGTCCCGAAGCTCAGCTGAAGACAGTGAGCCCCAGTGTGCCCCGGCAGAGGCCCAGGCCGGCCACACAGAGGCAGAACCCCCCAGACTGAACCAGCTGCCTACCCACAGTGCCCCTGGCTGCAGGGGTGATGCAGCGGGGATACCAGGGAACTCCTCGGGGTCACTGAGCCTGGAGAGGCCTGAGAAGGGCGCGTGGGACCTGGGCCTGCTCTCCCAAGAGAATGAGGCTGCCCTGAGGAAGTGGCTGAAGGGGCAGCAAGGTGCCCATGTGCCCCAGCTAGAGAGCAGGCTGCCCTACCAGCCCCCTGCCCTGTGCAACTTGCGGGTGCTGTCCAGCCTCCTGCTCCATAAGAAGGCCTTGGAGCAGAAGGCCGCCTCTCTGCTGGCGGGAGCCGAGCCGGAGGCTGGGGCCACCCAGTCCTCACTGGGCCTGGTGCGGAGGCGGCTCCGGGACAACCCAGCCTACCTCCTGTTGAAGACACGGTTCCTGGCAGCCTTCGCGCTCCCTGCATTCCTGGCCACTCTGCCTCCCTGTGGTGTCCCCACAACCCTGTCACTGGCCCCCAGGGTGGACACGGAGAGTGAGGACGACCTGGGGGAGCTGGATTGCAAGGACACGTCCAGTGTAGTGCAAGTGGGCCCGGTGGCCATGAGCCCCACCCAGGTAAGGGCATGAGGCCCACTTCCCCTGAGCAGGGGGCCCCATGGGGCCTCCCAGCCTGTGGGGTAGGAGTGGGGGCAGGCGTGGGGAAGTTGCCCAGCAGGGCTGCCTGTGGGTTTCTTGAGAAGGAAGCTCACTCAGCCCACCAGGACTGGGGCTTCTACATCAAAGCCACCCATGTGGGTTGTGGGTAAAGGGAGGCTCACTGTGGGGGCCAGATCCCCACACACTGCACGCTTGAGTCGAGGGTGCTCAGGCCTCATCCACACGCTGTCCCCGAGGGGGGCTGCTGCCTCTGTGCTGCTGTGGGGGCAGAGCTTTGCCAGGCATCTCTTGTGCTCCCTTAGAGTTGTCTGAGCTGGGGTGGCACTGTGAGCTTAGAACAAAAAAGGTGTGGGCCTGTGTCCTTGCTGTTCCCCAGATTTTGTGCCAAGCCAGAGGGGCCGTACAGGCCCTGTACGGGGTGAGGCGGGAACATGGGAATGCGCAGGGTTAGCGTCTGCCATTCCACAGGGGGCTGTCTGATCCTCCATGGAGTCCTTGAGCTGAAGGGGCAGAGGCCACCCCCTCCCCCCGCCCCAAGGAGGCCTCTTAGGGATCGAGAGGCCAGTTGCCAGGCACTGCTTAAACATGATGGGAGGCCCCCATGTGAGGATGGTCGCAGAAAGCCAGGCCCCAGGAAGACCTCTCATGGTCACTACGTGACTCAGCTCGTGCCACATGCCTGTCCTAGACAAGGGCAGAGAATGGCACATTCGGAGTGTTTTGACTTGGGGGGGGGGGTCGTGACCCATGGTGCTCTCCCTGCCTACTGTGGCTGGAAAGGTCACTCCCCTGGGTCTTCATTTCAGAGGTCCCCACGCCCCGGCAAGGCCTCAGCCCCTTCCCAGCTGGACACTTCTGATGACCTTCATGTGCTCAGGACCCGTCATGCCCAGCATGCCCGGAAGCGGAGGCGGCTGCCGTGAGCAGTAGGTAAGTACCTGGTGGAGGGTGACACCCTTCCCCCTGCCCCAGAAGGATGTGAGCTGGGGCCAGGTGTGGTGGGGTTAGGCATGTGGCTGAACCTGGGGAGGCAAGTCCACACTCAGGGATTCTCCAGGAACACTGATCTGAGCCTAGGCCTCTAAGGGGCTTCATACACAGCCTTCTGCCTCAGGCCCAACAGAGCGTCTCACCTGGCACTCCTCATCCACTTACGGCACTCATTTCCTCTCTTCACTGAGGTCTCCTCCTCAGAGACACCTACCCTGACTTCTGAGGGCCTAACTGGCCCTCTTTCCACACTAAGGTCGCTCTACTAGTATCTGCTCCATACAGCACACACACACAGTCTGTCTACCTGCCTAGGCTCTGTCTCCCCTGACCACAGGCCTACAATGAGCAGGCTTTGCTTGCTTTTGCTACTGGTCCCCAGGACCAGGGCAGCAGGTGCCTGGTGGCCCTGGCATGTACTGATTGAGACAAAGTGGGCCCTAGAACAGCTGGCCCACGGACAAACAGGTCTAGAGTAGGAAGGGCAGAATTGTCAGGAGTTCGGCAGCCAGCCTCTGTATAGCCCACCTGAGCCGTGGCACCTGTCCTTACATGGTGTGGTGCCGCTGGGTTCCTGCCTGCCAACACTGTCTGTGGGCTTATGTGGGTGTGCCTGGGGACCAGGGTGCCCCCCTGATAGGGCACTGCTGTGTTTCAGGACAAGGACTCTTATGGCTCAGAAGCGCAGGCCCCATGCCTACCTGGGAGCCCATCACAGGCCGCAGGAAGAAGTGGCTGAAGCCTGGGAAGCTGACAGCCTGCAGACAGGCCTACGAGGGAAGGAGACCACAGTGACCAGCAGACACAGCTGGCCTGGTCCCTGCGTGCAAGTCCACATATTGGAAGAAATAAATGTTCTATTTTTTTAATTAAAAAGCAAGACGAACTTTTGTGGTTTTGTTGTCTTAAAGAATAGGGCAAGCCGGGCACCTGTGGCTCACACCTGTAATCCTAGCTACTCAGGAGGCTGAGATCTGAGGATCACGTTTCAAAGTCAGCCGGGGCAGGAAAGTCCATGAGACTCTTATTTCCAATAAACCACTAGAAAACTGGAAGTGGTGCTGTGGCCCAAGCGGTAAAGCGCTCCCCTTGAGCTGAAGAGTGCAGGGACAGGGCCCAAGCCCAGAGTTCAAGCCCCACGACCAACAACAACAACAAGAAAAAAGCAGGTCTGGGGACCTGTGTGGGACCAGCCGGCTCAGCTACAGGTCCTCAGAGCCTCCCTAGGCTGCTCCAGGGCCTTATTAAGCTCATAAGCCTGAGGCTTGCCAGAAGAGAATGGAGATGCTGTTTTCCCTGTTTTGTGAACATAGGTTGTAGTTCTAGGCTGCACAACTCCAGGCAGGCTCTCAGGCCCATGGCTCTGCTGTGGGCTTTGTTTTTGTAGCATGCTTCCTCTTTCTACTACAAATAGAGCAAAAGGACAGGCATGTCCCCCAGTCCTAGTGCCAGTATCTGCTGTCACCATGGCAACAGTGGCTACCTATTGGGAATTTTGAGAGGTTTTTTGCTGCTGAATTTCAGCATTTTTTTTGTGATTTTTGTTGTTTGGTTTGGTTTGGTTATTTTTCAGTCTTAAAGCTTGCACTCGGCCTGTGTGCTGTCCCTGAGCTCTTTTGCTCATGGCTAGTGCTCTAGCACTTTGAGCCACAGTGTCACGTCTGGTTTTCTGGTGATTAATTGGAGATAAGAGTCTCATGGACTTTCCTTCTCTGGGCTGGCTTTGAACCATGATCCTTATATCTCAGCCTCCTGAGCAGGTAGGATTACAGTCGTGTGCCACCAGTCCCGGGGGCGGGGGGGGGGGGGGGCGTGCTTTGGGCTCCGTCCTTGAGCCTGTCTGTGCTCAGGGCTAGAGCTCTACCACTTGAGCCACAATGCCACTTCCAGCTTTTTCTGTCTATGGTACTGAGGAATCGAACCCAGGGCTTCACGCATGCTAGGCAAGCACTCTACCACTAAGCCACATTCTCAGCCCTGAAAGTCTTGTATTTGTCTGTCCAGATCGGCTTTGAGCATGATCCTCAGATCTTAGTCACTTGAGTATTTACAATTATAGACGTGAGCTGCTGATGTCTGGCTTCCTAGTTTAATTTTGTGTGTGGTTAAGGGCGTAAGGAGCTCCTAGGACTTGAACTTAGAGCCTGGGTACTGGTAGAGTTCAGGCTAATGCTCTACCACTTGAGCCACAGCTCTACTTCCTGCCTGGATGAGCTTCAAACCATGATCCTCAGATCTCAGCCTCCTGCAGAGGATTATAGACTGGAGCCACTAGAGCCCAGCTCCTACTTTAATTTTAATACAGTGTTTGTTTGCTTGTTGGTTGATTGTGGTAGTACTAGAAGTTTAAACACAGGCCCTCATACTTGCTGGACAGGTGCTCTGCCACTTGAGCCACACTTCTGGCCCTTTGTGCTTGACTTACTTCCTCTTCTTCCATGGGGTCTTCCATTTTTACTCCAGGATGGCACAGGGCTGGGACTCAGGTGCCAGATACTGCCCTGTTCTGAAGAACATGAGGAAGGCACCATTATCCCTGTTCATATCACAGGTCAAGCACTGGGTTAGGGACCTGGCCCTGGCTCCCTGTGAGGGGACTGGATCCCTGGATCCCTGCCTGTGAATTGACCTAGGCATGGCATGGGCCCTTCTTCCCAAGGGTCTAGGATGACCTTTGCCTATGCCTTGCAGAGGCTAGCTAGATGCCACTGCGGGTCAGAGAAAGGGAGCGGTCCCAACTGCTCAATGCCAGCTTCCTGCCCTTCCCACCTGCTGCCTCAGTTGCGATTGCCTCAACCCAACCGGGCAGGCCAAGTGGCAACATAGTTCAACCAGCTCTGCAGGCTGAGGTGCAGCCTGGGGTTTCCCCGTACCCATGGTGGGCACAAGGCTCCAAGGGCTGCTGGAAGAGATGGCTAGAGCAGTCAGCAGCAGGCTTTGCTGCCGCTCCTTCCTGTATGTTGGCCAAGCTTTGTCCTGCCATTAGCAGCCTCCTGGGACTGGCTGTGGGGATGCCCAGGGGCAAGGATGAGGGGGAAGCCAGGCCACTGGGGAAGCTTGTAAGGCGCAGAGAATAAACTGCCTGTGCCTGCTTAGACTGAAGCCACCGCACAAGCCCTCACATGTCCCACTTGGCACCCAGGGTGGCTGCCAAGCCTTGTGTGGTCAATATGTGCTGGATAGGCTGCACTGACCTCTGCCAGGACCCTTGTAAGCCTGGCCATGGCCAGCTGGCCCAACCCTGCATGGGTGTTTGCAGAGATGATGGCTAACTCCAGTGTTTGTCATGGAGCACTCTTCTGGGTCAAAGGGAGCTGGGGAGTGGACTGTCCTCCAGCGTCAGGAGGTCTGCCACCCCTATCTTCCACAGTGCTGGGTGTCTAGGACTCCCAGTGGCCCCAGGATACTGGCACAGGATAGAGAGGGTGCTTCTGCTCTCCACAGGATTTCCACTTCCCTCTGCCTGGCCCCAGGGGCCTCCCTCCCTGGACAAATCAGAAAGCAGGTCAGCAAGGACTATCCCCTTGTGGGAGGGCCAGCCAGCCTCTGTGGCCTCACCAGAACCCATCAGGAAGTGCAGAGGCTCACTCACGGCTCCACCTTCCCTCCAGCCAGGGCGGCCAGCAGCATCTCCACATCCAGAGAGGCCCAAGGCTACTGCCGTGTCAGTGGCCAGGGCATCATCCTACACCAGACCCTTGAGGTAGGCTCAGCAGGTGTCCTTTCTGAAAGGTGGCTGGGGAGACCTTGGTGGCCCTGGATCAAGTGTCCAGAGGAGCAGTCAGCTCCCAAAGCCAAGTACTAGATGGTGCTTAGGCGCTAAAGAGGTACTTGGTCATACCAGGGGGACGGGACCGAGTTAAGTCCAGTGTGGGGCCATGTGGATTTGGGGCTCACTGTGACAAGGATTCTCCCCTGGACTATTGGACCGGATGATGCTGGTGCAGCAGGAAGCTGGGAAATCCTTCAGAAGGAGCCAGCTGGGCCCGTGTCTCTCCAACTGGTGACCTGGCTCCCTGGGCTGATGCCCATGTTTCTTAGGCGCTAGGAGCTGTCCCCACTGCAGAGCGCCACACTGTATGATTGGCAGCCTTAGCACAGCCTTGGAGCCAAGGCTTCCAGTCCTGCTGGTTGAGACGTCCACCTCGCACAGGTAGAATGCAGTGGGTAATGCCAACATGGGTGGACCCCGTCCGCCAGAGCTGGCCTAGTCCCCCTCCAGCCTCAGGCCAGGGCCAGGCCTCGTCTGGGGCAGAAGAGCCCAGGGATCCCTAGCACCTGGCACTGGGAAGGAGCCACAGCAGCCTTGCCAGGCTGTGGGCAACACTGCCATCCCCTCCCTGTGTCGGCCTGTGGGAGGTGACAAACGCGCCCCTGTGACAGTGAACACAGGAAGCTGCCAGGCGGCCGTTGCATCACCAGCTGTTGACTGACGGAAGAACTTGGGGCCTGTTGAGGAATGAGGAAGTCCTGCATGGCCAAGGGGGAGAACCAGCCTGCCTCATCCTAGCCTAGATCTTGGCCGGCTGAGGATGCACAGGCATGCCAAGGGACAGAGCCCCGCAGGGAAGCCCCAGGGGCAAAGCTTCAACCGCTCACCGCCATGCATGAGAGGTGGCCCGCACAGGGCCAGGGCCCGAAGGGGTGAAGATGGTGTGTGCCAGGAGGATGGCATCCCTGAGGGGACTCCTACCCAGTCTGGACTTCTTGAATTGGCTTAGGGGAGTCTGTCCATTCCCTGGTGGCAGAGGCGGCAGACGGAACAGGGTTCAGGGTAGGCGAAGGGGGGGCTATCGCCCTGCCTCTACTGTCACTCTAGAACTGGTCGTGAGCTGGGGAGGTGTCCCTGCCCAGAGCTTCGGCTGGGCCCTGGCAGGCCTGGGGCTGCTCGTGGAGCAGGGCCCACGCCCAGCAGGAAGCAGAGGCGGGCATCCCACCTCGCCTGCTCTCCCGCCCCCAGCCTGCGGCCTGCGGCGGGCATGTCGGACTACGAGAACGAGGACGAGTGCTGGAGCACGCTGGAGAGTTTCCGGGTGAAGCTCATCTCCGTCATCGACCCCTCACGCATCACGCCCTACCTGCGCCAGTGCAAGGTTCTGAATCCTGACGATGAGGAGCAGGTGCTCAGCGACCCCAACCTGGTCACCCGCAAGCGGAAAGTGGGTGAGCACGGCTCTCCCCGCTGCAGACCGGGTCCCTGGGTTCCCAGGAAGCCTGCCCCGCCTGGCCTCCATCCTGGGCATGTGAACAGCACGCTGCTCCCCCTGGTGACCCGCTTCCGGTCTGCTCAGTGCTGCTGAGAGCCGGGACAGTGGGACTCCCGCCACAGCTGAGACCCCTCAGGACCACAGGGCGGCTGGGCAGCACTGTGTCCTCAGCCCAGTGAGACCTGAGGGCGCCTCACCCAACCACCACAACCCTCTACCAGGCCGGGCCCTGTGGGGTGGAGCGTGGGGCACCCAAGGCCTGCCATCTCCTGTGGGCCTCCTTGGCCTCTACCCACCCATCCGGCCTCTTCTGCCTATAGGCGTGCTCTTGGACATCCTGCAACGCACAGGCCACAAGGGCTACGTGGCCTTCCTTGAGAGCCTGGAGCTCTACTACCCACAGCTGTACAAGAAAGTCACGGGCAAGGAGCCGGCACGTGTCTTCTCCATGATCATCGGTGAGGGGCACACTGAGGGGGGACGGGTAGAGCGGGCAGGCCTCGCCGGGGGACACACAGGAGATGAAAGGCCCTGGTGTAAAGCCTGCTTGGAGAAGGAGTGAGGGCTTCTTGAATTGCTTGGATGCCTGTTGGCCTACAGAAAGGAGCAGCTGGGAGTGGGGCCTCCCGTCACGCCTCCTGAGGTCACCCTTTCCCACACTAGCCTGGGAATACTCACCGAGAGAATGTGTGTGTGTGTGTGTGTGTGTGTGTGTGAGAGAGAGAGAGAGAGAGAGAGAGAGAGAGAGACAGAGAGAGAGAGACAGAGAGACAGAGAGACAGAGAGAGAGACAGAGAGAGAGAGAGAGAGAGAGACAGAGACAGAATGTCCTGGGCCTTAAACTCAGGAACTGGGCGCTCTCCTTTAGTTTTTTGTTCAAGGCTGATTGACCTCTACCAGTTGAGCCATAGCTCAAGCCCAATGACAAGGAGCAGGTGCTTAATGCTTAATTAGAGATAAGATTCTTGCTGGGACCAGTGACTCACACCTGAAATCTTAGCTACTCAGGAGGCTGAGATCTGAGGATGGTGGTTCAAAGCCAGCCTGGGCAGGAAAGTCCATGATACTCCTTGTTGTTTTTTTTTTTTGGGGGGGGGTCCGTTTGTGGGGCCTGAACTCTGGGCCTGGGCGCTGTCCCTCAGCTCTTCAGCTCAAGGCTAGCGCTCTGCCACTGAGCCACCTTCCCAGCCCTCCATAAGACTCTTATCTCAAATTAACCACCAGAAAACTGGAAGTAGTGCTGTGGCTCAAAGGGTAGAGCATTAGCCTTGAGCTGAAGAGCTGAGGGACAGTGTCCAGGCCCAGAGTTCAAGCTCCGTGACTGATTAAAAAAAAAAAAAAAAAAGATTCTCACAGACTTTCCTGCCTAGGCTGGCCAGGCTGGCTTTGAACCTCAGACCTCAGCCTCCTGAGTAGGATTGCAGGTGTGAGCCACTGGCACTTGGCTGGAATTGGGTTTGAGCCCTCTAAAGCCCCTGTCCCCTGAGCCCTCGCCACTGCCCCAGGGCACAGTCCTGATTTCCAGCACAGTGGGGCACTGTCCAGGCCCCGTTGCCACACCCAGTCCTCCATCATCTCATTAAGGTTCATCGTAAATTAGACACAGAGGGGCGGGTTGACCCGGCCCTGTGGCTCCAGGAGGGGACTTGGGTAGAGGCAGCCTCCTCCACAAGGGCCAGCAGAGAAGCAGAAGGGGCCTGGAAGGGCCCTAGGCCCCGAGGGAAACTTGCTGGTCAGCTTGCCCTCTGTGGGAGCCCAGCAGGGCCTCCTGGCCAGTCTTGGAAGGCCCTCCCCAAGCCCTCAGAACTGGACAGGCCAAGGCAGAAGCTGCGGCCATGGCGGCCCGGTGCCCTGACACTGTGCGGCCCCCAGATGCGTCGGGGGAGTCGGGCCTGACGCAGCTGCTGATGACGGAGGTCATGAAGCTGCAGAAGAAAGTGCAGGACCTGACGGCCGTGCTGAGCTCCAAGGACGACTTCATCAGGGAGCTGCGTGTGAAGGACAGCCTGCTGCGCAAGCACCAGGAGCGCGTGCAGCGGCTCAAGGAGGAGTGCGAGGCTGGAGGCCGCGAGCTCAAGCGCTGCAAGGACGAGAACTACGACCTGGCCATGCGCCTGGCCCGCCTGAGTGAGGAGAAGGGCACCGCCCTCATGCGGAACCGTGACCTGCAGCTGGAGGTGAGGAGACCCCGCAGCGCCGCGGGGACTCCGCGGGGACGCCGCCGGAGGGGACGCGGCTGACGGTGCCACCCACAGGTTGACCGGCTCAGGCACAGCCTCATGAAGGCCGAGGATGACTGCAAGGTGGAGCGCAAACACACGCTGAAGCTCAAACACGCCATGGAGCAGCGGCCCAGCCAGGAGCTCCTGTGGGAGCTGCAGCAGGAAAACACGCTGCTGCAGGCCAGGGTGCAGGAGCTGGAGGTCTCGGTGCAGGTGGGGCTGCCGGGCACGGCGGGCGGGGGGGGGGGGTCCCTCATGGCCACATCAGCTTTTCCAGCCTGGTCCTCTTCGCCATCTTCAGAAGGGGAAACTGGACAGGAGCAGCCCCTACATCCAGGTGCTGGAGGAAGACTGGCGCCAGGCGCTGCGGGACCACCAGGAGCAGGCCAACACCATTTTCTCCCTGCGCAAGGACCTTCGCCAGGGAGAAGCCCTGCGCAGCCGGGTACGAGCCCAACCAGTGCCCGCTGGGCCTGGAAGGAGGGTGTGGGACCGCCACCCCATACCTCCAACCACCCCTGGAGGCACTGCCCTTTGCCCAGATCTCCCCAGGACAGTGGGGGCCACCCTTAGGGCTCACAGTGCCCATGGCTGAACAAAGAGTGGCCATGGTCTCTGGTGGGCCTGGCCTCCCCTGTCCCAACTGGTGTGACCAGTTAGTTGTGCCTCTGAGCTCTGGGCCTCTGCCCCCTGGTGGCGGGTGGGGCGAGGGCGCGTGGGGCTGAGCGGCGGCCCCCTGCAGTGCATGGAGGAGAGGGAGATGTTTGAGCTGCAGTGCCTGGCCTTGCGGAAGGACTCCAAAATGTACAAGGACCGCATCGAGGCCATCCTGCAACAGATGGAGGAGGTGGCCATCGAGAGGGATCAGGTAGGTGCCACTCGGTGCCTTGGCTGGCTGAACTCTTAGGGGTGGAACCTAGCCTGCCAACCTAGGGCTGTGTCTTCCTCACTGCTTCCCACGCCATTCCACTCAATAGAGTTGGTGCTTCATGTAGTGCTAGAGGTAATTTGGTAGCGTGCATAAGGTATGGATTCTGGGGGCCATCAGTGGAGACACAGGAAACCCCCTGGGAAAGCAAGGCCACCGACTAGGATTGGACAGGGGTCCTTTCTTTTCTTTTTAAACTGTATTTTTATTTATTTACT
Source organism: Dipodomys merriami (assembly GCF_024711535.1). Lineage (NCBI taxonomy): Eukaryota > Metazoa > Chordata > Mammalia > Rodentia > Heteromyidae > Dipodomys > Dipodomys merriami. Next base: position 48,890,133 of record NW_027202382.1, on the reverse strand, counting down.
TATTTGGCACTGGGGATCGAACCCAGGACGTTGCACTTGCTAGGCAAGCGCTTTGCCACTACTGAGCTACATCCCAGCCCAAGGGGTCCTTACCTGGTGGTCCACAATCAGAAGCAGCGACAGAACTTAGGGGGGCTGGCCGTCACTGTGTGTGTGTGTGGTCATCTGGGGTGGGGGGGGGTTCTCTGCGCTCTTCATGGCCTTCTGCAGGAATTGTTTCTTATTTTTCTTGTGCTGGTACTGGAGCTTGAACTCAGAGCCCGGGAGCTGTCCCTTCGCTTCCCCCGCCCCCCTCAAAACTGACTCTACTACTTAAGCCACAGCTCCACTTCCAGCTTTTTGGTGGTTAATTGGAGAAAAGAATTGCACAGACTTTCTTGTCTGGGCTGGCATTGAACCTCAACTCTCATGTCTCGGATTCCTGAGTAGCGAGGATCTCGGGCATCAGCTACCAGCATCTGACAACAGTCCTATCCTTCAGAGGACTCTGTTTTTTGTGCCTCAGGTGTACAAAAGTCTGAGGTTCATTTTACATTTCCCCTGCCCACTTTTTTTTTCTCATGCCAGGGCTTGAATTCAGGAACTTGTACTTGCTTGGCTTGCCTTGTTTGCTGGTGCTCTATCACTTGAGCCAGCCCTAATTATTTGCTGGCTATTGTGGAGATGAGGTCTCTCAGACTGTTCTGCTCCAGTTCACTTTGAACACTGATCCTTGGATGACAGCCTCCTGATAACTGGGCTTGTAGGCAGATGAGCTGCTGGCACCCCACTTAATTTTATGCAAACGTTTGTTTGGTGCTAGTCTTGGGGCTTGAACTCAAGGCTTGGGCGCTGTCCCTGAGCTTCTTTTGCTCAAGGCAGTGCTCTCTCACTTGAGCTAGAGCCTCACTTTTGGCTTTTTTGGTAGTTAAATATAGATAAGAATCTCAAAGAGGAGCTGCGAATGTGGCTTAGTGGTGGAGTGCTTGCCTAGCATGCATGAGGCCCAAGGTTCAATTCCTCAGTACCACATAAACAAAAAATAGATTAATTAAAAACTTTTTTGGGGGGGCTGGGAAGGTGGCTCAGTGGTAGAGCGCTTGCTTGCCTTGCATGCCTGAGGCCCTGGGTTCGATTCCTCAGCACCACATAAGCAAAAAAAAAGCAACAACTTTTTTTTTTTTGGGGGGGGTCCGGTCGTGGGGCCTGAACCCTGGGCCTGGGCGCTGTCCCTCAGTAATTCAGCCCAAGGCTAGTGCTCTACCACTTGAGCCACAGTGCCACTTTTGGCTTTTTTCTTTTTGCTTATGTGGTGCTGAGGAATCGAACCCAGGGCCTCATGCGTACAAGGCAAGCACTCTACCACTAAGCCACGGTTCCAGCCCTAAAAACTTTTTAAATCTGAAAGACTTTCCTGCCTGGGCTGGCTTCAACCTGTGATGCTCAGACAGCTTCCTGAGTAGTAGGATTACAGGCATGAGCCACTTTACACTCCTAAAAAGCCATCAACAATCATGTTCTTGATACCCCCAGCATCCAAACTTCATTAAATGCATGCATAGGTGGGGTATAAACCTTTACTGACTGTCCACAGGAAGATCTGCAGGTCTCCCAGGTCCCCAGTGACCATCCTGAGTGTTCATGGTTCATGGAGAGTTTGTGTGTGCTTTAAAAAAAAAAAAATCTGGGCTGGGAAGTTGGCTCAGTGGTAGAGTGCTTGTCTTGCGTGCATGAGGCCCTGCACCACATAAGCAGAAAAAACTGGAAATGGTGCTGTGGCTCAAGTGGTGGAGCGCTCGCCTTGAGCTGAAGAACTGAGGGACAGCGCCCAGGCCCAGTTCAGACCCCACGACCAATAAAAAAACAAAACAAAACTGTCCACATCCATCATGAGCCTTCATGACTTTGCCAATCTCTCCAGAGCCAGTTAGGTCTGAGCAGAACCAAAGGGAGCCAAGACAAGGCTTCATGGGCCAGCGCTGGCAGCCCCTGGGCTGCTCGGTTCCCTAGGGCCTCTGCTGGGCCGAGGCTATGCTGGGGAAGGTGATCCAGGAGCCAAGGAGAGGGGGAGGGTGCCTCTGAGGAAAGCCCGGTGCCGTCCCTACAGGCCATGGCTGGCCGCGAGGAGCTACACGCACAGTGTGCCCAGAGCCTGCAGGAGAAGGACCAGCTGCGCAAGCGCGTCCGGGAGCTGGGCGAGAAGGCCGATGAGCTCCAGCTGCAGCTGTTCCAGTGTGAGGGCCGGCTGTTGGCCGCTGAGGGCAGGCTCAAGCAGCAGCAGCTGGACTCGCTTGTCCTGGTGGGCCTTGGGTGTGGGAGGCCTGGGGGGAATGGCCCTGCCTGGGGCGTGAGGGCATTCGGTGGGACGCAGAGGCCAGCACATCCCCGAGAGGAACCACGTAGCGATGGGACGCCCACGGTTCCTGCCTGCGTGGCCAATGTCCCGCTGGTGGCCTCGGCAGGACCGTGGATCTTCCTGACCCCTTTCCCCACTGTGGAGCTGACTCACGCTCACCATGTCCCCTCTGCATGGTGGGGTGAGGGCTGTAGACACAGCTCAAGGCCCAAGCAGCAAATGTGGTCAAGTGCTGGCCTTCAGGGGGCCTGGTGGGGTACAGGTGTCGAGGAGGACAGGCAGTCTGTATGGGGGGTCCTAGTGTGGCTGACATATGGCAGGACTCCCTAGAGGGCAGGGCTGAGGCCCCCCCCATGCCCAGGCTGGCTCGGCCCAGAGGCAGGACCCCACAGCCTGCTGATCGGCTCCCTTTCCTGTGGCCACAGAGCTCTGACCTGGAAGACAGCTCACCCCGGAACTCCCAGGAGGTGAGTGTGGCCCCCCCCCAGGAGGGGTTGGCCTCCCCTGGACCACATCCCCCCCCCCCCGGTCCTGCTCTGGGCTGGTTGGAAGAAGAGCACTGGTCTGATTACTTGGGGTAAACTAGGGCAAGGATAGTTGCTTCTGGCAGGAGCTTCATGGCCCTGCAGAGCTTTGATAGTGCTGGCTGTGCCCAGCTGAGAGCCAGGAGACTGCACAGCCCAGGTCCTGCCTAGAGGGGCAGGGGCAGCTTAAGAACGGCCTAACCCCTGGCCTGTCTTGTCTTTGAAGCTCTCTCTGCCTCAGGACCTGGAGGACACCCAGCTGTCAGACAAAGGTGAGGGGTTTGCCCTCTGCATCACGGGGCAGAGCAAGGACATGGGACAGGCTGGGCATTGTAGTTGGGCTTGGTGGTTCATGCCTGTAACTCCAACATAGCCATTCAGGCTGCCACAGACAACAGTGAGCTAACAGCACCTTGTTAGCAGTTGTAAGGCTCTGAATTCAAACCCCAGTACCACAAAAGAAGACACCAGACAGCGAGGAAAAAAACTGGATGTGAACCGCCAGGCAGGCCGCTCCTTTGCTCATTTTACAACTGAGTTATTCATCCTGGAGGCAGGGTGTAGGGAGCTGATCAGCACAGGGTCAGTGTGTGTGTGGAGGTAGCCTGGGGCTGGAGAAAGGTCTTCTCTGAAGGGCGGGGGCGAGGGGAGGGGGAGGCCCAGTGGAAGGAGGAGGGACCCCTGGAAGGTTACATAGGAAACCAGACAGACTTCTGCAGCCAGGCCGACCTCAGCCTCTAAGCAGAGGCAAAAGGGGAAGAAGATGCAGGAGATGCAGAAGTGAGGGCCTGGCCACCTGCCCCAGGCCCCAAACACGAGAACTGGAGGCTGCTGAGCCCAAATGGGCACCCAAGAAGCCACCGGTGTCACCAAGGGAGGTCTGTATGGACATCAGGTCTGCGTGCGGCCGGCTGCCAGCACCTTCCACCAAGGGACTTGATGACTGGTCTTCCTGAGGCCTCCACTGTGCTGCTCCCCCCAGGAGCCCCTGTGAGGGGCTTGGCTCAACCTGGCCAGGCCTGGGGCCAGGATCCTTTTGCCAGCCCAAGAGGAGTGGGCAGGAGGCAGCAAGGGCTACGCTGGTGCCACCGGGTGGACAGAGGGGAGCAGGCCGGAGGCCCCGCAGCTGGCCCAGGAGGTGCGCCGCCGGGCAGGGGCCAGGGGCCGCGATGGGCAGGACCCACGGGCACAGCTCTCGTTTCAGGCAGCCTGGCAGACCGCGAGAGCCCAGAGCAGCCCCTCGTGGCTCTGCAGAAGGTAAGGCTGCCTGGCGGCCCCTCACCCGGCCTCAGCCGCTGACCCCATGCTGGGACCCTGGCCCCGTGGGGCCCCCACGGCTCTGCTTGGAGGCCGCGGGCAGTGTTCGGAGCGCGGAGTCCCCCGCTTTCTGGGGCAGAGCCGCAGGTGTGGGGGCTCGGGGGGCTGGGCGTCTCACCGGGACAGGTGCGCGCCGCGGCCGGCTGCCCAGTAGCGGGGTCCCGGGTGGAGGGCGCCCGGCCACTCGGGCCGAAGGGCGGCTCCAGGCGCAGTGGTCGAGGCCGGGGAAGGGCAGGGCGTCCACTCCCGGGCTTCTCCTTTGCAGGACGCGGGCCCGGGCAGCGGCGAGCCTCCGGAGAAGGAGCGGCGGCGGCTCAAGGAGAGCTTCGAGAACTACCGCAGGTGCGGGTGACGGGGGTGCGGGCTGGGGGCGCGGCCCGCGCGCGCGCCCCCGCCCACTGCCGGCCTTTCCAGGAAGCGCGCGCTCCGGAAGGCGCAGAACGGCTGGCGGCGGGGCGAGGAGGACGCGGGCAACACCACGGGCAGCGACAACACCGACGCCGAGGGCTCCTAGCCCGCCAAGCCCCGCGCGCGCTGTGGGCTCCGCCAGCCTTGTACTCGCGCTGCGCGTGCAGCCCGCAAATAAAGTCACCGCCGAGCGCCGCCACTGCCTGTCCGGGGCGCGGGGGTCATGGGGGGCGCGGGGGTCATGGGGGGCGCGGGGGTCATGGGGGGCGCGGGGGTCATGGGGGGCGCGGGGGTCATGGGGGGCGCGGGGGTCATGGGGGGCGCGGGGCCGGGCGCCGCCACGGCCTGTCCGGGGCGCGGGGGTCACGGGGGGGCGCGGGGCCGGGCACCGCCACGGCCTGTCCGGGGCGCGGGGGTCATGGGGGGCGCGGGAGTCATGGAGGGCGCGGGGCCGGGCGCCGCCACGGCCTGTCCGGGGCGCGGGGGTCATGGGGGGCGCGGGGCCGGGCGCCGCCACGGCCTGTCCGGGGCGCGGGGGTCATGGGGGGCGCGGGGGTCATGGGGGGCGCGGGGCCGGGCGCCGCCACGGCCTGTCCGGGGCGCGGGGGTCATGGGGGGCGCGGGGCCGGGCGCCGCCACGGCCTGTCCGGGGCGCGGGGGTCATGGGGGGCGCGGGGCCGGGCGCCGCCACGGCCTGTCCGGGGCGCGGGGGACGCGGAGGGCGCGGGGCCGGGCGCCGCCACGGCCTGTCCGGGGCGCGGGGGTCATGGGGGGCGCGGGGGTCATGGGGGGCGCGGGGCCGGGCACCGCCACGGCCTGTCCGGGGCGCGGAGGGCGCGCGGGAGCGCGGGGCGCGGGGGAAGCGGCGTCACACCGCAGGGCGGCACCAGGGGGCGCTATAGGATGCGAGCGTGACGCCTCCGAGCGGAAGCCCAAAATAGGCGCTTCCGTCCACGTGCCCGCCTCCAAGATGGCGGGCTCGGCTTCAGCAGCGAGGGGCGGGGCCGGGGGAGGCTGCCGGGATGTTGCGGATGGCGCTGGGCCGCGTGCCGGCGCTGCTGGGAGGTGCGCGGACCCGAGGGCCCGGCCTGAGGAGGCTGTGGGGCTGGGGGGCGCGCACGGAGGTCTCCGGGAGGCGGCGGGCCTGGGGCTGGCGGCGCTGCACCTCTGGGCCGGGGCCCGCGGCGGCTCTGGGGCGCGTAGAGGCGGCGCACTACCAACTCGTCTACACTTGCAAGGTGGGCGCACGTCGGGACCGAGCCGGTGCACCCGGCGCCGGGGACCCGGACGGAGGGCGGGGAGGGGGAAAGGGGTCTTCCCGGAGGGGCGGGGCCCGAGGGGAGGAGGCGGGGCTTTCCCGGGGGGGTGGGGCCCGAGGAATGAGGGGCGGAGTCTTCCCGGAGGGGCGGGGCCCGAGGAGTGAGGGGGTGGGGTCGTCCTGGGGGCGGTCTTCCTAGAGGATGGAGGCCGGCTGCCTGGGGGCGGGGCCTCGTGAAGGGGTGGAGCTACTCCGTGGGCTCCTTGCCTGAGCATCCTCATTCTCAGCCAGGTCTGTGAGACCCGGTCCTCCAAGCGCATCTCAAAGCTAGCCTATCACCGGGGTGTGGTCATCGTGACCTGCCCGGGCTGCCAGAACCACCACATCATCGCCGACAACTTGGGCTGGTTCTCTGACCTGGACGGGAAGAGGTGAGACCAGCCGGCAGAGCCTGGGCTGTACCCCGGCACAGGCCCTCATTTTTGGCCAAGAGTCCATTCAGCAGCCCATGCCCGCCTCCCTGAGACACCTCACCCCGCTTGAATTCTGGACCTGGGCAGCCCCACCTTCTTGTCTGGACGGGACACGGATTTCAGATAGACCATACATAACTTTGTGGTATTCTGTGGGTACCCCCCCCCAAATGTCTCAGTACACTTTAGGCCAACTGGCCTCCTCTTGGATGCTTCTGATGGTTTTGGTAATTTCTGGAGTGGATCTGTTCTGTACCCCATCTGTCAGGAGCTGCCCTCTTTGCCCCTGGCTGAGGGCTGGGTCCATACACTTGTAACTTCTGTCTCCATGTCCTTGTGGACGGGATGGGACAGGATGGGGCAGCTCCTGCAGTCCTGCAAGGTTGGCTGTTAATGCACTGCTGGTGGAGGGCCGCAGTGTCCCCAGCGGTGCTCCCAGCAGGGGAGATGGCAGCCTATGTTTTTTTCTTGGTTCCCGAGGTTAACCTTGCTTGCAGACACGCAGGGAGGGGTTTGTGAAGATTCACAAGGCGCCCACGGCTCTGATGCCACCTGCACGTTAGAAATTGCTTCTGGGTTGAGCTAGACATGAAGTGTTTCTCTTTATTTCTCTTTGTGCTGGTCTAGGGGCTTGAACTCAGGGCCTGGGTGCTGTCCCTGAGGTTTTTCACTCAAGGCTAGTGCTCTACCACTTGAGTTACAGCTCTACTTCCAGGTGTTTTGCTGCCTAATTGAGGAGTCTCATAGACTTTTCTGCTTGGGCTGGCTTTGAATCATGATCCTTAGATCTCAGCCTCTTGGCTAGTTAGGATGACAGGCGTGAGCCACAGCACCTGGCTCATAGGATGTTCTTTAGGGGTCACGTGTAGGGGTAATGCTGCCTCCCTGTCTGTTAGGAACATTGAGGAGATCCTGGCAGCCAAAGGGGAGAAAGTACGCCGGGTGGCTGGCGAAGGAGTTCTGGAACTGGCTTCCAGCTCCCCCACTGCCCCAGAAGAGGGTGAAGGTGAGGATCCTGCCCACCCCAGCCAGACAGAGCAGACGTGACTTGCGTGGTGCCTGCCCGTGGACTCCTGCCTTCCACAAAGATGCTTCCATCAGTCCCGGCCTCTCAGACTCTGCCTGCTTCTTGTCAGTAAACAAATGTCACCTTCATGCGCTGGGTCTGTCTGTCTTTCCTGGAGTCAGAATGACTCCCCCGTGAGCCTCTTTGTGGCTACAAGACCCCCTCCCCACTGCAGAGGTGTCATCCAGTGCTTGCCTGCAGCGGGCCGCACTCATGGGGCAGGGGGTTGGCTGCAATTAGAGGATGTGTCGCCCGCTGTCCTCTGCCCCACACAGGTGGCTCCTCCCCATGAACCAGGGCCAGCCTTGGCCATGGTCCTTGGTCATCGCAAATTCTAGTGGCCACGCAGAGAGGACTTGGAGCTGGGGCGGGGAGGGGTGTGGGGGGGTGTCTCTGGAGCTGCCTGATGGGTGGGGTGGGGGGTCTAACGCATTGGACAGACAGGCGAGCCCCCTGCCCTTCCTCAGCCCTTCTTCAGCCGTGTGTTTTGTCTCTGCTTTTGTTTGACTGGCCCTCAGGATGTTCCTGTGTTTAGGGAAGTGAGCAGACGCTGGACGGTTTGTTTCTAGAAGTGTGCTGGGCCGCGTGATCTTCAACATAACACCAGCGAGTCTGGCGGGGGTGACCTGGGACTGGAGGGGGTGGGGGTGCCGCTGAGCAGAGCTGAGCCGAGCAGGACAGGGACACGATGTGGCTCCATCCCCTCGGGACCCTGCAGTGATCCCCTGCACTGCCTGGCGTGGGAGGCTGCCTGTGTGGCTGCGTGCACCTCGATCTGATTACCCCCTGTCCTTCCCTGGGCAAACACCCTGCTATTATTCCCACCCAGCGCCTCCTGTGCCATTTGTGGGAGCTGTCTTCCTGGAGGCTGAGCCAGCCCCCCGCCTCCGCCTGCTGCTCCGTGGAGGGCACCGAGGGCACAGGGACCAGCTGCAGTTTCCTGGGAGGCCAGTGGGCACAGGCTGGGCCCAGCCGCCTCTTCCCTGGGTCCTCTGACCGGACTGAATGGATCCAAGATGGAGAAGCTGAAGCCTATTGCTTGGATGTGTGTCTTTGCTGCATCTTCTTTATTTTCACCGTCTAGTTGTACGAAGGGTTCAGTTCAGCACGTCAGGTTGAGCACAGCACATCTTGATCGCTGCCAACACTTCCGTCATTCTCCCTCTCTCCCAGCGCTCAAATTTCCTGGCACCATTGTCACGTACGGACATTGAGTGGTATGAGGACACTCGCCCACCCTTTCCGTCTCCATGTGTCTCCCCCCCTTCCCTGGGCCTTTTTTTTTTTTTTTTGTCTGTTTTCTGCTGCTCTACTTCTGGGGCTTCCATGTGAGCGCAAACCTGTGCGGGCCTCACTGCAAGCCCTGCCTCCCACAAAACACCCCGAGAGCCTGTGGGCCGGCCTGCTGTGGGTTCAAGGCTGGGCCGCTATTCCAGCTCTACGCAGCCGATGCTAGCCTGTTTCCCCCTTGGCTCTTCTCTGTGGGAACCACAGTAAGGGCTGCGCACACCCCTGCGCCCTGCCAGCCCAGCACTGCCACGCGGCCCTGTGGTGGGGTGGGCGTGTCCTCCTCTGGGCACCTGCCTTTCCAGGGCAGCCGCCTCCTCCCGTTGGCCTCCCCACACCTGAGCAGCAACTGTCTGGAAGTTTGGCGGCTTCCTGGTTACCACGCTGCCGCAGGCCCGCCTTCCCCCCCCCCCCCCCCCCCGTGGAGCCTTTTCTGGGGCTGGCGTGGCGGCTTGGGCCTGGATTCTGCTGCCCCCTCCCTGGGCTGCGCCTGTGGCTGGACCCTCTCTCCGGAAGGTCAGATCTGGGGTGTCTCACAAGCACTGAAGATGAGCCAGGCTGCTTCACACTCCGCTTGTCTGGACCAGCTGAATTGGGGTCTGCACGGAGGAGACTCCTGGCTGGGGCACAGCGTGTGCGCAGCCGCAGGGCTGGGGGCTGGGGGGGGCGCAGGCTATGTGGTCAGCCACAGGACGATGCTTGCTGCTGCCTCATCTGGACTCTACCCTTTGTCCCTGGGCAGCTTAGACAAAGAGGGAGGGGCATGGGGACCAGTGGTGTTAGTCCTGGCTTGGGACCTGTGGGCTTTGGTGGCAGGGGACTGTGTAACCCCTGAGCTGCCCTGGGCCCCCTCTGGGAATTGGCAGGTGGGGTGAGGCTTCAGTGCTGGTAGGCACTGTGTTGAGGTCAGGGGCTGTGTTCAGGTCAGAGGAACCCTCTGTTCTCCGTGTGTGTGTGTGTGTGTGTGTGTGTGTGTGTGTGTGTGTGTGTGTGCGCGCGCGCGCGGGGGTGGGGAGGGGGAGAATCTATCCTGGATTCCCCAGTACAAGTCCCAGCAGAGTCACATTCATTTGGCCGGGGCCCCTGGGGGACCCCCCCCCACCCCCAGTACAAGTCCCAGCGGGAGTCACATTCATTTGGCCGGGGCCCCTGGGGGACCCCCCCCCACCCCCAGTACAAGTCCCAGCGGGAGTCACATTCATTTGGCAGACTTTATTTTTGGGGGAAAACCAGAAACGTACCTCTTGGGTTGGAAAGGGCCGCTGACCACATGGCAAATGTGAGCAATAAATACGCATGTGCGTTCAAGTATGCGGTGACACCGGGCGGTGCTGCACGCAGGGTCCCTGCCAGTCTGGGGCTGGCCCTGAGGCACCCTGCCCCTCCCGCTCAGGAAGTGGAGTGGGCACCAGGCTGGAGGTGCTGCCTGTGGGTCCCCGCGTGGCCTGCCCCCTGGGGCTACACAGGTCCTGCCTGAGTCTTGGGTCCCATGTACGGTACCCTGCAGCCAACTCAACACACACAGGGCCTGGACCCCTCCCTGGAAAGAAGGCCATGACGCCCTCTCTCCCGCTGGCGAGGGTGTGGGGGGTCAGAGGGGCCCAGTTAACTCTCCCCTGCTGGCGAGGGTGCTGGGGGTTCAGAGGGGCCCAGTTAAGCTCAGTCCCTCTTTGGTGCCACAGTGCCCGCCGCTGGCCGGACGCTAGGGCCAGGCCCCAAGTGTGTCCCTGGCCTCGGGGCTGGCCGAGCTGGAGGACTTGAGGAACTGGAGCCTCTGTCCCCTCCCTCCTGCTCTGCAGACAGGGCCAAGCGCTGTGGCTTTAAGGCCCTCTGGGCCCAGGACAGCATACCAATATGGTGGGCACCTGCCTGCCCCACTGCCCTGTGGCTGGCCGGCAGCCGTGTCCTTGAGCTGGGGCAGGAGTAGGGAGACGGGCTGGGACAGGGCCTTGCTCTGGGGCCGAGGCAGAGGGCACAGAGTGGGCCTCCTGCATGACCACCCCAGGACCAGCTGGGGACAGAACACACCCATGTCTTCAGAACCCAAGAAGCCTCCAGAGCCCCCTGTGTGTGGCAGGGATGGCCAGGGCAGGTTTTCACATTTGGTGGGGCAGGACAAAGCCTGGGGGTGGGGGGAGGTCAGGTCTGGGCAGCACCGGGATGTAGGGTCAGCATGCTGAGGGCCAGCCTGGGCCGTGTGGGACAGAGCACACCCTCCCCAGCATGGCGGCCCTGGCCCGCACCGTGCCGAAGGCAGGCAGATGCCCTGCGGGCTGCACACCCAGCACCCAGCTCACTAGGAAGGGCCTGGGCTCTCGGCCCTCAGCTGTGGTCTCGGGATCGTGGCCACCGTGGACCTGAGACCCGGAGCGGGGGCGGGCAGGCCTGGCTGTGGTGGGGGGAGGAAGGTCTTAGCTGGTGCCAGGCTGGCACTGCTGCTGGGGCTCGGGAGGCCCGCCAGCCTCCTGCTCGGGGCTCCCAGAGAGGTCCACACGCTGCTCGTCCATCCGCTTGGCCTGCACCCTCTGGATGAGGCTGAAGAAGTCCTCGTCCGGCATGGTGGGGCCCCGGGGCAGCACGTCGGGCGGCGGGCAGCGCTGGTCGTCAATCCTGGAGGACTGGACAGATGTGTGCAGGAGGGTGACCCGGGAGTCTTTCCTGGAGCCCAGTGGTCGGGGGCCCCCGACAGCCCCAGGGCAGTGGCCTGGGCCCCGAAGCGGGCGACTCCTCTGATCTAGGTGAATCTAATCGGGCCATCTCGGGCCTCCTTGTGTCTACCCGCCTGGCCCCAGGGTAGAACTGCGTCCCGATACCTCCCGGGGTCTCACCGCGCCCCCCCCCAAGAGTTTGGGACTAGTCCACACAAGAAGGTCCAAATGATACCTGCTGGCTTGGAACAAGCCAGGCCCAGGAGGCGGGGTCCGCCCTAGCCCGCCCCAAAGCCTGCCGACCCCCAATGACTGGCTGAGCGCAGTGGTCTCAGTTTGGCACCTGAACCTGACGCTGCCCCCAGACTGACCCCGGAAGCTCCAGCCCTGGCCACGGGGAGCACCCCAGGGTCCTGTGAGGGCCAGACGGCCCACTGCCCCTGCCTGTCCTGGCACAGAGGCCGGGCGGCCTGGGGTGTGCCCGGGCTCCTCGGAAGGGCCTGGAGCAGAAGGGACGGGAGCCGGTGCAGTCGCTGGCGCATGCGTGCGAGTGGACGGGGGGCTCTGGGCTTCTTGGGAGGGGCTGGCTTAGAGGCAGCTCTCCGGACGGCTGACCCGGGGCTGTGGTTTGGTCTCCTCTGCGGGACGAACATCAGATCTGGAACTGTGCTGTTGCTGGCAGCCGGCACAGTGGTAGCCACCCGACCCCAGCCACGCTACCGCGTCGCCTGACCCCAAGCCCCACGACGGCGTGCCTCCCCGTCCGGAGGCCACTGGACCGCGCTTCCGGTCACCGCCCCTCTCCCGCCCCACCCTGCTGGCCCTGCTCTGGCTTTGCGTCTGCCCTTGTTCTCCGCCATCGTGTGGGCCCTCAACTGAGCGGCGGGGACCTTGGCTTCCTCTGCCCAGGCGGGGGAGCTGCGTGGGACCCGCAGCCCCACACCCAAGAAGGTGGCCACCCGAGCCGCGGCGTCCCAAGGCCGCCGTCTTGGCACCTGCCCTCTGGGGAGGGGAGGGCTAGCCTGAGCACTTGCTGAAGTCCAGTGGCTGGCTGGACATGGCCTGAGACGGAGGGACTGACCCACACTGGGAGCCCCCCTCCCCCCCCCGCCTTTCCGGCTCCCGCGCCTCTCAGATCCGGGCCACCCCGCCCCAGGCTGCAGGCGCACCTGGTACTTGATGAGCATGTTGAAGAACTCATCCCCGGGCTCCTGGGGGTCCCCGTCACCTCGGAGGTGGCCCACGTTGTTGTGGGTGATCCGCAACCCGGGGAGGCTGCCCACGCTGGCCCGCTGGTCATCCAGGCGGCGGCTCTGGGAGCTGGCGATGAGGTCGAAGAACTCCTCGGTCTGCGGGGAGGCTGTCATGGACGGCTGAGCTGCAGGGGTGGGGGGCAGAGGGGGCGCTGGAGGGGCTGCCCGGCCAGCCCGGGGAGGGGGGTGGGGAGCTGGAAGTGCTGGTCTCCCTGATGAATCCTTGGGGACACAGGCCCCGGTGGCCCCTGGGATGGTGCCCACGCCCACCTCCTGGGTTTCCAGGAGGTGACAGGAGAAAGCCTGGCCTCCCACATGCTGAGGCGGCCGTGCGCCCATGCGTGCTCCAGAGGGCGGGATAATTACGCGCTTCCCGGGACGCAGCTCGGGGGCACGTGGGGGCTGCTCCCGGGAGGGGTGCGCCGTAGCTGGCCTGTCACGGCTCGTCGGGGGCAGTACTGAGAGGCCACGGAGGGGGCGGGGGATGTAGGCCCTGTCCCTCCCCCACACTCACCCGCCCTCTCCTCTGGGGAGGGGGCAGCGGTGGCTTCTGCAGCCCCCTCCTCTAGGGGACAGCGCTGGTCATCCATACGGCTGCTCTGGAGTTTGCTCAGCAGGTCAAAGAAGCACTCCTCGTCGGAGGAGGGGGCTCTGGGGACGCTCTGCAGGGCACCGGGGGGTCAGCGCAGCCCCTCGGCTCCCAGACACCATCCCTGCTGCCCGGGCGCCCCCCTGCCCACACCCGCTCCTGCGCCGCAGGCCGGGCCTCAGCACCCCCCCCGTGCCTTACACTGCCCCTGCCTGGGCCTGCCTCTCCCAGTCTCAACCTAAGCGACCCCCGGCCACTCCCCCTCGAGGGCCTGGCAGCCTCCACCCAGTCCACCTGAGCATGGCGCTGCTCAGGCCGCAGGCGCGTGCCTGGGTGGGCAGCAGGCCTGGCCAGCCACGGGAGATTCGTTGTGGTGGCCGGCCAGACCACAGGGATGGGCAGGTCAGGGCTCCTATGTTGTTCCTTCTCTGTCTTTGGGAACACAGTTATAAGGCCTGGGCCAGCAGGCAGGCCCAGAGGGCAGCAGCCGATGAGCCCAGATCCTGGGGTGTGAGAGAGAATGCTCACACCGCCTCCCCCTACCCTGGTGAGGCTGGAGGGCAGAGCCTGGACCTCCACATGCGGGAAGAAGGGGCAGAAGGCGGAGTCCATGGGCAGCTGGAAAGTCCTCGGAACGACGGCTGCCCACCTGCCCAGAGCCTCTGACAAGTGGGGGCTTCCTGCTATGTGGGGTCCCTACCTCCTGGGTCTGGCCAGCCCCTCCCTGCATTCCCACAGACAGTGCCGGGTCCACAGGGGCTGCAGTGCCGGGATCTGGGGCCCTGGGCGGGTGGGCGGCAGCAGGAACTCTGAGCGTGGCTGTTGGGGAGTGGGCAGCCGGGCAGGAGTTTAATCTGGGCTCTGAGCAGGGGCTAACTCAGCCCGGTGTGGACCACTGAGGCACAGGCCGCCCCCAGAGGGGTCTGCATGGGAGTGGGGGTGCTCTGAGACACACGATGGTCCGAGGAGGGGGCAGGATGGGAGTGGAGACCCTCGGCCTCTGAGCCCCAGGTGCCAGGTGACCTCGGTCAAGCTTGACCCCTCCGGGGCCTCAGTTTGCACATCCATGGAGTGGGGGGGCATGGTCCCCTTGGAACTCTCAAGGCCAGGGTCACCGCAGGCCTGCTCTGTGCCTCTGTCTGCCTCTCTGGGGCCTGAGGGCCATGTGGGTAGGGTGTGCTCTGGCCTGCCCGCCTGCCCACCTGCCCCAGCCGGCCACTTGGAGCTGACTGGAGGCCTCCATGGACCACAGACCAAGGCCACCCCAAGTGCCCAGTGCCCAAGACTGCCCCACATGCAGCGGCCGTGTGACCTGCCAAGGCCAGCAGACCTGGGACCTTGGTGTAGGACTGGTCTCAGCTCTCTGAAAGCAGAGGTCCCAGCAGAGGACGCTGCAGGCAGGGCAGGCAGGGCACATCTGTGGGGAGACCCCACTGGGCTCCGGGCACTCAGGATGAGCCTGGGACCCCCAGGATGTGTCCCTCTGCATTGGAGGTCTGGCACCAAGCCTGGCAGGCGCTGCGAGCCCGCTGGCCTGTGGGCCCAGGCAGAGGTGGCCAGAGGGGCTGGCACCCCACAGAGGCCCATGGGATTGCGCTGGAGTCCCCTCCATCTGCCCCGCTGCGCCCCAGCCCGCGGCCCAGGCCTGCCTGCCCCGGGCACGTCCCTGGGCTGCTGAGCCGCAGCAGCTTTACCCTGAGGACCCTCCTGGACCTGGCCCAGGGGCCGGGGAGGAAATGTACACGGCCACCTCGGGGCTGAGACTGGCTCCTGTGTCCCCATGCCAGCCGCTGTCCCGTCCCCGAGCCCAGAGCCCCCTCCAGCAGCAGGTGCCCCTCCTGCGTAAGAGCCGGGCCCAGCACCGCACAGGGAGCGCCAGACAGCCGGAGGCGGCTCAGTCCCCATCGGGGAGAATCACCTTGGGGGCCTAGACACAGCTTCCTCTGTGTGAGGACTGTGGGGAACACCTCCCCTCCCCCAAATCCTGGCTCCTTCCCCCTTGAAGCTCTGAGTTCCTGCTGAAGTCTGACCGTAACCTCTTCTGCTTTCGTGGAAGCCTGGCAGCTATGGTGCTGGCTGGGACCACACCGCCTTGGCCAAAAGGCCCCCAGGGCCCCAGCCTCCGCTCTGCGGGGACCCACACTCACGCGGGATCACGGGCTTCTCCAGCAGCAGCAGTCAGGAGCTCTGCGGGGCTCTCAGCCACGTGCAGCCCAGGCAGGTTGCCAATGGGCCGGCGCGGCCGCCGCCACCTGCCCGGAGTGCCAAACGCAGCCCCACCGCCACTGCTGGGAACTACGGTGTTTGCCTGACACTTAAATAGGAGCCAGGGTGAGGGCTGGGCCCTCTCCTCCCAGCACCGCCCCCGCCCTCGCTCCCTGTCTCTCCCCTCTCTCTCTCACTCTCTCTCTCTTACATGCACATACACACACACACACACACACACACACACGCACACACACACTCCATAAACACAGAACTGGATCCCGAGCTGAGCTCCAGCAGCGCCCCCCTCCACCAGTGGGTGGTCACGCTGTGCCGTGGGGGCGGACAGCTGATTTGAAAGTCTGCTTCCCGCCCCGTGCCTGGCCCTGGGCTTCCTCCCAAGCAGGGCCGCAGGAGGGGAGACGCTGCCTCTTCCTTCGGCTCAGACAGACTCGTCCTTGTCCTTCTCCTGGCCTCGGAACCCCTCCCCTGGACGGGGCTGGGCCACCTGCTGACGGTGGCTCTGGGCACCGGCGGGAAACAGAGGCTCACCTCAGTGGCCCTCCATGGGGCCTGCCCTAGCACATGGAGGGGAGGCCTCCACGTTCCCAGCGTGCCTCATGTCTTCCTGTGATGGGAGCAGCCCTGGGTGCGGGGAAGGGTGGGCTGCAGGCAGCCTCCTGGCACTAAGAATACCTGGCGTGCCCACGCCCGCCCGGCTGGGAGGTGGTTAAGGGGGGGGCATGTTTTAGGTGAATTTCTAGGCCCTTTGCGCCCAGGTGCGCTGCTCCAGGGCCCAGTGCTGATCTCTGAGCCTGGACTCAGTCTCCCTGTGTCCCTGGACCCTCCCCCTGTCTGGGCGCCTGGAGACACCAGCCCTGGGCACAGGGGCCGTGGGCCCGTCCCTCCACGACCGGTCCGTGTCCCTCCCCAGTCTTCCATTCGCACACCTGGCCATCCGCCCGTGTCCCCGTCCCTGCCCCAAGTGGTAACGGACACTGCGTGGAGCCGTTTGCACGTGGGGCAAGGAGGGACCCCACTCCCGGCTCTGCAGCCATGCACAGACACCCCAGCAACACGTTGGCTGGCCTGCTCCGGGGCCCCTCCCCTGCGCCACGGCACGTGGGCAGGCTTGAACCTGCGGCACCGTGGCTCCTGGAGACCCCCAGGGGCTGCTGGCTGCAGCCTGCCTCAGGAGCTCCTGCTGGAGGGGCCTGAGACCCGTGCCAGGCTGCCGTCTCCTCCAGCCGACCCTGCCCTGGCACACCCCAGATCCAAGGGGCCGCGGAGGGGCCTTGTCCGGAGGCGGGGTTGCCGGCTGGGCTCTGAGCAGGGGTAGCCAGGCCCTCCTGACCCACACACAGGTCTGGGGGCCAGGGAGGGGGCCGGGGGCAGAAAGCGAGGCCACCTGAGCGCTGGGGGTACTAGCCCCGACTGGTGACAGGATGGAAACAGGCCCATTTGGAACAGAAAAACCCACCTGAGTGCTCCTGGCAGCCGGCCCTGAGTGCCAGGCCTGGGGCGGGGGATGTGGGGGGGAACCGGCGGAGGGGCCCTCGGCCTCCCTGAGCAGCCAGGCCCGGCCTGGCCCCCCTGGGGCTGGCTGAGGAGAGGAGCCACCTACCGAGCGAGGCACCTGCACCCGGACATCGGCGCTGTCCAGCGGGGAGTGGCTGCCGTCCCAGGGCCGCCTCTCAGCAGGGTCCAGCCCTTCCTGGTACTTCCTGCTCCTCCCGGGCAGCGGGAGCGCGTCCCTGCCCAGTCCCCGCCAGTCCCCTGGTGGGTGCGTATCTCCATTCTGCTCCTGAGAGGGGGAAGCAGGCTGGGCGTGGGCGGGGCAGTTCTGAACCGAGGGCCCGTCCCAGGCCCCCAAAGAGAAGGCCGGGCAGGTGCCGGAGCCATGGCAGCACGGACCATTGGTGGGGTCAACCGCCTGGAGGGAGCCAAGGGCTTCAGGGCCATCCGTGCTGTGGGCTGGGGCTGGGGCGCTGTGGATGTCTGAGGGTGCAGGCCCGTCCATGCGCTGGGGGTACTGACCTCCCCAAATGTAAACCTCACACTAGGCAATGACAATGACTGGGTGTCCCTGGGCCCATGTGAGACCCCAAACCAATGCTATACTGGAAGAACCATAGGTTCAGAGAGGTCAGCACACTGCCTTGGGGTAACAGAGCACCCACTCTTGCTGTGTTGCTTGCTGACCCCTAGATTCGCCTGGGGCTTGCTACACCCCCACCAACTCCTCCACCAGGAGGCTTTGCCTCCTCCTCAGCCACAGGGTCTGACGGGTGCACCAAGGCATGGGGGCCGAGCAGGGGATGGGAAAGGTCCCTGCCATTCCCTGGGGATGCACAGCTGGCAAGAAGCAGGGGATGTGGGGGAGGCGAGGCTGGTGGCAGATGGACCAACGCAGGGCTGCAGTCCTCTGAGAACATTTGTCTCCAAGTGCACGGGGCCAGCGGGGCAGATGCCACACCTTGAGGCCATTAACACGCTGCTCACAGTAGACAGCACCACTGAGGGTGCTGGTCCCTACCTGAGCCATCTGCCCCGGCCCAGCTCCCCTGCAGCACGCCCCCCCCCTCCCGCAGCTCGGCTCCCTGCCCCCGCCCAGATCCCCTGCCACGCACCCCCCGCAGCTCGGGTCCCCTCCCCCGCCCAGATCCCCACGCCAGCCAGACTACCCACCCCAGCCCAGCTCATCCCAGCCCTGTCCACCCACCCCAGCCTGACTCCCACTTCCCCCCTCCCCGCCTGGCTCCCCTGCCCCGGCTCAGCTCCCCCCCAGCCCAGCTCCTCCCCCCCCCCTCCCCGCCTGGCTCCCCTGCCCCGGCTCAGCTCCCCCCCAGCCCGGCTCCCCCCCCCCCCGGCTCCGCCCGGCTCCCCTGCCCCCGCTCAGCTCCCCCCCAGCCCGGCTCCCCCCCCGTACCCCCCCCTCCCCGCCTGGCTCCCCTGCCCCAGCTCAGCTCCCCTGCCCCGGCTCAGCTCTCCCCCAGCCCGGCTCCCCCCCGTATCCCCCCCTCCCCGCCTGGCTCCCCTGCCCCAGCTCAGCTCCCCTGCCCCGGCTCAGCTCTCCCCCAGCCCGGCTCCCCCCCCGTCCCCCCCCGTCCCCCCCCCCGTCCCCGCCAGGCTCCCCTGCCCCAGCTCAGCTCCCCTGCCCCGGCTCAGCTCTCCCCCAGCCCGGCTCCCCCCCGTCCCCCCCATCCCCGCCCGGCTCCCCTGCCCCAGCTCAGCCCCCCCCAGCCTGGCTCCCCCCCCCAGCCTGCCCAGCCCCCCCTGCCCCCGCTCAGCTCACCCGCTCCAGGGGCAGCCTCAGCAGGTCCCAGGTCTCAGCACTCAGCCGCTGTGTCCTCTTGGGTCGGGCCCCTGGGAGACAGCAAGACAGGGTCAGTGGTGCCGGCCAGCGGGCCCAGGTTGGAGCCCTGGGGGCTGAAGGTGCGGCAGCCCACGCCGCAGGAGCCAGCAGCTCACAGCAGCGACCGCAGCGCCGTGTCCAGTGTCCCTGGGGGGGGGCGCGAGGCTAGGCCTGACTGAGAGCGGCATGGGGCTGACTGCGGGGCTCCCTGCACTGGGTCCTGTCCAGGCTCTTGACTACTCCCGGTGCCGCCTACAGGCTGTGCATCCCTCCTGCCGCACGCCCCGCACACACCCCGGCACACCCCGCAGGAGCCAGCCCTGATCCCGACCTCTGGCTCCGCTGCAGCCGCCAGCCCCTGCCGCGAGCCCTTGGCAGCCCTGCAGTGGGACCCCAAACCTCAGTTCCAAACATGTCCCTGGGAGGCAGGCACAGTTTAGCCTGCCCCCCCCCATATCAAGTGCTAACACAGGCAGCACCTGGACCTTCTGTCCAGGGAGAGCCGCTGGGCAGGACCTGTCCGCACAGGGAAGCCAAGGCCAGCCGCCAGACCGGGACGGAGCTGGGGGTGAAGGATGACAAGCCAGCCAAGCCAAGGCCCCGGGGCCCTGGGCAGCACTGGTCCCAGAGGAGGAGGCTTGAGATGGAAGAGCAGAGCCAGCCAGGCAAGGGACAACACGCCAGGCAGGGGGCAGGAACTGGGAGTGCAGGGTAGCCAGGACCTCCAAGCTCTGCCCTGTCTGAGACATGCCCTGTGCATCTCCGGGGAGGCCCAGGCCCCCAGGGACCCGCCCTGCAGAGGAGAGCAGCCGGGGCGGGTGGGTGGTGGCTGTCTGAGGCTGGGAGTCAGGGAGACCATGCCTCAGCTCTGACCTGGGGAAGGGGTCCTGTCCCGACCCGGCCCCTGCTGCTCTTACTGCAGATGAGAGGGCTGGGGTACGGCTGTGGTGGCTCTGGATGGGCCAAGCTGTTGTCTTGGTGGCATGAAGACCCATGCCAGACCGAGTTGCCAGCACCCCCAGCCTGTCCATGCTCTCGGTTTAAACAGTGGGTGTCCTGAAGAGATGGTTGTGTATAGAGAACAAGAACAAGGACCCGGGATCCCAGGGTAGCCCCAGGTAGCCAAGGGGGCTACCTCCCGCCTGCTGACGCCAGACAGGCCCCAGGCAGAGGCCTAACTCGTCACAGTCAGGCAGTGACTCAGGGCAGGACAACGGGAGGGGACATGGGGGTGGAGGGGACATGGGGGTGGAGGGGACTCCTCTTGCCTGGGGCGCGAAGGAAGCCAGCTCTGTGTCCCACCGGCCGGTGGCCCGCCCCACCTTGGCCATCCGTGTGGCTCCCGAATTGGCCTGCCCATCAGGCACTGGGAGGCGAGTGGCTGAGGGGACAGCGTGGAGTGGGGGCCGGGGGTCCTCGATGCCCACTCCCAGGTTAGGAAAGCAGGTCTGAGGAAGAAATGACGTCACCACCCCCAAACCGCACAGCGCGCGTGCCCTCCCCACACGGGCGCGCTGCGGGTCACTGGGGGCAAGTCTGCTCCAGAGGCCGCCGGGCCTCCACTCACCGGACCCTGGGACAGCCCACTCCACCCTGCACGGCAGGCTGGCACGGGCCTGTCTCTTCGCAGCCCCTGGGAATCCTGGGGGCAAGATTTGGTTTCCCCACCTCGTCTGGGCCTTCAGTGCTGTCAGAGGCTTTGAGCCGCCTGCCGCCCTCACCGCGTCCCGGCTGTGCAGAGGCCTGGACGCCCTCTTGCGCGAGGCCTGACCGTCTGGCTGCGGGGTGGAGGCCTGCTAGGCCCAGCTCAATGCACCCTCTGTCTGGAAGGGGCCTCAGGCCCCGGTCCCCTGGCTCTGTTTCCTGTCCCTCCCATCAAGGGCAAGTCCTGGAAACTTCCCTGGCACAGCCCCCCCCCTTCCTGAGTTGGACAGTCGCATGGTCAGCAGCTATCAATAGTTTCTGACCTGGGGGGGGCACCTAAGCCCCCGGGCCAGCCTGTCCCGGCCAGCCGTCCCAGGGGGCGCCCCATGCCATCCTCGCCCCTCCAGGACCTGTGTCTCCCCCGGGGCTGTCCCTCTTGTCCCTCCGCGTGCCATGACGCAGCTTCCCCCAGCCCTGGGGCTGCTGGGAGCCAGCTCCCTCGCAGATGCACTGCACCCCTGCCGCATGGCCCCCCCGGCCCTCCCCCAGCCAGAACTGCGCCCAGTCCCACAGGTGGGGTACTGAGGTACCCCCAGACGCCCCGCCATGCAAGCACCTGACCCAGGGGTGGCAAAGGGACCCAAGGGCATGTGTCCCGTGGGGCCTGTGCCAGGGCAGCCATGGGCAGGGCCCAGCAGGCGGAGGGCGTGCAGAAGGTCCTGAGCAAGAGCCGGCGGGCACGCTGTGGGAGGAGGGCGGCCCGGAAGCTGCACAGGGGCGCCTCTGTCCCCGAAGCAGGTGTGGGAGCTGTGCTGGGGAGGAAGGCCAGCGGAGGGAGGCTCGGCCAGCAGCGCTCCGTCCCCCGTCACGTGAAATCCCCGTGTTCTCTCAGGAAGAGGCGCTCCTGAGCCCTGGGCACCTGCCTCCCCCCCGGCCGGCGCCAGCCCCGACACTGACCGAGCCACACCGGGGCACACCACCACCCCATGCGCACAATGATGCCCAGCCCGCTGCCCACCGGAACGTGCATGAAAATCCCACGTCCACTAGGCCCTGCCCCGGCCACATCGCACCACACCAGCGCCTCCCCGCCTCCAGCTCACCCTCCCAGCCCAGGAGCCTCTCCCCCACCCCAAGCCACATGGGACACACATCTGTCCATCTGGGCTCTGGAAAGACATCTGTCCCTCACCAGCTCCATGAGACAGATTCCAGAAGACAGGCACAGTCTGGGCAGGACCAGCTCAGTACCCCCCGGGGTAGGTGAACAGTGTCACCTGTGGAAGCCCTCAGTGGCGGAGAGTCCAGACTCCAGTGCCCCCAGGCCCTGCTTCCGCTGGCTCACCAAGGCAGGCATCGCTCTCGGTGCTGCCCGGACCCCCGGGGCACAGGTCCGCCTTCAGCAGCTGCATCCCGCCAGTCCCGCGCCCTGCGCCACGCCCCAGGTTGGGGGGGGGGCCTTCCCAGCAGGCCAGGCGGCCGGGCCTGTGGTGGGAGGCTTCCGGGAGCACGGCTGGGAGGGGTCAGGCAGGGCCGAGCGGGGCGGCCAGTGCGGGAGACAGGGCTGCCTTGTCCCGGGCCGCTCTCCCGTGCCATGCCCCCCTTTCCCTTGGCTTAGAGAAGAGGAAAGAGTCAAGAGGACACAAAGCTGGCCGCCTCTGCGGGAGCCTTTGCAGAGCTGCCTGCTCTGGCTGGGGGACGCGGGCTGGGGGCTGCGCCAGGGCTCCGCAGAGCCACCACCCTGGGACATCCGGGGCCGGGCAGAGCTGCGGCCGGGCAGATGCTGCCCTCCCTTCCCCCGGTCAGCGTGGAGCCCCTGCTCCTGGGGTGGCGTGGGGGGCAGAGGCGATGCCTCTTCTCTGTCCTCAGTACTTCAACTAGGGCCTGGTGAGAAACGCCAAAGACCCATTTCCACGCCACCCCTCCAGGCTGGGGTCCCGGGTCGCTCACGGTGGACCGATCCCTCCGGCCGACTCTGGAGGCCAGGGCGGCCGGGTGTCCTTGGGAATCCAGCCACGGGGGACTGGCTCCACTGTGGCAATCCCGAGATCCAGCCGGCACCCTGCCCCCTGCCCAGGTCTGCCCGCCACCCCAGGTGGCCAGCTCAGCATGGCATCCCTCACCGGGCCCCCTCTCTCGTAGGTATTAATGTATTTGCTTTGCAGGGAACATTCTGTCCCTGTGTGTGGTGCTGCTGACCTGCATGGAGGACCAACAGGCTGTGAAGGAGGTCATTATGGCAGCTGCCGCCTGGACCTCCCCAGCTTAGTACCCCAGGCAGGCCAGGCCCCTCTCCCCACTCCGGCAGCCCCTCCCACGCCGGCCTGGGACGGAGCCCACCCTCACGGGATGGCTTGGGGTGGGGGGTGGCGGCGGCTGGACCAGGCCAGGAGACAGCCACAGGCCCTGGGTGAGAACCCGCCTAGGCTGAGTGCGGTTCAGCAGTCACCACACCTTTGCCCACGGCCTGGAGCCCACCGAACGTCTCCTCACCCTGACTCACCTGTGTGCGCCCCCGGGCCCTATCCGGTTGCCAGGCGGTGACCCCAGGAGCAGGGCAGGAGTCTGTCTGGGCCTGTGCCAGGCTGGGCAGAGGGGAGCCACACGGCCTCGGGGCCGCCCCTCCTCTGGCTGCTAGCTCCGGGAGCGCCTGCGTTTGGCAGAAGCTGCCTCCTGTGCCCTTCACCCCGAGCCTGCACCGAGCTGAGGCCCTGCCAGCACTAGGCCTCCCCCCCCCCGCCCCCAGCCAAACTGCAATCTAGACTGGGCCTCTAAAAGATGGCCCCCGGCCCAGCCCTGGGAACTCACCCTGGGCCTCATAGCCGGCGAGGTCAGGCTTCTCGGTGGCGGCTGGGCTGGTCAGGCGGCCCAGCGCCAGCTGTAGCTGTGCCACGTTCACGCGGGCGGTGAGCTCCCCGCTGCGGTCCCCAATCTACAGCGAGGAGCGCCAGGTGAGTGGGCGGTGCTGGGACTGCTCCCCGGTCAGCCATGGGTCCCTGTCCCCCAGGCAGCCTATGTTGACCTCTGGCCTCTGAGGTGACCCCTGAGGGGGTCTGTCATCTCTGGGGGTCTGTTGCCTCTGGGGGTCTCTGACAGGACCTAGCCATACTCCAGAAGTGCTCAGGGTCCCTGGCAGCTTGGTCTCGTGTCCCGTGGTGCCCCCTGGTGGGAGGTCAGCTCAGCCCTGACACAGGCCCCAGGGGCCGGGTCTCTCTCAGCCCCAGGGGCCGGGTCTCCCACCCAGACCCCACCAGTCTCAGGCTCCCGCAGGGGCCTCCTGGACGCCTGAATTACCAGGTGGCCTTGTGGCCTGGTGGCCAGGGGGTTTGGCGGGCTCTGGAGGCCTGCCCCTGGCAGGGGTCTCCAGGCAGCGCCTCCTGACCCCCACCTCTGCTGGGGTCCCCCACGTGGAGCTGGCATGGGTGGCGGAACTGGTCTGTCCGTGCTAGGGGAGACCAGGGCTAACTGTGATGACCCCACCTGCCCACAGGAGGGGTCTGGGCCATCCGTTCAAGGATGAGGAGGACACAGCTTTCCCAGATGAAGTCCAGCTGAGGGGTCTGAGGAAGCCCCCAGGGGGCCTCTTGGTGCCCCAGGGACCCCATGGCCAGCCTGGCTGAGGTCCATAGGAGTTAAGGGCAGGGCACTCAGTAGCTGTGGGTCTCCCACAGAGCACTAAGAAAGACTAGGAGTGCACAGTGGGCTCCTGTCTTTGCCCATGCAGACAGTGGAAACTTGGCCTCCAGGGGATTGGGGGCTGCTGGGCGGGGGAGAGGGATAGTACACGGGACTTCAGGCGGAGGACCGGGGACTGGGCTACTCACCTCCTGGGAGATCTGCAGGTGCTTCTTGGCAAAGGTCAGGGCCTGCGCTGGGCTCCCCATGGACACATAGGCATTCCCCAGACTCCAGCATGCCCGGCCCTCACCCACCCTGTAGGAAGGGAGACAGTCCACGTCCACCCTTGCCAGGCCTGCCCACTGTCCCAAGCCCTCTGGGGTGGGTCCTCTCAAGACCCCATGCGTAAGAGGCACTGACTGGACAGCACACGTTCTCTGCCGTACTGACCCCGTCCCCACTGTCTAGGACCACCCACACCTGGCCGCCAGCAGGGAGAAGCCCCAAACAGCTGCATTCTTTTTTTCTTGTCAATTGTGGGGCTTGGACTCAGGGACTGGGCACTGTCCTGGGCTTTTGCACTCAAGGCTAGCCCTCTACCACTTTGAGCCACAGCACTGCGGTGGCTAATTGGTTAATTGGAGGTAAGAGTCTCAGACTTTCCTGTGCCGGCTGGCTTTGAACCGTGATCCTCAGATCTCAGCCAGACTCCTGAGTAGCTGGGCTGACAGGCGAGAGCCACCCGTGTCCAGGCCTGTATTCTTTTTCCTATCCTGTCATGAAGTTATCTCAGAACCCTTAGCCCACAAAGCGGCCTGCCCTCAAAGAGGTTTTTCTGGGCCATCCATAGCGGGCAGGCAGAGCATCAGGCACCGGGCTCATGGCCAGGCTCGCCCCCTAGTGGCTGGCAGAGAAATCTCCCTGAGCGTCCTCCACTCCCAGAACAGCAGCCTCAGGCCTGTCCATCTGTCTTTCTAGGGATGACATTTACATAGAAAAGGGGAAAGCACGTTGGCCTGGGGTCCCTGTGTCCACACCGAGTCTCTGGTGCTGCCCAGTGAGGGGGAGGCCGTGCTGCGTCCGCCATGCCAGCGTCCCCCAGGCCTGGCTGGGCCTGCCAGCGGTGCCCACGCACCTGTCGGCCAGCTCCTGAGCGATGACCAGGTGCCGCAGGTGGTACTCAGCCGCGCGCTCGTAGTCCTGCAGCAGCGTGTAGGTGTTGCCCAGGCTGTAGCAAGCCTGCGCCTCCACTGCCTGGTCCCTGAGCTGCCGGGACAGCTGCAGCGTCTTCCTGCACAGAGCGCCAGGGTCAGTGCCGTGTCCACGCTTGGCGGGGGCAGGCGAGGGTGGGAGGTGCGGGGAAGCCTGGGTGGTGGTCTCCAGCCCAAGCCTAACCCCCCCCCGCCCGGGGCTCTGCAGGCCTGGCTGCGTCCCCATGATCCGGTGCCCCCGGCACCATGTGCACTCCCGTCCCGTGGGCTTTGAGGAGTACCAAGTTCTCAGCACCCTGAGCTGCTATTTCCCCCCAGGCAGCCCAGGACACTGGGGCCCAGGACTCAGGGCCTGAGATAGGACCCAGTCGTGAGGACTCAGCTCCTGGAGGCTGGTGCTCAGGCCGGGAGGGAGATGGCCCACGGCTGGGCACAACTTCAGGAGTTTCATCTGTTTGCCCTTCAGAAGGGAGGACCGAGGCGGAAAGACCCCTCCCGCCTGGGCCGGGCTCCAGCCTCCCCTGGGGGTCGGGGCACTGCCTACTTGTAATACTCAGCAGCCACGTCGAAGCGGCCCAGGAAGATGTGGGCATTGCCTAGGTTGCTGTAGGCTCTCCTCTCGGCTGCCTTGTCTCCGAACTCCTTGGCGATGGCTAGCCGCTGCAGACACACCCGAGCCCCAGAGGGTCGTGAGCGGCCCGGCAGCGTGGAGGGGGGGCTGCCTCCCTGCGCAGGGCAGCCAGAGCAGACCACGGACCCCCAGCACCAAGTGTCCATGGAGCCAGGGGTGGATGGGGCACCCCTGCTCCCCCATGGTCCTCTGTCATTGAAAACGAGGGGTCACCTTGGGCCCAGCCGCCACAGGGCCCTGCCACTGCTCCGCTGGCCCGGCCTGGCTCACCTCCTTGTGGAAGGTTGTGGCCTCGGCAAAGTTGCCCAGCAGGTAATGGGTGTTGCCCAGGTTGCCGTAGGCCCGGCCCTGGGCTGCGCGGTCGCCGAGCTCCTTCACCAGCGAGAGGTTCTTCCTGCAGACCAAGGCTGTCTGAGCTGAGTCCCCTCAGCTCTGCCAGGGGGTGGCATGGGGACTGGGTGGCTGGGGCGGTGTCTTGGCTCCATCTGAGCTACGGGGCTGGGGGCCTGGCTGGGTCCTGCCTGTCCTGACAGGGGTGGTGGACGGGGCTGAGGGGTGTGTCTAGGAAGTGTTTGGGGAGCCCGGGACATGGGTGCCAGCCCCACTCACTCGTAGAACTCGGAGGCCCTGTGCAGGGTCTCGTGCACGTCGGGCGGCAGGTGCCCGGGGTCCTGGGCGCTGGTCCAGGACAGCTGCTTGCCCTTGGCGTGGTACACATTGCCGATGTTGTAGAGTGCCCTTGCCTCCCCGACCTGTAAGCGGTGCCGAGGTGTGGGCTGGGCCCCCCATCTCCCCACGGAGCCCACCCCAAGTGTACAGAGGCCCTGTGCCGGCCCGCGGGCCCGCTCACTGCTCTGGACCTTCTGGAAGGGATGCAAGGAAGCTTGGGGTCCTCTCCTCTGGTCATGACAAGACCTGACCAGGCCTGGGCGCTAATGCCCGAGGGGGAGAGCTCCAGTGCAGGGGCGCGTGCCAGCTGCACATGCGTGACCTCCCACCTGCCCCCGGGCAGCACAGATGCTCAGCCACACGGTACGGAGGGAAAGCGGCGCAGGCCGGACTCGTGGCAGGAGGTGGGGCCCGCCTACAGCTGCTCTAGCCCGGTCCATTCCGTAGCCTGGACGAGCCCTCCCAGCCCTGCCTCCCATCTCCTCCTGGACCCCCAAAGGAGTGCTGGGTGTTGGACAAGCTGGGGGAGCTGGGCAGAGGGGGGAGATGGGAGGGGCCGTGGCTGGGGAGCCACGTGAGCTAAGGGGGCCCCGTCTCCGAGGGACCGCGCACCTTCACAGTCATCGGGGGTCTTCCTTCCTGTGGGGGAAGGCTGAGTGGTACGGCACCCCTGCCTGGTCTCAGCCTGAGCACGGGCCAGAGAGCAGAGCAGGGGGACGATGATGGCCGTGGGGCCCGGTCACCTACCTTGTCGCCCCGTTCCTGGGCAATGTCCAGGTGGCGCTGGCAGCAGACCACAGCCTCATCGAATCGGCCCAGCACCTTGAGCGTGTTACCCAGGTTCCCGCTGGCCTTGGCCTCCCCCATGCGGTCACCAATGGTCCTAGAAGGCAGGAGGGAGTGAGGAGCCAGGCGGAGGACGGGCTGGGCCCTGAGCCCAGCAGGGCCTGGCCCAGGGAGGTGCAGGAGCGTGATGCTGGGCAGGGGAGGCTCTGAGCACAGCCCTGAGGCAAGAGTCCTTCCTTTGCTGCCCACCCAGCAGCTCTGCTGGGGGCTCCCCAGGGACCTGGCCAGGCCCCACGCAGCTATCAGGGCCCGGGGAAAGCCGGGGTGGGGTTGGCGGTGGAGGGATAAGTAGTGGACATTCACTCCGGCTGCTGACGCTACATCTGGGCTGAGGGCTGAGGCTGAGGGCAGGGTGTGGGGCTCCTTGGGGTAGGAGGCCAGTGTGGACATCACCCCACTTAGGAGATCAGAAGAGAGGGAGAGCTGTTGGTGATGCAAAGGAGGGGACCCAACAGGACCCTGCAGAGCAGAGGGCCTGGGGGCTGGACAAGACTGGACACTTTGGAGTGAGGGAGAAGGGTGGAAAGGGACAGAGGCGGGAAGTGGTAAGCCTGCAGAGCATGGGGTTCACAGGGAGACCAGGGACTCTAGGGACAGGGCCACATGTGAGAGCAGGCAGCAAGGAGTGAGCTTAGAGCCCCAACACCAGGAGCAACACTTCTGGGTGGTGCCCAAGGTTTCACCTAAGTAGACACAGAGTTGTGTGTGAGTGACCCCACACAGGGTGCACACAGGACGCACACAGGACACACACAGGACACATGCAGGATGCACACAGGATGCACGCAGAATGCACACAGGACATACGCAGAATGCACACAGGATGCACATAGGACACATGCAGGACGCACATAGGACGCACACCGGATGCACACAGGACATACGCAGGATGCACGCAGGATGCACACAGGATGCACATAGGACACATGCAAGACTCACACAGGATGCACACAGGATGCACACAGGATGCACACAGGACATACGCAGAATGCACACAGGATGCACATAGGACACATGCAGGACGCACATAGGACTCACACCGGATGCACACAGGACATACGCAGGATGCACACAGGATGCACGCAGGATGCACACAGGACATACACAGAATGCACACAGGATGCACATAGGACACATGCAAGACTCACACAGGACGCACACAGGATGCACACAGGACATATGCAGGATGCACGCAGGACGCACATAGGACGCACATAGGACACATGCAGGATGCACACAGGACGCATGCAGGATGCACATAGGACACATGCAGGATGCACACAGGACACACACAGGACACACATAGGACACATGCAGGATGCACACAGGATGCATGCAGGATGCACACAGGATATATGCAGAATGCACACAGGACACACACAGGACACATGCAGGATGCACACAGGATGCACGCAGGATGCACACAGGACACATGCAGGATGCACACAGGACACATGCAGGATGCACACAGGACACACACAGGACACATGCAGGATGCACACAGGACACATGCAGGATGCACACAGGACACATGCAGGATGCACACAGGACACACACAGGACACACATAGGACACATGCAGGATGCACACAGGATGCACACAGGACACACGCAGAATGCACACAGGACACACACAGGACACATGCAGGATGCACACAGGACGCATGCAGGATGCACACAGGACGCACGCAGGACACACACAGGACACATGCAGGATGCACACAGGATGCACACAGGACTCACGCAGGATGCACACAGGACACATGCAGGATGCACACAGGACACACACAGGACACACACAGGACACATGCAGGATGCACACAGGACACATGCAGGATGCACACAGGACGCACGCAGTATGCACACAGGACACACACAGGACACACATAGGACACATGCAGGATGCACACAGGATGCACACAGGACACACGCAGAATGCACACAGGACACACACAGGACACACACAGGACACATGCAGGATGCACACAGGACGCATGCAGGATGCACACAGGACGCACGCAGGACACACACAGGACACATGCAGGATGCACGCAGGATGCACACAGGACTCACGCAGGATGCACACAGGACACATGCAGGATGCACACAGGATGCATGCAGGATGCACACAGGACATATGCAGAATGCACACAGGACACATGCAGGATGCACTCAGGATGCACCCAGGATGCACGTGGGACACACGCAGGGACAGACTCCTCTCAGGCCCAGCCCTGGGGTGCTCACCGTGCCAGCAGCAGGTCATGCTTGTGGAACTGCAGGGCACGGGCATACTCCTTCAGGTAGAAGTAGGCATTGCCCAGCTGGCTGTAGATGGCACTCAGCGTCTTCAGGTCCTCCGTGCCCACCTGCACGGCGGCCTCAAAGAAGGCCACGCCCGCCTTGAAGTCTCCGGCCTTGCACAGCCGCTCGCCCTCCAGCGCCAGTTCCAGGCACGAGGCTTCCATCCTGGGCAGAGGCAGAGGTGTCACAGCCCGCCCCTCCCTCGGGGGCCGAGCCCACTCCTGGACGGTCTCAGCGGGCCTCAGTGGGCGGGGCTGCCCCACACGGCACGTGTGTCTGCTGGGGAGTCACATCTGGGAGTAGGAGGCCCGACAGCATCCCAGGCTTGCACATCTGTGCAACTCTCTTTCTGCCCTGACCTCACTGCTCGTCTGCCAGAGTGAGGGCAGGGCCCAGAGCGCGTGAGTCTGGGCGGCAGGGAGAACCTTGTCGGGGGGGGGGGGAGAGGGGGCTGGTGCACAAGCCAGCCGACAGAGCGCGGCCTTCCCGCACCGAGGGGCCAGGTGCCCCTCCCCACGCACTCCCGGGGACCTGGCGTGGACCGATCCACACTCTGCCTCCCGCCCCCAGCCCGCCTGATCCAAGCCTCCTCTCCCTCAGCCAGCCCCGGTCCTCCCAGGGAGGACTCTGCTGGGTCGAGGCTGCATCTGGGTTGAAGGTCCACAGCCTCCCTGGGTCAGGGTCTCACCTGCAGTGCAGGCTGCTGGCCAGGTTCCAGCCTGAGAAACAGGGAGGAAGAGGACAGCACAGTGTCCCGGGATCCGTGTCCGGGGTGAACCCGGGATGCTCACTGTTCCAGCTCCCCGCCCAGGAATCCCGCACGCATGCCCAATGGCACCAGCCCCTGGTTGGACACCGATGCTACTGCCAGAGAAGCCCCTCAGCCCGGGCCCTGTGCAGCCGCTGAGCAGAGGCCCCTGCTGGAGAGGGACTCCCGCAGCCAGGACTCGGGCGAGCTGCCCCAGGGCACAGCAGCAGGGGCAGGACGGTGTGTGCAGGAGTCTCTGAGTGAGGTTACCCAGCCCTGCTCCGGCCTGCTGTAGAGCCCTGGGCTGGACGCGGTACCCTGGGATCCCTGGTCTCTGCCTCTCTCCAACCCTGTGGGCCTAGGCCAGAGCCTGTCCAGTCGTGGAGGGTTTGTGTGGGGTGGGGGTCTATGAGGTGGTGAGATCAGGGTAGGACCCAGTCTCTAGACTGTGCTGAAGGTGGGAGGGAGGGTTCGGGGCAGGGAGGCCGGGGGAGGGGACTGGGGACAGACCTGTCACCAAAGGGCAGTGTGACCCCAGCCCAGGGACCTGACACGGGGCTGAGCGGGGCTATGAGGCCAGGCTAGCACGGCTGCTATTGTTTTCTTTTCCTTGTGAGGCAGGGGCCTCCTTGTGGTGCCCAGGCTCAAGTGAACGTCTCACCGGCCTCCCCAGAAGATGGGATTACAGGTGTGAATCACTGCACCAGCTTTTTTTTTTTTTTTTTTTTTTGGTCTGTTGTGGGGCTTAAGCTCTGGGCCTGGGTGCTGTCCCTCACCTCTTCAGTTCAAGGCGAGCGCTCTACCACTTGAGCCACAGCACCACTTCCACTTTTCTAGTGGTTTATTGGAGATAAGAGTCTCACAGACTTTCCTGCCCTGGCTGGCTTTGAACCGCGATCCTCAGATCTCAGCCTCCTGAGTAGCTAGGATGACAGGCGTGAGCCACTGGTGCCTGGCCTTTCTATACCTTTTTGTTCAGTTTGTGGAAAACCCACCGAGTATTTTTTTTTTTTTTTTGTCTTTGGTTTTGAGACAGGGATAGCTATGTAGC
Source organism: Dipodomys merriami (assembly GCF_024711535.1). Taxonomy (NCBI): domain Eukaryota; kingdom Metazoa; phylum Chordata; class Mammalia; order Rodentia; family Heteromyidae; genus Dipodomys; species Dipodomys merriami. The sequence goes on along the minus strand of NW_027202382.1, from coordinate 48,858,694 downwards.
CCAGACTGGCCCTGAACTGCTGACCCTCCTCCACCTCTGGGTGGAACACTGGGATTGCAGGTCAGCACCATTATGCCCAGCTCCCAGCTGGCCCTTATGGGTTGTAAGGATTTGAGAGTAACCGTCAGAAGCGGGCAGGGGTGAGTGTGGGACATCTGGGGCCATGTTCCTTGATCATGCCAGTCAAACACCCCTTCAATACCACCCACACAGCTCGCTCCCGGAGCTCCTGTCAAAGTAGCTGGGCATTCTGAGCTCTCTGGAGCGTGGGTGGGAGATGGGTCCTGGAGAGGCTGACCCGGGTCTGCTCCCACTCGGCTCAGAGCTGTCTTCTGGAGGTTCCACCCGCCCCATGCCCACACACCCACAGCCCTGCAGTCTGCAGAGCTGGGCCCAGTCTCAGTGCCCAGCCCCCTCCAAGGCCCTTCCACCCCCTGAGCCCCTTTCCCGGAAGCACCACCTCCACTCCCTGAGTCCCTTTGTTTGCTCAGAATCAGCCACAGTGGCCTGTGTCTATCCAGCCCTGGGGCCCCGTCTGCCTCCCACACAGGGGCTGTGGGAAGCGGGGGCTGGGGCTGCCTCTCCCGAGGACACCAAGAACACCGTGGAGTGGAGGCCCCATCAGCCGGGCCGATGGCTGACACGTGGCACTTTAGTGGCCTTGGCCAAACAATGTGAGATTCATTACAGCTCAGCGTATGCAGGGAATCCCAGAAACAACCGGAATCACACTGGGCCCAGACTCGCGGTCCTGGGCGGGAGCGGCTCCTCATCATGTGGTTTCAGGGGGACTTGGGGAGACTCAGATCCCCCACCTGCCTGCTTCCTCTGGGACCAGTAGAGCCACGTGGCTAGGGGACAGGATGGTGGTTTTGAGACTAGAAGGCCAAACCACTGAGCTGCCTGCCCACCCCAGCACCCAAGACCTCCTGCCCACACCTGCCAGGCTGGGGGCAGGCCCTCACTGGACCCCTTGGAAGGGCTGCTGGAGCCGATTTGGCTACCAGGAGGGTCACTTGGTTACCAATCACAAGACAACATCCCTGTCCACCTGCTTGTTTGATTACAGCTGTCCTTCCAGGTGACTGTGGAGGAGAGGCAGCCTGGGCCTGTGACATTCTATCCACCAGCCAGGCCCCCACACTACCAGACCCCACACCACCAGCTCACACCACCAGACCCCATACCACCAGACCCCACACCACCAGCTCACACCACCAGACCCCACACCACCAGCTCACACCACCAGACCCCACACCACCAGACCCCACACCACCAGCTCACACCACCAGCTCACACCACCAGCTCACACCACCAGCTCACACCACCAGACCCCACACCACCAGACCCCACACCACCAGCCCCCACACCTCCAGACCCCACACCACCAGACCCCACACCACCAGACCCCACAACACCAGACCCCACACCACCAGCTCACACCACCAGACCCCACACCACCAGCTCACACCACCAGACCCCACACCACCAGGCCCCACACCACCAGCTCACACCACCAGCTCACACCACCAGCTCACACCACCAGCTCACACCACCAGACCTCACACCACCAGACCCCACACCACCAGACCCCACACCACCAGCCCCCACACCACCAGACCCCACACCACCAGACCCCACAACACCAGCTCACACCACCAGACCCCACACCACCAGCTCACACCACCAGCTCACAACACCAGACCCCATACCACCAGTTCACACCACCAGCCCCCACAGCACCAGACCCCACACCACCAGACCCCACACCACCAGCTCACACCACCAGACCCCATACCACCAGACCACACCACCAGACCCCACACCACCAGCTCACACCACCAGACCCCACACCACCAGCCCCCACACCACCAGACCCCACACCACCAGCTCACACCACCAGCCCCCACACCACCAGACCCCACACCACCAGCCCCCACACCACCAGACCCCACACCACCAGCTCACACCACCAGACCCCACACCACCAGCCCCCACACCACCAGACCCCACACCACCAGACCCCACACCATCAGACCCCACACCACCACACCCCACACCACCAGACCTCACACCACCAGCTCACACCACCAGCCCCCACACCACCAGCCCCCACACCACCAGACCCCACACCACCAGCTCACACCACCAGCCCCCACACCACCAGCTCACACCACCAGACCCCACACCACCAGACCCCACACCACCTGACCCCACACCACCAGCTCACACCACCAGCTCACACCACCAGACCCCACACCACCAGACCTCACACCACCAGACCCCACACCTCCAGCTCACACCACCAGACCCCACACCACCAGCTCACACCACCAGACCCCATACCACCAGCTCACACCACCAGATCCCACACCACCAGCTCACACCACCAGACCCCACACCACCAGACCCCACACCACCAGCTCACACCACCAGACCCTGTCCCTCCTCACACTCAGCGCCTGCCAGGCCTCACGCCGCGGGCCCCCACCTCGTCCTGTGCAAGTTGCGCATCTTCTGCACGTACAGCCAGAGCTCCAGGCCCACCGGCAGCAGCAGCGGGCGGGGGCGCGGCGCGCCATACACCACCTTGCACATGGCCTTCTCTGCCAGGCTCAGGGCCAGCGGCGGGCCCTCCACGGGGGGAGCGGGCATGGCAGGGTGCGGGTCGCGGGGTCGTGCCAGCCTAGGCGTCTGCCCCCACGGCAGCGGACTCCCGGCCCTCCCCTCCGGCAGCTTCCTCCTCCGGGGGATCTGAGGCAGATTGGGGATCAGGACGGCTCAGAGCACTGACATCTGGGGGTGGGGGAGCCCAGGTAATCCCTGCTGTCCTCCTGTTCTGGGGGGAGGGGCAGAGGCATCTGCGCTGTAGCACTGTCCTCCTCAGCGAACCTTTCTTCCTGTCAGAGCCCAAGGCCAGTTCCGGGGCCAGCTGCTCGGGGGGGACCAGGTACTTCCCACGGTGGGTGCTGGTCAACATTGCTGGGAGGAAGGTCGGTGCAGGGAGTGTCCCCCCAGCCCAGCCCCGCTCCGCACGTGTGCCCATAGCTGGCAGACAGCTGAGTTCTCCCACGGCGCGCCTTCCAGGAGGGCCCATCCCAGGGGTGGGCAAGGCCGCGCCGGACCTAGTGTGCTATCTACCCTCAGCCTGGCCAGCTCTGTGGCCTCGCTGGCACTGGCACAGGTGCCCCACATGGGGGAGGCCCCACCGCCCCATAGGACACCCCAGCTGGACATGTCCACCCTCGCAGGACATCTGAGGTGAGGCCCAAGACCCTGTGGGCCACACAGGGTCTGGGAGAGAGAGGGAGCCCCAGTATCTCTGAGCTGGACAGTGGGCACCAAAGGCCCGGGTGCATCCTGGCCGGTGCCCTGGGGTGGAGGGGTCTCCCGAGACTGAGCAACAGCGTGGGGCTGTGGTATGGGGACCCTGGCGCCAAGGACAAGAGGGTGGAGGCCTAGGGTCACCTTGGGGTCTCAGCCGGGGCAGCAGCCCCAGGAAGGCCCTGACGAACCCCTCCCTGTCCCATGGCCACGATGGTTTTTCCTGGCCTAGCATGGACCTCTTGGCCGGTCCCTGCAACAGGCAGCGTCCCCGGCCCCCATGTGACCACAGGCTTCCTTGATCTGCATGCAACCCAACCTCTTCTGCCTTCTTGGGGGCCAGGCCAGGACAGTGAGGAAGATTCTGGAACCCTGGCTCTCTGCCCTACCTCTGCAGGCCTGCAGAGTATGACTGGGTCGGTCCCCTGTCCGGTGCCTGTAAGCACTGGCCACTTGAGGGGCTGCAGATGGATGCCAGGCTCTCTGGGCCTCTGGAAGACCTGTCCACCTCAAGGGCTTAGCCCCTCCCATCATCCAAGGTGTGGGCCGCGTGTCTGAGATTTGCTACCTTGCTAAACAGAGCGACATAGATGAATGGAAAACCAACAGTGCCTGACCTCCCACCACACTGCAGGCTGGGGACCAGCCGGCCGACCCTCTCTACCCACAGGTTCCGCTCAACCCACGCCTCAGATCCTTCCTACTGCGTGGCTGCCTGTGCCAGACCACAGCAGCCAGCGGGCAGGCCGGCCACTGCCGGCCAAGATCCCTCTGCTGCCCGCTGGTGACCTGTCAGCGAGGGCTCAGTGATGCGGGGCCAACCTTCTGGTGGCCAGCCTGTGGCTAGCACACCCTGCCCACACCCCTAGGGCTGGCCTCCACACCCAGCAGCCATGGCTCCATTGCTCTTCAGTACCTGCTAGCCCCAACTGTTTGCCCCCACCAGGATCCCGGTGTCCTGGGGTGTCCCACCAGGCTTCCGGCATCCTGGGGTACCCCATCAGGCTCCCGGCATCCTGGGGTACCCCACCAGGCTGGCTCCTTAGCCAGGGTCCCAGCTCCTACCACCTGTGGCTCTGGGGGTGTTGTCCAGGTGCCCGTCTGCCTGCGTCCTGCCCGTCTCCCCCTCTCTGGCCTGTTACCACACTGGTCCCTGGCCACTACTCCAGGCTCATAATCAGCCTCAAGTCCTCCCCCATCGTCTCCCCCCCCCCTGCCTCCTGGCCAAACCACTCTGAACTTTGGTGCAGGGTGGAGGGAGCAGGTACAGACCTGTGGGGGAGGGTGGGGGAGTGGGGACCGCTGGGAAGGAGGGGAGCTCCCAACTCCCCTCAGGACATACTTGAGGGCCATGCTTACAGGAGCTCCCAGGGTTGGGACAGGGAAGGGTTCTGACAGTGGCTGTTCCCTGAGGTCCTGCTGGGGACAGAGTAATGGGGCAGGAAGGCAGAGATGGTGCCGTGTGGCCCCAGGGACCCCCGCGTACATCTGAGGACGCCCCCTGTGGGCCGCCCCAGGGCAGGGCCACTCCAAGATGGCCCCTGCCTCCCCTCCCCTCCAGCCTCACTGAGCGGGGGCCTGCAGGGCAGCGGGAGGGGCCCCTCGCCCTGCCCACTGAGTCCCTCAGCGCCTCCACCCCTGGCCTTCCCCTGAGATTGGGGGCCCGGAGTCAATAGGCCGGGTTCCATCCATCCTCCCCCGGCACACACGGCCAGTCTGCAGTTCTTCCCAGCACAGCCCCCACCTCTGATAACCAAACTCTCTCCAGACAGGGACTTGTGGGAAGGAGAAGCTCCTGGGAGGGGCAGAGGCGAGGAGAGCCTGTCCCACGGACTGTCCTCTAGGATGCCCACCATCCGGCATCCAGGCACAGGGCACCACAGCCCCCCTCCCAGCAGCCACCAGGCTTCCCCGGACACGCTGGGCTCCACAGGAAGGCAGGGCTGGAGGGTGCCGGGCTTGCTCCCCCTCCTCAGGACTCCCTACTGCTCCATGTGTTCCACAACCCAGCTCCAGAAGCGCCACCGTCTGCCTTGACCAGCCACCGGCTGCCCAAACCCGTCTGTGACTGTGGTCAGGTAGGGCCCAGCCTCCTGCAGAACTTCCTCCATAGCCCTCAAGAAAGGCATGTGCCATTCACCCCAAATCTGGGTCCAGGTCGGCCTTTAGTTCAGTTTGTGTCTTAGCTTGAAGGGGTACCGTCAGGGCTTGAGTGACCTCTCTACCTGACCTGCCCAGTGCTGACCCCCAGGCCAGCGTTGTCTGGAGTGTCCACCCCGGGCCCGGTTCCCAGGCAGGGCCTGACAGTGACAGACGCAGGGTGGAGGCCCCGGCCCCCTCCCCCAGGACCACCCTCTCCCCGTGTGCAGGCCGGTCCCGCACTGCGGCCTGGTCAGCTCCCGCCACAGAGATGGGTGACCCGGGGACCCCTGCCACCCTGTGCAGCCCCCATTCCGCTCTGGAGACCCTGGGATGAAGCCTTCGAGACAGGCCTCCTGTGTGAGCTGCCTGCAAACCTGTCCCTGTCACTCCTGCCACACCCCTGCCCCTCGGAGGCCCAGAAGCCAGACCAGGGGCTCAGCCGTGGACCCCAGGCCACACAAAAGAGGCTGTCTTTGAACAGCAGCACAGAGCAGAACAAGATTGGGGGGGGGGAATGAGGCCGTCCACTGGCCTCTGGGCCTCTTGGGGTGCCTGGCTGATGGATGGCCGGGCTGGGCCAGACTTGCTGGGGGAGGCTCCTGGGAAGGGGGACTGCTGGAGTGATCCCAATGGCAGCCCCCAAGAGTTAGAGGCCACTGGGCACCGGACCTGCCCCGGGGCCGGGGCCAAGGCGCAGCCCTGCCGGCACTCAGCTCTGCCCCCTGAGTGGACTGGGAGCTGCTGGTCCCTCAGGGGGCCGTGTGTTCACAGCGGCTGGGAGTCACCGGGCAGGCATGCAGCCAGGGGCCGGGCCACGCCAACGGCGTGACGCAGAGCGGGACCGATCGCCTGCGGGCCGCCTGGGGCGCAGGTGGCTTTTCAGGAAGGCACACACCCACTCGGCTGGCTGGGCCCCAGGTCCAGCTGGCGTGGGGCTCAGGGATGGCCAGCGGGCAGGGCCCAGGCCCTGACAAAGGGGGTCTGGCCGTGCTGCCCTGCACCAGGTCAGACTAGCCAGCTTGGGGGCGCCAGGCACCGGGTGGCACGCATGCCTGCCCCCCCCCGTGGTGTGGGCGGAGGACTGCAGCCTGCGTCTGAGACCCTGGCCTTGGGCCGGCTGGCCGGGACCACGTCTCCATCGCACGGTTGGGAAGGAGGCGCGGCCTGGCCACGTTGCCTGAGCCGCTGCCTGAGCCACCGCCGCCTTTGTTCCCGGCCGCCCGCCCGCCCGCCGCCCGCAGCCCGCCGCCCGGCCCTCCGCGGTCGCCGCCGGCTCCTGACTAGAGCCGTCCAGTCCCGTACCTGGAGTAGAGGCGCCTGGTGGCGGGGCCCGGTAGCTCCTCGGCCGCAGGCGGGGCGGGGCTTGCCATGGGTCGGGGCGCCCAGAGCCGAGCAGGCCCTCCTCGCCCTCCCTCCTGACGGCGGCCTCTCGGCCGCCCGCACGCGCGTGTCTGCCTGTCCTCTGTCCGTCTGTCTGCGCGTCAGCGCCCGCAGGAGGCGCCGAGGAAGTGATGTGCGCGGGACACCGCCACCCCTCCCGCGCCGCACTGTGATGTCATGGCCGCCCGGACGGGGGGCGGGGAAGGGAGGGAGAGGGAGGGAGGACCTGGGACGCCCACCCGCCGGCCACCACAGCCCAGCGGCTGACCACGGAGGGCTGGCCTGCTCTCCCCGCGGGGTGGGCAGGAGGGGGGGGCTCGGTGGAGGAGGGGCAGGGGCTTTGAGGCTGGGGTTGGCACAGGCACCCTGGAAGGCCTCAGTCCCCCAAAGGGTCCCCCTCACCCCCAGGGCTGAGCACGGCTGCCCAGCCCTGGGTGGTCCACACCCTCCTGCCCCTGCTGCGGGGTGCAGGCCTTGGGACCCCTCTGCCTGCGTAAGCTGACCACGCATGCCTAGCTGCCTAACTGTGGGACCTCACGCCCTGGGGCTGTCCCTGGGGCTGCCCCTCCCAGCCTTGGTGTCCTGATGGATGGAGGAGTTGGGGGGCTCACAGGGAGGGCAGAGGGGCCCCATTCCCGGGACCCCAGCCTCCGGAGTTTTCGAGCGGAGGTCCTGACCCGTGAGTGCTTCCTCGCCACCCTCTGCGGCGACTGAGGCTCATCCTGGGCCTGCCCCCGCCAGGCACAGCCGGCCGCAGGGGCCCCGGGCAGTTGCCCAGCTGAGGTCTAACCTGGCTCTGGCCCGCTCCCTGACCCTGATCTCAGCCCTCCTGGCACGGCTGGAGACCCTGGAAGAGTGGCCGTGAGCCACAGCGGGCAGGAACTAGTCTGGGGGTGAAACGACTCCCAGGATCACCCCCGTCCCTCCCCAGAGCTGCCTGAGCCTGGGGGAGGATGCCAAGGCCACCCTGGCCAGATTCTCACAGACGCTGCCCACGGCACAGTGGCTTCCTGCACAGGAAAATGGCAACAAAAATAAACACAAGCTATACAAGGCTCTGTTGGCCCTGAGTTGGTTTGTTTTTCCCAGGGAAGAGAGGCAGCAGGCAATGAGAACCATCTGTGTCTAGAGCGATGTGGCTCGGGCTGGCGGTGTCCCCCGTGCCTCCCCCAGGCTGGCGGTGTCCCCCGTGCTGCCCCCAGAGACCGCGGGAGTGGGCAGGCCCGGCCCAGGCCTGACCCCTGCAGGGAGCCATGGCTCAGGGCTGGGCCTCCTCCTTGCTGCCTCCTAGGGGGGCGGGCCTGGCTCTGGCCAATACAGGTCACTGAACCCTATAGTGGGTGGGGGGGTGCCTGGACCACAGCAAGTGGTAGAGGGCATTTCCCTTCTTCCTGGAGGCAGAAAGGTGGGGACTCATCTCAGCAATCTCAGGCAGGGACACTAGCGCAGGCTCCGGCACCACATGGTGCCTGGCTGAGACCCCACTGCTGTGTGGCTGGTGCAGGTGGTTTTCCCTCTCTGAGCATCGGTGCTATAGCCTTTGAATGAGGCAGGCGGCATGGAAGGCTGAGGTTCAGGGCCTCCCCCGAGTTGCTCCAGTGTCTGCACTCACACTGATGTCCACCTACCCTGTGGTTGTGCTGGACAAGGGGTACCCGGCGGGATTGGGGCACGGGACCCACCAGCACTGCACAGTGGGGTGCCACCCACCCCGGGACCTGTCCGGAGACTCCTGAGGCTCCTCCCCGAGGGGGCAGTACACATTATGTCCCTGGTACACATCATTCCCAAGGGAAAGGGGGCTCCCAGGCAGGGCAGGACGATGGGTCTGGGGAAGGCAGAGCTCCAGTCTCCCAACCTGCCATTCCCACCCTTCCCGCCCCTCTGATGCCGACCAGGACCTGCCGTGGCCTCTGTGCCACCTAGGCCTGCCCCCCTCCAGCCACTCAGGCCTCACAAACAGCCTGGCACCTACCACATTGCTCTGTGGGTCCCCCGTGGGCACGGTGCCCGCGGGGCAGAGGCCCTCCTGGGGCCAGGCCCTCAGGGGCCTGATTCCCAAAAGATCTTAGAAGACAGTTTTCCATTCTGAGGGTGCCTTCTAGCCCCAACCAGCGGCTCAGCCAGAGCCCAGCTGGGGTTATAGCCGGGCGTCAGCCAAGCCATGGCATCCAGAGCGCCAGCGCCTCCCCTATGGCCACCTGCCCCGAGCCTCCTGAGATCACTCGGCACCAGTGGCATGTGCTCTTCCACCCGGGGGACAACGGGTTCTGCCCAAGACCGCCGGCCAGGCTGCGGGGAGCGCTCAGCCTTGGTTTCCTGACTCTACACCCAGCCTCATCCTGAACCAACACGCAGAGATGGCAGCGGGGCAGCTCCCGGGCTCTGAGCTCTGGGCGCGAGGAGGCCGGGCTCTGAGCGGAGGGCAGCAGCTGCTGTGGGCCCTGGGTGAGAGCCAGGAAGGCCCAAGCCACTCCAGAACAAGGCACCGGTGGCAGCCCCTCTGGGCACACACCCCATCCTCTAGAGGGTCACATTGTCCCAGAGGGTGTCCTGATCCCACCCTCCTCCCCTGCCCTCTGCAGGGCCCAGGGCAGCGGCAAACACCCCAGGTGCCCACCGTGGAGGCGCCCAGCCCAAGCCAGGGACTACGGCTCCTCACCAGGCTCTGCCATACACCTTAAGGTGGAGTGGGAGAGGGACGTAGAGTGGATGGGGTGGGGGAGAAAGAGAGAGGGTAATGTGCCCATGGGCACACGTGCACATGCGCGCACACGCGCACACACATGTGCCCCACTCTACTTCTACTTCCAAGTAATCTTCAAGGCTGGGCCAGGGGCTCGCCCCCTCGGATGGGGCCTGCCCCCCTCTCTGCTGCCCTGCGCCCCCAGAGCCAGTGTCACCCCCCGCTGTGTCCTTTCCTTGATGGCCTCAGAGTCCCCAGGGAGCAGGGCTGAGCGGCCCCGCGTGGACCCTGTGGGAGCCCACAGAAAACACGGGAGATGACACACGCGCATACAGGAAGGAGCTTGAGGTGTCGTGGGGCAGCGGCAGCTCCGGGCGGGAGGCTGGCCCCGTGGCATTCCTGGGGAGCTGCTGGCAGCTTTGTCACCAGTGACATCCCCAGGGCCTGAGGCACAGGCGGGCACACTGGAAGCAGTCACTGCTCAGTCACCTGTGGCAGGGATCTGTGGTCTTGGCTGGCCTCCTGCCAAGCTGTGCCCATCGGGCCTGGCAGAGGGATGCGCGCGTGCACACACACACGCACACACACATGCACGCACACACACATGTATGCACACACGCACGCACACACATGCATACACGCACACACACGCGCACACACATGCACGCACGCACACATGCACGCACGCACGCACACACGCACACACACATGCATGCACGTGCACACACGCATGCATGCATGCATGCACACACACACGCACATGCAGCACACACACGCGCGCACACATGCACGCACGTCTCCTCTGCAAGCCTCTATACTGACCCCAGGCCCAGTGACAACTACTGGTTTCCACAGAGACCCTGAGCTGCCCTCAGCCACCGCCTCCTGCCCTCAGGCCTGCTTCGTACAAAATCAAGATAGGAGCCGGGCACTGGTGGTTCTCAACTGGAATCCTAGCTGCTCAGGAAGCTGAGACCTGAGGATCGCGGTTTGAGAAGTCAGCACGGGCAGACAAACCCAAGACTCTGATCTCGTTTACCAGTAAAGAGCTGGAGCTGGAGGGGCGGTATGGTGCCAACCTTGGTTGAAAAAGCTAAAGGAGAGCACAGGGCCCTGAGTTCAAGCCCCAGTACTGGCACAACAATTTAAAAAACAAACCATCAGGAGAGTCCACAGGACATGGTCCAGGCCCCACGGCCCCTCTCCGTTTGGCACTGACAGCGAAGTTCAGAACCAACCCATTTTATGCTTAGGGGCAAGCGTGCAGCTCTGGTCCCAGGTGCCAACACCCCCCGATCTGCGGCAGCCGTGGAGCCTGGACGGGTGGGGATCGGGGACAGTTAAAATGTGGATGAGGCTGCGGGCGTCCGCTGAGCTTCGTGGTGTGAGGCAGACCGGTGCGGGCGGCCACCGAGCTCCATCATGTGTGACAGGCTGGTGCGGGCGGCCGCCGGCTTTCCTGGAAGCTCCAGCTTGTTTTCTCTGATGTGTGTTTTGTGCTGGGGCTGAACTCAGGCCTTGGCACTTGCTGGGCAAAGCCCCTATCACTTGAGCCAAGCTGCTGCCCCTTTCCCAGCCTTTGTCAATCCTGGGGGCTTGAACTCATTGTCCCTGAGCTGTTTTGTGCTCACGACTACTGCTCTATCACTTTGAGCCACAGCGACACTTGTGGCTTTTTGGTAGTTTAATGGAGAGAAGAGTCTCCCAGACTTTCCTGCCCTGAAAAGATCTTCCCGAGTAGCTTCCTGGGCAGCTAGGCTTCCAGGCGTGAGCCACCGGCGCCCGGCTGCCCCAGCTCTTTCAAGAGCTGAGTCTCGCTGTGTAGCTGGGCTGAAGCACATTGATTGCCCTTTACCCAGGTGGAAGGAAGCCGAGGAAGCCGAGGGGCTGAGTCCCCTCTGCACTGCCTCGGAGGCTTCGGATGCAGGTGGCCACGTTTCTGGGCTGTGCTAGGCCGTGCCACCTGTGTGACGGAGTGTGGCCAGCTCCCCCCCCCCCCCCAGCCTTCTACAGCTGAAGGCGTGGCCAACAAGGCACCATTGCCCCGGCCCCTTCCCTGGGTCCCATTCCAGACACACCCGCTGCCAGGGCGGACGTGCCGGACCCACTCCACCCGATGACGGAGGATGTGACTCGAGCCACAGGTGGCCGGGGTGTGCCGTGGGCGTGGCCTGTGATGCTTCCAGGGCCTGAACTGGCCGCTCTGTCCCGGAGGCGGGTGCAGGTTCAGATCACGGCCTTTACTGGGGAGGGGAGGCCCAGCAGCGCTCCTGCCCTCGGGCCTCCGGAGCCGTCGTGGATGAGACCTCACCGCCAGCGCTGGTGCCTGAGCCCTGGCCTCTGCATCGCCGTCCTCACCGGCGCCCGTCACCTGCCACCTCGTCCACGGAGAGCCTCCCACGGGAGGCTTTGAACAACGTCTGGGTGGCAGGCGGGACGGCAGGGCATAGCTCCGGGCAGGACTGTAAATATGGAGCAGGATTGGCGATGGCAGGCAGAATGCAGGGTTGCAGGGTGACAGACGGCTCTGGGGAGAGGCTGGGCCAAGGCGCCCCGCTCCGGGGGAGGCTGCCATCTGGCTGCTGCCCAGCCAAGTTCTCGGCCCCCCGGCCTGCTCCTCCAGCCCAGGCTGCCCTGCCGGGAGAGGCAGGTGCTCGGGGATCCCCTGAACGGGCTGCCGTCATCCGTGGGTCCTATCACATGAGCCAAGGACCCACCATAGAGGCGCAGCCGAGGGCCGGGGCCACGGGCAGAGACTGGTGAACGGGCCAAGTCCAGGAGGTGGCATTTCCCGCCAGGAACACGAGCCTAGTTTGGGGTTAACTCCTCTCCCTGGGTTCTCTTGATTTGTGTGTTTGTGCCTGTCCTGTGGTTTGAACTCAGGGATTAGCTACTATCCTTTAGGTTGTTTTTTTTTTCTTTCTTTCTTAATCAAAATTGGCACTCTACTCCTTGAGCCACAGCTGTACTTCTGGTTTTTGGCTGGTTAATTAGAGCTCGCAGTCTTGTGGACTGTCCTGCTCAGGCTGGCTTTGAATGGTGATCCTCACATTCCAGCCTTGGTCCCTGCATTCCCCTGCCCCCCATAGACCTTACTTTACTGGAAAAAGACACCACCAAAGTGGGAGATCACTGCGCAGACCTAACAAAACGAAGCACGATGGCATTGTCACGGGCGGAGGAAGGTCTGCTGAGGAAACACACACCCAGGAAGTGGTCCAGATGGCGCGCGTGGCTTCCTTCCTGCGAGCTGCCCTCCGTGCCCAGGGCGGCCGGCTCGGCCTCCCGGCTGGCCCAGCGCGGCAAAACGGTCGCCGATCTTCAGGCCACCGGCACATTTTACGTCCAGGAAATGAGAACTGGCACTTTGAACCGGCGGTTTCTTTGATGTGTTTTCCTCTTCCGAGGAGGGACAGAGGGACTCTGTAGATGGGGACGTGGTCCTCTAGCCAGCCTAACCTGGCCTGACCCTAGAGACCGCGTCCCGTGGCCAGCTCACCCTGGGCTCTCAATGATCCGGTCCCTTCTCAGGGAAGGTGTCAGGAGAGGTGTGGGGCCGTTTGCGGTCCCCATCCTGGCGGCTCCTCCATGTCTAAACCCAGCTGTTGCTTGGGTGACGTCCTCCCCTTGGTCCCTGTCCTTGGCTTCCCCTGCCCTGCAGGCGCCCAGCTTCCCAGTTACTTCAGCCCTCTCCCCGCGCTCTGCTCATCCCCTTTGCCGTCTGGGGCAGCGGGCTGACGCCTGCCAGGTCCTTGCAGCACGCCCATGTCGCTGCCTTGTGGGTAGAGCCATTGTGACAGAGCTTTCTGGACTGTGTGGAGTCATTCCAGCTTGGCATGCACTGGGCTTCTCAAGAAGCAACACAAGTTAGATGACTGTGTGCTATGTCATCCTCCCTCCCTTCCTCTCTCCCTCCCTCCCCTCCTCCCTCCTCCCCCCTCTTCCTCCCTCCCTCCCTTGCTCCCTTCCTTCCTTCATACCTTCCTTCTTCCCTCACTTCCTTCCTTCCTCCCTTCATCCTTCTCTGTCTCCCTCCCTTCCTCTCTCCCTCCCTCCCCTCCTCCCTCCTCCCCCCTCTTCCTCCCTCCCTCCCTTGCTCCCTTCCTTCCTTCTTCCCTACTTCCTTCCTTCCTCCCTTCATCCTTCTCTGTCTCCCTCCCTTCCTTCCTTCTTCTTTTCCTTCCTTTTTCCTTCCTTCCTTCCTTCCTTCCTTCCTTCCTCCCTCCCCTCTCCTTCCCTTCCCTCCTTCCCTCCTTCCTTCCTTCCTCCTTTTATACCTTCCTTCCTTCCTTTATACCTTCCTTCCTTCCTTTATACCTTCCTTTCTCCCTCTCTGCCTCCCTCCCTCGTTCCCTTCCTTCCTTCATACCTTCCTTCTTCCCTCCCTTCCCTCCTTCCTCCCTTCCTCCTTCTCTGCCTCCCTCCCTCCCTTCCTTCCTTCCTCCCTTCCTTCCTCCCCCTCACTCCCTTCCCTCCTTCCTCCCTTCCTTCCTCCCCCTCACTCCCTTCCCTCCTTCCTCCCTCCCTTCCTTCCTTCCTTCCTTCCTCTCTCCCTTCCCTCCTTCCTCTCTCCCTTCCCTCCTTCCTCCTTCCTCCTTCCCTTCCTTCCTTCCTCCCTCACTTCCCTCCTCCCTCCCTCCCTCCCTCCCTCCCTCCTTCCCTTCTATAAGGTCTGCTCCTGGATGGCGAGCAGACTCCACCCTCCTCGCAGCATAGTCTCCACCCAGTACCTGCGTTACCTAGACAACTAGCACACCTGGAAGAGGTCACATCTGCATCCGCTGAGGTCACACCTGAATTTGACGTGGCCACACCTTTCTCCACACCCTAGATAAGGCCTAGCCCAGGCCCAGACACTCTTTTTCCCAGCTCTCTCTCTTTCCCAGCTCTTTTCCACCTCTTTCCCAGGTCTTTCCCAGGCCTTTCTCACCCGCATGGAGGGTCAACATGGCCAACATGGCCTGGTGCCAGCCAGAACAATGAATAAACCTACCCCTTACCTAAATACCACGTGCATGGTGTAGTTCCTACTCGGCTACCTCTTTTTAAAAACCTAACACCTTTCTTTCTTTCCTCCCTCCCTGCTTTCCTCCCTCCCTTTTTTCCTCCTTCCCTCCCTCCCTTCTTTCCTTTCTTTCTTTTCCTGTGGATATTGGTACCTGGGCCTTGAACTCAGGGCCTTGGATCTTGTTTGGCTGGCTTGAGGCTGGTACTCTACCACTTGGGCCATACCTCTACTTCTGGCTTTTTGCCGGTCTCTCAGATTGGTTAGCCTAGACTGGCTCTGAATTACGATCTTGGCCTCTTGAGTAGCTAGGATTACAGGCCTGAGCCACCAAAGCTGGGCCACGCAGGCACCCTAATGCACCGGCACCTCTGGTGTGTGCCCGCCCGCAGGCTGCTGGGGGGTGCGCAAACCAGGCCCAGAGGCAAGCCGGAAAGAGGGGCGCCGCGAGGAGCCAGAAGAAGGCTCCTCTCAGCCAAGTGTTGGACTCTCCAGAGCAAACATGGCTCAGAAAGATCCTGGGGAGCCCTGCGGTGTCCGTTGTGCGAGGAACTAGTCCACTGTAGACTGGGTCAGAAGATTCTGGAACATTCTCCTGAGCTGCACATTTTCTGTGGTTAGTCCAGGGAGTCAGTTAGGTGCCACTTGTGTCTGTAGCAGGTGTGCAAAGTGCTCTGGAGCCAGTCCGTGGGCTCTCCACGGGCCACGCACGGCCCGGAGCTGTTTTTATTCTTGCTGCTGCTGGGAGCCACGGCCGTGGGAGCGTGTTCACCACATCGCTGCCCATTGGAGGCCTTCTGTCCCTCCCCAGGGGTCCTGAAGCCACTGGCCGGAGACCAGAGACCAGAATAGAAGACATGACGGACCCGAGCCCAACAGAGCCCGCTGGAGCCCGCTGTGTGGGTGCAGTGTTCTTGTGCCGTGGGGACCGATGCCTGGGCACCGTTCCGTTCATGAGCAGAGGTGCCCGGGGCACTGAGGTCTTGCTTTTGCTGACTTGGGTCATCCCCCAGGATAGGGGTGGGCCCAGGAAGCCTGGCTCCTCCCTGGGGCTCTGGGCACTGCCCTTGCTTGGTGAACTTATTTCTCCTTGTTTCTCTGACACCAGTGCCAAGTCAACCTGTGAGCCCAGCGCCCAGAAGCAGTGTACCCCGAGCCCCAGCCACAGGCAAGAATAACATCTTTGGGTATTGGACGAGTGGAGCCCCTGTCTTGGATAACCAGACTCTTCCTAGCCCCAGGCAGGTCCACGAAGCTGGAGCACCATGTCTAGGTCTGCCCAGCGTGGAGCAACCTCCAGCCCGCTCTGCCGTAAAGAGTGACCACTGGGACCCTCGTGGGGCCTGCTCATGCTGCCTCTAGGGGCAGAACCCCCCGACTACCGCGGAGCAAGGCTGCCTTTGCCCCCCCAAGTTTGGCCCCCAAGTCCAAATTTCCTGAACACCTAAAGTTGCCCTCCCTTCCTCCCTTCCTCCCTTCCTCCCTTCCTTCTTCCTTTCTCTCTCTCTCTCTCTCTCTCTCTTTCTCTCTCTCTCTCTCTCTCTCTCTCTCTCTCTCTCTCTCTCTCTCTCTCTCTCTCCCCCCTCCCCCTCTCTCTCTCTCTCTCTCTCTCTCTCTCCTATTGATGGTACTGGTTTGGTAAGTGCTCTGCCATTTGAAGAGTTTCCTTGTTTCTCTTTTTTCCCTTCCTTACCTCCCTCCCTCCTCCTCCTTCCTTCCTTCCTTGTGTGTGTGTGTGTGTGTGTGTATATGTGTGTGTGTGTGTGTGTGTGTGTGTGTGTGTGTGTGGTGCCTCTCACTCTTGCTTGGCTTTTTTTATTCAAGGCAGATGCTCTACCACTTGAGCCATAGCTCTACTTCTGGCTTTTTTGCCGGTCAATTGGAGCCAAGAGTTTCATGGACATTTCTGTGCAGGCCGGCTTTGAGTCACCCCTCAGCCTCGTGGGATATCAGGCCACCAGCTCATGGGTGCCCAGCCTGAGGAGTTTCTTGACAAATGACTTTTCCTGGAATTTGAAACTTTTTTTTTATCGGTTATGGGGCTTGGACTTGGGGCTTGGACACTGTCCCTGAGCCTCTTTGTGTTCAAGACTAGTACTCTACCACTTGAGCCACAGCACCCCTTTCTGTTTTTAAATGTTTAATTGGAGATGAGTTTCACAGAGACTTTCTGCCTGAGCTGGCATCAAACTGTGATCCTCAGATCTCAGCCTCCTGAGTAGCTAGGATTACAGGCGTGAGCCACCGGCGCCTGGGCCTAGGGATAAGAGGGTCCTTTCTTCTTGAACTGGAGCTGAAGGCAGTCCCTACAGCTGCTCCCTGCAGGGTGACAGCAGGCTGAGGTGGGGAGAGGGTGCCCCCTGCTGGTGTAATTTGTGTGTGGGAGGACCCTGCTATGCCTGTGTGTGTGTATGTGTGTGTGTGTGTGTGTGTGTGCAGGAGTGTGCGCGTGCACACGCATGTGAATACAGGCGTGGGGTGGAGGGGCTTGACCTCAGGGCCTGGGCTCCGTCCCTGAGCTTTTTTGCACAAGGCAGTGCTCTACCACTTGAGCCACAGCGCCGCTTCCATTTTCCTGGTGGTTCATTGGAGGTAAGAATCTAATGGACTTTTCTGCCCAGGCTGTCTTTAAACCATGACCCTCAGATCTCAGCCTCCTGAGTAGCTGGGGTTAAAGGTGTAGCTAGGATTACCCAGATAGGACCCTTCAGCTACATCTCCCCAAAGAGACTCCTAGCCTGTTGGGCAATGGGCAACTGCATTTGGAGCTGGGGCAGAGAATGGACGCAACAAGCCTTCACACACATTTAGCACCCCACATTGAAAAACTCACATCAAAGCACCCATGGGAACTGGGTGCTGGTAGCTCACACCTATAATCCCACCTACTCAGGACTGAGATCTGAGGATTGTGGTTCAAAGCCAGTCTGGGCAGGAAAGTCCCTGAGACTACCTCCAATTTTTTTTTTTTTTAAACTGAAGTAGCTGTTGTTAAAAACAAACAACAACAACAACAAAAAAACCCAGAGTGGGGGTGGGGCTGGGAAGGTGGCTCAGTGGTAGAGTGCTTGCCTAGCATGCATGAGGTCCTGGTTTCAATTCCTCAGTACAACATTAAGAAACAAAAAGCCCTCAAAGACAGCGGCCGGAGTTGCAGGTTATTTCATCTGAGACCCAAGGCCTGGGGTGGCCAGGCAAGACTTTAGGCCAGCAGCCTTGGCCCCATGGCCTCTCCCCCGCCCCCTCTGCAGGTTGAGGCTCCAGTGGTTACAAGGAGAGCCCTGCACTTGCTCCACTGGGGCCCGACCCCGCCAGGTCTGTCTCCCCCACAACCCCTTCCTCCAGTGCTCCAGCCGCATGCTGGAGGGGCAGCAAGCTGGGAGGGGAGGCGGTGAGGACTTAGAAAGGAGACAGGCAGGTGACAAGAGCTGGGTGGGCTCTGGACCCCTCCCCCGGAGCCCTGCATGCCTCCCGTGCAGCCTGCCCCCTCTCCTCACGAGGTCCAGAGCCCTCCTACTCTCTGCCTTCTCCACCTGTGGGGCCCACAGGGGCGGGGAGTCCCAGGTGTCCCAGCGCGGGTGAGGCTGGGGGAGGGGGCGGGGCGGAGCCTGCACTGACACTGCCGGTTTCCTGGCAACCTTTGGGTGGGGCAGGCTGGCTTCCTTCCACCTCCCTCCCGCAACCTCCCGCGCCCTCCCGCGTCTCGCTGCCCACTTCCAGCCTACAGAGAGTGCCGGCTCTGGGGCTCTTCACCCCGCGCCCTCTGGCCTTCCAGCTGGTGAGTACCTGGTGGTCAAGGGCATTCCTGAACCCTACCCAGTCTGCCCAGACCCCTTGGAGGAAGGGAATGAGCACGGGACAGAGGAGGGAGCAAGGATGGACACACAGACGGCATGGATGGTTGGACACATAGACTGGAGTCTTCTCCTTAACCCTCTAAGCTCAGGCCAAGCCTGATTGGCATCCAATGACCTGCCTCTGTTTCCCCACTGGTAAAATGAGACCAGACATTGCCCAGCCAGCCGGCTACAAGTGGTCTGAGGTTGTGTTCTGCATCTGCAAGCAATCGCCTCCACCATGAGATGGAAGAGGACGGCTGGACGGGCCTGGAGTGCCCAGCTCTGCCCGACACGCTGCACCTAACACCCAGTGGACATAGGGCCGGCTCCTTGGCTGGCCTGTCCTTCTAGAAACTCCCCCATCAGGGTCAGAGAGTAATAGAAGGCTTGTGGAAGGGCAGAGGGCCACACCCCAGGGCAACGGGCTCAGACCCCCAGGGACAGGGTGCCCACGCCCCAGGGCCTGGGGGCTGAGACCCCCGGGGATGAGGTATCCATGCCATGGTTGATTCCACAGATCCAGTCTCTGGCCAGGAGCTGCTCGGTCAGCAGCCACAGGCTCCTCAGGAAGTCCTGGCAAGGGGCAGGTGGGTACAGTGAGCGGTATCGGGGTGCTCGGTCACCTGGCCTCTGTGTAGGCATGGCCTGGGGACCAGCTCAGGAGCCCTATGGGGAAGGCAGGTCAGTGGACACTGTGCCCGGGGTGGCCCTGGCCCTGGCCTGGCCTGGGTGGGCCTGGGCCCCTGCCGGGGGGTCGGGGGGACTCCACTGCATAGCCAGCGGTGGAGGAGCTTGGACCAGGCTGGAGCTTGATGGAGGCTGTGGCTACGTTTCCCAAATGCCAGCACCTCCTCCTGCAGCGTCCGGGGCTCCAGGGCGAGCACGTATTTGCCTGCATGGCTTACTGTTTAATTTGTATTCGTTTTTGGTGTTTTCAGACAGTATTACTATGTAGCCCAGGCTGGCCTCAGGCGTCTAATCCTCCTGCTGTGGACTCCTGAGTGCTGGGTTAAAGGGGTGCGCCATGACTGGTGTGTCCCTGTGATTGATCACTGCCTCGTTGTACCCTTTCTGCGTGCCTGTCTGGCTTCCCCCACAGCACCCAAATGGCCACTTATTGCGTCACTGTGTTCCCGCCTTGTGTCTGCCACCTTGGCGTCAGGCCCAGGGCCCGCTGAGGCAGCAATGAGGCCCCCCCCCCGGGAGCAGCCTGAGCTGGTTTGTGTGTGTACTGTGGTATTGTGTTTAGTGTGTAATGTGTGTTGTGTGGTAGCCATGTCATGTGTCATGTGTGCGGTGTGTCGTGTGCGCGTGCCGTATTGTGTGCGGTGCGTGTTGTGTGAGTCACGTGTGTGTGTGTTGTGTGTCTCCGCGGGGTCTATGCTTTCACCACAGGGCCCAGGCCTCCCCTTCTGTGTGCTCTCCCCAGGGGTGGGCTGCCCCAGCGGTGGGGAGGCTCCATTCCCTGGGCATCCGATGCTGCGGCTTTGGGGTCTGGCTGGCTGGTTGGGTGGACAGGGTGGCAGTTGGGTGCCATGCCAACACCAGGACACCAGGCCCGTTGCTGCGGACTGGCAGCAGGGAGGGCCGTGCCCGGTTCCCCTTCACGGTCCCCTGGCTGCCCAGCCTGCCAGGACCTGCTCTGGGTTTGTTTCCAGCGCCAAGGCAGTGAGAATAAACAAATGTCACCCCTTAGAACAAACACCCTCCCCGCTCCCTCCCCGCTGGGCGGGCGGGTGGGCTGCCTCCCCCTCCCTCCCTGTGCGGTGCCCATGCCGGCCTACCAGGAAGGGTCAGCCTGGCCACAGCATGGGCTCTGGGGTGGATCTTGAGGTGGTGCCGTGGGGCTCCCTGCCCTTCTTTTCTTCTCTGTGTATAGCCAGGTGAGTGCCTGGTCTCCCGCATTGTCTGACCCCTCGGGAGCCCTGCTAAAGGGTGAGGAGCACTGCGGCCTGCCTCCGCTGGGAAGCGGGCAGCCGCCCCAGGGCCTGGCCCCGCTTTCCTGCGGTGCCAGTGTCAGAGTACATGCTACTGTGTTGGCATGTGTGCGCCCGTGTGTGTGTGTGTGTGTGTGTGTGTGTGTGTGAGATACGCACGCAAAGCCTGAGTCTTGAACTCTGGGCCTGGGCACTGTCCCTCAGTTGTTTTTTTTTCCATCAAGGCTAGTGCTCTATCACTTGAGCCACAGCTCCACTGCTAGTTTTTACTAGTTAAGTGGGGACAGGACTGTCAGGGTTTTCCTGCCTGGGCTGGCTCAGATCTCAGCCTCCTGAGGAGCTGGAATTGCAGCGTGAGCACCCGCACCGCTCTGTTGGATTTCCTTCCTACTTCCTCCCTGCCAAGAAGCCACCGTGTGGCCCTGAGGACACGGGTGTTTCTTGGGCCCTTGGTAGAGCACAGGAGCAGCTCTGCCAGGACCTGGGCCTGTCCAAGCTGACTCCCATGTCCCTTGTGTGGAATAGCAGTGGTAACTAGACTCCCTCCCCCCCAGGGCTGACCCAGGGCTGCACAGCACAGCACAGGCTCAAGTCCACAGGGGCTCTTGTCAATGCCAATGTAGCCAGCCAGGCTGGGTTCCAGCCCTGGGCGGGGGAAGGGGGGCAGGCAGGGGTCTGACCGTCCAAGGGTGGAGGCCCAGGCCACGCGTCACAGAGAGGGAAGGGGGAGGCTGAGAATGGCAGGGTCCGCCTGTGGCCAGGGAGCCAGGCTGGAGGTCCACACGCCACAGGGTGGAGCTGAGGGAGAGAAGCTAGTCTGTGCCAGGGGCCGGGCAGGCCCGGACGGCATGGACCCCCAGCCTGGCCTGCGGGGGAGGGGGGTGGGCTTGGCTGGGCACTGCCAGGCGGGTGCCCCGTTCTTCCGTGAGTTCCGTGGCTTCCTAGGAGTCTTGTTGGTTTTTAGGGAGACGCAGTGCTGAGTCCCAGCTAGCCAGCCTGTGTGGCCGACCTGGGCTGGACGGGCAGTCTGTGCCAGGGACTGAGGGAACCAGCCTTGGTTTTCATTGTTTTGCCCTCTCTTTTTACTTTGTCTTTTTTGGGACAGTGCTGGGATTTGAACTCAGGGCCTCACAGTTGCCAAGCAGGCCCTTTTACCGCGGAGCTGCGCCTCCTGCTAACCTTGCTCTTTCTGCAGGCAGCGCTTCCCCTGCTGCCTCCGCGCTGTGGTGTCTTCTGGAGACAGCGGGGCCCTGAGTGCCTGGCAGGAGCTGCTGAGCATCCGCTGAGCATCCGCGCCCCTCCTCAGACGGACAGAGCAGCCGGCCTGCAGGCTGGGGGGACTTGCGCCAGCTCGCTTCTCTCCTGTCTTCTCTCTTTAGGGGTCAGAGCCAGGAGCCCAGAACCCCAATGGCTCCAGGGGCCAACAAGGCGGAGTGAGCATCCGAAGGGACCGGGCCTCTGGTGGTTGGATGGCGCAGGGCTGTGGGGCTGGGCCTACCTAGGTGCCCTTCTTCAGGGCCTCAGAGGGGACCACCCAGACCTGAGGACAGGGGGACTCGGAGAGCTAGAGGAGCCCCAAGGGCTGCCCTGACATGTCCAGGCTCCCAGGTGATATGGGGGACATCTAGTCACGTGCTGTTGTCCCTGAGCTCCTGAAATGTGCTGGACCTGCTGCCTGGAGTGGCCCAGCGAGGTCAGCCCGGGGTGGGCAGTGAGGCGCAGTCCCCGCCAGCACGCCCACAGGCCCTTGCCCGTTGGGTATAGCACGTACTTGAAGGGTCTAGAAGGCCACACGCCTCTTGCAAACTGTGGAGGGCTCGCTGGCCGCCTCGGGCTTTTCCCTGGGAAAAGGTCTCACAAGGTCTTGGAGGAGTACACGGGTGGGTCCGCTCCGGCTCAGCCTCGAGGGTGGCGTCTGCGTGGGAGCAGGAGAGCTTGGCTCCAGCCCGGGCAGTGGCACTGCCGGGGAGCCCTTGCCGTTCCAGAGGCTGCGTCTGGCTGTGGGGTCTGCTCTGGGGCCTGGACTGGGACTGGGGCCCTGCTGGCTGTGGGCCAAAATGTTGGCTGTTGAAGGGCTGGGGAAACTGGAGGGGTGCAAGGGGCAACACCTCCCGTTTCAAGCAGGTCTCTCCTTGGTCTCCACGCACAGGCATCTGGGGTTATCTTCCTGAAGTCAGAAAAAGGCTGAGGTAGGGCTGGGGCAGCGTGAGCCCCAGGCCCCAGCCCTGCTAACAAAGAGAGAAGACAAGGAGAAGAGGGAGAGGAGCTCTGGGCATTCTCCATACCACCTAGAATCGGGGGTCTTGGGGGCAGTAGCCCCTCGCTCTGTGGTGTGGGTGATGCCCACTCCCGGCAGGACGTCTGGGCCAGTGCACACCCCAGCCGGCCGGCAGGGAGGAGGTGGCAGAGCAGAGCCACCTGGCGCTTCACAATCCTCAGGGCGGGTGGGGGCGGGCGGGGCCCAGTGCCCAAGGTTACCCTGGGGGCTGGGGCTGAGCTGGGATTGGTTCAGCGGATTGGTCCAATGCTGAACCCAGGGCAGGCCAACCGCAGAGCCGTATCCTTCCCGTCATGGCACCCCCCCGGGTCGTCACGAAGGTGACCAGAGGCCTCCCGGGGGTGTGGCAGGGAAGAGAAAGCGAGCGGGGCTCCTGCGTCAGGCAGCGCCTGCCCGGGCGCTCTTCTGAGCCCCGGCTTGGAGGGGGGGTTGGAGGCCTTGCTGTCGCTGAGTGACACGGGTGATTATGCTGTCATGGCCCCCCTGGAATTCTCTCCGTCCTGTGAGGGGCAGACGAGAGGAAGCCCCGGAGCTACTGCCGGGCGCACTACCCACTACCCATGACCGTCGGGAGGGCTGCCCCGCGGACCAGGGCGTCGGCACAGGCCAGCATCCAGGGTTGGGCGGCGCCGGTGCATCCTGAGCAGTGCCTGGAGGCCGTGATGTGAAATCCGCCTCGGGCCCGGTGGTGGCTGGGCTCATTCTGTGCACTCACCGGCCTCCACCGAACCAGCATGCCAGCCCCCGTCCTGGACCTGCTGCCCGTGCCCGTGGGCGTGGCGCTGCAGCCCTGCCAGGGGGAGAGCAGGCGGCCCAGCCTCCTCTCCCTGGGGAGAGCCGCCCGAGGGAAGGGCAGCACCGGGCCCAGGTAGTGCTTGTCTGGATTGTGTCAGCGCAGTGGTGAGCCCGGGACGGCCGGGCTAGCCAGCAGGGTGAGGCAGGAGGAGGGGGGTGAGCACAGGCGCCTGGAGCCCAGATCTGCCCTGCTGGGC
The DNA here is from genome assembly GCF_024711535.1 of Dipodomys merriami. NCBI lineage: Eukaryota > Metazoa > Chordata > Mammalia > Rodentia > Heteromyidae > Dipodomys > Dipodomys merriami. The sequence goes on along the minus strand of NW_027202382.1, from coordinate 48,835,111 downwards.
ACCTCTAGTGTTCCCATCTGTAAATTGGGTTGATCATATTTGTAGTTGTGTGTGTGTGTGTGTGTGTGTGTGTGTGTGCACGCGCATGCATGTGCATTGCATGAGTATGTGTGCATGTGTGCGTGTGTGCGCACGCATGTGTATGTGCCAGTACCAAGGCTTCTGCACAGGGTTTTGCATTCTCCCTTGGTTTTTATTTTCTCTCATGGCTGGTGCTTTACCTCTTGAGCCACATGTCCACTCCAGCATTTTTCTGCCCAAACTGGCTTTGAAGTGAGACCCTCCAGGTTTTAGCCCCTTTGGGTTAACTGAGATGCCGGGTGTGAGCTGTTGGCACCCAGCCTTGGTTTCTGTCTCCAAGGACAAGGTCAGCACAGCCGCCTGGTCCCTGCTGGGTCCCTGCTGGGTCCCTCATGTGGTGAGACAGCGGCATGGCCAGGGCCTCCTTGGCCTCCAGCCTAACCAGCTGCTCCTTGTCCTCTCAGGGAAGACAGACTCCATCTCCCTGCGGCTAAGCATGAGCTCATGGATGCCCTGAGGCGGCCGGGGCCATTTCGGGCAGTCCCTCCCGAGGCCTGGCCTGACTGCAGGGAGGAGCCGGGCTCCTGGGTGAGGACCCCCAGCCCGCCCACGTGGACCGCAGGCCAGGAAGACCAAGACGGGGGCAGCTCGGCATCGTCCGTGTCATCGGGCCGCCTCTCAGGCTCCTCTGGTGGCCATGAACCCTGCTTCCCTCCCCGAGGGCTCTGGAGGGAGCGGCCGCCCCAGGCTCCGGGGCACCAGCGGCAGCCCAGAAAGAGAGACCCCCGGCTGGAGCAGCTGAGGGACAAGATCCGGGCCCAGGCCCAGTGGCAGGGGAGCTGCGCCTCCCTGGGCACCTCGGTGCCCTCCAGCACCTCACGCTTCTCCAAAGCCCCCGCTGTGGCACTCCAGAGGAAGACCCGCAAGGTGACCAGCGCCCTGGCAGTCCCAGGTCAGTGGCAGCAAGGCCGTGGGAACGGGGAGGAGAGCCAGTGGGGGCGAGGGGCTTCCGAGCTGGGGTGAGGATGAGGTAGGCGCGTGGATGGGCAAGAGAGGGATGGTGCCCGGAAGGACGGGGCCACAGCCAGCCCCTAGGAGGCGTGGAAGGGAGCTGGGGCCCGGGCGGGGCCGGGGGCTGTGTCCCTGCTGCTTGAGGCCTACTTGCTTCCTCCCAGGCTCACACCTGTCTTCCTAGCCACTCAGGAAGCGGAGATCTGAGGATCACAGTTCAAAAGCCAGCCTGGGCAGGAAAAGCTGTGAGACTCTTATGTCCAATTAACCACCAAAAAAGCCAGAAGTGAAGCTGCGGCTCAAGTGATAGAGTGCTAGCCTTGAGCACAAAAGGGACGTCACCCAGGCCCTGAGTTCAAGCCCCAGTACGGGCACCAAAAAAGGCGGGGGGACTGGGACATGGGTGGTAATTCAATATCTAAAGAATGTTCTTGTTGATGGGATGTAGTGACCCAGTCCCTTAGCTCTAAGGACACAGGGAGGTGTCTGCCTTTTTCACTCTTATTTCGTCTTTCAGTTTGGGGAAGTATAGGGTTTTGAACTCGGGGCTTTGTGCTCGCAAGGCAGACACTTGACCACTTAAGCCATGCCCACAGCTTTTCTTTCTTCCTTTTTAAGATTAAAAAGCTTATTTAAAACAAAATTATGGTAAAAACATACAACATGAAATTTATTATCTTCATTTCTTTTTGTTCTTTTTTTTTTTTTTTCTTTTTTTTTTTTTTGGTCAGTCGTGGGGCTTGAACTCTGGGCCTGGGCGCTGTTCCTCAGCTCTTCAGCTCAAGGCGAGCGCTCTACCACTTGAGCTACAGCGCCACTTCCGGTTTTCTGGTGGTTTATTGGAGATAGGAGTCTCACGGTCTCTCCTGCCCGGGCTGGCTTTGAACCGCGATCCTCAGATCTCAGCCTCCTGAGTAGCTAGGATTACAGGCGTGAGCCACCGGCGCCCGGCTTCTTTTTGTTCTTTTGGCAATACTGGGTATTGAACTGAAGGCCTCACAAGGCATTCTACTACTTGAACCACAGCTGCATCCCCTAGCAGCCTTGGTTGTTTTGGAGGGAGGTTCTGGATTTGTACCCTGGCCAGCCTGAACATTGATCTCCTGCATGTGCTTTCCTGTGAGTCGCTGGGGTTGACAGACATACACCATTATACCTGGCTGTTGTGCTTCCCCTGTAGCTGGGATGACAAGCATACACTGCCACACCCAGCCCTGAGCTGGGACGGAACCACATGAACTCTGATACTCGAATCTCTAGGTTTAGTTACAGTCACGACCCTCTTTTCACTAGCAACTTTCTGTGCTGTCACCATGGTGACAAATGCGGGTTAAAGGAAGAGAGGCTTATTTTAACTCACAGCCTCAGAGAATGTGGCAGGGGAAAGCTGCTCACCTCCGGAATCCAGGAAGCAGAGAGAGAGAGAGAAGGAGAGAGAGAGAGAGAAGAGAGAGAGAGAGAGTTCTCACCTCCCTGCAGCCAGCCAGCAGAGCGTCGGGGAAGTGGGGAGCCAGGGAGGACAACGGGGAGAGTGAGCTACGTCCACCACTCCTGCTTCCCATCACTCCCCAAACATGCCCCTGATTATGCTCTATCAGCAGACTGATCCATTGCACCAGTGCCCACGAGCTAATCTTTCTCAGCTGTTCAAGGCCAGTGTTCTACTTGAGCCTCAGCTCTAGTTCTGGGTTTGCTAATTAGTTGGAGATAAGAGTCTCAAGGACTTTCTTGCCTGTGCTGGCTTCAAACTACAACCCTCTGATCTCAGCCTTCTGAGTAGCTAGGATGACAGGTGTGAGCTCTGAGTAGCCACTAGCACCTGGCTCAAAAATGGGATTTGCTGCCTGTGTGTGTGAAGCCCGCCCCTGGGCAAGGCAGCCTAAACCACGCGGGGTGCCCAGCGCCAGGTGTGCACAGCCATGCTAACTCCACGGAGCCTCCGAGCAGTTTGTACCACTGAGAGTGCCAATGAGATGTGGCTGTCTGGCTGCGCGCCAGCGTGTGTCCAGATGGTGTGTGCTTGGGTCCGGCTCCAGGTCTGAGTGGCTCCAAACTAGAGCCTGGCCCTGGGAAGCCCTAGTGGGACCTCTTCACACACGCCTTTCCTTGCACTCTGCTCAGGCAGCGGGCATTCTGTGTGTGGGGGCGCAGGCAGCACCCAGGCTGGGGCCGGGGTGGGGGCTCTCCCGGGCCATCCCGTGAGCAGCTCCAGGTTGGAGGCTTGGATTGTGGTGTGGACCATATGTGGTGACCTGTTCACAGGTGAAGAGACAGAGGGAGCGCAGCCCCTAGTGGGAAAGGGCTGAGGGAGGAGCTAGAGCTGGCTTCTAGGCTCTGAGTCCTGGGCTCCAAGCGCTGCCTCCCGGGAGGAGGACTCTGAGAAGACCTTTCGGGTAAGGGAGCCAGGCAAGGGGCCCCGCAGGTGCCGTGTTCCCTGTTCCCTCCTGAAGGTGGGCAGCACCGCCCCTTCCCTCCCCACCCCAGACAACACCCGACCTTGGAGGTGGTGAAGGCTGTGGGTAGACTGGGGGGTGGGGTGCGGAGGGGTCTGAGAGCAGAGGGACAGGGAGGGGTGGACAGGACCCGCCCTGGGGCCTGGAGGGCTGGGGTGTTTGGGGAACACGGCCTCTCCCTTCGGAGTGTGTCAGGTGGGTGCTGGGCCGGCCCAGGGTGGAGTCTGTCTCCACCAGCCAGGGGGATAGGAAGCCCGCCCTGCAGGACTTCCGCTTCCCGCAGGCTGCCTGAGCTCTCTCAGTTGGGGAGGACGGTGGGCGGTGGGCGTACTCTGGAGCTGGGAGGTGGGCAGGGAGAGGCTGGTTGGCACCCCACCTGCCCCATGTAGACAGCAGGCACGGCGCGCTGGGCTGTGTCCTACCATGCAGCTCGGGCCCGACGGGCAGACAGGCAGGGGCCTGGCAGGCTGGTGGCTGGGGCCAGCGCTGACTGCCCTCACCCCTCCTTCCCTGGAGGGCCAGTGGGCTGTGCCCCCGCCTCATTCCAGGGCAGCCACCCACCCATTGGCCCAGGACGCAGGACCCAGCCCCTTCCCGCCAACCAGAGCTCTCTAGAGGAAAGCCTTTAAAAACGAACACGATGGTAGTCTAGGCATCCAGGACTCTCCAATCCTGGCGACTCAGGAGGCCCAGGCCCAGGGGGTGGCAATTGGATGCCAATCCAGGCAGAAAAGACGATGAGAGACTCCATTTCCAAAATTACCAGCAAAAAGCCAGGCTGCAGTTGTGATTCAGTGGTAAAGCATCAGCTGTGCCCCTGTGAGACCCCAAGTTCAAATCCCAGCACCACAAATTGTGGTAAACACAGGTAGCACAAACTCCCCGCCCTCCCCGCACCCACCCACAGACCCCTCTTCTTCCCCACACGACCGCTCTGTCCCCACAAACCTTGCTCTCCATCCCTCCAACCCGCCACCTACCTCCAACTACTTCCTGTCTCTGTGCAGCTGCCAACGCTGAAGAAATCAGGTGACTGGAATCTCACGAGACTGTCCTTTTACTTTTTTTTTTCTTTTGGCTGTGGAGCCCAGTCTGGCCTCCAGCATGGATCCTCTTGCCTCAGCCTCCAGTGCTGGAATTAAAGGCATGTACTACCATGCCTGGCTGAGGATTTGTCCATTTAAGGGCACTTGAATCTTGAGTACCTTCCTGCCCACAGGATTGGGATGCATAGAGCCATGACAGAAACCACGATGGAACCCTGGCAACCTGGGCATGGTCTTCCTCTCAGCCTGGCCAGGCCTCCTGGCTGGTTGGTGTTTGGGCTTGCAGGCACAGAGCCTAAATTAGGGCCAGTGGTGCTGGGAAATGCGGTAAACAGGCCTTGGGACTGGCTTTCCCCTGAGCAGTCTCTCTGCTTGCTACCGGAGGGTGGTTAAAGGAGCTTTGCCTGCGCTGGCCAGAGGGGGGGCCCCTCGTTCCCGGCCCTCCTTCTTCTCCTGGCCTGAGCGGAGGTGGCCCGCCCTGGGCTTCCTCCAGATGTGGTTCACGCGGGGGTTCATGCACTCAGCAGAGGAACCCAGGCTCCGCTTGGCGAGCAAGCGTGTGGTGCGTGTGCCGTCTTACTACTGACCCTCCCTCCTTCCCTCTCTCCCTCCCTCTCCCCCCACTCTCCTCCCTGAAGTTCCCTGGGAAAACGCCAAGAGGTTGAAAAGCAGTTCTTATAAAAGCGAGAAGGCCCCCAGACTGCCCGTCCCCAGCAGAGCTGCCAAAAGCAAAGGTGAGATTTGCTATTTGGGTCCCCGGCGGGCGGGCAGGCAGCCCTGCAGGACTTGGGGAGACCCGGGACCCGCGGGGCTGGCCCCAGCATCAGGGTCTTGTTCTCAGAGCACTGAGATAGCCGGTGGCTCCCGCTTCTATGACTTGGGATCTGGATGGCAGGCGGCATGCACGGGGAACAGGCACACACCAGGAGGGAGGGGGGCGCGGGCAGACCCCGCCCTCCCCTGGCCCTGGGTGCAGGCCAGCCCCGGGTGGACATGGTGGCCAGTGTCAGGGCATGTCCAGGAGGGCTGTCCTCAGTGTTCCTGTGGGTGGCAGGAGGACTGGCAGGTTTCTAACTCAGGCCCCTCCCTGAGACCTAGCCTCCCAGCCGAGGCGCTGCCTTTGGAGTTGGGGCGTGGTCCTCGGGGTCCCCCCGTGCCAGGTGGGTGGCAGACCCCTCAGGTGCCTCAGCACCTCCTCAGGGCGCTGTGGCGCTGGCTCCCAGAACGCCCACCCACTCTGTCCCAGCCGCTCTCCCCAGGGAGGCAGGCTGGCACCCGTTCAGGAGATGCGGAAACTGAGGCTGGGGAGGTTTCGCATTCTGCCCGGGCCTGGGCACTGGGCGCTGGGAACACCCAGGGGCTGCAGCCAGCTCTGTAGACCCTCACTCTACACTGGCGGCTGCTCACAGCCCTGCGAGTCCGCGTCTCAGCCTCCCCTCGGTGGGTGAGATCACAGTCCCGGGTCCGTCTGCTTGGGCAGTGGGTGCTGCGGACTGTCTAGCACGGCCAGATGTCCCCAGGCAGCGCGGTGGCGTCTCCGCACCCTGCCCAGCAGAGGGGCCCCTGGGGAAGTGGGGCAGCTGGACAGGGCCAGTGCTGTGGGGCAGGGAGGGCAGGGCTGCTCGGCGGGCAGGCGTCCAGGAGAGGGGCCGTGAGAGGGCTCCCAAAATGTTCCGGAAGATTCCTGAACCTGCATAAAACATGACCGCGTCATCCCCCCCCCCCCCCCCCAGCGTTTTGGTGCTCTTGGTTTTAATGGCTTCCTTGAAAAATGACCTGCCTCCTGCCTGACATGGGGTCAGAAGGGCATGCCACGGGCCGCATCCATCATCGTAAGCACCGTGTCACCCCGGCCACGGTGACCATTAGTTTCTGTCAGTGAGGAAGGCGCAGCCGGGCAAAGGAGAGATGAGTTGGAGTTCAGAGGTCAGAACCACAGGACTCGGGAATTGGATGAATTAGAAATTTGCTGTAGTTAACAAAAAATTAAACCACAATAGTTATAAAATATTCATCCATCCGGGCCAAAGGAAAATTAAGGCTGATATTTAATCTCCGATTATATGGCCTTGCTTTGCATTTGTTATCATAGATTAGGTTGGCCCGGAGCGCTGACAGGACACCTGGGGACGCCTTCCATTTCCACAGATTAAAAATCCGCTCGTAAAAAAATTAATTGCCATTAAACTGCTCCGTGGAAGAAAAAAATGTGCCCATCAGGGCCCATTCATCGACCAGGCCCCTCGGTGGGCTGGTGGGAGGGGGTCGAGCAGCCTGGAGGGAGGGGCTGGAGCCGAGGGGCCGGCAGGTGGCAGCCTTCGGGGTACGGGGGGAGAAGTCCTGGTGGAGGTCCCTGCCCCACACTCTCCCTGCCACCCAGACATGGCCCAGCCAAGCTCATTGCCCGGGTCACTACCCTGAGCCAGCAGAGTCGGGGTTCATCTCAGAAAGATGGTGGCCATCCATCCATCTTCGTGGCCCTGTAGAGAAGTGTTGTGAGGACGCTGAAATCCCAGGTCTAGGACTGTAAGCCAGCACGGTTGCCCTGTGCTGGCCTGGGCACTCTGTCCCTCCCTCCCCCAGGACGTGGCCAGAGAGCTGCCTGGTGCTGCCCATCCGGGGGGAGGTTGAGGCAGGTCAGGGGGACGTAGAATGGGCTCTGCTCGGCCAGGTGGTTTGCCCCGGGGCAGCCAAGGGCCTGGCCACTTGGCCAAGGAGAGAGCTTTGTCCTAGGTCTCAAGTTAGCACCACCATGGGCTGGACCCCAGAGCAGAGCGTGGGGAGACCAGGAACCCAGCACACATGTGGCTTCTGCCTTAAAGAGTGGGCTGGGCCCACTGGGCGTGCCTGGGTGTGAATGTGTGTGCACACATGTGGGCATGCGTATGTGTAGATATGCACATGAGTGTGTGTATGAGAACATATGAATGAGCGTGTATGAGTGTGTGAGCGCATGTGTGTGAGTGCGTGAGCAAAAAGTCTGCTCCCTGCCTTTGCCGGGTCCTGGGAAATGGGTCAGTAGAGAAGGGCTGGCAGTGGTGGTTGGGGATTGGGACCTGGGATTCGAAGTAAAGCCTCAGTCAGTGAGCGGCGCTGAACGTGACAACAGGTTGAAGGAAAGCTGCTCTGTGTCTGGGACGTGGCGGGCCCTTTATTTCCGCTGCCTCTGGACGGCCAGGACTCTGGAACGGATCTGCCCATGTCTGTGACTCTGCCCGGCTTTAGACTGGACTGTGGAGTGTGGTCAGCCGGAGCTTGGAGCCGTGGCTCCTGCAGGGGTGGCCGTGTGCAGGCTGCCCTGCCCCAGGCCGCCTGGCTCCTCCCAGGGCACGCTGGGGGTAGGGGCTGGGGCAGGGCTCTGCTGTCCAGGCAGGGCGGTGGGGAGCCCCACTGCCCCCTCACTGAAGGGGAGTCTAAGGGTCCGAGGCATCAGGACACGGCCCACGGTCTTCCCAGCACAGGGCGCCGCTGCCCGGTGCCTGAGGGCTTGGTCCTGCACCCCAAGAAGGATTGCACCGAGCCCCTTGGTCTCTGGGAGTGGAGCGAGCCACCTGTCCATCCACACCCCTCAGGGACCGTGGTGCCCGGCTGTGTGTGGGTGTCTTCTCTGTTTAAGATTCTGAGTTGGTTGGCGTTTACGCCTGGCGGAGAGGACAAGCGCTGGTACGGTCGCTGCTGGGGCCCCCTCCGGCCCGCCCCAGGCTCCAGAGCAAGCCACCCTCCAGAGAGCCCGCCCCCGCTGCCGACTTAGGTACCTCTCGCCTCTGCCATGGGCTGTCCTGCTTTGCTACGGCATCTGGGGGCGGTAGGGTGGGCGTGGAAGAGGAGACGCCCCCAGCCACAGATGCACACCATTGGCAAAGGCGGTATAGGACCTGTCAATCATCCTCCTAGTTCATTGCCTGGGAAGTGACTTTGGAGATAATTATCTTTCAAAACCCTATGATGCGCATGCCAGCGGCTCATACTTTCAACTCTAGCTATTTAGGAGGCTGAGATCTGAGGATCATGGTTCAAAGCCAGCCTAGGCAGGAAAGTCTATAAGGCTTTTTTTTTTTTTTTTGGGTCTGGTCGTGGGGCCTGAACTCTGGGCCTGGGCGCTGTCCCTCAGCTCTTCAGCTTAAGGCTAGCGCTCTACCACTTGAGCCACAGCACCACTTCCAGCTTTTTTCTTTTTACTTATGTGGGGCTGGGGAATTGAACCCAGGGCCTCGAGCATGCAAGGCAAGCGCTCTACCACTGAGCCACCTTCCCAGCCCAAGTCTATAAGACTTTTGTCTCTAGATAAACCACCAAAACACCAGAAGTAGACTCTGTGGTTGAAGAGGTAGAGCACCAGGCTTGAGAGAAAAAAACTAAATGACAGCATGAGGCCCTGAGTTCAAGCCCTTCCCCCAGAAGAAAACCTAAACAAAGCTGAGTGCAGCGGCTCAAGCCGGTAATCCTAGCTACTTGGAATCCCCCAGGGGATCATGGTCCAAGGCCAGTTGGGGTAAGAAGAAGTTTGTGAGATGCCAACCAATGGCTGGGCACAGGGGGAAGCCCAGGGCCTGGGCAGGGCAGAGCTGCTGCCATCCTTGGTGGAGGACTGCAGCTCAGGCTGACCCAGGCACCGAGCCAGACTCTACCTTGACAGTAACCAAGGGGAAAAGGGGCGAGAGCTAGGCGCTGAAGGCTCACACCTGTAATCCTAGGAGGCTGGGATCTGAGGATCTCGGTTCAAAGCCAGCCGGGTCAGGAAAGTCTGATAGACTCTTATCTCCAATTAACCACCAAAAGCCAGAAGTGGAGCTGTGGCTCCAGTGGTAGAGTGCTTACCTTGAGCACAAAGAAGCTCAGGGACAGTGCCCAGGCTCAGTTCAAGGTCCAGGACTACAAAAAAAGGGTGGGGGGCTGGAGAAGTAGCTCAAATGCTAGATAGATTAGCTGCGTAGCAGGTGCGTGGCCCTGAGTTCCATCCCAAGTATGAGAAAGGGAAACAATCTAAGAAACAGGAGCAGCCTCCTTGGGCTGCTTCAGAGACAAACAGCCCCCTCCCCTGCGTGCCCATGCTCGCTCAGCCCTGCGCCCTGCGCAAGCCGTGCACACGCTCACTCAGCACAGCACCTGGAGCAGGCCACGGGCATGCGCACACAGCACAGCACACGGAGTAGGCCATGGCATGCTCGCTCAGCCCGGCACCCCGTGCAGGCCATGTGCACGCGCACCTCCACGTACCCGTGCAGACGGTGATCGCTGAGACCGTGGGGAAACTCTTCCCTCCGGCCTGCAGCGCCCAAGGCCCCACCGCTGCCTGTCTTTGCAGGAGCTGATGAGAGAGCCCCAGCCGCCGAGGGCTCCCCCGGCTTCCCCTGGCCGTCCAGGCCCACCTCTGCTCACAGTGACCAGCTGGCTTCCCGCGGGCCACCGGCGAGCGTCCACACCGCTCTGGCCGTCCTCCAGGACCTGCGCCAGCAGATTCAGGCTGGGCTGGAGATGGCTCAGCACCCCAGGGGCGCACAGAGGCCGAAGCCACCGAACCCATCAGGGAGGAGGCAGCCAGGCCTCCCCAGCGCCCAGGCCGCACAGGGCGCCTCTCCCAAGAGCCCGTGGACTGTGGCGACCGAGGGGACACGGTCCGCTTTAGGCCGAGCTAGGAGCTTCCACAGCCAGAGGCCCTGGAGCTTGCTGGCTGAAAGGAAGCCCAGTCTACAGAGGGCCTCGAGGGCCAAGACCCCAGACCCGTCCTTCCCAAGGCCCAGGGGCCCTGCCGAGGGATCAGGCCTGTTTCCTGAGCGCCCCTGGAGTGCCCTGGCTGGACAGGCCTATCCGCAGAAGAACCGGGCAGCCCAAGGCCAGGACTTCTACCGAAGGCCCAGGAGCCCTGCCGAGGGGCTGAGCCGAAGGCCTGGGAGCCGAAGGCCCGGGAGCCCTGCCGAGGGGCTGAGCCGAAGGCCCGGGAGCCCTGCCGAGGGGCTGAGCCGAAGGCCCCGGAGCCCTGCCGAGGGGCTGAGCTCCTCCGGGCAGCCTCCCAGCCCCCTGAGCCCCTGGGCAACTTATGAAGACCGGAAGGTTCACGTCTCCAGACCCTGGAGCCCTCTGGAAAGACCTGGCCTCTCCTCCAAGCCCTCCTGGAGCAGCTCCTTCCTGCAGAAGGCAGGGCCCCCTCCCTGGGGAGCCAAGCAGGCCTGGCTGAGGCCCCCCCGGGGGCAGGACATACCCCGTCCCAGGCCACAGAAGGCTGTGGAGCAGCCCCACAGCTCCGAGTCCTTACGAGACTTCATGCGCCGCAAGGCCCAGGCCCGGCGGCAGCAGGCCCTGGAGCAGAAGGCCAGGGCAGCCCACACACTGGACCTGAGGAACCAGAGGCTGCAGGAGGTGTACCAGAAGCAGAGGGAGGCCATGCTGGGCAAGGCGTTCCCCATGGTCTCCCAGACGAAGCCTAGCATCGTCACCTTTGTTCCCAGTTCTGCACAGGCTGGGGTATGTGCCTGGAGGGCCAGTGGGGGTCTTGGTCCAGCCTCTGAGCCTCAGGAGAAGGGGCTGTGGGAGTCTTCTGGCCTAGGGCTCTGATGGGTCTCCTCTGCTGAAGGATTTAGAAGTCCCTGGGAGCCTGGGTTTGCAGGAGTGGAGCAAGGTGACATCTGGCAAGGTGCTGGGGGACCAGGAGGCCCCAGGCAGGTGGGTACAAGGGTATATGTGGGGGGGAGGGGGCGTAAAATCTGGGCACTTGACGGCTGTGACAGAGAGTCTCCTGGGGGAATGTCTCCCACTGCCCAGCACTGTACACAGCAATGGTCACTGCTGTGTTTCTGTTGAGGTGAGAATTGCCGTGAACTGAAATTATGCTTTGGGGGGAAAGGGAGTTGGTCCTGGGGCTTGAACCCAGGGCCCAGGAGAGCACTGTCCCTTAGCTTGTTCACACAAGGCTGGCAGTCTTAGCACTTGAGCCCCAGTTCCAAAAAGCCTGGCTTTTTGGTGTGGGTAGTTGGAGATAAGAGTCTCACAGACTTTCCCACCCAGGCTGGGTTCAAACCACAATCTTCAGATCCCAGCCTCCTGGGGTTAGGATTGCAGGCGTGAGCCAACAGCACTGGACTTACACTGTCCATCTCTAAACGCCCAGCTTGAGAGCGTTTAGTACAGGCCCAGGGATGGGCACATCCCTGTCTAGCTCTCGGTCCCTTTGGCATGTGTACAGCAGACCCACACTCGGCTCCAGCCGCCATCTCTGTAGGTTCTCTTCTTCCCGACTTTCAGGTAAAGGCGTCTGGGGGTCTGGTTCGCCTTCCTAGAAGGCATGTTCACCCACGCTACCAGGCCAGGCAGGACTTCTTTCTGTTTACAACCCGCTACTGTTGGTGGGCTCTTGGGTCTCTTCCACCTTTTGGTGGCTGTAAACCTTGGTGTGCATGTGCTTGTTGGGGTACCTGTTCTTATTTCCCAGGGGATGTCCTGGGGGTTACAATCATAATCCAGAAACACACAGTCCTAAATGCCATAATCCCTAATGTTGAAATCTCCCCCAAAGCCAAAATCCCTAATGCCTGAAATCCCCCAAATCACAACCCCAAAAGACTGAAGTCCTGGAAATGATCATTTAAAGTTCTTTAGGAGACATAGATATTTCTTTTTCAACCGGGGACTCCCTTGACACATAGGAGCGTGACACTTTATAAGCTGCTTGACACAGTAGAATGGGTATAACTGCATAGCATCTTTTTTTTCTGAACATAAACACAGTGGGTGTGCCAGTTGTAAGCCATGTTTACAAAGAAATGAGTCTGAATTCAAAGGTGTGAAAGTGAGCTTGATGGTGCACACCTGTGGACCAGCATCTGCTTACTGCGAGCGGCAGCCCGCTTACAACAGCCCGCTCATGGCAGACCCTTCCCAATCTCCCAAGAGCCAGCGGTGTCAAGGTACTGAGTTCCTGTGCATGTGCCAGCACCACGGTTTGAACTCAGGGCCTGGGCTCTGTCCCTGAGCTTTTTTGCTCTAGGGCTGGCATGCTGTCACTTGAGCCATAGCTCCACTTCTGGCTTTTCTGGCAGCTAATTGGAGATAAGAATCTCATGGACTTTCCTTCCTAAGCTGGCTTTGAACTGTCCTCCTGAGATCTCAAATCTCAGATCTCAGGATCTCCTGAGTAGCTAGGACTACAGGCCTGAGCCATGGACACACAATACTGAGAAATCCCATCCTGCACAGAAACACCCCTCACATACCGAGCGAATTGCTTTTATTTATTTATTTTGCCAGCATAAAGGTTCGAATTCAGCCTGTGCTCTGCACTTGAGCCATGCCTCCAACCCTGCTTTTTGCTGGTTATTTTGGAGATAGAGTCTGGGAGATTTTTCTGCTTGGGTTGGTTTCAAACTGTGATCCTTCAGATCTCAGGAGCTAGAGTGACAGGTCTGAGTCATTGGTGCCTGGCTGAGTTTCAGTGGTGTTTTGTTTTGTTTTTTTTTGTCTTCTGTGTCATTCTGGGGCTTGAACTCAGGGTCTGGGCACTGTTGCTGAGCTTTTTTGCTCCAGGTTAGCACTCCACCACTTGAACCATGGGTCCAGTACCAGCATTTTTGATGGTTAATTGGAGACAAAGGTCTAATAGTTGGGCACTGGTGGTTCACACCTGTAATGCTAGCTATTCAGACTGAGATCTGAAGATCTCTGTTAGCCAGACCGGGCAGCAAAGTCCATGAGACTTTTTTTGTGTGTGTGTGCCGGTCCTGAGGCTTGAGCTCAGGGCCTGGGCACTGTCCCTGAGTTGCTTTAGCTCAAGGCTAGCGCTCTACCACTTGAGGCACAGCACCATTTCCGGCTTTTTCTGCTTATGTGGTGCTGAGGATTCGAACCCAGGGCCTCATGCATGCGAGGCAAGCGCTCTACCACTGAGCCACCTTCCCAGCCCATCCATGAGACTATCTCCAACAAACTACTCAGAAAATGCCAGAAGCGGCACTGTGGCTCAAGTGATAGAGTAATGGACTGGGGAAAAAAAAAAGTCAAGTAAGTCAAGGCTTACTTAAAACCACAATCTCAGATCACAGCCTCCTAAGTAGCTGTGATTATAGGCATGAGCTACTGGCCCAAGCCAGTGAGTTTCAGTGTTTTGTGTATATGTGCATTGCCAGCACTGTGGTATTGCATTTACCCTGGGGTCAAATCTGCAGAAAGCCCATAAGCCATTTAGAACTCTTAGAGGTCTCACACACACGATTTATAGTTTCATTACCGTCAGTGACATGAATATGAAATGCACAGCAAAGTGAATTGTACAAAATGATGCTGATTTTTTTTAATGCTGGGGGGAAAATGAGAAAGAAAAGATAGCTGAGCTTGGGGTGCATACCTGTAAATCCAGCACTTGGAAGGCTGAAGCAGGAGAATCACAAGTTCAAGGCCAGCTCAGCTACACAGTGAGTTCCACGCTTGGGCCACATAGAGAAACTCAAAAGGTTTGCCATGAGAAAGTAGGCTACAGGGGTAGGTGATGGGCAGCTGCTTTGGTTTTGCTTTTCCCGGAGGTCATGCTCATTTTCCTTTCCCGCCCAGTCAGGCTTCCCATGTTTCTAGGTGCTGTTTCTGCCTGACGTGGTGTGGCGATCACGCAGGAGGCGGACCAGCCCCGACCTCAGCACTGGGCCCCAGCCCTTCCCCCGGCTTTCCTCATGGGAATGGTAGAGTTCCTCATGTCAGGATTCAGGACTTCAGCCTTCCCTTTTGGGGTTGAGATTTTAGAGTTTGGAGTTTTGCTCTTACAGGATTTCAACATCTAGGATTGTGGCCTATCAGATTAGAACCTGGGCACCGGGGCCTAGAGCTGGGTGTCACAGCAGCTCTCTCTCTATAGCTTTTCTAGGTGTTTCCAGGCTGGTCTCTGGAAATGTGAGAATTCTCGTGACCCTACTGGTGCCAACGTACTGACTTACCTTTCCCCTTTTTGATTTTGGTTTGGCTATCCTGTATTTTGTGCATGTGTGTGTGTGTGTGCACACGTGCGTAGGTATGGGTACTGGGCTTGAACTCTGGGCCTGAGCTCTGTCCCGGCAGGCTGGCGTGCTGCCACTTGAATTTCAGCTCCACCTTTAGCTTTTTGGTGGTTAACTGGAAATAAGAGACTCACAACTTCTCCTGCCAGGATGGCTTTGAACTGCGGTCCCCAGATCTCAGTTCCTTGAGTAGCTGGGGTTATAGGCTAACTCAGGGTATGAGCCACAATGCCTGGCTTTGACTATCCTGTATTTTAACCAAACCAAGTCACCTTTCCTTCCTAGGCCACACGGGAGTGCTGGAGCGCCTCCCTCCCCCCTCCCCCCCACTCTGCTGGCCCTGGGTGTTGCCAGGAAGGGCTGCTTGGACACCCAGAGGCCACGGCAGGGCCAGCCCACGCAGCAGGGCCTCATCTGGCCATGCGCCAAGGATGTCCTGGGCAGCCTGGGCGGCGGGGAGCGGGCACACAGCTAGGACGTGGCTGAGCCCCAGAGTACCCTGCCAGAAGAATCCTGCGCTGGGCTCACTCCGGAGCCCCTGGGTGTGCCTCTTGCCAGAGGCAAGAGTTGGACAGGCCTTGACCCATGTGGTATCCGGTACCCATGCCTCTCGGGGTCCTCCCGTCCCCGATGGGAGGGACATCGGGTTGTTTTGTCTTTGGTTGGTGTGAATATTTATGCTGTAGACATGGGGTGCAGATGTCTGCTCATGCTGTGCTCCCAGTACTTTTGGGGGAGTCGGTGGGTACTGGGGGTTGAACTCGGGGCCTTATGCTTGCTTGAGCAGTGCTGTACCACCTATGCCACGCCCCCCCCCCATGCCACGCTCCCCCCACCCATGCCACGCTCCCCCCACCCATGCCACGCTCCCCCCCACCCATGCCACGCTCCCCCCACCCATGCCACGCTCCCCCCACCCATGCCACGCTCCCCCACCCTTTCTGGTCTGTATTTTGGGGCTGGAGTCTTGCGTTTCTGCCTAGGCCTGTCTGGACCATGACACGGGACACTTCCTGAGGAGCCAGGCTCCCCTCAACTACTGCTCCAGACAGGGCCTCACAAACTCTTTTGCCTGACCTGGTGGCCTTGAACTGTAGTCCTGCTTCATCTCCACCTCCCACGTAGCTGGGATTACAGGCATGAGCCACAGCATCTGGCCTGCTTTCCATATTTTTGCCCAGAAGTGGGCCTGTTGAATCAGGTGGTAATTCAGTCTAGTGTTTGAGGACCTGGTTTCCCTCAGCAGCTGTACTGTCCGACAGTCTCACCCTGGTGTGTGGTTGGTGCGGCCATGCCCTGCCACCCCTGCCCTTTGTCCTAGTTGACAACTCACTGCACGTGGTCGGATGAGCCACGATGTCCGAGCCTCCATGCAGCTGCTTCCTGCTCCCCACACACACACACACACACACACACACACACACACGTTTTGCACACAGCATCTGCCGTGCCTGGCTGGGGCTGAGCGTCTGCTCACTCTTCTCTTCTGCAGCTTCTGTCTGTGTTTGAACAGAGCCTGGAACCGTGCCGAGACCCCGGACTCCAGAGGCCACCTGGACAGTATGAGTGGCGCCCCGCTGCTGCCGTCCACCGCCTCCTGGGCCCCCCCAAAGCTCGAGGACCTGCCCCAGAGGCTGTGCATCTATGTGGAGCCCTGGGAGGCTGAGGCCCTGGGCCGGTCCCCCCTGCAGTTCCATTACAAACAGGCCCGGCTGCAGGCGCTGGAGACCATGGCCGACGTCCTCAAGCAGCGCATCGACATCCTGACGGCCAAGCTGCGCCGGACGGAGTGGCCGGACACCGGCAGGAGCCTGGCCTCGGATCTGCCCCGCTCGGGGCCCAGCCCGGTGCCTGCCACCCCCACTCTCACTTCCAGTGGGGGAAGAGCGGCGTCCGCGGACACGGTGCGTGTGCAGCCCCGGTCCCTCCTCCCTGCCGCCTGCTTCCCAGACGCTGAGACGCCACCATGGAGCCCGAGCGCACAGGCCTACCTCCAGAGCCAGGCCAAAGGTAGGGCTACAAAGGGAGACAGGAAGACAGTGGCGGTCGGGGGGCGCGAGGGGTGACCGTGGCTGACCCTCCTGGCGTGGCCCCTGGCGAGGCCGTGGCTGGAGGCTCCTTCCTGCAGAAGTTGAGCGAGTCCCCTATGGTTCTAAAGGACCGGGCAGCCAGCTTGCCCCGCCCCCGCCCCGTCCGCCCCTCCACTGGCAGTGCCACGCCCTCTGGGTCACTGTGAAACCATGTGCCCCTCCCAAAGACATCCCGGACGAGGATGAGTGGGAGCTGGAGAAGAGGCCGCGGGGGGCGTCAGCCCCACTCCAAGCCCTCAGCGCCTACACACGGAGGTGAGTCCCGCACAGTGCACCTCTGCCGCCATGACTGCCACCCAGGCTGCCTGCCTCCAGATCCCAGAACCAAGCCGGGCGCCGGAGGCCCAGGCCTACTCAGGAGGCTGAGAGCTGAGGATCGCAGTTCAAAGCCAGCCCGAGCAGGAAAATCTGTGAAACTCTTATCTCCTAATAACCACAAAAAGCCCTAAGCGGAGTTGTGGCTCAAGGTGGTAAAGCTCAGAGACCCCGAGTTTAAGCCCCAGGATCTGAAAAAAATAAATCCCAGAATTATGTCCAGAGAGGCACAGAGGGAGGCGTGTCTGGGGATGGCTGGCCATGTGTGGGCCTGTTGTGGGGGGCGTGGGGGACACCCCGACATGGCTTCAGCCTGGCGGCCTTGCTTGGCAGCCCCTTTGCCGGCTCGGAGGCCACCCCTCCCCCAAAGAGGGGCCCAGCCAGGCTGAGCCAAGCACCTGCTTCAGTGAGGGTTGGTACTGCTTAAGGCTGCCGTGGCCCCAGGCCCGGGGCAGGGAGCCTGGTGTGCCCGCTAGGATGGGGGATTGAGCGAGTCAGGGTTGAACCCCAGCTGTCAGCTGACCTGGAGTACAGTCGTGCCCCAGCCTCAGAGGCTCCCAGGGAAGCGCAGGAACAGGGAAGCGCACTGAGCCTGTTCGACTTCCCGTCCTTTCCTGCTGCACGCCCTCTTTGATCTTTGAGAACCTTTTTCTCTTTGGTTCTGGGGACTGTGTCCTGCTTGACTCTCTGTGGCCTGTAGAGGGCAGCATTGGGCTGGGCTTCCCCATCCCACAGCAAGCAGGCTCTGAGGTGGGCAAGGGTGTGGGGTGGAGAATTTCTGAAGAGGATCTAGGAAGGGGGGGGGGGAGGGAGGAGGGGATCTGTCCCCAGCGGGCCAGGCCCAGAAGGTCCATGTATTCCCCGCCCATCACTGAGGAGTCTGAGGGCAGAGGCCGTGGCTGGGCCTTCTGTCCCCAAGTTCCCTCCACTTAGGCAGGAGAGACAGGACCAGCACCCCAGGATGAGGCTCTGGAAAAGCAGGGACTAGGGTGTGGAGACAGATGTGGGGGCCATTCTGAGTGCTCTTATGCTCAGGTCCTGTCAGCTCTCCCCTGGGGAGCAGCGTTTCCTCCTCCTCCCTGCCCTCTCCCCCAGCACCTGGTCCACGCTGCCTCTCAGGCCGGCTTCTGGCCTGCACGGGGCACCTCCTCCACACCCCCGGCCACAGCGCTTTGGACCACAGCCGTCTACCAGCTCGGCCCCAGGAGCCCTACCCATCAGGACTGTCTCAGCTCAGTCCACGACTGCTCCTGTTTCCTGGAAGCTTCTTCCATTCTGTATTCTCAGGGTGCCACATAGCCCCTCGCAGTCTTAACACAGACCACATGTGGAGAGGGGGTCACACCACACCTGCCACCACTGTGCCTACCACATGTCACCCCAACTGTAGCAGGTGTGCCCTGTGGTGCCTGGACGCAGGAGTGGGTGGCATCTTGGGTGACTCAGTGGGTCCAGGGTCACTGTGACAGGGACAGGAGGTGCCTGGGAGGAAGCAGGGCAAGGTAGGGCACTGCTAACCAGCCACCCACGCCCGCCACGGGGCCCTGGGCCTGAGATCCTCCAACCCCAGCAGCTGCTGAACGCAGGCCAGCAGCTCCCACCCATCTTGGCGGCTGCCACCCGGGAAGGGACCAGCGCCACACCTGTCTCCTAACCCTTAGAGCAGGTGCTGGGCAGGCTGCCTTCCCACGTCCATCCAGGCCTTGGTCTGTGGCTATGGCTGGGGGTCCCAGACAGGTCAGGCTTGCCCTCTCTGGCTCTCCAAAGGGCGGTCACAGCACCAGGCTGGAGATCGGGATTGAGTTGGGGCAAAGCTGAAGCCAAGCCCTCATTCTGCTTTAGGTTGGTAGGCAGTGCCCTGAGCAGCTGGCAGGGGTGCTAGGACGGCCAGACTGGCAAAGGAGGCTCTGATTCCAGGGAATCACAGAGCGGATGCCCCTGCTCCTGCTGGAGTGCTGCGGTAGGGGCCCTGCTAGCTCTGCTCACAGGTCCTGGGTCACAGGTCACAGGCCTGTTCCCTGCCAGGGTCCCACCCTGGACACACCACCCAGAAGGCCAGATTCCCGCTGAGTGAGGACGCCGCCCCCGAGCCCCAGGGCTTGCAGCCCTGCTCACTGTGTGTTGTGTCTCCAGCTCCTCCAGGACACCAGCCACAGTGAAGCCCACCAGCTCCTCCCTTTGGCTGGAGGAAGTGCCATCAGCCAGAGCAGCAGGCTTGGTAACGCCCTGGACGGGCCGGAGCTGCGGTAAGGACGAGACGGCGGACAGACCGTGGGCTGGCTGGTCGGGTAGCCAGAGGGGCCTACTGGGGACCCCTTCCACCGCCTAGTGTGAGCGTGGCCCTGCAGGGCAGAGATCCTTTTCTACGTGGACCGCATCCACACTTCGATTAAAGTGTTTTGGAGGCTTTTGGCCCCGCTGCCCACCCTGTCCTGTCCAATTGTGGTGCGGGTCGTCGAGAAAGCGATGCCTGGTCCGGGAGCCCGGCTTGTGCGGCCATCCCCTAAATCCATCACTGGATTTTCTTTGAAAGAGCAGGTTTTGAACATGAATATGCTAGCAATTTGCGATCCTGTAATCCTCAAATTCTGGTGGCTGAGGCCAGAGGGTTGTGAGTTCCAGATCAGCCTGGGCTATGTAGTGAGGCCTAGCCTCAAACAACACACACACACACACACACACTCACACACACACAGACACGCGCACACGCACACACGCGCACACACGCACACACTCACACACACACAGACACGCACACACACACGCGCACACACGCACACACGCACGCACACACACACACGCACACACGCGCACACACACACAGACACGCACACACACACGCACACACGCGCACACACGCACACACACGCACACACACCAGAGCGGCTCTGGGAACACTCCACACAGGGTGGGCTGTGAGGCCTGCGGGGGCTGGGGGGTGGAGGAAGCCTGGAGGAGGTAGCAGAGCCCCAGGGCTTCGCTCCAAGACTGACTGTGGAGTTGTGGGCCTGCTCTGGCGTGGTATATAGGAGGCCTGCTGGGCTTGCACCTCGTGTGTATGGGCGTAGACAGGTGGGCACAGGGGGACCCCTTGCCTCTGGCTCCTGGAGATCCTTCAGTGAGGCAGCTGGAAGGACTGCACGCCCGGGCTGCAGGGGTGCACAGAGCCTTCGGGGGAGGTGGGATTTGTCTCGCACACACACGCTCACATGTGTGCGTGTGTGTGCATGCACACACCCCGCCCACACACAGTCACCAAGCGCTGCTGCATATCTGGCACTGGCTAGACAGAACCTCACAGTGCCGTGTTTGAGGGGTGCAGGCAGAAGCAAGAAGAGCAGGTGAAAACCCACGGCCCTTAGACTGCTGGGCTGGAAGGGACAGGATGCACGTCCTGGTGGGCCTAGCCTGCCTTGGTCTGTTTGGTCTGTAACACACTGGAGACAGTGATGTAGACAGAAGGGAGCTTTCCCGGCTCATAGCTCAGGGGCTTCGTGGGGCCTCCGGCCGCCTGGTCACATGGCCCCCTCACCCCGAGCTTGGAGACAGCACCGGCAGAACGGGTGGAACCTGGCGCCCCGGGCGCCTCCCATCCCATTACCATGGCAACCAGACGCCAACCTGGCTTTGGGAGGTGACATCCAATCAGAGCACCGCCCAGAGGGCAGGGAGCTGCCCGGGCCGGCCCAGTCCTGAGCTTGCCAGCTTCTGCTTGAGCTCAGGGCCGGCCATGGTGTTGGGTCGAGGACCCTTCTTGACCACAGCGGTGGCCACCCAGCCAGGCTCTTCCAGAGGGGTGGATGGCGGCCACACCCAGGCCCCGTCCTCACAGAGGGCAGCCCTCGGACTTACCCCTCAGCCTAATTCACCACCCACTGGGCGGAAGGTGCCAATAGCCCTACTGACAGCGACTCCAGCTGTCACAGGACACAGCACCCAGCTCCCACAGGAAACAGCACCCAGCTCCCACAGGAAACAGCACCCAGCTCCCACAGGAAACAGCACCCAGCTCTCACACAGGAAACAGTACCCAGCTCACAGGAAACAGCACCCAGCTCCCACAGGAAACAGGACCCAGCTCTCACAGGAAACAGCACCCAGCTCCCACAGGAAACAGCACCCAGCTCCCACAGGAAACAGCACCCAGCTGTCACAGGAAACAGCACCCGGCTCTCACAGGAAACAGCACCCAGCTGTCACAGGAAACAGCACCCAGCTCTCACACAGGAAACAGCACCCAGCTCCCACAGGAAACAGCACCCAGCTCCCACAGGAAACAGCACCCAGCTCCCACAGGAAACAGCACCCAGCTGTCACAGGAAACAGCACCCAGCTCTCACACAGGAAACAGCACCCAGCTGTCACAGGAAACAGCACCCAGCTCCCACAGGAAACAGCACCCAGCTCTCACACAGGAAACAGCACCCAGCTGTCACAGGAAACAGCACCCAGCTCTCACAGGAAACAGCACCCGGCTCCCACAGGAAACAGCACCCAGCTCTCACACAGGAAACAGCACCCAGCTCTCACACAGGAAACAGCACCCAGCTCCCACAGGAAACAGCACCCAGCTCCCACAGGAAACAGCACCCAGCTCCCACAAGAAACAGCACCCGGCTCCCACAGGAAACAGCACCCAGCTCTCACAGGAAACAGCACCCGGCTCTCACAGGAAACAGCACCCGGCTCCCACAGGAAACAGCACCCGGCTCTCACACAGGAAACAGCACCCAGCTGTCACACAGGAAACAGCACCCAGCTCCCACAGGAAACAGCACCCAGCTCCCACAGGAAACAGCACCCAGCTCCCACAGGAAACAGCACCCGGCTCTCACAGGAAACAGCACCCAGCTGTCACAGGAAACAGCACCCAGCTGTCACACAGGAAACAGCACCCAGCTCCCACAGGAAACAGCACCCAGCTCCCACAGGAAACAGCACCCAGCTCCCACAGGAAACAGCACCCAGCTCTCACAGGAAACAGCACCCAGCTCTCACACAGGAAACAGCACCCAGCTCCCACAGGAAACAGCACCCAGCTCCCACAGGAAACAGCACCCAGCTCTCACACAGGAAACAGCACCCAGCTCTCACAGGAAACAGCACCCAGCTCTCACAGGAAACAGCACCCGGCTCCCACAGGAAACAGCACCCAGCTCTCACACAGGAAACAGCACCCAGCTCTCACACAGGAAACAGCACCCAGCTCCCACAGGAAACAGCACCCAGCTCCCACAGGAAACAGCACCCAGCTCCCACAGGAAACAGCACCCAGCTGTCACAGGAAACAGCACCCAGCTGTCACAGGAAACAGCACCCAGCTCCCACAGGAAACAGCACCCAGCTGTCACACAGGAAACAGTACCCAGCTCCCACAGGAAACAGCACCCAGCTCTCACAGGAAACAGCACCCAGCTCCCACAGGAAACAGCACCCAGCTGTCACACAGGAAACAGCACCCAGCTCCCACAGGAAACAGCACCCAGCTCTCACAGGAAACAGCACCAGGCTCCCACAGGAAACAGATCCCAGCTCCCACAGGAAACAGCACCCAGCTCCCACAGGAAACAGCACCCAGCTCCCACAGGAAACAGCACCCAGCTGTCACAGGAAACAGCACCCGGCTGTCACAGGAAACAGCACCCGGCTCTCACAGGAAACAGCACCCAGCTCCCACAGGAAACAGCACCCAGCTGTCACACAGGAAACAGCACCCAGCTCCCACAGGAAACAGCACCCAGCTCCCACAGGAAACAGCACCCAGCTCTCACAGGAAACAGCACCCAGCTCTCACACAGGAAACAGCACCCAGCTCCCACAGGAAACAGCACCCAGCTCCCACAGGAAACAGCACCCAGCTCCCACAGGAAACAGCACCCAGCTCTCACACAGGAAACAGCACCCAGCTCCCACAGGAAACAGCACCCAGCTCCCACAGGAAACAGCACCCAGCTGTCACAGGAAACAGCACCCAGCTCTCACAGGAAACAGCACCCAGCTCCCACAGGAAACAGCACCCAGCTGTCACACAGGAAACAGCACCCAGCTCCCACAGGAAACAGCACCCAGCTGTCACAGGAAACAGCACCCAGCTCTCACAGGAAACAGCACCCAGCTCTCACAGGAAATAGCACCAGGCTCCCACAGGAAACAGCACCCAGCTCTCACACAGGAAACAGCACCCAGCTGTCACAGGAAACAGCACCCAGCTGTCACAGGAAACAGCACCCAGCTCCCACAGGAAACAGCACCCAGCTCCCACAGGAAACAGCACCCAGCTCTCACACAGGAAACAGCACCCAGCTCCCACAGGAAACAGCACCCGGCTCCCACAGGAAACAGCACCCAGCTGTCACAGGAAACAGCACCCAGCTGTCACAGGAAACAGCACCCAGCTGTCACAGGAAACAGCACCCAGCTCTCACAGGAAACAGCACCCAGCTCTCACACAGGAAACAGCACCCAGCTCCCACAGGAAACAGCACCCAGCTCCCACAGGAAACAGCACCCAGCTCTCACAGGAAACAGCACCCAGCTCTCACACAGGAAACAGCACCCAGCTCCCACAGGAAACAGCACCCAGCTCCCACAGGAAACAGCACCCGGCTCTCACAGGAAACAGCACCCAGCTGTCACAGGACACAGCACCCAGCTCCCACAGGAAACAGCACCCAGCTGTCACAGGAAACAGCACCCAGCTCACACAGGAAACAGCACCCAGCTGTCACAGGAAACAGCACCCAGCTCTCACAGGAAACAGCACCCAGCTCTCACAGGAAACAGCACCCAGCTCTCAGAGGAAACAGCACCCGGCTCTCAGAGGAAATAGCACCTGGCTCGCACACACAGTGGGTCTCCCCTGCCCATGGGGGGAGGCTAGCTATTCCCGAGCCACTCACACCCAAGCCTCTCTTCACACCTGAGCTGCTCACACCCAGCCCCTCCTCACACTCAAGCCCCTCCTCACACCTAAGCAGCTCACATCCAGCCCTTCCTCACACCTGAGCCGCTCACACCCAGCCCCTCCTCACACCCAGCCCCTCCTCACACCTGAGCTGCTCACACCCAGCCCCTCCTCACACTGGAGCCGCTCACACCCAGCCCCTCCTCACACCGGAGCCGCTCACACCCAGCCCCTCCTCACACCGGAGCCGCTCACACCCAGCCCCTCCTCACACTGGAGCCGTTCACACCCAGCCCCTCCTCACACCTGAGCACGGGCCTAGCAGGGGCTGTTAAGGCAACTGTCATGACACTGCACGTTCCTGAGGCTAGCTCTTTAGGGTGGTGGGTGGGGCTGAATTCTTGGGGTTCCTCACTGTGGAGTGAGAGGAGTTGGGGATGGAGGCCAGGGTCCCCCTGGGCAGGCTGCTCCTGCCCCAGGCTCAGGGAAACGCACCCCACAGCTCTGTGGAACCTGCCGGGGTGCTGAGGTAGGGAGAGGTCCTGGCGGCCCCCTCAGGCCACATGGCAGGGAGGAGTAGGGGGTCTCGGGGTCCCACCGCAGGCTGGGCCTAGAGCCCTCTGGGACTTCAGCCCCCCCCCCCAAGGGCCATAAAAAGGACAGGCTTTTCTCTCCACGAAGGAATCATAGCTCAGAGCAGCCCCCAAGCCCAAACGGAAGAGCTTGCCATCGGTTTCTTATTGTACCAGGAAGGGGGACTTGAGGAGCACCCACGTGCTCAGCATGGGTCCTGTGCCCAGCTCTCCAGCAGTCCGCGCCGCTGCTGTTCCCCCTTCCGCTGTTCCCACTCTAAGAAGCCGAGCCCCAGAAGGAGCCCAGGCAGCTGGGAAGATGTGTTCTCGGGGCAGGCTCCAGCCCTGGGCCCCCTCTGCACCCCGAGGGCTCTGTCATCTGGACTACACAGGCCTTGCCTGGATGGACTAGCAATCCCCGGGCCCTGGGCCTGGGGTGGGTGAGGAAGGAGGCGCGGGGCACATTTCAGCCCCCGCCCTGCCCCCTTGTGGAGGCCCCCGGGGCTGGAGAGCCAGCAGCAGCCAGCGCCAGGCCCTGGGGACCACCAGAAAGAGAGAGAAGACCCTGGCTAGCCTTCAATCTGAGGGGAGACCTATCTGTATTGCCACACCCTCCTGGCTTGTCATGCTGGCAGTCACAAGAGCCGCCACTGCCAGGCATCTGGAGCCAGGTGAGCCATCTTGGAGCCCCACTCAGGGGAGCAGAGAAGTGTCACCAGAGGCTCTGGCTGGCCAGTGGCACCTGCCATGCACATGGCAGAGCTGAGGCTGGAGTCCGAGTCTGTGCGTGGCTCCTGCCTCCCCGGAGGAGGGCGATGCAGGGGCAGTGTGGCCAGGGTGAGGTCGTGCCGGCCCGGCTGGGGAAGGCACATGGCAGAGGTCTGCATCCTCCCATCCGGCTGCGGGGCCGGGGCTTTTCCTGATGTGGCCCATGCCAGCACAGCCCCACCCGGGAGTCAGGCGCCTGCCCTCCTGGCCTCTGTGCCTCAGTTTCCTTGCAGGTGGAAGGCTGCGTTAACCTGCTGCAGAGTGCTGAGGCTGCATGAGGAGAGAGCCCCGGGCATGCTCCCCGCCCTCAGCCGCCCCTCCTCCTGCTGCAGGTCAGCAGGAGCAGCGTCCCGAACACCCGCCCGGAGGCCGGTTCCTAGCCAAGCTGCGGCTCAAGTCCCGGAGCTTCCTCCAGTCCCTGAAGGTACGGCCCAACCCCTCACACGAGGCTGAGGACGGCTGTGACCGCTTCAGGCCTCGCCTGTGTGGGGTGCTGAGCTAGCGCAGCCTTTGCCTCCTGAGGCTAGCGGAAGACCCTGAAGTAGAGAACTGTAGGATTTGGAAACTGGCCACCTCCATCCCCACAGGCTCCCCCCCCCCCACGGGACTTGGAGGTGGATCCAAGCCTTTGGCCTGGATGGGGAAGCCCCAGGCAGGGAGAGGAGTGGGGTTGCCTGCAGGCCCTTCCCAGGCATGGGGTCTGCTGCGCAGGGGTCCTGCTCCCAGTGCAAATGGCTCCCTCTGCCAACCAGGAGGTGTGGATTTTTGCAGCTAGACCAGCAGAAGCAGGAGAAAGCTCTGAGCCTTCTACGGCAGCGGGCTGAACGGGAGGTCTGGGAAACGCAGATGGCGCTGGAAGGACTGCTCTTCAAACACCAGCTGGAGGTCAGGAGGCTGGCCCTCTGAGGCTCTAACCACCCTTCCAATCCCCCTTACCCCGCCCAGCCCGAGGCCTGCCCTACCAGAGCCCTGCCCAGCCCGAGGCCCCACCCACACCAAGGCCCCGCCCAGCCTGAGGCCTGTCCCACCAGAGCCCTGCCCAGCCTGAGGCCTGCCCAGCCTGAGACCCTTCTAAACTGGACACCTCTAAAGATCATTTGAACCCGTGAACCATCGGCCTTGCCCCTGCCCAAAAGCAAGGGCTGCATTGCATGATGGGCTTATTCAAGATCTCATCCCAAAGCAAAGCCTCTGAGTAGCCAGGTGCCAGTGGCTCACGTCTGTAATCCTAGCTACTTAGGAGGTTGAATCTGAGGGTCGCTGTTCAAAACCAGCCTAGGCAGGAAAGTCTGTGATAGTCTCAACTCCTGTTAACCAGCAAAGAGCCCGAAATGGAGCTGTGACTCAGGAGGTAGAGGGCTCGCCTTGGATGAGAAGTTATGGGAGAGCCCAGGCCCTGAATTCAAGCCCTAGTACTGGCAGAAAGAATGAAAGAAGGAAAAAAGGGAGGGAGGGGGGAGGGAAGGAAGGAGGGAAGGAAGAAAGAAGAGAAAAGAAAGAACAAATAAAAACAGGAGAAAGGGAAGAAGGAAATAAGAGAAGAGGATGAGAGAAAGAAAGACAGCAAAGCCTCTGAGCAGAGACGGGACAGCTTGGTCACTTGTGTCCAGGAAGGACACAGAACTGGGTCACTAATGAGCATCTTGGCCTCCAGGCTTGTTCAGCACTGAGCTCCGTTCTCAGTGAGAGCCCAGAGCCCAGGCCTGAGCTGTGTACAACACACAAACCCCCCTCAGTCTCCAGCCATGCTGTACCGGCACTGAGGAACCCATCAGAGAGGCAGCTCTTGTAGCCCAGGGTGGCCCAGCACCTGCCCCAGCAGGGGATGATGGATGAAATGACTGTGGCAGTGGCACACTGACCCATGATGGCTGTGAGTTGGCTGGCTGTCACAAGCTGAGAGAGGATCTTGCTTTGCAATGTCCATGATTCTGGGATGTTAGTGCCGTCATGGGGCTTGAACTCTGGGCCTGGGCTCTGTCCCTGAGCTCTTCAGCTCAAGGCAAGTGCTCTACCACTTGAGCCACAGCACCACTCCCAGTTTTCTGTTGGTTAACTGGAGATAAGAGCTCAGTGACTTTCCTGCCCAGGCTGGCTTTGAACCACAATCCTCAGATCTCAGCCTCCTGAATCGCTATGTTGACAGGCGTGAGCCACCAGTGCCAGGCCATGGCTTTTTCTGTGTATGTGGTACTGGGGAATCAAACCCAGGGCTTCATGCATGCTAGGCAAGCACTCTACTAAGCCACCTTCCCAGCTCGCTTTAGGAGGTGTTTCCAAGACAGTATGATACCACAGGGAGTGTGTGTGTGTGTGTGTGTGTGTAGGTGTATGTGTGTGTGTGTAAGGATTCTCAGACCAGAAAAGCAGAGACCTGTGACCAGCCTCCTTCTCCCTGTTCTGTCTTCTCCCATCACACACTCTTGCTCTTCTTCTTCCTGCTGCGGATTTGAGCACCACACTGCTGTCCTGCAGCTGCTGTCAGGATGCGGACGTCCACGTTCCACACCTGGCCCTTGGTGCCTGCATGCCCCCCGCCCCCTCCCACCCTCAGCCCACCACACGCCTCTTGGTGCACTGGTCTTGCCTTGCCCACTGGGCATGCCGGTCCCTGGGGCTGAACGCTAGCGCCAGCGGGCTCACAGGCTCCTCCCGGAAGCTGGCGTGGCCTCCCCCGCCCTGGGCAGCACCTGCCTCCTCATCCTCACAGGAACTGATGCAAAGACATTCAGCCCAGGCCAGCCCAGAAAAGGCTTTGACGCTGGAAGAACCGCAGCCCTGCGGGGGCTCAAAGCCTGTGACAGCTAGACCCAGGTGAGGTGTAGGGGAGGGATGGCCAACCCTCCCGGGGCAGAGGAGGGGGAGGCGGGCAGCCCTCAGGTGCTGGCATGATGGCGCTCGTCTGGGCTGTCTTCTCCCTCAGCAGATCAGTGCCAGCCCCCGGCAGAGTTGCCAGGGCATCCTCCCAGAGTCCCGCGGCTACGCCTAGGAGCAAGGCAGGCTTGGCGCCATCTGCAGGTGAGTGGGCAAAGGAAGGCTGTAAGGGCAGCCTGGAAAAGCCTCCAGGGGAGGGGGGCTAGCTATGTCATACTCCTGGGAGCTTGGTACCTGTGCCTTAAAGCACGTTTCTTGTGTGTGTGTTGGAGGGGGTGTCAATCGTGGGGCTTAAACTCTAGCTCTGGGTGCTGTCCCAGGCGCTCCAGGCAAGCGCTCTACCACTTGAGCCACGGCGCCACTTTCAGTTTTCTGAGTGGTTTATTGGAGATAGGGGTCTCATGGACTTTCCTGCCTGGGCTGGCTTTGAACTTCTGTCCTCAGATCTCAGCCTCCTAAGTAGCTAGGATGACAGGTGTGAGCCACCAGTGCCCAGATTAAAGCACGTATGAATGATTCCAGTTATGCCTAGACTTGAATTTCAGTCCAGATCATTCCATGTGCTCTTGAAAAGAATGCATGATCTACAGGAGTTGCGGTAGTGGTTATATTGTTCTTGGACCCCGTTGGTTAATGGTATTATTTAAGTCTATGCTACCCTATGGGGCTCTGCCTCCTGTTCCTATGCATTATTGAGCAGGGAAGTGAACTATCGCAGCTACTACTGCAGGTTTGTCTAGTTCTCCTTGAAGTTCTAGTTCCATCAGCACATAAACACTTCAGGGCATGTTGTGTCCTTGAGGAACAATCCTCCCCATCCCTGCAATGTGCTTCCCTACAAAGCCGGCTTGGACATTTGCAGTCTACTTGTAGAACACTCCAGTACCTCCCCACCTCCACCCCCAGTATTGAGGTTTGAACTCCGGGCCTTGTACTTCCAAAGTGGGCTTACCACTGAGTCACACCTCTAGCCCTGACTTTTGCTGGTCACTTTTCAGATTGCATCTTGCTTCCTGCCTGGACACATGCTTGGGTGTGATCACCTGGTTCAGGCTTTCCAGTACCTTTCTTATGCCTGGGCTGGCCCCAAACCATGATCTCCACAATCTCAGCCTCCACAGCAGCTGGGATTCCAGGGGTGAGCCACTAGTGCCTGGCCCAGCCAAAGTCATGGAGGAAGTCCTTTCTCATCATATCCTCTCCCTTTCAGCTTGTTCCTATCTGAAGTGTTTCTTACAGGCAGCATTTGGTTGGATCTTTCTTCTTTTCCCTCCCTCCCTTTCCCTTTCCCTCTGCCACCCCCTCTTCTTCCTTCTCAATCTCTACCTTCTATTGATGTGCTTCTTTGATTCACATGGACCAGGACTGTCCCTATGCTTAGGGCTGAAGTTTGCATTTGCTACGTGCATGTTGGTACTGGGGATTGAACTCAGGGCCTCAAGTTCTCACTTGGAATTTTTATTTGTTCATGGCTGGTACTCTATCACTTGAGTCACACTTGTACTTCTGGCTTTTTGCTGGTTAGTTGGAGATAACTCTCACAGACTCTTCTGCCTGGGCTGGCTTCACATTGCAAACCTCAGGTCTCAGCCTCCTGAGTGGCTAGGATAACAGATGTGTCTACCAGTGCATGGCTCATTTTGACTTTGTTCTTCATATACTCTTTGCAAACCATTTAATCTGGATGGACTTTTAAAAAGTATAATTATTATTTTTAATTGTTACTATAAAGATGATGTACAGAGGGGTTACAGTTACATAAGTCAGGTAAAGAATAACTTCTTTTGTGGCAAAGTCACCCTGAGTACACTTTTAAAGACATCACATGGCTGAGGGTGTGGCTCAGTGGGAGAATATTCCCTAGTGACTATTCCTAGTATGCAGGAACCCCTGGGTTCCATCCCTAGCATGACTTAAAAACAAAGCAAAACAATCCTATCCCTAATGTTTTTTGGCTTGCAGTATTCCAGCTGTCACCATATCTTGGTTCATCTGTAGCATCTGCTCACGCTGGCTGCTTTTGGTCTTTCTTACTATTTTGAGCAATTTAATATTAATAATCTGTGCTGTGTTCTTTCTTGTTTCTTATTCTTGGATCTGTGGCTTTACCACTTCCTTCAATTTGGAAAACTTCCACCTCTTATTTCTTCAAATATGCTCACCTCTTCTCTCTCTTCTCCTTCAGAAACTCTGGTAACCAGTATATTCTGAAAGTTGAAGCCCTGAGCTCTTTTCTGCTGCTAGCTATGTCTGACCTGCCATTTGTCCCATCCAGTATGTTTTCATCTCACATGTTTATGTTTTCATCTCATAAGAGTTCTATCTGGATCCTTTTCCTCCAGGACTCTCTTTATCCTTCTAAGCATATGAAATGAAATACAGTTATAAAAACTTCAACTAGCCTTTGCTAATCCTGTCACCACGTCAAGCCTGGATTGGTTCAAATTGATCATTATCCTCATAGATGTTTTCCTTCTTCTTGTTTTATCTACTGGACACTGTGAATTTTATCTTGCTACACATATATTTCTACATATATTCTTCTTTTGGTGACACTGGGATTTGAACTCAGAGGTTTGCGCTTGCTAAATGGGTACTCTACCATTTTATCCAACACCTACAGCCCTTTTGCTCTCATTGTTTTAGAGACAGTATCTCACTTTTTGCCTGGGCCAGCCTGGACTGTGACTCTGTTTATATTTGCTGCCATGGTGGTGATGATAGGCATGTACTACCCGTTCTGATTCTCTTTAGTAAAAGGCAAAAGATTTATATGATCTGAAGAGAAACCAGCATATCCATTCTGATTCTCTATTCAGTCAGTGCAAGCTGGCGTCATCTCTCCAGATTCAGCTCCACCTCTTCTACGCCGGGGTCTGCGGGGTTGGGGCTCCACCTGTTTTACCCCCATGCACTACAGCCTAGAAACTCCTAAGATGTTACAATTACAGGTCTTACTTCCATTGTGTCTTCCTATCAGTGTTGACTCTGCCAAGCTGTTTGCTGTTGGGTGTCTGGGAAAATGTCCTTTCCTATGTGTAAAATTCTAAGTTGTTTCAGATGGGATGTTGAATCCGAATCCCATCCTTATTATCCTTTCCTGGAGGAAAGCAAAAATCCTTGGTGGGTTTTGTTTTTGTTTTGTGTTGTTTTTGTTTCTGTAGAGCAGTTACAAAAGAGCAGAGGTCAGAAGCAAGATGTGGGCATCTGGGCTCTGCCGTCCTCTGTCCCCTGCTTGGTGCTGGACCTGGAAGTGTGCCCCTCGGGCCTCAGTCTCCCCTTTTGTGGGAGCAATGCAGGTGGTCTGCCATGGAAGCTCCTCTACTTCTAGTGTCCAAGGGCTTCAGGGTGGCCATGTTGGAGCAGAGCCTGCACGAAGAGGAGCTGCACGCCCGGCACCAGGCTTCGCTGCTGCGCCTGCGCGAGCTGGCGCTGGAGGAGAAGGAACGTACCGAGCTGGCCTGGCTGGACCACCAGAGAGGGTGAGCGCATGCGCAGGTCTGGCCCCGCCCCGGCAGCCACGCCCCTTCTTGTGGCCCCCTGCGCGCACACACATGCGCGCACACACACATATACTATACTGATCCAAACAGTAGCAGCTGTCGAGAGAATGAGGTAAGATAGGAAAGAGCCCAGGATGAAAAACCCAAATCCCACCACTCACAGTCTCACTTCTGCAGACTTCTGTGCACGCTTTCCAGAGTCCTGTTAGCGTGTGAAATGCTCACCCGGCCCGAAACACGGCTCTTAGACCCGCAGCATGCACGCTCCTCACGTGACTTGCGTTTAAGGCGTCAAAGAAGCCTCTCCCCTACCTCACACGTCCGCTGCAGGCGCCATGGCGGCGAGGCCAGTGCACCACGCGCAGGCGCCGTGGCAGCGAGGCCAGTGCACCATGCGCAGGCGCCGTGGCGGCGAGGCCAGTGCACCACGCGCAGGCGCCGTGGCGGGGCCCCCCCCCCCTACCTCGCGCAGGCGCCATGGTGGCGGGGCCGCCCCCCCCCCCCACCTCGCGCAGGCGCCGTGGCAGCAGGGGCCTTCCCTCAGCTTGTCTCCAGTAGCGGGGCCTGGTGGTTGTGTCTGTTTCTGCCACTGTTAACATCCAAGAGGCCATTTCCTTCCCGTGGCTTCTCAGAATGGAGCTTCTGTGTGGGTGAACACACATCCGAGGCCGCCGGGGGGCAGACTGGCCTGTGCAGGGTTGCCCAGTTCAAGTTCTCTCCCGGGCTCGCGCCCCCTGGGGCCGGGGCGTGGGGTTGGGGGGCTCCAGGGACCTCTATGATCTCCAGCCTGGGCCGGGTCCAGGGCAGGAGGTCCTGCCATTCACTGGCCTGTCTCCCTTAGACCCCAATGTAGTGCGTGGCGAGTGGGCGGAGGGACAGCTTGGGCTGGGCCTGGGGCGCTTCCTGACTCCGGCTCTGACCGCCTGGTGCCCGCCTGGGGTGGGGGCTGGCTATCTCCGGAGCCCCCGGTGCACAGGACTCGCCCTATCTGTGGCTCTCCATGCCCACCTCAAGATGGATTCCAGATGGACAGTAACACTCCACCTCCTCCAGGTGTCTGGAGATCAAGGGGGAGAAAACAGCTGAGCTGTCCGAGAGGAAACAGCAAGCCATCAGCAAGGTGGAGAAAGAGCGGGTAGGCATGGCTTGGGGTAGCCACACACAGGCGGTGCTGCCGCCCTTGTTGGGGAGGGGGCAGCAGCAAGACGCTCAGAGTCCTGGCCATCGTCCTCCATCCCACCACTCCCTGTGTCACCTGGGAGAATGCATGCCGGGGCGGACAGCTCCGCTCTGTGGAGTATGGCCTACAGCCCCGACTCCAAGCCAGGCTCAGCCTCTTGCTGGTTGTAGACTCCCAGCCTCAGTTCCCTGTCTGAACCTTAGGGTCCTTCCTGGGGGGGCATGGGAGGGCTTCATCAAGGGATGAGTTGGAAAGATGGAGCCAGACTCCAAACCTGGAGAAAGGGAAGCTGTGCTGGCCCCACCAGAACACTTGGGAGAAGAGCCCCTCAGCCGCCACCTTGCCTCCTGCCTGCCCCTTGTGCCAAGCACAGG
This sequence comes from Dipodomys merriami, assembly GCF_024711535.1. Lineage (NCBI taxonomy): Eukaryota > Metazoa > Chordata > Mammalia > Rodentia > Heteromyidae > Dipodomys > Dipodomys merriami. The sequence continues at coordinate 48,802,026 of NW_027202382.1, read as the reverse complement.
GCATGTGGAGGAAAGGAGGGCCAGATGACGGGAGAGCTGGGGGGTCCCTCATGCTCTTCACTGCCCCATGGCCCTTCTCTTTTTCCCATGCGAGCTCCTGCAGGTTGGGGATAATGCTAACTGATATTTCTCCTCTGGCTGGTTCAGAGGGAAGTCCGATACCTGAAAAACTGTTCCCTGGCCATGCACCAAGGCAGGAAGCAGCTCCTACAGTGTCAGAAAGCCATCCTGGAAGCACAGAGGTCCGTTGCCCATCTGCGGCAGGAGCTCCAGGCTCTGGCCCAGGTGGGCAGCGCATATAGAGGGCAGGACAAGGTCACCTACTGAGTGACCCCCAAGGAGTCCCCTACCTGGGTATCCTGGAGGAGGGACCAGATGCCTAGCCTTTGTGGAAGGTGCTCTATCCAGGCCAGGCCTAGAGCAAAAGGGATGAAAGGCAAAGGCCCAGCTGGAGGGTGGCTGGGCTTCACCCCAGAGGGAGCAGAGGAGGCGCCGTGGCCTGTGACACGTTGGGACAGCCAGACATGGCCGAGCAGGAGACACTGTGTCCTTGGAGCTGGCCTCCCCACAGCTGCCTCCCAAGAAAGAGTTGTGTGAGCAAGGAGAAGGGGGCGTTCCCAGGCAAGATGTGCTCCCTGCACCAGAGCATGCTCTGTAAACTGGGAGATGGTGGTCCCCACCTTGAGAGTCAAAATGAGGATCAAAGGAACTGGACTTGGCTGGGTATGGTGACTCAAACCTATAATCCTAGTTACTTGGGAGACAGAGATCTGGAGGATCATGGTTCTAGCCGGCTCAGCCCCCCCCCCATAAAAAGTTCATAGGACTTCATCATGATCGATGGCTGGATTCAGGGACATGTCTGTCATAGCAGCAGAATCTTGTTTTGTGGGAGCACAAATAGGATTATAGTACAGGCAAGCTCCTGGCATCAGTGTGAGAGCTTGTCTAAAAGGGCTGACAGACTGGCTCAAATGGTAGGGCATCTAGAGAGTGAGGCCCTGAGTTCAAACCCAGTACCACCAGAAAGAGGAGGAATGAAAGAAAGGCGGGAGGGAGGAGAAAGAGCTATATTCTCTAAAGCCCCTGCCCCTGCTGAGCACCAGTGGCTCACTCTTGTGAGATCTGTGGATTGTGGTGTGACACCAAACCAGACAGTAGAGTCTGAGAGACTCTTACCTCCAGTTAACCACAAAAAAAGCCAGCAGTAGAAGTGTGGCTCAGGCGATAGAACACCAGTCTTGAGTGAAAAAGCTAAGGGATAGTGCCCAGGCCCTGAGTTGGAGCCTCGGCACTAGCACGCGTGCATGCACACACACACACACACACACACACACACATATCACCATCATCATAGCTGAGGTTGGGGATTTCGCTTAGTGGAAGAGTACTTCCCAGGTAAGTACTCAGCTCTGCAAAGAAAAAGGAAGAAAGAAGAAAGCACTTGACCGCAGGCCCGCCTGCAAGAGAGAGGCTGCGTGGCTGGAGTCCCCGGGAGCTGGGCCGGCCCTGGGCAGGGACGTCCCCTCTAAACTCCTCGTCTGTAGCTGTCAGGGGGCATGCAGCCCCGACCAGGGCCCATGACCATTTCCAGTGATGTCTGCTGGAACGTGGCAACAAGTAGCGTGCAGGGCCAGGCTAATGGCGGCCCTGGGGTGGCTAAAGAAGCAAATAGGCCGCACGTGCTTGGCCCCTGCAGGCTCACTCCGTGTTCTTCCCCAGAGTCCCAGCGGCAGAGTCAAGGGCGTCTTGAAGGGGAGCCCCAAGACAAGCCAGCAACCAAAGAGGGCACTGTGCCTCCTGCCACTGCCCGACCACCAGCCTCCCAGGAGCCTCCAGAGCTCAGCGGCCACACAGTGAGTAGGTCCCGGTGGCCGTGGCCCTGGTGCTTGCCATCGCAAGTGTTCTGTGTGTTTGCTTGCTGCTGTGTGACCGAGCCCGCCTCACCCACCCACCCAGGACATAGGCGCATGCAGTGGGTGCCGGCTCCTACCAAGCAGCCCAGCGCTACTCTGATCCCGAAAGAAAAGGGCAGCCAATTCACTGGCTCTGGGCTAGCCGGAGTGTGTCCTCCGGAAGTCTCCCGGGGCCATTGTATGGGGTGTGGAGGCACAGAACAGTTGGACAGCCCGGTCCAGGGCAGCATATGGCATTCGCATGGCTGCCCCAGCCTCTGGGCACACATCCAGGGGCGGTTCCATGGCTAGCGGCATCTGGGCCCTTTCTACAGCCTGGCCACGTGGCCCCTGGTCTTGCATCACAGTGAAAGAGAACTGGGCTCAGCAGGGCTGAGGCGCGGTGCGCTGTGTGTTCTGGGCCGGCTGTGTGAGCAGCAGGCTTTCTCCTTCGAGGCTTCCGGGCCAGAGCACCCACTGTGGGGTTGCTGCAGCAATGTTGGGGTGAAGCAGCTATGGAGGGCCCCCAGGAGTGTCCTCTCCACAGGCAGGGCTTCCCAGGGACCCAGGGCCTGCCCTGGGCTGGTCACCCCCACACATCAGCTCTTTTTTCCCCCTGTGGGACCGCTCTCTGCTCAGGAAGCCGCCCACTGCCCTGGCTTCTCCCAGGGTGCTTTTCAGCATGACCTGCTGGGGCATTCTGGGCAGGCTCCTTCCTCCCTTGAGCTGGAGGCCAGCCGGCAGGCACACACGTGGTTGTGGGGCCAGGAGGAAGGGCTGGCCGGCCCTAAGCTTTTCTTGTCATTCCAGCGAAGCACAGGGATTGCCCCAAAGTTACAAAATAGAGGAGGACGGGACAGGACAGGACAGGAGTATCTTGGGGTTTCCTGTAGCCCAAGCAAGCAAGTGAGCAAGTAGCTTCCGACACTGCTGGGGGTCACACACATGGAGAAACAGGCAGACTTGGGTCATTTGTCCTGACGCGGGTGCACACCGGGGATCTGGCGTCTGTGGCCCTGTGCCACAAGGCAAGGAAAGAGAGATGAGCTACAAGGTCCCTGCCTGAGACCCAGGACCATCACCCAGGCTTCTCAGGGGTGATAAAGCTTGGGGGTCCTGTTCCTGTGTCACTAGACCCTGTTCTGCTCCCATGGCTGTCCTGAAGGCTGGGAGGGCGTCTGGTGGACCAGGTCTCCAGCTCTGTGCTGGCCTGGGCTCCGCGACAAGCCTGTGTCTGGGACACAATGATGTGGACCAGCTGCAGCCCGCAGCCGTACCCTCGAGGGCTTGGAAACATCTCCGGGCTGGCCATCCTCCCGTGAGCCCAGCTCCTCAGGCTCATGCCTGCTGCCCATGGAGATGCTCTGGAGCCCAGCAGGCTCTCAGCACTGACCTTGACCCAGAAGGGGCCTCGCCACCATGCGGAGGCTGTGATGGGTGGCCTCATGCTGCACTGGCATTGTGTCTCAGGAAGGAAGAACAGAGGTGCCTAGAGCCTGGCAGCAGGTGTGTGTGTGGCCTGCGGGGGCCCAGGCTCGGGTGGGGGCACCCTATACACATGGGTGCTGCTCCACAAAATGAGAAGTGAGTCTCACCCAGAAACCTGCCCGAGCCTCTGCGGACAGGCAGGTGCCTCCCCAGCCCCCGCCCCCACGAGCCCGGTCATGAGCCCCACAGCAGCCACTCTGTGGGGCCCAGGCTCTGCCCGGGAGGCACCCAGGCAGGAAAGGCCCAGAACCCTGTCTCCTGCTTGGCCACTGGCTTCAGACACCCCATATGGGCCTTGAGGCTGTTCCTGGGGATGGGGGCGGGGCGGGGGGTGCCGTGGAGTGTTGTGAGCAGAACTGGGCACCCTAGGCAGAGCTGCTGGGCGGACAGTCACGTCTCCCTCTGCCCTGCCTTGTAGGCCCCACTCTGAGCAACAGGCGACCCCGCCCCAGACAACGTGGGAGGCAGATGACCACCCACAGCCAAGAGGGGAGGACACCCCCGAGGCCAGCAGCCCGCAGGTGAAGAGTGCCAAGCAGGCCAGCCAAGGTAGGTAGTGGGAGTGGCAGGGCCAGCCAAGCACCAGGCCATCCGTCACTTGTCCGTGGGCCTCAGCGCCCACTGCGTGATCAGACAGCCCTCCCTTCCGCCCGCCATGCCAGCTGTGTGGTGTGGACCCCTGGGCCTCCCTGTCTCCACCTGGGTGAACAGCGGGCCTTCCAGAAGGACAGTCCTCCCAGGCACTGCCTCTGAGAACAGGGCCTGGGCACCAGCCGGGAGCCACGCAGACAGGCTCTGCTGCCTGGGCGAAGGCTCTTGGCGGGTGCAGCCACCGCTTGGCCAGGCCCTGGCTGCCAGTCACCTGCAGGCCTGACGCTGTTGCCAGGCAGGGCCGGGCACACAGACCAGCCAGACCGCAGCACCTGGCCGCACCGGCTTCTGCCAAGGCGGAAGGAGGATTAGGCCCAGCCTGTCCTTGGACAGAAGCCAGGAGCACCTCGATAGGAACATGACGGGGTTAGAGTGCAGGGACCGACGTGGCCCAGGCTGCCAGGTAGCCCACAGGGCTGGCCCGTTTGCCGGCTGTCCCGTGGGGGAATTGGTGAGGAACGTGGTCACGTCAGCCTGAGGGCCCCATCCTGCCTGTTCTCCCTGACCTGTCTCCCCTCTGAACAGCGACAGCGTGGGGTTGGGAGATGGGCGCCTTTCCTGAGGTTGCATGACAGAGGTCCACAAACTGGGTGGTTTAAGCAAAGATGCCTGCTCTCTGGAGGGCCAGCACTCCCCGAGGCTCCAGAGGGGCCTTCCCGCCGCGGCCTGTTCTGACGGCTCGGGGTCCCTCTGTCCTGGCGGCCTGCTCTGATGGCTCAGGGGTCCCTCTGTCCTCGCGTGGCTGTCTTTGCTCCTCTGTGTCTACCTCTTTACCTCATTTAGCTTTTTGAGCTGAAGGCTGGCTCTGTACCACTTACACACTTTTTTTTTTTTTTTTTTTTTTTTTTTGCTGGTTAATTGGAGATTCAGAGTCTTTCAGATCTGTTTGCTCAGGCTAGCATCAAACAGGGATTCTCAGATCTCAGCCTCTTGAGTAACTAAGGAGAACAGGCATGAGCCACTGTGTAAAGCTCCTCGCCTTCTTTTCTTTCTATTCTTGTTTATCATTTGGTGCCAGTCCTGGGGCTTGAACTCAGGGCCTGGGCACTGTCTCTGAGCTTTTGTGCTCAAGGCTAGTGCTCTAGCCCTCAGCCATAGCATCATTTCTGGATTTTTGGTAGTAACTTAGAGATAAGAGTCTCATGGACTTCTGCTTTGAACCGTGATCCTCAGATATCAGTTTCTTGAGTATCTAGGATTACAGACGTGAGCCACTGATGCCTGGCTTCTCACCTCTTTTAAGAGCCCAGTTGGGGCTGGGAAGGTGGCTCAGTGGTAGAGTGCTTGCCTTGCACACATGAGGCCCTGGGTTCCATTCCTCAGCACCACCTAAGCAGAAAAAGCCGGGAGTGGCGCTGTGGCTCAAGTGGTAGAGTGCTAGCCTTGAGCTGAAGAGCTGAGGGACAGCACCCAGGCCCAGAGTTCAGGCCCCACAACTGACCAAAAAATAAAAATAAAAATGAGAGCCCAAGTTGATGGATTTAGAGCCAACCTAATTCCACAACTAACTCATCTAGAGATCCTGGTCGTGATCGGAGCTGCCAGGATCTGTTTTCCGGTCCCCAGGTCTGTGGACGCATCTTCTGCAGGATCATTCAGACAGGGTGTCTGCCTTAGGCAAGCCTGCACGAGGGAGCCTCCCATGCTCAGCCTCAGGAGTCATTCCTCAGCCAGCCCTGCCCTGACAGACACTGACCACCACCCTGCTGCCCAGCCTTGCTGTCCATTCACTTCCCCTTCCACCCACCAGGGTCTTGTCTCATAGCAGTGGGCTGGACTTAGAGAAGCCACGGCAGGCAGATAGACGTGGCATGTGGGTAGTGAATTGCAGGCATCTCTGCGGCCCAGCTCACGGGACTCCTCTGGCCCCGGTGTGAACACTGGGCAGTCTTAGAGCCCCAGAACAGCCTGGCACACTTTGGGAGCACAGAGTGAAGCCTCTAAGACTCTGGCATCTGTGGATTAGGGAATCCGAAGACATTCCAGAAGGGACAAAGGACAGATGGGGCCTCAGAAGTGGGACCCTGGGGTGCATGGAGCTCTGGGGTCTGCAGAGGGAGGGGTGAGTGAACAGCTGCACTGATGCTCCCCAGCCAGAGGTGACTCCAGGTCTGGGGACCCCACAGGCTGGCTGGTGCCTGTGACTCTGGGTCATGTCTTCCAGCGCGGGAGGAGCAGCCTCGCGTCCCTCTGCACTCAAGTTCTCCGGACGTTGGACAGCTGCCAGGCCCGGACTTTCCCGTATGCAAGCCCCCAGCGAGCACTCGCCCCTAGCCTTGCCTGAGTGCGCCCACCTCCCATCGTGCCCGCCTGCAGCCTGGTCTTCCTGCAGATCCCGGACACCCTGGACCCTGCTCCCCTCACCCCTGCTCTGGCACTGTCCCTCCAGGCACGCCGCCTGACATTTTCCCTGTCTTGTCACTGCAGGCCATCCAGGCAGCAGGGAGTCCCCCAGCCCAGCTCAGGCCACAGGAGGCCAAGGACCTGCCCCCAGGTAAGCCCCCTGGAGACAGCCCGTGGGCCCCCCCAGTGAGGACCTGGCCAGCAGCGTCCCCACCGTCTGGAAGATCCCGTCCAAGTCTGGTACCCAGCCACCAGGCAAGAACAGGGAGGCCCCCGAGGACAGCCGGAGACACTGAGCCCTGGTGGCCCCCCGCCCTGACCGCAGACCCCTTCACAGCCAGAAGAATGGCTGGCTCCGTTTGCTGTGAGAGGTGACACGGCCACTCATCTAGAGAAATTAAAATTTATAACGTTTGAATTGCTTTACTCACAACTTGGTCTATCTGGAACATATGTATGTATATATATATATTTTTTTTAAGTAGTACTGGGGCCTTCTGCCTGCTAGGTAGGCACTCTACCAGTTAAACCATGCCTTTTTGTTTCTGCTTGAACTTGTTTTTGCCTGGGGCAGCTTCTGTTTCTTGGATAGCTGGGACCACACTCATTTGCCTGGGGTTAGTGAGGTGGGAGGGTCTCACAGACTCCCCTCTCCCTCCCCCCCCACCCCCCCCACCAAGGAACAGCCTGAGTGGAACTGTGATCCTCCCAACACCTCTCCCCCACCCCCACCCCCACCCCATGTAGCTGGGATACATGCATGGCCCACATGCCCACCCTTTATCTGGAATGCATTTTCTAAATGTTTGGAAATCAGCTTTGCTGGAAGAGTCTTCCTTAACACAAGGAAGGTTTTGCAGGAATCAAGTACTTCACTCCCTGTGATCCAAGGCTCAGATCTGCAGTGGATGGAGGAGCCCCGCTCATAGCTCTGGGAGCCGATAGGTGGCAGCTGGCTGGCAATGAGGGCTGCATAGTTCAGTCTTGGAGACCCCTGTGGAGACCCCATCCCCAGCTCGCAGCCTTGGGTTCGGAAGCTCCCCCAGTCTCCACGGGCGGGAAGGAAGGACACTTCACTGGCCGGCTTCCCAGATGGGCACAGGCGGCTGCCGCCACAGACAGCCTAGTCCGTCCAGCGTGGGAGAGTGAGCACCTGCTCCTGCACCGAGGAGGCCCGGACTGGGAGGAGCTCCCCGGTGGGCAGGCGCATTTCCGTGACCTCCCTTCCTGCGTCCTCCGATGTTTGGCCTGAAGTCTCTTTGCTGTCCATGCCCACGTGTGCTGGCCATCACGTGCCGAGGACCAGCCAGGGCCTACACCCCCCTCGGACCCTTGTGGACTGTTGAAGTGAGCATGCTCATGACACTCACCCTGTAGATGAGGTTGACTGAAACCTGAGACTCTGGAGCAATGGACCCTGGTCCCAGAGCTTGTTAATGACGGGTATGGGACCTGTCCAGGGGTCATCTGACCCAGCACTGGCTGTTTTTGCTTACAGGCTCTCCATGGTAACATCCATCCTGGTCCTTCCTGAGAGCCCTCGGCACCTCCACCAATACCAGCATGTGGACGAGAGCTTTAGCATGGAGCTCTGGTGGCCTTGGGGCTCGGGTCCCAGCCCCCAGCCAGGAGCTCAGATGTGGGGTGGTAGTGTACCACGAGGAGGCTCTGAGGCCTCTTTGTTCCTGCTTTGCTGAGGGGACACCCTAGCTGTGCTGTGGGTGACCTGGCCATATCTGATCCTCCCCTTCCTGGTCTACCAGGTCCTCCAGCTGTGTCTGAAGTGGTCAGTAAGGAAAGGACAGGGAAAGAGGCAGGTCCAAGGAGAGTTCCGCCACCTGCAAGAGGGTCGCCAGATTAGAGACGTGGGTCTTCATGTTGAAGGTGCTTTTCTTAGGTGCTTCTTACAGGGTTTTCCTCTCACCATCCAACACAGTCATCTTAGGAGCAGATAACCACGTGCTTTACCTCCCCAAACTAACCGTGTGCCAAGCAAGTCTTGTGTCCATTTTGAATCCTCAGACTTCTTCCAGGTAGCTCTGGAGTTCCCGAAGGCTGCTTCCTGGGCCTCCGGCCTTTGTCTGTGTCGGCCAGCGTTGACAGCCCCTTTGCCTCGCAGGAGACCCCGCCACCAAGCCCTGCCCCTCCTCAGCGGATGGCTATGCTAGAGGCTTCCATGGACAGAGCAGAGAGGGACCTCATGGTCCCCAGGAAGCCAGTGTGAGTCCACAGCGGTGGCAGGGGGTCCCTGAGGACCCTCCCTGGGGCTCATGTGGTTCTGAGGGGTGCTGGTTCTTTGGGCTTCACCTGGGTTCAGCACCTGGACAGAGATGGTCTTTTCTGTGGCGGAGGAGGGTCTGCAGAGGGCTATGTACACAGCCCACAGCTCTATTTCGGGAGATTATGTATGTGTGTGTTTGCTCAAGGCTGTCATTCTACCACTTGAGCCATACATCCACTTCAGGGATTTTTTGCTGGTGATTGGAGGTAGAGTCTCACAGACTTTCCATGCTGGCTGTGATCCTCTAGACCTCAGCTTCCTGAATAGCTAGGATTCCCTGGTGAGCCTCCAGCACCCAGCAGGAGATGGTCTCGGCTCCTCCGTGATGGTCCTGGGAGGCACCGGGGTGCGATGCCCGGCTGAGGGCATGGCCAGCCCGCAGCAGCCCACCCCATGTGTCATTTTAACTCTGTGTTTCCAGCAGGTAGCGGAAGCGGTGGATGTTGCCAGAAGCCCTCGGGGGGACACCCAGGAAAGACAGAGCTGGCAGTCAGGGAAGCAGAGGTGTGGGACCTGGAAGGGTGGGGCCTGAGGCACAAGACCCCCCACCCCTCCCTGCTGAGACCCTTCCCTCCTTTGTCTGGGCCCCTTGTGTACCCTGCTTCCTGAGTTTGACACCCTCCTGCCCCTTGTACCACTTTGCAAACAAAGTGTGGGGGGGCACCCTGCCATGGAGCACCACCTCCTGATCCCGCTGGGAGGGACTGTCCCCATCTGTACCAGACTAGGGGGGGGGGTGTAAAGGAGGGGGGAGGGGGAGGGCGAAGGGGAAGGGGAGGGACCTTGGAAGGGGCCCTGAGGTCAGACACCTACCAAAGGCAGCAGCTCTGGGCCTGTGTGCGGCTGGTCAGCCAGATGGTACGGGTGACGGGCAGGGCCGTGTGAGGTCGTAGATGCCCTGCGGTTCCTGACTGAGAGCCCTGGTGTGTGGCTGGGGGCAGGCTCCCTTACACGGTGCCCCTCACACGGTATCTACCTCTGTGCTTGCAGGGTGGAGGCCTGGCAGCAGGAAGACCCCAGCACCCCTTCCTTCTGCGGAAAAGCCACCCCGCCCGCTGCCTGCCCAGGTGATGCGCTCACTGCTCAGGACCTTCCAGGGCTCACTCGGCGACTGTCACGTCCCCATTTAAGGGTCATTCCAGGCCAGGTGCTAAGTCAGAGGCAGGACATAGGCCAGCCTTCCTACCTCTGGGAGCCAGGTGGGAGGCGAAAGCCACAGCCCCATTCTGGGAGAGCCACCCACTGGCTGGAGTCAGAGGCCAACTGCACTAGCGTCTCTGCCCTCCTCCTGCCTCTGTTGGGGTCTTTCTGCTTTAGAGGCACTGGGCGTGGGGGCAGTGGGGTGAGGCTGGAGGGCCAGAGGCCCAGGCTGCCTGAGGGGGGGTCTGCAGTGCCAGGTGTACCAGCAATGCCCCGAACTGCCCTGTGTCTGCAGCTCCTGCAGCCTCAGAAGAGGAGGCGCCACCCGCCGCCCCGGGCCCAGGCAGCCTCCTGCCCGAGCTTGCTGCTGCCTTGGATCTGCCCTCTCCCTCCTCCTCTGTGGGTTCTGCCAGTAGCCTGAGCTGTTCGTCTCTCCAGGAGTTTGAGAAGGTCACAGCCACCCGGGTCCAGCTTTCTGACAGCTCCCCCTCACCGGCCAGCGTGGGGGCTGAGGTCAGCCCAGGCGCAGGCTCCAGTGGCTCTGGAGAGTTCTTTGCTCTGGACTCCCAGGAGTTTGGCTGGCCTTTGTCCTCTGGTCTCCACCAGGAGCATCCTCCTCCAGGTGCTGCTCCTGGAGACAAGGGACAGGTGTCCTGGCAGAGGGCCGAGGGCAGGGGCGTCGGGTCCCCGTGCAGCTCTGCTGAGGAAGCGGCTGAGGTGGAAGGTCCAGGGCCCGAGTGCCACCTCCTCCGTGCAGGCCGGCCTCCGCCTTCCCCAAGGTCAGGGTCAGAGCTGTCGGAGGTCTCCAGCAGGATCTGGGAGGAGGACAGTGACGGGAAGCCAGCAGGACCCAGCCCTGGGGCTGAGCTGGCATCAGGAAGCCCCCATCCCACAGACAGCTCCTCCAGCCCTGAAAACAGTGGAGAGCCCCATGTGGCTTGCTCCTCCCCAGGCCTTGGGGGTGGACAGGAAGCTTCCAGAACCAGCAAGAGCCTGACCAGTAGATCGCATATGGAGAAAACCAAGCAGGCAAGCCCTGAGGCCCAACCCCCTTCCACTAGTGACTTAGAGCTGTCACGGTCCTGTCCCTCGGGGACCTCCACATGGCAAGGGGAGGGAGGCCTTGGGGCAGAGGCCACTCTTCCCCCGGCCTCCCTTGGCCACAGCGAGGGGTTCCTGCATGCTGGCCTGTGCCTGCCCACTGACAGCACGCCCCTGCGGGCCTTGCCTGAGCCCCAGGTCCCCACAACTCTACTGGCCCCTCCTGAGGCCACCCCAGCAGTCCAGGCACCTGGGTGGGGGGGCGGCGGTGGCCCCCTTGTCCTGGAGAAAGCCGGTCCCCCGGGTGCCAGTGGCTTCCTGCCTGAGATCCTGTCTCCTGTGGATGAGCAGCTGTCCTACGGCAGCGGGGACCTCCCGTCCTCCGCCCACATCCCTGCGCTGCCTCCCAGCCCCGCAGCAAAGAGTGACGTGGAGGGGACCATCAGCTCAGACTTCCCCTCCCCGCCAGAGGAGGCCACGTTTCCCAGCTCCCTGGCCGACCTGGAGGAGGACAGCAACAGCGCCGCGGACGGCTTGCCCTCCTCCTCCTCCCAGGAGGCTCTGGAGGAGGCCCTGGCCTTGGGGCCCCAGGAAGCTGAGTTCTGCCTTGGTGGTCAACTGAGCGGGTCTGGCTCCCTAACAGGGAGTCCGGCTGCGCACAGCCAGGGGTCTGAGCCCGTGCACTGGCCCGCACCTCCTTTGAGCGAGGATAGAGGCAGTACCTGTGGGGGGGCCCCAAGGCCACCAGCGAAGTCCCCGACAGCGTTCCGGATGGCTTGTGGGGGGAGGGAGGGTCTGGCAAGGCCGTTGGTGGCTAACCCCGAGGGGGAGCCCCAGCTCACAGGCACGCAATCTAGCACCCAGCGTGAGCCCCAGCTTTCTGTTCCGGACTTGGGACACAATGCTGGTTCAACCCTGGACAGGGCCTTGGGAAATGTGGGCAAGTCCAAGAAAGGGGTACAGTGTTTTGAGGGGGCCAAGCACCAGCATGGGTCAGGGGACCTCTTAGATAGAAGGGCCCCTGAGTCCCTACACCCCTGGCCTGCAGCCCCTCCCCCAGGCCCCGTGCTGCTGGTGGCCGAGGGCCAGGTTGGGTCCCTGCAGCATGCCGGTGAGGATGGTGAGGGAGGCCTGAGCCACCGGGCCGACGACCAGCCCAGGCTCTGGGGTTTCCTGGGCAGAGACAGAGACACTGACCCTGCCTCAGGCACAGAGAGGGTAATAGACCTGGTGTCCACCCAGCTCAGCAGGAGGATTCTGTGTGTCTCCCTGGCTGCAATTTCAGGGCTAAACCCCCAGGACAGTGCCTAGGGGCATGTTCTGTGCCAACAGGGACTCACCCCTGAGAGGCGTTGTGTGTGAGGTGAGGACCTTGGGCGTCGCAGGGTGGGCAGGTCCTGCTGAATGGCCCTCTGCAGCCAGCTGTACAGGATGGTCATCTGACTCCTTCAAACCACTGTAGAGGCTTTGTGGTTCCTCTCACCATCAGAGAGCTGCTTTGTCTTTAAGCATCTCAGCTGACAGCACCTTAGAGCTCGTACGAGAAGCCAGCTTAGAGTCCTCGGGATGGACCATGCTTTGTATAACCAGTTTTCTGGCTGGCTTGCTTTAAGAATCTCAGGAAAACTCATCAAAAAGCAGGAAATGGAGCTCTGGCTCAAGAGGTAGAGCACTAGCCTTGAGCACAGAGCTCAGGGACAGCACCCAGACCCTGAGTTCAAACCCTAAGTCTGGCACAAAAGCAAAAAGCATCCCAATGTGATGTAGCTTGTTCCAGAAGCCAGCCCACAGTCCTCTGAATGGACCACACTTGGTAGCGCCTGTTTCGGTAGTCTTGTGATTTCTGTTCTGAATTGTATCTTGTATGCTGGGGAACATGACTTCTAAGCAAGCCCCTGCAATCCTTTGTGACCCAGGGAGCAGCCTTCAGTTTGCCTTCTGATTCCAAGGCAGCTAAGATTTCCTGAGATGAGGACTACATACACGCCTGGACCTTTTAGAGGCTTTGTATTGTGTCCCAAAGTGGTATGTGTGCATGTATGCGTATATGTATTGTATGTATATATACACATGTACATGAGTATGTTATGTGTGCATATATCATCTGTCATTCATCTGTATCTAGCTTTCATTGATCATCAATCATTTACCATCTATCCAATTGGCTTATTTTTTAAAGCAATTTGTTTATTTAAATCACTAAAAAGGGGGCTGGGAAGTTGGCTCAGTGGTAGAGCGCTTGCCTTGCCTGCCTGAGGCCCTAGGTTTGATTCCTCAGCACCACATAAGCAAAAAGAAAAAAGCCAGCAGTGGCGCTGTGGCTCAAGTGGTAGAGCGCTGGCCTTGAGTTGAAGAGCTGAGGGACAGCGCCCAGGCCCAGAGTTCAGGCCCCACAACTGGACCCAAAAAAAGAAAAAGAAAAAAGAAAAAAAATCACTAAAAAGTAAGTTCATGAATAATTTGTACCAGTGGCATCAACTTATATTAAAAAGGCAGGATAAATACACAGTTTAGCAGCTGAAAAAGATACATTAAAAATCCTCTTGAAAACATAGTTTGGTTTTATGTATCAAATTTAAAATCTAAAACCCACTTGAATAAATATTTTAAAATATGAAGGTAATTGTCTTCAGGGTTGGGAAGGTGGCTCAGTGGTAGAGTGCTTGCCATGCATGCATGAGGCCCTGGGTTCGATTCCTCAGCACCACATAAGCAAAAAGAAAAAAGCCAGAAGTGGCGCTGTGGCTCAAGTGGTAGAGCGCTAGCCTTGAGCTGAAGAGCTGAGGGACAGCGCCCAGGCCCAGAGTTCAGGCCCCACAACCAGACCCCCCCCAAAAAAAATTGTCTTCAGAAAATTATTTTTGTTTTTTGTTTTTGTTTTTGGTTGTGGGGCCTGAACTCTGGGCCTGGGTGCTGTCCTTCAGCTCTTCAGCTCAAGGCTAGGGCTCTACCACTTGAGCCAAAGCACCACTTTTGACTTTTTCTGCTTATATGGTACTGAGAAATCAAACCCAGGGCCTCATGCATGTGAGACAAGCACTCTACCACTCAGCCACCCTTCCAGACCCTTCTCTGCTTTTTTATACTACTATATTTCCCAAAGTTTCCATGGATATATTACACTTAGTTATTGTGTGTGTGCCAGTCCTGGGACTTGAACTCAGGGCTTGGGCACTGTCCCTGAGCTTTTTGAAAAAGTCAAGACTGGTACTCTACCACTTTTTTGTTGTTGTTGTTGTTGTTTCTTTGATAATGCATTGGAGATAAGGAGACTCACACAGTTTCTTACCCAGGCTGGCTTTGAACCATGATCCTCAGATCTCAGCCTCCTGAGTAGCTAGGATTACAGATGTGAGCTACTGGTGCCCGGCACAGTTTACTTCTTGAACTAGAAGGTCTCCACGTGAGTGGGGAGTCCGGACCAATGGGCAGCATGCTAGCCTCAGAGACAGAGCCCCGCGCTGAGCCTTGCAGGTCTCAGCAATCCCCAGCTGTAAGTCAGGTGCTCCTCCATCTTTGCATGTGGCTCCCGTGGACACATTTCCATGCACCCATGGTTTCAGTCAGAGACTTCTCCAAAGCACAGCTGGCAGAGCTCCAAGGTGTGCCAGCTGACAGGACACAGCTATCATCCCTTGTCCCCATTGCTGTGTTGAGAGATCCCAGGCCCCCAGAACACTGTTTAGCCCCTGAGCAAGAGTCCCTCCCTGGCTGGCCCTCAACCCTGGTGAGCTCTAGGAGGCCCAAGGCCAGCAGGCCAACCTCCCAGGCAGTACTCATGCCCCAGATGGACACTTCCATTGAAGAGATGCCAACTAGGATCACTCCTCTGCCTTTGCCTGCCGCATCCTCAGACCACCCCAGAGTGCCTAAGACGTCTGGTCCTGCACCAGTGAGGGGGCCTGCTCCTTCTCTGGGCACATTATTTCAAAACACACTTTGAGCTACAGCTTTCCTATTGATTCCCTTCTAGTTTCTGAACAAATTAGTCAGTAATTTCTTTTTACTTTTTTCTATTTACTGCCAACCTTCTTGGATTTATGCGGCCATATGAGAGGAATTATGTATTTTATACACACATACTTGGCACTGCAATAAATCTCCCCCAGAGAAACCCTTCAGCTTTGCCTCAGATTCCACAGTGCCTGTCTGGTTGCCTGCCGACGGCTCCATCCAGTATCGGAGCTGGCGTGAAGCGGGACCAGGTCTCCCCAGAGCTTTCCCCGGGGGTCAAGTCACCCTAGTCACTTTGGACTTAGATTGTGCCTGCCTGCTTCTGATCCTCATTAACTGCGTGGGACAATAAACCTCAACACCAGCCTCAGGAGAAGTCATTCTCATAGAAAAAAAAACACACACACCACAAAACCTTATTTCTCAAATCTTGTGATCAGTCTCTGTCAGCATCTTGCTTGAACCACTTTCCTCCTGCACAAAATGCCCACGAACATGATTCCAGCTACTACATGCCAAATCAGGGCACAAATTCCATGGGTCCCTTGGATTTTCTACCCTGCAGAGTCTCAACATCCACTTGCACAATACACACAAAGGCCACCAGGCTGTTCAGGAAGCACGCAGCGGGGAAGACCCAAGTCTGTCCTGACCTGGCTTCCACACCCTGCCCCTCACCAGCACTGTTCCTCTGCCTGGGCCACTTGGCCGCCTCTCCACTCCTCCACCCAGAGGCCTCCCTGACCACCGTGCAGCACAGCCTCCCAGCAGGCCGGCTCCCTGCCCTGCACCACTGGCAGCCCTTCTTCGGGGGGTCTCTCCATCTGTACATGCCGGGCTCTGAGTAACACCTACCAGCACAAAAATACTTTTCAAGTTGGGCGCCGGAGGCTCACACCTGCAACCCCAGCTGCTAAGGGAGCTGAGTTCTGAGGATCGCAGTTCAAAGCCAGCCAGGTCAGGAAAGCAAGTCTATGAAACCCTTTCCTCCTATTAAACATCAGGAAGTGGAGCTGTGGGTCAAGTGCTCAAGGCTTGAGAGAAAAAGCTCAGAGACGGAGCCCAGGCCCTGGGCTCAAGCCCTGGGACTGGCCCGACACAAGCGAGGGCTTTCCTCTAACAAAGTTCAAAGGTGACACACACAATGAAGAAAGCAGGTCAGTGACTGCACTGGTGTACAGGTCAGCCGCGGCCGCTGCAGGCTACGTCAGGTCTCACGCGTGCACCCTGATGCGTGTGGAAATCAGTCCTAAAATGCCACACAGCCGCGTCTCCCGTGCAGTTAGACAGCCCCGAGAGCCGCGTGGAACCTTCTTTTCCAGGAGGCTTCTGAGTGGCAGCGTCCCAAGCCCTGCCAACAGCGACGTGGGCTTCAGTGCATCCTTTCTAACTGCGTCCGGTTCGCAGTTTAAAAAACACCTGCAGCCTGGGCCACGCGAGCCGCGCCCCCCACCCCGGGCTGCGAGCGCAGGGGGCGGGGCGGGGCGAGGGGCGGGGCCTGGACGTCACGCCCGGGGCGCGGGGACGTGCCCAGGGGCGGGGCCTGGACGTCACTCCTGGGACTCGGGGGCGAGATGGGGGGGGAGAGCGGGGCGGAGCCGAGCGTGATCAGGAGCGCGGAGAGCGAGCGCACGGGGCGGGGCCCGGTTCAAGAGGCGGAGCCTGCGCGCGCGGCCACGTGAGGGCGGTTGCCAGGGTGAAAGGTCGGCGCGCCGGCGCCACTCCCAACATGGCGGCGGCCGGGGCAGCGGCGCGCCGCCCGGGAGCCGGAGCGCGGCGCCCGGCCCCGCCTCGGGCCGCGCCGCTGCCGCGAGTGTTGGTGCTGCTGGCGGCGGTGGCGGGGCCGGGCCCGGGCGGCGCGGCGCGGCTGTACCACGCGGGCGAGGACGCCGTGTGGGTGCTGGACAGCGGCAGCGTGCGCGGCGCCACGGCCAACAGCTCGGCCGCGTGGCTGGTGCAGTTCTACTCCTCGTGGTGCGGCCACTGCATCGGCTACGCGCCCACCTGGCGGGCGCTGGCCGCGGACGTGCGAGGTGAGGGCGCCCGCGGGGAGCCGGGGCCGCGCCGCGCGTCCCGCTCCGAGGACCCCCAGCGCCCCCCGAGTGAGACCCCGGCCCGCCGCCGCGGCCTCGAAGCTGCGGCCCCCGGAGCCGCCGCGGGGCGGCCGGGAGCCCGGGGTCGCGCGGCGGCAGCGCCGCGGTGTTCCTCGGTAGCCGGCGGCGCCCTCGGAGACGCCGCCCGCCGCTCCCGGGAAAGCCGAGTGGTGTGGCTGCGGTGGTCGGTCGTGGGGCCTGAACTCCGGGCCCGGGCGCTGTCCCTCAGCCCTTCCGCTCGAGGCGAGCGCTCCACCTCCGGAGCACAGCGCCACTTGTGCGTCGGTGGTGCTGAGGAATCGAACGCGGGGAAAGCGGACTGGAGTAGCCGCGCAGAGCTGCTCCCCGCGTGGCTGAGGTTTGGCAGTCTGGCTCGCCACTGTCCGGCAACCCTCTAATTACAGATCTCACTGGGCAGGAGCTGCAGCAAATTGTTACTCTTCCTTCAGCACCTTTGTTTTTAGGCCTTTTTTGCCCAACGCCGGTGTGGTGGTGTTGTTGTTTTCTTTTTCATATTTACAAAGAAACTTCTTTCCAAGTGTGCAGTTGCAAGTGACCGACTCTTTAAAACGTATCCTCTTGTTATTGTTGTAGGGTCTTGCTGTGTGGCTGTAGCTGGCTGGTCTTGAACTCTCAATCCTCATCTCCTATCTTATGGAATCACAAATGCGTGCCGATTCTAATGTATATTTTGGAGCTCAAGTTTTCTTAGGTCCTCGGTGAGCACTACGTAGAAATGAGACCAGAAGCGGGAAGGGACAAAATTGCTAGTAGGTTTGCTTTCTGTTTATCCTTTGAACTCAGGGCCTCGGTTTGCTAGACACGCTATCTTCCACTTGAGCCACACTCCAAGATCCCCCTACTGCCCCTACCCTTTTTTGGAAAAAAAAAAAAAAAAAGATTCAGTAATAACAATATAAGAATTTTTCTGTTCTTACTGTTGTTCACGAGGAGAAACACAGATAGGAAAACAAAGCTGTAGGTAATCCTGGCAGGACTTTGATCACTATATTTGTTGTCCTGGTTTTGGCTTCAGTTTAGTGTAAAAGTCATAACCCAGATTCAAGCTGGTCTGTGTGTACCAGCCTTTAGAGAAGTCTGAAAGTTGGCCGGTCACGTCTGAAATGAGACAGTAAAAACTCTTAAGGACCTAGTGCTGTGATTAACTTAACTAAAGGAGGATTCCTTAAATGGGCTGACATCTGCCAAGTCAAGACCAGATGGTGGGGCCTGAGACTGAATCTAAAGGTGGCTGAAAGTGAGACCCTCTGGTCTGACGTGACAGACAGGCGCGGTGCGAGGAGGGTGGTCTGGGCTACCCAGCCACAACGTGCCCAGAACTAACCTGGTGGCAAGGCTGTGTGAGTCAGGATGTAGCCCTTAGCACTGAGAGTACAGCCCCATTAGAGCCCCAGGATTCTAGGGCTGGGGATGTGGTGGATTCTAGGGCTGGGGATGTGGTAGAAATGTACCTTGCCGGCCCTTGCCTAGGCCTGCAGGGTAGAGCCTGGCATCCTGTCAGCCTAAGTCTCAGGTTGGAGATCACAGAATCAAGAGTCACTCCAAAGGCACAGGAGGGCATGGTATGCCCCCTCTACTGTGATGTCATCCACACGGGAGTCTTTGGAGACTTTCATAGTGAAAGGCCATCGCCTCTTGCCCTTTGCCTCCTAGGAGATTGATTGTCCTTGGAACCCTTTGTGTACCTCTCTGTAGACTGGACCGCAGTGGCACCATCCTCCTGCCCACTTCATGCCTGGTGCCATGCTCTTTCCCCTCCGGGGCCGCCCAGCAGGGAGGGGTGCCCACCACCCTTGGTGACAGGGTTCAGTTTGTGTGCAGTGTGAACAGCACCTGTGACTCCCTCTCCCCCATCCTGCCATGTCTAGGGCTGGCTCTGCTCCCCAGAAGGAGGTTGCCTTCCATGGGGAATCTGAGTGAGCAGAAGATCTGTGCCTACCTACTCCTCCCCATCACCTAACTGGAGGGAGCAGAGTGGGGAGGGGTGGCCTGCAGAGGGCGGGCCAACCCCAGCCCAACACCTTCTTCTTTCTTCTTTTTTTTTTTTTTTGTCAGTCATGGGCCTTGAACTCTGGGCTTGGGCGCTGTCCCTCAGCTCTTCAGCTCAAGGCCAGCGCTCTACCACTTGAGCCACAGCACCACTTCCGGTTTTCTAGTGGTTTATTGGAGATAAGAGTCTCAGGGAGTTTCCTGCCCAGGCTGGCTTTGAACCGTGATCCTCAGATCTCAGCCTCCTGAGTAGCTGGATTACAGGCGTGAGCCACTGACGCCCGGCCAACACCTTCTTCTCATAGCATAGGTCACCTCTGCTCTCTCAGAAATCTAGAGTGAACATTCTCTAGCTCTTCACTGGCCTTTTCAAGTTTGAGGAAATAATTATTTTTTCTTTTTAGAAGATGGCTTAGCATTAAAAAGATCTATTGTTTGATGGTGCCAAGGGCCAATCCAGTATTTATGTGGACCTGGTGAAGGCCTGTCACTTGTAAGAACTGAACAAAACAGGCTCTGTTGCTGGAAGTGGTTTGGACTGGGCTCTCATGGTGGCACACTCTGATGCTTGTACTTGTTTTCCTTGGACCAAGTGGTCATGGCAGCTCTCTCTGATGCTTGTGCTTGACCTCTTGGCACTAGAAGCTCTCTGCAGAGACCAGAGAGGATGGGTGCAGGCACTGAAGGTGAGTGTGTATCTTCTGGGGTTTGGACCTCGCCTCCCTTCTCTCCTCACTTGTGGGAGAGCAGGGCACTGGGGGAGGCAGGACAGACCGGTCAATGAGGAGCTCGGTGGGCAGCACACAGCCCGGACGGCTTTTAGAGCTATCCTGCCAGAGGGGCAACACTCTCACGTTCCAGTCCCGCCCACTTACAGTGGCTCTGTGTCCCTGGAGGACAGTGTGAGGCGTGGGTAGAAAGTGCTAGACAGGAAGATGGGCGCAGGCCACACTGCCGTGGGTCCGGAACAATCTGCCCATTACTGTGGTCAGCGTCATGGCCTTCCTGTGTGCCGAGAACAGTGGCTTCTTAGAAATTAGACTACTTGGAGCTTCCGCAGGGCCTGTTACTTGTTTGCTGGAGGGGGTGTAGAGCAGGATCTAGGAGGTAGGCGGTGAGTGTGGGTGCTGCAGAACTCATGCCCTGGGGCCTGCCGGTGCTCACCTGGACTCTGGAGCAGGTGAGACAGGCTGGACGGACAGGTAGAGCCAGGAACTCCTGTGGGCCCAGAAATGCCCAGCACAGCCCATGCTGTCAGGGCCATGTGGCTATTTCACAGTTGCCCGAGGCTGAGTGCCAGCTGGCCTCAGGGAGGGGCCTTCCTGAGGAGGCAGCAGACTGAGGCCACGTCTGCTCCTGTTGTCACGCAGGGATGTTTTGATAAGCAAGGCCTTCTAGACTGTGCAGAAGACGGTCAACCTGCACAGCAAGTGTGGCCTTAGGGCTCTGTTGGGCACCAGGCCAGCTCCTCGGAGCTTGCTTTCTTGTCCCCTGTGAGATGCATCAACATTTAACTAAGACAGCGTTAACATCATCATTAAGCACTCTTGAACTTGGAGGGCCTCATCTGTTTTTGGTTTAACTGAACCAAATACTGAAAATGGAGACCATTGAGACCCAGGCCCATTTCTTGGGGTGGGAACAGAGCATCGAGATTGCCATCCCAGCCTTGGGCAACTGGCAGGCTCTGTGTGCTGGGCCCTGCTTGTGGACACGTGGCTTTGTTCCTGCGAGCACCCTTGTGGCCGGAACTTGGAGCTGATCCTCGAGGACCATTGTCCAGCTGGGAATGGCCTGCACACAGAGGAAATGCTCTCAGGATCTGAGATAGGAATTGGTGATGCTGACATTTACCAAATTCTTCTTGAGGGTAAGAGCCACAATGGAGTATATAGTTCTTCAGGTAGGGCCCCCGAGTTACAGTTAAACTACAGGAGGTTGGATTTATCTTCACTGTGGCCTTCTTCTAGAACTGATTGATGCTTAACCTTGTATCAGACTTCCAGACTTGGTCTTTAGAATATGACAGGTAGATGGTAAAGGCTTAATCCTATTAGGTTCAGCAATGTAATTACTTGGCAAATAAATTGAAAAATAACTTGTAGGTCACTCACTGTGTTCAGAGCCTAATTATTTCACAAGTACTTCTAAGCCTGTAGTGCCAGAGTGGTCCAGCTCTTGAGCCAGAAGTGAGAGGTCACGGGGGAAGTGAGAGGTCACGGGCAGTTGGGTCCCCCTGCTCCCTTTGAAGCCCAGCCAGGCCGCCAGGGAGGACTTCCTGACTCCCAGCTGGCACCCTTTGGCACCACTGTTTAGGGAGATCCCCCCTCCTCCCCAGGCAGTGAAAGCAAGCAATTTGCTTTCTGTTTCAGAGCTTCGCCCTGCGCAGCCTGACAGGTGGGAGGGGCCGAGGAGAAAGGTCTGGTTGAAAGAGGTCTAAGCCCCCGAAGCCAGCCCTTTTCAGTGTCCTGCATTTTGTGTGGCAAAATAGGCGGTGTGTCTTTTGTGTGCCATGAATACCATCCATCTGCCGGGTCTCACGACTGGCTTCTTCAGTGACTGCAGCCCAAGCAACTGACAGCCTCCCGTCTGCTGCAGCCATCCCAATGCACAGGCGCGGCTGGCTTTCAGACAAAGGCCTTGGGGGGCCCAGCACGCCCCTTCCCTGGGACGCCCCTGCTGGATGCCAGCCATTTATCCTGGGGTGGCTCTGCAGGGGACTTGTTGCGTCCCTGGACTCTCGTGAAGCAGGCAGCTGGGCTCACCTCCGGTGGAACTGGACTTTCCTCTCTGCCAGCGTGTTTGCGCTTGCAGGTGGCCCGTGGGTGCCGTCCCAGTTCTCACAGCCATATCGACGTGTGAAACAGAGAGGTCTCCCTCCTCTAGAGGCAAGAGGATGAGGAGAAACAGGGTAGCTGGTGGGAAGAGACTGGGTTGGCACAGGCGGTGAGGGAGACCTGGTATGGCGTCTTAAGATTTACAGTGAGCTGGGGAAACAGGCAGGGCTGGTCCAGAGGACCTGGGAGGTTCCCTGTGGCCGGGGTGGGGCCTGGCAAGAGCACCCTTGTTCCTGACAGATGGGAAGCCAGAGAACAGGGAGAGCTGGTCTCTGTGCGGCTGCCGGCGGCTTGCCCACCCTCGTGGAGCGGGGAGGTGGCAGGGTCAGCGTTCCATCATGGCAGGGGTGCTGACAGGCCTCTAGGACAAGAAAGAGGTACATGTGCAGCTTTCTCAGGCCAGTGAAGAGGTTTGGGGTCAGCTTCAGGTCTGCAAGTTTCCAGTAAACAGAACCAAGACAGTATAGGAGGAGAATGTGGAAATTCCTGGTGCTCAGAATGAGCCATGGGGACTGCCGCCAGGGTAGGGTGGTGGGCGTGGGAAAGGGGTCCACCCACAGTGCTGCCCAGATTTGGTGCACCCCTTGCTGCAGTCAAGTGGCTTAGGTGCATTCTGTTTCTGTGTTCTCTGCCATCTGCCGCTAATTGGATGAGAGTATTAACTGTCCTTCCTCAGTTCTGTGTAATTTGAGACCCTGGGAATATGGGAACGGGTGATCCAGGGGTCACTGTGATTTTTTTTTTTCCCCATGCATTTAAAGTGGCTTTGGCATACCAGTTGGTTTCACGTAGCCCACATAAGTGGGAACAGTGTTTGTTTACCCTTTCTTGTTTACCCTTAGTTAAAGAGGAAGGTATGACTCAGAAAACTGGAAGTGGCGCTGTGGCTCAAGTGGTAGAGCGCTTGCCTTGAGCTGAAGAGCTCAGGGACAGTGCCCAGGCCCAGAGTTCAAGCCCCACGACCAATAAAAAAAAAAAAAAAAAAAGAGGAAGGTATGTATTGTAGGCAAGTATGGTCTTTTAAGAGGAAGAATGAATTGTGACCTCCCACCTGCCATTGTGGGTTTTTTGCCTGTCCAACCACCATGACTAGCATTCAGAGAAAACTTCCTTAGAAGACTGTCTCACCTGGATGTTGAAGAGTCTGTGGAAATAGACCACAACACAGGAACCTAGCCCCATGCACGTTTATGGAGAGCGGGAGAAGGTGCAGCACAGGTGTGTGGTCCTCTGCCAGGTGTGGGCAGGTGGGCAATCACAGCATGACCTCCCTCCATCAGGACAGCAACACTGGGGTCCTGGCTTAAAGGAATGAGTGTGAAGGAGTGTGTGATTTGCTGTGGCAGTGGCCATGTGTTCATAAGGAGCCCTTGCATTTAGAGGTGAATCAGGTAGATGTGGGTATCTGAGATCTTCTGGATGTTTCTAGGAGGGAGGGATTTGGTTGTGTTACTTACATGTTAGAAATTCTCTATAATAAAAATTTTAAGCCAGACACTAGTTCACACCTATAATCCTACCTCCTCAGGACACTGATATCTGAAGATCATTGTCCATAACCATTGAGGGCAGAAAAACTTACACCTGTTATTCTAGCTGCTTGAGAGTCCAAGATCTGAGGATCATGGTTCAAAGCCATCCAAGACAAGAATATTTGCAAAACTCCATCCCCAAATAACCAGCAAAAAAGCTGGACTAGAGGCATGGCTCAGTTGGGTAAAGTGCTAGCTATGAGTGAGAAAGCTAAGAGAGTGCACTGGTATTGGCATAGAAATATTTTTAAAAAACAAAACTTTAAAGATAGAAGGAAGTGCTGTGTGCTGCTGCTTTACCGCTGTGGCAGAAGCATCCCTGGGCCCGTGGGAGCACCTGGGATGGTGACTGAACTATGCTAACAGTTCAGTGCGGTCACTGTCCAGACCTGAAAGACCACAGTCACACACAGTGGAGCCACCTGCTCCATTGGAGGTGTCCTAGCCCATCTGACCCCTCTGCAAATGCTGCTTGGTGTCCCTGTGAACAGCTGGCCACTGGCTGCTGACAGCCACTGTGCCCTCTGCATTTCCAAACCATCAGACTGTCTAATTAGAAGACTGCAGCAAGGTACGCTGCTGAGTGATTTGCAAGCACGTCAGAAATCAGTTTGCTCTGTTATCAGCGGTAGAAGACCCATCTGGCCAGGTGCTGGTGGCTTATGCCTGTAATCTAAGCTACTCAGAAGACAGAGAAATGCAAAGGATGGAGATTCAAAGCCAGACCAAGTAGGAAGTTCACTAGACTCCATCTCCAAAATAATCGGCATAGAGCTAGGTTGGAGGTGTGGATCACATGGTAGAGTTCCAGCCAAGCAAACCAACAGCAGGCACAAGCTTGAAGTCCTGAGTTCAAACCATGGTACTGGCACATACATTGAGCTTTGACTGAAATGTTACTCTTCCATCCTGACCCAGAGTGCTGCAATGCCAGTGTGGAGCATGTGGCCCAGTTCATGAAGGCAGCCGATGCCACCGAGGGTAGGGGAGCTTGCCGTTGGGCCCTCGGGGGAGCTGGAGTGTGGCTGCCCCACTGAAGGTCTCACTCCTGCCTTGCAGACTGGGCCACTGCCATCCGAGTCGCAGCTCTGGATTGTGCAGAAGACAAGAACCAGGAAG
Source organism: Dipodomys merriami (assembly GCF_024711535.1). Taxonomy (NCBI): domain Eukaryota; kingdom Metazoa; phylum Chordata; class Mammalia; order Rodentia; family Heteromyidae; genus Dipodomys; species Dipodomys merriami. The sequence continues at coordinate 48,777,642 of NW_027202382.1, read as the reverse complement.
TGTGCCGAGCCTACGACATCCACTTCTACCCCACCTTCAGGGTAAGCCGCAGCTCTGTGAGCTGGGGTGGCCCGACGCCGCAGGGAGGTGGGAAAAGCTGAATGTACCACATTTGTAGCGCTGACACTGTCCATGTTTCTGGCTTTCGTGAAGCATGGTAGAAATTTATTTTATGTTCTCAGCAGGTCACCTCCTGGGTCACAGAAGTCTGAGTGACTTACTTAGTCCCAGAGGCCTGTGATGGAGGTGGGTCTGTCCATCGGTGAAGTACACTGTCCCCACTTGGACGCAGAGTCCCTGCCCCCCACAACCTGCACCTGGGGTGAGGGGTGGGTTGAATCCTGGGTCTGCAAGTCAGCCCAGTGTAGCAGTACCTGTTTCTTCCACTAGGGGGCAGAGGCATATCCTGTGACCCCTTTGAAGGTCCACTGCATGTCACCCCTCCCTGTGCAGGGATGTATAGCCACAGAGCTTGCGCACAAACACATCTCTGTGATATAGGCACCTCCGAAGCATGCAGTGCCTTTGAGGTCACTTCTACAGAGCCTATGCCCCAGTTCCTGAAGCCCTTGCAGTTCCTTGCTGTGCCATGAAGTGTTCTGGTAGAATCCCAACCCCATGTGTACGGCCTGGGCGCTCTCACCCTGTCTCCAGCCTGCTGCACCGTGCAGGCCCGTGCTCACTGACCTGGCAGGCCTGGGCTGCTTCCTATTTTATTTTGCTTTTAACTTCAGGTCATAGCGTGCTGGTTGCAAACTACTGAGCTTTCCTTTTTCCACTTAACTATGATTTTTCCAAGACTAACTCCTGGTTTTGGGTGTTCTGTGGACCGCTAGATTTGTCTGCTCATTCGCCCCTATTGTGTGGTGACCCTGCTGCGGGGTATTGGACTCTCCCTGTTTGTTTGTTTTTTAAATAATTTTTATTGAGATTAGGTGAGATTTTATTAATTACATAAATCTCACAGTATTGTGAGAGAGTGATACTTAAAGTCACAAACACACATTATAACCTTCACAAGGCAAATTGTCATTATCCTGCTCCATAATGTTTGTGAATTCTATGAGCTTTGACAATACAATTATTTCTCCCTGGCTTTCGCCACCTTGAACAGCACTGCTGTGAGCGCTTTGCACCTGGGACAGGCTCCCCGTGATGGCCTGGGAAGCAGTAGCTGGGCCAGGGGATCCCAGGGATGTGGAGGACAGACCCGGTGGGCCGGCCTGTCCCAGAGTGCCTCATGTCTACCTGTGGGATAGGTGCAGCACGAGGCGCACTGTGGGTCATCTGTATTTCCCTGGTGACTTGTGGCCAGCATGTCTTTGTGGCCATATGGGTCTCTGTTTTCAGATGCATGCTTGTGCCATTTGCCGGTGCTTGTCTTGGCCATTTGTACTTCACTTGCCGGTGTACAGAAGTCCTTTGGTGAAGAGGGTCCTTAATATAGTCTGAATCCTTTTCATCTTCTTAGAGGTGCTAGTAGGTGACTCATTCTCCCTATAAATTCTGTCTTGTCATGGCTGCCCATTTGGCCTCATATTTGATACCAAGAATCAAGGAACGTGTTGTCTTTTATGATTCAGCCCTGTCGTGTTTGGCTTCTAGTCCTGTTGGGTTAGAAATGTGTGAACCAGAACTCTGACGAAGTTTAGCCTTGCTCACTGGGGAACCCTGGGGTACAGAGGGACTTGACATGAGCCCTGGGAAAGAGGGCTCTCACCCTTGTGAAGTATTCAATGTATGCACAGCTCGCCACTCCAAGGCCATTTCTTATTTGTTGTGTGTGCTTCTTCCTCCCTCCAGTACTTTAAAGCGTTTACAAAGGATTTTACAACTGGAGAAAGTTTTAAAGGTAAGGACCATGCATTCCGTTAGACTCTTGTGGTTGGGCTCATAAACGTGTTAGTTAGAAGAAGGGCCCTGCCACTCACCATCAGCACGCAGCACAAGCTGTCAGCCTTTCTGTGAGGAATTCAACCTTAACAGTGTTGATGAGAATTGCTTTTTGTATTTGGCCTTTCTTGGAAAATGTAGCAATACATTTTTAACTTTTTTTTGGGGGGGGGTCGGTCGTGGGGCTTGAACTCTGGGCCTGGGTGCTGTCCCTTAGCTCTTCAGCTCAAGGCAAGCACTTTGCCACTTGAGTTACAGCGCCACTTCCAAGTTTTCTGGTGGTTCATTGGAGATAAAGATTTTCACATGGGGCTGGGAAGGTGGCTCAGTGGTAGAGCGCTTGCCTTGCATGCTCAAAGCCCTGGGTTCAATTCCTCAGCACCACATAAGCAAAAAGAAAAAGCCTGCAGTGGCGCTGTGGCTCAAGTGGTAGAGCGCTAGCCTTGAGCTGAAGAGCTGAGGGACAGCGCCCAGGCCCAGAGTTCAGGCCCCATGACCGGACCCAAAAAAAAAAAAAAAAAAAAAAGAGTTTCACAGACTTTCCTGTCCTGGTTGGCTTTGAACCACGATCCTCAGATCTCAGCCTCCTGAGTAGCTAGGATTACAGGTGTGAGCCACCAGTGCCTAGCTAGCTATCGGGTTCTTAACGGGTGAGTAGCACCCACATGAAAGCCCGGAGTGCCCGGCCCCATGGGGCATCATCTGGGAGACACCTGCCGTGTCTGGCATCCAGAGTCTGCCTGTGTTAGCAGTCGTGTTTGTGAGACTCATCACAGGAGCCGTATCCTCATAAACTTGACCTGTTGCATCTGCATGGTGAATCCGCACTGTCCAACCAATGCCCTGCCCATCTGCGTAGGGATACTTGCCAGGGTTACTGTGAATGGTGCTGCTGCCCACTGTGCTGGCCTCGGCTCTGGGGTGGGCAGACGTGCACAGACAAAGCTGTGATCAAGGCTTGCTTCTGCAGGACATGACAGGGAGCTGCAGACAGTCAGACACACGATGATTGACTTCCTGCAGAACCACACAGAAGGCACCCGGCCTCCAGCCTGCCCACCTCTTGACCCAATTCAGTGAGTAGTTCCATTACAGAGGTGGCATGGGGGCTGGGGTTAGTGCCACTCAGCGAGCAGGAGGCCCTCTTTACTCCCAGCACCAAAAATGTAAAAAGTTGTGAGTGACATGGGTATCAGTGTGTAGTGACAGCCTGCTATGGTCAGGGACATTGAAATTTTTTTTTTTCTCTTTCCTGAAAGTCCCAGTGATGTCCCTTCCCTCTTGGACAGCCACGGTGGCCGATACGTGGCCATCATGTTTGAAAGCAATGGCTCCTATGTTGGACGAGAGGTACTGTATGGACATGGGCTCAGGGCTGGGCTGTTCCTGGGCTTAGGGCTAAGTCGGGTTCGTGGGCAGTAAGAATCACCGAGCATCATTGCTTGTGTTCCTCTCGAGTTCTCGTCAGTTACCAGGATCCTAGTTTATATTTTCAGCCAGTTTACTGGAATGAGGCTTTGAGGGCCGATGGTGTGGCTTCAGTGGTAGAGAACCTTCCTGCCAAACACAAGGCTCGAAAGTTAAACCCCAGTGCTGCAAGAGAAACAACAATGAAAGTGTTGTGTTTGAGGGTAGGCCCTGGCTGCCCCTCCCTTCAGCCATTTTTTTCCTCCCTCTGCACTGTCACCAAGCTCTTCTCTGGACTGGACACTGGACTCGACTTATTTGCCACATGCAGGATTCTGCCGATCCTTGTTTCTTCTGTGAGACATTCTGTGTTTCTGAAGCCTCTGATTTTACCAAGTATAAATAAAATCATGACCAGGCACCGGTGACTCACGTCTGTCATCCTAACTACTCACGAGGCTGAGATCTGAGATCTGTGGTTGAAAGCCAGCCTGGGCAAGAAAGTCCATGAGACTTTTATCTCCAGTTAAGCACCAGAACACCAGAAGTAGTGCTGTAGCTCAAAGTGGTAGAGCACTATCCTTGAGTCAAAAGAGCTCAGGGTCAGCGCGTAGGCTCTGAGTTCAAGCCCCATGACCAACAAAAAATAAAGATGCCACTCCTGAGACCCCTGTGCCATGGAGACTCGCTGCCGTGCCTGCAGCCTGAGCAGAGCTGGATGGGCATAAGTTACTTGGCTCAATGTGGCCCGAGGCCACCTGGGTCCCAGCTGGACTGACAGCTGTGTTGCTTCTGGAGACAGCCCGTCAGTGAGGGTACATGCCACCCAACTTGGTGGGAGAGCACACGTGGCTGTCAGGGTATAGCTGATAGGTGGTGAAGGTGCTACTTAATCAGTGTAAACTTTATAGGAGATGTGCTAGCTTTAAAGGTAAAGCAAAATTTCAGTTCTGTCATCTTTGGTCTGGAAACTTGCTAAGTGACCTTCTAGTTTCTGCCCATGGGTGTGCAACCCTTGAGTGGTGTAAGATGGACTAATAAAATGATAGTACAGGGGCTGGGAAGGTGGCTCAGTGGTAGAGCGCTCGCCTTGCATGCATGAGGCCCTGGGTTTGATTCCTCAGCACCACATAAGCAGAAAAAAAAAGCCGGAAGTGGTGCTGTGGCTCAAGTGGTAGAGTGCTAGCCTTGAGCTGAAGAGCTGAGGGACCGTGCCCAGGCCCAGAGTTCAGGCCCCATGACCAGACCAAAAAAATAAATAAATAAAATACAATAAAATGATAGTGCAGACTCTGGTCTCACTTGTAGCAAGGTGAAGGCTGAGTGATGAGTGACGCTGACTCATTGCCATGACTGTGGTGCTGTGGCACTTGTTACCCCACTGGGACAAAACTGCATGTCATGCCACCCAGCAGCCCACAGGCAGGAAGGCGTACCTGCTGTGCCACGAGGTTCACGTGGACAGTGCCCCTGGCAGAGCTCACCACCTGATGACCAGTACCTTTCTTTTTTTTTTTTTTTTTTTTTTTTTTTTTTTTTTTTCTTTTTTTTGGGTCCGGTCGTGGGGCCTGAACTCTGGGCCTGGGCGCTGTCCCTCAGCTCTTCAGCTCAAGGCTAGCGCTCTACCACTATGAGCCACAGCGCCACTTCCGGCTTTTTTCTTTTTGCTTATGTGGTGCTGAGGAATCGAACCCAGGGCCTCGAGCATGCAAGGCAAGCGCTCTACCACTGAGCCACCTTCCCAGCCCTGACCAGTACCTTTCATCACAGCCTTGCCTGTGAGGTGGAGGTCTTCCCGGTGAGGGTGACATGGTCTTTTCCTCTTCCAGGTGACCCTGGACTTGATCCCATATGAAAACATCATGGTGAGCAGGGCACTGGATGGGGACAAGGTGTTTCTGCAGTCACTGGGTGTTTCTTCAGTTCCTTCCTGTTACTTGATTTACCCAAATGGATCTCAAGGAGTAATTAATGTGTAAGCACTAGTTTGGCTTAAGGAATATTTTTTGTGTATGCCAGTCCTGGGACTTGAACTTGGGGCCTGGGTATTGTTCCTGAGCTTTTGTGTTCAAGGTTAGTGCTTTGCCACTTAAGCCACAGCTCCATTTCTGTTTTTTTTTTTGGGGGGGGGGGGAGGGATTTGTTATTGGTTTTTTTTGTGTGTGTGATTAATTGGAGATAAGAGTCTCATAGACAGCTGGATGATGGTGACTCAGGCCTATAATTCTAGCTACTGAGGAGGCTGAGATCAGAGGATTGCAGTTCAAAGCCAACCCAGGCAGGAAAGTCTGTGAAACTCTTATCTCCAATTACCCACCAGAAAACCAGAAGTGGTGCTGTGGCTCAAAGTGGTAGAGCCCTAGCCTTGAGCAGAAAAGCTCATGAACAGTTGAAGCCCCATAGCCAACAACAACAATAAGAAAGTCCTATGAAATGTTTGCTATGTTTGGTGGGATCTGAGGAAATCTGCTTTCCCCTTGGAAAGCAGGCTAAGTGCAGGGACGAAAATCTGAGGAAGCCCTGGACCTGGCCACGTTCCCTGTACTTGTCCTGGCCAGGCTCCTGGAATTCATTGTCTGGGTTGCATTTTCATGAGTTTCTAAACAAACCCAAATCCAGGAAGATGTCTCTTTTCTGAATCCTGGCTCCTGGCTGCTCTGTCTGTCCATTGGCTGTGAGCATGGGTGCCTGCTCTAAAATGAGAGGCAGGGTAGGCCCTGCCTCAGGAGAAGCGTACAGTGTGTTGACTCATACCTCACGGGCAGTGCTTTACCTAAGAGTGCTAATGAGAGCCGGGTGAGGCCCAGGGTTCTCTCCTCCAGGAGACAGAAGCCCTCATGTGCCCAGTCGTCCCATTTCTCCCCTCTTAGCCGCCCACCGCCCAGTTTAGTGCCTCTAGCCCCATAGGACAATGCCATGAGCATGAATGAACCTGCAAACAAGCAGATGGGGAAGCTTGGTGAGGCCCCGCTGTCTCAGGGGAGCCTGTGGCCTCCTGGCTGCTCCTTCTGTGGGAGGGCAGGATGAGGCCTGCTCTGCCTGCCCTGCCTGGGGCTGTCTTTGCCCCTGGCCTCTAGCGTGAAGGTCCCTGGTCGTCACAGACCTCCAGCGGGAGTGCAGTGGGTAAGAATACTGGATTCCCACATCCAGGTGCATCCCAGAGCCAGGGCACACCTCAGGCATCGCGCAGGGTTCCTGCCGCAGGGGCTTTTCCCCAGCACCTTCAAAGGTTTACAGGTCAGTGAGGATCCAGCATAGTTCCTTATGGAAAAAACAGTAGCCAAGGCCAGCTCCTCAGAGCGGAGGGGAGAGCTGGAAAAATCAAGACCAGTCCTAGACAAAAATGTCAGATCCTATTAGAAAACGGTGAAAGCAGAAGGGGCTGGGTGCATGGCTCAAGGGGTGGTGCACCTGCCTAGCTTGAGTTCAAACCCCAATCCAGTACTACCAAAACAGAAGTTGAGGGCAGCTGAGGAGGCGGGAGCTTGTCTCTCTCCACAGCTGCTGAGGAGGCGGGAGCTTGTCTCTCTCCACAGCTGCTGAGGAGGCGGGAGCTTGTCTCTCTCCACAGCTGCTGTTGGTTCTGAGGTGGCAGCACTGAAAGCGTGGTGTGCGCCCGCGACTCCGCCTCAGCGGCCCTGCTGCGGCCTCAGTGGAAATGGGGAGCTGCACCTGCTGGCTGCAAGTGGCACCCCCCCCAGAACCCTGCAGAGAGCCAAGAGGTGCCACTCCCAGGCTGAGCCCCCAGGCCTGGCTTCCAGATGCCTGCTCAGCTGGCAGATTGTAGGCATGTCGGCCAAGGCTCTTAGGCACGTTGAGATCACAGTTGGGATAAAGCTGATCTTAGCAGATGCTCAGACCAGCTTTACCCATGTCTTAAGATCCCGCCAAGCGCCCATGAATCTTCTTATGCCTCTGTAACTCGTCAGTGATCTGTGGATTCTTGTTCTTCTCAAGCGGGAGGACAGACCTTGAATCCAGCCATGGCCACCGTCCACTGCTGCCTCTGGCCCCTTTGTCTATCGGACATGAGCCCAGAGTGAATAGCTGTCTTGCAAATGGAGAGTACATCCATAATCATGGGCTAGCTGGTGTCTCACACCAGTAACCCTAGCTACTCTGGAGGCTGCGAGCTGAGGATCATGATTTGAAGACAGCCTGGGCAGAACATTATATGAGACTAGCTCCACTTAGCCAGCAGAAAAGCTGGTAGAAGACTAGCTCAGGGTGAAAAAGCTGAACAAGAAAAGCACGAGGCCCTGAGTTGAAGCCCCAGTACCGGTGCCGCATGCCACATACACGTGTGCCAGCACACAGCCCTAACCACGGTGTAGGGATGACCGCACAGTCGTGGTCTCTCACGGCCCCGAGGGGACAGCCCAGGGCAGCTTCTGGTGTGTGCAGACACCTCCACCTCCTTTCTTGCAGAGCAAAGCCTCTTCGGTCGTTTTTCTCCTCTTATTTGAAGTCATTGCCAGGTGTGAAGAAAAAATCTCTTTCCTTGCCTGAAAAACCAAACACAGAAGGACACTCAGAGGTGGTAGTTTGGAGAGAATTTGACAGGCACGTATGCGCTTGGGACAGGACGGGGGTGGGGGTGGGGGTGGGGGTGCCCGGGGGCGGTACCTGCCGGGAAGGACACTCAGACTCCCCTGGCACAGCGGGGTTTACAGATCTGACTTTCCCGTTGTCCATCTTAGGGCCAAGCTGTACATGGCAGACCTGGAATCCGGGCTGCACTATCTGCTGAGAGTGGAGCTGGCCAGCCACAGGTCCCTGGCTGGAGCGGAGCTGAAGACCCTCAGAGACTTCGTGACCATTGTGGCCAAGGTATGGGACAGCTGGGTGGCCAGGGGCTCTGTAGGAGGGAGCCCACCTTGGGTAGATATCCCACCTTCCTTCCAGTGGCTTCCTCCTGCATTGTGATTCCTCGGTCTGTTTCCTGGGTGCCTACTGTGTGCCTGAGGCAGGTAGAGATTTGGAGCTGAGAGGCTGGGGACACACTGAGCGTATTTGAAAGGCTGGACTCTGGCTGCCTGGAGAGGGGAGTGCACAGACCTCACACCCCAGATCAGGGAGCTTCAGGGGTTTTGAACTGGGGGCTGCATGGTGGCTTGAGAAACAGTGGGTGGCTTGTGTGGATGTGGCATTGAAGAGGTCCTGGGAGCTTACCACTTCCTACTACCCCACCAAAAATGTGTCTCAAACCAGGCTAAGGCCGCCAGGGGAGAGGAGTCAGGGTCCCAAGGAGCTTGGGTCCTCTAGTGCCTAGGTCAAGCTGTGGAGGATGCCTGAAGTCTTCCAGAAGCCGTGTGAGGAAATCCTTTCCAGGCATGGGGTGTGGAGCCCAGCCTTGGTGAGGGTGAAGGGGGACCTGACCAGGCTTTGGGGACCAAATACCACCAGCTTGTCAAAGGTACGCACTCCCCAGCCAGCCCGAGCCGGACAAGTGGCCCAGGGTGCTGAGCAGAGTGTTGTGCTGGAAGGTTCAGACAGCGCCGAGAGCGGGATCCCAGACCCAGGGGCAGAGGGCCAGGACGGTGCCAAGGCCCTGCGGGGGACAGCGGCTATTCCCAGGCCCAGGGGCAGAGGGCTGGGACGGTGCCAAGGCCCTTCAGGGGAACAGTGGCTGTTGACACAGCGCCTCCCGGCCAGCCAGGACACCTCCGCTGGGCTGGGTGCCTGATGTAGGGTTACCTGGTACTGAGGCACGTGGTATCAGCCTTAGGCTCCCACCAAGAACTTGTAGCCTCATGGTTCAGAATCAAGAGTGTGTTCTCTTCTGGGTCCAGATGTTATTTTGGCAGAGATGAGGGAAGGAGGCCATCCTGGTCCCTGAGCAAAAGCCCAGGCCTGCATGCTGTTGACCACAGCACCTCTTTGGCCTGACTGCAGCCCTGATGCCCTCTGAACTCTGGTACAGCCCACCCCAAGCCACCTCCCCTGACCCTGCTGCTGGGCCCAGGTCTGTGCAGTGGGCACAGGTATAACACCACTGCCACCAGCTCCAGGCTCCCCAGCTAGCTCAGGCCGGAGGGCGGCTCCACAGGGGTAGGAGTAGAGCACTACTCTAACCAGAGGGCTGGACCCCAGGGGGACCATTTCTGTTCAGCCATTTGGATAGCTACTTACAGTAGGATATAGGAAAGCAAAAGAAGTTGAATTTATATTTAAATAAACAATGCATTGTATGACATTTCAGACAAAGAAGCGAATACTGTTTTTTTGTTTTTAATTTTTTGGGTCTGGTCGTGGGGCCTGAACTCTGGGCCTGGGTGCTGTCCCTCAGCTCTTCAGCTCAAGGCTAGCGCTCTACCGCTTGAGCCACAGCGCCACTTCCAGCTTTTTTGTTTTTGCTTATGTGGTGCTGAGGAATCGAACCCAGGGCCTCAGGCATGCAAGGCACACGTTCTACCACTGAGCCATCTTCCCAGCCCCAGAAGGGAATACTGTTTAGAGAGACTTCTTTTATACCCATTGTGCTATTCAGAGTTGAGGCCATGCAAGCTGGCCCCATTTCTTTAAGAAAATGCCCCGCCTACCTGCCTAGCCTGACCTCGCTGCAGCTTCGCACTGGTGCCCTGTGTGTACAGTCGTCCTCCTCCCCCAGGTCGTGCGGCTCCGTGTTCCTTCCCTCCTGGCCTTTCTCCTTCCGGTCAGCCAAGGCCCAGGTAGAGGGCCTCATAGGTGATGGAACCCTGAGATCACAGCTGACCGTGAATGACCTTTCGAAAATTTACCCCAGGTATCTGAAAACAAATTCATTTCTGGTCAGTTTAGGAAAAGAACTGTTTTAGTGTTAAAATGTACTACTTCCAAGTTCCTTAAGCAGGAATGCTGCACAGGGCATCAATGCCTTTAGAAGGCCAGCAGCCCTTGACAGTCGGATACTGCCACATTCTGTGACTGGGTCTTCCACCCTGAAGTAGCCACCCGGTGTGTGAACAGGTAGAGAGGCAGAGATGGTGGGGCGCCAGTGGTTCATGCCAGTAATCCTAGCTACTCCAAAGGTGGAGATCATAGTTTGAAGCCAGCCCAGTCAGGAAAGACCATGACTCTCAGCTCCAATTAACCACTAAAAAGCTGGAAGTGGCACTGTGGCTCAAGTGGTAAAATACTAGCCTTGGGCACAAAAGCTCAAGGACAGGAAGTGGCGCTGTAGCTCAAGTGGTAGAGTGCTCGCCTTGAGTTGAAGAGCTGAGGGACAACGCCCAGGCCCAGAGTTCAAGCCCCACGACCGACAAAAAAAAAAAAAAAAAAGCTCAAGGACAGTGCTCAGGCAGGCCCACAGTTCAAGCTCCAGGGCCAGCAAAAAAAAAAAAAGGGAAAGGCATAGGTGGTCAAGATGCAGAGGACAAGCTGGAGAATGGGGTGGTGGTCACCATCTACCCTGTACCACCTGGGTCTCCCATCATAGCACCCTGGTTCTGAGAGCAGCCCCCTCTTAGTTCTCAATGGAGTCCCTTGGTGTGGGTCTTAGATTGGGTTCTTTGTGCTCTGCCACCTGGACCACAGCCCACTGAGGTCCCCTGGGGTTCTGGGGTGCACGAGTGCTCTGCAGCGTACTTAGGCTGTATCCTTCCTCACGCAGCTGTTCCCTGGCCGACCTCCTATCAGGAAGCTGTTGGAGATGCTGCAGGAGTGGCTGACCACCCTGCCTCTGGACAGGATCCCCTACAATGCCGTCCTTGACCTGGTCAACAACAAGATGCGGGTGAGTCCTAGACCCCTGTCCAGCACAGGCGCCCCTACAGGCTACAGAGCTTCACCTCTCACCCTCCGCCTAATGTGCATCTTCCTGCCTGCCTGCACTCAGGACCCGTGGTCTACAGGGGGAAAAAACCATACTTCCCTGCGCTGTCACCTTGGCCTTGACACTGCTGGCCTGGCATTGCCCTTGGGGCCCACAAGGCAGACTCCTGTCTTCTTTGGAGGGTGAGCAGGCCCAGTGCATTCGCAGGTCCGTTTCCTGGACAGCACCAGGTTACTCCCTTACCCCAGTGCATACCGGTGCAGGTCACACTGAAGGCTCCGGTTTAAAGGCTGGTAGCTACGGGCACACTGTGACAGCTGTCTTGTGGGGAGCAGCACTAGGGTTTGGGGAGTTGCCTTGGGTTTCTTGGGGGTCGTGGGGGTTGGCACAGGGTCTCTGTGGTCCTTCTGCCTCAGCTTCCCAAGTGTCAGGATTAGAGCTCTATCTACCACATCTGCCTTGGTCTGTTTTTGTTTCAACTTCACTAAGCTCTAATTTTTCCATACCTAGTGGTGATGTGTTTGGTGAGCATGGAAGGTTCCAGAGACCGTCCCTTGGATTACCCTGTATGGTCTCCCTCCTGCTGCCCGTCTCTGGCCCTGAGTTTGACAATAGTAAACCCCTCGCTGACTGTCAGCCACACCTCTGACTGAGCTAGTGTTCCAGACCTCTGGCCAGGGAATCTGCGCATCAGCACTGCCAGCTCTGTCTTATGGTAGCGTCTGAGACACAAACAGAGCTGGGTTCTCACCTTTATCTTTCTTGCACTTTCTCTCCAAACTTTGGGCCGCTGTGCTGTCCTGCAGCATGACACAGATGTGGTGGATGTGGTGCCCACAGAGCCCGCGCTCAGCAGCCCTCGGGAGGCAAGATAGGTCCTAGCACCCACCAGAGGAAATGGGCTGCATGAAGCCTGGGCGGTCGGGGTGCACTGGGCCCTCTGCTCTTGAGCCGCACTTTTGCCTCTGCAGAGTGTGCACACCATGCCACTTGAATTGTTTATGGGTAGCTCTTTGTGGTTCCTACATCAAAATGGATCCGGTGTAAAAAGAAGGGAGGGCCAGGCATCAGCAGCTCACACCTGTAATCCTAGCTACTCAGGAGCTCTGAGGATCTTGGTTTGAAACCAGCCCAGGCAGGAAAATCTGTGAGACTCCTATCTCCAATTCAGCCCCTCAAGCAAAAGAGCTAAGGGACAGTGCCCAGGCCCTGAGTTTAAGCCCCAGGACCAGCACCAAAAAAAGAGGAGGAGAGGAGGGGAAGGTGGGGCCTTTCATGCTTAATATTGTTTATCAAGACACAGATAGGCCTTCCTCTCCAGCCAGAGATTGAAAAAGAGCAGCTGTGGGCCGGGCTGACTGAGCAGTAGGCCCCTCTGTTCTCAGACTTTCTCAGTGCTTCACAGTTATCAGTCCCGAGCGTGCCACCTCACTAGGCTTAGAGGCCCAGATCTGTTGTGCACGTGAAAAGCTTAGTTTTGTTTTTGTTTTTGTTTTTAATTTTTATTTATTTTTTTTCTGGTATTGTCTTCACACTCTTGCTCAGCTTTTTCTACTCAGGGCCTAGAGCTTTTCAACTTGAGCCACACCTCCAGTCCCAGCTTTCTGCTAGTGAATTGGAGAAAAGAATCTAACAGATCAATGTGTCCTGGCTGGCTTCGAACCATAATCTTCAGATTTTAGTCTCATGAGTAGCTGGGATTATAGACCTGAGCGACAGCGCCTGGCCCAGTGAGGAGGTTTTGATGAATGACACTACCTACCCTCAGTGGTTGTCTTAAAATTTAACGGTTGTCTTATGTCCCTTGTTCTTCTTCCCCAGATATCCGGAATCTTTCTCACCAACCATGTAAAGTGGGTGGGATGCCAAGGCAGCAGACCTGAGCTGAGGGGTTACCCCTGCTCCCTCTGGAAGCTGTTCCACACCCTGACAGTGGAGGCCTCGACCCACCCAGAAGCACTGCTGGGCACAGGTACACCATCCCCTGACCAGCACAGCCCTGGCCAGCGTGGCACTAACCATTCAGTGCAGCTCACATGTCACAGGAAGCCCCTGGGAGGGCTTGTCTCACCGTCCACTACGTACCGCGCCACCCACGTGCCCACAGGCACGTAAGCGGGAGGGTGGGAGTGTTCTCTCAGAATATCCACAGAAGTGCCACCCCCCGTGGCTGTGGCTTCCACTCTCTTTAACTTACAAGCACACGCATTTACTTAGAAAAAAATAGATGGGTGAGACCTCCTCAGCTAGGTGTATCAGTTATCAATTGCTGCATAACAAATTCCCCCCAGTTGAGCAGCTTAAGCCATCCCAGCTTTATTTTCTGTGTTAGTTGGGTCAGAATCCAGGTGTGGCTTAACATGGGTGCTCTGCTTCAGGCTGAGGCTTGGGCCTCAGTGGACTGGGTGCAGAATGGTCTCTTCTTTATTCCTTTCCATGGGACCTGTCACCTGTGGCCAGCTTCATAAGAGCCAGCGGCTGGAGAAGCCCGGTGCTCACTGGCCAACCCTGGTTGGAAGCAAGTTGCTGGCCCACCCCGCTCCCAGGGGAAGGGCCTCGGCCAAATCTGAGGCTAAGAGGCGGCAGAGGTGGGAGCTCCACAGAAGGGTTTGATGGTGTTACAGAACATAAAGACAAATCACGTCTGCTTCCTTCTTCACAGGGCACTGGTGTGCGCTGGGTTTTGTGTCCCCGCCCCAGCAGGCCCAGGCAGCTGTGGCAGTAGACACGTGTCTGATGGCTGCTATGTTGAGTCTCTCGGGTCCGTGTGCGCCTACATTAAACCAAAGCCCAGTCCTTTGGCTTAGGAAGAGTGTCCTGCTGTCCAGAAGCACTGCAGACCCCTTGTTGCCTTTGCCACGGTGCAGAGTGCTGTGGTATACATCAGGGCCACCCTGTCCGCTCAGCACTCGGGGTCAGAGCAGTGTGCTGTAGACTAGGTTAGGTAGGTCGTTCCATGGGCTCCTTCCCACAGCTGTGGCCGTCTCTCACTCCCCCAGGCCAGTCCCAGCATCCTGCTGGCTGGCACCAGGGTGAGGAGGAGCTGGGCACTGAGGAGGTTGCTGGGCACCAGGTAGTGAGGAGGATGCTGGACGCAGGGTGAGGATGCTGGGCGCAGGGTGAGGAGGACGCTGGACACATCAGGAAACTTTCTGTCACACTCACCCCTCTGACCACATCCTGCTGGTATATACAGAACTCAGGGCTAGGAGATGGATGCTGCCTGTCTAAAGCACAAAGTCACATTGCAAAAATGACCTAGGTCAAAGGTCGTCTTTACCCTCTCTCCTCAGGGCAGTGAGGGTTACAGTTTCCCAGAGTCCAGCGGGGAAGGGTGGCTCTTAAACCTATACTCCCAAGAGAATCAGAAAAAGGGAGAAAAAAAGAGATCAAAGGGAACGCCTTGGGAATAATCAAGAGGAACTGAAATCAGAACGGGGTTCAACATGATTTAATGCACAGACCATCCAGGCCCATTCCTGAAAGCATGAGGCAGATCCCATCTGGGGGCTCTGGAGAGAAAGGTGGGGCCTGCCCCGGGGCCCCTGTGTGTGACTAAGGAGAGCTTGAAGGCAGTGCATGAGGGCCAGTGACAGGTCCTGGGACACTCCGTGCGGCACCAACAGCAAAGCTGGCTCAGAACCCTGTTCCAGCTGGTGAGAAGCTAGACTGTCCCACAGAGGCTCGGCGCTCCTCCCGTCGCCGTGAGCCCAGTGCTCTTCTGCCAGAGGAATTGGGTCAGACAGCACGGGATTAAGTCTTGGAGGTTTTCTTTCCTTATTGCACATTTAAGCCCCATCTCCTAAAGCGCCAGCCACGCATCCTAATCCTCCCCCAGGTAGAGGTTTAGGGTTCGTGTCCACTTTAAAGATTAGGCCCCGAGCAGGCGGCACAATGGCTCCTCGGGAAGAGAAGGGGATTACTGCCAGGCAGATGTCTGGAGACCTCCTCCTTGTGGACGAGGTCAGGCGGCCTGGTCACAGCCAGTGCCCTGCCTCACCCTGGCACCGCCTGCCGCCTGGAGGATGCTCATAGCCAGCCAGACTCCATGGTGTGCGGCCTCTCACCTTCTCTGAGGCATGGACCAGGAGTCTAGTGGTCAGTCCAGACCCAGGGCCTCTGGCTGACAGATACCTGGGCCTGCTGTGGACAGATGGCTTCACCGTCTTACAGAGAACAACCTGGTCACGCCACTGAGTTTTATTTTGTTTTGTTTTGTTTTTTTGCTTTGTTATGTTGTATTGTACCAGTCCTGGGGCTTGAATTCTGGTTCTTTCAGGGTTGTTTTGTTTTTGGTTTGTTGTACCAGTCCTAGGGCTTGAACCATGGGCCTGGGCGCTGTCCCTGAGCTCTTCAGCAAAAGGCTAGTGTTCTACCGCTTTGACCCACAGTGCCACTTTCAGTTTTCTGGGTGGCTAATTGGAGATAAGAATCTCTCCTGTGTGGGCTGTCTTTGAACCTCAATCCTTGGATCTCAGCCTCCTGAGTAGCTAGGATTATAGGTGTGAGCCAATGGCACCTGCCTCTTTTTGAAATTTTTATTTATTGTGGTACTGAAATTTAAAATCAGGGCTTCGTACTTGCTTGGTAAGTGCCCTACCCTAAGACACACCTCCAGTCATTTTTGCAGTGTTTTTGTTGGTTTGGTTTGGTTTGGTTTGATGCTGGTATTTGATACCAAGACTTGAGCTCTTTTGCTTGGCTTTTTGCTTACAGTTGGTATTCTACCACTTGAGCCATGCCTCCAGTCTGGCATTTTGCTAAATAATTGAACATAGGATCTCCTGGACTTTTCTGCCCAAGCTGGCTTTGAACCAAGGTCCTCTGATCTCAGCCTCCTGAGTAGCTAGGTTTATAAACGTGAGCCACAGGTGCCCTGCTTGTAAGGATTATTTTAGAGTCTTGATTCTTACCCAGGCACACACCTGAAGCAATCCTTTTGTAGCTTCCTGCCATAGCTGGGTTTGTAGCTAGGTCTTGCTGAACCCCCTGCCCCCCAGCTTCTTTGTGTTGAGATGGCATCCTTTGGACTGCTCTGCCTCATGGCCTGGCCCCTCCTGATCTCCGGAGGAAAGACAGGATGATGGGGTTGAGATGGGGTCTTACATGTACATTGCCGAGCCTCCTAGCTCATCCTCCCCGTTACCTAAGCTTGAACTCATCCTCCCCGTTACGCAGCTTGAACTCAAGGCCTGAGCTTTACCACTTGAGCCATAGCTCTGCTTCTTCCAGCTTTTTGGTGGTTAATTGGAGATAAGAGTCTTACGGACTTTGCTATCTGGGCTAGCTTTGAACCACGGTTCTCAGGGCTCTCAGCCTCCTGTGTAGCTAGGATTACAAGTTCCCAGATTTACTGGTGCCCAGCTTGACTTTCCCATTTTGAGTCTTTCTATGTAGCTTAGACTAGACTAGAACTCACTACGTAGCCCAGGCTGTCCTTGAACTCAAAATCCTCTTGTCTTAGTCTTCCATGTGCTGGGACTACACGTGTGTGCCACCAGCAGGTTGTTTGCTTTTCAAATCACCACCATTTGGAGGGGTTCCGCCGTTGTGAAGAGTGCAGTCTCCTGGGGACCGGCTGTCACTTCGGCCTCCTGAGGCACCCTGGCTGCTGCCCGCCCGCCTGGGAAAGTCACTCTTCCACAGCAAAGGGGCAGCGGATGACCTTGCTGCCCCGGCAGGGCCCACACCGCCTGCGGGTGCTGCTGTGGGTCAGGAGAGATCACGCACAGCTGGCAGGCCCTGAGGCCAAGGCAGAGGCAACCGTGAGCCTGGCCAAGGGGTGTTGACACGTCCCTTTTAAGGACCTGCGAGAGTCTGAATGTCTTGAGTGCTTGAGCTCAGTCGTAGTGCTCACCGGATCTCCATGCTGGTGGCAAGCTTCCTGTCTGGTATGGGTACTGTTGAGCCATGTGTAGGAACACTCTTGCACACCTGCTTGTGCTAGGGTGTCAGGGCTGTATGCACAGGCTGCTCTGTGGAGACACGGGCAGCATGTGAACACTGAGACTTGTCTCTGGAGAGCAGTGGCACAAGCTGGACTGGATGGCGGTGGGCTCCAGCGCCCTGGCTTTTTCCCCTGCAGGCCTTGAGGACGACCCGGGGGCTGTGCTGCAGACCGTGAGGAGGTACATCCACACTTTCTTTGGGTGCAGAGAGTGTGGCGAGCACTTTGAGGCAATGGCCAAAGAGTCTCTGGACACAGTGAAGACACTCGACCAAGCCGTCCTCTGGCTGTGGAGGAAGCACAACGCCGTCAACAGCCGCCTGGCAGGTGAGTGAGGCCGGCGCCCGGCCGCCGGGCGGGTGAGCGAGGCCGGCGCCCGAGCGGCCGCCGGGCGGGTGAGGGAAAGCTGGCCCTCAGCCTGGAGGTCTGGGGCCTGTGTGGGGAGGGCGGCGTGCTGTGTGGGCGCGTCTTGGCTTTTCCTGAGCTCCCAGGTGCTATGCGTGAATGGCTGGCCCTCCAGCTGGCCCTCACCCAGGCGGCTGTGACTTTCTGGTAGCCTACCACCCATATCCCCTGATTGTAATTGGGATATTGGAAAACTTGGAGTATAATTATTGATAAGGAATTTAATTTTTTTTAATCTATTCTTAGCTGGGTGCTAGTGGCTCACGCTTATAACCTAGCTACTCAGAAGGCTGAGCTCTGAGGATTGCAGTTTGAAGCCAGCCCGGGCAGGAAAGTCTGTGAGACTCTTACTGCCCCATAAACTCCCCCCCCCCCAAAAAAAAAAAAAGCTGAGTGCCAGTGGCTCACACCTATAATTCTAGCTACTTTGGAGGCTGAGATCTGAGGATTGCAGTTCAAAGCCAGCCCGGACAGGAAAGTCTATGAGACTTTATCTCCAATAGACTACTCAAAAAAAAAAAAAAAAAAGCCAGAAGTAGTGTTGGGTCTCAAGTGGTAGACACACCTTGAGCAAAAGGCTTAGGAACAGTACCTAGACCCAAAGTTCAAGCCCCAGGACTAGCAAAATAAAATAACACCCCCAAAAAATCAGAAGTTGAGCTGTGGCTCAAATGGTAGAGTGCTAATCTAGAGCAAAAATGCTCAGGGACAGTGTCCAGGCCCTGAGTTCAAGCCCTAGGACCACTACACACACACATGCACATACACACACACACATAGACTATAAGCCCAGCCTGTCTTTGGGGTTAGTCTGTAACCCCATAAGGTGGTTTTGTTTTTAAAAACTACGACATATGTGTTCTCTCAGAGTTAAGTAAATTCAAAGTATTCACAAATCAATGGCAGATTAAAATTAGGCTTAAGAATAATTCTACTGAGAAATAAATTTAATAAGGATGAATAGAAAATGCCCCTAAATGGTTGGTTTTCATTTAATCCACCGTATTATAAAACATGACAACTAAAGCACTAAAGAGAATTGGTTTTCCTTTGCGCTAAGAGCTGAGGGGCCTCATGGTGAGGGATTTCCTTGTCCCTGTCAGCTGCTGTCCCAGGCTGAGGTGTCCTCCCAGACGCCTCCCGCCCCGCCCCCGCCTCCCCAGAGCTGCTGCTGCCGCTGCGGCAGCCAGCTGGCTACCCAGCCTCGAGCGCCCACTTCACTGGGCTGCAGCAAGATGGGGCTGTGCGTGTCCATCCACGGGTGTGTGCCAAGCCTCCTCACCAGCCCCCAGGCCTGCCTCCAGCCTGTGGAGGGAGGGAGATCCGACCTGGCTCTCCTGCCAGAGAGTCAGGCCCCTGAGGACATGATAGCTCTCCGTGTCCACCGTGAGTTCATCCAGGTCATCCACTGGGCAGTGACCCCAGAGGACGCGGCTGGCCTCAGCCTCGTCCCCTCCTTACATGTGGCACCTAGCAAGCAAGTTAGGTAAAGGGGCCAAGCGTAGCCAGCATCCCCAGCACACACTTGAGAAACCTTGAGGGTGGTCAGCAGGCCAGGGCAGCTGTGGCAGCCAGAGGCACCGAGGGCCTAGGCCTGTGTGGTGGGAGCCTCTGTGCTCCGTGAACTGGTTCAGCAAAGGGGTCTGGAGCTGGACACTGGGGGGATGCCTGAGCACTGCCAGTAAGAGGACAGTGGCTCAGGGTGTGTGCTCCACGTAGCCCCGGCTGCACAGTGCCTCGGTTCACAGGGCACACCTCTGTCCGGTTCCTGGGCTGACCAACTTTCCGCGTAGCAGTCCTCAGTTAGAATTTTGGTGGGTTTTTTTTTTTTTGGGGGGGGGGGCCATTCCTGGGGCTTGAACTCAGCTTAGGTGCTGAACCTGAGCCTTTTTGTGTTCAAGGCAAGCGCTCTACCATTTGAATACAGCGCCACTTTTGGCTTTTTCTGAGTAGTTTATTGTAGGCAAGAGTGTCACGGACTTTCCCTCCCAGGCTGGCTTTGAACTGTGATCCTCAGATCTCAGCCTCCTGAGTAGCTAGGATGACAGGCGTGAGCCGCTGATGCCCGGCCTCAGTTTTGATCCAAGGAAGGAAGGGGTGGGTGTATCTGGTGAGCTGCAGAGTCCCCTCGGTGCCTGCAGGGTGCCTAAGCTGCCCGGTGGGTGGCCGCAGCCATCCGGAATGGGAGTGCTCCGATGGATTCCACTCCAGAAGCTGTCAGCAGGTGGCCGCGAGCACTCGCAGTGGTGTGGCAAGGCTGTGCCGCAGGGTGCTGCGTGCCGTTCACCAGAAACTGACCAGAGGAGCTGCAGGGAGCCCCGGGGAGGCGCCGTGGGCGTACTGCTGTGAGCCTGGAGCTGGAAACAGCCGTGGGGGAGCCCACTCACCTCCTGGAGGGAGCAGGTGGTGGAGTGGAGCTGCCTCTGCCTGTCTTGGTCCTGGGTTATGAGTGTGTCCCTGCGGGGCCCTGGCAGGGGGGCAGGGGCCTCCTGGCAGCCAGAGTGGCCTGGGCCTTGAGTGCCTGGGAATGGTAGCATAGACAGGTGAGCATTTCCCGTGGAGGGCAGGAGCTGGGTGGGTGGCAGCAGGTGCAGTCAGGTGAGTGGCAGGTGTGCCAAGCATGCAGGCCTTGGAGTGTAGACACGGGTGACCGGGGGAAGGGGACCTGCATGGGGGGCCCAGCGGGGGGGGGGCTGTGCTGCTCAGGCCAGGGAGCACAGAGACATCTGGCCCCGCTGCACAGAGATGGGAGCAGCAGCCGGGAGGCTGCATGGGTGGGAGGCCAGGTGTGCCCCGGACTGGAAGGCCTTCCTCACCATGCCGCCCCTTCCCTCCCTCCTAGGCCATCTGAGTGAGGACCCCAAGTTCCCAAAGGTGCCGTGGCCCACCCCAGAGCTCTGCCCAGCCTGCCACGAGGAGATTAAGGGCCTGGACAGCTGGAACGAGGGCCACGTGCTCCTGTTCCTGAAGCGGCACTACGGCCGTGACAATCTTGTGGACACGTATGCTGCAGACCTGGGCGATGGCGGTGACGGGGCAACCGCGGGCAGGGCCCAGGCGGAGGGTGGGGGACTCGGTCCCCCAGGGAAGCCTCAGGGAGCCCAGGATGACCCAAGTCTCCATCCACTCCATGTCCTGGACCCCAGAACGGACCTGCTGGAGAGCTTGCACCACCGGCTGGACCTGAGACTCCAGAGTCCCCAGGGGCCCGGGGCCCGGGAGGAGGCTGAGGCCGAGGTGCCGCTCCTCGGGGTTGGCTTCTCCAGCCTGGACATGAGCTTGTGCGTGGTGCTGTACGTGGCCTCTTCCCTGTTCCTGATGCTCATGTACTTCTTCTTCCGCGTGAGGTCCAAGCGATGGAAAGTCCGCCTCTACCACCCGGCTGTATAGAGCCCTCCTGTCCAGCTCTACCACCCGGCTGTGGAGAGGCCTCCTGTCCGGCTCTTCCGTCCAGCTGTATAGAGCTCTCCTGTCCAGCTCTACCACCCGGCGCTACCACCCAGTTGTGAAGAGGAGTCCTGGGCAGCCTTGGCAACGCTCCCACAGTGCTAACATTTGTGATCAGGGATTTTGTAACCATGCCAGACTTGGCCCTTCAGAGTGCAGGCAGCCCTGCTGGCCCCTGGGCTTTCCCAGCTCGTGTCAAAAGACATCTGTGTGTTCACTGTCCTAAGTTGGAGCACGCAGGTCTGCACAGGGCCTTCCCTGCACTCCATCCTGCCTACCAGGCCCGTCCGAGGGACACAGCGAATGGAAGCGCAGTGGCCTTCCCCCACACCCCACACCTCCAGCCTGGAAGCGGCCTGGGGTCTGTGCATGTAGGCCGAGGCTGTGCCTGCAGGCAGCAGAGCCCAAACGTTTCTACCACCCGGTGCCCTGCGGGGTGCTCACTCTGTGCACAGGCCCCCAGGCAGGAACGGGGCAGTGAGTGGTGTGGCTTTACTTTCTCTCAAGGAGTGACCCAGGGCTGTCAAGTAGTGGCTGGTTTGGGGGGGCAGGGTGGTGGCAGTGCCTTTTAATTGTTTACTGTTGACAAGGGACTGAGGGATAGCCCAGTCTGGCCACTCTGGAGGCAGTATGGGCCAGCTGGAAGGTGAGTGACCATAGCGTCAAGGGAGGGGTAATGAGAACTGGTCCACTCGGGTGGGGGCGAGCAGGAGGCTTGTAGGAGCCTTTGTCTTGTATCCCTCATCTCACACAGAAGAAAGCACCAGGAGCGGCTAGGTGTACAGGGCCCAGTGGGAAGGATGAGGACCTGGCATGGGCCCCAAACCCCAGGACTCCTTGAACTGAAGCTGTTGAGAAGGGTCCCACACAAGCTAGGCTCTTTGCAGGCCTCAGGGATGACTTTTAACCATTCCACAATTTAAACTCACTTTTTGTAAAATTAAAACCACCATTGGCATGCAGTTTCAGGAGCATTCCTGCTGAGATCCTTTGTGGCCATTGGTTTGTCTCACAAGCGTCCTTTTATTTAGATGAAATAGACCAATGCCTTTGTGTGTGTGTGCACACGCACATGCACACACACAGGAGTGACTAGAAGAGCTGTAAATACTCTTTCCACTTTGCCTATTGTGATTATGTATGGCAAATGGTCCCTGAGGACCCTGTAATGTGGCTGTGGCCTGAGAAGTGCAGACAACTGTCCCCTGGGGCTGTCCTTAGCCAGCCTCCATTTTGTGGGAGGCGTGGATTTGGAGGCCTGACGCTTTCCAGGGCAGGAATAGCCTCGCTGCCTTGGCTCTACCACCTTGAGCTCCTGCTTCTCCTGGGCCATGAAGGACCTTTTCGTTTGATGCTTTTTAACCTCTGAAATCCTGTTTTTTTTTTTTTTTTAAATGAACCTGTCTTTGTTACTAAAGATGTTGGCCCATCTGACAGGTCCCTCACATCTCCAGGCAAGCTCTGAACCCCCTGTCTACCTCTGTGGATGCCTTCTCCACCAAGGAGGTGTCTTCAGTGGGCAAGGTGGGGCTCCCGCAGTGCATTCTCCAGTCCGACCTTCATGGAGACCCATGTTCGGCAGCGCTGGCTTTCAGCTTCTCTCCTGCTTCCTGAGGATGAGCTTCCCCAGGCAAATCTGGGGAGAGGGGCTGCCATGATGTGTGGGGCCAGCCTGCAAGGGATCAGGACTCAGATGCCTAGATTACCTGCTCAGATCAGTGGTGCCACCTTTAGGCAAGGTGTAAGCCTTTGTGTGTGTGTGAGATATATTGGTGGGTAATGTCAGTAATCCTAGCTACTCAGGAGAGATCCCAGGATCACAGTTTGAAGTCAGCCCAGGAAGGAAAGTCCAAGAGACTTAACTCCAGTTAACCCAAAAGCCAGAAGTGGAGCTGTGGCCCAGGTGGTGGAGTGACAGCACCCAGGCCCCGAGTTCAAGCGCCAGTGCCAGCCCACACAAAAAAAGGTATTGAGACCAATGAATACAATAGGGAAGTAATATAAATGCTTATTTATTTTTAATGAAGAGATTTTGATTAAAACTGAATTGACATGGGAATATCAGTAAAATTTCTTAACTGGAAGGAAAGTGAGTATTTTGTATTTAAGTAAACTATATGTGTGCATTTTTAAAATAAAATCTGACATTTGAGAAAATTGTCATCATTCTTTTGAAATGTGAGCCAGCCAACTACAATGTGATGGGGCGGGGACAGGAACATCTGAAATTCTGGAATTTCCTCTATTGAGCCAGAAGTCTTTTTGGAAGGCAGCCCTGAGGTCAGACAGAGACAAAGATGGGAAATGGATTACAGAGGATCTTGGAGCTGGCGTGGATGGAGGTGGCTATGGGACCTGTTCAACATCTCACTAGTACCTGGACACAGACCCTCTGAGGGGCCGTGCCCCTACACAGCAGGGGTGGATAGGCGGCTCTGCACTGAGCCCCTTTCTGGAGTGGAGCCTCACTGGGTAGCTTGGCCAAGGGCTGCCTGCCTCTCTGCAGAGGA
Source organism: Dipodomys merriami (assembly GCF_024711535.1). Classification (NCBI taxonomy): domain Eukaryota; kingdom Metazoa; phylum Chordata; class Mammalia; order Rodentia; family Heteromyidae; genus Dipodomys; species Dipodomys merriami. Next base: position 48,754,280 of record NW_027202382.1, on the reverse strand, counting down.
GGGGGCACAGGTGTCTGAGTGTATTCAAGTGACCTGTGATGTGTACATGTTGAGTGTCAGGTTCTTTGGGATGCAGGCCCGCTGTGGTCCAGCAGCAGCAGCTCACCCACAGGGGAGAGCCTGGCATGGGCAGTCTCCTGGAAGGCTGCCAACAGGGCCAGCACCTGACGGCCCGCTTCCCGTGAACAGGCGCTTCTCAGCCTGGCCCGGAGCCTCCGCAGAGCAGAGCAGGACTCTAGCAGCTTCCTGGCGGGGCAGTGGGTGAAGAGTTGGGGAGACACCAGTCTCTCCAAACCCAGCCGGAGGACCAGCTCCTGCGGCCGCCCGCCGCCCGCCCGTGGGGGCGGGGACAGGGGAGGGGCGGGCGGGAGCCTCCCTCAGCACCACGGACAGGGCCAGTTCGGGGCTGGGCTCCGTCCCAGGAACCGGGAGCTCCCAACCCTCCCCGGGACGCAGACCGGACCCACGATGCTGCTGGAAGCAGAGCGGGGTCGTGACCAGGAGCGGCCCGGAGCCCGCACGGCCGCCGCCCTCCGCACCTTCGGCGGGGCTGCAGGTGAGGTCGGAGGGTCCGCAGGCCTCCGAGGGGCGGAGGCAGAGCGCGCGGGCGGCGCGGAGGCGCGCGGGGCAGCCGTGGGCCGCGGGGGTGAAGGCTGACAGCAGCCCCTGGGCTGGCGGCAGCGGCGCGGGGCGGGGCGCTGACGAGCGCGGGGTCGGCAGAGCTCCCGCCGAGCCGCCTTCCCCGAGGGCCGTCCTGTGGCCGCGGACGTTGGAACATAATGGAGGCTTTGTTGGCGGCCGGCCAGATGCCCCAGCGGCGTGCGCCCCCGGCCGCCCGTGGCCCACGCCGCCCACCAGCGCCCCCGGCGGGCCCCGACGCCGCCCCGCGCTGGTGCGCCCGGCCCTCGCTGTCTCCAGTGTGGTGCTCGGGCCGGCCCGGGACTCACCGTCCAGGAGACGCAGGCGGGGCACGCAGGGAGGGCGCGCGACGGCGCCAGGCCCGGGACGCCCCTGCCCGCGCCCGGCCGGCCCGGAGTGCATGAGCGGGCTCCCCTGCTGTCGGGTGTGCTGGCGCTGTTGTGTGGAGCCACAGCTGCAGACGGGGCGGGGGCGCGGGCGGAGGGGGACGGAGGGGGGCGCAGGCGGAGGGGTGACGCAGGCGGGTAGGAGGGGGGCGCAGGCGGGTAGGAGGGGGGCGCAGGCGGGTAGGAGGGGGCGCAGGCGGGTAGGAGGGGGCGCAGGCGGGTAGGAGGGGGGTCGCAGGCGAAGGGGGACGCAGTCCGGGCCCCGGCGCTGCCCCGACTCCGCGTCCCCGTTGTGTGTCCAGGCCCAGGACGCGGGCCCCGCTTCCCTTGCAGGGGCCGGGCTCGCTGCGCCTGCGCGGGCCGTTCATGGGCGGCCCGGGGCCCCGTCCGGCTCCCCGCACTCCGCGGAGGCCCCGCGCGCCACGCTCGCCCGCTTTGGGTTCCGGGTTCTGGGTTCCCGGTTCCCGACGCCACCGTAGGAGAGCCCGGCCCGGCCCGGCCCATCCAGAGCCCCCGCGGGGCGGGTTCCCGCCCTCGGCTGGGCTCCGGGCCCCGCGCGTCCCCGCGACCCCCGGCTCCGCCCCGCGCGCGGCTCCGCCCCCCGCCGCTCCGCCCCGCGCGCAGCCGGAGGCTCCGGGCCCCGGGCCGCCCGCGGGCTCTGCGGGGCCGCGCCACCAGTCTCGGGTCTGCGGGGTCCGCGTCGCGGCGGCCGCGGCCTGGCGGGTCCGAGGGCGGCCTCGCCCGCAGCCGGCCGCATGGAGGCGCGCGGGGAGCTGGACCCGGCCCGGGAGCCGGCGGGCGGAGACCTGCTGCTGGCGCTGCTGGCTCGGAGGGCCGACCTGCGCCGAGGTGGGTGCCGCGGGCCCGGGCGCGGCGGGTCCCCGAACGTCCGCGCAGCGCGCCCGGCCGCGGGGGCTCGGGCGTCCGGGATCGGTTGAGGGGCCCCGGGGCGGCGCCAAGCCGGGCTCCGGAGCGGGGGGGGGGGGGCGAGGGGCTCGCGGCCCGGCGGGTCTCCGCGGCCCTCGCCGGGTCCGGCCCCGCGGCCCCGCGGCACGGAGGCGGCAGCGGGGCCGCGGCGTCGAGCGGGACCGTACTTCTTCCCGAATGCCGGTCTTGGCGGCGCCCGCGCGCTCTGCCCGCCGTCAGGTCCGGGGACCGGGACAAGCCCGGCTTCAACTCCCGGACGCCCGGCGGCCCCGGCGGGCGCGGGGAGCGGGCGGCGGAGGGCAGCGCTCGGACGCGCGGCCGGCGCGGGGGCTCCGCGGGCCTCACGCGGGTGCGGCGGGCGCGCCCCGGCTTTTTTGCGGGAAGCGGGCTCTCGCGGCCGCCGGGCCTGGGCGCTGTCCGCGCCGCGGTGCTGAACCGGCGCCGCCCGGCGGGGCCCGGCGCCCGGCCGTCCTGGGCTCGCCGCCAGCCTCGGGCGTCCGGGGCGCGGTGTGGGCCGCGCGGTTTTGCTCGACGCGGGACCGCGTCCACCGCGGTTTCCGGCCAGTGCTGGCGGGAGGTGCGGCGGGGCCCCTCCGCCCCCTCGAGCCCTCGGCCGCGTCCTCCCGGCGGGCGGCCCGTCCGAGCAGGTCCCGCTCCCGCGCCGGGCTCCTCGTCTCGGAGACCCGGTCTGAATTAGCGGGTCCCGCCTGCCGCCCCCAAGCCCGTAATCTCTGCGAGCAGAGCTGGCCAGGACTGGGGCGCTGGTCTAGTCACCGCGGGAGGGCACCCCACACCGCCTGCACCCCTGCGCGGGGAGCCCCGCACACCCACCCAAAGGCGGGGAGTGCTGCTGTCACTGACGCCTGAGGGTCTGACAGACCCCCAGCCCGGGGGCTGCACCGCGCAGCCTCCAGAAAGAACGCCCCGGCCGCACAGTTGTTCTAAGTCAGAAGTTAGAGGCGCTTCGCTGGTGCTCGGCAGAGTAAGGAGGTGTTTTTCCCATTCACGGTCCGGCTTTCCAGGCAGTCCCCCACCCCCACCCCGTCCTCCACCCCCGCACCAGAGGTGAGGTTTCCGTCTGATTGTAGTCTGGGTCCTTCCTGGCTAGGTGAACATCTTGGGGTGGACAGACACCCTTGGCCCCAGAAACAGCCTGGTCCCCCTCCTTCCTGCTCACGCGCATTTCTAGATGCTCACGCACGTTTGCTCTCATCTCCCAAGCCACCGCCGGCCATGGCGGGGATCCCTGAGTCCCTGAACCAGGAAGCTGGGGGCCTGGGGACCGCGGGGGCTGGGCCTGGCCGGGGAGAAGGTAACCTCTCCAGCCCGGCCCCTGCCCCAGCCACTCCTCTGTCCACAGAGATCCCGCTGTGCGCCGGCTGTGACCAGCACATTCTAGACAGGTTCATCCTTAAGGCTCTGGACCGGCACTGGCACAGCAAGTGCCTCACGTGCAGCGACTGCCACGCGCCGCTGGCCGAGCGCTGCTTCAGCCGCGGGGAGAGCGTCTACTGCAGGGACGACTTCTTCAAGTGAGCCCGTGCCCACGGCCCGGGGGGCCGGGCTGGAGGGGAGGCCAGGGCGCAGCCTGCCGCAGGAAACGGGGAGTGTGGCCCGACCGGGCCGGGCCCCAGACCGCCTGCCACCCAGGCTGCGGTCCGGGGCCTCAGCCAGCTCCAAGTGGGCCTGGCCCAGCAGGTCAGAAATTATTACTTAAAATAATAGTAACTTGAGCCAGCTGCTAGTGGCTCACGCCTGTGAGTCTAGCTCCCTGGAGGCTGAGATCTGAGGATCACAGTTCAAAGCTAGCCCGTGCAGACAAGTTCTTTAGACTCTTATCTCCAACCAGTCACCAAAAAGCCTTGGGAGTGGAGCTGAGACTCAGGTGGCAGAGTGCCCATCTTGAGTTGAAAAAGCTAAGGAATGGTAGAGTGTAGGCCCCTGCATTGGCACAAAAATTAATAATTTGTTTTGTAAATAATGGAAGTCTTAAAAAAAAAAAAAGAGGAGCTCCATTTTGCAGAGCTGTGTAGACGCACTCCCTCAGTCTCGGGCTTTTCTCCCTAAAGGGGAAGGAGCAGCATAGCTCCAGGACGCAGAGGGAACTGGGACCGGCACTCCCCGTCCCAGGAGGAGCAGGCTCTGCTCACCCCCGTGAGGACTTCTCGGTAGTTTGAGGCCCTGCCTGGGCTGCAGACCTGACCAAAGGGCTGGGCTTGTGGAGCCTTCCTCCGGGGTCTTGGGCCGGCGCGGCTGCGCACCTCTGACCCGCTCTGGGCGTACGAGCGTGAGCCGCGGGGCTGAGCCGCGCCCTGTGCTTGTGGGTCCGCAGGCGCTTCGGGACCAAGTGCGCCGCGTGCCAGCTGGGCATCCCGCCCACGCAGGTGGTGCGCCGCGCCCAGGACTTCGTGTACCACCTGCACTGCTTTGCCTGCGTGGTGTGCAAGCGGCAGCTGGCCACGGGAGACGAGTTCTACCTCATGGAGGACAGCCGGCTGGTGTGCAAGGCAGACTACGAGACGGCCAAGCAGCGAGGTCAGTGTGCGGCCGGGACGTGGGCGTGGGACGCGGGGCCAGCCTTCCGGTGAGACCCTCACCTCCACGGCCTTCCTCCCGCCGCTCGCCGATGGGCTCAGGGAGCGTGGGATTAAGTGGTTTGTAGCCAGGTGGTAGAAGGATCTGGAAATTGTGTAGATTCTGTGACTACCAATACGGCTCTGAACTATTCTCCAGACATCCCAACCGTGAGGACCCCAGCCTCACCCACACCTTCAGGGCAAAGGGGTTGGAGGCCTGTGTGGAGGCTGGAGGCGGTGTGCAATGGACAGCGGGTTTTCATAAAGAGCCTGGTGGCCGCAGAAGCCACCTGTGTGGACACCCCTCCCCTGCGGCCGCCGGCGCGCCCCGTCGCTCTGACAAGTGCTTGGAGAGCATGGGCCCTGGGGAGGGCATTTGGGCGAGCTGGGCGCTGGGCGGAGGGCACAGCTGGCCTCACCGCTGTCCTCCGCAGAGGCTGAGGCCACGGCCAAGCGGCCCCGCACCACCATCACCGCCAAGCAGCTGGAGACGCTGAAGAGCGCCTACAACACCTCCCCCAAGCCGGCCCGCCATGTGCGGGAGCAGCTGTCCTCCGAGACCGGGCTGGACATGCGCGTGGTGCAGGTCAGCGCTTGCTCCCCGACCTGGAGCCGCCTGGCAAAGCAGGGGGAACCTCTGCGGGCCCTCACCACCCCTACCCCCCAGGTCTGGTTCCAGAACCGCCGGGCCAAGGAGAAGAGGCTGAAGAAGGACGCGGGCCGGCAGCGCTGGGGACAGTACTTCCGGAACATGAAGCGCTCCCGGGGCAGCTCCAAGTCCGACAAGGACAGCATCCAGGACGGGCAGGACAGCGACGCCGAGGTCTCCTTCACCGGTACAGAGGCCTCTGCCCCGCGGGCTGATGGGTCACGGGTGTCTAAGGAGAGCCTGGGCTCCACCCGTGGCTGTGAGTTTCTGAGTTTCCTCCTTGAAGCCATTCACGGGTCTGGGCCACCCGCCCCGAACCAGATGGGGTACCGAGTCCCCGTGACCCCGTCTCAAAGTGAGCACCGCCTCCTGAGGGAGATCCGGGTTGCCGCTCTGGCTCCCGCACTCCGCAGTGGCTTTTTGGGGGACAGGCAGTGCGGCTTGGAGGTCAACTGTAAATGTCCAGGCTTCTTGGATGGGGAGGGGTAGAAAGGCGCCTCCATCCTCACTAGAGACACCCCAACATGCCCCGAAGCGCCCCCTCCTCTTTGGGACTGCGTTGTGACCTCAGGCTGCTAGCTTAGCTTCTGGGGCTTGGATTTCCTCCCCTGCAAAGTGGAGGTGGCAGCGGGCCGGGCTCCCGGCTGCTGGGGCGGCCTTCCAGCTCTGATGGGGGCTGGGAACCCCGCCATTTCCCAGTCGCCCCGCGCCGGCCGCAGGGGGACGCGGGAGGGCTCTGGCTGGCTGCTGCGCTGTGGGGGGGGGTCCCCATCCCCTCAGCCCTGACAGCTTCCCTTTTCGTTGCAGACGAGCCGTCCATGGCCGACATGGGTCCGGCCGGCGGCCTGTACGGCGGCCTGGGGGAGCCCACCCCCGCCCTGGGCCGGCCCGCTGGAGCCCTGGCTAGCTTTGCGCTGGAGCACGGAGGCCTGGCGGGGCCGGAGCAGTACCGGGAGCTGCGCCCCGGCAGCCCCTACGGCCTGCCACCCTCCCCGGCCGCCCCGCAGAGCCTCCCCGGCCCCCAGCCCCTCCTCTCCAGCCTGGTGTACCCTGACTCCAGCTTGGGCCTCGTGCCCTCGGGGCCCCCGGGCGGCCCCCCGCCCATGAGGGTGCTGGCGGGAAACGGACCCAGCTCAGATCTATCCACGGGGAGCAGCGGCGGTTACCCCGACTTCCCCGCCAGCCCCGCCTCCTGGCTGGACGAGGTGGACCACGCGCCGTTCTGACCGAGGCCGCTGCTGCACCAGCGCACGGGGGCTTGGCTGCCGGGCAGCGGCGAGGCGCGGCCTCTCTGTCTCCCAGCACCTCTGAGGCCAGCACTCCTGGGGGGGGGGATTCCAGTCTCCTCCTCGGACATGGGCGACCCGTGTGGCAGCTGTTTTGTAGGCAATGTCCCCTTAGGACCAGATAACGGCACTTGGGGCTTCTCGGTGGTACGGGATCTGTCGAAGTCCAAACACTAGCCTGCTTTCAGTTCCTAGAGGACCTTGCCTTCCTCCAGGGCCTCGGGGCTACGATGCCCCTCCTGGGGGGCTCTGGCACCCCGCCCCCAGTGCTCCAGGAGCTTCCCGGGGCCCCTTCTCCAAGGTTGCGGTCAAGTCTTTAAGTCCAAGGTTTAATCCCCTCCTCAGGCGCACAGGGCCAGCCCAGGCCACGAGGCCCGGGACGCAGCGGCTAGCAGAGCTGTCGCCAGCAGCCACAGCTCTCCGCTCCAGTGGAAGCGGCCGGCGGAGGAGGCGGGCAGGGCTCTGGCCCTGGGAGAGCGGGGCAGCCCGCCCCAGAGACCGGCGGCTGTGTCAGCCAGTCACGCCCTAAAACCAGGCCCCGGCTACCTGTTGGTTCTGTGAATGTCCTGTGGCGTTTATTTATTCTCTGGTGAGCAGCTCTTTCCAAGACTTCAATAAATTTGTCGGTTAGATTGGCTGGCTCGGCGTGTGTTGGGGCGCTGGGAGAGGCGCCCAGATGTGTCTGCCGGCGGGAGGCGGGGCTGCTCCTCACAGCCTTTGGCCCCCAGCCCACAGTTGGGCTCCCTTTGCCCTGGATCTTGGCCAAGCTCCAGAGCCGTAAAAGGAGGGGTGCCCGAGTGTCTGCCCTGGGTCCGGGGAAGGAGCAGGGACTGGTGTGTGCAGGGGAGGGCCGGGACCCGGCGCCGGCACCAGAGCCCTGGGGCTCGCTGTGGTGTGAGTTCCGAGCTGAGCTGGGAGCCCACCACGAGCCCCAGTGTGGGACCTGACCCCCCTCCCTCAGACCCGCGGACTCCCAGAACAGCAGTGACAGTCCCTGGAAGGAGAGACCTCAGTAAGGGCCAAGGCCCCCCCCACCTTAAGTGGGTGCTCCCTGGGGGGAGGGAGGGAGGGAGGGGAGGACAGATGGGCAGGAGGCCACACCCCAAGCAGAACCCGGCCCTTCCCACTGGGGAGGGGACCTCCTCCCAGGGCCTCCCTCAAGGTTAGTGGTAGGAGGGGTGGGCTGGAGCTTTCGCGGGGGACTGGGAGGGTCCCCTCCCCCTGAGGGTGGGGCTGAGGGAAGCTTCTAAGGGCTCCTGTGCCCCCCCAGCCCCCAAGTCTCCCAGTGCTGGCAGTTCTGGAGTGGGGGAGGACGGGTGAATCCCTTTCCTGAATCCCACAGGGCCTGGGGGAGGGGAGGAGGAGGAGGGAGGAGGATGGAAAGGAAAGGGAGAAAGGGAAGGTCCCAGTCCAGCTCTGCGGGGCCGGGCAGTGTTGGAGCTGGAGCAGAAGGGCTGAGGGACATTGGGAGAACAGGCCCGGTGCCTGGCCACGCTGGCCTCCTGACATGCGCAGACCACAGCGTCCACCGGGCTGAGTCAGACTAGACCCCGCACCCCCAAATCCGTCCGCAGAGCCCCCGGTGCTGCCCCGTTCCCAGCAGGGAGACGGTGCAGAAGGGGACATTCTTGTCATGGACTGGAGCAAAGGAAGTGGGAGCCCCGCCCGGCGCACTGGCCGGGAGGGAGGCGGTGCTCCGCCCTCAGCAAAGCCCCGCGCGCCATTCACCCCCACCCCCCCCACACACACAGCAGGAATCACAGACACCGGGAGGCAATCTAGGGCCTAAAGCCTCCAGGGTTGGGCAGGGCTGTGGTCTTGGGCTGGCGGGTGCGGGCGGGGGAGGGGGATGTTTGTGCCTAGGGCAGAGACTAAGCAACGCTAGGAGGGCTTGGAATTCTCTCCTGAGGGGAGGGTTGGCGGAGAAACTCTGCGCCCCACTTCAATCAGGATTTCAAAGGCCTGGGCGGTGCTGGCTGGGTGGCCTGGGGCAGTTACAAATCGGGAAGCTTAACCCCAGCGGTGCTGGCACTCCGCGCCCTCCCCTAGGCCCCAGGGGGCTTTTTAGGCACTGAGAGTTAATGGAGTGCTAAGTGTCCCCTGCGGGCTTTGCTGGTCCCCGCGGCAGGCAGCCTGGGTTCCCACCGGTCTCCTTGAGCCGGAGGGGCAAAGAGGCCAGGCCTGGCCGGAGGGGCACCCACGCAGGCCCACAAGGAAGCCAGGCTGGCCTCAAGGGTCCACGAGTGACCGTGCACCAGGCCAGCACAGAAACCCCAGCCCTGACCTCCGGGCTCCCTCTGCTTGTCGCCAGAATGCAGACCCGGGCCCGAGAACCCGGCTCTAATCCCAGACACGCTCCAGCTGGGAACGGAAAGGGAGAGGCGAGGGCTGACTTCAGCCCCCGGCTGGGCCGAGGGGAAGGGGCTGAAGAAGATGGACGCCCAGGCTCCAGGTCTGCGGAGATTGAGATCTCCGCAAACTGCAACCTCCGCAGACTGTGAAGTGTGTGTGTCCGCCTGGAACACAGAGAACACGGGGTGCCTAGACTCCCGGTAGTGCATCCCGGCGCGGAGACTGGGAGGCAGAAGAGGGAACTCTAGGTGTGACCTGAGGGGCCAGGAAGGGGAGCGGAGGGCCGGACACCCTTCAGGCCCTGGCTTAGGGACCTGCGCCTGGGACCGTGGGGCGGGGAGCTGCTGCAGGGCTGGGGTGGGATTCCGAGCTCCAGTCTCATTTTCCAGCCAAGGGCAGCAGAGCCAACGCCGCGCACCCCCTTGGGGCCCGGGCGGGCCCGTGGGCTCCCGGGTGGGAGCCTCTCCAGGCCGTGTCCTCGGGACACGGAAGCACTCTTCTGCTCGTGGCCACTTTTGCATCTAAGGACAGTCACATCGTTAAACGAAGGTTCCTGAAAGGTAAAGACAGTCATTGCAAGGAACAGCTCACGATCTTCTCCCCTTCCACGTAAAATCTGCGCCGAGGCTCCGGTGCCCTTGGACCGGGATCCGCCTCCCTCTCACGGCAACAAAGCTCTTCCACGAACGCTTCCGGAGCGCTAAATCCCAGGGGCTATAATGATCAATTCCTTAAGCCCATAATTGTTCGAATTACTCGGAGCAACATAAAACATTAATTTTAAGGAATTTAATAGGAAAAAGCTCTTTAAATCCACCACGAGACAAATGACAGCCCAGGACAGCGACCTTCTCTCCATACCTTGATGACATTGAATGATCTGAAAGTTATTTACATTTTCATTCTCCGTGGAGAATGTTGACAAGCTTTTGGCCGTGGCGAGGTGTGTGAGGGGCCGGGGCGCCCCCTCCCCTCTAATTAATGGGGGAGCAGCGACTTCATAAGCTGAATTTTCATCAGTCTGCCAGGCGGCCTTGGGGGATGGCGCCCCCACCCCAGGCCCACGTGCCGTGCTGCGGCTCATTTTTTATCATTAAAATATTCCACCCGGAGCGGCGGAGACCCCTCTGGGCATTCAGAAGCAGGTGTGAGCGCGAGAGGCAGCTTCCCCTTAGGGGTGGAGTCCGAGGCCCAGCAGGTACGCACACCGGCAGGAGCGGTCGCCCCGCCTGCAGGTGCCACGTCGTGCCCTCGGCTCCACGTTGACCCCTCCCTGTCCCTGCCGGTCATCTCGGTGCAGTGGCTCAGCCGGGTGGCACCTGTGCAGGTGTCTTTGGACCGGGTCCTGGGGTCCTGGGAGCTCGGAGCGGGCTGGCTCCACCCTGCGGATCCCAGGGCTCTGTACAGCCCAGCCCGGGAGGGAGGGGGGAGTACACGGGCCTGGGGTCGATTGATCCACTCCGTTCAGTGGCTGTACGGTGTGTCTGGGAGCAAGGCCCTCAGCCTCTCTGAGTCTGCAAGCCACAAGTGCCAGGGTTACGGTGAGGGAGTCAGGGGAGAGGCGTGCTGAGGCGCAGCTCTGGAAGGGCAAGGAAGCGCTCGAACTCGAACACTCACCCGGTGGCCGTGGGCGAAGGAGGGAGAGAACTTTCTTTATAAAGGGAAGGGAAGCCTGGAGCAGATGACTCAAACCTGTTATGCTAGCTACTTGGGAGTTGAGATCTGAGGATCACAGTTTGAAGCCAGCCTGGGCAGGAAAGTCCGTGAGACCCTGGTCTCCAATTGACTAGCAGAAAGCTGGAAGTGGAGCTGTGGCTCAAGTGGTAGAGTGCCAGCCTTGGTGGGAAACGCTGGGGCAGAGCACAAGGGGCTGAGTTAGGAATGGCTGCCAGCCCCCATGCTGGACAACGGGGAGCTCATCTTCGCGTTTTCCTAGCACTCTTTAGATCCTGGGTCTAATTCCTAGCACAGCACAAGCAAAACCAAACAAAAACAACATAGCTGGACTCCAGTAGTGGAGTGCTTGGGCCCTAAGTTCAAATTCCAGTACTGCTTTAAAAAAAAAAAAAAAGATAACTGTTGAAATGTAACAATAAAATCCTCCCCTCTATAATGCACGCTTAAACACAAAGTAACTAAAATAAAAATTAATGGGAAGGGGAAACAAAAGAGGAGGCTACAATGCTTGATGAGAAATGTACTCATTATCTTGCCCATGTAATTGTAACCCCTCTGTACATAATAAAAAAATAAAATAAAATAAAAATTGGGCATAGCACAGCGGCTCAGCTTACTTGGGAGATGGAGGTGGTCCAGACCAGCCCAAGCTTTAAAAAGTAACCAGACTTCGCGGGCTGGGAAGTTGGCTCATTGGTAGAGTGCTTGCCCCTCATGCAGGAGGCCTTGAGTTCGATTCCTCAGCACCACATAAGCAGAAAAAAGCTGGAAGTGGCACTGTGGCTCAAGTAGCAGAGCGCTAGCCTTGAGCTGAAGAGCTGAGGGACAGCGCCCAGGCCCAGAGTTCAGCTCCCACGACCAAAAAAAAAAAAAAAAAAAAAAAAAGCAGTACACGCCTACCATCCCAGCTGCAAGGGGGAGACCTCCCCAAAAGTGAGGACCTACATTTATGTATACACCAGAGGGAAACAACAAAATTAACACTTAAGAAACAAAGGACTTCCAGTCATCTGGTCAAATCACTACTAAATAACCCCATGCTGCTGATCACACATATGGTATTTATGTATACACCAGAGGGAAACCAGGAGGATGACACAGAACTAGAGGGAATCAGGGAAAAACATACAACAGCGAGACCCATCAGCTGCACTGGACATTGACCAAAATGAACTAAGCAACTCAATGGCAGCGATGGGAGGGAGGGAACAAGTGGGAAAGAGGGAACAGCTGATGCTACGCAAAACAAAAGAAATGTACATACCACCCAATGTGGAAGAAATAACTGTATCGCAAAGCTCATAGAACTCATAAATGTTATAGATCACAATAGACAATTTGCCCCATGAAAGTTAGAATGTGTTTGTGACTTTAACTAAGCATCACTGTCCCACAATACTGTGAAATTTGGGAAATTATGTAATCACTTAATCACAATAAAGAATTTTTGGGGGAAAAAAAAAAAGTGAGGACCTACTAAAAATAATACCACAAAGCCAGCCAGACACCAGTGGCTCACACTGGTAAGCCTAGCTACGTAGGAGGCCGAGATAGGAGCATCACAGTGAAATGGAGCTGTGGCTCAAGTGGTCGAGCACCAAACCTTGATGGAAAAAAAAGCTAAAGACAGCATCCAGAGTTCAAGCCCCAGCACTTGCGTGTGTGAATGCCCCCTCCCTCCCTCCCTCTCCCTCTTCCTCTCTCCCTCTCCCTCTCCCTCTCCCTCTCTCCCTCTCTCTCTCCCTCTCCCTCTCTCCCTCTCTCTTTCCCTCTTGCTCTCTCTCTCTCTCTCTTGCTCTCTCTCACACCCCTCCCCCCCCTGCAGCCTCTGAGACTTCAGAGGAAAGAAGCCAGGTGCACAGGTGTGCAACGCAGGACTCTGGGGGTCATTTTGAAGTTCAGAATGGGCATAGCCCCGAAGGGGGCTGAGGGGCAGGAAGAGGAAGTGGGAGGGAGCGGGAAGTGGGAGGGAGCGGGAGTGAGAAGTGAAGGAAGAGGCTCCGGGGGTCATTTTCCTCCCAGCAGAAGGTGGCAGACCGGGCAGGGAGGGTTGCCTGGTCTCTCTATAAAGTGCTTGGTTTTGTTATACGAACTTAACCCTCCCCCAAAAGGTGTGCAACTTGCTCCCGAGCCTGGGTAAACGTGGCCCTGCAGGCTGGCTAGACAGAAGTCTGCGGCTGACTTTAGCAGCCTGAGTGAACCTGTCCAGCTACTAGCTGTCTGCCGGAAGGCTGCATAGAGGTTCACTCTGTGTCCATTTTGTCTGCCCAGCCTCTCCCAAGGCAGAGCTCACAGCACAGACAGTTCCAGACCCCCCCCCCCCAAAAGCTGACTGCACCTGGTAAGGCCTGGCCGGCAAGCCAGTGGCTTAGGGGTTGTGATCAGCTCACTTCCTGCACCTCCTTCCTCCAGAAAAGGCTGACCTCCAGACTGAGCGAGGCGACAGGATGTCCTAAGACCCCGGGATCCATTAGTCCTGGGGCCTGGTGGCCATGAATGAAGTGGGTCTGTGCTGCTCCAGTCAAAAGTAGTGCAAGAGGGGCTGGGAAGGTGGTTCAGTGGTGGAGCGCCTGCCTTGCATGCCTGAGGCCCTGGGTTCGATTCCTCAGCACCACATAAGCAAAAAGAAAAAAAAAAGCCGGAAGTGGCGCTGTGGCTCAAGTGGTAGAGCTCTAGCCTTGAGCTGAAGAGCTGAGGGACAGCGCCCAGGACCAGAGTTCAGGCCCCACGACCGGACCCCCCCCCCCCCAAAAAAAAGTAGTGCAAGAGCCGGGTGCTGCCTGTAATCCTAGGTACTCGAGAGTCTGAGGCTGGAAGGTCTCTATTCAAAGCCAGCCTGGGCACAAAATCTGTGAGACTCTGATCCCCAATGAACCAACAGGAAACTGGAAGTGCTGTGGCTCAATTGGTAGAGCACTCACCTTGAGCTGAAGAGCTGAGGGACATGCCCAGGCCCAGAGTTCAAGCCCCAGGGCTGACAAACAAACAAACGAACAAAAAAGGTGGTCCAAGAAACCCCAGAAAAGGTGGGTACCGGTGGCTCTCACCTATAATCTCAGCTACTCAGGAGGCTGAGATCTGAGGATCAGAGGTTTGTTCTTGAAGCCAGCCCAAGCAGGAAGGTCCATGAGAGTCTTCCTCCAATTAACCACCAAAAAAGTAGAGTCTGTGGTAGAGCACTAGTAGCCTTAAGTATAAATGCTTACATGGCTAGGCCCTGAGTTCAAGCCACAGGACAGACAGACAGACAGACAGACACACACACACACACACACACACACACACACATGTGCACACATGCTCACACCAGACCATTATCCAAGGGCTGGCCCACCCTGGCTGGCAGCCTTGTTTGACCTCTTAAAGGTCATAGGTTGAGGCCTGTGATGTTGGGAAGTGACCCAGTGACCTGCGACCTCTTCACAGGCGCCCTCCTCTTCCTTTGCAGGAGAACAAAGCTACACACACAGCAGGGCAGGAGGAGGGTGAGCAGGCAGCTGCTGGGGGGGGGGGAGTGGGGAGGGGAACCCTACTCCTCCAGCCCCATCACAGGGCTCTTTGCGAGGCCAAATCTTCCCCCAGCCCTTTCCAGGTAGAGGAGCTGGCTGTGGCAGGCGGTGGACGTGGGGGGTGGGGCTGGGTGTGGTGGCTGCCCCCCCTCCATCCTGTCCTGAGGCCGTGCCCAGGAAGAGCTGGGCTGTCCGGGGCCGGGGAGGCTGGCTGGCTGGCGGCCACACTCTGCTCCAGTCCCCTGGGAAGCCGGCTGTCCCACCCACTGGCAAACGTTTTGTCTGAGCTCCTTGTAGTCCCAGGGAAGACAAGGTTTAAATTTTAATTAGCAGGTTTCTCTTATGCAAACTCTCCTCATTAAACTAAGTGGCCCATTAGTTCAGCGGGAGCGGGCGGGGGTGGGGTGGTGCTGCACCAGCCGTGACGGGAGTTTTGTTCCGGGTCTCTTGAAGGCCCAAACCAGGCCTTGGCTGTTGTGGTGTTTCAGGAGCAGTGGACCCTGGACCGCGCAGCAGGAGCTGGGCCGCACTGGCCAGGCTGTGAGGCTGTGGTTTTAGGGGACCTCACATCACAGGCCCACGCTCTCCCTCCCTCAGACCCCGTCCCACCCCCGCAGGGCATGGAGGGCTGGTAGGCCAGGACGGCGACTCTTGGCCTGCACTGGCTCACACACCTTGGTTTCATTTTGTTGCAAAGGAGAGCACACTCTCCGGGAGAACCTGGGGCGCAGGGTGGGGTCCCCGCGCTCTCCCTGGAGCTGTGGTTCTTCATGCCCCACGGGGCGGTCAGGTTTTGAGGTCGGTCCAGCCTCTGCCCAGACTGGGTTCACTTGAGAGTTCTGCCTGGAAACCTGCTTCCTCCCCCTCCCAGTCCCCCATTTTCTGGGCCATCAGTGACCCCAGAAGAAGGCTGCCAGCTCCTGGGCCAGGTTCAGGCTGGGGCACCTGCCAGGGTCTCCTCATTGCCACTGGGCCCTCTGAGCCTAAAGCCGGGGCCCGGGAGGTTGGCATCCACAGGAGGGGGCTTTCCTCTAGAATGGTCTAGAATGGTCTAGAAAGGCTGCTCCTCATCTTCCCTATATGATTCTCATCTCTAATAGACTCCTACCCCAATCCCAATAGTTCCCTCCTATTTGTTTTTTATTTGGGGGGGGGGGAGACAGTTCGTGCATGGTTTGAACTCAGACCTGGGCACTGTCTCTGAGCTCTTCCACTCAAGGCTAGAGCTCTACCACTTTGAGCCACAATGTCACTTCTGGTGATTAATTGGAGATAAGACTGTCACGGACGTTCCTGCCTGGGCTGGCTTTGAACCCCCATCCTCGGCCCTTAGCCTCCTGACTAGTTAGGATTACAGGTGTGAGCCACCATGCCCGCTGGTTCCTTCCTATATTATCTGAGGTCCCTATAGTTTCTCAAACTATGGTTTGGGGGCCTCCTTGTGAGGCCCTGTGGGGCATGCAGTAAGCTTGGGAGTCATCTGGAGAGCTAGAAGTAGAGACCAGGGCCAAGACCCCACACTGAGACCCCCAGGTCTGAGACCCCACGGGGGTCCTGAGCTCAGAAGAGTTTTTTTTTGTTTTTGTCAGTCATGGGGCTTGAACTCTGGGCCTGGGCGCTGTCCCTCAGCTCTTCAGCTCAAGGCGAGCGCTCTACCACTTGAGCTACAGCGCCACTTCCGGTTTTCTGGTGGTTTATTGGAGATAGGAGTCTCACGCTCTCTTCTGCCCGGGCTGGCTTTGAACCTCGATCCTCAGATCTCAGCCTCCTGAGTAGCTAGGATTACAGGCGTGAGCCACCAGCGCCCGGCTTGCTCAGAAGAGTTTGAAGGATGGCAGGACACACAGGACCTGGCCCGGTTCCTGTCATTCCTTCCAGGTGAGGCTGTGGGTCAGCCCAGGAAGAGCCCTGTCCTGTGCTGTGCTGTGCTGTGCTGTGCTGTGCTGTGCTGTGCTGTGCCCAGGAGAGCCCTCCTTTGCTGTGCTCAGGAGAGCCATGCTGAGAGGCTGTGGAGTATGCTGCTTGCGGGGTAGCAGCCGTGTCTGGGCTTCTGCAGCGACCCGTCCCTGGGCTGGAAGGGGTGCCACGTGCCCTGCGCACCCCCTTGCCGCCTCCTCCTACCTGCCCTCTGCCTGCGGGATGCGCCCCTCCGATGGCTCCATCTTAGGTTTAACCTTGTCTGCCTGCGGCTGCTCACGGCTCACCTGAGGGTCATGAAAGGACTACAACTTTCACTGCCTTCACCTGTCAGGCCCCGGGGCGGAGCGGCCCTGCGGCAAAGGAGCAGTTGAACGACACTGTCACCTGCAGGTTCCAGGGACAAGTTTTGGAGGCCACAAGCACTAGATGAGGCAGGCGGAGCTGCAAAGACCCAGGGGCTCCTGGTGGAGGAGGAATGGGAATGGGGTGGAGAGAGGGTATCAGGGAGGCCCCTTCCCGACGCGGCCTCCTCAGGAGCCACAAGTGTGGGGAGGGGCCCTGGGCCACCGAGGCTGCGGCTGGTGCCGTGGGGGATCCCAGGATCTCTGGGTGACTGTCCTGGCAGGAGCCCACAGAGCAGCTGCAGGCAGCGTGACCAGCTGGAGGGTGATGGGGGGCCCTGGGAGGAGGAGGAGGAGGCCCTGGGTGTGGGGTTGATGTAGGGTTAGGTGTTGGGTTTGGGCAGTTTTGAGTGTGGCATCTCATTTAAAATCTCATTTAAAGCCACACCATGGGGGTAGAATCCCTGGAGGGGTGCGGGGCAGGGGGCGGGGTAGGTC
Source organism: Dipodomys merriami (assembly GCF_024711535.1). Taxonomy (NCBI): domain Eukaryota; kingdom Metazoa; phylum Chordata; class Mammalia; order Rodentia; family Heteromyidae; genus Dipodomys; species Dipodomys merriami. The sequence goes on along the minus strand of NW_027202382.1, from coordinate 48,737,520 downwards.
GCAGAAAAGGTGGAGTCAGGAAGAAGGAGGAAAACCACGAGGCCCCAGAGGCTCAGAGAGGGTATTTGGGTTGCTGACCCCCAAAACTGTGTGCCACTGTAACCCTCACATGCCATCCCTGGGGGGGGGCGGTGGCACCTCCCCCAGCACTCGCAGCCCTTGCTCCCGATGCCCCCAGTCCAGAGGTGCTGGACACAGCCGTCCTCGAACCCTTGGATCTCGACGTTATTGCCTCCTCAGCCCAGGATGCAGGCGAGAGACTGCCCCCCTCCCCTCCCCCATGGGGAGATGAACTATGCCCTGGTGACCTCGGGAACTGACTCTGCAGGGTGGGCTTGGCACCTGTGGGGCAGGTGAGGCCCCCTGTGCAGATCGGCAGGCCGGGGCCAGCCCCGTGGGCCTTCCATCCTCCTGCCGCACGCCCACCCTGCATCTGGCCCTCCATCTGGCCCTTTGTGTGCAGGCACAGGCGTGGCGTGAGGGTCCGGGAGGGTCAGCCCCCGGCCCCTCCCTCCCGTCCCACAGGCCCAGCCCTCCTCCTGTCCTGGTCCTCACAAATCCCCCAAGGAATGTTTAAACACAGTTGTCTTCAGCTGGCTGGAAGACAGGTTGAAGGGCCTGGAGTCCAGCAGTGGGGGCCAGGGGATTGAGAGGCCAGCGAGCCTGTGTGTGACCCCTTCCTCCAGTGCGGAGAGTCCCTGGCTGTCCCCTGGTCTCCTGCTGAGCCCAGACATGCTGCCCCTGGTGTGAGCTGTGTGTGGCATCCTGCGGTATGGGGCCTGAGGAGGAAGGGAGGCTCTCCGGGAGGGGTGGCATCGGAGGCAGGGACAGAGCGGAGGGGAGACCAGGCCCCAGCAGAACTTCCCGCTAGCTGCAAACCCACGCGGGCAGTCAGGGCCTCTGTGCCACCATTCCCCATGGTGCTTTGGGAAAGTAACACCCAAACAACACCTTGGCGGGTGGTGGTTGTTGTTTCGCCACAGTCAGCATAATTTAACTGGAAAAAGAATTTAAAAAATAAAATTAAGCCTAGGAATGTCGTACGTTTGGGTTAGAGGAATGCACATATTTGCTTTTCCTTCTGGTTGTGCCTTGGTTATGTCGGGCGTCCATTAGTCACGGCTTGGCTAGGGCCCCAGCCTGGAGTTCAGCGCAAGGAGGAATTCCGCCTCTGGGTCCTGCTTGAGCACCAAGAAGCCCCCAGCGACCCGGGCAGGGTGATTTCTCAGAGCAATAGCTCACATCTGTGGGACTTTTTCTTTTTCTTTTTTTTTTGTCGGTCATGGGGCTTGAACTCTGGGCCTGGGCGCTGTCCCTCAGCTCTTCAGCTCAAGGCGAGCGCTCTACCACTTGAGCTACAGCGCCACTTCCGGTTTTCTGGTGGTTTATTGGAGATAGGAGTCTCAAGGTCTCTCCTGCCTGGGCTGGCTTTGAACCACGATCCTCAGATCTCAGCCTCCTGAGTAGCTAGGATTACAGGCGTGAGCCACCAGCGCCTGGCTGGGACTTTTTCTTTAGGTCCAACAACTGAGAGCAATGAGAGAGCAAACAAAATTGGTGCCAGCAGCTCACTCCCATAATCCTAAATATACTAAGGAGGCCGAGAGCCAGACAATCGAGGTTTGAGGTCAGCCTGGGCAGAAGAGTTTGAGAGACCCCTTTTCTCAACTAATACCAACGAGTGGCAGCAACCATCTCTCGTCCCAGTCACACAAGAGGCTGAGAGCAGAAAGACTGAGGTCAGCTAGATTGAAAAGCCCAAGAGCCAGGCGCCGGCGGCTCAAGCCTGTCATCCTAGCTGCTCAGGAGGCTGAGATCCGAGGATCACGGTTCAAAGCCCGCCCAGGCAGGTACATCAGTGAGACTCTTATCTCCAATAAACCACCAGAAATCCGGAAGTGGTGCTGTGGCTCAAGTGGTAGAGCGCTCGCCTTGAGCTGAAGAGCTGAGGGACAGCGCCCAGGCCCAGAGTTCAGGCCCCACAACCAACAAAAGAAAAAGAAAAGAAAAGCCCAAGAGAGTGCATCTCAGCAGAGGAAGCTGAGCATGGGGGGCGGGCCTGCCATGCCAGCTATGGTGGGGAGTGAAGCAGGGAGGCTAGGACTAGCCTGTGCCGGGCAGGAGACGGAAAAAAATAACTCCTGCAGAAAAAGGGATGGAGGCACTGGGCACTGCTCAGCAGCAGAGCAGGTGCCGAGTCGGAGGCCCAGGGCCCAAACCCGAGTACCGCCATTACCGCCACTTGTGTCTTCCCGCCACAGCTGTGCACCACCGCAGCCAGCTGGGAGTTTTAATGGAATTATCTAGAGCACCTGTGCTGAGTAATCGTTTATGCAAAAATACAGCAACACAGAACACTGGTATTTACCATGCTCAATGTTCTCTGCGTGGTTTGGAGCTCTGAGGTGGGACTCACCCCCGGCCCCACTTCCTGTCCCGAGCTGACTTGTGTCCCAGCATCATAAAAACGGACATATTGGGCTCTGAGGATCACAGTTTGAAGTCCAGGAGACTTGTAGCTCTAATAAAATACTCAGAAAATGCTGGAAGTGCGGGGAGGCTGGGAAGGGATGGGAAGGGGAAACAAAGGACGAGGCTACAACGCTTGATAAGAAATGTACTCATTATCTTGCCCATGTAATTGTAAACCCTCTGTACAGTATTTTCACAATAAAAAATAAATAAAATTAAAAAAAAAAGAAAATGCTGCAAGTGGTGCTGTAGCTCGTGGTAGAGTGATGGCCTTGAGCAAAAAGAGGCTCAAGGACAGAGCCCAGGCCCTGAGTTCAAGTCCCAAGACCGGCAAAAAAAAAAAAAAGACGTATTCAGGTTTGAACCTGGATTCCCATGAGCCAGACTTTGGAAGTAAGCGTGTGGCGGGGTGACAGAAGGGCAGCTGTGGGCTGGGGACCCAGTCCAGTGAGGGTGTCCTGGGAGGGGGACATTTGGAGCCAGGACAGGAAGGCCGTGTGGGTACCGAGGCGGTGGCCAGCGGTATGGCTTCCAACCACGGTTCCCCCAGATTGCCACAGCCCGTGAAGCTGGCAGAGTCCCGGAGTCCTTCAAGGGGTCTCCTGCCACTCTGATTCCAGACCTGACCCCCACCCCCCACCCCAGGAGGCTCAAAAAGGACTGTGGCTCTCCAACACCTGGGCGTGACTTGGTCTGGACACATGGGAGTCCCGAGGAAGGGAGGCAGCCTGGGGAACCGCTGACGTCCTGGGTCCCTGAGGGCTCCCCGGGGCTGCCCCGTGCCCAGGCCGGTGTGCTGCCCCCCAGCTCCCCGCACCTGGGGCCATTGCAGCCCCCACAGCCACCCGTGCCCGGCAGAGCCCTCGTCTCTCCATCCGGTCTCCACGGGCGGATGGGGCTGGTGAAGTGGGGGCAGGGGAGGGATGGGTCCCTGGGCCACCCCAAAGCCCGGGCGACTCTGCCCTGGCCTTCCAAATCCGACAATATTAGAAAGGATTTGTGTCCCCGATGAATAATGCAAAGTTAAATTACATCCACTCCGGCTTAAATTTTCATATTCCTATTTCTCATCTCCATAAAGAAATTCTATTTGTGGGCTCCTAGGTGGTCCGGCCAGCTGCCGGGGCTCCTTAATGAAATTAGTCCAGGGGCGGGGCAGCCGAGGTAGGCCGAGTGGGCGGCCCCGGCTGCTGGGGGAAAAGGTAAAAGGTCACAGTTCAAATTATTTATCTCCCTAATAACTTAACAGAGCGCATACATTATGTGTCAGGAGGGGCCAGGCCAGGCATGCATGAGGACATGGGAACGGGGGGACCCACCACAGGGCTCAGCCAGGATGCCCTGCAGAGGGGGACCCAGCACACAGCTCAGGAGGGAGGGCCCATGAGCTCTGTCTGGGGACCAGAGCGTGGGCGGGCTGCCTCCTAGACCTCTGCGAAGCCGAGAGGCTGCTTCTGCAGACGTCTTGCCCAGGCCTGAGGTATATGTAGTAGGTGCCCAGGAAATTCTAGGATGCCACTGTCACCCAGTGCAGAGAGGAGAGAAGGTCCCATCCTTGGGACGCTGGGGTCCCAGACATTACGATCTGGAATAAAGCAGGAGTGGAAGAGCCTCTGGGAGCACCAGGACCCGGGTGCAGAGCAGGGTCTATCGAGGAAGGAAGCAGCTCTTTGAGAAGCAAGGGCCCGGGAAGGAGTGGCCAGAAGGCCGCAGGACCAGTTCCCTGGCTCCTAAAACCCAAGACAGAGCACCTTAGCTAAAGTTTAAATTGGTTTTCTAAAAACTATATTTTTGCTCAGTTGTGGGGCTTGAACTCAGGGCTTGGGCCTTGTCCCTCAGCCTCTTTGTGCTCAAGGCTGGTGCTTTACCACTCGAGTCACAGCACTGCTTCCCGTTTTTGGGTGGTTACTTGGAGATAAGAGTCTCATGGACTTTCCTGCCCGGGCTGGCTTTGAACCGTGATCCTCAGATCACAGGCGTGAGCCACTGCTGCCTGGCTTTTCTTTTTTCAGGTGTGAGACCAGGACTTGAACTTGGTACCCATCACATTGGCTCATTGGTGAGCGCGCTACCGACCGAGCCATGCCTCCCACTCCTTTTTTTGTTGTTATTTTTATGATTAGGCTCCCTGGGCCTCTGGGGCTGTCTCCGAGCGCCCGTGCGCTCCAGCCAGGCAAGGTAAGCCGAAGCCGCTCTTCAACGGGGCCTGGCTTTCCCATTGGTCTTGTCCTTGCATCTTGGCCTCTAGCCCTCTCTCCCTTCAGGGCCCCAGGGGAGCCCCAGACTCTGGCAGGGGAGCAGTGTGACCTGGGTGCTGCCCCCCCCAGCCGGCGGTTCCCTCACTTGTGGTACTTAATCTGTGCGAGCAGCTGACCCCCAATATATCTCCACGTATTGATCAGCTTTAGGCTGATAGAAGTTCAAGCTCAGAAGGTCCCGCTCTTTGACCCCCAAATAGGGTATGAATCTCAATCGAATAGACTGATATTCACACTTGCTTTCCACGCCGGGCCGCGCTGCGTGAGATCAATGAGGATGGCTGGAGAGTCACGATTTATAGAACACCTGCCATTTTAATATTAGGATAAATGTTATATTGCACTGGGGGGAGCTGGGGGGTCGCCAGGAAAATATTTCTTAGAGAGCCGTTTCTGTTGGAAGATGATGGGCAGTGGGATTTTATGAAGTCAAATTTATAGACCTCATTGAGGCTTATAATTTAAAACTCCTGATGAGAAAGACATTAAGTAGAGTGCTGGGGTGGGGGTGGGGGGTGGCCAGTGGGTGGTCCAGAGCTGCGGGGAGCGCAGCCCTGGTGGGGCTGGGGCCTGGAGCCTGGGGGTCCGGGAGCCTACTTTGCCAGGGCCCGAGCAGTGGGCACGGGTGCAGGACGGCCCACAGCCGCCAGCAGGTGACTCTGTGCGGGGCTACCAAGCCGTGCCAGAGCCCAGGCCCCCGGCCTGAGCGCCGGGTGTGAGAGGGCAGACCACAGAAGGTGAGCTCACCTGCGGTGTCCATGTACCCCGTGGGCACATGCACGCCCACTCACGGTGCTGCATGCCCTGCGTGGGCACCATGCACATGGCCCCGTGGTGACCTCACACACACGTGTGTGCACCTGGGTGTGCAGACACAAACCCACTGTAACATGTGGGCCCACGCACCCCGGAACCCCCTGCAGCTCAGCCCGTCCCCTTTCTCCTAAAAACCATTGCTCCCATTTTGAGTAGGTCCTGGGCCTTGAACTCAGGGCCTGGGCACTGTCCCCTAGCTTTTTTACTCAAGACTAGCATGCTACAGCTTGAATCACAGTGGTTAAGTGGAGATAAGAGTCTCATGAGGGGGCTGGGAAGGTGGCTCAGTGGTAGAGCGCTTGCCTTGCATGCATGAGGCCCTGGGTTCGATTCCTCAGCACCACATAAGCAAAAAGAAAAAAGCCGGAAGTGGTGCTGTGGCTCAAGTGGTAGAGTGCTGGCCTTGAGCTGAAGAGCTGAGGGACAGTGCCCAGGCCCAGAGTTCAGGCCCCACTACCGGACCCCCCCAAAAAAAAGAGTCTCATGAGGGGGCTGGGAAGGTGGTTCAGTGGTAGAGTGCTCACCTTGCATTCATGAGGCCCTGTGTTCCATTCCTCAGCACCACATAAGCAGAAAAAGCCAGAAGTGGCGCTGTGGCTCAAGTGGTAGAGTGCTAGCTGAGGGACAGTGCCCAGGCTCAGAGTTGAGTTCAGGCCCCACGACTGACAACAAACAAACAAACAAACAAACAAACAAATAAATAGTCTCATGAGCTTTTCTGCTCAGGCTGGCTTCAAACCACAATCCTCAGATCTCAGCCTCCTGAGGAGCGAGTACAGGCCTGAGCCACCGGCTCCCAGCTCAGGCCCTGCTTTGTGGAAGTTGGTTCTGGCTGAGGAACAAGTGTGACTGTCGGGTCTAGTACCATAGCAAGGATCAGCTGGCCACCGGAGAGCAGCTGAGAGGCCAGACTCGTGGGGCAGTGGTGTCTGCACAGGGCTTCTGTGGGGGAACCAGGCTGACCGCAGGGTGCAGAGGGCCCTTCTGAGGGGCTGGGCCACCTGCAGATCCTGAGCTGCTCTCGCTCCTCTGGACCTCAGTTTCCCCAGCATGGCCGGAGAGGTCCTTCCATCCTGACTGTCGGAGAGCTTGGACTTGGGCCTCGTTTGTGACTCTGGAATGTCTGAGGCGAGCTCACACCCCGCCCCCCCTGGAAGTCCCTGTGGAAGCACAGGAGGCCACGCCCGGCCCTCACTGCCGCCCTACAGTTCAGGGGGGCAGGGGCTGGTTTTCTGCTAAGGGGAAGGAAAGGAAGGCCAGAGGGTCCTGTGGTGAGGGCAGGGGTGCCGGGGAAGCCCGTGGGCATCTGCAGAGAGGTGAGGGGGTGGCTGACCCTCAGCCACTCAGCACCATCTGGGATTGGCAAAAGGTCGGCTCACGGCCCAGCTTTGTGCCCGGTCCTCTGGCACTGGGCACTTCCCCTAGGTCCCAGCACAGGTGTCCAGCAAGGCCAGCTCACGAGCACACCCTGCCTGCGCGCAGCAACGGCAGGGGAGGGGATCCCACGGGGCCCCCGTCTCCCACAGCGTTCTCGCACCGCTAGTGGCGTCAAGTTTTCTCCCAGATGTGAAGGCTTCCTTGGTCCGGCCCTGCCTCCGTGGCAGAGCGGACGCGCGTGAGGCAGCCCCGTGGCTGGAGTTCTGAGCTGTGTCGCAGAACTGCGGGCACCTGGTTCCCAGCCTGACGCTTCCTCCTCCTTGACAAAGGGGAGCGTAAGGAGTGCACGCCCCCCAGCTCCCAGGACAGAGGGGGATAAAGTGGGTACCTGGTGGGCTGGGCCCCAGCTGCACAATGGACATCGGCCTCAATGATTGTGTGTGTGTGTGTGTGTGTGTGTGTGTGTCTGTGTCTGTGTCTGTGTGTGTGTCTGTGTCTGTGTCTGTGTGTGTGTCTGTGTCTGTGTCTGTGTCTATCCTAGGACTGAGCTCAAGGCCTGGGCATTATCTCTGAGCTTTTGTGCTCAAGGATAGTGCTCTACCACTTGAACCATAGCTCCACATTTGGCTTTTGGCTGGTTAATTGGAGATAAGAGTCTCTTAGATTTTCCTGCCTCAGCTGGCTCTGAACTGCATTCCTCAGGTATCAGCACCCTCCAGACAAGGATTACAGGTGTGAGCCGCCAGCCCCTGGCTTCACAATGGTTATTATTCTTTCTTTTTTTCTTTTTTTCTGGTAGTGGCTTGAACTCAGGGCCTGGCTGCTGTCCCTGAGATCTCTTATGCTCAAAGCACCACTCTGAGCTACAGCTCCACTTCCAGTTTTCTGGTAATTAATTGGAAATAAGAGTCTCATGGACTTTTCTGCCCAAGCTGGCCTTGAACTGCGATCCTCAGATCTCAGCCTCCTGAGTAGTTGGGATTACAGATGTGAGCCACCAGTGCCCAGCTTCACAATCATTCTTATCCCTGTTCCCCAAGCACCACTTGAACCTGAGATTCTGGGGTTCCCTGACCCTGGTCTCCCGTTTCTTCCCCAGCACAGTCTCCAGGAACTGTTACCTCCTCCCTAGGAATGTTTCTGGAAGTTCTGCCAGCAGGGGATAGCTGCCTGAGCTGTGTCCTGCTGCAGGCTGGGCAGAAGCCTGGAGAACTCGGAGCCTGTCCCGTGCCCAGCACCTCCTCCCAGGGCATTGCTCACGGAGCTTCCGGGGCCCAGGGCTGCCCCCCACACCTCAATCTCAGAGCCCAGGCAGCCCCTGAGAGCGTCCTGCTGTGTCTTCCTGCAGTGAGATTCAAGTGCCATCCTGTGCCCTCCTCGGTGGCCCTGCCTGCTGCCCAGGCGCCTGCCTGTGTGGAACGGGCATATTTCAAGGTTTCAACTTTATTAAAGGAGTGGCTCTAGCGCTGGAAGCTGCCTGCTCTCCGTGGTCAATTCTGCCTCTGGAGGCGATAAATCTCCAGGCCTATGATTTGTGACTCTGCGCTCCCAATAAATTAAATCTTTCCCCATGAAAAGGTTGGCGCTCCCAGCTCAACTTTAGGTCACTGTGTTTGTGCAAAGAGTGCATGGGAAGCGGGGGCAAAGCCAGCTCCCCCCACCCCCACCCCCACCCCGCACCCTCCCAGCCGCCCTCCTGCTCCAGCCTGCACCCGAGACTGGCCCAGCGGTGAGGACAGAGGGGACACCTCCGTGGCCACCCAGCCCCCGCCAGGTCCACAGCCCACTCTCACCTCCAGGGGAGCTTTGGGTTCTAAGTCTGAAAGTTCCAGAAACCACTGGGGCTGGAGCCAGCATGGGGCTGGAGCCACGCTGTCCGTAGGGCAGCCCCAGGACGTGGCCAAAATGTGTGCTTACTGGTGACCTATGCCAGGAGCCGGGCGTCCTCGCGGGGCCTGGAGCCTTGCTTCCCAACTGTGAATGAATGGAAGACAGAGCTGCGCAGGCAGGCTCCTTGCTGGCACTGTGGCGGGCCCCGTGGCTGGCACTGAAGCTGCACGGAGGTGAGCTCCAGGGCAGTCAATGCCTGGCTCTGTGAATGGGCTTGGAAACTGGAACGTAAGACCATCCAGACCTATAGACAGAGCAGGACCAGCGCCGATGCTCATATCTGTAATCCAAACTCCTCAGGAGGCTGTGATCTGAGGACTGCAGTTCAAACACAGCCTGGGCTTCTCCACAATTAACTACCCCAAAGCCAGAAGGACCATCAGTCCTGAGCAAAAAAGCAAAGGGACGGCACCCAGTCAAGTCCCAGTGTTGGCACCAAAGTAAAAGAGAGCTGAGCGGAGTTTGGAGGTGAATTTCAGACTCCTGGTCTTCCACCCTGCACTGTGGGCATTGCCCAGTGCCCCTTAGGGCTGGGGAACCAGTGTCCGGCCATGTTCTGGCTTCCTGGAGAGGGGGGCATGGTGGGGGCAACATGGCTGCAGTCACCTTTCATGGAACCACAAATGCTGCTGCGAGTCACTGTCCGGAAGTAAAAGGCACAAAGTCTGCCTTTTGGAACAAAAAGATTTCTGGCCCTAGTTAATTCTGGATCCCAGGAAGTGCCCGGAAGCCCTGCGCACACAGCAGAAGCTTCAGTCTAAGGAAGCGGAGGTCTGGCCCTCAGCCAAAGTCAACACAGGGCCTCCACCAGCTCGGGTTTCAGGTGCGGACCAGGCCAGGGTGCAGAGCCCACATTCCTGCCGGCCAGGGGCTTAGGTGCTGGCACAGGAGACAAAAGCCTGAACCCCCGCTTCCGCAGACTCAGGTTGCAAAGCCATTACACTGATGAAGCAAATCTTTCCCAAAGCCCTGGAAGCTTTTTGGCTGATTGCATGCAGCAGAGCCCCTCCAGCAGCCCCTGGAAGTCCCATCTATTTTCTCTCTTGAGCTTTGGTCGGGAGGGGTGGGAGGCAGCTCAGGTGAGCCTGGGCTGGGAGGGCTGGGAGGGCCTGGGAGGGCTGGGAGGGGCTGGGAGGGCTGGGAGGGCTGGGAGGGCCTGGGAGGGCTGGGAGGGCTGGGAGGGGCTGGGAGGGGCTGGAAGGGCTGGGAGGGCAGGGGCAGAGGAGGTTGGCAGAGCTGTCCTTGCCACAGGAGATGGTGGGCATCTGTCCTCACAAGGTCAAAGCACCGGCAATCCTTGTGTACCTCCCCTCCCTCCCCAACGCTCTGTGTTGAGTTGGGGAGGAGAGAGGACAAGGCCAGATGAGGGGCTGGCTCTCCTTGGGTTTGAATTCTAGGGAACTCTAGGGAGTTGCCTGGGTTTGGGGGGGGTGGGCAAGGCCCCTGCCTGGCTTCTGCTGCCCTGTCATCTTGCTGGGGGAGAGGTGACATCGTGTCGTCCGGCCCACCCACCCAGGCCTGACAGCTGGCATCCCAGCCCTGGGCCAGCTTTGGGGACCTGGTGTGCGCCCCTCTCCTCCCCGCCGCCCACTCCTGCCTCTGCCCTTGCTTTCTCTTTTTCTTTTTTCTTTTCTTTTTTTAATGTCTAAGACCAAGACGGGAACTTGGCACCTGATGTTTTTGTTCATTGGCTGGCGCTTCACTAACTGAGCCACACCTCCAACGAACCCTAGCCCCTCCTACCCCTCTCCACCTGCCCCCAAGACCTGGTTCCCTTCTGAAATGCCAGGTTTTGCACCTGCCGTCTTCTTTGCCCACAATTAATTAATTAACTGCGCCAGTACTGGAGCTTGAACTCAGGGCCTGGGCACTGTCCGTTAGCTTTTTCTACTCAAGATTGGCAGTCTACCACTTGAGCCACAGCTCCATTTCTGGCTTTTAACTGGTTAGTTGGAAAGGAATTTCATCGATTTTCCTATCCAGGCCGGCTTTGAACTGTGATCTTTAGAGCTCAGGCTCCTGGATTGCAGCCAGGGTTACGGGCGTGAGCCGGGTCTGCCACCCGTCTCAGGGCAGGGGGTCTGCCACCCGTCTCAAGGCAGGACTGCCCCGGTATCTCAACTCCCAACAGCTCGCCCTGAGCTGCAGCTGCAGAGGCCCCTTTTTGAGGTAGGGTACAGTTCTGGGGGTCAGGACGTGGACACGTCTTTGGGGGTACCATTCCAGCTGCGGGTGCGCTGCCTGGAGAGGCTGAGCCTCCCTGCCTCCTCTGCTCCACCTGTGAGACGGAGCAACGTGCAAGAGTGGTAGGCAGTGCATGGTGCTGGCGGGGCTGCGCTGCCGGCTCCAGGGGACCCCCGCCTGCCCCCGACAGCCACAGCATCTCCTGCTGCCACAGAGATGCCCTCTGGGTGCCCTGTGCCCCGCTGGAGAGCGCTTCTCACCCTGGGTCCCAGCTGGCTCATCTCCCCCATTCCTCACAAGGTGGCAGACCCTGGACCGCCACCCCAGGTACCACCCGCCCCTCGGGGCCCAGAGCAGGACTCGGGCGGCACGGGGGTGTCCACTCAGGCTCGTGGGCTGAGCCTGCTCCAACCATTCACCTCCTTTTCTTTTTTGCTGGCCCTGGGGCTTGAATTCAAGGCTTGGGCGCTGTCCCTGAGCTTTTGTGTTCCAGGCTAGTGCTCTACTACTTGAGCCACAGCTCTCCTTCCAGCTTTTTGATAACTGATTGGAGATAAGAGTCTCACGGCCTTTACCTGCCTGGTTTGGCTTTGACCTGCGATCCTCAGCTCTCAGCTCCTGAGCAGCGGGGGTGGCAGGCGTGAGCCGCCTGGCCCGCTGTCCCCGTTCTTGCTTACTCCAGCTGGGCCCTCAGGCAGCCCTGTGCCCAGCGGAGGGGCTTTTACCCCGCCTATCCACACTGTGCATGGTGCCACTTCAGAGGCATCGGTCGCTTCCTAGGAAGGACAAAGGCAAAACCCATGTTCCCGCCTCACCTCTGCGCGGTGCCCCCTGCCCGGACCCCAGCGCGGATCCCCACAGTCCTAGCCCCAAGGCGGCCCAGCCCCTCACCCCACACTACCAGCCTCCTAAGCGACCCTGCTCTGGGGTCCCCTCTTACACTGGGCACACTGGGCTCTTGGCTGTGAGGCCGCTTGCTCCAGTGGGCAGGGCCTGGGCTGCCCTCTTCCCCGCCCACAGGGGATCGCCGCCAGTCCCGGGGACCCTGCCAACCCCCCCAGCTGCCTCCACCACTGGTGGAGGACAGGCTGCAGAGGGCAGACTCTGGATTCCAGAGGCCCCTGCATGCCAAGCACAGAAGCGGGGCCCCCACTCCACCAGGTGGAGCTCATCTGCTTGGTGACCAATCTGGCCAGGGATGGGTGCTGGGGGGCATGAAGTCGGACTCTGCCAGGCCCCTCAGTGCCAGGCCCTGGGCTCAGCACTCCCGCCGCGGGCCGGGGAGGCCGGGGAGGCCGGAGGGGGGGGGGGCTCTGGAGCGGCATTGACTTACACAGGACAGAAACCAGACTCCAAAGCCCGCCTGTGCCCGGGTGGGGGCGGGGCCGTCCCGCCGACTTCACTGGAGTGCTGTCTGGAGACCCCGGAGGGGATTACAGTTCCCAGCTCCCAGCCCGCTAATGAGTTCAGGCACAGGTGGCAGAGGTGAGCTGGAGGCCGGGCTCTGGGCAGCCCGGGTCCCCGCCAGGCTCGAGAGGCTCCCAGGGCTGCACTGCCTGGCAGGGCGGGCAGGGCCCAGGCCCAGCTTGCCGGCGATGCTCACAGCAGCCCGTAGGGCTGGCAGTCCAGGAATGCGGGGCAAAGGGACACTCCAGTGGAGATGAGGCCTTGGCGGGCCCCACACTGGACCGGGCCACGGTGGGGTGTGGTCCCCAAGGAGGGTTCCCCAGGCCAAGGACATTCACTCAACTAATGTCTTCTCAAGGCACAAAAGCTCTTTTTGTTGCCCAAGCTGGCATAAGACTCCTAAGCTCAGGGCTGGGAAGGTGGCTCAGTGGTAGAGCGCTTGCCTTGCATGCCTGAGGCCCTGGGTTTGATTCCTCAGCACCACATAAGCAAAAAGAAAAAAGCCGGAAGTGGCGCTGTTGCTCAGGTGGTAGAGCACTAGCCTTGAGCTGAAGAGCTGAGGGACAGCGCCCAGGCCCAGAGTTCAGGCCCCACGACCGGACAAAAAAAAAGACTCCTAAGCTCAAGTGATTGTACCATCTCAGCCTCCCAAGCTGAGACTACAGGAACTGTGCCCAAGCCCAGCTTAGAGGACATTGAAACTGAAGCTCTGATAAAGCAGCATAGCCGCTCATGTGAAGTCAGAGGAACGGCGTTCCAGCCAGAAAGCATGGCAAGGCGAAGGTGTGAGGAACTAGACATGCAGAGGGTCAGGGACAGGGGAAGGGGGGGACAGGGGAGGGGTACAGGGGAGGGGGACAGGACAAGAGGAACAGAGGAGGGGGGATAGAGGGAGGGCGGGGGACAGTGGAAGGGGCCCAGAGCAGGGGAGGAAGAAATTCAGGGATTGAGACTCCGTAGGGAGCATGGACAGGGAGGGGTGGGGCTGCACTGGGGTAGCAGGGGCTCTCAGAGTGGAGGAAAGCAGACAAGTGGGCACGAGGGGTGGTCTGAGCTGAGCAGGGGTCGGTGGGCAAGGTGACTCTGTTCCTGCCTAACGTGGGCATCTGGGGCTCTGTGGAGGTGTGGTCAGACTAAAGTAGACTCTGGTTGTTTTTATCAGGACTGGGGCTTGAACTCAGGGCCTGGGCGCTGTCCCTTAGCTTTTTTGTTCAAGGCTGGCACTCTACCAGCTTGAGCCACAATCCCATTTCTGGCTCTTGGAGATAAACATCTCACCGACTTCCCTGCCCAGGCTGGCTTTGAGCCGTGATCCTCAGGTCTCAGCCTCTCGAATGGCTAGGTTGGCAGGTGACACTGCTTCACAGAGGAGGAAATCAAAGGTCAGTCAGGTCCCAGGTGGCACAGCTGATGGGGCCCGAGCCAGGTCCAACCTGGGCTGACTTGTCCTGACCACTGCAGCCAAGGCCCACCCTGCCGCGGTCCCCGCCCCAGCCAGGACCCAGCCAGTGACCCTGCGAGGGTCTCGTGCCAGGCTGGACAGCCTCTGCTGCCCCCTGGCTGCCAGCCCGGCCAGGGGACATCAGGCTGACTATTACCTTGAGGCTGTGTCTGGGCCCAACCTGGGAGTTTGCAAACAGGTTCACCAAATTGTCAATTAAGTGAAAATCAATGCCAAGCCATTCATCAAGGGCTGCTGGGGCCGCACACAGGCCGCCATCGACCAGAGCCCCCGGGGAGCGATCGAGGCCAAGTGCAGCCCCATCTGCTGCGTCAGGGCAGCCGCCGTGATCCATCATTTGGAATGGCTGCTGGGGCCACCCGCGGGCCCCGGCCTGGCCTGTGGGGAGTGCCCGGATGGGCACTGGGCCCTGGCCCCCTCAGAGCTCTGGCCCAAAGGGTGGAGCCCCTTGCTCAGCGCTCCGGGAGCCTTCGCCGGGAACCAGGGCCACCTGGGGCAGGACACCCCGACAGAGGCTGCCTCACCCCCTCAGCGCCCCTCCTCCCACCTCATCGGTGAACCCCTCTGCCTGGCCACTGTGCACGCTGACCTCCACCTGGCCGTGGGCACTGTGCACGTTGACCTCCATCTGGCTGCAGGCACTGGGCATGCCGACCTCCGCCTGGCTGCGGGCACTGGACCCACTGACCTCTGCCTGGCTGTGGGCACTGTGCATGTTGACCTCCATCTGGCTGCAGGCACTGGGCATGCCGACCTCCGCCTGGCCACAGGCACTGGGTGCACTGACCTCCAACTGGCTGCGGACACTAGACGCCCCGATCTCCACCTAGCCGCGGGCACTGGACACCCCAATCCCCGCCTGGCCGCGGGCACTGGGCGCCCCGACCTCTGCCTGGTCACGGGCACTGTGCGTGCTGACCTCCACCTGGCCACAGGCACTGTGCGCGCTGACCTTCGCCTGGCCATGGGCACTGGACGCCCCGACCTCTGCCTGGCCACGGGCACTAGGCGCGCTGACCTCTGTTGCCTTCGACAAGCTCCACCTCCCCCAGCCCAGCCTAGCTCTCTGCGGCCTCCCCTCTGCGGGGACAAAGTCCTGCATGGCACCTGCTAGAGGCTCTGTCCAGGACAGCAGGCTGGGAACACTTCCCCAGAAGTCTCCACTCAGACCCCCAGGAACTTGTGCCCACTGGGGAAGCCTGCGGGCCACAAGAACACCCCAATTTCTACACAACATGTAGTCTGCTACCTCTATGCCAAAGGAATAAACTGTCCTGCTCCTCCTGAAGGCGGCCAGGCAGCAGCACTCACCCGGGTCTGGGCCAGGCTGCACACCTGGACCTTCCTGCAGGAAGGCCTCTGGAGCTGTGGCACCGTGGCCTAGAAGGTAACAGGGCCCCTCTGGGCACCAGGCTGGGAGGGGACAGACCCATCGGGTTGACTGGTTGACTGAGCTCTGAGACCAACAAGGGTGATGATAGCCAGAGCCCTGTCTTCTCACCACCACCCTGCGCCATAGCCCCCAAACCTCCAGCTAGACATGGGAGCCACCATTTTGGCCTAGAGGGTGGCTGAGCCCATGGATCAAGGCCTTTGGCTTACTGATACCCACTGACTCTACAGTTGTACCTCTGAAGGTCAGTTCACAGGCAGCCAGCCCTGACACTCAGCATGGCTGGTACAGTGGACAAGGAAGAGCCATGCACAGGGAGGTACTATACACAAGGAAGTACTGCCCACAAGGAGGTACTGTACACAAGGAGGTACTGTGCACAAGGAGGTACTGTGCACAAGGAGGTACTGTGCACAAGGAGGTACTGTGCACAAGGAAGCAGACAAAACTGCTCACCTGTGCCTCATGGGTTGAGATATCAGCTTCTGTGGAAAAGAGCTTTTTGGGGAGTATCATTTGCTCATTCTTCCATTGAGATACACACACACACACACACACACACACACACACACACACTCATACACTTAGCTGGGCACTGGTAGCTCATGCCTATAATCCTAGCTACTAAGGAGGCTGAGATCTGAGGATTGAGGTTCAAAGCCAGCCAACAGGAAAGTCTTTGAGATTCTTATTTCCAATCAACCACCAAAAAACTGCAAATGAAGTTATGGCTCAAGTGGTAGAGCACTAGCCTTGAGCAAAAAATGCTTAGGGCAGTGCCCAGGCCCAGAGTTCAAGCCCCAGGACTGGCACACACACACACACAAAATGTTTGCTAAAGTGGTGTCAATGACTCTTGACTATAATCCTAGTTGCTCAGGAAAATCTGAGGATTGAGGTTCAAAGCTAGCCAGCAGGAAAGTCCTGGAGATTCTTTTTTTTTTTTTTTTGGGTCCGGTCGTGGGGCCTGAACTCTGGGCCTGGGCGCTGTCCCTCAGTTCTTCAGCTCAAGGCTAGCGCTCTACCACTTGAGCCACAACGCCACTTCTGGCTTTTTTTCCCTGCTTATGTGGTGCTGAGGAATTGAACCCAGGGCCTCATGCATGCAAGGCAAGCACTCTACCACTGAGCCACCTTCCCAGCCCCAGTCCTGGAGATTCTTATCTCCACTTAACCACCAAATGCCACAAGTGGAGCTGAGGCTCAAGTAACAGAATGCCAGCCTTGAGTGGAAAAAGCTAAGCAAGAGCATGAGGCCCTGAGTTCAAGCCCCAGTGCTGACACACGCAGGCACATGCACACACACGACTGTAACAATAGAATTCCATAGCTGGCAAAATGTCTTCCAATAATGAGGACAGCATGGAAGCGAGAGAATTCTCTACCCCAGATCTAAGAAATGCTGAAAGACTCCTCCAGGCACCAAGAACCCCATGTTAGTGGGAGGACGTGCCTACAAGGAACCAACAACCCTGCAAACAGGGAAATATAAAATGCTGACTTTCCTGCTACATATAAAAAAAAGAACGTTTAAGGAAAAGTAGGCACGGCCACGCGTGTGGCCTGTGACGCGTGACAGAAGGGGCCGTGTGCATGCTCCGGCGCCACTTCAGGGGAGGGGTGGACCGGAAAGCTCAAGATGCCAATCCTAAAGCAGCCGCTAAAAGCACAAAAGCGGACGAAGAGATGAAGCAAATTCATACAAGTTCTCACTTCCAAAAAGTTAGAGAAAGAGCGAAAGGGAACAAACAAGCACAGAACCATAGATGAGCTGAGGAGCCAGGCGCCCGCCTGACGCGCACGGAGCAAGCTGCTGGACCTTGCGGCTCCTCCAGGAGCCTCTTCCAGTCGGGGAACAGCGGGTGCAGATGTGAGGAGGGGTGGGGGGCAGCAGGAAAGCAGCTCCTGGGGAGGGGTAGGTGGCCCGCGTGGGGTCTGTGGCCGGAAAGACAGCAGGTGGGGGCAGGCTTCTGAGCGGGACCTGCAGGGATTCCAGAGGACACGCAGAGGACGGAGGAGCAATCAAGGGCCTCCTGCCACATCCAATCCACTGAGGACATGCGTGTGTGCGTGCGTAGGGTAGGGTGTCCACGGAGGGGTTGGCAGCCATTAAGAAATGGCTCTTGATTCCAACCACGGAACTACTGAGGGGGAAAAGGGCTGGGGAGAGGGAGGAGGAAGATGGCAAATAACAGCTAAAGACAGGGCCGTGACATCTGGGCTTGGCAGAAGGAGTCTCGGTGAAAGCTGCTGATCAGCTGAGGGCGGGGCGGGGCGGGCAGGAGAGGGCTGCTGTGAGCAAGGTCTAGCCTGTGCGCATTGGAGCCTCTTGGTACAATTAGCACACCATGGAGAAGATGGACAGAATGCATAGCAGGCTCTGTGGAGGGAGGGGCTCTGGAGGGTGAGGGGCTGAGCACGGGTGCACTCCTTTGCAGACAGGGAAATAGATCAGTGGCATCTGTCTGATGCAACCATTTTTGAACGTGGGGATGGGCTTTTATGGAAAGCCTAAAACCTCTCTTGTGCAACAACCGTTGCTAATAAACATAATTATTTAGGGCTGGGAAGGTGGCTCAGTGGTAGAGTGCTTGCCTCTCATGCATGAGGCCCTGCGTTCGATTCCTCAGCACCACATAAGCAGAAAAAACTGGAAGTGGCACTGTGGCTAAAGTGGTGGTAGAGCACTGTCCTTGAGCTGAAGAGCTGAGGGACAGCGCCCAGGCCCAGAGTTCAGCCCCCACAACCAACCAAAAAAATTATTTTATAAAAAAGAAGGAATACGGGGAGGGGGGAGGCTGGGAAGGGAGGTGAAGGGTAAACAAAGGAGGAGGCTACAATGCTTGGTAAGAAATGTATGCATTATCCTGCCCATGTAATTGTAGCCCCTCTGTACAGTATGTTCTCAAATAAAATAAAATAAAATTAAAAAAAAAAAAAGAAGGAATACTTCTTTAAAAAGATTACAGCTGGTGCTGATGGCTCACGCCTGTACTCCTAGCTACTGAGGAGGCTGAGATCTGAGGATCATAGTTCAAAGCCAGTCTAGGCAGGAAAGTCTGTGAGTTGTTTTTTGTTTTTGTTTTTGTCGGTTGTAGGGCTTCAACTCAGGGCCTGGGCACTATCCCTGAGCTTTATCACTCAAGGTAAGCGCTCTACAACTTTGAGCTACAGCGCTATTTCCGATTTGCTGGGGGTTAATTGGAGATGAGAGTCTCACGGACTTTCCTGCTTGGGCTGGGTTTGAACCTCGATCCTCAAATCTCAGCCTCCTGAGTAGCTAGGATTACAGGCGTGAGCCACTGGCGCCCAGCTTGTGAGACGCTCATATCCAAAGAACCACCAGAAAGCCAGATGTGGAGCTGTGGCTAAAGTGGTGGAGTACCAGCCTTGAGTAGAAAAGCGGAGAGACAGATCCCAGGCCCTGAGTTCAAGCCCCAGTATGGGCTCTCACACAGAGTGAGTACAAAACAGGAAAAAAAGCAACCGTGTGGTGTAGCATGATCATAACCCAGAACACATCTGATTATGTGTGTACTACTCATGCTCACACATGACCACACAGCATACCATACACACACACACACCACAAACACATGCACACCACACATACACAGCACATCTACACACACAGAGCACACACACAAACACACAGCACAACACACACACACCACACACAGCACACACACACGTGTGCACACACACAGAGCATACTATACACACAGCACACCACACACACATACACACCACACCACACACACACCACACCACACACACACACAGCACACCACACACACACCACACACACGCACACACACACAGAGCATACTACACACACAGCACACCACACACACATACACAGCACACCACACACACACCACACACAGCACACCACACACACACACGCACACACAGCACACCACACACACACCACACACACACGCACACACACAGAGCACACCACACACACACCACAAACAGCACACCACACACACATGCACACACACAGAGCACACCACACACACACCACACACACACGCACACCACACACACATACACACCACACACAGCACACCACACACACACACCACACACACATACACACCACACACACACACACACACACACCACACACATACACACCACACACAGCACACCACACACACACCACACACACATACACACCACACACAGCGCACCACACACACCACACACACATACACACCACACACAGCACACCACACACACACGCACACACACACAGAGCACACCACACACAGCACACCATACACACAGCACACCACACACATACCACACACAGCACACCACACACACACAGCACACCACACACACACAGCACACCACACACACACCACACACAGCACACCACACACACACACCACACACACGCACACACACACAGAGCATACTACACACACAGCACACCACACACACATACACAGCACACCACACACACACCACACACAGCACACCACACACACACCACACACACGCACACACACACAGAGCACACCACACACACACCACAAACAGCACACCACACACACATGCACACACACAGAGCACACCACACACACACCACACACACACGCACACCACACACACACACACACCACACACAGCACACCACACACACACACGCACACACAGCACACCACACACACACCACACACACGCACACACACACAGAGCACACCACACACACACCACAAACAGCACACCACACACACATGCACACACACAGAGCACACCACACACACACCACACACACACGCACACCACACACACACACACACACCACACACAGCACACCACACACACACCACACACACATACACACCACACACACACACACACACCACACACACATACACACCACACACAGCACACCACACACACACCACACACACATACACACCACACACAGCGCACCACACACACACCACACACACATACACACCACACACAGCACACCACACACACACGCACACACACACAGAGCACACCACACACAGCACACCATACACACAGCACACCACACACATACCACACACAGCACACCACACACACACAGCACACCACACACACACAGCACACCACACACACACCACACACAGCACACCACACACACACAGCACACCACACACACACACACCACACACACACAGCACACCACACACACACCACACACACACACCACACACACACAGCACACCACACACACACACACCACACACACACCACACACACAGCACACCACACACACACACAGCACACCACACACACAGCACACCACACACACGCACACACACAGCACACCACACACAGCACACCACACACACACACAGCACACACACACACACACACACACACACACTTCTCACCTGCCTTGCCGAAGAGGGCTGGAGACAGGGTGCTTAGGGCTGACGCAAGGCTCTGGGGGACCATTCTTTCCCCCCCCCCCCCCCCCGTTGGAGTGACCCCATCCCAGAGCTGTGGGGGTTGGGACCAACCCTTGGTCCCCCGCTGGGAGTGACTGCCCAGCGCAGGCCCCTCCATGACCTCTGGCCTCGGGGTGCTGGGAGGGGCTGGGCCTCCACACAGGGCATGTAAACAAAAGGCCTTTGCCCCGTGCGTGCAGGGCACACACACCAACGGTCTACCACACCTCCACCCAGGACCCTGCTGTCTCAGGAACAAATTAGAATCTTCCTGGAATGCTCATAAATCTTCCATTCTTGACAAACCCAGAGGAAGCGGAGGGAGAGGAAGAAGGGGGCGGGGCGGGAGCAAGGTCCCTCGCTAATTCTACCAAACTGCTGTTTATTGAAATGAGGCACCAGGGATAAACGGGAGCCGGATCGATGAGGGTCTGTCTAATATAATCAGCGTGGCCGCCAACGCTGCCTTCCAGGGATGGTGGAGGAGAGGCGGGAAGAGCAGGCTGGGGTCCCCAGCCTGCTCCAGAGCCGTCCCTGCCATCCCTGCACCTGAGGGGACTCGCTGGGCTGGGGGGGGGATGCAGGAGGGGAGCAGGTGTGCTCTGCACATCAAAGGCTGCCTGGTGGGGGAAGGGGGCTCTCTCTGTCTGCAGGTATCCCCCTTCTGAGGACCCAGGGTGGTGTCCAGGTTCAGAGACAGCTGGTGGAGAGAGGCCCAGCCAGGGCTCTGACTTCCCCATCCGTGATCTCCAGCTTCAGTGGCTGGGGAGGTAGAGGGTGGAGGCTGGTCTGGGTGTGAGGCTGAGGCTGGGTCTAGGGTAGAGGCTGAGTCTGGAGCAGAGGCTGAGTCTGGAGCAGAGGCTGGGTTTGGAGCAGAGGCTGGGTCTGGAGTGGAGGCTGGGCTGGGTCTGGAGAGGAGGCTGGGATCTGGAACAGAGGCTGGGCTGGGTCTGGCTGGCTGTGGGGTAGAGGCTGGGCTGGGTCTGGAGTGGGGGCTGGCTGGCTGTGGGGTAGAGGCTGAGCTGGGTCTGGAGCGGAGGCTGGGTCTGGAGCGAAGGCTGGCTGTGGCCACACTGTGCGCAGTGCTTTCTGTTCACCCCAGCTTGACTGGGCCATGCCTCTGCTGGGCTGGACCACAACCTGGCACCAGGAACAACTACAGTGACTCCTCGGAGGTCCCTGTTCCCTGGCTGGGTACCTTTCCTGTACCCACACAGCTTCGCCTCCACCCCACAGCCAGCCCCCACCCCACAGCCAGCCCCCACCCCACAGCCAGCCCCCACCCCACAGCCAGCCTCCACACAAGGCCAGCCTGCACCCCACAGCCAGCCTCCACACAAGGCCAGCCGGCATCCCACAGCCAGCCTCCACCCCCAGCCAGCCCCCACCCCCAGCCAGCCCCCACCCCACAGCCAGTCCCCACCCCACAGCCAGCCCCCACCCCACAGCCAGCCTCCATCCAAGGCCAGCCTGCATCCAAGGCCAGCCTCCACCCCGCAGCCAGCCTCCACCCCACAGCCAGCCCCCACCCCACAGCCAGCCCCCACCCCACAGCCAGCCCCCACCCACACTGTCACACAGCACCCCGCCGTGTCAGGCCCTCCGCCGCCTCTGTGGGGCAGGAGGGCCTTAGCCCCCGGGAGCCCTTGCTGTCATCCGAGGGACCAGGCCTTCCACCACCTGCCCACTGTGGGGAATCGCCTGGCAGAGGGTGGAAGTGCAGACGTCCTGGAACTCTGCCCCAGACAGCCGGCCCTGCCCTGCTCTGCCTGGCCCTGCCGCACCTCTGAGCCTGGGTGGAGGGAGCAGGGAGGGAGCAAACTAGGGGTGGGAGGAGGTCTCCCTGGATAGATTTGATACTCTTGGATAGGCCCGGCCACCTTGACCTTTGCACTCTATCCAGCACTCCTGGAGGCTGCACCTTCCAGTGAGGGACACAGGCGGCCTGAGCTGCCTGCTCCTCTCCCAGGGGACCTCCCCATCAGGGCGTCCTGGAGACTTGGGGCTCAGCTTCGTGGGGTGATATGTGCCCTGTTCAGCCAGAAGGTACCCTGACTTCCTGATGGTCCTGCTTCTGAGCCCCTTCCTTAGCTTTCAAAGTTGTCTAAAAATAGTGAGAAGGTATCAGCGAGGAATACAGGTTCACACCTGTCGTCCTAGCTACTCAGGAGGCTGAGATCTGAGGATCATGGTTCAAAGCCAGCCCAGGCAGGAAGGCTATGAGACTTTTATCTCCACTTACTCTCCAGAAAATCAGAAGTGGCACTGTAGCTCACAGTGGTAGAGTGCTAGCCTTGAGCAAAAGAGCTCAGGGACAGCGCCCATGCCCTGAGTTCAAGCCCCATGACCAAAAAACATTTTTTTAAGTTGTCTTAAAAAAAGCTATTTATGGCTGGGAAGGTGGCTCAGTGGCAGAGCGCTTGCCTAGCATGCATGAAGCCCTGGGTTCAACTCCTCTGTGGCTCAAGGGGTAGAGTGCTAGCCTTGAGCAAAAGCAGCTCAGGGACAGTACTCAGGCCCTGAGTTCCAGCCCCAGGACTGCCAGAAAAAAGAAAAGCTATTTATGAGCGATGGCCACAGCTAGTCCCAAAATATCAGTGTGTGTGTGTGTGTGTGTGTGTGTGTGTGTGTGTGTGTGTGTGAGAGAGAGAGAGAGAGAGAAGAGGAGAGGAGAGGAGGGGGGCCCTGCTTCCAGCCCCGCTGGGCAGCATTACGGGTGGGCAGGTAAGAGGCACTGGGCGCAGCAATAAAGTGATCTACTATCATAGACACAGCAGCGGAATTCATCAATGTTTTGAAAAATAGGCCCACGTGCTGGCATGTGGCTGAGCGGCGGGAGGCTCAGCCTGGCCCTGTCTTCCTCAGAAAGACTGGGGAAATAGATGTCAGTGCGGCGGCGCTGCGTGCTCCGTCTCCGGGGAAAACCCGGGGAGGGGAACTTCATCTCGCAGCCGTTGGCCTCCGTCCTGGCCTCCGTCAGGTGACAGGGCACACCGCAGTAGGCAGGCATGCCCACTGCCCCCTGGAAAACAGGGCACGGGCCTCTGGTGTGCACACCGCCCGCTTGGCTGGGGGCCGGTCAGGCCCCGCTGCGGGCCTCAGTGCTAAGCAGAAGCAGGGTTTCCCATGTCACTGCAGTGACAGGAAGCAGTGGCAGCCACTGGGGCCAGATGCCCGGCATCCGCCAGCTCCCCCAGCCTTGTCTGTCTCTGCCAGCACCTTGCCCATGCCAGGTCAGGCATGCTGTCCCTCCAGAACCACCAGACAACGGCATGGGGACATCAGGACCCCCTGGACGCCCTGGCTCCTGACCAGGCACCTCTAGGCCTCTCTCCCTGGGGGCCTGGGCCCTGGAGGCCCCTTTCCCGGCTGCCACCTCCCATCCTGGGAAAAGCCAGGGCTGCCTCACAAATAAACGCTGAGCTAGGTCTCCATGGCTCAAGTCTATAATCCCAGCTACTCAGGAAGCTGAGATCTGAGGATTGTGACGCAAAGCCAGCCCTGGTAGGAAAGTACATGAGATTTTTTTTTTAATTTTTCAGTTACACACACACACACACACACACACACACACACACACACACACACACACACATACACAGAGGAAGTAGGAGCTATGATTTAAGTAGTAGCACCAGACTTGAGTGATAAAACAAAGGGGCTGTGCACAGGGCTGAGAGTTCAAGCCCCAGTACCAGTAAAAAGAGAGAGAGAAAAACGGAAGTGGTGCTGTGGCTCAAGTGGTAGAGCACTAGCCTTGAGGAGCTGAGGGACAGCGCCCAGGCTCAGAGTTCAAACCCCATGACCGACCAAAAACAAAAACAAAACTCCCCATGGAGTTCCTGTTGTCCCAAGGTTCCGTGGCACAGCCAGGACCCCGGGGCCTGTGGCAGTTCATCTGTCCAGTGTCGGTCCTGTTTGTGGCCAGCCAGAGGAGGGCAGAGTGGCAGGCCGGGGGCCTTGTCAGGACGATGCTGTGAGACACTGTTGTGCCTGCAGGTCTGCGGGGCGGTGGCAGCAGGACTGGGTCTCAAGGTGCCCGGCTGCCCGGTACTCAGAGGAATGTGGCTCTGTCCCTCACGAGCCCACCCCGGCCAGAGTCCTGTGCTGTCCCATGCTGCGCCTTCGGTAGCGCACCCTTGGAGTCATGCTTCTGTCCCCTCCTGGAGACCCCCGCAGCCTCCGCTCACCCTCCAGGACCCTCTCTGGGCCCAGGGCACCAGGATTGCATGGCAGGAGAAAGCATTATCCACGCACACAGTGGGGAGGTCTCGGTGCAGCCTGGGACTAAGGAGGTATTTGTCGTATGTCTTGTGGAAAGGCCTAGGCCTTTCCTGGGCTGCCGGGAAGCTCTGGAGGGCGCTGGGAGGCATCGGTCCCGGGACCCCAGCGCTGCTCCCCAAGGAGCCCGGGCAGGGCAGCTGGTGGGTGAGGCCCTGGGTGGGCTCCCTGGGGGCCGCCCCCTCCCCCATCGGGAGCCCGAAGAGCGGCCCAGGCCAAGAGGAAATCAAAAGCAAATTATTTTCGGGATTATGGCTCTCGAGCCCCAGCGAGATATTACCCATTTTTCATAGCAGACAAAAACATTTTCTAAAGGATCCATTTTGCCTGGAGACGTCGCCTTCTCTCAAGCCACAATCCATCATATTTCCCCATTTGCAATTTCTTGGTGTCTGAGTGTTTTAAGTTTCCTATGAATTATTTTATAAAGCTTTCTTTCTTCCTGCTGGAATAAAGTGGTTTGTCCTGCAGGGAGGGACTGGACGGACAGCATCGGGCTGTGGCGGGG
Source organism: Dipodomys merriami (assembly GCF_024711535.1). Taxonomy (NCBI): domain Eukaryota; kingdom Metazoa; phylum Chordata; class Mammalia; order Rodentia; family Heteromyidae; genus Dipodomys; species Dipodomys merriami. Next base: position 48,712,010 of record NW_027202382.1, on the reverse strand, counting down.
GGCAGAGGGAGCCGCAGTCAGCATCTGCCCGGTACCGGGGGGCCGAGGGGTCCAGCAGAGACAAAGACAGGCGGCAGGAAGGGGAGCGGGGTCGGGACCGGGGTGCAGTGGGCACGGCCACGTGCCCCTGGGGACCGCCTGGGGGAGGTGGGCACCCAGGAAAGTTCGTGAAGAGATTTATTCCGACGTGCTGCTAAGGCTGAATCATCCTTCAAGAGGTGGTGTGTATAAAAATCCCCGGCCTGGTGATTGGTGTGTCACGGTGATTTGTGGCTTCTCCTGGAGGTAATGGGGAGCAACTGGGCCGGCGAGAGGCAGCCGGACAGATTGCTGAGCCGAGCGGGAGGGAGGCCGGAGTGGCTGAGATTTATTGACCTCGACCCATGGAGGTCCCTTCAGCGCTTTTAATCTGGCTTTCCACTGTCACCAGCGGGAGAGACGCCCCACCGGCTCCTGGGGGCCTGTGATGGGGAGGACTGGGAACAAGGTGCTGGAGCCCCAACCATCTGTCCCCCAGGGCTCTGCCCCCCAGGGGGGGACCCAATCTGGATGGCCCCGGGCTGCCGCTTTACAAAATTTTTAAAAAAATGCAGCTTTATTGAGATGTCACTTGTCACACACAGGCCGCCCCTCGACAGTGCAGTTCCAGGCTGGGCAGAGTTCAGGCCGGAGCATGGCTTGGCGTGCGCTGAGCCCGGGCTCCACCCCCGCCACACACACTCACACAAAAGTGTGCAAGTCAGAATTCACTTCAAAAAAGTTTTAGTATATTCAGGGACTTTCAAAACACCCGCAAGACAGGCGCAGCAGCTCGGCCGGAAGCCACTCAGCAGCCGAGGCCGGAGGACCAGGAGCTCCAGGCCAGAGGGACATCATCGGGAGACTCCTTCTCAAAAGCAGACGAAAGGGCCGGGCGCCGGTGGCTCATGCTTGTCATCCTAGCTACTCTGAGGACCGTGGTTCAAAGCCAGCCTGGGCAGGAAAGTCTGTAAGACTCTTACCTCCAATAAACCACTCAGAAAACTAGAAGTGGTGCAGTGGCTCAAGTGGTAGAGTGCGTGCCTTGAGCTGAAGAGCTGAGGGACAGAGCCCAGGCCCAGCGTTCAAGCCCCATGATGGACAAAAGCAAAACAAAACAAAACAAAGTTGCCAGGGGCCAGGAGTGCACGCCTATAATCCTAGTTAATTGGGAGTCAGGACCACCACTCAAAGCCAGCTCAGGCAGAAAATTCCTATGAGCCACCCCAGGTCCACCAAGAGAAAGCGAAGCTGGCGATGTGGGCACGATGTTCCTGCTACAGCAGGAAGCAAAAGCAGAGGCTGGCCTGAGCAAAGATGGAGACCTTAAGGTGGGTGCTTGAGTCTCACACCTAGAATCCCAGCTACTCAGGAGGCTGAGATCCAAAGATCGAGGTTCAAGTCTAGCCTGGGCAGGAAAGTCCCTGAGACTGTCATCTCCAATGAACCAGCAACAAGCTGGACATGTAGCAGCTGTGGCTCAGTGGTAGAGCACCTGCTTAGTAAATGCGAAGCCTTAAATTCAGACCCCAGGAGGGGAGGGGGGAGGAAAAAAGGAAGGAAAAGAAAAGACAAAAAGGCAAGGAAGGAAAGGAACCAGGAACCAATGGCTATAATCCTGGCTGCTCTGGAGGCTGAGACCTGGAGGACTGAGGTTTGAAACCAGCCTTAGCAGAAAAGTCCAAGAGATGCTATTCTAATTGACCAGCAAAATACTGGGCTGGAGGCATGGTTCAAGTAATAGTGTACTAAACTGGGCATTGGTGGCCCAGGCCTGTAATCCTGGCTACTCAGGAGGCTGAGATCTAAGGACTGCAGTTTGAAGCCAGCCCTGGCAGGAACGTCTGTGAGACTTATTTCCAATTAACCACCAAAAAGCCAGAAGTAGAGCTGTGGCTCAAGTGGTAGAGCCTTAGCCTTGAGCAAAACAAAACAAAACAGCTAAGAGACAGCGCCTAGGGCCTGAGTTCAAGCCCCAGGACTGGAAAGACAGGAAGTAGTCGTGTGCCGGCATGAGAAGAAAACAGCGCTGACTGTTTTGCTGTCACCTGCTCTCCACCCCTTCCCACAGGCCATGTTCTGTCCCTGCAGGTTGGCCTCTCTGAGCCTTCTGTAAATGGAGTGGCATAGTGTGTGGCCTTCCACATTCTCTGTCATCTTTCCCTGATCTTTGTCCTTTCCGTCGCTGCGTCATAGTCCATAGGATGGCTAGAACAGATTTTTGCGGGGCAGTTTTGGGATTTGAATTCAGGACCTTGTGCTTGCTAATCAAGCGACCCTACCAGTTAACCACGTTCCCAGTGCCTTTTGATTTTGTTTTTCACTTGCATGTATGCTTGGCTGGCCTGGACCGCTCTGGACCTTCCTGTTTATACTTCCTGTGTAGCTGGGATGACAGGGTGTGTCATCACATCCAGTCATTGCTTCTTCCCAGCTCCCAACTCCTCCATTCCACAGGCCCCTCGTCCCAACCCAGCTTCTCGTTTGGACTCTGGAGGAAACCGTATTTGTGCCCAGAAGAGCAAGCTCTGTCGCAGCTCTGAGAGAAGCGGGAGGACAAGATGGTGCTGTGTGCTCAGCACACCTTCGCTTTGCAGCCTCCATCCGACAGGGGCTTCTGTGGGGCTGCTGCGGGCCGCTGAGCCCGGGAGCTGTCCAGGGTCCTGAAGCAGGCAGGGTTCAGAGCCACAGACGCCCTGCTTGCCCCCTTTCAGCAGCCTCCCCGGGCATTTGCCAGGCAGCCCTCGGGATCTGTGCCGGAGACCAGGGAGGGACGCTGGCCCTGCCAGGCCTGACCCCTCAGAATCCTCCTGCGTCCAGGGGCTCTGGCTTTGGGGCAGGCGGCTTGTGGTGGAGGGCGATGTTGGGTGGTATGTGTGGCCCCCACTCCCAGCCTGAGGTCTGACATGCTGTTGCTGGCTCTGAGCCTCAGTTTTCCATTTGAAGGGATCTTTGCACTGTGTGACCCCTCTTAGCATGAGGAGTGGCCCTATCGGGGTGAGGGCAGGCCTCCCTCCCTCCCTCCCTCCCTCCCTCCCTCCCTCCCGCCCTCCTTCCCTCCTTCCCTCCCTCCCTCCCTCCCTCCCTCCCTCCCTCCCTCTCATGCCCCCTCTCTCCTTCTTCCTTTCTTTGCAGGTACTGGGTCTTGAACTCAAGGCCTTACCCTCTCATTTGACTTTTCCGCTCAAGATTGTCATTCTGCCACTTGACGTACACCTTCACTTCCAGACTTTTGCTGTTAATTGGAGTGAGTCCCTCAGATTGTTCTGTCCAGGCTGGCTTTGAACTGCCATCCTCAGATCTCAGCCTCCTGAGTAGCTGGGATTACAGGTGTGAGCTCCTGGAGCCCAGCAAGTGGCATTGGTCCTGGTCCCATGCAGAAATTGAGGGTTGCAGCGCCGACCTGGCCTGGGAGAGCCACAGAACTGCCGAGCCTTTCTACATTTTTAAAAATTTTTATTGTTTTTTCCAGTCGTGGGGGCTTGAACTCGGGGCCTGGGCACTGTCCTAAGCTTCTTTTGCTTAAGACTAGCACTCTACCACTGGAGCCACAGCACCCCTTCTGGCTTTTTCTGTGTATGTGGTGCTGAGGAGTGGAGCCCAGGGCTTCATGTGGGCTAGGCAAGCACTCTACCACGGAGCCACCTTCCCAGCCCAAACTGCCGAGCCTTTGAGTGTTGGTGGTCCGTGAACTCTGCAGGGTGAGTGGTGAAGGAGGCTGGCGCTGGCGTGGGGGTCACTGGCGGGAACCCCCCTCCTCTGCCCACCCCAGGGTGCTCTCCAAGCACATCTGCTCTGGCCTCCCTCCGCCTTGCCTCTATTCTTCCACCCCTGCCTGAAGATAAGCACAGCCAAGCCCTGGTCCCTGCATAGCCTGAGTAGACTGAGCCCTGGTCCCTTCGGAGAGTGATCCATACTCTCTCCTTCAGACTGGGCCCTGAGCCCAGAGCCTATTCCGGTGTTAAGTCCTGATCCTAGAGGAGGAGGCCGCGTGCAGACTCCCGACCTAAGCGTGGTCCCTCTGCTTCTGGAACAACGCAAGCCTCTCTCTGGTGTCCTCAAGGCCACTGGTGTCCTTCCCCAGCACCACTGAGGGAGGGCGGTGGGGATGGCGTGCCAGGCGGCTGCAGCCATATTTGGGGAGCCTGGCACCCCAGGCTTTCCGGGAAGGATGGGGCAATCTGCCCACCTTGATGGTGTTTAAAAATCACTCACAATTCCAGCTGAAGCCGGAGCTGGGCAGCTGGGAGGGAGCAACAGAAAATGTGTGCTTCTCCCCAGAGGCTTTCTAGGGGTTCGCCAGCTTGCAGGGCGCACAGGGGTGCTCACTGCAATCTAAGCTGAGCTGACACCTGGAAATTAAACCTCCTGGAGCCTGGGCTGCAATCGGGGAAAGCTGGGCCTCCCACCCCCCCACCCCCAGCCCCGTCCAGCCTCTTTTTAAGTATGCAAATAGTGACACCTTGCTAAGTGGTCAGTAGGATTGATCTGCTGTTAGCGTCGCCTGGGGAAATAAAATTAAAACGGAATCTGGTGCTTACTGGGCAGTCCCCCCCCCGCAGTGCTCCCCAGAGCCCTGGCTGGGCTACTTGGCTACTTGGACATTCTCCAGGCAGATGCAGCTCCTGCCCCGACTCACCTCCCTCATTGGGAGCAGCCCTGACCTTGAGAACTTCTGGAGAATGCAGGCTTTGGGCTGGGCTGGCAGCTGGGGGGTGCCAGCTGGGTCCTTGTGACCTTGGGGGTCCTCTTGCTCCTCCCAGTACTCCCCCTCCCCCCTCCCCCCCTCCAGGCTGTCATTCAGCAATAAAGCCAGGCTCCTGGAGATCCATCCCTCCCAGACTGTCCCCTGCACCCCAGGCTCAGACCAGGGTGACAGGAACGCAGAGTTCTGACAGACCCTGGGGAGGGGGGTTCTGGGCGGCCTGGATTCTCCCTCACTTGCTAAGAGCCCCTGTCCGGGGCATTGGATCACTCATCCTTTTACCGGGGTCCCCACTCTGCCTGCCTAGCTCTGGCTCCCTGGGGCCCTCACATCCTGGGTCTGGGAGGGAGGGAAGAGAGGAGGGGAGGGGCCTGGGAACCCCATGGGACTGGCCTGGTTGGTGGGATTTCAGGTGGGGGATACTTGTGGCCCCAGGGCCACCCTTTGGGATGGGGTACAGTCTCCCCCAAGCCCCCAGGAGGCTCAAGTCCAAACCAGGATACAGCTCCCCAAGGACATCTCAAGGTGTCAGTGGAGAAGACTGCGCACAGGTCTGCACCCTCGTGGACAAGGCTGGTCTCTGCAAGCCACCTGGTCTCAGCACCCCCCCTACCCACCCAGCACCCTGGTGCCAGGGCGGAAGGCCGGAAGCCCCCACCCCCATTTTTTTTATTTGAAGCTATAATGTTAATTATGATACGTGATTCTTACCATAATTAAACTGATTCATCCCCAACAATCAAGGCTACACTGCATAATGTATTTAATTAGTTAGCTCTCCTGTGCATGCTGGTCAGACGGTACTGGCAAGTCCTTGGTGTAATACACTTAATTCTGAGATAAATCATTGTTTGGATTGACGTGTGTGGGCTGGCTCTATGAGGGGGGAGCAGGGGTGCGGTGGGGTGGGCCTCCGCACGCCCATCCTTCACAGGGTCCTTCCAGGAACGGAGGAAGTGAAGTGCCGAGGACCTGAGGGGAGAGGCCAAGGCAGGCCTGGAACCTGGGCCGCCCCCTGTGGCTATTGGTGGGCTGAAGCTGGGTCCTGTGGTCCCCGCAGTCGGCACCGCTCCGGGGCCCTATTTTGTGGGGGTCGGTGTTGGGGAGACCCGAGTCCCAGCTCTCTCCTCCCCCTGCGCTGCCCAGCTCCAGGGCCAGTGCGCCACCTGCCTCTCTGAGAGCTCCCCTTCCCCGCTGCCCAGCGAAGGCCGCCGTCTGCTCCGGACCCCTCAGCGCCCCTGAGGGCTCACATGCACCCTGGGACTGGCGGGGAGATGGTCGTGTCTTTGGTGGCACAGAGGCAGGTACTGCCCGCGGCCAACAGCAGCGACTGGGGAGGCCTGCTCCGCTCGTGCAGCCTCCCCTGGGCCCCGGTTCCCTTGCTAGCCCCGTCCCAGCGCTCAGCCAGTGACCCCTGCCCCGGAATCTCTCTTGCCGCCCTGCCCGGCATCTGAGCTCCACAGGACGAGCGCTTGATGGCAGAGTGAAGCAGCCACCAAACTCCAGCCACCTGGGTCTCACAGGGGGGCGAGTGCGGCGCAGGGACCTTCCTGGCCTTGTATCCAGGCTGTTTGTCCCTGCAGAGGAATCCCTGGGCCAGGAGGGCTCCGGACTGCACCCTTGGCCTCGGGGGAGAGGGGCAGAGGAAGGGAGGAGCCGCCTGCTGGCTCTGGTTACTGCGGCTCCAACACCATCTGCCGCCCCTGGGTGGCCCAGCCTCCTGCATAATTCAGGCACCTAAGAGAGGCCCTGGGAACGGACTGACAGGCAGAATGGCCGGATCCGGTGTCACGACACTGGACACTGCCGCATGGGACACACATCCTTTTGCCCTTCTTCCCTGGGGTGGGAGCTGTGTGGGTGGTCTCCTGTCCTGGCCCACAGGGGCTTCGGGAGTGGGTTTCCAAGGAGGGGCCCTGGCGGGGGTGGCCTTGATGGGGTCACCTCGCTCCCCACCCTCGGGCCTCGGTCTCCTCATGGGTGAAGGAGCCCAGAGCCCTGCTTGTCCCCTTGAGGTGGCATGGGTCTAAAGCGGAAGTGGCCTGTGGAGACCCAGCGTTGAGGTCAGCTAGGTGGCCCCAACCGGGTTCTTAGAGGAGCGGCGCTGCCCCTCCATCCAAGCCAGGGAAGTGCACACTGCGGAGTCCCTGAGCCGGCGCCTCCCTGGGAGGGTGACAGGAGGGACTTCCGCTGAAGGGCGCCTCAGCCCGCCTCCCCCTCCCCCCAGCCTGAACGTGGGCAGCTGCGGGAGGGGCACCGACCCCTCCCTGCAGGCAAGCAGAGGTCATGTGCCTCCGGACGCTTCCTCCGCCAGCGTGACACCTGTGGACCGGGAAACCTGAGCCCTCTGCTGTGCGCCTGCGCGGCTGCTTTTTTAAGAAAAGAGGGAGCCCTCTCCATAAATAATTGATGGGCGCCGGCCAGCATTGGACCTGGAGGACATCTGGCAGGTGGAGAGGTTTTGGCTCAGCTGGCGGGGACCCATCCAACCTGCTCCGTGGGTTCCCCACCCCTCTGGGTGCGGCTCCCAGTCTGGAGGTGTCTGGAACAGGGGCCTGCGCAGCAAGGCGGCCGCTGATGTTAAGGCTCACACACCCCATCTGCGGGCAGCTCTGTCCCCAGGCACCCCGCACACCACAGATGGACACATGTGTGCACACAGACATACACACTCACCACACAGCATACACAGACGTTTGCACACAGCAGACTATGCATGCGCATGGTTGCTTACATGTAAGTGTGTGTGCACGCCCCACAGGCTCCCATCATGTACACAGGCATAAGACGCGTGGGTGTTCGCATGCCAGACTGCATGCACATGCACACACACAAATGCACACACCACACAGGACTTCCCATGGCAAAGCCCTTCGAGGTAAGGAAGGAGGGAGCCAACAGTGGTGCCCTGCCCCGGGGCCCTGGAGCTGCAGAAGTGGCTGCCCTTCCCTGGGGCCTGGGGTGACCCGGTGGGGGCTGCCGGCCACAGTGACCCTGGGCGGGCAGCCTCACCCACGGGTCCATCAGTGGCACACGGAAATCCCTTCGGCCCAGAGCGCTGCTTCAGGGGACAGTGCAGACTGCGTCCTCCCTCACACCTTCTTCTGTTTACTCTACACAACCTGTCCCAGCTCCATTTTCCAGCCGAGAACCCTGAGGGCCGAGCAGGGCGCTGGCCCAGCACTGCTGCAGGCCCGGCAGGGGTCCTCTGTGGGCTGCGATCCCCCATTTTCCTAGCCATCAGCCATGCACAGTGAAGACCCACGGCCAGCCCGGGCCACGCAGGCCCCGTAGCCAGTGCATCCAGGCTTTCCTCATCCTGGCGCGAGCCAGAGGGTTCAGGGTCACTGCTTTTGTGTACCCCTTTTGCTGGAATGGCCACCACAGATCTGCCCCAGGGTGGCCGGGATGAGTGCGGCACAGTCAGGAGCGCCCCCCGCCCCCCGTGCCTCGGAGTCCGGATGGCCCCCAGAGGTCACCTGGGACAGTGGAGACAGGTGAATACGTCTTAAATCTTTCCAGTTTTACAGCCTGGACTTTACAGGCTTCCAGACGCCCCTCCAGGGGCGGGCGGGGGAGGGTGCTTTATGAGGGAGGGGCAGGCCCCAGGCACGCAGGCCTGCTCACCTCAACTCAAGCCAGAGATCCTTCCACAGCCCCGGGGGAGCCTCTGGCCGTGAGCAATGAGGCTGGGGGGCCCCGGGGACGGCGCCCTCGCTCATAGAATAGTGATTGCGGCCCTCCTCATTGATCTCCCTGAGTTTTTAAAGGAAATTTTATTTGTTTGGGTTTTCTAGTCGTTAAGTTAAAACCAGAAAAATAGAGCAAAATCGATAGGAACAGACCAGTCCACATTACCATGTAAAGCAGGCAGAGTGGGGGAGGGCAAGGGCTCACCCTGGGGATGAGGGCGGCGGAGGGACATCTGGGGGTCTCCTCGGCCTCCAGGGAGCAGGCCTCCACACTCCAGGAGTGTGGAACGGAAACAGAGACCTCAAAGTCCAGCTCTTAGCCAGGCGCCGGTGGCTCACGCCTGTCATCCTAGCTACTCAGGAGGCTGAGATCTGAGGATTGTTCAAAGCCAGCCCGGGCAGGAAAGTCCGTGAGACTCTTATCTCCAATGAACCATCAGGAAACCGGAAGTGGCGCAGTGGCTCAAGTGGTAGAGCACGTGCCTTGAGCTGAAGAGCCCAAGGACCATGCCCAGGCCCAGAGTTCAAGTCCCATGACTGACAAAAAAAAAAAAGTCCAGCTCCCAGGTCCACTGTTGCCCCTCAAGTCCTGGCACACTGGAAATCATCTCAGAGTGCGGGGGGCTCAGCTCAAGGTCAAGGTGGATGACGGGAGCCCACTTCTGCCTCCCAAGTGGAGATACAGGCTCCAGTGGGAGCGGTGGGCCCACCAGCTCCCTCTCCTCCAGAGAGATGAGGTTGTGTCCCTTCCTGGGAGGGAGGACCGGCCCTGGCTGCGGGCCCATGGGGGGGGGGGGAGGAGGCTGATCATCGCTAGCCCTAGGTAAGAAAGAACCCAGCTCCGGTGGAACCACTGGGCCTCTTGGCTTGTGCCTCCTGGACGTTCAGTGTGCCCGGGCCCTGCGCTGTGTGCCAGCGTCTGGCTCACTTCCCTGAGCAGAAGCTTCTCAAGTGTCATCCAGTTTTAGCACGAATTTGTGCTCCATTCCCTTTTATGACCAAATACTGTTCCTCTGGGTGGATATGCTGGAAAGCACCAGTTGGTGGACACTTGGTGGTGCGCTCTCTGGTGGATGTCACTCGAGCTCAGCCGGGAGCTCCCTGTGCGCACCTCTGTGCACACGCACACACTCCTTGGATCTGACCGTGCGGGATCTCCTTTGTGTTTGAGGAGCCAGCAGATTGTTTTCCAAAGCCCAGCCTCTGTGTTTGTTTCAAGTTTAGTAATTATTATTGTTGCTGTCAATTATTATTTAGTAGAAGTAGTAGTGAGGCACAACGGAGCCTTCCCATGCCTCGCAGGTGCTCGGCCTGTGAGAAAGAGGGCCTCAACACGTGGCCTAGTCCAGCATGGGGCTCATGATCCTCCTCCTGCCTCAGCCTCCACAGTGCTGGGACTACAGATGTGTGCTCTCATGCCCAGCTTCTTTTCTATTTTTATTTTATTTTTGGTGCCAGTTCTGGGGCTTAAACTCAAGAGTCTGGGCGCTGTCCCTGAGCTTCTTTTGCTCAAGGCTAGTGCTCTACCTCTTGCGTCACAGCACCAATTCCAGCCTTTTCTGAGTAGTTTATCAGAGATAAGAGACTTTCCTACCCAGGCTGGCTCCATCCGTAGATCTCGGCCTCCTATGTAGCAGGCTCATTTTCTATTTTAAAAGCTGCTTCTGTCATCTTCCTCAATCAAGGAGGCGTTTCCTTGGGGAGAAGGCCGGGACGCCGGTGGCGTGTGGGAAGGAGGGCGTGCCTGGTAGTGGAGGAACGACTCTGCACCCACCGTTCCCCGGGGTGTTCCCCAGGTGACCTTGGGGAGAACCGCAGTTCCTGCTGAGGGGCCAGCTGAGCGCAGCGTTGCTGCCGCTGCCCATGCTGGTCGTCCTGGCCACCGAGCACCAGCGTGGCACGGCCAGGCACTCTGCACTCTGGGGACGGCAGAAGGGCCGTGGGAAGCCCCTGGCCGGGCACACGGTACCCCTTGCTCCCCCGGCAGCTGGGCAGCCTCGCACTTTCAGAAAATGACCCACGAAATAAATCCCCGGGCCCCCAGCCTCCCACCTAGCAGCTACCGAGCCCAGACGTTATCACTGCTGGCCTGTCCATCGGGGAAACCCGTCCACCCCAGCCCGGCAGCATCATGAGGGGCCCAGATGCACCTGGAGGGCCTGGAACCCTGCTTCCTCCCACGGGAATAGGTTTGGCCGGGGTGCACACCATGCTGGACAGCCTCCTTCCCCACCCCAGCCCGCACCACTCACCCGTCACAACATAGAGGTGTTTGGCACTGGAATCCCACGGAAATTAAATCCATTACCCAGTCTAATAAAGAACTCCAGGTTTTTAATTAAACTAAGCTTAATTAAATGGCGTGTGTGCAGCTCTGTCGATGTCCTGATCGGGCCCTGGGGGCTCGGAGCAGCTGAGCAGTCCAGGCTGGCTGCCGGCCGAGGGGATGGATGGGCCTGCGGGGGCCGGGCCTCACAGCCTGTCCCCAACCCTTGAGCCCCGGTGTGGACAGACCCCAGCTCCCCACCCACAGGCAGACAGCGCCGGGCTCCAGGCCACAGAGACGCCGGGAGGGCTGGGGTCTGGCCTCCCTCCCCTGCGGGAGGAGGAACCTCTGGAGTCTGGTTTCCAGAGTCTACTCCTGTGGTCCGGGCGCAGCCCGGGCTTCAGTTTGCTCTCCGCCCTCAGCACAGCCTCAGTCGTGGTGGGAGAGGTGGAGGCCGAGGTGATGCGTTTTCATAGCGACCTAGCAGGGGCTCTGGGGAGAAACCATCCACATCCCGCTGGACGCTCAGGCTGCCCCGGGGGCTGGGCGGGCATTGTATGGGGTGCTCCTGAGAATGGTGAAGGACTCAGGGGCACATGACGGGACAGTCTGGGCAGAGGCCCTGTGCGGGCAGCAAACAGACCTGGGTTGGAGTCCTGGTGATTAGGAAACTGCATGGTGTCTGTGCAAACCATTCCATGTAAAATAGCCCTGCCTACCGCATCAGCCGCATCCTGGTGTATAAAGAGCTCAGCTGTGTCCTCGGAGGTGGAAGGAACCCAGGGAAAGCCAGTTAGACCCAGAGCCCGCAGCGGGCTCCCTCCATGGCTGGGACCCTGCCCTGGTCTGGAATCAGTGAACATCAGAGGCGTGCATCCAGGCCCTTCCTCAGCGAAGCCCTAGCTGCTACCCAAGCAGACTCACCGCCTCCAGGACCAGGGAAGACTTCAGGTCTCCAGCAGCACCAAAAAGGCAGAATGGCCCCAGCCTGGCAGCCGTGGGCTCTGCAAGCCATGAGGTTCTGTGTTCCAATGTACCGTGCTCCATGGTTCGCTAGGGGTACCAGTGTGCCACCTAGGGTCTTGTGATGGCCCTGGATTCTGCCAGCCTGGTCCGGACCCTGGCCCCCAGTGGGGCCCCAGCCCTTCCCCTGCCCAGTCTCAGACTTGTGGCATCCAAGCAAGAGCTAGTCCTACCTACTTAGGAAGCTGAGATCTGAGGATGGTTTAAAGCCAGCCCAGGTAGGAAAGCCCATGAGACTCTTATCTCCAATTAACCTCTAGGAAACTAGAAATGGTCCGATGGCTCCAAACGGTAGAGCGTTACCTTTGATCAAGCAAAAGAGCTTGAGTTCATGCCCCAGGACCAACAAAAATAAACAAACAAACAAACAACAAGAACAACAACACACACACACACACACAAACAGTTGGTCTGCAGTGTGTGGACCTAACCTGATGGGTGTGTGTTAAGGGAAGCCGTGCATCAGGAGCCTCCTGCCCCAGATGTGAGAATCAAATGCATAATAAAAAAAATAGAACCTTCACTGCGATTGTCTGATCTATATTTATTTCATAACATGCAGAATTAATAAGACACCAGATTTAAGGCTACCATGGCAACTGAATGCAAAGAGGCTTGTCCCAGGAAATAGATGAATTCATAAATAACTCCAAGTGCTGGTAGCAACAGTCAAAGGGCCTCTTGCCATGCAAGTCTCCACCCCTTCCCACGTGTGGGCACAGGTCTCCCAGCTTGTGCCAAGCTATGGCGCTGTGCTCCGGGGCTGAGCTCACCTGGAGCCCGCATGCGATGGGCAAGACCCGAGGCTGTCAGATTAGCCTCTGTAGGACCGGATCTGCACACAAGTCACTGCTGGGGACAGAAGGAGGCACACGGTGAGCCCCTTACTGCCAGAGAGTGCCAGCAGCCAGAGGACCAGCCTTTTGCTTTTCTGCCTTTCTGGGCAGCAGGACAATTCACATAAGGAGGCGTTCATTCATGCAGGTAGCTACTCATATGACAATTATCTGACAGCCAGGAGCCACTGGCTTCCTCCTATAATCCCAGCTCCTCAGAAGGATGAGATCTGAGGATTGTGGTTCAAAGCCAGCCCAGGCAGGAAAGGCCGTGAGACTCTTATCTCCAATAAACCACTCAGAAAACCAGAAGTGGCGCTGTGGCTGTAGTGGGAAAGAGCTCAAGGACCACACCCAGGCCCAGAGTTCAAGCCCCTCAACTGGCAAAAAAAGAAAAAAGAAAAGAAAAGAAAAGAAAAGAAAGAAAGAAAGAGGAAAAAAAGAAAAGAAAAAGAAGGCCTCTCAATTTTTTAAAGTGTGCAACCCGCTGGATGCCAGTAGCTCATGCCTGTAATCCTAGCTACTCAGGAGGCTGAGATCTGAGGATCACAGTTCAAAGCCAGGCAGGTCAGAAAAGTCCACAAGATTTTATCTCCAATTAACCACCAATAAAGGCCAGAAGTGGAGCTGTGGCTCAAATGTTAGAGTGGCAGCCTTCAGCACAAATGTCAGGGACAGTGCCCAGGCCCTGAATCTAAGCCCCAGGACTGGAACACACACAAAACCCTTTGCCATTGTCTTGACTTTCTATTATTATTATTTTGGTGGGGGAGGCATTCTTGGGGCGTGAACTGAGCTTCTTTTGCTCAAGGCTAGCCATCTACCACTTGAGCCACAGCTCCACTTCTGGCTTTTTGGTAATTAAGTAGAGATAAGAGTCTCCCAGATTTTCCTGTCTGGGGTGGCTGCAAACTGTGATTCTCACCTCTCAGCCTCCTGAGTAGCCAGGATTACAGGCGGGAGCCACCAGCACCCGGCTCTTGAAATGTTTTTACTGGGCTATGGGCATCTGAGGCAGATCTACCATGGAACCACGTGAGCCCCATCTGCCCAGTGGCCTCCGACTTGGGCTGCTCAGCTGGCCAGCTGGGGGTAGAGGTAGCCAGGGTGGGGCTGCCTAAGCCACAGCTAAACCCACAGCTAAACAGTCCTGAGGCTGTGGGAGTCCTGTCCACATTGCCTCCCTCTCCCTCCTCACCGCCCCCCCTGCCCCGCCGCTGCCCTGGCCACCTCGGAAGGGACAAAGCACAACCAGCAGAAGGCGGGTCAGCCACACTCATGTTATTAGGGGAGGAGAGGCTCCATGAGACAGCCAGCACCATGCTGTCCAAGTGCAGGCCTTGTCCGTCCATGCACCGAATTCTGCCTCAAGTTCCATCCCCTCACCTGGGGAGAAGGGTCCCCTCCCCCTCTACAACCCCCTGCCCCGACCTTTCCCTCTCTCCCCCTCCCCTCAATTCTCTAAAGTCCCTCCCAGCCTGGGTGGGTCCTCTCTCCATCCTCTCCCCGCTTCCTGTCTGTCTCTCCACCTCCCCTCAATGCTCTTCCTCCTGAGGGATGGGCTAGCGGGGGGGGGGGGGGGGCGAGGAGAGGTCCTCTAGGTGTGTGTTTCTGTAAGAAGTCCTGCAGCCCACACGTGACAGTGCTCTCTCTCTGTAAACTCAGGGCCTCAAGCTTGCTAGTCAGGCCTCTGGCACTCAAGGGACACCCCGCCCAACAGCTCTCTCTTGTTTCAGGAGCAGGAGCTATAGAGGAGTGCCGGACGCCCCTGCTACCCACCATCTGCTCGGCTAGCACCTGGCCGGACCAAATAGCAAGGTCGCCCCCTTGTGGCACCAGTGCAGGGCCATGCCAGCCCCACACACTTACACACACACACACATGTGTGCACATGAGCACAGGGTGGTGGGTCAGGTGCTCTGGGCCTAACAACCCCAGCGCAGGCTGGCTGCAGGGCAGGGCACAGAGCTGGTGCTGCCCAGCACACCCCACACCCCACCCCAACACCAGCTCCACCCAGGGACCCCAAGGACGGAGGTGCTCAGTGGCTTGTGGCACACCAACAGTAGGGTTCCTAATGCTTCAAGGGGCTCCTATACCACTATACCCCATCTTTCTGAGGCCCCCAAGCCCAGGCTTGGTGTGTCTGGCAAGAACTGAGGGTCCATTTCATGCTCAGCTGACTCTAGGTGTAAACTAAAACACGTAGAAACTGGTGTGAGCCAGAGCTAAACTAAGTCAAGCCTCGCTGAGCTTAGCGAGACAGGACGCAGGAGCTGCCTTCACCCACGCAGTCAGGGTGACAGCCACAGCCGCTCAGCCCTCCACATGAAGCGTGCACCCGCATCCAACGCAGATGCGTGCCAATCCCAGGCTCAGAGTGCCCCCTGCTGGCCTCCTCATGCACCTGCTGGGCTGCTAAGCCCAGGCTCCCCGGGCAGGGGGTCCCTGGGAGGGTCTCTGGGTGGATTCCTGGGTGAGCCCCTGGGTGGATCCCTGGGTTTTGGAGTCAGTGTCTCGCTGACTATAAGCTCAGGGCTGCGGGGCCCCTTCCAGGGGTCAGGACACACTCCTCACGGCACAATGGGAGCTGTGAACGTGCTTGTCCCAGGAGCATTTCTCCACCAGGAGTAGAACCAGAGTGGGACGAAAGCGCAGTGACAGGGCAGCACTGGCACTGTCGTTACTCCACCCCAAGGGCCCTGCCGGCTCGGTGCTCTCCTCCATCCTCGGGCCCTGCCGGCTCGGTGCTCTCCTCCATCCTCGGGCCCTGCCGGCTCCGTGCTCTCCTCCATCTTCAGGCCCCACCCGGAAGACCCCAGCCCTGACAAGACTTCCTGGCCTCCTCTGCTCACCTGCCCTGGGCTGTGGCGCTGCTCCCTTGCCCTGCGCCCACCCCGCCCTCTTTTCTGGGTGTTGCTCCTCCCTGGCCCCTGTGCCCTGGGGTAGCTTCCATACTGACCCCCACCCACGCGTTCCCCTCCTGAGCTGTCCAAGAGGCAGGGTCAGCTCAGCTTCTGTGTCTAGGAGTCCAGCCCTGGACAGTGGGGACAAGAGTATTGTCAAGCGTTCCATTCAGATTCTTGAGAGCAAGTCTGGGTGCATTCAACCAGTATGGGAACAGACAGAACCCAGGCCCTGTGAAACAGTGCTCAAGGCCGGCGTCGGTGGCTCACGCCTGCGATCCCAGCTACTGGAGAGGCTGAGCTCTGAGGATTGCAATTCAAAGCCAGGCTGGGCAGAAGTCTGTGAATCTCTTTTTGTTGTTGTTGTTGTTGTTGGTCATGGGGCTTGAACTCTGGGCCTGGGTGCGGTCCCTCAGCTCTTCAGCTCAAGGGACTTGAGCTACAGCACCACTTCCAGTTTTCTATTAGCTAATAGAAGAGTCTCACGGACTTTCCTGCCAGGGCTGGCTTAGAACTGAGATCCTCAGTTCTCAGCCTCCAGAGCAACTAGGATTACAGGCATGAGTCACCAGTGCCCAGCTTTGTGAAACTCTTATCGCCAATTAACCACCAGAAAACTGGAAGTGGTAGAGTACTAGCCTTGAACAGAAAAGTTCAGGGACAGGGCCCGGCCCTGAGTTAAAGCCCCAAGACTGGGAAAAAATTAAAAAGAAAGAAAGAAAAGAAAAGGTGCTCATGACCAGTGGATGGAAGACGGCGAATGGACAGAAAGCTCCCATGTGCCCCGGGGAAATGCAGCGTGTCTGGCCCTCGGGCCACAGGGCTTCCTACAGAAAGGGGTTGAGCTGAGGTGCAAAGGGTGGGGAAGGAGGCGTTGACCGAGGTGCCGGGGAGGCTGCTGCTTTGTTTCCTGGCATCAGAGTCACGGACAGCAAGCAGGCAGAGCTCACATCTCCAGAGAACTGGGAAGGAGTTGAGTTCCACTGTGGGTTTGGCTTGCTCGGGAGAGGGAGGAGCTGGAGAGTGTCTGGAGGCCTGGGGGTGGCAGGTGGGATGGGGGAGGAGAGCTGCGAACAGCACACACCTGAGTAGGTGTTTACAGGAGGGTCGGCGGGCTGGCCAAGCGTGCACTGGGACACGTATGCTGAAGACTGGCCACGCGTTGTGGTGTAGTGTCAGCCAGCGGGGACAGTAGCCTCGTCCTGTCTGCTCACCTGGGGAGGCCATGCAGATGTACAAACAGGTGAGAAAGATCCACGTGAGGCTCCCACGTCCCCCCAGCCCGGCAGGCATCATGGGGAGCCCAGGGCAGCCCCCCCACCCAGTGAGGAGGCCGCGTTGCTCCTCCAACAGTGCTGTCTGCTTGTCTGCTGCCTGCTTGGAAAGGCTAGCTGAGGGGAAGTCCCCCCGGCTGGCTGGCTCTCTGACCTGGGGCGGGGGGCGCAGGGCATGATGGTAGATCTCAGGACAGAACCTGCCTGCCCGGCTGGCCTGTGGGCGGCAGACATCATCAGGCCCAGCTATGGGCCACAAAGACTGGCCGCAGCTCCCGTCAGCCCCGTAGAGCCATCTGTGTCCCCAAATCCACCCAGGGCATTATGGGAAAAGGGCACGGCCGCAGGTGTTCGCCACAGAATTACTTGTAAGGACAAAATGCTGGCCCAGGCTCACATGTCTGGCCGCAGAAGAACAATGAGCTGGAAGAGGGGACTTCCCACGGTGGATACAGGGTGGCCACTTAACATTAGATTCATGAAAGGTGTTCACAGACACAAACTTGTGCATTCTGTAAAGCCGGGCAGGAGACCGGGGAGAATGCAAACCTAGTTAGGAAGGTGGCCCTAGCTGATAATTAATGAAGCCTCTGCTGTCCACCTGCTGCCGTTCAGGCCTGGCCCGGCCTCATCTGCCTGGGGCTCAGGGCAGCGGGGCACACGGGGGCTACACATCTCCACCGGTGATTCCACTGAGACCCTCCCCTGGGATGAGGGATGCGGGATGGGGGGAGTGTCCCAGGGCAGAGGGCCAGGCCGAGGTCAGCAGTCCTCACTGAGCTCCTACGTGACTCAACTGCAATCTGCTCCTCTGTCTGCCTCTTTCCATCGTCTGTCTGTCTGTCTGTCTGTCTGCTTGTCTTATCCCTTCTTCAAGGTCCAATAATGCCTCTGGTTGAATCTGAATAACTAGGTTTTACCAGAAGAGACCAAACGATCGCCAGCATTGCTCCTACAGTGAGGCTCGTGGCTGGGGGCCGGTCTCGTCTGGGGGCTGTTGCAGCTTGCTTGGGTGGGGGTGCCCTCTGGATGGGGCTTGGGTGCGGGTTCTCATTGTTCTGGAAAAGGCCAGGAGGAATGGGGCCCTGTAACCAAGCCAAAGCCAGGCAGCCTTTGTTCCTGATAGGGCCTTTCAGGTCTGGCTGGGTCCCGTGGATGAATGGAGCCCACCCTGCTCCAGGTGGGTGTGGATGGAGGCCACTGCCCAATTACTGGACTCTGTCTCTCGGGGAGACACAGGTTTCGCCCCCCAGGGGAAAAGGTTTCTGCTGAGCCTACAGAGAGCAGTGCAGGCTGGGGTTCGAGTCAGCGGCACCGCGCTTGTCAGCCTACACTTGTGACCCCAGGTTTGATCTCCAACACTGCGAACGAAAGAGGAAACACACTGGTCCCTACGGCCCCTATGCCCTCAGGCTGCCACTCTGGGCCGCAGGACCTGCCTTGGCCGCCCTTGGGGTGCATGTTCGTGGGAATTCATCATTACCCGGCCTGCACATTACTCTGGGGCTGATTAAATTAGCGAATGCAATCACAATCTGAAGCAAGTTAATTGAGAGAATTTATTTGGGCCTGACAGTTTTATGCATGTTTGATTAAGTATTATAAGGTTTGTTTTTGATTTTGCATAATTTAACTTTAAATCCTGCACTGGGGGGGCCCATCAACCATTAACGACCAAAATAAACCTCTTTTAAGATGCATCCATTTATGATTTATTTCTGAATGCAATATCTTCCAGATTTCTTTCCCCCAGTGCTGTTGCCAAAGTGACAAATATGTTTAAAGTAACATTTTGAGGCATCCCATCCACCCCGTAAATCTTCTGGAATGGATACAATTCATTAGAAGTTTTGAAAGAAGTACAAGTTAGCATTTATACTGCAACAAGTGACATATAAATGCCCATGTTTGTCTTCTGAGCATGTCATAAAATACACCCGCCGTGGGCTCCGATCACCCACGCTCCAGGATAATGATGAGCTTGCTCACAAATCCTCACTGCTGTCAAACACAGAACAGCTCCATCACCAGTTCAGGTTGAGTCTTTTGTGAAATTAGCACAGCCCAGGCTGGGAAAGAGGACAAAGGCAGCCCTGAGAGCCAGCCCTACCCTCTCAGGTCTGGAGTGCTAGAAGGGCACAACCATCAAGCAGTCAAGGGCCGGGTGCCCTGGAAAAGGCCAGAGCCACCGACATGAAGATGAGCAAGAAGACCCCTTCCCCATATTAGAAATCAAGGGGCTCCATTCATGAGCCCCATGCATGGCCAGCTCTCAGGGAGCATCTGCTTCCCGGTGGCATGTATTGAGCAGTGATTGTACCCCAAACCTTGGCTGATGACTTGAGCAAGCTACCATCCCTCGGAGCTCCTGTAAAGTGGACGCAGGAGCGGCATGTGCTGGTGGGACAGGCGCCCTCCTCCTGTCAAGATGACTGCTGACAAATCAAGGCTGCTGCTAAGCACCCAGCATTTGGTGGCTTCAAACAGGAATGCATTGGACTGGGGTGTGGCTCTATGGTACAGGCTGTCTAGAATGTGCAACCCTCTGGTTAGAGGGGGGAAAGGGAAGAAGGAAGGGACAGAAAGGAAGAGGAGGAAAGGAGGGCAGGGCTGGAAGGGGGCTTAGTGGTAGAGTGCTTGCCTAGCATGCATGAAGCTCTGGGTTCCATTCCTCAGTACCACAAAGCAGAAAAAGCTGGAAGTGGCGCTGTGGCTCAAGTGGTAGAGAGCTAGCCTTGAGCAAAAGAAGCTCAGGGACAGTGCCCAGGCACTGAGTTCAAGCCCCAGGAGTTGGGGGTGGGGGTGGCAAGGATGGTTCAAGCCTGCTCAGGCTGCTATAATGAAGCACTCAGACCAAGCAGAATCAACAGTAGACAGCTACTCTCTCAGTCTTGGAAGCTCAAGTCTGAGGCCAAGGTATCATGGGACCCTTTTTGTTTTCTCCCTGTGTCTTCGTGGGGCATTTTCTGCTTGTGTCTGTGTCCTGACCTCTTCAGCTTGGATTAGGACCCACCCTAGTGAACTACTTCACCTGAGTGGCCTCGTTAAAGACCCTCTCTCCAGTTATGTACTGACATCCTGGGGCCCAAGGGACACGAATCAACCCGACAACAATTCATTTTCCTGCCAGTTTTCTAAGACAGGATTTGAAGAGTAAGCCTTGTCTAGTTTGAGGTCTGGACTAGGGTCCCTCATGAAACTACCGACAGGGAATTTGGGGCCATAGGAAGGCTGAGCTGGAGAGCTTGTGGGTGACTCACTGCAGGTCACAAGCTGGGAAGCTTCACGGGACTGCTCCTAAACTTGTAATTTCCCATTCTCTTTTGGTTGGTGGGGGATGGAGTGGGGGTGGTTGTCATCATGGGGCTTGAACTCAGGGCCTGGGCACTGTCCTGGAGCTCTTTTTGCTTAAGGCTAGTGCTCTACCACTTTGAGCCACAGCACCACTTCCCATTTTTCTGGAGGTTAATTGGAGATAAGATTCTCACACATTTTCCTGGGTTGGCCTCAAACTGGGATCATCAGGTCTCAGCCTCCTGAGTAGCTAGAATTACAGGCATGAGCCACTGGCACATGACCATTCTTTTCTTTTCTTTTTTTTGTCAGTCCTGGGGCTTGAACTCTGGGCCTGGGCACTGTCCCTCAGCTCTTCAGCTCAAAGCTAGTGCTCCACCACTTGAGCCACAGCACCACTTCCAGCTTTTTCTGCTTATGTGGTGCTGAGGTATTGAACCCAGGGCCTCATGCATGTAAGGCAAGCGCTCTACCACTGAGCCACCTTCCCAGCACCCCCCCCCTTTTTTTGTCAGTCATGGGGCTTGAACTCTGGGCCTGGGTGCTGTCCCTGAGCTCTTCAGCTCAAGGTGAGCACTCTACCATTTGAGCCACAGCACACCTGGCCATTCTTAAGTCTATTAATTCCTATAAGCTGCAGGCCCTACAAAACCTGGCTGCAGGGCTGGGAAGGCGGCTCAGTGGTAGAGTGCTTGCCCAGCATGCATGAAGCCCTGGGTTTGATTCCTCAGCACCACATAAACAGAAAAAGCCAGAAGGGGCACTGTGTCCCAAGTCGTAGAGTGTTATGTTAGCCTTGAGCAAAAGAAACTGAGGTATAGTGTCCAGGCCGAGTTCAAGGCCCAGGACTGGCAAAGAAACAAAAAACCCAGGGCGGTGTGCCACCTGCAGCTCAGCAGACCCTGACAGTCAGCTGACCACTGACTATCTTCACGGGGCACTGGAACTGTATTCACATGGATCCTGGGGCTCTGGCTTCAGATGTGCTCATCTGAGAGAAAGGCCACCTCTGGCCTTGGTTCTGGATGTTGGCCTACACAAAGACCACGAGCATGGCAAGGCACCAATCCCCTCCTGACACCTGTCATCACAGGATGGCACGCACGCTGAAGCGGGAAGTCAGTGCTGGGTTCTCGAGCTCACACCTCCCAAGCGGCCTGAACCAGAACCTGGGCCGGAGCCAGGGCCGGGCCGATGGATGGTTATGTAGCGTGCACTGTGAAATGGAGTGGAGCCTAAAGGTCTCTGTGTCTCCTCAGGACATCGACAAGGGACAGCCAGGTATGGAGTCGTGTGACGCGTGACCGGCGGGAGTGCGGTGGCACAGGCGGGAGGACGCCTGTCCTCCCCTGCCCGGGGAGACTCGGCATCGGCTGCCATGAGAGGCGAGCCGTGAGCTGCCATCCCCGCGTGGTACCCGGGTTCGAACTTAGGGCTCACCACCTGACCACACTCCCAGGCCTCCGCGAAGCTTTCGGCTCCGATGTGAACCTGTGACGGCCTCACAACCCACAGCCTGGGAAGTGGACAGACGGACGCCAACGAAGGAAGACACCTGTCTCTTCGGGAGCAATCTGCCGGGGGGGGGCGCGGGATGCAGGGGCGCGGGGCGCGGGGCGCGGGGGGCGCAGGGGGCGCGGGGCGCGGGGGGCGGGGGGCGCGGGGCGCGGGGCTCGGGGCGCGAGGCGGGGGGCGCGGGGCGCGGGCGCGGGCGCGGGGGGCAGCCCAAAGCGCCTCGGCGGGCTTCCCGCTGCCCTCCTCCACAGGGCCCGGGCCCGGCTGGCCTGCACGGGGTGACGGGCGGAGGGCCAGGGGGACAGCGGGGACAACTCCGGAGAGCCAGCCGCTCCCGGACCCGGCTCTCCTCCTTCCGTCCTCCAGCCACCGACTTCCTGCTGGAAGCCCGACCTTGACACCCGGGGCCGGGGCGCCCCAGGCCCCCACTTCCTTCTGGGGGTCCGGGCCTGCGGGCGCCCGGCTCTGCACAACGGCTCCCCGTCCCAAGGGTCCGCCCCCCAGCACCCCGCACGGGCTCGCAGGTCGTGGCCGGACCGCAGCGCAGCGCCTTCCAGGCGAGGGGCCATCCCCGCACTCCCCGCGCCACCCACGCGCGCGCCTGAGCCTGCGCCTGCGCGGACTAGGGCAGGTACCCGAGGTAGCCAGGGGCGATGACGTCATGGACGCTCGCAGCGCGCGCACGTACGCGCGCTCGACCCGGGCCGCGTCGAGTTCCGGTCCGGGCACTGCGAGGCCCGCTCTACGGTGGTCGCGGAGGGACAGCGCTACGGCACCCACGCTGGGCCAAACGCCGCCGCCGGCCGAGCCCCCGCAGCGCCCTCGGCTCCGCGCCGGCCCCGGCCAGCGGGGCGCGAGGCCGCGCCGGGCCCTCCGCTCCTCGGCAGCATGCAGCCGCTCAGCTCTCGCGGCTCCGGGGCACGGAGTCGCCCGCGGGCCGGGCCCCCGGCGCCGCCGGCCCGCCGTGTGGTCCGGGACGCGGGCGCTGCCGCGCAGCGGGCACCGGGTGAGCGGCCGGGGCGGGCGGGGGCCGGCCCGGAAGCGGTGCCCGTGGGCGCCTGGGCCGCGGCCCGGGGCCCGCGCGGCCCGGACAGAGCGGGGGCCCGCGGCCTGCGAGCCGCTCGGGTGAGCGGAGCCGGGCGCCGCGTGCGGTGCGCGAGCGCGGGGACGCGCGGCCCGGGTGACCCGCGCGCGGCCGGCCCGCGGCGCAGCCCCCCGGCCCCGAGCGCCCCTGTGCGGGCCCTGGGTTGAGGGGCGCGGAGCCCGCGGCGTCCGGGCCCGGCCGCGCAGATTCCCTTCCCTCCGAGGCCCCCCGGGCCCCTGGGCCGCCTTCAGCCGGGCGGGGGAGCTGGCCCGAAGTCCACGGCCGCCGGCGACCCGGGCTCCTCCGCCCGCGGACCCGCCCTGAGCCCTCGTCGTTTCCAGCCGCCGGTTATGTGGCAAGCCGAGTAGGGGAAGCGAAATCCACCGCCAGGAGAGAGAAATGGGGGCCGCAGCGCCGCGGTGACACCGCCTAGATCACCCCCTCGCGGTACAGGCAGCCCCAGACAGGTGCTGGTGTTGGCACCCCCTTTTACAGCGGAGGAATGGGGATGGGGGGGTCAGCTAACCCGACAACCCCAGGGTTCTGGCCTAGCAGGTCGCCCCGGAGACCCCGGCCTGTGGGCACCCTGCTCTCAACCCTGACCCATTGTGGTCCTTGGATTAGGCATCCGGGGATCCTGGGCAGAGGTGGGCAGGGCAAATGAGCCCTTAAGCCTAGAAAAGGCAGCAAGAGGCTGCACGTGGGACGGAGTGGCTTAGGCAGGCTCCACAAGTCCCAGTCCCATTGGCGTTGTCACTGACTGCCCCTGGGAGCCACCCCTTCCCCCAGGGACTCCGGGTGAGGGGCTGCACCTGGCCCAGCCAGCCCCTCTCCCAACACTGGGGACAGAATGGGTATCTCTAGCTTTCACTAGCTTCCTGACAGGTGCGGTGTTGGTCTGGAGTCTTGAACTCAGCCTGGGCACTGGCCTGAGCTATTGTGCTCAAGGGTAGGGCTCTACCACTGGAGCCACAGCTCTACTTCCAGCTATTTGGGGCAGCTAATTAAAGAGTCTCTAGGACTTGCTTACCTGGGCCAGCTTAAATCGGGGTTCATCAGATCTCAGCCTCCTGAGTAGTTAGGGTTACAGGTGTGAGCCACCAGTGCCCCAACTTTTTGTAGGAAGACAGCCCCAGGGTGCAACCCCCCATCCCCCAGGCCTGACTCAGTCCTGCTGCACCATCTGATTCCCTGGGAAGAGCATCTCCTTCCTGCTGTCCTTGCACTCACCATCCTGTCCTGTCCCTTTCCCTGCAGGCCCAGGCCTCCCCTGAGGCTCAGCTGCGGGCTCCCAGGCCTAGGAGTCCATGACACCTATGCTGGAGGCCCCACCGCCGCAACTGTCTGGGCCCAATGCCGGTCATGCCCATCCCGCGCCGGGTGCGCTCCTTCCACGGCCCCCACACCACCTGCCTGCACGCGGCCTGCGGGCCCGTGCGCACCTCCCACCTGGCACGCACCAAGTACAACAACTTTGACGTGTACATCAAGACGCGCTGGCTGTACGGCTTCATCCGCTTCCTGCTGTACTTCAGCTGCAGCCTCTTCACGGCCGCTCTGTGGGGAGCACTGGCCGCCCTCTTCTGCCTGCAGTACCTGGGCGTGCGTGTGCTGCTGCGCTTCCAGCTCAAGCTGTCTGTGCTGCTGCTGCTGATGGGCCGCCGGCGCCTGGACTTCCGCCTGCTGAACGAGCTGCTCATCTACGCCATCCATGTGACCATGCTCCTGGTCGGGGGTCTGGGCTGGTGCTTTATGGTCTTCGTGGACATGTGAAGGCATCGGCTTCTATGGGCTTTCACGGTGCCCTGTTCTGGTTCTTCCTGGCTGCCTGGGGCTGGTCTGGGCTTTTTCTGTCCCATCCTGCAGGCGAGGCCTACAGCACATGCTCCCACGAGGGAGCCAAAAGGGCTGAGACTGCTTGCTCATGGGGACCCTGTCCCCTTCCTCCCGCTGGCTCTGTGCTACGGTTCCTGGGTTCCAGTCCAGGCCCAGCAGCCCTCTGGGCCTCCTGCCTATGGTTCTCACGGGCACTTTTCCATGTTGTCCTCTGGGGTGGCCCATCTGCCCGGTCTGCTCCTGAGACCCATGTCACCCAGATCAGCATTAGGCCCCACCAGCGAAGGGTCCTGGACACAGAGGGGCCTCCTGGCTTCACGGCCCCTTCCCACTCACCACTGTTCCCCCACCCCAGCCTCAGGGACTGGTCAGGGTCCACTAGCAGACACCCCACACTGCCACAGAGCTGTCCTGAGGCTCAAGAGTCGCTTGGGTTGGTTCATGCAGTCCAGCAGTGTGCCAAAGACAACACTGGCAGGTGCCTGGGGCAGGACCCCCGGGAGCACAGGCCTGCGTGCCTGCGCCCGCAGACAGCCCCATGCCTTCACTGGGCAGGCGCGCTGAGAACAGCAGGGCAGCGGGGTGGCCTCTTTGGCTTTGGGGCCTTTGATTCTCTTTCTCTGTGGGATTGGGAGCTGCCTGTCTCCAGCAGAGGGCAGAGGTCTTGCTGGGACCCACCACAGAGAACATAGTACATTGTCTCCTAGACTGGCGTGTGCAAAGGCTGTCTGTAGGCCGGTAGCTGCTCCTGGTCCCTCCCATGGCTACTAGAGCATGCCAGACGTGACATAGACATGGGCCTAGGAGAGTGTCCACCCCAGGAGGACCCAGACCCCTGTTCTGGTCTTTGTGGGGGGTGGAACATGGCACCTGTGTGTGCTGTGGGCCTGAGTGTTAGTGAGATGTGGGAATGGTGAGGCTGGGAGTCTGTCCCGGGCTGGTCTGAGGATGGTAGTTGGTCAACACTTGCTTCTCCCCAAATTGTCACCCTTACTCCCAAGGCGTGGGTGTGGCCCCTGTGACCCAGCCCTGCCGGGTGAGCCAGTCACTGGGGGTCTGTGAGGACAATGTGCACCTTGAAGAGAAAGTTAGGAAAATCCAAACAGGTAGGGAAAGCAAAAAACACTGGCTGCGAAACAAGCTCTGTAATTCGCAGCCAGCTTCCATTCACTGGTCTAACAGAGGGCTCTGTAGAAGACGTCCGTCTGAGTTCCAGGGCGGGCAGGTGAGGAGCCTCCCCAGTAGACCCTGCTTCTTGCTGCAGAGAATCTTTTGCACTAAATCATGCTCTTTCCTCAAAGAAGTTTTGTTCTGTGTTAATCAGCTTGTGATACTCAGCGCTGCCGCAGCCCTTGCTGGATGAAGGTAGTATTTGGGGGCTGGTAGCGGAAGGGATGCCGTGCCGGCATGAATGTGAGCAGCAGGGCAGAGGCGGTGAGACCTTGCTGCACGCCCCGCTGCCCAGTGTCCCGAGTGCCTGTTAAATTCTTTATGAGATGAACCACCTGCATTAAACCTATTTTTTTAAAGTGTTGATGGAGTGATTGCTTAAAGCTCAGAACATAAACTTTTTGTGTTCTTGCTGGGAATCAAAACAGCCTCGTACATACAGGCCGCACACGTAGGGCAAGCTCTCCAGCTTTTAAAGCTCAGTCTTATTTTTTAAGGAGATGATCACTAGCCAAAAGAGGCCATAGAAACCATTCTGTAAAATTGGGACAGTTTCTAAAAGCGACCGCTTGTGATGTTGGTTATGGAGTCCTTGAGACCAGCTGTCTCAGGAAGTCACCAGGGAGGGCCTGGCGTCCAGTGTAGTTGGCAAATAAAGATGAGGTACGTCTGATGTCCTGCTGGAGAGGCAGGAGTGGCAGAGTGCTCTGTTGAGGTCTGGGTGCTTGGAGAAGTCAAAGGTTGGTTGGTTGGTTTTTTTGCCAGTCCTAGGGTTTGAACTCAGGGCCTGGGCACTGCCCCTGAGCTTCTTTTGCTCAAGGCTAGCACTCTACCACTTGAGTCACAGCACCACTTCTGGTTTTTTCTGTGGATGTGGTACTGAGGAATTGAACCCAGGGTTTCATGCATGCTAGGCAAGCACCGTACCACTAAGCCACATTCCCAGCCCCTCAAGGTCCTTGTTTAGTCAAAGACAACGTCAAGATACATCACACCTGTTATTTATCACCTTGCTCTAAGGGAGGTCCTTGTTTCCCCATTCCAGGCCGCTTCTCACACTGGAAGACAGCTCAGGCCACTGCCAGGGGAGCTCCCTCAGGGCAGGTCTCCTTCTGTGTTGTCCCTTGTGGGAGCCACTAACCCCCGGTGGCCCCCATGCGTGTGGAGCGGTGGTTCCCCAGGCCTCTGGCAGTGGAGGTCCTGTGTGGGGGCTACCTGTGTGTAAGGGTCTCCCTTGGGCTCCAGGCTCCATTCACTCAACAGGGCTGGGGTTACTCGGGATTGACCCCTGGCCCTCTGCCCAGTGGTAGACGGGCAGACCAGGCAATGCCATAGGTTCTGGCTAAGGTGTTTGGGGGCAGCGTGGGGACCCCCAACAACAGCTATGTATGCCTCTGCTGCGTGAGGAGACACTGAAGGGCCACTTGCGGGAACTGGCCGTTCTGCAGCAGTGCCTCATTTAGTTCAGGTTTATTCGCTTCTCCATGAAAACATGTTCTAAGCACTCATAGAGCAGGGAAGAGCCAAAGACAGCCACAGCCAGCCGGGGTCTGCCCACAGAGGTAACAGGTAGGCCAGCAACTGCAGGGAGCTGCAAAGCTACCTGTCCACTGTGCCCAGTGGCTGGTGGGAAAGGAGGGAGGGCATACAGACCAGAAAGTCTGGGTTAACATGCTGACCTGCCCAGCCTCCAGAGACAGCACTTGGTCAGTGTTGGTCTGGAGTTAACAGCCCCATCCACCCCTGAGGGACAGCACCTGGGCAGTGGTGGCAGGTGGACAAATCAGTTTGGGAGACAGACAGAAACTGGACTCTGAGCTGCTTCCTGGAGAGAGGAAGGAGGGCAGCACAGGCCTGGCTCAGATCACCAAAAAGGAATGCCCAAGGCAGAGTGGCCGTACCACAGAGGCTGGGGCGGCGTCTGGAGGAGTCAGAGGGGCTCTGGAAAGGACAGTCCCTGGGCGGGAGCACAGGCACAGGAGGGACAGACAGACAGACAGCCATCGTGGGCAGAGCACTGGGGGAGGGTGACAGAGCTGCCCCCCGCTGAGGCCTCTCCATCTCCAGGTGGGCAGCCATGAGGTCCCGACTCCCCCATCATCATAACCCATGCCGTCGCCCCTGACCTTCACCTCCGTGGAAGAGGCGGGCCTCCGTCAGTGACCAGGGAGACCCAGAGCCCCGGAACCAGCAGAGGGCAGGTGACCAGAAGAGCTCATGTTGGGGAATTTCTATAAATGAACCGTGCACTGGAGAGAGGCTCTCTGCTGACGGGTTTCCAATCTCAGATGGACAAGGCCGAGCCAGAGACCCGGACCTGTGCCAGGTACCAGCCACCTGCTTCCGGAGACCCTGGTGGAGGTCCAAAACAGCCAGCACTTGCACCAAGCTATGGTTTCAACAGAGGGTGGGCCAGGGACAGCTGGGACCAAGGGTCCACCGAGAGGGAGGGGTCAGGAAGGACATGCCCCACCGAGCAAGGATAGAAGGGGCAGGCGGGGCCAGAGCACGACCCCAGGGCCGATTCCTGATTCCTCTGATGGTCGGTACCACGTACCACTATTGATGTTCCCTGACCTTGGGAAGGCCCGGCTGGGTCGGCAGCAAGCGCACCCCCCGCCCCCCGCCCGCGCCTCCCAGTGCTGAGTCAGCGATTTCTGGGGAAGCGAGCATGCCCATCAGCAGTGGCCGCTGCGCGTTTCTCTTCTCCCTTTTTGGTCTTGTTTGGAAAGAAGGGTCCTGCCTGCCCGGCGCCTCCCTGCAGGCCTAGGCTCTGCTCCACACAGCTAGGAAGCTGCAGTTCCAGGCTGCAGGGTGACTTTCCAGAAATCCTAGCATCTGCCATGCCTCCCCGCAGCTTCCCAAAGAGGGAGCTGCCCCCAGCAGCCTCCTAGCACCGGCAGGGACGTCCAGCCCAGCTGATTCAGCGGCTCTCAGCCTGCACCCCCTCCCCCCAAATCTGGGCAGCATGCCCAGGCCTGCTGGCAGCTGTGTCACACGGGGCCTCTGGCAGGGCTGCGTGGCCGCACTGCGTCTGATGGCAGGGGCGGGGACAGACCGGAGGGTGCAGGCGATCAGTGCCACCTCGCCCCCCGCCCCGAAACGGCTGCTCCCCCCAGCCCTGTGCTTTGCAGCCCCCTGCCAAGGTGTAGCCACGGGAGGGGTGGGGTAGCCATCAGGTTTTAGAGTACTGTCCTGCCGGCTCCTTGTAGATTGCCTTATCTTAAGCCAACAGGCCGTTTGAATCACCACCGCACCAGCCCCAGGAGCCCAGGTCAGAGGCAGAGGTCCTCTGTCCATCTCTGGTCGGGCCAGCTGTGGCCACTTGCCATCCTGCTGGTAGCCGGGGGCTGAGGGGCCTACGTGAGCCGCAGAGCAGCTGGCCCCGGGCAGTAGCCCTGCAGCCACAGTGCTCTCAGGGCAGTGGGGGGACAGTGCAGGAACGAGCCGGAGCCCCAGGGATCCAGCAGGAGGCAAAGTCTGCCCATGGATTGGGTTTCCAGCTGGGCATGGGGCAACCAGAGGGGGCGGGGGCTGCTGGCCAGGCAGGCTCAGGCCGAGGGGCAGGAAGGTGTCTGCTGTTTGGCAAGTAGCCCTATGAAGGAGGAGTTGATGCAGAGCCTGGTACAGTGGGACTGGTGGTGTGGGGAAGCACCCTGGGCAGGCTGAGAGAGGGTCAGGCTGGGGGAGGAGGCTGCAGCCCCAGAGGGGGGGCAGGGTCAGGCAAAGCCAGCCAGAGGCTGGAGGAGGAAGCTAGGGTTCATCAGGAGGGTGGCCAGTAAGGGCAGGTCCAGGTAATGGGGCAAGCGGGAGCCCCTGGGTCACTATGGTCAGTGCTGCCCACCGTGCTTGGCTCAGAGGCTGGTGAGTGGACAGACTGGCCATCAGCTGCATATCGACTGTCACTTGATAAGTGAGGACCCGCATTCTTTCCGCTTTCTCAGAATATTAATGACAGTCTTGTGAATGCCACATGAATATTCATGGAGAGATCAATCAAGTCCAGGCTGGCAGTGATCACACCGAGATGCTGGGGACTGGCCAGGTGGTCTGGGATTGTGCACGCCGAGCTGGGTGTGGCTGTATGCCCCTGCCACTGGCCAGGACTGGACTGGGTGGTGACCTCACCGCTCTGTAGTGGCCACAGTCTGGGGTTGAGGATCCTCCACAGAGGCCCAGAAGAGGCCCCACTCAGGGTTTGCAACTCTCGGTGACCAAGTAGCGCCAGGTGAAGAGACAAGTGGTCAACCCCAAGCTGGTGTGCTGGTGACCCTGGCCTTGGGGCTGTGTCTCAGCATACCGCCCCCACCCCCCATCTCTGGCCAGCCGCCAGCCAGCCGCTCCCCTGAGCAGATTCACAGAGCCTGTGGGCACAGCCAGGGGCTGCACTGCTCCTCTTGTCTCGGTGGGGAACACAGGCACTGCCTTAAAAACCCCTTGAGTCTGCTGGGGGCTTCGGACCCCATTTTCTCCAGGGCTGTGAAGGCTCCTCCAAGCTAACACCCTTTGCTGCCAAGCTTTGCTCTGATTCCTGCCCACCCACCCACCCACCCAGGCAGGGCAGCCCTTGGATGGTGCAAACCGGGTACCGGGATGAACTCATTATTTACAGCAGCACCATGACATCACGCTAACATGAATTATTTGTGTGTTTTTCAAATTGTTTTGCGATAACCCTGTCAATTTCCTTGGCCCCTGTAATGAACAAAGCGCCCTAAAGAGCACATTATCTCCCTTCATGCCCGCCACAGCCCGCAAGCGTTCACCCTGCCTGCGATGTCAGGGGGCTGCGGCCTCATTTGACCCTTCACCCCGCCTGTGATGGCTGGGCATGTGTGCCTGGCACGCATGTGTGTGTGTGTTCCTCCTGTCCTGTTTCTCATCTCATCCCTGCCACCTGTGTCCTGTGCCCCCTCTGGGATTTCTGGAGAGAACCGAGGGGCTCAGGGAAGCCCCCAGGTGGCTAGCCCAGCCTTATTCCTGTGTTCCTTCAGGGGACAAGGTGGGCAGAAAAATGCTGGCAGGCAGCCCCAACCCTTTTAACCTCTGAGCGGCTTGCAGTGTAGCTCCAGGACTGGCTTGTTATTCAAGACGCTGGATGCAGCCGCAGCACTGTGGGCAGGAGCTGGAGACGATGACAGCAGGCCGCCCAGCATGTAGCCAGCCCCTCCCATGCCAGGCCAGGACTGCAAGATCTGCACGGGCAGAGCCCAGAGGTCCATTACTGGACCTCCTCAGGGATGCTCTGATAGCCTG
This sequence comes from Dipodomys merriami, assembly GCF_024711535.1. Taxonomy (NCBI): domain Eukaryota; kingdom Metazoa; phylum Chordata; class Mammalia; order Rodentia; family Heteromyidae; genus Dipodomys; species Dipodomys merriami. The sequence goes on along the minus strand of NW_027202382.1, from coordinate 48,681,135 downwards.
TGTCCTAAGGGTCAACTTGCAGGACGCTGGACCTGCTCTTGGAGAACAGACCCTGGAACTTGGTGGCCTGTTTTGAATGGATAGGTGAAGAAATGAATGGATGTTTTGAATGGATGGGTGAAGAAATGAATGGACTGTTGTCCCTGTGTCCCTTGCCCAGAGGAAGCTTTCTGTGCTCATTTTCTGAATGAGTATGCTGAGGTTCACCTAGGCTTCCTTAGGTCTCCCTCCAGAAGTGTCTGGAAACGCGGCCCCACCACTTGCCCTGGAAGCCCTTCTACTGGTCTTACTCAGGAAGCTCTAGTTGTTGCCCTAGTCTGGACTCTGGGGAGAGTGCATCCTGCAAAGGGACGGTTGTCTCCGGGCTGCCGTGACCACTGCAGGGACTCGGTTGAGGCCCCGCTGTCCCTCCTGGGGGTGGGGGTGAGTCACTGCCTCACTCTGCCCCGCCCCCCCCAGAGCAGGAGGCAGCAGCTGCTTAACAGCTGCACGAAGTGGTGAAGGGAAATTTAGGACAAAAGAGGGAAAAGATTAGAGCATCCAATTTAAACCGAGGGGAGGCGTAGGGGAACCGAAACAGTCCTGCCCTAATTCCCCAGCTCAGGGAGCCACGGGCTGCAGATACTGACAAGAAACCAAAATACTCACCCAGTTTTCTTCTGCCGAAGGGCTCCAAACTTGGCCGGCAAGGATCCCACCGCCATCCCCTGGGCCTGGGGAGTCAGCGGGACCACAGGCTGGGGATCAGGAGCCCCAGAATGTCCCGTGCCCTTGAGCTGCTGCCCTGCCCAGGGCAGCCCTGGAGCTGTGGGTTGGGAAGCCTTCGTGGCCACCGGCATGGTGGGCCCAGGGCTGAGCATGTGGCAGGGAAGTGGCCAACCTTGGTGCCAGGTAAAACCCCAGCACTGCCCATCCCAGGCCAGGCAGAGCCCAGAGGGCAGGTGCAGCCCTCCCAGCTACAGCCCTGACCGGTAGTGCTGCACCAGCCGCTGAGGGGTGCGGCTGAGGGGGGCAGGGCTGGGCGGGGCAGCATACCCTTCAGCTGCCAGTGGAGGCAGAGGCTGCCCACAGGCCAGGCTTCTCGGGAGCCATGGGACCAGAGCAGCAATTCCAAGTTTCCTTTCAGCCGTCAGCCACTTCCAGCTTGAGCTACCCACAGGACTGTAGGAATGAGAGAAACAACGGGGGGGGGGGGGGGGGGGGCGGGTCCTGTTCCTCCACTCTGCTCTTGGAGGCACAGAGGTGTAGCAGCCAGGGCTGGTCTGCAAGCAGCAAAGGGAGCGATGGTGGTTCTACTGTGCACGCGGGGGACCCTCAGCACCGGCTGTGTAGGCGCTGAGCTCCTGCCAGGGCCAGTGTACCCGCCATGCTGGTCCAGGGCTGCGCTGGCTGACACCAAGTCAGTGCTACACAGAAACAGAGGAGGCTCCAGACCCTTCCCAGTGAGACGGCCCCAGGCAGCGCTCTGGGCCTTAGAACAGAGACTAACAATCTCAGTTCTTGGAAGGAAATGTACACCTTGGTCCCATAAATAAGAAAGTGAGTAGGGTCTAAGGGGGTGGACATAAGCGTCCTGTTTGTAAACCCACATAATGAAACATAATGAACACACAGGCGCTGTCTTTGGAAGTGTGAAGGCGCGTGAGCTCTGCACTATTAAAACGGCTGCCTTATTCCACCCTGTAATTTAGAGGTACCAGGAGAGACCCCACCCTTGAGATGAGGGACAGCGGTCACAGAGCAGGTATCCCCAGGGGCTGTGCGCCAGCCGCACAGATGTTTGCACACCCGGAAGTCCTGGCTGGCTGGGCCTCAGGGCAGCGGTGAGGGCCACACGGGGACGCCGTCACCCACCGTGCCCCTCCCTGGAGTGTGGTCTGGAGCTACAGGTGGGACTTGTCGCTGGGGCTGGCCTGGGTCCTGGAGACATCTCGCTGCCCTCCCTCCTTGGGACGCTTTTGGGCTTCAGTGCCAGGGCAGCAGTGTGGAGTTCAGGGGCTTTTTAGTGCAGAACAGTGGACTGGCTCAGTGTCCCTACAGGAGCCCAACAGTGATGGCCCTCCACCACCCACTTTGGATGGGAAGCCAGCGTTCCAGGGAAGGCCCCTCTCCTCCCCCACCTCCACACAGGCTACCTCGCTGCGGGCGGTCGGGAGCCTGACACAGTGGTCATAGTGTGATTTGCTCAGCACTCCAGTCCAGGGAAGAGCCTTTGACTGGCCTGACCCCGGCCAAAAGGGGCTGGGGGGTGGACCTCAACCTGTCCAGGTCCACCGATATTCTCTGCTTAACCCCCGTGAGACCAGCATTGGGCAGGGGCACGGGGAAGCTGCACTGAGAGCCACCACGCTTCCTGCTGGCTCTCAGGTGGCCAGAATCCACTTGTCATGTGCTGGGCAAGTGGACTGGCTAGACATCCAGGCCCGGAGAAAGGTAGAGGTGGACGGGTGCTCACAGTGGGCCACAGGACTGGGCTTTGTCTGTAGGGTGGCTGAGACCCTGCCCAGGTGCAGGGTGAGGCCTCGTCTAGGGCAGTTCTCGCCTTTGCCCTTTGGCTCCATGGCTGCCCCCCCCCCCCCCAGCTGGCTCTGCCTGGGACCCTGGATGACTCCTCGTCCATGGCAGTGGGCTGCGGGGCCAGGGCAGCTTTGGTGTTAAAGAGGTCGTGGCCTCAAGCTGGAGGGGGAGTGGGCAAAATCCCAACTGCTAAAATGGAGAGACGCTGCTGCTGCTGCTGCTGCAGGCCTGGGGCAGGGCACGCGGGCTGCTGCCACTGTCCCTGCCTGAACACAGCCCCCCCCCCCCGGGCAGGGGCTCTACTGCTTTTCTAGTTGGCACAGGGCTGGGTCCTAAAGAGGAGGCACGGTGGGCAACAGGGTCTTTCAGAGCCCAGCTGGCGCGAGGTGGAGGGCCAGTTTTTTCTCTTACAGCTCACTCACCAGAGATACCTGCTGTCTCCCCATCAGCCTGCCCAGGCTGGCAAGCTGGGCCCAGGAGAGGGTTGGAGGGGGACCATGCTGGGGGTGGGAGCCAGGTCCTGGCACTCCAGGACAGGCTGTGGGGGATCAGAGTGGGAGGAGACGCGGGGGCCGGGGCAGGAGGGGAGCTGGGAGGCCAGGCAGGGCTACCACACTCCCCTGGAGGAGGGGGGGTGCAGTAGGGTCAGGAGACAGAGAAGGTCTGAGAAGGTCTTAGGACAGACCCCTCAGGACAGAGATGGATTGGATCTCAGGTGTGACAAGATGTCCGAGGAACAGAGCTGAGCTGCCAGGGAGCACAGCTGCCATTTGCTGAAGTGGCGAGGGGGTGGGAAGAGAGGCTCTGGGGACCCTGCGATTCAGCCAGGAGGGGCTTTGGCTGGAGGAATCAAGCTGCTCCCAGGGCGGAGGCAGCGTGGCCTACAGGCCCACACATCTTGCCAACTCTGCACCACCCTGATGTTCAAACAGAGGCCCCTGGGGCCACAGGCCTCCCAGCAGGAGCCCCTGGAAAATGGGCGACCAGCATTTGGTGCAAAGCTGTTTGGGGCCTCTTGACCCAACTCCGTGGACTCTGACTTTCCCAGCCTGCTGCTCTCTGGAGAAAAGGAGTCATTGGTACTGAGGCCCCCAACCCCAGGGTAGAACCATGTCTGAGGTGTATGGAGGCGAACCCAGAGCCTCACACACCACAGGCTATTCCCCACTGCGGAATCATCTCCTCCACTTCACAGCCCCTGGTGACTGAAACCTAAGGCCCTCTCCCCCCAGTCCCCCCCCTCCCCTCGAGTCCTTCCCCACTCCCCCAAGTCCCCTGCCAGTGCCCAGGCTTCGTGTTCTTTTTTTTTTTGGGGGGGGGTCCGGTCTTGGGGCCTGAACTCTGGGCCTGGGCGCTGTCCCTGTGCCTAGGCACTGTCCCTCAGCTCTTCAGCTCAAGGATAGCACGCTACCACTTGAGCCAAAGCGCCACTTCTGGCTTTTTCTGCATATGTGGTGCGGTGGAATGGAACCCAGGGCCTCAAGCATGCTAGGCAAGCACTCTACCACTGAGCCATCTTCCCAGCCCTGTGTGTTCTTTCTAAACCCAATACTTCTCATCTATTAAACAGGAATCAAGCTGGGCACCAGTGGCTCACGCCTGTCATCCTAGCTACTCAGGAGGCTGAGATCTGAGGATCGTGGTTCAAAGCCAGCCCGAACAGTAAAGTCTGTGAGACTCTTATCTCCAACAAGCCACTCAGAAAATCGGAAGTGGGGGGCTGGGAAGGTGGCTCAGTGGTAGAGTGCTTGCCTTGCATGCCTGAGGCTCTGGGTTCGATTCCTCAGCACCACATAAACAGAAAAAGCCAGAAGTGGTGCTGTGGCTCAAGTGGTAGAGCACTTGCCTTGAGCCAAAGAGCTGAAGGACAGCAGCCAGGCCCAGAGTTCAAGCCCCACAACTGACCAAAAAAAAAAAAAAAAAGAAAATCGGAAGTGGTGCTTTGGCTCAAGTGGTAGAACACTAGCCTTGAGCTGAAGAGCTGAGGGACAGCGCCCAGGCCCAGAGTTCAAGCCCCACAACTGACAAAAAACAAACAAAAAAACAAGCTCAGAACAGGCAGCATAGGCCTGAAATATGGTACCCCAGTTTGCAAGTTCAGTGTGCAAGCTGTCTGGTGTTTCACACCTGTGCACACAGGAAAGGGCACCGAGGGCAGAGGCCCATGGCAAACAGCTTCCTGGATAGCTGTTGTCTTCCAAAACTTGCCAGTGTTCTCCTAATGTCTTCTTTTAAGAAGAATTTCTTGGGCTGGGGGGTAGCTCAGTGGTAGAGCCTCTGCCTAGCATGTGGAAAAACCAGATGTCCAGAACCACAAAAAAGAAAAAAGTCTTTAGTGTTCAGAAAATAAGTAATGATGCCAGATGCTGGTGGCTCACACCTGAATCCCAGCTACTCAGGAGTCTGAGATTTGAGGACCAAGATTAAAAGCCAGACCAGGAAGTCTGTTAAAAATCTTATCTCCAATTGACCAGTAAAAAAGCTGGAAGTGGAGCTGTGGGCTCAAGGGGTAGAGTGCCAGCCTTGAGCAAAAAAGCCAAGAGAGCCGGAGGCCTTGAGTTCGAGCCCCAGAGGAGGTGGTGCCCTCCTGGAGTGTGCTGAGGGACTACTTACCCATCTCCACCCTCTTTTCCATACAGGGACCCTGCCTGGGTCACTGGAGTCGGCTGCTATTTGTGGCTCAACTCAGGGCTGGAAGCAGCCAAAGGCATCATCTGTTGGTTTCACGGTTCAGCTGAGGTCTTAAGTGATGCTCAGGTGCCATCGGAAATCCTTCGAGCCTGCCTGCCTCCGGCTGGGCCCTCAGACCCGCTCCAAGCCGCCTCCCCACCTGGAGCGCTTCTGCTCACACCTGTGTGGTGCAGGTGGCACTAAGGAGGCTGGTGGGCCCGGACCACATGTCCCTGTGACTGCAATCCAAGCCACGTGGGTCCAGTATGCCGCGTGCTCCTTTTTCCCTGGACACCAGACCTAGTCGTGGACTGGGCTGGGCTTAGGGTGGACCCCGCAGAGTTTAGGGCCAAGGGGGAGGTGGGTGAGGCCCGCAGGGAGCTGGGGGTGTCTGGGGTGTTTTCCGAAGCAGAACTGAAGCTGTATAGAATCCAAAGTTCAGGCCAAGGGCCTGTCTGTGATGGTGGACCGGGCTTAGAGATGGGGGTCAGGGTGCAGACCGGGTCAAGCTTGGGAGACTTTGGCTAGCGGCCTGGAGGGCTTCGGCCCCAGGCCTCGGCTCGGAGCGCCCGGGGCGCAGGCGGGGCCCGCTGCTTCTCGGAATCCCCTTCCTCCCGGTGACCTTGCTCCTGACCTCTGGCCCGGAGCCCGCCCCGGCTTCCGGCGAGGACCCGCAGTGGTCCGGGGTCCGAGTGGGCTCTGGCACCGAGGACCGCGGACGCAGGTTTGGGGGCAGCGGCCGCGGGGCGCCTCGGGTCCCCCGGGTTGTGCGGTCGGCGGTTCCCGAGCACGTGGTTGAGGGGGGTCCGGGTCCGCAGGGGCGCGGACCTGCCGGGGCGCGGGCGCGGGGCGGACCCGCGGGGTGACGGGCGCGCCCGGGCCGCGCGGGGCCTGAGCGCCGCTGGGCCTCGTCCGGGCGGCCGGCGCTCCCCGGCCACGGGCGCCCCAAGGGCGTCGCCCGCGGCCGCCCCGGGGTCCCCGCGGCCGGGCCGGGCCCGGGGCGCGGAGAGCGCGGCCGCGTGGGGAGGGGCGCTGGGGACGGGGGCGCCCCGGAGGGCGGGCCCGCGGCCCCGGCCCGGTCCCCCCACAAGCCCGGGCGTCCGTGCCGCCCCCCCGCCCCCCTCCGCGCCCCTCCGCCCCCCTCCAGCCCCCCAGCGCGCGCCCGGCCCCGGCGCGCGGCCCCTTTAAACGGCCCGCGGCGCCGCCCCCGCGCCGCCCGCCCCGCCCCGCCGCGGTGCGGCCGCCGGTGCTGGGCGAGGTCGGAGAAAGTCCGCGGGCGCCGGAGCGGAGCGGGGACGCCGGAGCACTTCCTGCCGCGGGCGGCGCCGCAGCGGCCCAGGCCGGACCGGGCCGGGCGCCCGCAGGTACGGCCGACTCGGCGCCCGCCGCGGGCGGCTCGTCCCGCCGCCGCCCGCACTTCCCGCAAACTCGGGGCGCGGGCCGCCAACTTGCGCGCGCCGCCCTGCCGCAGTGCCCGGCCGCCGCGGCGGGGCGCGGCCGGGAGTGGGGGCCCCGGCGGGGCGGCGCGGGGCGGGAGCGGGGGGGGGGGGCCGGCGGGGCGGGAGCGGGGGGGGGGCGGCGCGGGGGGGGCGGCGGCGCGGGCCGGCGGAGCGGGAGCAGCGGGGGTGGCGGGGCGGCGCGGGCCGGGATGGGGGGGGCGGCCGCACGGCCCGCGGGGCCCGGCGCAGGGGCGACACACCCCTCCCCGGCCCGGGGACCCCTCCGCGCGCCGGGCCGCGCTCTGGCGCCGAGGCCGGGGCTCTGCGGGACGCCGCGGGGTCCGCGGGTCCCTGGGCGGCGGTCTGTGGGTCTCCCTCCCGGAGCCCCGGCCTCAGGCCCGCGGCCTCACGGGTCCGTTTCCGGATCGGCCGCGCCGCCCTCCCCGTGCCCGCCCTGCCCGCTGGGGCGCAGGGTTCAGGAGATGCGCCGGGTCCCCTGGCCGGTGGGCTCGGTCCTCCCGCGCACCCTGCGCACGGGGTGGGGGGGGCCCGGGGCCCAGTGGCTTCTGGGGAGCGAGGACGGCGCTTCCCTCCCATCCTCCAGGTGGGCCCGGCCGGACTCAGCCTTCTCTGGCTCCGGGACCGGGTCGGGGTCGGGGGGTTTGGCTGGGTTTACTGAAGGACAGAAGGGTGCGCGGTCTGCCGGGGGCCAGGCAGTCACCAAGAAAGACTCTTCCTGAGGCCCACAAGCCACCTGTTCTGGTCCTCCTGCTGTGCCCATCTCCAGGAGGCCCCGTGGTCATTCCACCACTGGCTGGTACGCAGCCCTAGCCAGAGGGGAGGAAGCTGGCCCCGCGTGCCCGTTGGCATCACCACAAGTAGAACAAGATGTCACTTGTCACTCCTCCGTGGCCAGGGATCTTTCCTCAGTGGTCACACCCAGGGCTAGTCTGGTGAAGGTTCGTCCACCATGGTAGCCGAGGAGCTGACCGTGAACTTGCAGCCATCGTGGGCTCTGGGCAGACCGCCTGGCGCGGCAGGAGGGCTGCAGTGAGTGGGACGCCAGGCTGCACCTGGCCTGCTCTTCCGTATTCTGTCCTGGGACTGCCGGCAGGTGTGGGGGGCGCGCAGCGGCCCTCCAGGAGGGGGCTTGTGGGTGACTCTGACAAGTTTGCCAAGGCTCTGGGCTTTGGACTAGAGCGGGAAGGAGCCGGAGTTATTCCATAAAAGTACAGTGATTTCCGGTGCTGCACTGGTGTGCTGAGGGCTGGCATGCCTCCGGCGTCCTTTGTGACGAGGGTGAGCAGTTTGGTTTCCGAGGCCTTCTCTGGCCTCAGCACAGTGGTCCTCTGTTCTGGGGACTGAGCATAAGAACGATGGTTTTGTCCTGAACAGGATGTGTGCTCAAGGTTCTAGTAGCACCTGCCTCTGAGCTCCATGCCCAATCCCGAGATGCCAGCCCCAGGCTGCCTTCCTCGGCCAGCCCTCTGCTGTGCCCCCTGCACACTGTCCCAGGCCTGACCCCTGCCTCTCACAGCCTGGAAGTGACCCGTTGCCCCTCTCCTGGGTTCTGCAGCTCCTGCCTGCTGGCTTCTGGGGCCATCTGATGTCACGAATGGGCTCAGCTGCCACACAGATGGAGGGTCTGCCAGACCCTTTGCCCATGAACCCATGCAGACCCTACCCTGGGCCCCTGGACCCTGGGCTCCCAGGTTCTGGGTGGGAACCTACTGGGTTGGGGACTGAGCCATAGCAGCCTTCTGCTTGCGGGAGAGGGGGGACTCTCACTGCCGGGTACTTGTCCTGGCCCACTGGGGCTGGGTTCTCAACCTACGGCTTCAGCTTCTCCACTGCTGCTGGGCAGGGCCTAGACACTGAATCATTTGCCTCCAAGGAGTGAATGCCCTAGGCTGAGGAAGCCTCATTGGCCTTTTATAGAGGAGAACTGAGGCCTGTGGGGATGCCTGTGGGCGGGGCGGGGTGGGGTGGGGTGGGAAGGGAAGGACCTTCCCGGGCGGGCGAGGGACCAGTGCCACTAGCTGCTGGGACACTGGGTCTGAGCTGCGGCTGGGGAGTGCGCCTGCCCCTTGGTGAAGTCCAGTCGGCATGATGTGACTAGGCGTGTGTTGAAGGCCCCTCACTGGGGCAGCCCTGCATGTGGGGCTCTGGGCTTCCCCAGGTGCCTGCCCTCACATGCCATCCTGTGCCAAGCTGCTCTGGACAGCCCCTGGTCCTGCTGGGCCTGCGTGGGAGCACTCCGGACCTTGGACACCAGCAGGTGGAGGGGGAACCTGGTAGCCCAGGTCTCTTCTTCATCCTCTCCCGGGTGGGGGTGGGGGTGGGAGGCACCCACGGCCCTCCCCCTTTCCCACCCATCCCAGCTTCTCACTGGGGACTGCTCCCTGCTCCTCTCCCAGCTGAGGTCCTGGCCACCTCTGTTTCTTTTTTAGCACATTTTCACCCCAGGCAGGGCTCTCACTTGGATGAGGTCATTTGCAAAATATGCTCCCTGCGGGGCCGAGGGCTCCCAGGTGTCACCGACACCTGCCACCAGCCAGCCTGCAGCTAGCCGCGCCTCCCCTCCGTGCGGGAGTTTGTGAGGACCTGTGCGCCGCTCTGCTCTGGTGGAATCCGTGCTGCACCCTGGTCTGTTGAGGAGAGAGGGATGAAGTCTAAGGCTCAGGTGGTGGTGGTGCTGGGCCCAGTGCTCTCCAGCTGGGACACCATGGGGTGGGGGTGGGGGGCCAGGACTCAGGTCCCCACATGGAGATCGCCCCCCCATCCACCCAGGCTGTGTGAGCTCAGGCAAGTAAGCTGCCCTCCCAGGGCCCCATCCTTGTTACACAGTCCCTGAGGGTGAGCAGGCTCCCTGCTGGCCAAGCCTGGCCTGCCTCAGTGTGGCAGGGTCCCTGGGGGGAAGCCCTGGCCCTTTAAGGGAAGCTCCTCCATCCCCCCCCCCCACTCCCTCCGGAGGCACTTTCTGAGTCTCTGGAGGAATGTCACCCCTCCCCCTTACACTGGTCAGGGCGGGCAGGCGCAGGGCTGCTGGGGGCTGCTGTCAGTCCAGGCCTACCAGGGCCCAGGCCTGTGCCTGGGAGCCCGGAGCTGGGAGCAGGCGGGAACCGAGGGACCTGAAAGTGCCCATATATAGTCACTGGGGTGAGCGGAGCTGCTCCTCCAGGGCGGTCTGTTCCGAGTGTGGGTGGGGGCCCCTCGCAGTCCAGGGGGAGGGGTGGCAGTGGGGGGCTCGGGGGTCTGGCTCAGAGCATTACTGGGTGCCGTGGAGTCAGGCCTCAGGGACTGTTGATTGAGAGTAAATATCTCTGAAGCCCTCTTGTTGGGGCCAAGTACCTCTTGGGAAACTCCATTTTTGTTTTTGAAAGTTGGAGTCCGTAATGGCCAGTGGCCAGAGCTGCCCGGCGCTCCTGACTGGGCATTAGAGGCTGGATGCCCCGCACAAGGCTGGGACTCTTCTGACAGCAGCGGCCTGGGGGGCCTGCACCCCGCCGTGCTTCACTGCTGCCTGTGTCTCCTCCCTGCATCTCCATTCTGGGCACTGGTTGGAGCTGATCTGGTGGGTACTGGCTGGGCTCTGGAGGAGGCCCCTGGGGAGGAGCGCCGCCTGAGCCCCCGGGGACACTCTGGGCAGGGCGCCCCCCAGGCTTCTGCTCCCAGCCTGTCCTTGGCCTTTGCTATCCTGGTGTCACTGTGCCAGGAAGGGAAGAAATAGCTCTTTGCCGAGACTCTTCCAAATCACAACGTTCACACAGTTTTGTTCATTTAATCTACTTCGCAGTGCACTGCTAGGGACCTTTGTTAAATTTTGTATATTGATACTTTTTGTTGTTGTCAGCAGTTTTTTCCTTCCCTTTTTTTTTCCAGATATAGAGCCATTAGGGTGAGAGAAGATTAAAAAGATACATTACAATTAAAATGTTAATGAAATCTGCATCATACAACTTTTGAAACCCTTTAGGCATTAATCTGGCCTGTGTCACGTCCATTAACTTTGGCTATTCTTATTCCATACTGACCCCTGCTGAGAGATTTGTGCTATAATTGGATTTTTTTTTTTTAATAAAAAAGGGGGAAAAAAGCTTTTAAGGAAATAGAGGTTGAGTGGTCCTGCAGGAAGAAAGAGGAAAGCAGGAATGGGAATCATGGCCCTTCCACGCAGGCCCCTTTACCCATAACTTTGGGTGCCTGTTGTACCTCCAGGTTCAGTGGGCTGTGTCTGTCCTGGGCCAGGACTGGGGGATCTTGGAAGGGGGAGCCTGGTCTCCTCCCTGGGGCTGCCGGACTTCGGGGTGGCATCTGGCCCTGGTGGGGGGGGGTGCCACGGGGTGAGGGGCAGGGGTCTGCAATCACCTGGGATCCCTGGTCAGCTCTCACACACAGCCCCAGGCACCGCTGGGGTGTGGGAGCTGGTCAGGTGGTTGGCAGTGGGCTACAGCAGACAGATTTCATGTCTGTGTGTTTTCGCAACACCTTTCTATAAAGGGAAACATAATTTAAAATATGATTACTTAGTGTTGTAACAGCGCCTCTGTCGCTGCGAAGCGACCGAGATCATTATCAAGAGTCTGATATTAACTTGCAGGGAATATTATGCAAATCACCCGCAGCACATGCCCGGATTCTCCTCCTGGGGGGGGGGGCAGGCTGGCTCCCCAGGGCTTGGGACCCCTCAGTGTGGCATCTCAGACCTCAGTCCTTGCCACTGAGTCTCCTCCTTTGCCCTCATCCACCTTCCACATCCAGGCCCTCGTGTGTGGCAGGGACACCAGGGGACAGAGGAGAGGCCCGGGACTCAGGTGAACAGCAGCCCTGTGTGCCAGGCCCAGCCCCAGCCACTGTCCTCTGCCCCGTGGCTAGGCTTGGTTGTCCTAGCAGGTCCTGTGGCTCCTGCACCCTGCTGTATAGTGTGTGTGTCTTGCACTGGACTCACTCTGCTTGGCTCCTGAGGGAGGGACCCGGCCATCCAGGTCTGGCCGCTTCTGGGGGGCTCAGGAAGCTACTGAGGATGCGTGGCATAGGCCAGTGTGCGCTGGCCTGGCTCCCCGCCTCCAGCAGGGCCCCCCACAGCTGCCCTTCCTGCTGGTGCTGGTAAGGTGGAGCAAGCGCCAGGGCCTGTTAGTGAGCCTCAAACCTGTGCCCCCTACCATCCCCCACCATGATCATGAAAGCCTAGAACTCCAAGAGCACGTGGCTGGCCTCCGCCGTGGTGATGCCTGCCCACGGTTGTACAGCGTGATGGGGAGTGGGGAGCGAGGCCGGCTTTCCCAGGCCCAGCACAGCACCGTCCTGCACTGGGGGCCAGGGGAGGTGTCCTCTCACGGGGCGGCTCGGCAGGAGGACAGGGCCCCTGTGGCAGCTGGGGTGGATGGGATCTTGATGTGGTTCTGTGGATGCCAACCAGCGCTGCCCCTGGCTGAGTGGCTGCTGCCCAAAGACAAGCCAGGTTTTAGGGCCAGCGTCCTCTCGGGATCTGAGTCTGGTCTGTTCCAACCTGGCCTTGGTGTTTCTGTGTGTGAAATAGGAGAAGCGGGCCTGGCTACATGGGAGCCACTTTGTGTCCTCTCCTGGGAGTGGGGCTCCCCGTGACTTGCCCGCTCTGGGGGCAGTGCTCGCATGTGCACGTGTGTGTGTGTGTGTGTGTGCATACACGTCTGCGCATGCGTGCATGTGCGTGTGGTATTCTGGGGTGGGTGGGTTGTGAATCTGGTGGCCTTGGCACAATAGTCAGGCCCCTAGGGCTGCTCACAAATATCCCGCAGATGAAGCTGAATCCCTGTGGAAATCCATCCTCCTCCAGTCCTAGAGGCGGACCACTGGTCACACTCGGGTGTCTGCGGTCAGGGCCGCTCCACTCGGCCTCCTGCAGCTCCCGGGGGCCTCGGTGCTGCCTGGCCTCCACCCAGCCACTCTAGAATCAGCCTCCAGAGCACCGGTACTGAGGCCACCCTGACTCCAGGATGAATTCCCCTGCAGACCTTCGCTAATGGCATCTGCAGCGACCCTGCTCCCGCTGGGTGGAGGCGAGGTTTGGGGGGAGTAGAAATAGTCTGTGGCCAGACGCAGGCCAGTCAGGGCACAGGGCTCTTGGAGGAGCAGAGTCCCGGAGAGGGGTTGAAGGAGGGAAATGGGGCCGCTGTTACATAAGCTTTGGGACAGGACAGACAGGGACCGTGTTAATTATTGTAACCCAGTTTAGCAGGAGTCCGTGTCACATGAAGGGCCTGCAAGCCACTAGCACCTGGGTCACAGTGGAGCCCCAGGGGACGTGGTGGCACAGGGCAGTTAGCGTGGCCTGGGCTCTGGCCGCAGCCTCCAGGCTGTGTGGGAGGCTGTGTGGAGGCTGTGCGAGGCTGAGGTAATGGGTGTCCAAGGGGAAGGCTGGTGTGGCCTGGGCCCCAGAGCAAGAGCAGGAGCTGTCCAGACCAGCAGATAGCCCATCTGCTTCCAGTGTGTGTGTGTGTGTGTGTGTGTGTGTGTGTGTGTGTGTGTGTGTGTGTGTGTGTGTGTGTGTGTGTGTGTGTGTGTGTGTGTGTGTGTGTGTGTGTGTGTGTGTGTGTATGCGCACGCGCGTGTGCACGTGTGTGCGCGTGTGTGTGCGTGTGTGTAAGAGACAGAATGTCCTGGGCCTTAAATTCAGGGACTACGCGCACGCGTATGTGTGTGTGTTACCCTCCCACCCCTCCCCTCGGTGACATGACAGGACTTAGCCTCTCCTGGGAGCACAGCTGAGCCTTGGGTTTCTTTTCTTCCTGTTCTTTCTGTACAGCACAGATGACCAGTTCCGTGGAGGTTGCAAGGGGCTGTCCCGGGGTTATGTCTGGGCTGCTCCCTGACTCCTCATGGCAGGAAGACAAGCCCCCATAGGCACCGTGAGTCGCCCCTGGATGAGGAGGCCTCAGCGTGTGTGGAGGGGCCCTGTCCAGCTCCCGTCCCCTGGTGCGGGGCTCCAGGGGTGGGGGGCAGCGCCCTGGCTGCTGTGTGTTCTGAGGGCTTCGCAGAGCCGTGCAGCCCAGGGTAGGCACCCTGCACACACCAAGACACACAGCCAGAGATCCTGCTGGGATGGGCGCCCTGCACACACCAAGACAGCCAGAGATCCTGCTGGGACGGGCGCCCTGCACACACCAAGACAGCCAGAGATCCTGCTGGGATGGGCGCCCTGCACACACCAAGACAGCCAGAGATCCTGCTGGGACGGGCGCCCTGCACACACCAAGACAGCCAGAGATCCTGCCAGGACAGGCGCCCTGCACACACCAAGACACACAGCCAGAGATCCTGCCGGTCAGGAGCAAGGCCAGGCCAGCCAGCTCCTTCTTGGCTGACCTGCCTCGAGGTGGTGGCACAGGACCTCAGGTGAGGGGTGTCACCCCGCCCTGGGCCGCCCAGTGTGGGTGGGGGCTTAGTTCACATCGAGAGCAGCCACCTCCACGCACCTCAGTGTGCCCTTCACCCCCACCCTGCCAGCGCCGGGCAGTAACCACACAGGCGCTGCAGGCGGACGCCACGCCACCTGCTCCTCAGGGATATCCTTCACGGCAGGATTTCTGGAGCGGAGGCCAGGTGCTGGCTGCTTGTTAAATCCTCAGTCTTCACCAGGCCTTGAACATCATGTTGTCTATTTTTAGTTCACCTGAAGGGTTTTGTTAGTGTGTGTGCGTGTGCGCGTGCGCACGTGTAGGAGTGCGTGTGTGATGAGTGCGTGTGTTTGTAGTGTGTGTGTGTGCATGTGTGTGAGTGCGTGTGTTTGTAGTGTGTGTGTGTGTGTGTGTGTGTGTGGTTCAACTCGAGGTCTGGGCGAAACAGTCCTTGAGCTTTTTTTGCTGAGGTCGGCACTCTATCACTTGAGCCACACTTCCACTTCGCTAGATGTTTTTTTTCTGGTTAATGGGAGAGAGGAGTCTCAAGTTTTCTCCCCTGGTTGGCTTTGGACTACAGTCCTCAGCGCTCAGCCTCCAGAATATCTAGGCTTACAGGTGTGAGCCACTGATGTCTAGACTGCACTTCCTGACCTGGTGTTTTTGTCCCCGAGGTGTTCTTTTGTGTGTGTGCTGGGGCTAACCTCCACCTGGGCACTGTCCCTGACCTTTTTTTACTCAAGGCTGGCACTGTGCCACTTGAGCCACAGCACACTTCCGGCTTTTTGGTGGTTAATTGGAGATAAGAATCTCATGGCTGTTCCTGCCTGGGCTGGCTGTGAATGGAGATCCTCAGATCTCGGCCTCCCAAGTAGCTGGGATTGCAGGTGGGAATTGCTGGGGACTGTGTGTGGCTGTTAATTTTTGTGTTTGTGTTCTACGTAAGGAGCTTATGCCCCAGCCCAGATTGGCCCAAGCTCTCTCTCTTGCTACCTTAGCCTCCCCAGTGCTGGGATTACCAGTGTCCATCCCAGGTCCAGCACACCTGTGTTCACGGAATCCAGGGGATGGCCTGAGGACACCCGGCTCCCCTCACCTGAGGCCCGGCTGGGCCGGCCCAGGCAGGGGATTCCCCAGGCATCACACCACAGAGGCATTCCCAGGGCTCAGGTGCTGGCCTGGGGTGCTCTGTCTGGGCGTGTCCTCTGGTGCCTGCTGGATTGCGCTGGGCATGGTGCCCTCATGGTTCATCCCTGTGGTAGCAGGTGCCAGGATCCCCTGAGACCCGGTGGCATTCTGTCTGTGGGGGGCCGTGCGGTGCCGGCCCGTGCCGGGTGGAGGGGCTCTCCGGGGCGGCCTGTGCGGCTGTGAGTGTGAACGACAGCCAGGAAGCCTTGTGTGTTCAGGGTTCACCCGCCTGGAGCATTCTGAGGTCTCCTGAGCTTTCCTGTGCTTGGCTCTGACGTCCAGGCTTGTTGTTTGGGTCTGCCTGTGGCTCCTGTCTGGTGCGTACCTCCCGTCTTGGGCAGGGACTTGGCAGATGCCAGTGGTCCTGTGCCCACACCTGGAGATGGGTACTGGAGATTTCATGTCTGGTCACATGCAGTGGGTGGGGGACAGCGGGGGCTGGCACACGGCACCTTGAATGCACGGGAAGGAGCCGGTCACGCCGCAGCTGTCAGTCCCTGGAAAGGAAGGCTCATCGGGCCGTGAACTGCCCTTGCGTGTAACCCGGGGCCGCGTGGTGAGGACACCGCTGTGTGGCGCAGGCCTGAGCCAGGCAGGTGCTGTGGTGGCACGCTGCCCTGCCCTCCTTCCTCCTCCACTGTCGGAGCTCACAGGGCACCGGGTGGTGGACCATGCCCAGCTTTGCCCCCCACTCCTCTCAGCGATGAGTGAGAGTCCTGCCTCATCGCGGCTCCTCCATCTCCTGTCATTGGAGCTGCCAGGGCCATCTTGGTTCTTGACTGACAGTACCCGGCCTTGTCCTCGGCTGCCAGGTCCCAGGTGGTGAGCATGGCCGGTGTGGTCAGGGGAGGGGTTAGTGGGCATCCAGGGGCTGCCGTAGCTAAGGACTGGAAACGGGTATGTGGGGCTGTGCTGTTCTCACACAGTTCTGTTGTCCAGAAGTTAGAGGTCAAGGTGTGGAAGGATCCCTGGAGGGTCAGGTGGCTAACTGAGCTGGTAACCTTGTTGCTGTTTGGCTCCTGTCCATGTCACATGACGTCACTCTGGGCTGTGCCGCCACACGGCCTTTGTCTCTGTCTACTTTCTGTTGCTGTAACAGGATACCCGAGACTGGGTGGTAGTCAAGAATAGAGGTTCATTGGGCACACGGGTCTGGAGGCTGGAAGTCTTAAGAGTGTGACGTCTGCATCTGGTTTCCCTTCTGAGGAGAAGAAAGGAAGCAAGCCCTGGGGGTGGGCATGGCCGTGCAGCTCCGAGGGTCTCTGCTGCCCAGGGGCCACTGAGAGGGAATCAGATGAGGGTCCAGGCAGGCTGGCCTTCCGGGGGGCTGCAGGGGGGCCTAGGGTTGGGTGTGGGCAGGAGAGGTGCTTTGGCCGTGGGCAGTGGGGACAGCCGTGGGTCTCCACGCAGCTCTGCAGCACCTGCTCAGAGCCTGACTCCTTTGATTGTACAGACTTCTCTGAGGACCCAGTCCCTCCAGGATAAAGCGTAGTTAGCCTGGCCCAGGTTGGGGCCAGGTTGGAGCAGGGACAGGCAGGGAGACAGACAGACAGGCCTGAGCATCTGAGGCCACACCACTGAGCCAAGGCCATCAAGTGGACAGGGCAGATCTGGCCCTTGAACTTGGTGTGAGGCCTCCCTGTCATCTTGAATTGGGTCCTGGCCCGGCCGCACCCAGTGCACGAAGGGAGGCAGAACAGGGTGGTCCCCTGTGAGCCCTGAGCCCCTGCAGGGCACACCAGGCTTGAGAGGCCTCTCCCCCTCCCCCATCTCACAGAAGGGGAAGCAGAGGCCTAGAGAGGTGGGGAGCCCGCGCTGTCATATGTAGGGCAGCGTGTTGCAAAGCCAGGGCTGGCGAGGCTTTGTTCTGGAGTGTTTCTTGGCGTTCCACAGGTGCGGCGTGCCGGCCATTGCTGTGGGGGAGGGAGGCAGCAGGAGGACATGGGAGTCCGGCAGGCAGTGGCCTGGCCCTTGGCCCCCTCCCGGTCCTTCCCATGTCCTGATGTTGCCTTTCCCTGGGCCTGGAGGGCAGCCACCGCTGTGTCTGAGTAGCACCAGGAAGGACAAGCAAAGAGGGCCTCAGGCTGGGGAACTGGGGGGCGGCCAGAGCGCTTCCTCACAGGACTGTGCCTTCCAAGTAATCCTCAGGGGAGCAGCCTAGGAGGCTCCGCATCCACAGCACAGAGACAGGGCCTGGGGGAGGCTGGCCTGGCCAAGGGGGTGTGCTCCGCCCTCTGCCACCGGGGGATGGAGTCCTGGCCTCCGGCACCGGCCCTGCTCCCTGCTCCGCAGACGGCTCACATTGTCGCCACCCAGGTGGTTTGCTGCAAAGGTGGCAGGGAGGCCAGGGCGTCCCGGTGCCACGGCGCCATCGCACGCACGGGGGTCCTGGATTTCAGGCCGCTCCTGGCTCCTGATCTCTCCCAGTGGCTTCACGTCTCACAGAGGTGCCGCGTGGGGGAGGCTGCAGACCCACGCCACCGGCTCGCCCGGAGCCACGTCCTGAGTTCAGGGCAGGGGAGGGGAGCTTGTCCGGCTCCAGGCTGCCTCTCCACGCTGTGGCTCTGTGGACGTGGCCTTCCACATCATTCTCACAGCCTGGGTGTGTCCTCAGCGGGCAGCGTGGAGAGCCCCTGGCCTGGGTCCCGCCCTCAGGCTGCGCTCCAAGACCTCCCTGCGGCCCTGCCGAGAGGTGGGCCTCACCTCCTCTCACCTCTCACCTCTCACCTCTCACCTCTCACCCCTACGGTGCCTCGCTAGCTGCCCTGCTTTGCTGACTGGGCGGTGGCTCCAGGGTTGGGCCTGCGTGGGGGCATGCTCCCCCATGCGGGAGGGCAGTGCCCGTTGCACTGGCCACGTGCATGGTGGGCTCAGTGGCCATCCGGCCTCTCCCCACTTGGCTGCGGCCTCTGGTCTCACCAGCCAAGAGGCCATGGTGCTGGCTGGCCTGCGGGGGGTCTTGCCCTCTGGCCCCGGCTTGTGAGGCGGCGGGAGCCTGGGTCTCTTTCGCCAGGGGTTGGGGTGTGTACACACGAGAGTGGTTTCTAGGAGCAGTACTCTAACTGATAGAGCATGTGGAGTTTTTTTTAAAGCCGTGATTGAAGTCAAATTAACATATTTACCTTCTGTGCTCCCCTGGGAACCGTGCGGGAATGGGAGAGGTGCTGCAGCGGCGGCAGCGGGTGGTGACGGGGGACGCCGGCTCCCTGGGGACAGGTGCCTTGACGGGCCTCCCAGGGGCTTCCTTGGCTGCCTGCTGGGTGGGCCTGGCCAAGGCCAGAAGCCAGACCTTGTGAGCATGGGGCCCCCCTCCCCGGCACCGAGCAGCACCTCAGCGGCCTCTCCCCTGGTCCCGCCCAGCCCCTGGGCTGACTGGGCTCTTCTGTGTCTGCGTCTCACTGTCCCTTTGGGTCTGTGGAGCCAGATGTGGTTCTGCTGTCAGCCAGCCTCAGTCCCCGCCCCCCCATGTCCCCCTCCCCGTCCCCCGTCCCACCAGCCTAGGTCCCCACCCCCCCCGTGTCCCCCCATCCCACTAGCCTCAGTTCCCACCTCCACCCCCCTGTCCCCCCCCTTGTCCCCCTGTCCTGCCAGCCTCAGGTCCCCCCCCCGCCCCCCCTCCCCGTGGGTCATTCACCTGAGCTTCTAAAGGGAAACTTACGCAGGAGACTGTGCCATAGCCCAGCCCAGCCCCTGGCAACTTCTGTTTCTGTGGCCAGATGAGCAGAGCCCTGTGCAGCTTTCCCTTCCAAGTCAGGCTTCCTCCACAGCATCATGTCTCCGAAGCTCATCCAGGCTGTCGACAAACCAGGACTTGGTTTTTGTGCCTGACTGTATGATTTGGATAGGATTTCAAATCAAAGGGCATTTGAAACCTGGCTGTTTATCATCACTTAAGAAAGTGTCGGGGGCCTGGTGGCGTGGTTCAAACAGTAGAGTGCCTGCTTAGCAAGTCTAAATTCAAGCCCCGGGACTGCAAGCGATTGAGAGGGAGGGAGGAGAGAGCATGGGTGTGGGCGGTCAGGGCCGCGTGCGTGCGTAGCTGCTCCCAGACTTGCCCTGTTCTGTGGGGAGGAGGATCAGTGAGTTGGGGGCTGTGTTACTGGGGCAGAATAATTTGATCTTTTGTAGATTGCACCTGGCACAAATCTACGAGTTACCACATCGTGGGAGCTGGGGGCAGTCCCGTTGAAGGGCCTCCGGCAGAGGACGCTCTTCGTTTCCCGGGGAACGAGGCTGGCACCTCTGGCCTTGCCCTTCCTTCTGAGGTTTGGACAGCTCCACGGCCGCGACTCCTCGTGATGGTAGTCAGTGCGAGCTGCGTGGCCCACTCTGGGGGCCCCCGCGGGCTCCGTGGGTGGCTCGGCCAGTACCTCCCTCTCTGGCTCTTCTGGAAACTCAGGTGGGTTGGACCTTGGTTCCCAGGTGTAAGAGTCTCAACACTGGGGAATGGTGATGTGGGGTTCACATACAGGGCTGCGGATGGGGTGTTCCCCGCTCCTCATGTGCTGAGGACATGGCTTTCCTGCTCACTGGCGCTGGGACTCGAGGACGCTGAAGTGTGTGACGCGGGGGGGCTCCGTGCTCCAGTGTGACCGGCAGCCTCGCCGGGGCCTCCGTCACCCCAGGCTCGGGTGACGGCAGGTTCCTACCCCCACAGGGAAGAGCCACGTCACCACGACGGGTGGCGAGGTCCAGAGAGGCCTGGGGAGGCCCGCCGCACACAGAGCCCTGGGCCTGCACGCTCGGCTGGCTTCGTGGGGTGCCGGGATGGCTGGTCCAGGCACCGTGCGGCTTGTGACTTCCACCTCCTCCGGCCGGCTCTGCTGAAAGCATTCAGGCTGGACTAGCAGGTGCCCGGAGGCCCCGTCCCTTCCGTGGGGCTGTGACAGGCGTCTAACACCAGGCCAGTGGGTGCTGACCAGCAGCACCTCATCTGGAGCGCTCTGCCTTCCCCAGGCTGGGCCCACGTCAGGCCTGCAGGTTCGAGGAAGCGGCAGCAGCCACCTGTGGCCCACGTGGCTGAGTTGTGGATGTCCACGCCTACGTGCCCCACCTGGGGTCCGCTGCCACGCTGCCTCTGCATGGCCTCACCGCAGCCTAGGGAGGCCCAGCCCGGCCGTCGCTGGCCGGGTCCCATGCATGCAAGGCAAGTGCTATACTGAGCCACCTTCCCAGCTCCCGTCAGAGAGCATTCTACTTGCACGTGAATATAATGATCCAGTCCAGGAGCACTGGGGTGCAGACCCACCCCTCTGTGCATAGCTCCCTGAAATGTCAGCACACAGCGCTCTGTGGACTTGCTTATGCACAGGTATTATGGACCAAGGCAAGCAAGGCGCTCTGCACACCGCCTGCAATTTTCCATTCATCTGTGTGAGTCTCTCATCTCCTGTGTGCTGGCTTACTCTTACTCTAGAGCAGTCACCGGGGACAAAGCACGGCCTCCCCTGAGCACAAAGCTGTGCTCTGATGTGCTTCCCCAGGGTCACCTTCCTGTCCCCGCGTCTCCTGCTGGGTCCCTGTTTCATTCTGTATCACCTTTTAACTACTGAACTGACCCCTCTTCCTCTCTCTCTCTCTCTTTCTCTCTCTCTCTCGCTCTCGCTCTCGCTCTCTCCTCTCTCGCTCTCGCTCTCTCCCTCCCTCCCCCCTCCCTCTCCCCCCCCTCTCTGAGAAGGGGCTGAAGGAAACTACAAAGGTGATGGGACCAGCTGTCTGGCACGCCTGGTGCCCAGGAGCATACTGTCCTGTTTAACATGTGTGCACACCCACAGATGTTTGCATGCATATGCGTGGACACATGCACAACAGTACACACATGGCACGGACACAACATGCCACCTACATGAGACACAAGTCTGTCCACATGCTCTATCCATACCCACAAACATACTTCACATGTGTATAATGAGACATATATACAGCATCATACATATGACACATACCGCAAAACAACACACACAATATACTTCATGCATGCATGTGATACATGAACACATGCACAACATAGGTACCTCAGACATGACGTATGTGTGCCTGCCTGTCTCACATGCACATATATGACACAGGCACAGCATGCACACACAGCACACATGTACTCGACACCATGCACACATGTGAGGCATGAACGTACTTGCATGCCAGGATATCTCAGTGTACTTGCAGAAGACGTGAACACATACACCATAACTCATGTATAAATGGACATGTGTGCACCTACACGTGCCAGAAGTTACACAATCCTTCATTCCTCATGCCTCATATGTGTGCATGTGCCCAACACACTTGTAACACAACATGACATACATGGTTTCCACATGCTGCACACATGCATGGAATACAGGACACACGTTGCATGCACACAGGGCACATTACAAACATGTATACCATACATACTGCCTGTGTATGCAGATAGGTGCATACACGTCACAGGACCTCACACGGCACATTGCACAGTGTGCCACATATATGCACTGTGCATGTACAGCTGTATGCCACACTTGTGTGCACATGACACATCACAGTACGTTCAACAGACAGGCATGAACACACACCATGCCACACACCACACATGAGGTCATGCAGGCTGCAGGCTCACAATGTATACATGCCGTACTCACGTATGCATGCCCGCAGATGCATGCCAGAGCTGTCTGGATCAGGCCTTCTTTTCCTGTAGCTGTCTTGTGCTATAGCCTCACTCACACACGAGGCGAGAGCGCTCTACCACCGAGCAGGCCACTAGCAGATGGTAAGTGTTAGAATCATCTTGTTGCTACTGAAATTCTTGCTGGAATTGCTCTAGAAGCCCTGATAGACCCGTGTGTCTGAACTGGCATGTCCCTATGTCTTTTTGGGTCTTGATCCCTTCTACCTGTGTGTCGCAGTTTTCAACATGGACATGTTTCCTTTGCTTTACACAAGGTCCTTGCTTTCTTTCCAGTGATTGTCAGTAGTATGCTGTTGTTCAGTTTTGTCGTGCTAGAATATAATGCAATTGTTTATCTTGTGTCCTGTGACCTTGATATGATCTTGTTGGTTGTCGGAGTTTTTCATTGAGTCTGGGAATTGCCTGTGTACGGTTTGTGACTGCTTTGGTTCTCCACTTTGTTCCAGTCTTTGCATTGCTTTGCAGTAGTATTTATCTAGTCTTTCCATCATCTGTTGTAGAAGAGAAAGTCTTGGCCATGGTCTCAAACTTCTGAGCTTACCCAACCTCTCAAGTAGCTGGGATTACCGGCATGCACCGCAAGCCCAGCTCCCACCTCATTTGCACTTCTTGAGTTTTTATCCTGAATCGATGGCACATTTGGTCAGATATTATTTTGCATTACATGATGTGTTTTTATGGTTTAAAAAAAATTCTCTAGCCTGAAACTGGGTGGTTTCATTGGTAGCTTCTTAGTTGGTCTTGGTATATGATTCTTTAAAAATACTTCCCTATTAATATTTTGTGTAGGGGCTGGGAAGGTGGCTCAGTGGTACAGTGCTTGCGTTGCATACATGAGGCCCTGGGTTTGATTCCTTAGCACTACATAAGCAGAAAAAGCTGGAAGTGGTGCTGTGGCTCAAGTGGTAGAGCACTAGCCTTGAGCTGAAGAGCTGAGGGACAGTGCCCAGGCCCAGAGTTCAGGCCCCAGGACTGACCAAAAACAAAATTATGTAATATTTTTGTGTCTACATTCATGAAAGATGATCTGTAATTTTCATTTTGCTGTAAGTGGTCTTTGTCAATCTTTTTAAATATTCCATAGAATTTTCCAGGGAAGCTATTTGAATGTAGAAGTGAGTGTGTGTGTATGTGTATGCATGCATGCATATGCATGCACACATGTATGCACCAGTCCTTGGGCTTGATCTCAAGGCCTAGGCTCTATCCTTGGGCTTTTTTGGTAGCACTCTACCATTTAAGGTGCAAGTTTTTTTTTTTTTTTTGGTCGGTTATGGAGCCTGAACTCTGGGCCTGGGTGCTGTCCCTCAGCTCTTCAGCTCAAGGCTAGCGCTCTACCACTTGAGCCATAGCACCACTTCCAGATTTTTTTCTGCTTATGTGGTGCTAAGGAATCGAACCCAGGGCCTCATGCATGCAAGGCAAGCACTCTACCCCTGAGCCACCTTCCCAGCCCACTCTACCATTTAAGTCAGAGCTCTACTTACAATTTTTTTTTCCCTTCTCCTTTTTTTTTTTTTTTGGTCGGCCGTGGGGCTCGAACTCTGGGCCTGGGCGCTGTCCCTCAGCTCTTCAGCTCAAGGCGAGCGCTCTACCACTTGAGCTACAGCGCCACTTCCGGTTTTCTGGTGGTTTTTGGAGATAGGAGTCTCACAGTCTCTCCTGCCCGGGTTGGCTTTGAACCGCGATCCTCAGATCTCAGCCTCCTGAGTAGCTAGGATTACAGGCATGAGCCACCAGCGCCCGGCTTCCCTTCTCCTTTTTGTAGTTAATTGGAGCTAAAAGTCTCATGGACTTTTCTGCCTGTGGTGTCTTTGAACCTTGTTCCTTAGAGATCAGCCTCCTGAAGAGCTAGGATTACAGGTGTGGGCCTGGCTTAAATTTAGAGATTTCTTTTTGAGGACTTTAAAATTAAAGATTCAATTTCCTTGTTGTTACATCTTTTGAATGCTCCTTTTCATTCCAGGTGGATTACAGTAGGACTGATGCTGGTCCATTTGATTTAGGTTGTTAAGTGTGGAATTGGTGGTGCTTTTTTTTTTGTTGGTGGTGGGGCTTGAACTCTGTCCCTGCACTCTTCAGCTCAAGGCAAACATTCTACTGCTTGAGCCACAGGGACTCTTCTGGCTTTCTGGTGGTTTATTGAAGATAAGAGTCTCATGGAGTTTCCTGCCCGGGCTGGCTTTAAACCACCATCCTCAGATCTCAGCCTCCTGAGTAGCTAGGATGACAGGTGTGAGCCACCAGTGCCCAGCTTGTTGGTGCTGTTTTATATCGAATCCTTTGACATCCGCAGGCTCTGGAGTAATGTCCTTGTTTCACTCCTGACTGATAGAATTCATATCTTCTACTTTCTTACTTGCTTTGTCAGTCTTGCTAGTGACTTTTCAGTTCTACTTTGGTTTGCTTTTTTTTGGGGGGGGGGGTCAGTTGTGGGGCTTGAACTCTGGGCCTGGGTGCTGTCCCTCAGCTCTTCAGCTCAAGGCTAGCGCTCTACCACTTGAGCCACAGCGCCACTTCTGGTCCTCTAGTGGTTTATTGGAGATAAGAGTTTCACAGACCTTCCTGCCCCGGCTGGCTTTGAGCTGGGATCCTCACTCAGCCTCCTGAGTAGCTAGGATGACAGGCGTGAGCCACCGGTGCCCGGCTCATTTCTACTTTTCTGAACAGCAAACAAACAAAAACATCTCCTGGTTCATTGACTCCCCCCTCCCCCACTATTTTTCTTATTTTAATTTCATTGATGACTTTGTTTTCAATTTTGATATTGCTTTTTTATTTCCTTCTTGGTTGAATGTCTCCCCCCCCCCCCCCCCCCGCCCGCTTTGGCTCTTGAGCTTACATGGTTAATTTCAGCTAACTTTTCCCTCGGGCAGCTCCTCTTCTTGTGGCCTTTCTTTTTCTCTGAGCTCTGTTTGGTGGCTTTCTCCTCTTTACAGTGGGTTAGTCAAGGCTTGCTTATTTCTGTTTGGGGAGATTCCCTTGCTGCTCTGTTGTGATTTCTAGGTTCGTTCCATGATTTCTGCATGATTGATTTCAAGGCTTTTTTATTTTTTGGTGGGTTGTGGGGCTTGAGCTCAGGGACTGGACACTGTCCTTGAGCTTTTGTGTTCAGGGTGAGCTTGCTACCACGTTAGTCACGACTCCACTTCCAGTTTTCTGGTGGCTAATTGGAGATAAAAGTCTCATGGACTTTCCTGTCCGGGCTGGCTCAGATCTCAGCCTGGATTACAGGTGTGAGCCTCAAACCTGACAAATCTGCCATTTTATTTTGTTGTTTTGGCTCCTACTTGCTGTCTTTAGTTTGTTTTTGTTTTTGTTTTCCTTGTATTTCTATGGGCCACTTGAGTTTTCAAAGTTTTCACTTGTGTTTACCTGCAGTTATTGTTTTTTAATCTGTAATGTGTTTGTTTTCTTTCTTTCTTTTTTTTTTCTGGGGGTCTAGTCATGGTGCCTGAACTCTGGGCCTGGGCGCTGTCCCTCAGCTCTTCAGCTCAAGGCCAGCGCTCTACCACTTGAGCCACAGTGCCACTTCCAGCTTTTTTCTTTTTGCTTATGTGGTGCTGAGGAATCGAACCCAGGGCCTCAGGCATGCAAGGCAAGCGCTCTACCACTGAGCCACCTTCCCAGCCCTGTTTTCTTTCTTTTTAAGACATCTTACTCACATACCATAAATTGGTCCATACTGGCATAATTCAACTACCATGTCATTGAGTGTTTTGTAATATTCAGAGTTGTGCGACCACCATGAAAGCAAGGCCATATTCTTTCTCGTCCCTCCCATTTCCTTGGCCCTCCTTTCCTTCCCCGCGGCCCCGGCTCTCGGCCACCTCTCATCTTTTATGTCTCAATGACCTGGTCTGACATTTTCCAAAAATGGAGCTCTGCTCTATCTGGTTGGTGACTGCCTTTTTTCCTGGTGTTTGTGACGCTCACCCACAATGCCGGGTGTGTTGGGGCTCACTCCTCTTCATTGCAGGTGGTAGGCATTGCCTAGCTAGTCCACATTTTATTTACTGCTGGCTAGTTGATGGACATTTGGGTTATTTCCACTTTTTGACTACTGTAAATCATGTTTCTAGGAATGCACCATTAGTTTTTGTGTGGATCTGTGCTTCCATTTGTCTTGGCCGCTTGCCTAGGGGTGGGATTGCTGGGTCATATGGTAATGCTGTTTGCCCAAAGTAGCTGCACCGTTGAATGTTCCAGCTCTTTGTTATCTGTTTTTCTGTCCCTCTCCCAACACCCTCCCCCCTTTATGGCACCCTGGGACTGGTTCTGTGCACCGTACTCAGTCTGCCACTGAACTGTGTTCCTGTTGCTCATGCTGGTTTTGACTTTCAATGTTCTCTTTCTCTCTCTCTCCCCCTCCCTCCCTCCCTCCCTTCCTCCCTTCCTCCCTCCCTCCCTCCCTCCTTCTCTCCCTCCATCCCCCTCTCCTTCCCTCCCTCCTCTCTCCTTCCCTCCCTCCTCTCTCCTTCCTTTCATCCATCCTTCCTTCCTTTCTCTCTGTTGTGGGGCTTAAACTCTGGGCCTGGTGCTGTCCCTCAGCTCTTCAGTTCAAGGCTAGCGCTTGGCAATTTGAGCCACAGCACCACTTCTGGTTTTCTGGTGGTTCATTGGAGATGAGAGTCTCACGGACTTTCTTGCCCAGGCTGGCTTTGAACTACGATCCTCAGATCTCAGCCTCTGGAGTGGCTAGGATTGCAGGGTGAGCACTGGTGCCCACTCACTTCTCACTGTTTCACGGGGTGATTGAAGTCATCCGTTTCCAGGCACGTTGTTTGGAGAGTGCCTCTTCAGGGGTTTCCTGCACTTTGCTTTGTCGTTGACATTGACGTTGTCTTTGTTAGTGTTGATAGAGCCGCATGCAAACCACACCAGAAATAAGATGAGTACATTCTTCCTTAGACCTCAGTTTCTTTTTACCCTTTTCTTTCCTTTCTTTTCTGTTATTGGGGTTTGCACACAGGGCCCCATGCATGCTGGGCTGGCACTCCATCATGTGAGCCACACTTCCAGGCCAGCTTTTTGCTAGTCATTTTGGAGATAGAATCTCCCAGACTTTCTGTAAACTTTGGGCCACCGTCCTCTGGCTTTCAGCTCTTGTGAATTCAGTCGATTGTAGACACATGGATTGAGTTATCCGTTCCCTTCTCTTCCACTGGTCTGTGTGATCGGCTGATTGCTTGTTGTTACCGGGGTTTGAACTCAGGGCCTCACATTTGCTAGACAGGTGCTCTACCACTTGACTCAATCTGCCAGCCCTTTTTGGGTTTTGTTATTTTTGAGGTAGGGTCTGACTTGTAGCCTGAGCAGGCCTTGACTCCGTTCTCCTTTGTGTGTACTTTGTTGCTTGGATAAGCATATAATATACCACTGTGTCTGCTCTCGACAAATGTTGAGGCTGAGTCCCAAGAACTCTTTCTATGCAGGCTGGCCTCGAATCTCTATCCCCTGGTCTCTGCCTCCCAAGTTAGCGAGGATGGCGGACGTGAGCCGCCTCGCCTGGCTCTAAGCCTGCTTCTGCATGAGCAGCCCGTGGGATAGCTGAGCCTAGGCGTGTGAGTAGTGGCCTTGCTCCCCTGCTAGCCGCGGGGCTGGTTTGCACCCTCCTGGCGGTGGGGCTGGGCTGAGCAGGAGGCTGAGCTAGAGAGGGTGGAGAGCAGTGCTGCTGGCCAACCGTGGACTCCCGCGGACTCTGCTGACCGTGCGGCCTTCCCTTCCACACATCCGTCTGCTTATTTCAACCGTTTTACCATTTTCAGGGTTTATACGTTTTATACTTCCATTGTGTTCCGTTAAATCCTAAGGACACTGTCCTTTCTGGTGTCAGTATTCATGGACTTGTTGGGTTAATTTCACCCTCATGGGCGCCCGGCTGTGTTTGTTTTTTTACACGCCGTGTGGACCTCACATTCTGCAGCCTTGCTGCGCTCACTCGTCTGTAGTTCCAGTAGTTTTTAGTGGATTCCTTAGGATTTTCTGAGTGTGGGGTCGCTTGTCTACGCATAGTGCCGCCTTCTTCCCGTCCATGTGCTTCTGTTTGTTTTCTGTACTGACTGCCGGGGCTGTGGCGTGACTTGGGGGCATGCGGCCTTCCCAGGAGGCCGTGCTGGGGATTGGGGGGGGCAGCTCGGAGGGGGCACTTTCCTGCCCCCCACCCACAAAAAGCAAAAGACAATTGGCCCTGAGGCCCAGGGCTGCGGGGACGCCTCTGCCTCCTTCCGAGTTGGCCGCGTCCTCGTGAGCGGGCTCTCCCTTTGCTGCTCAGCACAGACTTCAGCATGCGTGGGATGAAGGCTGTGCCAGCGGGCAGGCCTGGCGTGGAGGGAGCGGGCAGGCCTGGCGTGGAGGGAGGGAGCGGGCAGGCCTGGCGTGGAGGGAGCGGGCAGGCCTGGCGTGGAGGGAGCGGGCAGGCCTGGCGTGGAGGGAGCGGGCAGGCCTGGCGTGGAGGGAGGGAGTGGGCAGGCCTGGCGTGGAGGGAGCGGGTGGCCGCAGGGTTTGAAGCCACTGCCCTGCACGTGGCAGGCAGGCACTTCCACCTCTTAGCTGCACTTCCCACCCATGGTAGTAGTCTTAAAATCTCTTCATTAAGCCAGGTGCCATCGGTGCATGCCGACAAGCTTAGCTGCTCAGGAGGCTGAGATCTGAGAACTGAGGCTCAACGCCAGCCTGGGCAGACAAAATTTTAACATTCTTATCTTCAGTAAACCAGCAAAAAGCCAGAACTGGAGGCATAGTTTAAGTGGGAGAGTGCCACTGGTTAAGCAGAAAAGGCCAAGTGAAAGTGTGCTTCCTGAGTTTCAGACCAGTACTAGTAGCAAAAAGCAAAAGCCAATGCAGTTATCTACTTGCCAACCAGAAGCCAGCTCTTTGAAGAGATTTTGTATCTAGTGAAAATACCCTCCCAAGAAAGGGGAGAATGGGTGAGGGGGGCGGCTGTCTCTGCTCCACATGTCTCTGTTCTAGCTCTCTGTTCCACGTGTCTCTGGTCTAGGTCTCTTCCACATGCCTCTGTTCTAGCTCTGTTCCACGTGTCTCTGGTCTAGGTCTCTGGCCCACGTGTCTGTTCTAGCTCTCTGTTCCATGTCTCTGATCTAGATCTCTGTTCCACATGCCTCTGTTCTAGGTCTCTGTTCCATATGTCTCTGTTCTAGGTGTGGTCCATGTGTCTCTGATCTAGGACTCTGTTCCACGTGTCTCTGTTCTAGGTCTATGGTCCATGTGTCTCTGATCTAGGACTCTGTTCCATGTGTCTCTGTTCTAGGTCTATGGTCCATGTGTCTCTGTTCTAGGTCTCTTCCACGTGTCTCTGATCTAGGTCTCTGCTCCACGTGTCTCTGTTCTAGCTCTCTGCTCCATGTGTCTCTGCTGTAAGTGTGTGGGGCACTGGAGCTGCAGTGGCAGGTCAGAGGTAATGGGAAGCAGTCCAGCTCCCTGCTGGGGCAGGGGCAGGGGGCGTGCCCTCTGCAGTGGAAGTCCAGTGTCAGGGACTGTCCTGGGCCCCTCTTCCGAGACTCTGCCTCCTGGCTCACAGATGGCAGGACACTGGTCCTGAGGTGTGGCAGGGTGGAGCCATGGTTTCACAGCTGGCCATCAACCAGAAACAAAAACAGCCTCAGAAAGAAAATAAGCCATAGTAAGGTGGACAGGGAGGGCTGGGGATGGCTCAGGATGTGGCTAGCCTGGGCTGGGTGTGGCCACGGGCAGGAGGGCAGCCTGCCTTCCGTGCACTGCTTTGCAGACAAGGCCCTCTGGACGTCCGCCCACGGGGGGTGTTGAGAACGTTATGGTGCCAGCCTGGCCGGGCCACACACACCTGCCACTTAGCTCCGCAGGAGGACTGCATTGAGGCCAGGAGGTTAAGACAAAGACTTGTGCAAATATAATGTGAGTGTGCACGGGATAGGATGCACAGGGAAGCTGCTGGTGGGCAGCGTCCTGGGTGGGAGCCACGGCACTGAGAAGACACGGACGTGGGCCGCCTCCGCCTGCAGGAGATCCTGCAGCAAAGCCACATGTGAACGTGGATGTTTGTGAGCAGACGGACAGCCTGAGTGTATAACAAGCCAGAGTCATCCCGGAGACAGTGATTCATGGCTGGCCGGCCCCTGGCCTGAGGGGAGGGGCCCGCTCTCCCTGCACCCTGGACTGCTTTTGTTGTTGCTTTCATTGGACTTTACTGTGTATCCTAAGCTGGCCTTGATCTCCCAAGCCTCCCAACCTTAGCCTCATCAGTGCTGAGATTACAGGTGGGTGCCATCATGGCTGGCTGGCTCATCATCAGTTTTTGTTGTTGTTGTTGTTGTTGGTTCTGGGCCTAAACTCTGGGCCTGGGCGCTGTCCCTCAGCTCTTCAGCTCAAAGCAAGCATTCTACCACTTGAGCCATAGCACCACTTCTGTCTTTTTCTGCTTCATATGGTGCTGAGGAATCGAACCCAGGGCCTCATGCATGCAAGGCATGCCTACCACTGAGCCACCTTTCCAGCCCCCTCAACATCAATTTTTAAGTTTTTTTGTTGTTGTTGTTTTTGTCAGTCATAGGGCTTGAACTCTGGGCCTGGGCGCTGTCCCTAAGCTCTTCAGCTCAAGGCTAGCGCTCTACCACTTGAGCCATAGCACCACTTCCAATTTTTAAGTTTTTTTTGGGGGGGTCCATTCATGGGGCCTGAACTCTGGGCCTGGGTGCTGTCCCTCAGCTCTTCAGCTCAAGGCTAGCGCTCTACCACTTGAGCCACAGCGCCACTTCTGGCTTTTTTCTTTTTGCTTATATGGTACTAAGGAATCGAACCCAGGGCCTCATGCATGCAAGGCAAGCGCTATACCACTGAGCCACCTTCCCAGCCCCCTCATCATCAATTTTTCAGTTTTTTTTGTTGTTGTTGTTTTTGTCGATCATGGGGCTTGAACTCTGGACCTGGGCACTGTCCCTAAGCTCTTCAGCTCAAGGCAAGCACTCTACCACTTGAGCCATAGCACCATTTCCAATTTTTTTTTTCCAAAAATGTCTTTATTTTATATAACAAGAGGCAGACTGAATTTTGCATATAGGCCATGGTTTCCCAATTCATGTCTTGGGGGATTTAGATATCATTTTCCAGCACAGGTCAAAACTTTCTAACTAAAGATCCAGAGTCACAACAAATCAAAGAAAGTCTTGATAAACTGGATTGCAACAAACCTCAGAGTAAAGGACATAGCTAACAGGCTAAATAGAAAGCCTACAGAATGGCAGTTTTTTTACCATCTGTAACCATTTCCAATTTTTAAGTATTTTTTTAAAGAACAGTTTGCCAGCTGGGCACCAGTGGCTCATACCTATAACCCTAGCTACTCAGGAGGCTGAGATTCAAGGACCAGAGTTCAAAGCCAGCCAGGGCAGGAAAGCCCATGATTATCTCTCTTACCTCTAAACCAGAAGTGGTACTGTGTCTCAAAGCATTATCCTTGAGCAAAAGAGCTCAGGGACAGCACTCAGGCCCTGAGTTCAAGCCCCATGACCACTACCAACAAAAAATTTGGTTTTGTATGTCCCAGGCCCTCCTCCTGCCTTCCTCTCTGTTTGTCTATACTGGGCTCGTCTAGCCAGAAGAGTGTCCCTCTTACCCTGTCCCTGTCCCCGTCCCTGTGTGGGTGCGGCTGGGGTTAAGCTGGAACCTTCTCTCCTAGCCTCGTGACCAGCTGCCCAGCTCTGATCCCTTCTCCCTTTCTCTGCTCTTGTGGACCCCACTCTTCTCTACCTCCTGCCGAGTGCCAGGGACCCTCCACGCTCTGAGCAGGCCAGGAGCGTGGTTCTGCAGGGTGCACAGGACGGGGGACACCGGAGAGCCCTGCCCCTGCATGGTGGTCACGGAGAGCACGGTGGTCAGTGGTGACCAGAGGTCTGGGGGTGTGTTTGTGAGAGACTCTTTTTTTTTTTTTTTTTGTCGGTCGTGGGGCTTGAACTCTGGGCCTGGGCGCTGTCCCTCAGCTCTTCAGCTCAAGGCGAGCGCTCTACCACTTGAGCTACAGCGCCACTTCCTGTTTTCTGGTGGTTTATTGGAGATAGGAGTCTCATGGTCTTTCCTGCCCGGGCTGGCTTTGAACCGCGATCCTCAGATCTCAGCCTCCTGAGTAGCTAGGATTACAGGCGTGAGCCACCAGCGCCCGGCTTGTGAGAGACTCTTGAGGTGCCCTGGCCTGGGGCGTCATGAGCCCTTGCCTCCCCTCTGGCTGGCAGGAGGCCACTCTGGCATCTGGAAGAATGTGAACCCTTGGGTCCCTGACCCTGGGAGCCCTGGGGGACTCAGGAGAGGGGCGAGGTGGGCCGGGCCAGGAGAAGAGCCACAGCACGCCCCTAGTCCCACCCCATGACATGTGACATGTGGCCACAGGCCAGGGGAAGCCCCTTCTGCCGCCTTTTGTGTGTGCAGACTGTTGCCTCGCTGAGTCTCAGGGTCAGCTGGGAGGCTGGGGAGCTTGTTGTGGTGAAGGGCAGTAGGCATCTGATTGGCTGGTGCTGGCAGGTGGGATGGGCAGGGGAAGGCTGGGTCTGGGCCTGTGATAGTGAATCCCTGCTCCAGGCCTGAGGATCTTCTGGGTACTCAGTGCCTGCTTGTGGTGTTCCCAAAAGTGACCCATGTCCTTTGTTGTGACAGTTGTGAGTGTCGTGGAGGGCCAGGGTCCCTGGAGGGCCCTGGCTTTGGGAGCCAGCAGGCCTGGGTCTGATTCTTAAACCCCCCCACACACCATGGTCGATCTTTAGTCGTGGGGCTGGGTGCTGTCCCTGAGCTCTTCAGCTCAAGGCGAGCGCTCTACTGCTTGAACCACAGCGCCACTTCTGGTTTTCTGGTGGTTCCTGCCCAGGTTGGCTTTGAACCGTGACCCTCAGATCTCGGCCTCCTGAGTGGCTGGGATGACAGGCACGAGCCACTGGCGCCCGGCCCCCAGATCTTTTTAAGCCTTGGTCACGACTTCCTGCACTCTCGCTGTCACCGTGAGTGGCTGGTGAAGGCTCTGTCCACACCTGCTGGAATGTGCCCATAGGACGCGAGGGAAGCTGGGGACCGAGCCTGAGGGAGGGCAGTGAGGGGGGCTTGCCTTCCGGAAGGAGTCGCTGGCTGCCACCGTTTGCTAAGGGAATTCCCCAGACCATAAAGTTGTGAAAGCCCTGGTTTGAGTTAAGGTCTTTATTTTTCATATCAGTAATTAGCTTTTACGGGGCTAGCTTACAGCAGGTCCAGGGTGGGGCCGGCTGCTCCCCTTGCTGCCGGGGCGGGGGCAGGACACCCCCCCCCCCCCGGATCTGCAGGAGAGCTCCTGGAGACCGGGGTTTGCGGTTAATACTCCTGCACTGGAGCTCGAGGACCGTTATGTGCAGCTTTTATTCGGCCCCCAGGATTCGTGCTGCGTTATCCGTATTTCCTTTAATTTGTGGGATTTCTAGTAAATGGGCTTAAAAATAGTTCTGGGCGTGCTGCCAGGGCAGATGCGGGCAGCGGCATCTCCGAGCCTCCCGCCCCAGCGGTGAGGCGGGTAACCCCGCGTCACATAGGCCCGTGCCTCCCACAGGTACCCGAGAGAAGAAGCAGGGTGCAGCACCCCACTCCTGGACCCGGGATCGGGTTAGATCGTAGCCCTAGCTGAGGAACAGAAGCGGGATCAGCCGGGACGTGTGCCTGGTGCCCAGGGGTTGGGGAGCAGGGGCTTGCTGGAGGCGAGGCCGGGTGGAGGGCAGAGGGCGGAGGGCCGAGGGCCGAGGAGGCACCACACAACACGGAGGCCCCGGGCCTGTGGCTGTGCTTGGTGGGAGGAGGGACACGCTTCTCCCTCATTACCTAAGAGGTCTCAACAAGCGCCTGCTCTTAAGTATCTGGGCCATGCCCCAAACGGCAAGGATACCTGCAGCCATCGGGTCCCTCCGGGCCTGGCTTCCTGGCCGGCGCCGGCTCCTCTTGCGCTGCTCTTTCTCCTCAGCTCCACCTGTGTCTGAGGCCTCTTCTGCACCCGTTGTGCCTTTGTTGGCTGACCTGGAGTGTCCTCTGGCACTTGCTCCAGACAGGCCTGGACAGGAATCCAACACCCATTGTGGTCTCTTGTCCAGCCCCAGGCCTCTGGCTCAGCCTGCCGGCCAGGGGTAGACATGGACGCAGCTGAGGCCCCCAGGGTGAGCTCCGCGGAGCCCCGGGGTGAACTGCTCTTCGCTGGGACCTGGGGCTGGCCGTGGCAGCTCTGTGCAGGGGTCTGCGGAGCAGCCCCACCGCCGGCCTCTGCTCTGTCCCCGTCCAGAGCCTTCCATCCTGTTAGGCCCCTGTGCTGTGTCGCCTGCAGAGCCCCTTTCTTAGGGGAGCAGGTCTTCAGGGCTGAGGCAGACCCCAGACCTTGTCCTGCCCCAGGCCCCTCTCCTGGGCTTGGAGTGCCACCTGGACCTCCTCTTTCTCCCTGTTTTCTATCACAGAGCAGACTCGGGCACTGCCCTGGAAAGAGTAGGGGGCAGAATTCTAGAATCTTCCCTGCCATGGGAATCAAATCCTGATGGTGGAGGAAGCCAAAGTCCGGGTGTGCATGTCCCCAGAGTTAAGTGTCCCAGATCCCCCTCTGATAGAGGTGTCCGCCGCTCCCAGCTGGGCCCCCAGGTCTGGCCCCGAGGGGGGCTGGGGTGGCATCCAGGCAGGGGGAGCCCGTCAGAGCAGGGGCAGGCAGGACAGAGGGCAGGTGGCCCTCGAGCTCACCCTGTGGTGCTCAGTAGGCCTCGGCTCCTGGGGTGAGTGTCAGGGAGGTTGATGTCCCCGAGATCTAGTGGCTCCTCTGGGTCACTGTCAGCAGCAGCCACCTCGCGGGGGGGGGGGGGGTGGCGGTCTGCTGTGCCTCCCTTTCCTGCCGGCAGCTGATTTAGTGCTTCTGTGTCGGCCTGATTTACATTAGAGTTTTAAGCATAATTAGAAATGCAGGGGATCTTTGTGTCTTACCTCGCCTCCGACTATTTATGGCATGATATGCAGATGAGGAGAGCTATGAATATTAACGATCGTGTGCGGGGAAGTGGCTGTCTGTAATGAGTGGGTGACCCACTGCCCAGCACGCACCTGCTGCGTGTCTCCCCACCCCCTGCCCGTGGCCGGACCGGCACCCACGCGTGCCCAGGGTCAAGGTGGCAGGCTGCTTTGGGACCTCTGGCAGGCCCGAGAAGGACAGGACACCGGGTGAGGGCCAGCTGCCCCTGCCCGGGGCTGGGAGCCGGGCACCAGGGCTTCAGAAGGGGAGGGTGGAGGGGCCAGCGTGCGCGGGAGCTGGTGCTAGCTTTTTAAGTTATTAAATGATGCCCAAGGGAGACACTCTTCAAGCGTACATTATTTAAATTACAAATACGGGTGAGGGAGACTGTCGGCTCTTCTCAAAACACTGCTATGTTCTTCGGAAGCCTTCTGGAAGTGTTGGGCGGCTCGTGGAGCTTCGCAGAGTGCTGGGACGTGGCGGGTCTGCAGGGTGGAGACCGGAGGGTCGTCTCTGCTTCCTGCCTCCCCCATCCTGCCAGTGCTGCTCTGAGCTCTGACGCCTGCTTGCTGTGGTCCCCAGTGGGTGGCCTCGCCGGGGTCACAGACCTTGAACTGGACACTGGCAGCACTGACCTCCAGGTGCGGAGCTGCTGGAGGGGTGGCCTGTGGGGGGAGGAGCTTCCGGACGCCCCGCCCGGCCCCGCCCCACCTGGGTCCCAGGCTGCTGGGCCGGGTTGCCAGGGGATACAATCGGGATGGGGTTGGGGGACCCACACCATCATGCCATCTCCCTACCACTGTTGTCCCCTCTCTCTGAGGACCGATGCAGGCCAGCAAGGGGGTTAGATGGATGGGCAAGTTTTAAATGTGCAGATTCTGGCACACTGCCCTTCCCCTAGAAAGAAAAGAGAGAGAGAGAGAGAGAGAGAGAGAGAGAGAGAGAGAGAGAGCGCTTCCAGGCAAACATTTGTTAGTGCAGTTAAAACCAGCTTTTATGGTTGATGATGTCCACGCCTGTGGCTGGGTGGAGGCTGGCCAGGGCCCCTAGAAGGAAAGGCCCTTGCTGGGACTCAAACCAGCAGTCCAGCTCCTCCCACTCCTCCTCTGGGTGATCTCAGGGTGCTTAGCAGGGTGGGCTCACACCATGACCTGACACTGGGGGGTGGGGGGGGTAAGGTGGTCTGCCCTCTGCAGCTGAGCCCCGGGACCATGGGTCCTGGGCCTGTTCTGATCCAGTGGCTTCCAGCACTGAGATGAGCCTCGGCGGGGGTGGGGGGATGGGGAGGGGCCTCTGTACCTCAGAATCCTCGGTCATACTACCCAGAAGATAGTGGGTTCCCTGGCAGTGTGCCTCACCCTGCAGCTTTTATCTCTGTTTGCCCCGCTCCTTGCGGGCGGCTAGCTGGTGATCCCATTAGCAGCAAGGCCTGGGCTGCCCAGCGCCGCCCGATGGTGCCTTAAAAGTTTAATGCGAACCTCGAACCTCGGGGCCAAACATGAGGCCTCGCCCGGCTCCCTGGGGACCGGAGCTCTCCCAGCTAGCAGCCTGCACCTTGGAAGAGTTAACCTGTAGGCCCTGCTTGCTCCACTGTCTTGGGACAAAACTTAGTGTGTTGAAGGGGGCAGGGGCAGGGGCAGACCGGGACCTGTGCCATGATTGAAAGCAGTTGCCCTGCCCATGCAGGCCCCCGCTTCGCTCTGCTCCTGGAGCCCTACACTCCTGTGGGTGCCCTGGGCTCCACACCTCGTGAGCACGCGTGGGGAGGCTGCCTTGCAGACCAC
The DNA here is from genome assembly GCF_024711535.1 of Dipodomys merriami. Lineage (NCBI taxonomy): Eukaryota > Metazoa > Chordata > Mammalia > Rodentia > Heteromyidae > Dipodomys > Dipodomys merriami. Next base: position 48,644,515 of record NW_027202382.1, on the reverse strand, counting down.
TATGTTCTCTGTGAGAGAGCCGGGCCCAGGGCTACCCCCAGGCGGGGCTGCCTCGGGGATGGGCTGTCTCCCACAGGGTGTCTCCCTCCTTCCTCTGCAGCTGTGGTGATGGCTGTGCATTTACCAAGGCCCAGAGCCTCTTATTAGATTGGTAAAATTAAATCCTGCAAAATAATTTTACTTAATTTAATTTATCTCTCCTCTCTTTCTCTTGCCGCTAGCAGCAATCCTGCGGATGCTGAATGCCACCCTCCTTGCTTAGTGCCAAGAGCAGGGGGAGTTCAGGATTGGCAATGGGGGGAGGTTCTTCCCGACCCCGGACCCGAGATGCCCTGGAGGTCTGGGCTGTGTGGCTCTTCCTTTGGCCAGACCACCCCTGTCCCCACCTCAGGGATGCCCTTGGGAGGACCCTGTACATGCTTGGCGCAGCTACCTGTGTCTTCCTGCGGAAGTAGAGTATTGGGACCAGGTGTGCCCAGATTGCCATGCGGCTGGTGGGCATCTGTGCTTGAGCCCTGCCTCTGCATGCAAGCCAGCTTGTTGCACTACCCATTTCCTCCCATCCCTCTCCACAAGGTCCCCCCCAACCACCTGGAGATAATGCTGGGGATAATGGGGCCATGGGACCCAGCCCCCCTGGGTTGCTGACAAAGACTCCCCAAATTCTCATATCCCTCCTTTCTTATCCTGGGATGGTCCCTGGTGGTAGGCGGGGCAGTAGGTGTGAGGTGGGTTTGTTCTGTTCTAAAGGGCCTCAGGAGGGCAGCTTCCTCCCTGCCGTGCAGGTGCTGGGCGGATGGCTGGGTACACAAGCTAAGAAGTCTTCCATTTGCAGTCCCACCAGCAGGTGGGTGAGATACAGGAAGCACAACCACGGAGGGAACTATGGGTGGCTTTGCTTGGAGAGCAAAAAGGGAAACTGAGTCACAGAAGGGTGTGGAGGTCACTGAGCATGGTGAGACAGCCCCCAGGCCGTCCGCTGGGTCCCAGCGCCGGCCCACTGAGGCCCACAGCCCGCCCAGCCTGAGGTCAGCGTCTGCTCGCCCTGCTTTCCCAGCCCTGGGAGCGAACGCCAAACCTTTATTCTTTTCTCCTAAAGTTCAGCTTTGTTCTCGCCCCGGCCGAGGCTTCTAAGAAAGCAACCTAACACCAGCTCCGGTCCTGTTCTCTCGGGCCACTGCAGGCCAGCCGTGCCAGCACAGGTGGCCTGAGGACAAGGTGGCAAAGGCACCGGCTTGTCCTGGGTCCCAGGGGACGCACTCCGCCCCGCCGCCTTCTGGGGAATAAAGGCCCCTTCTCTGGCTGAGCTGCTCAGGCCTTGCCCTGGGCACCTGTGCCCCCATCCCCGCCCCCCACCAGCTCACAGCCAGTCACAGACGCCTCCCATCAACCTGCCGTGGGCTGGAGCCAGGCATTACAGACACCTCTGCATTCTGTCTCGGGAGCGGTGATGGGCGTGGAGGAGAGGCTGGAATTGCAGTGTGGCCAGCAGGCTGCGGCTGCCATGTCGGGAGGGACAGGCTGTGGGATCCTCACCCTGTCCCCTAGCCTGGCTGCAGACCAGCCTCGTCCTCTCCCCACCCCCCTCCGCCCCCCAGGCCCCTGGGGCCAGAGTGCTTTGGCTGGTCTTTACTCCCTCTGGCCAGATCAGGTCACACATCCTGGCAGGAGAGCGCCCGGCCTGCCTGCTGAGGCCCACCTGACCCTGGGCTAAGGCCGTCTTGCAGAAGAAGCCAGTGGCTGTTTGGGAGTGTCCCTGTGTAGAGCTGCACATCCGTGAAGGGGACTTTGAGGTCCCTCCCTCCCTCTGTGCTGCGTGTCCCTGAACAGCACCACCCCTCCCCCACTCGGGCCCTGGGCACACTGGGCCTTGCTGAGTGTCTGAGGGGCACCTGGCAGGCCTCCGGGAGGAAGCGGGAACTAGCATGCGTACGAGGGTGGGGGCCTGAAGGTGATCCAGCCCTGCCTCTCCCCCACTCCTGAGAGACCCTATAAGGGCGAGACGCTGGAACCCTGAGGCTGGGCCTCCTTACTGAGAAGTTGGTCCGTTGAGAGGAGCTGCCTGGCAGAGATGGGAGGGTGAGGGTGGTGTAGGGAAACTTCTGGAACTAGCCTTGCTGCCCTGGAACCCCAGCCTGCAGGGAACCTGGCCTCAGGCCCCATGGGGAAGGGAGGAGGGTCAGCTCGCTGGCTCTTTCCTGTCCACTCCTCTCCCCAGCCCTTGTCTCTCCGCCCACTTGGTGCTCCACCTGTGCTCGCTTGCTCCCCTTCCTCGCTTTGCTGCCCACTGTCCATCCCGCAGCCCCCGGCCCCGCGCCCTGGCCCCCCTGCCCAGCCTCCAGTCCCCTGGAAGAGTTAGGCTGGCGGCAGCTCTGTGCCCGGCAGACTGTTTGGAATAGTTTAAATGCTTTGACACCGGTCTGAGCGGGATGGAAGGCAGGCAGTTTACTGGGTAATTCATATGCAAAACTGCACTATAAATTTCCAGGCTGTCTCAGTTGCTGTGGCTCCGCGAAGCGTTTCTCCGCGTACAGTACAGTATTTCTGCCATCTTTGTTTGCATTGCAGTGAGTCATCAAAAGTCTGTCTTGCACCAACACCCGGAGCCGTGCATTCCTCTGGCACCAACGCGCCACTGTTTTTAAAGCCGGGGCTGGGAGCTGGCATTTACTTCAGCTCCCAAATCAAAGGCGGCTATTCATTCCCCAGAGCTGCCTGAATGTTTGTCTGCATCCGGCCGCTTCATTGAGATGCTGTGCGCTGCCCGGGAGCGCCGGCCTGGGTGCAGCTGAGCTGCGGCCGCCTAGCCCAGCGCCCGGCCCCCCCCCCCCCTCGCCCAGCTCCTCAGCCCTCCCACCCTGGGGCTCCTGCTCCTTGCTGCATTCCCGGAGCAGCGGGCTGGCGTGCGGAGAGTCTGCCCTGCCAGGCTGCGCGGGCGGTGTCGGCGGCCCGCCGGCCACCGCCGCGGAAGGTAGGTCTTCCTAGCGGGCTGGCGCCTCTGGGCCAGGCCGGCAACTTCTCTGCAGCGGGGGGCACTGCAGGCCAGGCCTCTCCAGCGCTGCGCCCACCTTCCCAACTCCCGCTGCGGGCTGGCTCCGCCCTCCTCCGCGGCGGCCCGCGCCTGCACTTTCCTCCCGCGGGACACAGCGGCCCTTTGTGCAGCCTGCAGAGTTGGGCCAGTGCCTTCTGCCCCCCCCCCCCGCCCCCAGGCAGAGTCTGTACCTGATAGATAAACAGTGCCGGCCGGCCTCCTGAAACCCCTGCAGCTACCTGGGGTGGGATCCTGCCAACAGGGGTTAGATCCGTGTTTGGGAGTGGGGCGGGGGAGCATCCTGTGAAGGGCTGCGGGCTGCGCCAGGCTCCAGCTCCAACTCCTGTTCTGCCGAGTGTCCCTGAGGACGCAGACCTGGGTCTGGGCTGCCCCTGCGGGGGGGGGGCAGAGGGGCCGGCAGCACCCCAGTCCCTCTGCATGGTGGGCGGTCCCTCCCCAGCAGGAAAGAGTGGAGGAGGTACGGTGTCCTGCAAGCCATGCCCCCAGCCCCGGAGGCTCCAGGCTGGGCAGGGAACAGCAGGAGGGGAGCAGGGGACTGCTGGGACAGCTGCTCAGAGGAGATCAGGAGAACCAACTGGAAACTGAGCACTTCCCAGAGACCTCCTGGCCCTGGGATGGCCCCTCCCCCAGAAGGCATCCATGTGAGGGGACGGTTTCCCTTTTTCCTGCCTTGGTCCAGTCTTGACTTCTGAGGGGGGTGGGGCTCAGGCCATGCCGGCTGGGGGTGGGGGGGTGGTCTCAGAGCAGCCCGGCTCTGCAAAGGGGTGCTCCTGCCCAGCTGGGTTCAGATTCTGGGACCTCCCTGGTCTGGACACACCCTCGGCAGGAAGGAGATGCTCTCTGCTCCTTGCAGAGGGCAGGGGAGGGGATGGGCCCTTGGCAGACTGTCCACTGGGCCGGAGCATTTGTCCATCAGTGGCTGACGGAGCTGTCCCCTTACAGATGTGCCCCACCCGATCCGCCCCCCGCTGAGTCTGAGGCCCGCCCGCCACGCCGCCCGCCATGTCTCAGATGTTGCACATCGAGATCCCCAACTTCGGGAACACAGTCCTCGGCTGCCTCAACGAGCAGCGTCTCCTGGGCCTCTACTGCGATGTGTCCATTGTGGTCAAGGGCCAGGCCTTCAAGGCCCACCGGGCCGTCCTGGCCGCCAGCAGTCTCTACTTCCGTGACCTGTTCAGCGGCAACAGCAAGAGTGCGTTCGAGCTGCCCGGCACGGTGCCGCCGGCCTGCTTCCAGCAGATCCTGTCCTTCTGCTACACGGGCAAGCTCACCATGGCAGCCAGCGAGCAGCTCGTGGTCATGTACACGGCGGGCTTCCTGCAGATCCAGCACATTGTGGAGCGGGGCACAGACCTCATGTTCAAGGTGAGCTCGCCCCACTGTGACTCCCAGACCGCCATGATTGAGGATGCCAGCTCCGAGCCCCAGAGCCCCTGCACCCAGCCGCAGCCAGCCGCCACCGCTGCCGCCTACATCGCATCCCCGTCCGTGCCCATCCCGCTGCTGACCCGGGTCAAGCATGAAGCCATGGAGCTGCCTCCGGCTACGGGCCCAGGCCTGGCTCCCAAGCGCCCACTGGAGACAGGGCCCCGGGACGGCGTGCCCATGGCTCTGGGGGCCACGGGGGCGGCCGGCACGGCCCCTCTCAAGCTGCCCCGAGTCTCGTATTACGGGGTGCCCAGCCTGGCCACCCTGGTCCCCAGCATCCAGCAGGTGCCCTACCCCCAGGGGGAGCGGACCAGTCCGGGGGCCAGCAGCCTGCCCACCACCGACAGCCCCACCTCCTACCACAATGAGGAGGACGAGGAGGACGACGAGGCCTATGACACCATGGTGGAGGAGCAGTACGGCCAGATGTACATCAAGGCCACGGGCAGCTATGCAGGTAATCACAGCCAGGGCCTGGCCCCGTGCTGCTCACCACCCAGCCGCAGCCGCTGGGCTGGCGGGGGGTGGGGGGGGGGAGTTGGTGGGAACGGAGACGTGATGAGCAGGATGGCAGGAGTCCATCACCCAGCTTGCACCTGACATGGTGTGAGATGATGGGTCACGAGTCCTGTGGTCTGCAGCCTGTGCCCCGTCTGGCACTGGGCAGATGAGGAAAGCGAGGATCTCAGTGAACCAGTGCTCACCAGCGGTCACTCCTTGCTGGGGACCTCACTTTCCCTGTCTCTGAAGAGCCTATTTCTATGTGCATGGTCTTCCTTCCCTTCACCTTCAGTCTTCTCCCAGGATACCCTCTGCACAGCCCCTCCCCCCTCCAGCGTGACCTTGGCCAGGGCTGTCAGCCTGGTCGGAGTTGGGCAGTGTCAGGTCTTCTGGGTGCAGTGGGTCCGGTGGCTTGTATAATACTCCTGCCCCTTGGTGCTGGGACATCTGAAGCCCCTCCTGCCCTGGGCAGGCTTTTCGCAAGGCTGGGGTGGGGTAGTGGCCATGAGGAGGCTCTGTGGCGCCGACCCGTACAGCCAAGGTGGCCGTGCGGCGCTGAGCCCTCCATGGAGGTGCGCAGGCCGGCTCCCCAGTACCCGGACAGCACCCCCGAGCCCTGCCTGGTCCTGTCCTTCCCTGCCCACCTTCAGGGGCTATACGGATGGTGCTGAGACACTGGAAAGGGACCACGGCCACCCCGGTCTGCCGCCGTGCAACTGTCTGGGTTTTCTTGCGGTTTTGCTCTTCAGCAAGCCCATAAGTGGGGCAGAGCAGGGGGTGTGTGGTTTCTTGGTTAGAATCTAGGTTGTTGGCAGCGATGTTGTGGTGTTGCTGGGTGTGCTAGGGGAAGGAGGCCATGGGGGGCAGCACCCAGTGCAGAGCCGCCCCGGGTCCTTGTGTGCTGGCCTGGCCTCATGGAAGGTCTCTCTCCGCCTCTCAGTCTGTCTCTGTCTCCTCAGTCTCCCTCCCTCCTTCTCCTCCTAGAGGCCCTTCCAGAGAGCCCTCTGCTGGATTCCCTGGAGGTGGGCAGGGTGCCCATCTCTGTGCTGGTACAGTCTTGTGTTTTTAGTTGCTTCTTCAATCAGCTCCCCTCTGGCACTATTTCCCACTTCAGCGAGGACAGGCCAGTGACCTCGGGCGTGAGCAATGACAGAGCAGTGGAGCCACCTGCCCCAGCCCCCACCGAGGGGCCACTTACAGACGGTCAAGCATATCCAGCAAGTCAGAACCCCACCCCTGCTCCACCTCTGCCATCCTGCACCTCCCGGTCCCAGGCAGGATCCTCTGGGTTTGTGGCCAGAGCAGTGCCCTGCCTCTTTCTCTTTTCCTTCACCCTGCCCAACCCCCAGGATGTAGTGTAGGGCCAGGCTCCTTCTGGGCTGCCCGAGATCTCAAGGGTTCAGGCTGTCTGCCTGTCCACTGGCAAACCCAGCAGTCCAGTGACTGGCCTGGTGGTATAGTGTGGCCACCATGGGGTGGGTGGGGATGGAACGCAGCTGCGTCAGGGTCTGCTCCCGAGGTCTACACCGTCTCCAGGCTCCTCAGGCACACCCAGTCCTCCAGACCCATTCATGGGGACTGAGCTGAACATAGACCGTAGAGGGACCTTGAGCAGTTAACAAGTGATGTTGGGGTGCTGTGACCACAGCCAGGCAGGCTCACGTGCAGGACTAGGCAGGGCGATGGGGACTCGTGGTCCATGTCCCCACACCCTGCCACCTGCTCTCTGCCCTAGCAGGTAGATGCTTGCAGCTGCCAGCCCTTGCTCTCTGGAGGTCTGAGGCAAAGGTCCTGCTGGGATTGTTACCAGCTATACTTCCACATGTAGCCACGTCACCCCACGTCACCCCACATCACCGACAACGGCCAAGTGCTGCTCCCTTGCTCCCCGTCCCTTCCCCCTGGGAGACACGGCCCTGGCTCTGCCCTCTGTGCCCTGTACACTGCTCTCTGGGTCAGGAGAGGTGGCATAGGCTGTGAGGACTGCCCGGGAGTCGGGGTGGTACTGACATGGGGCTGGGTGCTGGCAAAGTACATTCAGGAATGGGCCCAGCATGTGGGCATGGCACTCCCTACGCTGCCTGCCACGGCCCCTGGTGTTCGCGGTGGGAGCCCCCACAGATACCTACCCCAGGTCTACCTCACTCAGACTTGGCCACCCCCTACCCCAGGTCTGCCTCACTCAGACTTGGCCACCCCAGCGCCACCCTCTCCCAGGTGAGCAGGCCAGGCTGAGGGGCCCAGGCCTGTAGAGAGCACTGCAGCAGCAGGACTCCGTTTGTGGTAGTCTCACTCACAGCCCTCCACCCCTGGCAGCATGATTCAGTGGTTCTTACACCCAGCAGCTCCCCCTGCCCATGGGCACCAGCCCTGTGGGAGGCTGCTCCTGACAGTGGTCAGTTGGTGTTCTCAGAGAAGGGAGAAGGGTTGGACATGTCTGAGCAAATCCCCCTCTACCTTGTGGGCAGGGTCAGTATCACAGAATCAGGGCCCAGCCTACCTCCCCATGGGGCCCAGGGAGCAGCAGGTACCATTGTCTCTGGTCTAGGTAGAGGGAGGCCCAAGATATCCAAGCACTGGTGGGGGTAGTGCTGGCTGCTGGTGTGAGGGGTTCCCTCCTTTTAGAGAGCCAGCACCTTGTGATCGGGGCAAGGGCGAAGAAGGTGCCAGCCCCGAGATCCCTCCAGTGGTGTCTGCCTACCTCAGCTTCTACTTGAGCAGGTACAGGGCAGGACTCTTCTGCAGCCTCCGGGGGGCAAGGGAGCTTGCCCAAGCTGTGTACACCCTGAGTTTTCTTCTAGTGAAGCCAGCTTTGTTGAGATGTGATCCATCTACAATAAAATACACACTTGAATCTCTCAGAGGCACTTCTGCCACCCCAGTAGAGTCTTGGACCTTCCGCTTGCTCAGGTGGCTGCCGTGTGTGCTGTCAGCAGGATAGGAGTTGGCACTGTGCATGGGTCCCACTCCAGCGCCACGCTGTCCACATTGCTCTCTCCTCCTCCTTTTTGTATCTATTGACAGTAAATGCTAAGTTCAGGTGCACTGGTCCATGACTTTGGTGCAACTTCAAGACAAGGAGCAGGTATTTCCCCTGAAATGTTACCTGGGTCCTCCTACCCCCTACTTTGGTCTCAGGCAGCCACCAACCTGCTTTCTGTCTCCATGTTCATGGAGTCTGTGATTGGGACTGTTGGGTCCAGAGACCACATGAGCTCACCATGTCAGGACATTACTTCATGGTCTGAATCCTTTCTTGTCATGCTCCCTTGGTGTGGACAGCCCCCCACCCCCTTTAGGGTTGTCACTTGTACGCCCCTGAGCATACCACATGCAGGTCCCTTCCTACGGGGATAGGTCTGTTTCTTGTGGATAAGTAGCTGGGAGTGGAATTGCTGAGCGACACTCTGGTATGACTGAACTTCAGTCTGCTTCCCACCCCCCCTGCTCCAGGTTCCTACCCTCAAAGCCCTGCACCTTGTGTGTGGCTGGGTTTGATTCTAACCTCCCTGGGGTGTAGTTCCTACTTGAGTTCCCTGGCGGCTGGGACTGTGAAGGATGGTTGTAAAAGTAAATTTCATTGTGATGCATTTCTTCAAATCTTTCGCCTATTTTTTCAAAAGCGAGTTTTCACAATTCCTAGTCTAATTTACAAGCAAGTCTTTGGTCAAATATATGTATTACAAGTATTTCCTTCTAGTCCACTGTGCTTTTCTTATTATTTTAATGGTGTCTTTCAAGGACCTGGAGTTTTAAATGTTGATGACCAATTAATGTTTTGTTTTTATGGCCAGTGCTTTTTGTGGTTGGAGGAAATATATGGCTCCCCAACAGTCAAAACTCTGCGTGTGTGTGTGTGTGTGTGTGTGTGTGTGTGTGTGTGTGTTGTAATAACCAGTGAGGGCCCTGTGCTGATGTCGTTGCCCTGTGGGCTGGGTCACTCTCCCCGCTCTGGTCTAGGAACGATCAGGCAGGGCCAGTGGGAGGAGTGGTTGGGAAGGGGGTGACTTGAGGCAGGGCCAATAGGAGGAATAGCTATGGGAGTGGGGGCAGGGGCATAGCCTATAGGTAGGAAGGATGGTGGTAGTGGAGAAGACAGAAGAGAACAGAAGAGAGATGTGGGTGAAGAAAGAAGAGAGAGAGTGGCAAGAGGCCTACGGGAAGGTGAGAAGCCTTCGGAGAGGCCTTCGGAGAGGCCTTCGGAGAGGCCTGCGGTGAGGCCTGCAGAGAAGGAAGAAGGGAGGAATAAAGATCAAGGTTGTCCCTTTGGAGATTTGGAGGTTTGCAGACCGACTAATAGGAGGTTTGCAGCCTGATGAATATGTTTGCCAATAAAGGTTGAGGCTGTCCTTGGAGCTTGGTCTAGCCTGCTGGTGGTTCTGGGTAGCTAGCCCAGGGCAAGGTGGTTGCAGGCCCTTCCTAGCGTAAATAAAATTCTTTTGTCACCTTTAACTGTGCCTCCATGGATTGTCTTGCTCCCAGGTCATAACATTTGGAGGCCCGAGTGAGATAATCCATCTGGACTGCATCAGGCCTTGGGCCCCGGGAAACTCCCTCGTAGGTGAGTGCATTGGCCCGCAGGGGACAGCTGCTGAGAGGCGATTCTCAGCCCTGAGGTTCCCAGAGCCTCCCTCGAGTGTCTGTTTCCCGAGGACCAACGCGGACAGGAGTCATTTGGAAACCCTCCAGGGGGTGAGTCTGGGCAGGCCTGCCAGCCTGCATCTGGGAAGACTCAGTGAGGACACAGTGTAAGTCTCCGGCTAGGATGAGTCGTTGCCTGCATCTCCTGGGGCTTCCTTGTGAGGCCATCTGGGACTTCTTCGAGAGGTTATCTGGACCTCCTCGGGAGGTCATCTGGAGCATTTGGGACATTAAGTGTCTGTGGCTACTTGTCTGTGTGTGTTTGTCACTAGTTCTATCTTTGTCCTGTATATACCTCTGCTTACTCCTTTTTTCCAGGATGGGAAAACAATGTCCTAAAGTTCTTGTAAGTGAAACTGTAACAGGAAAATCTCCCCAGTGTTACGGGATCCCCTGTGGGAAGACCCGCCTGTGTACTTTCCCCTTATTCTGTGCCATCAGCGCCTCCGATGTTGTTACCCCTCCCCCCATACTAGAAGTTGTTCTTGTACCAGCCTGAGGTGGTAGGGGGTGGAACTGTCCCCTTACTACCCTTGAGACAGGAGCACGGACAAGCCTCCTTTCTAGTGCACGTTCCCTTTACAACTTGGGACCTATATAACTGGAAACAGCAAAATCCATCCTTTTCTGAAAAACCTAGGGGCTCATCTCATTATCAGAGATACTTTGTCATATCTCCTTGCCTGTTAGATTTAACATCCACATATCAGGGAGACCATGTGTCATTTGTCTCTTTGCTCTTGGCTGACCTCACTCAACATGATTTCCCTGCAAATGCTATTATTTTGTCCTTTCTAATGGCTGCACAATATTCCATTGCATATAGGCACCACAGTTTTTGGGTCCATTCATCTGTGGTGGGGCATCTGGGTTGTTTCCATAGCCTGGCTATTGTGAACAGTGCTGCAGTGAACATGGAAGTGCATGTGTCCTTGTATCCTGGTTGCTGTTGTTCACGATAGATGTCTAGGAGTGGTATGGCTGGGTCATAGGGGAAGTCAATAGTTAGCTTTCTGAGGACCCTCCAGACTGCTTTCCAAAGTGGTTGTATAAGTATACATGCCCACCAGCAGTGTAATAGGGTTCCTCTTTCTCCACATCCCCTCCAGCATTTGTCATTGGCTGACTTTAGGATGTGGGCCATTCTGACTGGGGTAAGGTGATATCTCAGGGTTGTCTTTATTTGCATTTCCTTCACAAGCAGGGATGGTGAACATTTCCTCATGTGTTTCTTTGCCATTTTTATCTCTTCTTCTGAGTAGTCTCTCTTTAGTTCCCTTGCCCATTTACTAACTGATTTGTTGGGTTTGGAGGGGTTAGTTTCTTGAGTTCCCTGCATATACTGGATATTAGGCCTGTGCAGATTTTTTTTTTTTTTTTTTTTTTTTTTTTTTTGGTTGTGGCTTGAACTCTGATCCTGGGTGCTAGCTCTCTACCACTTGAGCCACAGCGCCACTGATATTAGGCCTTTATCTGATATATTCCTGGTAAATATATATATATTTTTTTTGGTCCAGTCGTGGGGCCTGAACTCTGGGCCTGGGCGCTGTCCTTCAGCTCTTCAGCTCAAGGCTAGCGCTCTACCACTTGAGCCACAGCGCCACTTCCAGCTTTTTTTCTTTTTGCTTATGTGGTGCTGAGGAATCGAACCCAGGGCCTCAGGCATGCAAGGCAAGCGCTCTACCACTGAGCCACCTTCCCAGCCCTTCTGGTAAATATTTTTTCCCAACTAGCTGGCTCTTTCTAATTTGGTTGCTATGTCTTTAGCTGTGCAGCTTTTTATTTTAAGGTAGTCCCATTTGTCGAGCCTCTCTCCCATTTGTTGCGACCCTTGAACTCTGTTCAGGAAGTTCCTGCCTGTGCCTATAAGTTCAAGTGTCTCTGCTACTCTGTCCTGCAGTAGTTTCAGAGTTTCAGGTTTGGTGTTAAGGTCTTTAATCCATTTTGAGTTGATGCTAGTGCATGGTGACAGGCTGGGGTCCACTTTAATTTTATGGGGCCACCCAGTTTTCTCAGCACCAGTAGTTAAAGAGGCTGTGCTTCTTCCACTGTATGTCTTTGGCTCCTTATCAAATATCAGTATGTGATTTTATTTCTGAATCTTCTAATCTGTTCCATTGGTCTTTGGGTCTGTTTTTGTGCCAATACCAAGCTGTCTTTGTTATTATGGCTCTGTAGTAGAGCTTGAAATCTGGTATCATGATCCCTCCTGCGTTGTTTCTTTTTTTTTTTTCTTTTTGCTTATGTAGTGCTGAGGAATCGAACCCAGGGCCTCAGGCATGCAAGGCAAGCGCTATACCACTGAACCAACTTCCCAGCCCTCCTGCGTTGTTTCTTTTGTCTAGAATTGCTTTGGCTATTCTAGGTCTTTTGTTGTTCCATATGAATTTTTGGATTGTTTTCTCTATTTCAGTAAAGAACACCATTGGGATTTTGATGGGAATTGAATTTGAATTTGTATATTATTTTTGGCAGTATGGCCATTTTCACTATATTAATTCTGCCTATCCAAGAGCATGGAATGTCTTTCCATTTCCAGGTGTCTATGATTTCTTTTAGTTTTCACTAAATAGTTCCTTTACATCTTTGGTTAGGTTAATTCCTAAATATGTATATATACGTATATATATATATGCGTATACACACACACACACACACACACACACACACACACACACACAATGGGGTTGTTTCCTTGATTTCTCTTTCTTCTTGTACATGATTGTCAGCAACTTTTACAGGTGCTTTTCACTGGGAGGAAAGGGGGTGCATCCTGTGCAGTACCTGGACAGCCGTCCTTGAACCAGGTGGTTCCCCACTGATGACCCAGTCGGTTTGGAGCGAGTCTTTCCCCTGACTCGCTCAAGCTGGGACTAGAACGGCGTTCGAGGTCAGGAGGCGCTCACCAGTGATGGCCAGACTCTGTTAGCAGGACACGGGCACGGATAGGAAGCCAACTCACTTATCTAAGGTGAGTGAGACTGTGCAACTCCCCAGTGAGTCCCCCGCTGCTTTTCTAGAAGTCTCTGAGGCCTGTAAGACTTACATGCCTGTAGATCCTGAGGCCCTGGAGAATCAAAGAGCCCTAAATATGGCCTTCGTTACCCAGTCAGCCCCAGATATTAGAAAAAAGCTTCAAAGGTTGGAAGGTTTTGAGAGAAAAGTGTTATCTGAGCTGGTAGTGCTGAGCTGCCCAGTGCGTGTTTGATAACAGAGATACCCTGGAAGAAAAAGAGTTAAAAAGGGCCGTTCAAGTTTTAGTAACAGCATAAGGACAGGGATAAAGAAACCCTCAGTGAAGACGGTATTCATTTGTAGATACAGTGAGGAACCTCTAGGACTAGACCAGTGTGCCGCTAGCAAACAAAATGGACATTGGAAAAAGGAATGTCCATGGAGGAGAAGGATGGGAAGTGACGGGTTAAGCAAGCACGTTAGCGACCTAGAGACTGTGTTCATATCTCCTGAGAAACATGGAAAAGAGCTCAGGGCTCTGAAATCCAACCTTGTTGAACTTAAAAATCAGCTCTCTGAACTTAGCAAAAAAGGTGGCGAAGAAAAATCACACACTCCTGCTGAAGACACAGGCTTGAAGAAGACTGAACCTCCAGTACATGCCCATCAAACCCACAGAGAGGTTAGAAGCGCACTGAACAGCACGCTGGAGAAAACTAAGAGAATTATCGGACAGGAAGAAAAGATTTGAAGACATAAATCAGGAACTTGTAAGAGTCAAAGATGAGAACAAAATCCTCAACAGAAACCTGGAAAACAATCAAATGAAAGCCGAGTACATCAGCCTGGATGAGCATGAGGGAAAGCTGGGAGCCATGGGTCAGAGGCTGAGGGAGGCCCAGGGCGCCATCACTGCCGTCCTGGCTGACTACAGGCGAGGCCAGGAGGAGATCCTGACGCTGCACACGGACCTCAAGGCCCAGAAGAAGGAGCTGGACATGATGCAAGAATGTATTAGGCTGAAGTACACACTGATCATCAGCTTTGCAGAGTGTGAGTGGAAATTCAAAGCAAGAGAGAAAGAACTGAAAGAGCAGCTAGCGGAGCAGACACAGAAGTGCCAGGTCAGAGAAGTGAGCAGGAAAACAGGCTGAAGAAGGAGATCGTCATTCTTCAGAAAGAGTTAAAGTACAGGCATGCTCAGATGGGGAATGCCCAGGAAATGGGAAGAGCATTAGCCAGGAAAACGGAAGCGCTAAACAAGCAGTTGAAAGATCTGTCACAAAAATACACTGAAGTGAAGGACGAGAAAGAGAAGCTACTAGAGGAAAAGGCCAGACAGACTGCAGAGATCCTTGCCACACAGAGTCTAATGCAGAAGCAGTGTGTCCCAGTGGAACCGGAGGAGGTGCGGAAAAAGTCACCAGCACCATTGAGAACTTGAAGGAGAGCTGAAGAGCAAGCAAAGGTGCTGTGAGAAGGAGCAGCTGGCTGCAGTGGCCGGCGGACAACTAAAGGAACTCTTTGGTTACTCTGGCAGAACACTTGCAGTTAAGGAGTCTTTGTTGTTGTTGTTGGCCATGGGTCTTGAACTCTGGGCACTGTCCCTCAGTTCTTCAGCTCAAGGCTAGCACTCTACAGCTTGAGCCACAGCTCCACTTCCGGTTTTCTGGTGGTTTATTGGAGATAAGAGTCTCACCAACTTTCCTGCCTGGGCTGGCTTTGAACCGTGATCCTCAGATCTCAATCTCCTGAGTAGCTAGGATTACAGTCGTGAGCCACTGGCGCCTGGCTAAGGAGACCTTTGAGAAGGAGATTGAGAATGAAAGCAAGCTTGAGAGACAAGGAGGAGGAAAGCCAAAATAAAATGAAAGTTTCCAAGCTCCAGACTGAGCTGCAGAGTACTAAACAGGTGTTAAAGAAATTAGAGCCCCAGGGCTGGGAAGGTGGCTCAGTGGTAGAGCGCTTGTCTTCATGCATGAAGCCCCTGGGTTCCGTTCCTCAGCACCACATAAGCAAAAAGAAAAAAGCCGGAAGTGGCGCTGTGGCTCAAGTGGTAGAGCGCTAGCCTTGAGCTGAAGAGCTGAGGGAAAGCACCCAGGCCCAGAGTTCAGGCCCCATGACCAGACCCCCCCCCCAAAAAAAAGAAAGAAATTAGAGCCCCTAAGGTTCAGGGGTAGCTCAGGAGGCCGCCCTAAAATCAGTGGGGCCTCTAGAGCTACTAGTCGTTAAGATTAAAGGAAGAAGCATGAAAAACTGTGGTAACAAATGTGTAAATGTGGAGACTGCACTTGTGAAAAATGGTTACAGGCTCAAGCCTTCTGTCTGTGTATATCTGGTTATTTGTCACCCTGGTAAATTGCCCGGGCCTCTGCCTAAAACTATTTGAAAACCAGTAGGACCTCAGCCTGCCAAGCCTATGTAATGTATGTGGAAAGTCGCCAACAGGTAAATGCTAGAAAGCCAGAACAGGAGAGGGCGGGTGTGCAAGGAACCTCACCTGGTGAATTTTGGGAAGTGGACTTTTGAGGTAAAGCTGGAAAGTGTGGGTTTCGGTATCTGTTAGTAAGAGTAGACACTTTTTCAGGCTGGAGTGAGGCAAAAACTGAACCTGCTCAGGTAACAGTTAATTCCTCGATTTGACTTACCCTGAGCGGTGGGGTCCAACATTGGCCTGGCCTTCACAGCCCACATTACTCGATTGTTAGCTAAGGCCCTAGGAATAAATTGGAAATTACATTATATTTATAGACCTCAGGGTTCAGGACAGACGGAAAGAATGAATAGGATCTTAAAGGAAACTTTAAATAAATTCCAGAGACTGACCATGACTGGGTAAGCCTGCTTTCCTCTGCTCTCCTTCGAGCAAGATGCACCCCTTCTGTTAGAACCCCCTTTGGTTCCTAAACTTGGGGAAGCTATTTTAACAGAAGTGTCTAATGACAATCTTGTACAGTCCCTGCAGGCTTTGCAACATGCTCTTTTGCGTGCCTATCCTTTGGTAGCCGAGGCCCATTGGCCTCCTGAGAAAAACTGCACCCATTCTTTCCTGCCTGGACAGCTATGTGGATAAAAAGGCATCATATTCCTGAACTGGGACCCAAGTGGCAATAACCTTACTCGATAGCTGACTGCACCGTCGGCTATTAAATTGCCAGAAAACAGCATTGGGTCCATTACTCTCAAGTGAAACAGGCAGAGGAACAGTATCCAGAGATGGCTGCAAGGATGGACTGCTCAGAGACACTCAGAGGATCCCTTAAGATAAGACTCACCCAGTGTTAATAGTGTGTTTCTATAGTTATTCCTCCTTATACTTCATGAGTTATTATGGGGAGAGCTTTTCTGCCCACACCTGTTATTACCTGTTAAGTTAGCATTTTAAGCCTGTTCAGTGAGGGGGCAGCTAGGATTTACCTCAAAGGGAGGATGCAAAAATCAGTGATTTGATGGGACATGAAGACCGGTGGGGAATGTAATAGCCAGCGGGCGCCAAAGACACCCCCACCTCCCCACCCCGGGATTCTTCAGTAGATGGGGCCGCTTCCAGCCTTGGCCAGACAGGAACTGCTTCCAGCAGGGCCACTTCCGGCCTTCCATAGATGAGGGTTATTTGCACATGGCAGCTTTATTAAGACAGGAACCCATGCCACCAGGGTCACTCGCGGAAGTGTAGCCATCACCAGAGTCAATCTTAGAACATTTTTCTCATTTACCAAAGAAATTCCATACAGCTGACAGCCCCGCAGCCCCGCCCGCCCCCCCCCCCCCAGGCTGCTCCCCCAGGGCTGAGGCTAGTTTGGGGTTGGAGGTGTTTCTGCATTTGGGCTATTCTAAGTTAATGTACAATGAGTTTTTGGGGGTCTTACTGTGTAGGTAGGAATGGAATGGCTGGTGTCACATTCATTTCCTTTCTCATAGTTTGGGGTGGGGGGCGTGCGCGCACGTGTGTGTGTGCACACTGGTACTGACGCTTGCTTAAGCTGGGCTTGGGGACTGTCCCTCATCTTCTTTCACCCAAGGCTGACACTACCATTTGAGCCACACTTCACTTCCCACTTTACTTGATGGTTAATTGAAGATCTGAGCCTCACAGACCTTCCTGCCTGAGCTGGCTTTGAATCATGATCCTCAGCTCTCAGCCTCCTGAGTCGCTAGGCTGACAGGCGTGAGCTGCCAGCGCTCCTCTGTCCAGTGCTTTTGTGAATTGCTTTGCTTCTCATTTCATTTTTAGTCGTTTGTTGTTAGCATGCAGGTCTGTGCCTGTTGGTCCTACACACTGTGCCTCAGTTCTGAGGCTTTCCGTGGGCTCCTTGGGATACCTGCCCACCAGGCGGGGTGTGTGAGTGAGGCTGTGGGGGGTGAGGCCGTGGTACCACTTTCCAGTGGAAGCTTTCACTTCCACTTCAGGTTGGATGGGGAGGGCAGAAAGACTGAGCCGTGGCCTGGGGAACAAAGCACTGCCCTCTCTCCACCGAGGTGCTGACAGGGTCTGTCCTCTATGGATGCAGGCTTCTCCAAGGCCCAGGTGTGGGGTTTTTTCCCGTTTTCCCGCTGTAGTGGTCTGCAGTCATTACTGTGTGTGTGTTCCTGGGATGAACCTGCGTGGCTTTTCTGTAACAAGTTTACCCTTTGCCGGCTTGTCTGCTCGAGTTTCCTCAGGGAATTTCACCTCTGTGTTCATGAAAGTCACTGACTGTGCCATTTCCCTTTTATGTGTTGCCTGGTATCGGGTCAGGGTAATGCAAGCCTATCTTCCTTTGTCCTTTATTTTCTGAAAGAGTTCATGTTAAGTTTGATGTTATTTCTTAAGTGTCCGATGGGGTTGGTTCACCAGTGAAACCACTCGAGCCGGGAGTTTGTTGTTGTTAATTGCGGGGAGGTTTTGAATTTCCAATTTATTTTAATTGCCAGTATTATTACCAATTACAATCTACTTTAATTACCAATATTACTTTAGATATAGAACTGTTCAGATTTTCTCTTTCATCTTGCTCCAGTCATAGTAATTTGTGTCTTTCATGGAATTTATCCATTGCTGAAGTCTAATTCGATGTTAGCCATGCCACTCACACTTGCTTCCCCTCCTTCCCTTTCTTTCCTCCCTTCCTTCCTTCTTTCCCTCCTTTCACATCCCTTCCTCTCTCCTTCTACTGAGAATGAAGCCTCCAACATGCAGAACTCTACTCCCAGCCTCCAGCTTGCTTGCTTGCTTGCTTGCTTGTTTGCTTGCTTGCTTCCTTCCTTCCTTCCTTCCTTCCTTCCTTCCTTCCTTCCTTCCTTCCTTCCTTTTTCCTGTCTCTCTCTCTGTCCCTCTCTTTTTCTCTCTTTTCTCTCTCTCCTTCCTTCCTTTCTTTTTTTCCTTTTTTTCCTCTTCTATGCTGGCACTTGGTCTTGAACTCAGTGCCTTGCACTCTCCTTTAGCTTTATTGTATGATGCTGATGCTCTACCACTTGAGCCACACCTCCACCTGCCCACGCTGGCTTTGAATCACAACCCTCAGATCTCAGCCTCCTGAGTTTCTAGGATGACAGGCGTGAGCCACCGGCACCCAGCTCACCCTCACTTCTTTGGGTGAGGATTTCTCTGGAGTTTGACAACTGGTCTTTGCTGCTCTGCCCCTCCTGTACAACCAGACTTCCAGAGCAGAGTTCCTCCTTGGCCTTTGTGGCTCTCCAGTCCTTTGTTCTAACATTTACGCATAGTTTTACTTCTTCATATACAATGAGCCTTATGGTAGTTTTTGTTTTTTTACTTTAACAGTCCACTACCAGTTCCCTTTGCCCCACCTTTAGTTCTTTCGGACTCTGCGTTCAGCGAAAGCTGTTCTCTTCAGCATGGCTCTGAGTGAGTCAGAGGCCACAAGTGTCTCGCCCCTTCCCAGGGAGACCTGGGGTGGTCCCACCACCCTTGCCCCTCCCCCTAACTCTTGGCAACCACAAGTCTGTTTTCTGTCACAAATGGGATGACAAGCAGCTCTGTGCCCTTAGCCTCTTGGGCCGGTGGGATCCATCCACACTGCATTGTTGGTGTTCACTGTGCTCACGGCTGTGCAAGCAGCGTCCTGGCATGTGGTGAGCCGTGCGTGTGTGCGGCCCTCTCCCTCCGGAGCCCTCCTCCTCCCCCACTTGTCAGCACTTGCTGAGTCTTCCCTTTAAAGCCATTCTAGTAGGTCTAGCAGTATTTCATTGTGGTTTTAATTTGTATTTCTCTAATGTTTAATGATATAGAACGTCTCTCAATTTGTGTTTACTATCTATTTCTCTTTATGGCTTTGGGTTAAAAATCTGGGTCTCACTCATTTTGAGTCCATTTTTTTTTTTTTTTTTTTTTTTTTGCGGGGTTGGGTGGCGTGGGGGAGTTGGTCATGTGGGCCTGAACTCTAGGCCTGGACGCTGTCCCTCAGCTCTTCAGCTCAAGGCGAGCGCTCCACCACTTGAGCCACAGCGCCACTTCCAGTTTTCTCCTGGTTAATTGGAGATAAGAGTCTCATGGAGGAAGTACAAGTTGTTATGTCGAAAACGAACTTTACAACTTTGGTGGGGGGGGGGGGGCGGGAGGATTGGGTGGGGGGGAGGATGGGAAGGGATGGGAAGGGGAAACAAAGGAGGAGGCTACAATGCCTGATAAAAAATGTACTCGTTATCTTGCCCATGTAAGTGTAACCCCTCTGTACAGTATTTTCACAATAAAAAATAAATAAAAATTAAAAAAAAAAAGAGTCTCATGGAGGGCTGGGAAGGTGGCTCAGTGGTAGAGTGCTTGCCTTGCATGCTTGAGGCCTTGGGTTCGATTCCTCAGCACCACATAAGCAAAAAGAAAAAAGCCAGAAGTGGCGCTGTGGCTCAAGTGGTAGAGTGCTAGCCTTGAACTGAAGACCTGAGGGACAGCGCCCAGGCCCAGAGTTCAGGCCCCACAACCGGACCCAAAAAAAAAAAAAAAAAAAGAGTGATGGACAGAGGGTTACAGTTACGTAAGTAAGGTAAAGAGTACATCTCTTGTCAAACATTGTTACCCACTCCCTCATTTTCCCCCATTTCCATAAAAACTTGTCTCCAGTTAACCAGGAGAAGAAATGGAGCTATGGTTCAAGTGGTGGAGCGCTAGCCTGGAGCTGAAGAGCTGAGGGACAGCGCCCAGGCCCAGAGTTCAGGCCCACACCCGGACCCCCCCCCCAAAAAAAAAAAAAAAAAGTCTCATGGACTTTCCTGCCTAGGCTAGCTTTGACTGTGATCCTCAGGTCTCAGCCTCCTGAGTAGTTAGGATTACAGTCATGAGTCACCAGTGCCTTGTTTACACCTCAGTTTTAAGAAGCTGAGCACGGTGGCTGTCTCGGCTGTGGTGGCTGGGTATCTGCCATGGTTATCTCTCACAGTGGTGTCAATCTACATTTTAATGATGTGATGAACTGAAATTCAATTCATGATGTGGATACCTGAACATGTATCCATTTGGTATTCTTGGTAAAGTGCTTTTCTTTGTTTCTCACGGTGCTGAGGGTCAAATGCAGGGTCTCAAGTGTCCTAGGCAAGTGCTCCATCACTGAGCTCTCCATCACTGAGCTCCATCCCAGGCCTGTCCCACTTGGTTTCTTTTTTGTGCTGATCCTGGGGCTTGAACTCAGGGCCTGAGCGCTGACCCTGAGCTTTTGCTTAAGACTAGCATTCTACCTCTTGAGCCACAGCTCCACTTATGTCCCTTTTGGTGCTTAGTTGGAGATAAATATGTCACAGACTTTTCCTGCCCAGGCTGGCTTTGAACTGTGATCCTCAGATCTCAGCCTCCTGAGTAGCTAGGATTACAGGTGTGAGCCACCATCCCCTGGCTACCTGTCCCATTCTTTTGTAGCGCGAGTTGTTCTTTTCCCAGAACTAAGTAGCTGTTCAATTTGCTTTGAAATTGGCTTTATCAGAAGCATGCTGTAAAAATCTATGGCTTAACTTCTTTCCCAGGGCTTGCCCCCCCCCCCCCGCGCCCCCCCCCCCCCCGCATTGTGCTCTGTCTGCCTGGCCTCTCATCTAGGCAGTGCTCTACCAGACCATGAGCTGCCTCTCCAGCAAGTTCTTATAATGATACCAGCTTCTATATCTTACTAGAAGAAATCTTTCCCTACCTGGAGCTCGGCAGGATGTCCTTGACGTGCCTGTGCAAACAGGACATGCCTCACCTCGTTTAAAGTCACAGAGACGCGCCTGCACAGCCTTGCAGCGGTGCTGCCGCGCCGTCACCTGCCTGCCGCCCTCACACGGAAGCTCTCCTCGACCATTTGGGAGTCAGTGTCAGACACCATGTCCCAAAAAAGGGCCTTGTCTTACATAATCACAGTTCACATTCTTGTTTTATCTTGCTACAGCTCCACCATAGAGTCTGCACTTGTATCCTCAGTGTCTGCCTTCCGCTGCCCTGGGCACTGGTGCCCTGCCCTCCATCCTGGAGGCCACTGCCCTTCCCTCCATCCTGGGCACCACTGTACCTTGGGCTATTCACTTGAGTCCCCTCCTTGCCGGCTGGCCGCTCCGCCCATGTGGAGATGCTGACCTGACAGGGAGCCGTCCTGTTGGAGGCCAGCCCTCGGGGGTCCCTGGGTTTCAGCTCTGGACTGGGGCCTGGCTGTGGTCGTACAGATCTGTGTGTGTCCTTAATTCAAAAGAAGCACAGAACAGTCAGCTTGGCTCAGTGTGGATGTCCTCTTGGCAAGGTGGTCTTTTCCAGGTGAAGATTGCACTGTGTTGTTGGGCAGCCTCGGCCGGTGGTGCTGGTGTTGGGATGCATGTGAATGGATGGCTGTTCTGATGTGGCGTGGGGAAGCAGTACTTTGTGCTCGGACTCGGGTCCATTGGGTAGCAGTCTTCTGGAGGGGGGGTCCCCACCAATCTCACCCTCATTTATTTTGTTTCTTGGTCTGCTGCTATAATTTATTCACCATAAGTAGGGAGTTTGGGTATTTTGTTTTGTTATTTTTATGCCAGTTCTGGGGCTTGATGCTGGGCAAGGTCCCTGAGCTTTTGTGCTCAAAGGTAGCACTCCACCACTTGAGCCACAGCGCCACTACCAGTTTTCTAGTGGTTTATTAAAGAGAAGAGTCTCATGGACTTTCCTGCCCTAGCTGGCTTCGAGCCACCAACACCCGGCTGAGCCCTCCATCTGTAAGCCTAGCTACTCAAGAGACTGAGATCTGAGATTTGCAATTCAAAGCCAGCCTGGACAGAAGTCTGTGAAACTTTTTTTTGTTGTTGTTGGTCATGGGGCTTGAACTCTGGGCCTGGACACTGCCCTCAACTCTTCAGCTCAAGGCAAGTGCTCTACCACTTGAGCCACAGTGCCACTTCTGGTTTTCTGGTGGTTTATTGGAAATAAGAGTCTCACGGACTTTCCTGCCCAGGCTGGCTTTGAACCGCGATCCTCAGATCTCAGCCTCCTGGGTAGCTAGGATTATAGGTGTGAGCCACCAGCGCTCCACTTTAATGTTTTTAAAAAGCATTTTCTTAATGTCTTGATCAGCAAAACATTCCAGACTTAATTTATATCCCCAAATCAGTTATTTTTCCTTTCAGCAGGGACTGGCAGGTGCTCTACTTATTTTAATTTATTTATTTATTTATTTAGTGATGCCGGGGATTGATGGTAGGTTCTCAGGAGTGCCAGACTTACCCCAGAGCTACTCGTAGCCCAAGTAGTATTTAGAGCAAGATCTCAGTTCTGGGTTTGTTCATTGCTACTAGAGTATTTTTATTCCTATAATCTTTTAGGGCCCAGAGCTAGAGATTTGTATATTGAGAAATCGAGAGGTCAGAGTCAGGCCAGGTGGTCCCAGCACACAGGAGGCTGAGATAGGAAGATAACTCTAGCTTGGGAATTTAGAACCTGCTGGCAACATAGTGAGACCCGGGCACCAAAGCAAAACAAATCACCAGTTCACACTGGTGTCTCCCAAGCCAAACTCCAGTGTCTCCCGGCCTCCCCCACCGCCGTGCTCTCTTGCCCCGCGCGGTAAGATTCTGCCTCCTTCTGTGCACCTCTTCCAGGTGTTGGTGTGATGATCTCTTCCGGTGTTCTGCTTCCTCTTACAGGTGTGTAGGCATGGTGTATGTCTACACTGCCCTGTGAGCGTGGCGGTTCTGGGGCTAGGCTTCTTCCTTTGCTCATGGGGCTCGCCTGTCATCCTGCTGATGCCATTGGGAGAGGCCCCTGGTGCCACACATGCCTGCGTCCTCCTCGCTGTATGCAGGGAGTTGTGTCGTCAGTGCTGCGCCTGCGGGAGCAGCGTGGCGTCTGGGACTGGGTGGGCTGACGGCTCCGCGGAGGTGCTCCGGGCACACGGCGTAGCTGTCGCTCGTTTTCACTGAGGTCTTTTTCAGTTTGTCTTAGAAATCTTTCATAGTATTCTTCACAAACTTTGTTAATTTTATTCCTAAAACTTTATATTTTGAGGCCAGGCTTCGGTGACTCACGCCTGTCATTCTAGCTACTCAGGAGGCTGAGTCTGAGGGTCACAGTTCATAGCCAACTTAGGCAAAAAAAAGGCCTTGAGACTCCAAAAGAGCTGGAAGTGGAACTATGGTTCAAGTGGTAGAGCACTAGCTTTGAGTGAGAAGTTTAGGGTCAGTGCCTAGGCCCTGAGTTCAAGCCCCAGGACTGGCGCGCGCGCGCACACACACACACACACACACACACACTTTTTTTTTTTTTTTTTTTTGGTTGGTTGTGGGGCTTGATCCCTGGGCCTGGGCGCTGTCCCTCAGCTCTTCGGCTCAAGGCGAGCACTCTACCACTTGAGCCACAGTGCCACTTCCGGTTTTCTGGTGGTTTATTGGAGATCAGAGTCTCATGGACTTTCCTGCTTGAGCTGGCTTTGAACCGCAATCCTCAGATCTCAGCCTCCTGAGTAGCTGGGCTGACAGGCGAGAGCCACCAGCATCCGGCTATACTTTTGTTTTAATCACATGGCATGTAAGTTTTTTGAAATGAAGTGTTGCTAATGTATAGAAATAACTGGATTGTTTTAAAAATTGGGTTACCTTGGCAAATTTACTGTAGTGTTTCCTCACAGATTTATTTGGGTTTTCTGGATCTGTCTAATAAGAGTAGCAGCCATCCAGACAGCCGTCCAACCAGCCCCGCGCTCCACCGCTGAACATATGCCCAAGCTAACCATTTTCTGGTTTCATTTTGATTTGTTTGAGCTGGGCTCTGTTATGCAGCCCTGGCTGGCCTTAAACTCTGGCTCTTCTCCCCTTAGCGTTCAGGGTGCTGGGACTCTAGGTGTGTGCTGCCACTCCTGGGGCAGTAGTTCTTTCCCTCCCCTCCCAGTCCATGCTCTCCCCCCTCCCGCCTCCGTCTCTTCCTTGATCTTTATTTTTGGTGATGCTGAGGATTGAACCCAGGGCCTTGTGCATCACCTGAGCTATGGCTAGCCCCTTTGGTTTTTGTTTTGTTTTTGAAATGGGATCTGGATAACTTGGTCTGGGCTGGTCTTGCTTCCAACTCCTTCCCTCTGAGTGAAATTACAGGTGCACCCTACTACTCTACTCTTTTTATTTCCTCTC
Source organism: Dipodomys merriami (assembly GCF_024711535.1). Lineage (NCBI taxonomy): Eukaryota > Metazoa > Chordata > Mammalia > Rodentia > Heteromyidae > Dipodomys > Dipodomys merriami. Next base: position 48,620,388 of record NW_027202382.1, on the reverse strand, counting down.
TTTCCTCATGGGGCTGGCCAGAACTAACACATCTCCTCTCATTTCCAAAGTCAGGAAAACCATTTTTGTTGGTGGTGGTCTTGGGGCTTGAACTCAGGGCCTGGGCGCCGTCCCTGAGCTCTTTTTGTTCAAGGCCAGCACTCTACCACTTGAGCCACAGCTCCACTTCCCAGAAAAACCTTTTGATCTCTCAAAGTCACTCGTAAGTGGTGCTGTGGCTCAAGTGGTAGAGTGCTAGCCTTGAGCTGAAGAGCTGAGGGACATTACCCAGGCCCAGAGTTCAAGTCCCACGACCCACAAAAAAAAACCCACAAAACTTTTAAAAGTAGTTTTCCTTTTCAGCCATGCTTCTCCACCATGCTTGGTGGGGGCAACAGTTTGGTAAATAAACTTCTCCTGCCTGAAAAAAAAAAAAAGTCACGCGTATATTTGCTGTAGGCTTTATTGTGATACATTGGATCATATTAGAGGAATGTCATTGTTTTCCTAGGTTAAGACGTCTCCCCTCTGGGAAGGTGGCTCAGTGGTAGAGTGCCTGCCTTGCATGCATGAAGCCCTGGGTTCCATTCCTCAATACCACATACGCAGAAAAAGCCGGAAGTGGTGCTGTGGCTCAAGTGGTAGAGTGCTAGCCTTGAGCAAAAAGAAGCTCAGGGACGGTGCCCAGGTCCTGAGTTCAAGCTCTGGGACTGGCAAAAAGAAAAAGGTTTCCCCTCCGTTTAAGTTCAATTTTGGCAAAAGTTTTATTCTAGAATGTAGTCCTGCGTCTCTTGTGCCGGGGTGCGTTAGACGATGTCGCCATGGCATGAGCCCTGTGGAACATTTGCCTAAAGCAGCATGGTTGCACCATTCCTGGGCAACGCATCTCTCGGGACCCGTGCCCCATGTGTGGTCTCCCCTCCACTGAACCCGGGGAGCCCGCACAGGCAGTGCCTGATGATCACGTGACTTTCCTCTGTGCTGTTAACCTGCTCAGTCCCATCTGTTCCTTTCTCAAGTGCGGACCGCCTTGCCTCGCTCGTTGTGACGTAGTGGCGTCCACTTTGTGGTTTCTGCTCACTCTGCATTGGCCTCCTGTGAAGGGACGGCGGCAGAAGAGGCAGTGTGGCGCAGGGGTCCCCGGCCGCCACACGGGGAGAGGCCACCCAGACCCCGAGGCCTGGCCTCCGGGCCCAGCTGCTCCCGTGACAAGCTTTCTTCCAGCCCGCGGTCTCCATCATCCTCTGCCTCCTGTCATTCTTATCTTGTCCTTCTTTTCCTTCTTCCGACTGGGTGTTTTGTACCAAATTATTTTCCAGTTCACAAATCTCATCCGCTCTGTTTAATTTCTCCCCAAACCGTGCTTTGAAGTTCATAATTTTAGTGACTGTAATTTCCTCACTTCCCGGCACTGGTCCTTGTTGATTCTGGTTTGCAGTGAGGCACTCCATCTTGTTACCTACATTTTCTGCTCATATTCCCAGCAGTTATTTTAAAGTGGGCATCTGTTAATTGTCTGATCTAATGTCTTTTCTGTAAATTGCTTTTGTATCATTTGGTCTATGGGTCTGGATCTAATGTCTTTTGTAAATTGGTTTTTTTTGCTCACTCGGTGCTGGTTTCTGGGCCTCCTGGCCGTGTGTGACTGAGCGGCAGGCATGGTCTGCAAGTGTTTCAGAAGCACTAAGCAGCCTTGGCCCAGGCAGCAGGCCTCGGCGCTGGTCTCAAGGCTGCAGAGAGGGGAGCCCTGAGGGGGGAGGCCTGGGGGGTGCTGCTCCCCACTCCTGGGCTGTGGAGATTCTGGGACCTGGCCGGGAGCCTCTCAGCAGACCCTAGAACCTAGTTTTGTGTTCCCCAATTCTAGACTGCATTGGTTTTCGTTTCTTGGCAGATGCCTTCTGCATCCTGTCCTGTACTCACTGCCGAGCAAGAGCTGCAGCATCCCCCTGAGCCTGTCCTGGAGTCCTGACCCTCCAGTTCCAGGCATCCCGGGCCCCAGGGGCTGCCACCTCCTCTCTGGCTCCCTCCCCTCAGGGTCTCAGCCCCCAAGGCCTGGAAACTGCCCTATCTGCGCTCTCAGGGTTCTGGATGAAGAGGTCGGCCTGCAGTGCTCTGGTGGATGTCTCTGAGGTGTCTTACGAGTCAAATGTGTTTGTTTTTCCTAAGTAATGGTGTAAAGACAGCAGGGAGGTCACAGGTGAACAGCCTCTCCCCCCCCCCCCCAACAGTCGGTCACCGGTGGGAGTCGTGGGGATTCTGAGAAGGAGCCTCCTGAGAATGGAACCTGAGGGGCCTGAGGAGGCGGGAGCCTGGCCACGGCAGCCAGCGTGACCCCTGCGGGCTGCCGAGAAGGATTTGCCTCTGCTAGCCCCATGTCTGAGCACTGTGCCCCTCTGCCCTGTTACAGACACATGGTGTATGGGTCTGTGTGTCTGTGTACGTGCACATGGTCCCTGCGTTCACAGTCTGTGATTCCCATCTCCTCACTACCTTCCTGTCTTGTGGTGTTCCTGCCATGGAGGCACAGCCTCCAGGAAGTAGGCGTGATTGAGTCAAAATGGGCGTGGTCCCACCAGCAAGTTCTTTCCATCCTCCTGGAAGAAGGTTGGGCTCTCTGAGCAGTGGGTGCCAGACCTTGCGGCACTGACAAGCCCCGCTGCTCCCTCCTGGCCGGTCCTGCTGCAAGTGCCCTGGCGTCTAGGAAGTGCCTAGCACACGAAAGGGCGGAAGCAGAAGGGTGCCTCCACCGGGCACAATTACCAGAGCTGGGTTTATGCCAGCCTGGAAGCTGCCGGGGGATCCCCTGCTTGGGGTGTCTGAGATCATCTGGAGCTGAGCAGCCACGGGCCAGAGACGGGGGCTGCCGCATCTCCCCCTACAGGTGATCACCATGCCCCAGGGCCCGCCACACTGCCCCTCAATAGCCATCCACGCCCCGCTGCCCCGCTGGTGGCCTGCGATCCCTCTGTCTCAAGCAGCTGATAGGCATCCAGGTTGTGTATTGATAGTTTGTTCCCTTTTATTGCGGAGTGATAAGCCATGGTGGGCTATTGGTATCGGACCCATTGGTCTGAGATGGCGTATGGGGATGGAGTCCAGTGTGGGCACCTGCGAGCCCGGCTGGAGTCGCTCCTGTCTTTCAGGTAAGTAACTAGGTCTGGCATCGTGGTGTGTGTTCGCCGGGCTGCTCTCCAGAGTGGCTGTCATTTGTTACCCATGGGCCAGAGTGCTTGCACTCCGCGCCTCCCCGGCACTGGTGTTGTCTGTGGCCCTGGGCGCCGTCCCAGGCGCTCCAGGAAAGCACTCTACTGCTTGAGCCACAGCACCACTTCCAGTTTTCTACTGGTTTATTGGAGATAGAGTCTCGCGGACTTTCCTGCCCGGGCTGGCCTCAGATCTCAGCCTCCTGAGTAGCTAGGATGACAGGCGTGAAGCACCGGCGCGAGGCTTGTTGTCTGTGTTTTGAGGCCCGCCATCCTAGTGACAGCAAGAGGAATCCATCGTGGTTGCCGCGGTCGTTCCTGGAAGGGCTAGAGATGTAGCACAGCTTTTCCCGAGCTGATTCCCATCTGCGCATCTGTCTGCCTTCCTGAACTGGCGGTTCGGAGTGTCCTTCACTTTTTCAGATGTGTGATTTGCAGATGTTTTCTTCCAGGCTGTAGATAGCTTGTTTTGCAATTGTCTCTTCCAGAACAGAAGATTTTCATTTTGATAACCCGCTTTATCAGTTGATTCTCTTAGGAACCCCTAGACATCAAGCCGTGTCTAAAGCATTTAGCTCAATCCAAGATCACAACAGTCTCTAGTTTTATTCTAACAATTTCATTTTTTACGTTTAAATCTAATTAATGTCTGTGCCTTCTCCTGTAAGGTGTGAGGTTAGCGTGAAGATTGTTTGGGATTTGCTTTTTCTACGCAGATGACCAGTTATTGGGAGAGCCTGCGTCGTCTCTGCTGGACATCCCGAACCCTTTGCCCAAAACCAGCGGAGCATGTTCATGTGGGTCTGCTTGTGGCTTCCATTCTGTGCGGTGGAGCTGCCTGTCTGTGCCATGTGGTCTGATCACTCTGGCTTTATTGGGAGTCGGGAAGTCAGAGTGTGAGTCAGCGTTTTCCTATCGTGTGGGGTTTACGCTGTGCCTTTCTCTATAATTAAACACTGGCATCCATTTTCTTCTGCGCTTGTAGGAATGGTATGTCTTCTCCGCGCCCCTCAGACACTCATCTCTGAACAGGATTCCTTGTGGGGCTTCCAGGCAGGGGTGGGGCCGCTGGCGCCACCCTTGGGTGAAGACTCTCTCTTGCTTCAGGACAGGATCAGGGCTCCCTGCCAGGGGCAGCATCTGATGGCAGGCCCTCCCCTCAGGAGACCCTGAGCCCTTCAGATCTCCAATCAGAGACAGGGAAACTGAGGACAGTCAAGGTCCAGGCTGGTGGACCCCACCTACTCCCTCCATGCCCGTACCCCCCTCCTTCTTCCCTTCATTTATTCTGTGTATTCATTCATTCTTTTACTGGATGCTAAACATTGAGACCAGGGTCTTATACAAGCTCTCAGCATTAAAAAAAATCATATAGCCGGGCGCTGGTGGCTCACGCCTGTAATCCTAGCTACTCAGGAGGCTGAGATCTGAGGATCACGGTTCAAAGCCAGCCTGGGCAGGAGAGACCGTGAGACTCCTATCTCCAATAAACCACCAGAAAACCGGAAGTGGCGCTGCAGCTCAAGTGGTAGAGCGCTCGCCTTGAGCTGAAGAACTGAGGGACAGCGCCCAGGCCCAGAATTCAAGCCCCACGACCAACAAAAAAAAAAAAAATTATATAAAACAATTCTTTTATTGTGGCAAAGTATACAGACTGTAAGATCGATGGTGAATCATTTTTGTGCACACAGTTCAGTTTGGTAGCACTGAGTACACTCACAGTTGTCGGTCCACAAAACTTTGCCAAATCTCCCTGCCCTGATGCTTGTTCCGTTAAACTTCTTCCCCCTCCCTGGCCCGCACCCACCTTCTTCCTGCCTCTGATGAGGAGCCCTGGCCTAGGTGAACCCTGAGGGTTTGTCCTTTGGTGTCTGGCTCGTCTTCCTGAGCACGATGCCCTTGGGGTCGGAGTCCTTCTCTGAGAGTCGGTCCCTGTGGTGTCTCTGCCCAGGCACCGTGAGGCTGCCAGGGCCCAGCGGGGTTCCCCGGTGCCTGTGTCTGGAGCACGGAAGGGTCCCGTCTGCTCAGTGACAAGAGGAGACGTTGTGTTTGCTTTGACCATTCTGACCCATTTGCCTTCCCTGACTGCCCAGGGGAGCTGCTGTTCTAGATCTTTCTGCCTGGACTCCCCTTTGGGGAGAATAGTTAGTCACTTCTTCCTGCAGATGGCTGACTGAGTCCTCACATGCCTCCCCCTGAGCACACGGTTCTGGAAATGGGAGCTTCGTGGCCTTTGGACGGGAAGGCAGCGGCACTGCCCTGGGTCAGGCAGTGCCGCGGGGCTTGTGCCCTGCTCACGGCCCCCTGCGGGGCCTCCCACCCTTGCCAGAGGAGAGCACTGGCCTCAATACCTGGTCCTCTGAGGGCCAGGTGAGGGCCTCTGAGGGTCCTTTGTCCTCTGGAAGCCAGCCTCCCAGCTTCTCCTGTAACCTGTAGTGATAACTCATCCCTCAGGGCTCAGGGTAGTGACCGCAGCTCCTTTAGTCCTCTGGCTGGGGGCCCAGGGAAGGGACAGGCCCATGAACGCATCAGGAGTGCAGGATGCACAGGTTGAGCACCTTTGCAGCTGAACTGCAGCTCCGTGCGGGGTATTTTTAGCCATGGCTTCCAGCACTCGGCAGGGCAGAAATAGAAGCAGTTTTTTGGGGCTCTGTGCTGACAGTCTCTGGCTGTTGGGGAGCCAGGATGGAGCTAGGGAGGGGTGTGTGTGTGCGTGCGTGCACAGCGCAAACAACTTCTGCTGTTGAGAAAAACATCTCAAGACGAGGTGGTTGTGGATGGGGAATTATTTCTGTTGGTGAACACTCTTTATGTAAATGCCACGGCACAGCAAAGTTGCTGCTCGTTTGCATGTGTAATCACAGCGGGCTGGGGCTGGGGGGGGGGGTAATTATGTTTTAAAATATCATCCGGATTGTTTTCCATGTGTTCTGTGAGCCCCTGAGTAATTCCGTGCGGTAACGATTCTCCATTGCTTGCCCAGTGGGAAATGCCATCTCACCCCCTCCACTGGTGCTCCCACCATTGGCATGAGCCAGGGCTCTGCAGCCATGGCTGCAGCCAGCCGCCTTCCGGGCTCTGCCCCATCTTACAGTATTTGCCGACTTTGGAAGACTCCCTCCTCCACCCTGAATCCAGCCACCGGTGGGTGGAAGGTCATTCCTTCCTTGTGTCTCCTGAGCTGTGGTAGAGCCCTCTATCCCCCCCAGGGGGCCTGAAGCCAGGCCAGGATGGGGTAGAGAGGCCTGAGAGCCTGGGGACAGTGGTTCTACGACGTGCTGAGGTTGAGCCTGGGCTGCCAGTGGTCCCGTGCACGGGGTCCTCAGGTCTCCAGTGACTTGCCGGTGGTTGTAGTGTGGGAGCAGTCATCTTCTTCCTCTTACGATCTTGGTACAGAGGTTTCCTGCAGTGAGCTGCTGGGACGCCTCTTCCTCCCCTGCCATTTGCCTTCCTGGGCCGCACAGCAGCCCCTGCTGACCTTGATCCCTGTTCTGGGGTCAGGGCGAGCATGGAGGGACCCGGTGTGCCTCCCTCCCTCTACTTTTGAGGCTGAGCCAAGGACTCTGGACTGGCAGGCTCTGGGGGTCCAACCAGCAGGGCTTAAAGCCACCCCAGGCAAGGGCAGGTGACATTGACCAAAAAGAAATGTACTCTGTACCTGACCTATGTAACGGTAACCCTTCTATCCATCAACTTTATAATAACAAAAACACTCATGAAAATCAAACAAGCCACTCCAGCTGGCTGAGGTTGCTAAGTGAGCTGCCACTGCCAGATAAGAATGGCATTGCACCCCAGAGGGAGGGGCTGGGCCTTCAGGTCCTTCACATGCCAGGCCCTTTTGCTGTGGAGGGAAATAACGTGCATGGAGCAGGTGGGGTCTTGGTGAGGATCACCGACTGACAGGAGCAGGTGGGGTCTTGGTGAGGATCACTGACAGGAGCAGGTGGGGTCTTGGTGGGGATCACTGACAGGAGCAGGTGGGGTCTTGGTGAGGATCACTGACAGGAGCAGGTGGGGTCTTGGTGAGGATCACTGACAGGAGCAGGTGGGGTCTTGGTGGGGATCACTGACTGACAGGAGCAGGTGGGGTCTTGGTGAGGATCACTGACTGACAGGAGCAGGTGGGGTCTTGGTGAGGATCACTGACAGGAGCAGGTGGGGTCTTGGTGAGGATCACTGACAGGAGCAGGTGGGGTCTTGGTAGGGATCACTGACTGACAGGAGCAGGTGGGATCTTGGTGAGGATCACTGACAGGAGCAGGTGGGGTCTTGGGTCTTGGTGGGGATCACTGACAGGAGCAGGTGGGGTCTTGGTGGGGATCACTGACAGGAGCAGGTGGAGTCTTGGGTCTTGGTGGGGATCACTGACAGGAGCAGGTGGGGTCTTGGTGAGGATCACTGACAGGAGCAGGTGGGGTCTTGGTGGGGATCATGACTGACAGGAGCAGGTGGGGTCTTGGTGAGGATCACTGACAGGAGCAGGTGGGGTCTTGGTGAGGATCACTGATTGACAGGAGCAGGTGGGGTCTTGGTGGGGATCATGACTGAATGGCAGGTGGAACGCTCTCTGTTTTTGCATGGTGGCTTGTTTGCAGACTTGGTGTGGTGTGCCTTCTTGGCAGTTGTGGTGGCTTGTGGGAGTTTGGAGGGGCTGCTTAGGTCACTGGTTCTGCTGGCTTTCCTGAGGCCTGGCCGTTTCAAGGGGAAAGGCCCCAGACAATGCTGGGCAGGATTTGGGGACAGCTGTGTCCATATAGAGTTGATGGGGGCCTCAGCAAGGCCTTGCTCCCCGTGCCCAGGCTGTGGTGCCTGGGCATTCTTAGGGAGGAGCCTGTGGCTCAGGGCTATCTGGGGGTCATGTCTGCCAGGCACTGCCTCAGAACTGCAGGTGCAGTGGCTTCTGGACTAAACTGTCACTACCAGAAGCAATTTGTCCAAAACATTTTTGTCGGCAGGAGGCTAGGGCCGCCTTGCCTGGTTCTATTTGTAAGAAATATTGTGGAGGGCTGGGATTGTGGCGTAGTGGTAGAGTGCCTGCCTCGCATGCATGCAACCCTAGGTTCCATTCCTCAGTACCACATAAACAGAAAAAGCTAGAAGTGGCGCTGTGGCTGAAGTGGTAGCATGCTAGCCTTGAGCAAAAGAATCTCAGGGAGGGCTGGGAAGGTGGCTCAGTGGTAGAGCACTTGCCTTGCATGCATGAGGCCCTGAGTTCGATTCCTTAGCACCACATAAGCGAAAAAAAAAAAAATCTCAGGGATCGTGCCTAGGTCCTGAGTTCAAGCCCCAAGACTGGCAAAATAAATAAATAAAAAATAAGAAGACACTGTTCAAGAGGAAATATACTCATTACCACACTCATGTCATTGTAATTCCTCTCTCTATCGCCTCTAGAACAACAAATTACTTAAGAAAAAAGAAAAATATTTAGGAGCAGCTTCGTGCCAGGCTGACCCAGTGCAAGGGCTGTGCCCTCACCGAGCCAGGCCCATGACCCCCTTCCACTGCCCTGTCCCAAGGAGAGCCTGGCGTCCAGTCCCTGGGACCTAGGCCCAACTCCACCTGTGTGGTGTGCCTTCCATGGCTTTCCTGATGGCAGAGCTAGTCACTCTGCCTGGCTAGATGGTGTGGGTCCCTGGACCTCAGCCGTGCCTGCAGCTCTGAGGCCTCTGGCCGGCCCTCCTGCGCCCTGTTCCCAACATAGCCTTGCCTTCTGCTGCTTTTCTGCTCCCTTTTCTGGAGTTTCCTTCTAGAGCAGGGTTGGCCAACAGGAGAGGGGAGTATACAGTGCAGCAGGGGTGTGCAGGGCAAGAGTGGTGGGCCTGATCTCAGCCCCTGGCTGGCATAGAGCAGTTCAGTCTGGGCTTCAGAGTTGTGCATAGTGGGCAGAGGAGAACAGCCCACTCTGCCCCCCCCCCCCATACCCACCTCACCAGCTCTATGCGTGTTGCAGTCCAAGAGAAGCCAGAGCCCGTGCCACTGGAGAGCCGCTCATGCGTCCTCATCCGCCGTGACCTGGTGGCCCTGCCTGCCAGCCTCATCAGCCAGATCGGGTACCGCTGTCATCCCAAGCTCTACTCGGAGGGCGATCCCGGAGAGAAGCTGGAGCTCGTGGCAGGTGAGCCCCGCCCATCCATGGCAGGCGGATGTCCAGAGCCATGAACGCTGTGTGCTCGTCGTCGGTTGGTTAAAAAACGAGAGAACGTCTGATTTCCTTTTTAAAGAATGTGTCAGGAAGAGGAGTTATTCAATTGAACTAATTTGGTATTTTAATTGAGTCCCCTGGGCTGACCATATTTCTGATTGGCAGGCTGGCAGTGATGATCAATTTCAGTGTAGGTCACTGAGAGAACCGAGTGGCAAACTAAGGGCGTGGCTCAAACAGTACACCTGCCTAGCTAGTGTGAGACTGAGGTCATGCCCCGTACCCCCAAACCAGCAAAGAACCAAGCTGCTCAGGGTTTTCCAGCTTCCGCTCCAACTTGAGCACCCAGCTGGAGCTGGGAATAGCAGAGCCTTGTCCGAAGTGGAATGCTGCAGAAAGACAGCACCGCCAGGCCCGGGGCCCTTCTGCCTGGTGCCTTTGTCAGGAATGTTAGTCTTTGCGTGCTGGGTCCCTCTGGCCTCTTAGGTTTTCAAGGCTCCTAAAGGAAAGGACAAAACTCGATATCACGATGTCTCATTTTGGAGCCATTATCTAGTAAAAACTTCTTTCTGTGCCAAGAAAGCCTCACACGGGCTGGGCAGGTCCCTCACCCCAGCCAGCCTCTTCCCGTCCACCCCGTCTTCCTCTCTGGCACCTACATCACTTGCCTAGCCTTCAGATCCCTCCTTCAGCGGAGCAGGAGCTCCGGGTCCTGTACCTCGTCACAGCTGGCCGTGTGTGGTGTGTGAGGGTGCTTCCCCGGCCACAGGGGGCTGTGGGCACCGACTTCCTCCAGGGAGCAGGTAGGGGGCTGGGATGGCTGATGAGGACCAGAAGCTCCCGTTCCAGGCGGCCCAAGGCATCCCCGAGTGTGTGTTCCCCAGAGGCAACAGCTGGGCTGCAAGGCGGGTCCCTCAGCCAGCCCCAGCTCTGGGAAGGAATGTCCCCCCTGGACATTCACCCCAAGCAAGACCCAGTTCCTCCTCTGGTCCTTTCACTAAAATCTGAAAGCCCTCTGAGGAAGGATGGCCATGGCCTCTGCTCTTTTTCTGATGGAAGGGGCAGATGGGAAGATTCAGGATCTGTAATCCTGCATTTCAAGCCAGCCTGAGCTACACAGACAGAGACCCTGTCTCAAAACAGACAAAAGAGCATTCAGTCCATGCTCCATAATAAATCAGATCACAGCATCCCAGCAAGATAGAGATGGGAGCAGCTTCTGCACACCCCGCCCTGCCCCGCCCCACCCCGCCCTGGCCTTTCCCTGTGGTGCTGGTGTCCTGCAGGCCCAGGCCTCTGTTGACTCAGCCCTCTGCTTTCCACACTGTGCTGGCGCTCTTGGGACCCAGCCCAGGCCTCCTGGTCACAGGGCATTCCTCTGCCCTGGCTGGATTCTCCTGGACATGCTTAGCATTGGTGCTGAGCCCCATGGAACCCTGTGAACCTTCTGTCCACCTTCCACTTATCTGCTTGAGGCTTGGTGGTTGCTGGGACCCAGAACCGGAGCTGCCCTCCCCGCTGCGCCCAGACCATCTTTCTAGGGAGCTGACCAAGGCTGGCTGCCAATAGCACCTCAGCAGAGCAGGGGAATCTGGGAATTGGGGACATCTGGGGAGCTGTGGGACACCAGGGCTTGCCCCAGCCCCAGCTGAACCCAGCCATGGCTCCTAGAACAGGGCCAGCGTGGCCTGGCTGCACCATTGTCAAGACCAGCAGGTGGGGGTTGAGATTGGGCCTGTCAAAGCAGGGGTCCTAAGAGGCCTCGGCCCCTCTCTACCTCCAACACCTGTCCCAGGCTTCTCTGCCCACCTGTTCCACCCCAGAATCTCCTGGGGGGGGCACGGGGTTGCAAGCCCTAGTTTCAGGGTGAAGGGCCTCACATCCCTTTGCTGCCTACAGGCTCTGGTGTCTACATCACACGGGGCCAGCTCATGAACTGCCACCTCTGCGCAGGGGTGAAGCACAAGGTCTTGCTGCGGCGGCTGCTGGCCACTTTCTTTGACAGGTAAGTGGCAGGGGCAGAGGGCAGCTGCAGAAAGTTCTGGAGTAGCTGGGCACCGGTGGCTCATGCTTGTAATCCTAGCTATGAGGAGGCTAAGATCTGAGGATCACGGTTCAAAACCAGCCCAGGCAGAAAAGTCCGTGAGACTCCTATCTCCAGTAAACCACTAGAAAACCAGAAGTGGTGCTGTGGCTCAAGTGGTAGAGCACTCACCTTGAGCTGAAGAGCTGAGGGACAGCACCCAGGCCCAGAGTTCAAGCCCCATGACCTACAAAAAAGAAAGAAAGAAAGTTCTGGAGTGTCCTTTAGCTGTCCAGTCATGAAGGTTTGGGCATTTGAAGCCCTCTGCCTTTCCCCAATTTCTGAAAATGGCTTGTCAGTCCATGGTGGGGAGGCTCCGGGAAGGTGGTCCCTCAGACCAGGCTCTTGGGGGGAGGAGGAGTGGGGAGCCTGGAGTCCCAGAAAGCCCCAGAGGGCTCGAGTCCCCACAAGCAGGAGCAGACGGCCGGGAGCCCCTGTGCTCACAGATGAGCCCGTCAGCAGAGCCCTACCCCATGGTGAGCAACCCAGTCTCTGTGGACCGGGCTCGCTCCACAGAGCCCCTCCACCCACCACTCAAGCAGAGGCTTTGCCTTTGCCCTGTCCTTTAGAGAAAGGCTGGTCCTAATTCCAGTGGGCCACGTCCACCTGGGGGGGGGAGGGGGCGGGGCAGTTGCTGGGTGGAGGAGTCTGTGGTGTGGTGGGGAAGGGCTGCTCCTTGGGTCACCTCTAGGCCGGTGGCCTCACCCGCCTTTGCTCATCTCTCCACCAGGAACACGCTGGCCAACAGCTGTGGCACAGGCATCCGCTCGTCCACCAGCGACCCAAGCCGTAAGCCGCTGGACAGCCGAGTCCTAAATGCTGTGAAACGTGAGTAGGCTATGGTCTCCGTGGGGCAGGGCTGGGGGGGGGTGGTCCTGGGAAGTCCAGGAAGTCCCTGTGGGGTTCAGATCCGAGTTGGAGGAAGTCTGGGGGGGCCCGAGGCTGCCTCTCTCAGTACCGCCATTGGCCCATGGCACTGGGGAGAGAGAGAAAAGAGCAGCCAGCGGAGCCCAGTCTGGAGGTGCTAACGTCCTTGGTAGGTTTCCAAGCGTGATGAATTCAGCTGCGAAACTATTTTAATATGTGAAATAGATCTAATTTTCCTTTTTGAACAAAACCCCTTATTTACATGTTGAGGTTATTTTGAGCCTTTGCCATCTGTTCGGCCGGCTTCTGCCTCCCGCTCCTGGGTGTTGGGCGGGGCCCAGTTGTCTGGGTGGCAGGCCGTGCCCGGCCCCCAGCTGGGGAGAGGCCTCGCTGCCTGGCACGTGCCGGGCTAGCCAAGAGCACAGCTTCCTGAGGCCATTGGCCCACGAAACGCTGTCTTCTCTTCTTGCTTAAAAAAAATTTTAAAAAAAGAATATATATTCCTTGTGAGGCTAATTCTGTTTTGCCATAGAAGGACCTTAGCAGTTAGTAATTACAGTCCCAGAATGCAGGTTGACAGCTGAGACCCAGGAAGATGCCGGAAAGGGGGCGGGGGGGGGGGGCGCATGCTCAGAGGCAGGGCATGGCTCCCGAGGGGATGGGGACTTGCTCCTAGTTCAGTGCCCTTTGAGACCAGAGACCTGGCTTGGCCTGTTGCTCAGTGCTGTTTGGGACCCGATGCCTGGCTTTGGTCTATGACTCCTGGTGGAGAAAGCCAGAGGATTTTTGTTGTGGTTGTCTTCGTCTCTTGTTCATGGGGCCTGGGATGAGGAAGGTTCTGGAGCTCTTGCTCGTGTTCCCATGTGAGGTGGGCCCTCTGGCCAGTCCTGATTTGCAGTAGAGGTTGGGAGACCCGGAGGGCTTAGACATGGACCTCAGTCTGACGGGCGGCCAGGATCTGCCCCGACAGGCCGGCCCTGCCCTCCGTACCACATCAAGGGCCAAGTACTGAGGAAGGTGACTGCCGGTGTGGCAGATCCCTCAGTTCAGACTGAGGGATCCCCGAGGCCACGTGGTCTCTGGTGTCCGTACAGCACAGACAGTCCCAGAGTGTCCCTGGCGGTGGTGCTGTGGCTTGGTGGCACTCGGGCCCCGGAGTTTGTGCAGGGCTTCTCAGATCTGTGGCCGCATGGCCGGTGGGGGCCCCCTGACACCCCGGCACACGTGTCCTTGCAGTGTACTGTCAGAACTTCGCCCCCAGCTTCAAGGAGAGCGAGATGAATGTGATCGCCGCGGACATGTGCACCAACGCCCGCCGCGTCCGCAAGCGCTGGCTGCCCAAGATCAAGTCCATGCTGCCGGAGGGCGTGGAGATGTACCGCACGGTCATGGGCGCCTCGGCCGCCGGCCTGCCCCTCGACCCCGAGTTCCCGCCCGCTGCCGCGCAGGTGTTTGAGCAGCGCATCTACGCCGAGCGCAGGAGCGACGCCGCCACCATTGTGGCTCTGAGAACGGACGCGGTGAACGTGGATCTCAGCGCCGCCGCCAGCTCCGCCTTCGAGGCCAGCGAGGAGGCCGAGGGGGCTGGCTCGGTCATCCAGGAGGTGGCCGCCCCAGAGCCGCTGGCCGCCACCGGCCAGAGCCCCTCACAGCCCTTCGAGCAGGGCAGTGCCAGCTCCAGCAGGCCCCAGACGCCAGCAGCCGTGGCGACGAGAAGGCCGGAGGGCACCTACACAGGGACTTTGTAAGGGGCTGGGGTGGCCAGCCCGCGAGGGACCTAGTACTAAAGCTGCTTGCATGCGTTACTAATACAAACCAATGTGGTCAAGCCACTTACCTACTGAACTGCTACTGCTGCCTGACAGAAATGTGATTTTATTCTGCCTGTATTTAAAATGGATGAAGGAAACACATGCATTCATTATACTGTAAAGTTAGGCCGCTGGCCACCCGCTGGCCACCGGCTGGGAGGGTGTCCCAGGCTCCTTTCCAAAACTCCCAGGTCAGCCTCCTGGTGTAGCGGCCCCTCCCCCTCCCCGGGAAGGGGGAGGGGTGGGAGGCCACTTGGGCCCAGGCGCCCAGGCCAGCCCCTGCCTCACCTGCCCTTCTTGTTCCACCTGCCCTGGAAGAGGAAGCCGGGGACAGGTGGGACTGGGGTGCATGACACTCCATTTCTTACCCGTGGGGACCCCCCTGGGGCAGTGGGCAGTGCTGGGCCCCCAGAGGCCAAACTCCTTATTTTTCCTTCTTCCTGAGATGCCACGTATGTGTGTGAGCATGAATGTGTGAGTGAGTGAGTGTGAGTGAGTGTGAAGAGACCGGTGGCCATGCCGTACCCATAGCTGTTGCGGGCACCTGTGGGTGGAGGACCCCTGTTCTCCATCCATGTCCACGTTCTTGCTCTGCCCCACCCATCCCTCAGCCCTGCAGCCCCTCAGTCAGCCTGGAGACCCGGGGCCTGGCCTGCCGGCTCCCAGGAGACCCCCGGGGCCTGGCCTGCCGGCTCCCAGGTCTCCTGTGGCGCTCACCCGGCTGCCCCTCCCCGTGGAGTGGGGCGTCTTGAACCTACCGAATGCGCAGCTCCGCCTCACGTCCTCTGCCTCCCACCCACCCAGGCTTTGCTTCTCTGGTATTTTCGTTTTGTTCGGATGTATTTCATATATTGTTTGGAAACTTTCAGACCCAATAGAGCAAAAAATCGGGGCGGGACGGGCGTCCCTGTCTCAGCTTACCACATATTGGGGTGCGTGCATGCCCACACCCCCATCCTGCGCCAGCGCCATGCTCCTCCTGTTGGAGGCTGGGCCCAGCAAAGGGCAGCCCAGATGTGCAGACCCCAAGCGTAGAGGTCGGAGGCTGTGCTGGACAGGATGCCCCCCGGTCTGGGCCAGGGCAGGGTTGCCCCTTGACCTTGACCCCTCCTTCACGCTATGGGCACGGCACCTCTGTGGTGCCCAGGGCTCTGGGGCTAGGCCGCAGGGCCAGCTTGGCTGGGGTTACAGGTACTAACTCCAGTGGGGACCCAAGGGGTTAGAAAGCACGAGGAGGGCGCCGCAGTGCCCGCCTTGAAGTTGTTGTCTGTAAGTGTTGTTCATGGCTGTGGGCCTGTGTTCCTAGGGCCATGCCCGGTGTCTCTTCCTGGGCTGGGGACTGTACTGCCCGCAGGACCCAGGCAGCTCTTGGGAAGGCCAAGGACAACCTCGTTCCAAGACTTGAAGAGTCTGTTGCTGCCCCGTCCTCCCTCCGCCCTGATGGCTTCGTGTGCACACAGCTGCGCAGGTGCGCCCCCGCTGGAGGGCCAGAGTCTGGCCGGGGAGCCTGGGACACCTGCGGGCACTGCCTGCCATGTGGAGAGGCCTTGGGGACCCCACGGGAGACCCTCCCACACTGCGCCAGCCACGCGTGTGCCAAGAGGTACCTCGAGATTAGCCAGCCCCTCCACTCGTCCCTGGGGGGCTTCAGGAGGCTGCAGCCAGCACGGAGGGCACACAGCAGCCCAGGCCTGAGCCCCCCTGCTTGAGGTGGGCCTCTCCCTGCTCCCCACCCCAACCTGAAGCCAGGTGGGTTGGAGACCCAGGGGGGCCGGTGCTAGGAAGAGGCTGTGGAGCGGGGAGGCGGGGCGGCGTTGGACCCCAGTCCCTCTGACCCGAGTTTTCCTTCATCTGTTTCTCCACCCAAATTTGCACTTTAATTTGACCATCCCTGGGGACCTTTGGGGGCGCAAGCCTGCTGTCCTGGCTGCTGACGGAGGGCTTTGTTTCCCCCACTCCACTCCAAGTGGCCTGCCCCCCCCCATTCCTGGGCTAGCACAGGGAGGGCACCACTGGCCACTGGAGGAGGCCACAGTGGCCGCACAGAACGCCTGGCCGCCGCTCGGGCTAGCACAATGTCCCCGTGACCTCTGTCCCTCACTCGTTTGTAATCACATGTCTGTTTTGTTCTTCTGGGTAAGGAAGGCAAGAACTCTAGGTAAAACTTAAATAATGATGATTAAATGTGAATGGATCTGAGCTCCCCCTGCGCCCTGTGGGCCAGGCCGAGCGTTTTGCACTAATGTGTCCTGCAGTGGACGTGGTAGGGAGCGTTTGCAGACGTGCGTGGCAGGTGACCGCACCCGCCTGGGGGGGGGGCTCCTTCCGCATCCTGAATGTACCGTGGGGCGGGTGGGCGGCGGGCCTGGGCTCGGGGGGCCTTCCAGAGTGCCTTAGCATCTTTTGATCATTTTTCCCAAGGAAAACCAATTAAGAAAACCAGACCCTTCCCCTCCTTTGTTTACAATGACGAATTCCAGAAATCGGGGCTGTCGTGTCCTGCCAGCGCGACCCTGGCTCGTCCTGACCCTGAGGACGGGAGACGAGCCACTCAGTATTTATGAGATGTCTGCACCTTTATTCCTAAGCTTGACTACTAGCAATACGCATCTACTATATAGAGTCTATTATAGAACTAAGTTATATCGGCGCCTTTCCCTGGAGGATGGTTGGGACTGGACTGTTTCGGAGCGCTGAGGTGGGTGGCTGACCTGGGGTCTGGCTCCCACTCCACCTTCCCTTGCCCTCACAGAAGGGATGCCCCCCCCCCCCCCGGGGGCCGCTGGAACAAACGCAGAAGGTCCAGAGGAGAGGACCAGAGACGGGACAGATCTGTGAGCTCGGAGGAGCCGCCCGCCTCTCGGCGGCTCAGTACTTGAATTCTGTCTTGTTTTCAGCACCGGGTCTGCCACCCGAGTTCTCTGTGGTTGCTTACGGTTGCATCCGATTTGGTGTCTTACTTTGCCCCTGAATGTGGACGCAGCTGTGTGTGTGAAGCAAGGAGGGGGAGAAGACCCCAGCCCCCTGACCCCCGCATGTCTGTGTGGGGTGCTGGCCGGGCCGGCGGGCGTGGAACGCTGGCTGTGTGGTCTTGTCTTCCGTGGGAAGTCCTTGGTGTTGGCGTTTAAAGCTGAGAGGAGGGCAGAGGAGGGGCCTGGCCAGGGTCTGCCCTCCAGCGCACCGGCATGCTGGTGTTCATTTTCTAGGCCCAGCACCACCCTAGTCCCGCCCTGCCCGGCCACGCTCAGTTTGTGTTCCCCGCAGGCTGATTGTTAGGCAAGTCTGGTTGCTGGGGTGAGAAGGGCTGATGCCGGTGCCAGTGGAAAGCTCACCGAGTTTGCCCGCCTCCCCCGGCAGGCCGTGGACCCTTTGTGGGCCAGGAGCTTGTGGGGGTCTCAGCTTTAGTTACTGCTGCCACTTTGGCGGCTTCATTCCTCCTGAGGTCAGCCTGCTGGCCCCCGCCCCCAGGGAGTGAGGGAGTATCTAAAATGGCAAAGGTGTTTTGCTTCCGTTTGTTTTTGTCTTGTTTTCTTGAAAATGACCAGGAAAATTATGCAGAACCTAACGCACTCAAGTTGGACAACCTGCTTGTGTTCTGGTAGTCGCCTCCATTGTAAAGTGAGAGTTTTGCACACGATTGTGATTTTTATGTCAAAAGAAGCCAAAACTTGCAATACTATTTTTAGCAGACAAAAAAGAACTAAGTATAATATGTATAAATATTTTTGACTTGAACATTTGGGTGGCACTGGGTACAAATAGAACATTCATTCCTTCGACAGGATGTTTGGAGAAAGAGAGACTTACAAGGCAATGGTTGCTTTAAAGGGTGTGTCTAGGGGTTAAAGTAGTACTGTAACTCACGACTGTTAAAAAAATGTTAATAAAATAAACTTCCTGTGCGACCAAGGAGGGCTTCGCAGAACCACTGAGCTAGATTCGCGCCAGTGTTGGCTTTTTCTGTTGTGGTTTTGTTTTGTTTTGTTTTGTTTTGCAAGGAGGAGGAAGCCTTTGTTTTGTCCTTCCTGTGTCCTCACTCCCTTTCCGTGCTGTGACCCCTTAGAGATAAGACTATTACTTTGTAGCCATGGCTGACAACTTGTATCAATAACCAAGACAGCTGCAACATCCGCAGTGACCAGGGAAACCGGCCTTGAGCGCCTGCTCAGAGCTGTTTTGTAAGGTGGAAGTCCACGACACACAAAAGGATGTCACCATTAATTGTAAAGCGCTTTGTAAAATTCACATTTACAGAATAATAAAGTCAATTCAAACCCATGTTTCCTGGACTTTGCTTGCCTAGCTAGGTTGGCGGGAATGAGGAGAAGTCAGGCTGAACCATGGGACTGTGTGACCGTGGGGGGCTGGGGCACCACAGAACCCCTGTTTTGGGATCCAGGGCTGTTGGAGTCCCAAGCCCCCACAGAGGAGCAGGATCTGGGCACAGGGTGCCTGACACCCTGTTGTACACGAGGGGGCATCCTTACAAATAATGCTGAGCCCACGGGCAGAAGGGGAGCTCGCCTGGTTTGGGGGTCTTGGGTTTTGTCTTATTCTGGGGCTTGAGCTCAAGGTCTTGGCAGCATCCCTTAGCTTTTTTGCTCACGGTGACCCCCCTTCCACTTGAACCACAGCTCCACTAACAGCTTTTAGGTGGTTACTCCATGGTCTGCCCTAGATAGGATCATAGCGGTGGGCCGCCAGCACCCAGCTAGGCCCTGCCACCCACAAGGAGCACCTCCTCCCTCCCTCCTGCCCAGGCTCAGCCCCACTGGCCTCCAACTTTCCTTGGCCACCACCTGGGCCAGGCTTCTGGGGTCCGGGGTGAAGGTCATCATCCCCCCACTCCACGTGGTTCCCGTTCTGGACTCCCCCTGAGCAGGTGGGGCTGCATTCATCACAAAGCCAGTCCTGATCTGTGGCATCCTGCTCTGGGACGGTCCGCGGGTGCCTACCACATCTACATGGAGGGCTCCACATTCCTGCAAGCCAGAGTCCCTCCGGGGGTCACCTCGGGTTATCTGGGAGGCACTTGACCCACCTCTGGCTCCACGTTCCCCCCTCTTTATTTATTTATTTATTTATTTTTTTTTGTCAGTCGTGGGGCTTGAACTCTGGGCCTGGGCGCTGTCCCTTAGCTCTTCAGCTCAAGGCGAGCGCTCTACCACTTGAGCTACAGCGCCACTTCCGATTTTCTGGTGGTTTATTGGAGATAGGAGTCTCACGGTCTCTCCTGCCTGGGCTGGCTTTGAACCGTGATCCTCAGATCTCAGCCTCCTGAGTAGCTAGGATTATAGGCGTGAGCCACCAGTGCCCGGCCCCCGTCTTTATTTTTGTGCTGGTCCTGGGGCTTGAACTCAGGCCTGGGTGTTATTCGTGAGTGGCTTTTGCTCAAGGCTAGCGCTCTACCACTGAAGCCATAGCTCCAGTTCTGGCTTTTTTGGTAGTTTATTGGGAGATAAGTGTCTCACGAAGCCAGGCACCAGAGGCTCACACCCATCATCCTAGCTGCTCGGGAGGCTGAGATTTGAGGACCACAGTTCCAAGCCAGCCCAGGCAGAAAAATCCCATGAGACTCATCTCTAATTAACCACTCAGAAACCTGAAGTGGCGTGTTGCTTAAAGGCTGGTGGAGCGCTAGCCTTGAACAAATATGCTCAGGGACATTACCCAGGCTCTGAGTTCAAACCTCACAAGCAACCAAGAAAGAAAAGTCTCATGGACTTTGCTGTGCGGCTGGCTTTGAACCATGATCCTCAGATCTCATCCTCCTGTGTAGCTGGGATGACAGGTGTGCGCCCTGGCAGGGGCTCTGGCCCCCTCTCAGGGGTCTCTCCAGTTCTGCCCCGCGGGGAGGGGTGCTGGATTTATTTGCTCACCTGTTTGTTGCGCCAGGGCCCCACCAGAGGGTGCACGGCCGCAGTGTGGGCACGTGCATCCTAACGGGGCTCATGGCTTCTCCTGGGGCCCCGGCTGATGTGGGACTGATTTGGGGCCATCCACGCCACCCCACCCTGTGGCTACGCCCCCACCACATGTGTCCATGGGAACCTGGTCCCAGCAGAAATGGGGATGACCAAGCCTACCGCTTCCACCCCACTGCCCAGCCCAGCTCCAAGGACCTGCACGATGCCTGCACACCCGTCCCCCTCAAAGCCCTCTTCCTTCCTCCCAGCTCGCCTCCGCCACTGCTGGCAGCACCTGTGCTGTGCGTACCAGCCCACTAGAGCACTCTAGGGGCTGCTGGATATGTTCACTTGAGCCCCTGCCCAGGGGGGTCCCGGCTTCCTGCAGATAGGACAGCAGAGACTGGCAACCTAGACGTATGGAGGTGGGGGCTGCCACAAGGGTCGGAAGCCAGGAACTGGCTCTTCCCAGCCCTTCCCAGTGCTAAGCCTCCCTGGGTTTTCAAGAAGCAAGGAGCTTAGCAGTTGTAGGCAGGGCTGCGTCCCCAGCCTGTGCCCTCCTCCAAGCCCTGTGCCTTTGACACAGAGCAGACAGACAGACAGAGCAGCTGAGGCTTCAGTACCTCAGAGCTGCGGTGGGCTGCAGTGCCCGCAGGACCCGGGGCCTTCGTCCTGGCTCCTGGTGCTCCTGCACGGAGCCAGGAGCCCTGGGTGGGCAGAGTGGATTCCCTCAGGCAGGGTACAAAGGCTTCCTGGTGGGCCGGGAAGTAGAGGAAGCTGGGGGCCATGCTGAACGCCTGGCCAGCCCCTCACCTTGCTGGACCCATGTCTGACTCACATTCTCTCCCACCGCCCATAGGAAGGTGGAGCGACTCGGCAAGCCAGGCTCCTGGGGAGGGAGGTGTTGGTAGAAACGACCCCACAGACTGGTGGAAGGGGCTCCGGGCCTGCGTCTGTCATCAAGGTGGAGTCCTGGGGTCTGTGACAGCCCTGCCCCATGCTTGGGCCAGCGTCAGCAGGACAGGTCACAGGCCACTTGTCAAGGGTCCGTGGCAGCAGTTCTCAGCAAAGGGGAGGAGAGTGAAGGAGCCAGAGCCAGGGCTAGCCATCCGAGCAATTAGAAGCAGTGCTTTTAGGACTGGGTTCAGGCTGCACTTCCCTGAGTCTCAGGATTGAAAGGTTGTCTGAGTCAGATGGCAGAGGCTCACGCCTGTCATCCTAGCTACTCAGGAGGCTGAGATCTGATGGTTCTGGTGTGAAGCCAGCCTGGGCAAAGTCCGTGAAACTCCTATGTCTAATCAGCCACTGAAAAGCCAGAAAGAGAGCTGTGGCTCAAGTGGTAGAACAGTAGCCTTAAGTAGAAAAGCTAAGGGACAACCCAGGCCCTGAGTTCAAATCCCAGGACTGGCTAAAAAAAAAAAAAAAAGAAGAAAAGAAAGGGAGGAAGGAAGAAGAAAGAAAAGAAAGAGGAAAGAAAGGTTGCATGCCTCACAACTTATCTCCAGTTTACCAGAACGCCAGAAGTGGTTCTGGTTCAAAGTGGTGATCCTCGAGCAAAATAAAGCTCAGGGGCAGTGCTGAGGCCCCAAGTTCAAATCCCACAATTGGCAAGAAATAAAAGGAGGGCTGGGAAGGTGGCTCAGTGGTAGAGTGCTTGCCTTGCATGCATGAGGCCCTGGGTTCAATTCCTCAGCACCACATAAGCAG
Source organism: Dipodomys merriami (assembly GCF_024711535.1). Classification (NCBI taxonomy): domain Eukaryota; kingdom Metazoa; phylum Chordata; class Mammalia; order Rodentia; family Heteromyidae; genus Dipodomys; species Dipodomys merriami. The sequence continues at coordinate 48,598,684 of NW_027202382.1, read as the reverse complement.
AAAAAGCCAGATGTGGTGCTGTGGCTAAGTGGTAGAGCGCTTGCCTGGAGCTGAAGAGCTGAGAGACAGCGCCCAGGCCCAGAGTTCAGGCCCCACGACTGGCAAAATAAAAAAAAAAAAAAAGGAGACAGTGGCAGAAGTGAGAGCTTCTGTGTCTTGGACACAACGTAGTAAGAAATAAGGTGCCCAGAAGTTACCTGCGTGGGGCACCCTGGGGCCAGCAGGGCCGGGGCCCGTGGCCTCTACTCAGTGTGGCCCCGGCCCACGGGCTCCCGCGTGAGGAGCACGGCGGGAGGCCTCCCCAGGGCTCCTCCACACAAACCTGGCTGCCGGGTAGAGGTTTGCTGCATGGAGATCGCACGGCCCAGTGCAGGCCATTCCCACAATCACCGGAACCGGTTCCGACAGCAAGCCCAGCGCCCGGTTCCCCACCCCCACCCCTGTTGCGGGCCTGGGTGTCTTAGGTGTCACTAGGGCAAGTTAACCCCCGCCCTGCCACAGGGCGGTGAGCCCCACGTCCTCGAGGCCTGCACGGCCATGTCTCACGCCTGCTCCGCCTGGCCGGTGTCCCTGGAGCCCTGCGAGGCCTCGAGAGGGTCCCCTTTCTCTCCACAGTCTGCTTTCCAAACAGCTGCCCTCGTTTTTTGGGAGATGGCCCTGAGCGATGGAGACCCCCCACCCTCACCCCACCGGCGCATCAGCCAGCCCAGGCCCAGACCAGGTTCTCCTACGGCTGTACAGGCCCGGCCCAGAGAGGATGGCCCTGTGCTCTGGCGTGTGGATTCCACTCTCTCCTGTGAAGAGGGGATGCGCATGCGCTGCGCGAGCAGCCTCCTATGGTACCTGAGTGTGATTTCTCAGGATGTGGCCCTGTTTACAGGGTGCATCGCACCTCATGGGGTACGTAGTGAGCCCTGCGTGGTAGGATGTTGGCATGGTGGCTCTTGCATCATCTTTGCTTGCCTTAGCTCTTCCGCTCGCTGGCTGGCAGGAGTGACTTCGGGGAGGGGCGGGCTCTGACCCACCCTCTTACCCACGCTGGGGATTAGCAGCGGGTTCACTTTTTGCCAAGTTGATGGGGAAAAATAAAATCAGAGCTTGAGGATAGCTCAGGGGTAGCACTTCCCAGCGTGTGGAACACAGGTCCATCTCCAGCACCTCCAAAGAAATCACACTCTAAATGTGCTTTTTAGACTATCTCCATTCTAGGCTCCCTTGGCAGCACATGTAATAAAAGGGGAAGGATGCAGAGAAGACGGGCCGGGCCCCTGTGCAAGCACAAGGCGGACATTTGCGGAACAGTGTAGTAATAAATTCTCTTACTCCAAAAACAAAAGAAGAGATCTCCATCCATTGGCCAACTTGCAGGCCCACAGGTCAGCTGACCATTCATTGATTGAGCAAAGTGTCTCAGTGTCATTTTTCTCTTTCTTACTTTCCTCCATCCATCTTCCTCTCCCTGAACTGATGACGGATGTTTGAACTCATGGCCTCATGAGCTTGCTGGTCTGCTCCAACACGTCACCCCCCCCAATATATATATATATATATAATCTTTGTTTTGTTTTGCTTCTAGTTATTTTTTCAGGTAGGGTTTTGGGTTTTCCTTCAGAGTTGACCTAAAATTTTAGGTCCTATCTATCTTCTCCTACATAGCTAACATCACAGGTGCACACTACCACAACCAGCCAACTTGCTGAAATGGGGTCTTGCTAACATTTTGGCCCGGGATTAACCCTGAACCCCAGTCCTGTCAGTCCCTCCTCCCAGAAGGGTGTGATTGGGATAAATGTTTTTCTGATAGCAAAGGCCCTGTGTCCTCAGAGCCCTCTGCTTAGAGGCCCCTTGGCTCTCCATGGCTTCCTATGTCCTTTTTTTTTGGTCAGTCATGGGGCTTGAACTCTGGGCCTGGGCGCTGTCCCTCAGCTCTTCAGCTCAAGACGAGTATTCTACCACTTAAGCCACAGTGCCACTTCTGGTTTTCTGGTGGTTCATTGGAGATAAGAGTCTCACAGGGACTTTCCTGCCCTGGCTGGCTTTGAACCATGATCCTCAGATCTCAGCCTCCTGAGTAGCTACCATTACAGGTGTGAGCCACAGGCGCCCGGCTCCCATATCCATTTTTTTTTTTTTTTGTCAGTCATAAGGCTTGAACTTGGGGCCTGGGCTCAGTCCCTCAGCTGTTCAGCTCAAGGCTAGCACCCTACTACTTGAGCCACAGCGCCACTTCCAGCTTTATTCTGCTTATGTAGTGCTGAGGCAAGCACACTACCACCTTCCCAGCCTTCCCAGATCCCTTTGACTTTTGTTTTGCTGTGGACACTGGTCAAACAGAAGTCTGAGGTTATCATATGTGCTCTAACGTCTTCTTCCGCCCCGGACAGCAGAAATATAGTCTGCATCTTCCCCTGGGCCTCCTAGGGCTGGGGAGGCCCCACCCCCTGGGCTCATCCAGGACAGGCTGGCATGACCCCAGGCACAAGACTCTTCCAGCCTTGATTTTGGGGTCAGTCTTGAAGCTGTGGACCCTGGCAGGAATGGCAGGGACTGTAGAGGTGCTTTCTGTCCTGGCTCCTTCCTGATTGGGGGGTAGGGGTTCCCTGATAGCCAAGAACAGCATCCCTCCTCCGTCAGACCAGCGGCTGCCTGAACAGGTTGGAATTCCGGAGCTAAAGGAGGAATTGGGGACAGCACCCGCTGCCTCGTCTGGCAGCAGGGCTAGTGGCCGTGGTCCTACAGCACCAGATGTCGGGGGCCCCCGCGGCTCCCCTGTGTTCTCCGGGGCTGGGCTGCCAGGCTCGTTCGTTGCACGGTGAACGGTGGGGATGCGCCTGGCCCTTGGGGAGCTGGGCTGTGGGAGCCCCGGCCGCTGGTGGAGACTCCGCATTGGTTACAAGGACGGGACACGGTGAAGCTGTCCTGGGCGGGATGTGGACAGACCTGGGTGGCCCACAAGGCGCCCTGCCCTGCTGCCTCGGGCTGGAGCGGTCCCCTGTTCACACTCCACTCACAGCCACTGCAGAGTCCCGCGGCACCCAGCGCCCTGCCAGCCAGCAGCAGCGCCACGGTGGGGCCCGCCCCGCCCTGGATGTCCAGCCCCAGCTCCCTGCGCTCCTTCCTCCCGGGCAGCCGCACGTTACTCCAGCCTGAACATGTCACAGGGCAGGTGGCCGTACCCTGGAGACCAGCGCGTCTGAGGCAGCCCTGGGGTTGGGTTGGCTCTGGCTGAGGGGCCAGGGGCTGCTGGAGGGGATCATGAAAGGGACACAGAGGGGACCCTGTGTCTCCTCAGTCTGGACCCCAGCAGTCAGCCACAGGATCAGAGCAGACCCAGAGCAGCCTGGGCTGGGGTCCTCACACGGGCCCCGGGAGGGCCCCAGCCTGAAGAACATGGGTGGGACACGCAGGGTCCCGCAGAGGAAGGCCTGAGCTGGGATGTGCCAGAGGGTGGGGCCTCTCGGGGTGGGGTGGGAAGGAACGAAGTCTCCGCCACCCCCAGGCAGATAAGGCCTCGTGCCCCCTCCCCCCGGTGGGAATGCATACATTATTAGGCCTAAAAGCCCAGGCCATTTAGCTTTCATTCAGTTGGCCGAGGCCCACGGAGCCCTCCGCATTTTCTTGTTGGATTTACGTCTGTGCCGAGCGCCAACAGCTCAAAATACCCTTCCTGGAACGGAGGCGGACACTGGGCCCGCCGAGTGAAAATCAATTTGATTAGAGAGTGGTCAATTACCGCACAGACCATGGCTGCAATCCGGGCAGAGAACCAGCTGCGCAGCCATGTGTAAAAGTTTCCGAGGAGTCGCCCCGTGGAGAGGACCTGGGGAGGGAGAGGCGCCAAGCCCCCCCCCAGCCCGGGCTTCCCAGAGACCAGCCCCACCCCCGGCTCAGCCTGCCTCAGGCTGGCGGGCAGGGACGGGCCTCCTCCCCATCCTGCCTCCCACGTCCCTTGCCCTGTCAGCCCCCTCTTTCTCCTCTGTAAACTGACGTTACACCAATGCCTCTGGCATTGGATTTGGGGATCCAAGTGGCAGTTTTGTCTGATGTTGCCCTGGTGTCTTCTGCGCCCTCAGTGAATGACTTGTGGTCTGCTCCAGCCGGACCCAAAGTCCAGGTGCCCCAACATGGGCACTCTAGGACCCGTGAAGGGTTTCTGGGTGCTTCTGTTCTGTCCCTAGGATCTCAAGAAAGCTAGATATATTGGCCATGGATGGCTGCTGGAGGAGGAGGAAGGAGAAGGAGGGAGAGGGGGAGGAAGAGGAGGGGGAAGAGGATAAGGTTTCCTCGGGGCTGTGCTGTGAGTCTTGCCTCCAGTCTCTCCCTGTACGCAGAAGAAATGCCACCTTCCACTTCTCGAGCGAGCCACGGTCCCAGTGCCTTCCCCTTCGTGCTGCCTGTGCTGACGGGGAGAACGTGGGCTCATCCCCAGCACCCCTGGCACACAGGGACCGGCACTGCTGCCTTCCCCCTCACCACTCTCTGGCCTCCACCCATCTTCCATGAGGTGAGCAGTGCCCGTGTTGGTGCCGCAGGAAGTGTTGACCGCCCCAGAGCAGGCCCAGCGGCCCTGGGCCAGCAGGGCCCACCAGCCCGCCACTCCAGCCCGGTGCCCCTACCAGAACCAGTGCCTAGGCACACAGTGAGGGCAGAGACCACAGGCTCCACATGGAGCCGAGAGCCCCTGCACAGTGAAGCACACACGCACGTGCGGGACCCAGCGGGCAGCAGCCAGGTGGCCAGTGCCAGCCCGGCTCTGTCTCCTGGATGGTGGCTTTCGACATCACCTCAGCTGAGATTTTGTAAATGAGGACCAAAGTGGCTGGAGGTGTGGCTCAAGTGGCTGAGCCCCGGCCTAGAGGACAGCAATTGCTTCCTTACAAGGGGTATTAGGGAAATTAGAACTCACACATCCATTCAGTATTTATTGAGCACCTACAATGAGTGTTGAACTCATTGGGACAGGGAATATCAGCTTCTCCAGATAGAGGCTCTTATTTGTTGGTCACCTTAAGGACCAATCTGCCAGGAGCTCCAGAACAAGAGGGGCCAGGCCCAGGGGACTTCTGACCCCTCCCAACCCCCAGCCCACACTGCCGCCGGCTGGACCGCTTGGGCCTTCTGGGCCATGTGGCATCTGCTCCATCCTCTAATCCAGGGATGTGACCAACCACAGCCACACATGGCACGTCTGGCGAGGTGGACACCCTGCTTCCCCTGCTCCTCCTCACAGGGCCTAGAGACTTATAGCAGCTGGAGAAATCACTCCCATCTAACAGATGGGAAAACCAAGGCTCTGAGAGGCCTGCTCCATCTTGTGAGCTGATGTGGCCATCACAGGGGCAGCTCCTGGGCTGGAGCCAGGGCCCCCTGGGGGTCCTGGGAGGGGGATCACCTTGTGCCCCAGAAGCTCCACTGGGGACTGGACCAGGGGGAACTAAAGACAGGGTTTAGAGGCCTGTGCACAAGACGCAAGAGTCCACTGATGGAGGACAGCCTGTGGGTGGGCCCACCACACGGGCTACAGCCATTCACCAAATGAGGACATGCTGGCACGCACCACCACACAGGCGAGCCTTGGGCGCAGGGGCTAGACCCCGCCCACTGCATGATTCCACGTGAGGAAAGAGTCAGAACAAGCAAAGCCCAGGGGAGAAAGGGAAGATCAGAGCCCCAAGGGATGGCCGGGTGGAGGAGAAACTGGTCTCCTTTTGTCTGGAAGGTTTTGGGACTAGATGGCGGCACACACCTTCACACGGAACTGAAGTAGGCCAGGGTGACATGCTAAGGCTTAGGTTCTGTAAGTTTTCATGACACAAAGTAATGAAACCAAAATTTGCCTGTGGACTAGTGAATGGTAGAGCTGAGGTAGGACACCAGGCCTGGCCCTCTAGCAGGCCTCCCCACCACCAGGCCTCCCCCCCACCAGGCCTCTCCACCACCAGGCCTGCCCTCCCACCAGGCCTGCCCCCCCACCAGGCCTGGCCCTCCACCAGGCCTGCTCTCCTGAGCACGTCCTGCCCCCTTGTGAGGACAGAAGCCATCTCTACCCTCAGAGAAGCCTCTCGCTGGTTCAGGCCCCATGGGGCCCAGGGTGAACTCGAGAGGAAGGGACTGCTGGTCATCCCGGCCTGTCCACGGAGGGAGACGGCTCAGGGAAGACACACGGTGTGGCCGCCAGGGCTCTGAGGGAGGAAGCAGCTGAGTTCCCGGCTCACCGCATTTATAGTTCCAGAGAAGCTGCCGAGAGGAAAGGGACACTTTAAATTAAGGGCTCCACATGCACATTAAATTTAGATTTAATAAGACAGCAATGGTGTAGACATTAAAGGCCCATCAATGATTTTTGAATACTGAAGTCTGGCAGTCCCTTCCCATCAACACCATGGACCGGGGAGTGAGGGGAGCGGGAGTCGGGAGAGCAGTGGCCCCAACACCTGGCAGGGGGCTGCCTGATGCAGCCCTCCCCCGCCCCCTCCTCCTCCCCTTCTCCTCCTCCCCTCCTCCCTTCTCCTCTCCTTTTCCTTCCCCTCCCCATCTTTCCTTCTACCTCCTCTTCCCCATCTTCTCCCTCCTCCCTCTCCTCCTCCTCCTCCTCCTCTTCCCTCTCCTCCCCTCTCTCCTTCCACTCCTCCTACTGTATCATCTCTTTCTCTTTTTCCTCTCTGCATCCCCTTTTCTCCTTCCTCTCCACCCTCCTTCCTCTTTTCCCCTCCCCTCCCACTCTGTCCCATGGCTAGGGAGGTGACATCAGTTTCTGGTGGCCAGGTAGTGGCTGGGTGGAGGCCAGGTCCTTCAAGAGCAGGCACTGTCTGTTGGCCTGGGAGGTTTGCAGGAAAGAAAACCGAGGCTCAGAGAGAAGGCAGCCCTTGGCCCCTGGCACTGGGGGGATGGGGCAGAAGGCCCAGCCTTTGGGAGTTGCTGGCCTAGAGGGAGCCTGGCGGGTACAGGGGGACAGGAGTCCTTGAGGACAATCTGAGTGTCAGTCCCAGCACCCAAGTGGGACTTCCATCCCTCCCTGGCAGGAAGTGCTAACTGAGGTGGGTAGAGCAGGAAGGGGGCTTCCTGGCCGTCCCCTCCCCCAGCGCTGGCCTCCCCACTGTCCCCACTCCCAGGAGCGCCTGCCATGGGAGAAGGATCCCGGACCCAGTGTCCCCACTGCCCCGCCGTCCTACCGCAGATTCTCTTCCGCTCATTTTGCCCTTCCAGAAAGGGGAGGAGGGGCCTCAGGCTGCTGCCCGGCCCCAAAGCAGCTTAGCACCCACCACCACTGTTCCTGTAACTGGCAGCCACACTATTAGTAATCAATCTGTTGGGTGGACATTTATCACCCGCTTCTGGGAGCTGAGTGGCCTCTGGAGATGCGGGCAGGCAGAGGGTGGTGCTGGGGGCTCCAAGAGATGAGCGGCCTCCACCCGGCCGCCAGCCCCGCGAGATGCCAGCGGGGCAGCTGCGCCCAGCCTGGGTTTGAGCCGAGAGGTACCTGAAGGGTGTTGGACTTACCGGGGTCTGCAGACACCCGGCCAGGCTGGGCTTCCTCATACTGGGTTCTGGGCCAACCAAGAAAAATCCTCGGTTTCCTCTGTGAGGGAGGCCCCTGCACAGGCCCCGAGCAGTTCTCCAACCTCCTGGTCTCTTCCAGGAAGGATGGCTGGGCAGAGTCCACAGAACCATGAGGAAAGGTGTCTGGTGAGGATGCCCTGACCTCAGGGCTACAGAGGTGTGGGCAGGTCTACCGGGCACCAAGGTGGGTCTTCAACCTCACTCCCAGCCAGGGCAGCAAGACGCAGCAACGAATGGAAAGCATGATACACATTTGAGTATCAGTAGCAATACATTTTTAGTCTGAGTCTGACTCATACAATGTTGGGATATATCTATACTTAAGAAAAGTATTAAGGCAGGTGCAGTCATCCAAGCCTGTAATCCTAGTCACTCACGAGGCTGAGATCTGAGGATTGTGGTTCAAGGCCAGCCTGGGCAGGAAAGTTGATGAGACTCTTACCTCCAGTTCACACACACACATAAACCAGAAGTGTAGCTGTGGTTCAAGTGGTAGAACACTAGCCTTGAGCAGAAAAGCTCAGGGACAGAGCTCAGGCCTGTTATCCTAGCTACTCAGGAGGCTGAGATCAGGGATAGCAGTTTGCGGCCAGCTAGGCAGAAGAGTTCATGAGACTCCATCTTGCTCAGTGGCTGGCATGGTGGTATGTGCCTGCCACCCCAACATCATAAGTAGCACAAGTAGGAGGACTGAAGCCCAGCCTGACCGGGCATAAAGACCTGCCTTGAAAATAGCTGAGGCAAAAGGGGCTTGGGAGCAACTCAAGTGGCAGTGTGCCTGTTTGGCTAGCAGGAGGCCCTCAGTACTGACCAAAAAATAATAATATTGAGCCTGGTTGTACATGCCTGCAATCCTACCTACTTGAGAAGCAGAGGCAGAGGAGCACTTGAACCTAGGAGTTCAAGCTGGCCTGGGCAACATATACCTCAAGATAAACATATATATATATATATATATATATATATATATATATATATATATATATATATATATATAAAATTTGAAATGTACACTTCACTGATGTCATCTATTTTATCTGGCACCTTCCTTCCAACTCACATCTTTCTTGCCGGCCTTTCCTCTTCATCTCTACTGCAGAGCCAGCTGCTAGGAGCACCTTCCCTGCTGGCCGGGGCTGCCCTGGCAGTACGCAGGTCAGACCTGTGGCCCCCTGGCGGGCACTGACTACATGTGCTAACACATTGGTTCCTTGTTCTCATTGCTGTTCTGCAGGAACTTGTGGGGTTTTTCCTTTTAAATGTTTTCTTGTAAAGGTGATGTACAGGGGGGTTACGGTTACATAAGTCAGGTAAAGAGTACATTTCTTTTGGAACAGTGTCACCTACTCCCCTATTTTCTCCCAGTTTTTCCCACCTGACCCCCCAAGTTGTATAGTTCATTTCCAGCATAGTGTCTAGTGAATATCACTGCTGGATTCGTTCATCCTTTGTCCCACCGTTTCTGTGCTTCCCCGTCCCCTCCCCAAATCAGATAAACTTACATGTAAGACAGAAGGTACAGAAATAGAAAAACAGTGACATGAGGGAAAAAACAGAAAGAGAAAAAATAGAATCCCAAACAGCACAATAAAAAGCCTCTGTGGGCTGGGAAGGTGGCTCAGTGGTAGAGTGCTTGCCTAGCATGCATGAGGCCCTGGTTCAGTTCCTCAGTACCACATACACAGAAAAATAATTAAACAAAAATTTAAAAATCTCTTGTTTCCATTTCTTGGTGTTCATTTCAATAAGTATCAATTTTTAAGATCATATACACATAGCTATTGAGCTCTTGTGATCCTCTCCTAAGAATGTTTAGAGCCCTGTTTAATGTATCATGCCCAAGTGTAATTTTTTTTGTCTTTTACTCTCCATTGGGTTTACTTGTAGACTTTATAAGCACATTCTAATGATTACAAATGAGGGAAACCATGCAATCTGTTTATTTGGGTCTGGTTTACTTTACTTATATGATTTTTTCCAAGTCTTTCTATTTCCTTTGGAATGGGGCAATGTCATTTTTTCTGGTGGAAGCATAGAATTCAATTGTGTATGTATGTCACATTTTCTTGATCCATTCATCCGCTGAGGGGCATCTGGGTTGATTCTAAGATATGGTGAGCAATACTGCAATGAACATGGTTGTGCTGATGACTTTAGTGTGACTGGTTGTGGTCAATTGGATAAATGCCTCAGAGTGGGATTGCTGGATCAGGAACTTGTATTTTTAGATTGGTGTTTCCCACCGTGGTGAGGACACACAGACAGCTCAGGCCCTTTCCTGCCCTTCCATCCTGCTGGGCTGGGCCCAGGGGTGCTGCTCAGGATGCTGCCCATTGGCCCAAGGACTGGCTCCTCCTTGGTAAAGGTGAGGACACCGCTGACTCCTGGGGACAGCAGCAGAAGCCACCTCAACCTGCTTTTCTTGGGGGACAGTTCAAAGTTTGGGGGAGGAAGCTATGAATCGAGGCTGTGCCAGACGCTCACACAGGTCGCCCCCCATGTGTAGGATAGATGTCCAGGCAAGTTTGAGGGTCCAGGCTGGGTTTCAGAAGAGCCTGGGAGAGCTGCCTGGCTCTGCCTCAGGTTAACTATACACAGCAGAGATGCCTTCAGATCCAGGGCCATGTGCATATGAGCGGGCCGCAGCAGGAGCCGAGATCAGCCTGGGACATCTCTGTGGCTCGTGGCCTCACCTGAGCTGGAGGCCCAGGCGTGGGCCCAGCTGTGAAGGCAGAAACTGGCTTGTGCGGAGGGATCCTCGGGTCTTTGCTTGCATTTTTGCTAAGTTACAGGGCTGGGTTGTGGCTCGGCAGCGGCGGACTTGCCCGGCAGGTGGGGGGCCCTGGGTCTGACCCCCAGCACCACAGGAAAACAACGTTGTGAAAGATCGTGACACCGGTCATTCCCGTTGCCTGGCCTGTCTGCTCACGGAAGCTCCCATGGCCCAGGCTCCGGGGCTCCTCCAACAGCCACCCCAGAGCGCGGCAGGTGTGCAGGCGTCTTCCAGGCCTGTAGGGTCCTCGCAAAGTGGCCAGGCTGAGGAACCCCAACCTTAGGTTCTGAGAGGCTGTATACAGGCCCTCGGGGAGTGGGGTGCAGGCGAGGCGCCGTCCAGAGGGCGGCACAGGGAACAGAAGCCCGGCACACCCCACTCTTCCTATCTTCTATGCCCTCCACACCCCCATCCCCTGTCAGAGCCCCCATTTCCACTCTCCGCGGAGCTCCGCAGCGCTCCCTGTCAGACCCCTCCAGCTCCCTGTGCGGAGCCCCGCCCACGCCCGGCCTGTCCCCTGGATCCTGGGGCAGGAAGGGGAGCAGAGCAACTGGGGCACAGAGACCAGGCGCCCTGCTTCACTGCTCCTCAAGGGACACAGACCAGGAGGTGCCCGCTGGGCAGCCTGAAGAAGCCAGGGGCTCTTCAGAAAGGGCTGCCAGGCAGAAACCCACCACTGTCCAAAGAGAGGGGAGACGGTGGGGGGGGGGACCCAGCCCTGCTGGGATGAGGGCAGGGCAGGAATGTGCCTGGCCAGGGGGCTGAAGCTCCTCCCCTGTGCCACCCTGACAAGTTTCAGAGGGGCGGGTGCTGGCCTTGGACCCAGAGCCCAAGCCGGGCCAGGGTAGGGTAGGCAGACACTGGTGAGGCGTCGGAAGGGCTCAGCCACCCGGAAGAGCCCCCTGCGCTCCGCCTCCCCCGCCCGCCTGTGGGCACGGTGCACTCCTGTGTTTAACCAGGGCGGTTTCATCTGCGAAGCTGTCGGCGGCAGTCTGCAAACATCCCCAGCCGCCGCCTGCCAAGCGCCACCCGCCGCCAGCTTGCCTCGCAGGCGGTTCACGCAAGCTGCCCGGCCTGGCACCAGGCTGCTCGCCGGCCTCCCCCGGGAGCTGGCGGCCTCCCCTGGGAGCTGGCAGCCTCCCCAGGGCTCCCTTCCTTGCAGTGTCCCAATTCTGTCAAAAACGATAATCCGCCAGCCATCTCTACGACCCCCGGTCCCCTTCGGAGGACATGGGGGCCCCAGAATCTGAGATACCCTGAGAGAAATGAAAACCTCTGGAATCTTTGGGGGCCCTGGGAGGGGCCGTGGATCCTCCCTGAGCCCTGGACACAGGCCCCACAAGGAGGCCAGCTCTGCGTCAGCACGTGGCTCCCGGGGTGAGCAGGTTCCCAAGGGAGAGCTGCTGTCCCCTGAGTCTGCTCTGTGGTTCTCCTGAACTCCAGGCCTGGCTGCCCCCGTGGGGTCGGTCCCTTCCACTAGCCCCCTGGGGGCCAATCAGAGCCACAGGTACCTGTGCCCCTCCCCCCAAGGTGTGTCCTTCTAGCCTGTCCGAGGCCACCTGCTCTGGCTGGAGAAGTAGTCACAGACCCAGGGCCCCTCCCAGCCAGGCCCCCGCTGCTCTGTTGGCACACCCATTTGTGGACCCTGATTGGCCTGAGAGGGTGGCCCCCAGGGACACAGAGGCTGACACAGTCATGTCCTCGGTCAACCCTGCAGCTTCCAGCCCCTGGGGGACCTCAGCCCCAGCGCCCCCTCCCCCCCAGCAGTGCTCCGCCTCTCAGGCCAGGCCTGCATGCCCGTGCAGGACAGCGTGCCACCCCTCTGGCCAGGGCTGCTCAGCCTCAGCTTTCTTACCAAATGCCTGAGGCCTTTCTCATTGCATTTAGGGACTGCCAGCGGGGGTGCTGCGAACCCCCTGGTCCCCGGGCTCACAGTCCAGCAGGCCCTGTGGTGCTGCCTGGGAATTGGAGACTCAGAGAGAGTGTGGGCGGCTCTGGGTACGGTGTCCTCACCTGTACTCCAACACGCAGGTGCACATGTGCACACACGCACACTCACACACACGCACACGCGCACATGCACACATGCTGACGGGACCGTGAGACACATTCAGACACAGAGCTGTCTCTCCAGGTCTAGAGTCTTTGGTCTAGGGTAATCTTGGGCCTTCCCACTTGTGCCTCAGTTTCTCCATCATCAGAAAAGGGGGGCTTATTCTAGGCCCTCCCTACCCCTGGGAGTGAGGCTCCACTGAAAGGTGGTTGGGCCGCAGAGTACTGCTCACCCCCAGAGAACGCTGGCGGGTGACCCAGGACGAGCCTGTGCGAGTCTCTTCCAGACACAGGTCGGGTACTTGGGGGCAGCGTCGCCCGCACAGCCGTCTGGGTTCTAAACTCGCTCACAGCGCGCAGCCCCTTGGCTTTGTCTGCTAGAATGCCCAGTTGGTGAGTGAGATCACAGGAAGCCTGCCGAGGGCCCGGGGCTCCGGCCCTGCCCATGGTCTGTCTGTGCTCCAGCTGGCCCCGGAGACCCGTGGACAGCTGGCAGAACGGGTAGCAGTTGCCTCCACCCAGAAGTGAGGGCAAGCCGGGCGGCTGTGGCTCACACCTGTCATCTTAGCTACTTAGGAGGCTGAGATCTGAAGATCGAAGTTCAAAGCCAGCCTGGGCAGGAAAGTCCCTGAGAGACTCTTATCTCCAATTAACCACCAGAAAATACCAGAAGTGGGGCTGTGGCTCAAGTGATAGAGCTCTAGTCTTGAGCTGAAGAGCTGAGCGAAGGCGCCCAGGCCCAGAGTTCAAGCCCCACGAATGACCACCCCCCCCAAAAAAAAGGCAAAGGGCAGCCGGCTGCAGGGGCCGCGTGGGAGTTACCTCCCCTTCCCCCAGGCTCCAGAGAGATAGGGTGTTCACCACCCTCACCCCTGAACTCCCACGGGGACAAAAACCAGGGCCGCCTACCTGGGGCTCACAGGGCCTCCGCGTGGGGGGCCAGTGCTGGGACTGGCCGGGGCCTGGAGGGCCTCCCCTCCCCAGGGCCTGAGGTGGCCCCACAAGCTCCCTCGGGGAGTACAGCACAAGGAAAGACTCATGCATTAGTTCAAACATAGAGAATAATGACATTCTCTTTTCGTAAGGAGGAGAAAATGTGAAATCATGAACTAACAAAAGAAATTCGGCCAACATAACCTCCTAACAAGAACTGACATTAAAATTATGGTTATTAGACATATTTCCTTCCAGGAGTAGTTAAAGATGCTGCGGAAGGTGAGGCGATTAGTTTTTAAGTTTATATTACACATTATAACACAGCGGGCCATTAGCGAGATGGTGACATTAACCGTAATGTACTTGGCAGAGAGATCTGTAGCCACCTGCTAGACGGGCTCCTGGCTGCCCGGGTATGGCCCCAATGGGCCAGAGCCGAGGGTCAGGGCACAGGCAGGTGCCCAAACCCACAGGCTGGTGAAAGAGGCCAGTGTCCACCTCAGAGGAGAGGACGGCGGGGAGCGGGGCGGGCCACGCAGGGGCCGCTGCAAACACCGCCTGCAAAGCACTGGCTCCAGGTGAGAATCCAGGAGAGTGTGAGGCTGAGAATGGGTTGAGGTCAGAGGTCAGGGTTCCCTGGAGCCAGGGGCAGAGGTTGGGGATGAAGCTGGTGCCTTCGCCATGCCTGGGCTGCCCTGGAGTGGGTTCTGGGAGCGGGAGGCTGACAGTGAGCCCCGGCATCTCTACCAGACCAGCACATTCCCTGCGCCCCTCCCCTGTCCCGGGTGCTTCCTCCAAGAGAGATGCTGTGGATGCCCCCATGCCCCAGGGAAGGACAGAGCGGCTCTGGGGTCCCGGCTCTGGCTGCCCTTGCGCCCCCGCTCTGCCTTCGTTGTCTCACAGCTGGCTGGCTCCCTGTGTCTCACTGCACAGCTGTCTCTGCAGGACACTGGCCATCTCAACCCGTCTCAACCAATCAAATCTCCAACGGCCCTATTCCCAAATAAGGCATGCTGTAAGTCTCCAGGGACGGGGATGTGGACTAGTCTTTTGGGGTCTTCCCCACCTGGCTTGCATCCTGCACGGACAGGTTGGAGACAGGATTGGGGGGAGATGTGCCTTTCCCCAAATTTGGCCCCTTACATGATAAAACCAGTTAAAATATTTTGGTTAGAAACCTTTCTAAGCTGGGTGCCGATGCCTCCTGCCTACTCAAGAGGCTGGATGTGAGGACTGTGGTTCAAAACCAATGGAGCAGAAAAGCCTGTGAGATGCTTATCTCCAATTAACCAGCAAAAAACAAACACAAACAAACAAACAAACAGAAATGGAGCTATGGCTCAAGTGGTAGAGTGCCAGCTTGAGCAAAAAAGCTAAGCAGGAGGGTGAGGACCTGAGTTCAAGTTCCAGTACTACACACAGACACACAGACACACAGACACACAGACACACAGACACACAGACACACACACACACAGACACACACACACACACACACACACCTGACTCCCTTTTAAAGTCCACTTCCCAATGCCCTGCCTCCTCCAGAGGGTCCCTGAGCACAGAGGAAGGCTCTGTGGACCCCTGGGATCGCTGGCAGGGGTCCGTGCTGCGCGGTGCCCACCCAGCCCCTGCCATCTCCTTTGGTCCCGCTCTGATTCTCAGCATTTTCCAGGCGTGGGTGGGTGTTTGAGCTCCAAGACCCTCAGTGCCACTCACACCCCTCGTTCCCAGCCTTGTTCTGAGCCTGTTCCCTGGATTGGAGTTCAAGGTCCCTCCTGTCACAGAACAGAGCCTCACCCACAGGAGGCCTCCAGGCCGCTCCTGCCCTGGTGGGACTGGGTAGAACTCAGCTCCGGTGGCTTGGCGATGCCCCCTGCCCATCCTCCCCTGAGGGTAGGGGACCTGGTTGTCACTATGCAGAGGGAGAACAGGGGTGGGTGCCATATCCCCACATCTTCCCGGGGGCCTCCATCAACAAGGCTCGGATGGAGCTGAGCAGGACAAGCCTGTGTGCATCTACCTATAACTTTGAATTAAACATGCCACGTGCTGCCGATGGGCTCTTGGAGGTAGCTCCAGCAGCAGCTCCATAAAGCTCATGTTATACTACAGCCATTATGCGCGAGTTTACTGTATATACATTTCTAAACGGCCCCGCAAACAGCAGCCTACTTATGGGCAGAGAAGGAGAGCTGCTTCATTTGGGGTAACAAATGATCCTTGATTTGATTTTAAATGCAATGACAGCCAAATTTATTTCTTATTTAATCACTTGCCTGTGCTGTGGAGAGCAGGGGGATATTAAACTACACAATGCAGAGAAGGCTCTGGAATGAGCCGGAAGCGGCACGCGAATAGATTATGTTTATAGGGCAGAGTGGGAGCGGAGCGCAGAGCACAGAGCCAGAGTGGGTATTTTTGTCATTTATACAGTAGCGTATATCATTACTTCTTCCCGCTTTCAATTTTTCAGTAATAAAAATATAGGCAATGTGATTCTTTTTGCATTACAGACAAACCATCTTGATTATTAAATAATTGTATTCATCGGAAGTACCACAAAGCATCTGAGCAGGTAAATCAGGCCGGGAGCAATCGGCCCCACTGCTAGAGCTCATGCAGCGGTCCATCTCTGAGGGCGCCGCGCCGGGAAGGAAGGGGCCGGTTCACCGCCAGCCTCCCGGTGCCTATTTACAACCATGCGTACCCACAGCTGTGGTGCTCACGGGTTGTTTGTTCCTCAGAAGCCAGTCGGTTTGGGTCATCGCTCCACAAGCTCCGGGTTTGTGTTCTGTTTAATTAGGAGCTACTACTCGAGTACTGCTGTCTGCATCAGCTGGACACCATGGTCCCTAGGGACCCTCCCAACCCCACCACAGAGCCCAGGAGGGACCTGGGCAGGGCCAGGTATATTGGGGGGCACACGGAGGGCCAGCCTGCAAAAGGGGTGGCCTGGCCTCTGGTCCCCAGGGAGCTGGCTGTGCTTGCTTGAGGATGTGGAGTAGCCATCAGCAGGTGCAGCATCTTGCTGGAACATTCCTTTCAGTTCAACTAGAACTACTTAGAGCTAGTCCTAGTCCCTTGCCCTGCTTTTTCTCAGGCTCTAAGTGGTGGACGCCTTGCTTGGCCAGCTGGACCCCTCCCCCCATGCCCTCCTCTTCCCTCCCTTGACCCTTCCACTCCCTGGGGAACTGACCCCGGCTTCTTGGTTTGGAGCTACCAGAGCTGCACTGAAGACCCTCAGGGGCTGCCTGGGGGATGCATTCTGCCTGAGATCCTGGGGTATCGGCTCTTGGTTGGGGTACACAGCTCCCGAAGGGTGGGAGGCTGCCCAGCACCAAGGCCCATGGCAGAGGGGCTCTAAGGGTCTCTCCGCATTGAAGGGACCTTGGAAGGCTCTGAGGGCTTTCGAAGACGGCCAGTTGCCGAATGAGGGGCGCTGTGTGTGGCACTACCTCCTGACAGCTGGGGGCCAGACTCCTGTCGTGCTCCGCCCGCATTACCGCCGTGTCCGCCTTGCCCCCGAACGACAAGGCTCCGCCGCCCCCGCACTTCGGGGTCTTCTCCCACTCCCTCTAGGAGTGGTGCTGTGGCCCTGGCCAGCCGTGCTCTCCCCGCCGTGCTAGAGGGGGGTCTGATGCTCTTACGATGGCAATACGGATGACTGGCTGGGGGGGGTGGTGGGCAGGCTGGAGGGGAGGTGCAGAGGGGCAGGTAGAAGAATCTGGAAGGCAGAGTCTGTTGTCACCAGGGCAGTGGTGCATGTCTGTGTGGCTGGGCAGAGGTGTGCGGCTGGGGAGCACCACAGAGAACCCTGGGCCCAGCCATGTGTACATGAGCAGTGCCAGGCATCCAGTGTTTACCACCCCAAGACAACCTGTGCGGGGAGGCATCGTGCCCGGGTCCAATTTCCCCTTACCAGGGCCTAGGGCCAGGGGTGGCTGGGCTGCTTCCTGTGGGCCGGGGCAGGCTGCCCCCTGTGGGGTCCTCAGCTCATGGTCCGGATCATCACCCTCATCCCCACAGACCTGCTAGGGGTGTCTTTGGGTCTGGACCAGGCCCCCTGTGTGTCCATGCCTGCAGGGAGACCACAAGAGCCATGGCTACTGGGAGTGTCTGATGCAGGAGGAAAGGGTGTGGAGGGACAGGAGGGGTAAGGACTGGAGAGGGAAGAGGAAGGAAAACAGGGAGGAGGGATAGGGGCGGAGAGATAGGGAGGGGGAAGGAGGAGAGATGGGGAGGAGGAATGGGAGGAGGGACAGAGGAGGGATGGGGAAGAGGGACGGGAGGAGGGACAGGGGAGAAGGGACATGGGAGGAGGGATGGGGAGGCAGGGACAGAGGAGGAGGGACAGGGAGGAAGGACAGGGGAAGGAGGGATGTGGGGGGAGGGCTGGGGAAGGAGGGACATGGGGAGAGGGATGTGGGGGGAGGGATGGGACAGTCTGGCTGAACACCAGGGGAACACTGTGTCCCCGCCACCTCCCCAGCAGGGACTGGATCTGAATTCAGCATGCGTGCCCAGGCCCGCCCACCAAGCTGGAGGCCAGGGAGGATGGGCTGGCCACTGGGCCCAAGGCCACGGTCATGCTGAGCCCCTGGGCGCTCCTGGGCTGGGCCGGCTGACAGAGGTGGCCTGAGACCTGGTTCCTTTTCCAAAAGCTTCTTCAGTCTAAGTGGAGGCTGAGGCGGCCAGCCTCCCTCTCTGCCCCGGAGTCCCGTCTCCGTGGGCAGCAGCAGGGAGCCAGGCTGCAGCCTGACCAGGCTGGGAGAGGACAGGGCCAGTAGACCATGGGCGGTGACGGGCCAGTGCAGAGACCTCGGCACTGAACCCCCAAACCCTGCCCCAGCTCTGCTGCAAGGCTGATGTGGCCCCCCAGGGCCAGAGCATCCTGGGAGCCAGGCCAGGGCAGGTCAGCCCAAAGGATGCTGGGAAAGGAGGAGCGAAGGGACACCTGGCCTGCAGAGGGGCTCTGGGCCCAGGAGGAGGCAGGCTGAGCACCTGTGTGCACAGGAGAAAGGGGGGTCCCCAGTGCCACCACTGGCACCAACAGGCCCTGGGATGGAATTCTAACCCTGCATCCTGGGCAGTCAGCAGGTGCTGGCTCCACAGGCCTCTGATGGGAGGAGGGAAGGGAAGGGTCTCCCTTGGAAGCAGGCGGGCCTTCCTGGGGTTGCCTGAGGGGTGGGGACCCTGACCAGGGCCCCAGCTCTGTCTGATGCTGGGCGCTACCACACGCTGCTGGCTCGAGCTGTCCTCGCTGGCTCCCTGTTCCCTGTGGCTGGTGGCAGGCTCTGTACCCGCCTCCCCCCAGGATGTCACCACACAGCTCCCTTCACTTGAGGTCAGCTGGCACTCCACAGGGCTGGCCTCTGACCTGGCTGCTACAAAGCCCCCAGAAGTACCCTGTGGATGCTGCGTACCCTGAGAGGGAAGGAGAGCATCCCATGGCCTCTTCCCTGGCTCACTGCCAGCCTCATGGGAGAACCACAGCAGATGCAGCCCACCAGGGGCGCTTGGCAAAACCCTGGCAGCGCCTCAGAGTTATCAAGACGGAGGAGGGCCAGGCTGAGGCAGTGCCACCACCAAGAAGAGCCCAGGGCTCTGTGATGAGGAGATACACTGAAGGGTCCCGGGGTAAGAAAAGAATATTGGGCAGGGCGCCGATGGCTCACGCCTGTCATCCTAGCTACTCAGGAGGCTGAGATCTGAGGCTCATGGTTCAAAGCCAGCCTGGACAGGAAAGTCTGTGAGACTCTTATCCCCAATGAACCTCCAGAAAACCAGAAGTGACTCTGTGGCTCAAGTGGTAGCGTGCTCGCCTTGCACCTGAGGAGCTGAGGGATAGCGCCCAGGCCTAGAGTTCAAGCCCCAGGACCAACAATAACAAAAATAATGGGTAAATCTAAGCAAATCTGAGTGAAGGTGGGTCAAATCCATCTGCTGGGCATGGCAGCACATGCTTTCATTCCAGCTACTTGTGAGGCAGAGGTGGGAGGAACTCAAGTTTGAGGCCAGCCTGGGCCGCATGTCTCAACAAACACACACCAGTGCCGGGACATAGCTGAAGGGGCAGAACACATGTCCAGCCAGCTTGAAGGCCCTGAGTTCCATCCTATTAACTCAAAGGATCCCAGGGGTGTGGCCAGGCAATCCTTTGAGGTGGCTTTGGAAGAGCCACGCCCCTTATACTGAACCAGGCCAAGGTCCCCAAAGCCCCAGTTCCCAGGTTGCTTTGCGGGCCTGTGCGCAGCATCCCTCCCTGGTCCTGGCCACCTCCGGGCACAGCACCTGCACAGTGGGCTGTTTGTGTCTGAGTCCCAGCTGCATGCTGCTGCAGCTACTTGCTACGGAGGCAGGTGACCTGGGGTGGGGGCTGGTAGAGGGAGAGGGGGACCCACACCCAGGGCCGGGATTTCAGAGTGAGAGTAGCCGGAAAAACCACATTTTAACCCACCATCATGTGGATGGTTTTGTTATGAAAAACACCAGAAAGCCATTCGTGTAAATCATGAAATATTCAGCAAGGAAGTCACTTAAATGTCTTGTCTTCCCAGAAGCCGTGCCGGAGCTTCCTGCGCTGGGCTCTGGACAGCAGCTTCTGAACCGCTTCACAGGCTGCTCCCGCCGCGGGCCTGTAGACATGGTGCCGCTCTTCTGTAAATCATTACGGGGTGCTGGATGGTGCATGGCAGTGTACACCCGTCATCTCAGCTCTGTGGGAGGCAGAGGCAGAAGGATCACAACTTAAGTGTGGCCCCAGACAAAATCTGGACCTAGCAAAATATAAACTAGAGCAGAAAAGGACTGGAGGCATGGCCCATGTGGTAGAGTACCTGCCTAGCAAGTGTGAGGCTTTGAGTTCAAACTCCAGTACTGCCAGAAAGGAAAAGAGAAAGGAACAATGTACACCTGGCTCATAGCCAAGATGCAGATCTGACCTACGTCTCCACCCACGAGATGGATACAATGTGGCCTGTGCCATGAGTGTCTTCAGCAGGAGGAGAGGCCTGACCCGTGGGAGAGATCCCTGAGAAGAGCCAGGTGGGGTTGTAGGATTCACTCCCCCAGGGGCCTGGCGCTGGGGAATCCCATGGAGGCTGCTGAGTCAGGCGGGGCAGGAGCTGGTGTGGACGGGCATGGTACAAGTGAGGTCTGCAGGTGGGCGGGTGGACAGATGGTCAAGGGTGCTGGCTACACAGTGAGGGGCGAGTTAGTGCAACATTGCGTGCCTGGAGTTGGCTAGAGTGGCGTGGACAGTTTTATGCTGTGCATATTTTATTCCATTGAAAAAATTTAACGGGGTGCTGGTGGCTCATGCTTATATTCCTAGTTATTCAGGAGGCTGAGATCTGAGGATCATGGTTTAAAGCCAGCCCAGGCAGGAAAAACTATGAGACTTTTTCTTTTTTTGCATCTGGGTCTTGAACTCAGGGCCTGGGCACTGACCCTGAGCCACTTTGTGCTCACAGCTAGTGCTCTACCACTTGAACCACACTACCACTTTTGGCTTCTTCTGAGTAGTTTATGGAGATAAGAGTCTCACAGACTTTCCTGCTCAGGTTGGTTTTGAATCATGATCCTCAGATCTTAGCCTCCTGAGAAGTTAGGATTATAGATGTGAGCCACCGGCACCCGGCTTAGTGCTGGTGGCTCCCACCTGGTAATCTTGCTACTCAGGAGGCTAACTGAGGATCAAGGTTTGAAGCCAGGCCAGACAGGAAGGTCCATGAGGCTCTTATCTCTAATTAGCCACCAAAGAAATCCTGAAGTAGAGCTGTGTCTCAAACTGGTAGAGCACTCACCTTGAGCTAAAGAGTTTAGGAACCATGCCCAGGCCCTGAAGTCAGACCTCATGACTCACCTCCCCCCCCCCAAAAAAAAAAAAAGAGTTGAGGATGGTAGAGTGTTGGTGAAGGTTTGCCCAGGTGTAGGATTCCTGGCAAGGATGGCTCTGGCCAGGTAGGGTTCAGGTGAGGAGCTTTTCAGCACCCTGGAGAGAGACATGGCGGCACCTGGTTGCTGAGGATGATCAGAGCAGGTCCCTGGGAGCAGAGGTCCTGGTTTCCTGGGCTCCACCTTGGGCAGGAGCTTGCTGTGATTTCTGGGGGGCTCTGCTCCAGCCAGATGGAGAGAGGGATGGGAGGGCTGGAAGGCGCTGCCCGGTGCAGCTTGGGAGGCCTGGTGTGCACCCTACGGCTGTGAGACGTCTGCCCTTCTCCAGGCCCTCTGGCCGCATCCATGTCCGCAAGGCCCTGGGACCTGGCACCTGGGGTGGGAGGGCTGGCAGGGCAGCTCCAGTCCTCTTTGCTCTATTCACCTGCCCCAAGGTGCCTGGAAGCCAGGCTCTCACTCGGGCAGGGGACCATGTTGGGGAGCTTGTCACCCTCTTTTCATAGCAACACAGGTGTTTGGTGCCTGGCAGCCAGGATGCTAATGAGTGCCCGTGCCTGAGAGCGTCCTGCCCTTCTTCCACAATGCCACTGTGACAGGTGACACAGATGCTATCGCAGCGAAGTGGGGAGGGCCTTAGGAAGCCCTGGCCACTCACACGCTCTGCTCCATGACATGATTCCAGGGAGAGCTAAAGATTCCCCAGTACAGCAAAGGTTGGTCCTGATTCAGTTCCCACCCAGGGGCTGCTGAAACCTCACATGTGCACAGCTCAACCAACTCAGCCCCGAGGCTGACCGGATGCCTGGATGCCGAGGAGGAGCCTGTACAGCCACGTTCTGGCTTTGCGCAGGGAGCACAGTGAGTCCCTGCAAGGGAGACAAAAATCGTAATTGTTCACACACTTTCCGTATTGTTGTTCTGTGCGGTGTGAGTGCTCCTCAAAAACACAAACACACTGGGTGCAACAGCATACACCTGTAATTCCAGCTATCCGGGAAATAGAGGTCAGGGGGACTGAGGTTAAGTCCAACCCAGACAAAAGGTTAGTGAGACCTTTATCTTAATTACTAAGCCAGGCTTGGTGGCTTGTGCCGCCATCCCAGCTACACAGCAGGCTACAGATAGAAGGTACTCAGGGTCTAAGGCCAGCCTCAGGCAAAAGCATGAGACCCTACCTGTGAAGTAGCTAAAGCAAAAAGGCCTGTATGTATAGTGCTGCCTAGCAAGCATGAGACTTGCTAGTGCCACTGAAATAGAGAAGAATAAAATAGGATAAACATGCAATCCATGGCGAGCACTTTTCTCGGCTCACACTGTAACTACAGATCACTCTGAGTTGGCCCATATTCTGGCTTTACACAGGCTTTCATCCACTCTTTCTACACCTTGAGCCTGCTCAAGGGGACAGCTGGCTCCACGTACGCACACCGTGAGGCAGGGCAGAAGACAGCAGGGATGGAGAGAAAAAGGACATGCAGGACCCCAAGCGGGCCCCAAGGAGGGGCTGGAACTCCAGCCATGGGGCTTTGCTGTGCATGCCGCTCCGAGAGGGTCAGAATCGGGTGACATAGAAATGTTGGGATGTAGGAGATGGGGGAGCCTGGGCAGTCAGCCAGTCTCCAAGAGGCAGACCAGGCCCAGAGCTGCTAGGGTCAGCAGGACAACTCCCTCTGGTCAGGCTGGCGAGGCCTGGAAGGGCCCTGGACTGAAAGACCATCTGGGGATGGTGGCAGGGCCCGAGGGCGGTCTTCCCCTCCCACTCACCACCACCCAGCTCTGGAGGGAAGTGTCTTGGAAGATGTCCTTGGCCAGCGCCAGTGGCTCCCGCCTGTAATCCCTAGCTACTCAGGAGGCTGAGGGCTCTGGATCACAGTTCAAAACCAGCATGGACAGGAAAGACTCTGGGACTCTTATCTCCACTAAACCACCAAAAAATCTGGAAGTGGCACTGTGGCTCAAATGGTAGAGCACTTGCCTTGAGCAAAAGAAGCTCAGGGACAGTGCCCAGGCTCTGAGTTCAAGCCCAGAACTGGCACCAAAGAAAGAAAGAGAGAAAGAGGGGGAGGGGGATCTGCTTCCCACAATTCTGGAAAAGAGCATTGTGAAATCCGATCTCCACATCAGTGTGTGGTTAGTGAGGGTGTGTTCTCTGGGCACTGGGACTGGCCGGTGATTGCCTTCGATGACAGACATGGCCCTGAGAAGCTGCCTTGCGAAAGCTGCAGAGCTTCCAGTTCCATGACCAGTTCTGGACTGTCATCATTCCTGCCATGTCAAAATAGATGTCTAAGCATCTGGCTCTGGCCTCAGGTCCTTTATGTTTCCAAGCCAAGGCACCAGGTGAGGCCCAGGGCTCCAGGCTGGCGTCCTGTCCTGGCTTGCTACTCCATTACCAAAACAAGAAATGGAGATCCAGAGAGGTTAAGTATTTTGCCTAGCATCACACAGCTAGCCAACGGCAGCATCAGGATTTGAACTCAAGGTTAGTTAGAGTCCACTATCATGGCCTGCTGACAAGGTGGCTGCAAAGACACAGGAATGACAGGGTAGACTGCTCCCGTCAGGCGTCAGCTGCTGCTCCCACGAGCGGACAGCGTCTCAGGACGGGGCTCCAGGTGACCTGGCGTCCCCTACCCCTCCTGTGGCAGGGACCCGGCCTGCTGGGTGGTTCAGTGCCCGGGATCCTGGCTGACCCGCGCGGCCACTGCCATCTCCTTATTTTAGAAGCTGGAAAATTACTATTCATGAGAGCAAACTTAAAAATGAAATAATAAGTCTGTCCTTTTAAAAAGCAAATTGCGGTGCAGGAATATTCATGAGCTGTGACTTCATGGGAAATGGCAGCGGCCGGGAGATTACCATTCAGTTAAGTCAGCAGCGGAGGAATTTAGGGAAATGCGCTGTCAGTCTGGGGAAATGCGTGATTAATACTTTCCTGTTTGCGAGGCCCCTTAACGGGCGCATTTTTAATGTAATAATTAATTAACCTTGGGATCACTCACATTTCACAGGCTCCCAGCGCTGCGGCTCCTGGAAGGCAGCGTGGCCCTCTCCCTGCCCGGCTCCATTCGGTCCCCGGCCCCTGGAGAGTGGCCTCCCCTTGGGTGTGGAGGCCCAGACCAGAGGGAGGCTTGTCTGGGGAGGACAGGGAGGGCTGGCTCTGCCCTTGGGAAGAAGAGGGGTGGTGAGGACACAGCCACAGAGGGGAAGGCCCTGACCTGGGTCGGATGGTACGACGAGGAGGTTCTCCTGAAGTCCATCCGTCCGCCGCCTCCTGATGTGGGCCAACTTGGAATTGAGACCCCTCAGTCAGATCTTGAGATGGGGCATCCTGGACTTGGTGAGGATGGCCTTAAATCCAACTTGGGGTGTCTCTGTAAGGGAAGGGACATGGGACAGGGAGACAGAGCAGGAGGGGCAGCCTGTAGCTCCAGAGCTGGGAGAAGAGACAATCCTGCTGTGTGGAGCTCCTGGGAGCAGCAGCATCTGCGCTGGCTTCCCCAGGCCATCTGCAGGCTTCCTCTGTGGGCAGTCCCGGGGCTGTCTGCGGGTGTCCACTGTGGGCAGTCCCGGGGCTGTCTGCGGGTGTCCTCTGTGTGTGGTCCGTGGACCGTCTGTGGGCTTCCTCTGTAGACCGTCCGGGGGCTGTCTGTGGGTGTCCTCTGTGGGCGGTCCCTGGACCATCTGTGGGCTTTCTCTGTGGGCAGTCCCAGGGCTGTCTGTGGGCGTCCACCATGGTCAGTCCTGGGGGTGTCTGTGGGCCTCCTCCGGGGTCAGTGCTGGGCCAGTGGAGGCAGCCGTCAGGGCAGGAGAGTCGCAGCGTGGAGCAGTGCTGGCTTGTGCGGTGAGCAGACGAGTCACCAGAGGCCTGGTCCTTCCTCTCCAGCCTTGGCTCCCCACTGCAGGGAGTTGGGGTGGAGACAGGCTTCTCAAACTGGATGCCCAGCAGACTCAGATGGCATGGAAGCTGCAATGGGCCCTCTGCCCTCCTCCCCACTGCTGCTCACCTCCGGGGCCCTCCTCGGGCCACGCTGCTCTTTAGGGCTCTGTGTGCCCAGCTGTAGCCGGCGCCCAGGCAGTTCCGGCTCTGGGCCGTAGAGTGTTTGTGGACTAGAAGTAGCTGTACCAGGCCCCAAGGTCACATGCTTGTGCCACGCACACACTCAGACCCTCCACATACACCCACGTTAACATGTATGCCCACAGACACACAAGTGCACACATAAGTGACTGCACGCACACACTCCCGCAAGTGCACACATACGCACACACAGCACTCACGAAGCACAATGCAGAACCCTCATAAATGTTTGCTCGGGGCAGGACAGCAGCTCACTTCTTCCCTCTAGTGTCTTTCTTGAGACACTGCAGCAACCACTTGAAAAGTTTTCAGGTTGGTAGAGACAGCCCTGACAGGTCTCTGTTGGGGTTGGGGGAAGGGAGTAGACTCTGTACTCCTTTACAGGATGAACCCCCCCCCTTCTGGGGACATCCCAGAAGACTCTAGGCAGTGCCACGAACCACGTCCACCTGGCTCCTATTCACCAAGCTTTGTGGAGATGGGGTTGGGGCAGGGGGTCCAGTAGAGCAGTAGGGTCACCTGGAGACCCCCACAGTGTGGTCTCAGGGTCACAGCCTGGCCCTCCTAGCCACAGAAGCTTCCAAGAGCGGGAGGAGGCAGCCACTTCTCAGCTTTCTTGGCTTCTGGCCTGGTTCCTGGGTCTCCAACACTCCTCCCGTGTCAAAACCAAGTCCAGCTGTGGCTAAGCTCCTCCTGCCCCGCTCCTCTTTGGCTCCTCTTTGGATTTCCTGTCGCTCTTTGCCACCGTTAGGTTCTGGGACTGGGTTTTCTCCCCACCCATACTGATCCTCCTTGCTCCCATCCCTGGCTCCCCTCCTCCAGCATCCTGTCAGCCGCTGCCCCACCTCCTGCCCCGCTCCTCCCAGGACTCTAGCAGTTGGCCCGTCTTTCCTTCTTGCAAGGTGATCATATCCTGGCTGATATCATGATTCCATTTTCAGCAAGTCACAGAGGCTCTGGCTCCTAGGAGGCAATTAGTAAACGTTAGACTGGAAAAACAGAATTTAGGCATGATTATGATTGTCGTGCAGGAAAGAATGAGGATGTGTGTGCAGTGAAATTCCCAGAGGAGAAGCTGGAGAGGAGAAGCCGGAGTGAGAGGCACCGGCACACCTGCTGTGAGGGCCAGCCTCCAAGCACAGCAACAGTGGCCCCTTCATCTTTACTCTGAATGAAGTGTGGTGTTCAAGTCAATCGAGGGCCCTGGCCTGGCCCAAAGTGCAACATTCACATTGGCCATCTATTAAAAAATAATCCAGCCTAGCTATTCAGGAGGCTGCGAATTGAAATGTGAAGCCAGCCGGGACAGGAAAGTCCATGGGAGTCTTATCTCCAATTAACCAGCCAGAAATCTGGAAGTAGAGCTGCGGCTCAAGTGGTGCCAGCCTTGAGCAAAAACCCTAAGGGCCTAGGCCCCGAGTTCAGGGTCCAGTACCAACACACACACACAGACTCCAGTGACACTAAAGCACTAAGAGAGGAAGACTTTGTTCGAGACCCTGGCATTGGCTCAGGGGCCTCTATAGTGAGCTCTTTTTGTGCAGAGAGATTAGGCTCCTCCAGATACAGCTCAGATGAGTGCAGATTGCAGCTATTGAGGAGGCAGAAACATCTGGAGGATGGAGCAATAATGGGAGGAAGGGAGTTCTGGCCAAGTTTAGCAGGATTAGGCCAGGGGACCACATTTCACCTGGAGGCAGGGGAAGATGAGCAATCTGAACAGACATTAAGGCTGGGGGTATTTTTGTACTTAAGAGGTTCTTTGTCAGAACTGGATTTCATAAGGAAGTGCACAGATGGATGTAGCACCAGGTTCAGAAGCCTGACTACAGCGTGGTCTGCTGGACCCCAGTGATTCATGCCTGTAATTCTAGCTACTTGAGAGGCAGAGATGGAGAGGATCACAATTAAAGGCCAGCCGCACAAACCATTTGTGAGAGACCATCTCACATGACACTGCACACTTGCCATCCTAGTTTGGCGGGAAGTGTAAATAGGGGATAGTGGTCCAGGTTAACCGGGCCCAAAACAAGGCCCTGTCTCAAAATGGCCAGAGCAGAGAATTCTAGAAGCATGGCTCATGTGGTAGAGTATCAATCTAGAAAACCCAAAGCCCTAGTTCAAATCTCAGTATTGAAAACAAGAAGTTTTGCGCAGGTGAAGAATCTTTGTTCCACCACCCTGCAGGACAGCGCGTGCAGGGCTGTGCGGTGCAGCGGCTGTCCCGCGCCGGAGCCCCGCGCCCCGCCACCGCGCCCCGCACGCGCCCGCCGGGCAGAGCAGCGGCTCTCACCCCGAGGGCCTGCCCCGGAGTCTCGCTGGAGCCAGGCTGCACATCCGACGAGCACCCCTGCAGGCTGCGGCCTTGGGGACCCCACTCGAGGGCCTGCGACGTCCCCGCAGCCGGCACTACTCACGGGGCGAACCAAGCGGGAGGCGCGTTGGAGGGATGTTGCACGCAACCCAATCCGTCTCACCTGTTGGGCAACACGCAGCTACGCAAACACTCGGCCGAGACTCTTCACACCCGTCCTCCCCGGCAATTCTTAGGGAAGGGTGTGGATGTGGCCTGGGAGGGCCGGTCAATTGGGGGCCAGCCCCGACTCCGGGGTGCCGGCGCCCCGTGGGCGCGGGGGCGGAGGGGCCTGCGAACTACAACTCCCGGCATGCTCCAGGCGCGCCCGTTATGTAGCTATTCCGACGAGAGCCGGCGGTCCACCAGAGAACCACAGCTCCCGGCATGCCCCTGCGCGCCCGCCCGCGGCGCACTTCCGGCGCGGCGGGGACAGCGCGCCCCCGGCGGCGGCGGCGGCGGCAGCGGCGGCAGCGGCGGCGGCGGCGGCAGCCAAGCGGTCGCTGAGGCCTCGGCGAGTGACGGGCGGCCGGGCCGACGGGAGCCGGGGCGGGGCGGCGGCGGCCAGCACAGGAGCGCGCGCCGGCCCGGCCCCGCCCCCGCCCCGCCCGCCCGCCCGCCCGCCCCGGTGACCTTCACGGGCTCGGCGGCGGCCGGCGCAGGCCCCGGCGGCGGCGCGATGTTCGTGCAGGAGGAGAAGATCTTCGCGGGCCCGGTGCTGCGTCTGCGCGTCTGCGCGGCCGACGGCTCGGAGTGGCTGGAGGAGGCGACCGAGGACACGGCGGTGGAGGCGCTCAAGGAGCGCTGCCTCAAGCACGTAAGGCCCGCGGCCCGCGGCCCCCGTCCGGCCCCAGGTCCCGGGCCTCGGCCGCCCGGGGCCGCCGGCCAGCCGCGGTTTCCCCCGTCCGGGTCTGGGACGGTGCCTCGCCTTCTCTCTGAACGCCCGCCCGCCCGCCCCGCACACCGGCCCCGGCAAGCCCAGCCCTTCCTTTTCATTTCTGCTACTCCTTGGGAAAGGCGGGGCGCGGACGGGGAAACCGAGGCGGGAGAGGGAGAGGCCGCGGGGCTGGGCCCGGCGTCCGCGCGGGTGCCGGCTTGCTGTTGGGCCAGGCTTTGGTTTTTCCCAACCGCGAACTGAAGCAGTTCCTGGCCCCTTCCTTCCCCGCCAGCCAGCTGCTCCGAGCTGTCTCCTGTGGCTGGAGTCACTTAAAATAGTGGCACTGTACCGACGCCAAGCTTTTCGCGTAGGAGTGGGGGAAGGTTAATTAGTTGGGAAGCCCAGGCCCCACGGCCAGGGTCCCCACCGAGAGGAACATTGAAGTTACTTATGTGCTCCTTAGTCCACTAACTCTTAGAGGCAGGCTCTCTGCCTCGGCCTCCAGTTAGGTGAGCTGTGCCCACCTCTCTGGCCCTGGTGACCCACGGAAGCACTGTACTTGCTTGACATGAGTGTTACTGTCCGATTGAGATGCAGGCAGTCACCACTTTTTAGTAGGGCCTTGTGTGGAAGGCTACATTTTACATTTTCCGTATATGTCTGCTAGGTAGTTTGTGTCACGATTGTGTCTGCTGAGGGTAAACTTCCAGTTATTGCTTGGAGAGAGCGAGAGAGAGAGAGAGAGAGAGAGAGAGAGAGGAGAGAGAGAGAGAGAGAGAGAGAGAGAGAGAGAGAGAGAGAGAGAGAGAGAGAGAGAGAGAGAGAGAGAGAGAGAGAGTGTGTACTTGGTTGGTTTCAGGGCCTTGGGCTTTTTGCTCAGCTCTTTTGGTCATGGCAGCATGGTAGAAGTTGTACCCACCTCAGTCACAACTTCAGCCTGAATTTTGCCCGTTAGTTGCAGATGGAGTCTTGAGGGCTTTTGTACCCAGGCTCCTCACGTTGTTGTTGAACTATGCTTCCCACATCCTAAGTAAGTAGTATTACAGGTGATTCACACCTTCCTTCAAAGAGTGTTTTCACACCCTTGGAGCACAGGCTGTGGACTCAGTCTCTGTCAGAGGCAGGCATGGCAGGACTGCGGTTCCAAGCCCTTCTGGAACACACTGGACAGGAGTAATCTCCAGGTCTTAGCCCCAAAGAGGCTCTGTGCTCAGGGCAGGAGGTTCATTTTGTATGTATGTGCAGGCATGTTGGTATTGGGGCTTGAACTCCAGGCCTGGGCACTGTCCCTTGGCTTTTTTGCTCAACGCTAGTGCTCTATCTCTTTAGCCACATCACTTCTTTTTGGGTGGCTAGTTGGAGATAACAGTCTCACAGACTTTTCTGCCCTAGGTGGCTTTGAACCATGATCCCCAACCTCCTGAGTAGCTAGGATTACAGTTGTGAGTCACCAGCACCCAGCTTGTTGTTACTTTTGAAACAGGGTTTCACTATGTAACCATGGCTGGCCTGCCTGGCCCTCATAATGTAGTCTGCACTGGCCTGGAATTTCCACTTCCCACATGCTGAGATTACAGCATGGCAACATAGGGTTTCTCTGGGTGGAAGGTGCTAGAACAGAGCACAAAACTCCACACATGGCTGCTGAAGTTTCCTAAGCTCTATTAAGCTTCAGCTACCATCATCGTCAAGTGACAGCAGTACCTGGAGTGAGTAGAGCCCGCATTCCTCTGAGACATGTGGGGACATGGGATGCAGGGGGGGCTGGGGACGCCCTGCCTCAGCGCTGGCCTGCACATCTCAGCGTGCAGCAAAGACAGTATTGGCATCGTGGAGTGTGGTGTAGAACCAGGGTTTGGGGAACCGAGGTGATGATTGTTTTTGGAAAATTGCTTCATAGGCTGGGTTCTAATTGTCTAGAATTAGTCGAGAGTTTTAGAAATTGTAAAGAGTCACACCTAATACCTCTGACACAAAGCCTTGGCCAAGTTCTAGGGGAGTTTTGGAGTGCTCTGCTGTGTCCCAATGGGAAGAAGCTAGCTTACTGTTGGATAGATTACCCCTTGTATGCTCCTTGCCAGTTTGTGTGTTGACTCCTGAAACCTTCATGATCCTTTTTTTTTTTTTTTTTTTTGTCAGTCCTGGGGCTTGAACTCAGGGTCTGGGCTCTGTCCCTGAGCTTCTTTTGCTATAGGCTAGCACTCTACCACTTGAGCCACAGTGCCTCTTCTGACTTTTTCTGTTTGTGTGGTGCTAAGGACTTGAACCCAGGGCTTCATGCATGTTAGGCGAGCATTCTACTGCTGAGCCACATTCCTAGCCCCTTCATGATCCTTTTTCAAAACAATTTCAAATGTGAGATTAATGGGTTGTTTCTTTTTTCTGGCCAGCAGTTGGGTTTGCAAGGTGTCTTAAGTCCCCCTCTATGAAGTTTAGTGGGGGTTGGCACAGCTGCCCACCAACTGTGAATGCCCCAGGGCCCATGCCCCATGCCCTGGGTTGTATGACCTGGCCTGGTGCCCAGCCGCCTCCAGCCTGGCTGTGCCTGCCCTACTATGGTGTGGAAGCACCAGTGAGCTGTCTTGCCTGGCTTCTTGGGCTTCTTCTCTTTACCTTTCATGTATCCTCGGCCATCGACCCAGGGAGTCCCAGAGTAGATATCGTCAGTGCCTCTGATCTAAGTAGCGCAGGCTAAGAAGCATCTGTGATCCACCACACCCCCCCCTCCAGGGTTCTGACTTGTGGGGAGGAGCCACAGCTGATTAGATGGCACTGTTGTCTGGAGTGATGTGTGGTTCATGGGGTGTGAGTGACTGCATGGTGCTGATAGACAGTGGTGAAGTGCACAATCTTGGCGCCTGATCCTACAGGAGTTGGAGTGTGCCCGTCTTCACTGCGTGGCGCCAGCATAGGTGAATGATGGTCTTGCTTGGCCTTCATGCACTTGGCAGTTGGAGAGGTGGTAGGTAGGCACTGTCTGAAGCAGCAGATCTTCTGTAATCCAAAGACAGGTGTGTCTAGATTCTGGGTGGCCATGAATTGTTTTCTGGATCCTGGCTGAAAGGATGAGCAGTGTCTGCCAGGGCCCAGCAATTTGTTCTGAGATTGCTGATGTTGATTACTGGATGGGAAGGGGTCTTACAAGTGTCTGCCTGTCCCTCTTGGAGTTTGAAGTCAATATCAATTGAGGTGGCATCTCAAGTCACTTATAGTCTGGGATGGCTGTGGGGTGCCTGTGTGGCCATTCTCCCCACGACTACAGATGGGTTGTTACAGCTTTCCAGGGCCTTAGGGATTTACACAACTCTGTCTTTGGGTCTATATGTGAGCATGCAGGCCTATTGAATGTGAGGCTAGTCACAGGCTCTTGTGCAAACTGCAGGGCTCAGTGGTAGGTGCCAACTCCTTATCTCTGGGATGATTATCACTCTTCTTGCTGTACTGCCCCTCACTTCCTTTCATGTGTCTGTGCAAGAAAGGACAAGTGCACAACTAATAGTGTCTGTGCAAGAAAGGACAAGTGCACACCTAACACTGTACAAGAAAAAGCAAGAGTATAACAGTGTCTGTGCAAGAAAGAACAAGTGTACAATAAACTGCAAGACAGAACAAGTGCAAAACAGTGTCTGTGCAAGAAAGAACCAGAGGGCTGGGAAGGTAGAGCACTTGCCTTGCATGCATGAGGCCCTGGGTTCGATTCCTCAGCACCACATAAACAGAAAAAAGCCAGAAGTGGTGCTGTGGCTCAAGTGGTAGAGCGCTAGCCTTGAGCTGAAGAGCTGAGGGACAGCGCCCAGGCCCCATGACCGGCAAAAAAAAAAAGCAACAACAAAAAAACAAAGAACAAGAGCACAACAGTGACTGCAAGAAACAAGTACACAACAAACAGTGTTGGTGCAACAACAAGTGCACAACAAACTGTTGGTGCAAGAAAGAACAAGAGCACAACAAACACAGTGTCTGCAAGAAAGAACAAGAGCACAACAAACTGCAAGAAAGAACAAGAACAGAACTCTAACACAGTGTCTGCAAGAAAGAACACGTACACAACAAACTGCAAGAAAGAACAGGAGCACAATAAGCTGTTCAAGAAAGCCTAAGAGCGCAGCAAAGTATGCAAGAAAGAACAAGTGTACAACAAACTGTCTGTGCAAGACAGAACAAGGGCACAGCTAACATGCCCAGATCTTTGTGTTATCAGGAGCAGTGGGCCTATTTTCATCTCAAAATTGCTTTTTAGTTTTTCCAGACTCAAGAAGCAATTAGGGTTACCATTACTTTGTGTATGGGTCATTTGTCCAAGCTGTGAATCACCCGTTTCAGGAATCGGCTGGGGTGACTGCAAGGGCCTCAGGGGATCGCGCCTGTTTACGTTTCACTTGGCTTCTGTCATCAGTGGGGATCCTTTGAGCCTTTTATGATTGAACATCTTCCGTAGTGAGGAAAATCAGTCATTCTAGTGTTGCTAGTATTAAGACTTTTCTGTTTTTCCGGCTTTGTGTTGATACATGGGATTAGACTAAGATGCTTATGATGCACTTGAGCCATGTCCCTCAAGACTTATTTTTTAATTAGAAATGTGTTTTTTGGATTTTTTCTCCCAGTGTGCTCATGGGAGTTTAGAAGACCCCAAAAATGTAACTCATCATAAATTAATACATGCTGCTTCAGAGAGGGTGCTGAACGATACCAAAACAATCCTGGAAGAAAACGTCCAAGACAAAGGTAAGGTGGTGTCGGGGGCCAGGTGGTATCCATCACCTGGGAGCTCTGGCTGGCCCAGGGCTAGGTCTAAGGTGGAATGAACAAGAGTGCAGATTAACTCCAGTTTCATTTTTTCCCTTAGTTAAAAAATGTGCATGTCATGGAGTATTTGTGAAAAATAGCAGGAACCAAAATTGAGCAAGCAGAAACATCTGAGAAGTCAAATGCAAGCTTTATTTTTAATTCTGTTTCAAAGCAAAATCATTTTCTGGAGCTTCTTCAGGTTTTATTTTTGGGTTGGAAATGTGGTGATTTCAGGCATATTAGAGATGTCTTTGCTACATTCTTTCCTTCTTTCTTTTTTCTTTTCTTTCTTTTTTTTTGGTGCCAGTCCTGGGGCTTGAACTAGGATATAGGGTCTGTTTCTGAGCTCTTTTTGCTCAGGGCAAGTGCTCTGCCACTTGAGCCACAACTGTACTTCTGGCTTTTTGGGTAGTTTAGTGGAGATGAGTATCACTCACTGCTGCCTAAGCTGGCTTTGAAATGAAATCCTCAGATCTCAGCCTTTTGAAAAGCTATGATTACAGGTGTAAAATCACTGTGCCCAGCTAGACAGATTTTTTTTGGGGGGGGGTCAGTTGTGGGGCTTAAACCACTTCTAATTTTCTAGTGGTTAATTGGAGATAAGAGTCTCATGGACTTTCCTGCCCAGGCTGGCTTTGAACCATGATCTTAGCCTCCTGAGTAGGTGGGATTACAAGGGTGAGCCACTGGTGCCTGGCTAGAGAGATGTGTTTATTATATATATCTACTTCACCATATAGTTTTGTGTGTGTAGGCAAACAGAAGAAATACTCTATTTTCTATTTATTTATTCCAGTGAGATAATGACTTGAAATCTGGCACACACTGGTAGTACTTTTTGCTCATAGGCTTTCACAGTGCCATCAGACTCAAACTGGATAGGAGGCAACCTGCCACAGTGAATTATGAACTAACCACACTCAGGCTGTTTGCTTTGAGGATTAAGTCCAAACTTTCCAGTCTCATAGACTTTCAAGAATGAGCCCATAGAAGTGAGAACAGTTTTACAAGATTTCCTCTAGTTTTTGGTGTCATCAGAGCTGAGCTGGGCCTACCTCCTGGGTCAGTGTCCCTAGGCCTGAGCCTTTTACCAGCCAGGGTTATATAGATAGTGCAAAGTCTGGGAAAGGATGGGTGTGCTTGGTTGGGGGGGGGGCAGAGGGATCCCCTGTGTTTCTATCCTCAGGATATCTAGCACCCTGTAGTTATTTATTTATTTATTTATTTTTATTTTTTGTGTTCTGGGGCTTGAACTCTGGGCCTGGGTACTGTCCCTAAGCTAAGCTAGTGCTCTACCACTTGAGGCTAGTGCTCTACCATTTGGGTCACAGTGGCATTTTTGGCTTTTTGTGAGTAGTTTATTGGAGATAAAAGTCTCAAGGACTGGGCTGGGAAAGTGCCTTGCATGCATGAGGCCCTGGGTTCGATTCCTCAGCACCACATATGCAAAAAGAAAAAAAGCCGGAAGTGGTGCTATGGCTAAGTGGTAGAGCACTAGCCTTAAGCTGAAGAGCTGAGGGACAGTGCCCAGGCCCAGAGTTCAGGCCCCATGACCGGACCCCCCCCCCCAAAAAAAAAAAAAAAGTCTCAAGGACTTTCTTACCTGGGCTGAATTTGAACTGCAATCCTCAGATATCAACCTCCTTAGTAGCTAGGATTACAGGTGTGAGCCACTGGAGCCTGGCTCCTGTATCTTATTTATGACTATGAAATGGTAACTGGCTCGATAGACATAAATCCTATTTTTTTCCTAGATGTTCTGTTGTTGATCAAAAAGCGTGCTCCCTCTCCACTTCCTAAGATGGCTGATGTCTCAGCAGAAGAAAAGGTAAGTTTGGAAGTTTCTAACTGGAGGTCTTTCTTGGTAGAAGTTTCCTGTACTTGAGATTATGCAGAGGCATTCTGTGAACTAGAGATTCAACAGAGTGGCATAAGCACCTGCTTCCTGCTGGAATGCTTACTCTGTAAGGGGTGCTCAGTGGTGGCTGGGCATGTTTCTCTGTCCTCATTCTTTGTTGGTAACTAGCTCTGTGGTGTTGGATGCAGATGAGGATGAAGGCTTAACTCCTGTGCTGCTGTCCAGCTTATCTATACATTCTCTGTCCTCTCTGTCCTCTCTATCCTCTACCAGCAAATCCATCTGACCAGAAGTGTGCAGGAAGTTGCCAAAGGCCTACACTCAGAATAAGGAGTGGCATGCACAGAGAGAGGGCAGCACACAGCTTTGCACCACACCCAGGCTGGGTTTGCCTGCCCTGAGTGGGTTTTGCAGGGCAGAATTGGACATCCTGTAGTTTGTGTGAATAAGGCCTGTTTGTGCTCTGCTTCCCTATGAAGGAGCTGGCTTAGGAAGAGGGAGTAGTTGTTATTTGGTGGCTGGCCCCCAGGCTTATTTTTTGGATACTTCTCTCAGGTGGTGTATGTCCTATGGATGGACCTTTTGTCTGTGCCCTAGAACAGGGCAAGGCCCTGTTTGGACAGGCAGTCATCTTCATTGAACAGTTTTTCCTTATTTCCTACTTGTGCTATGAAATGCCAGGAGAGTGCTCACCTCAGCAAAAGAGCCACCGTGTCCACCTGAGCAGCTGCCGCAGTATCTTGTCTGGAACCACAGATAGAGACGTGTCCTGGGCTCAGGGCCTCCTATCTCAGCCACTCCGGGCTCCACATGCTCATCTTCAGCAGACAGATCTGGGCTGGTGACCAGGCAGGCATTTTTGGGGCTTGCTGCAGGTTGATCATGATTCTTAAGTTGCAGTTCTGACCCTGTGTATTCCTCTTGTATATTAACTGGTTCAAACAGACCACAGCCCTGCAGCCTGGTGGTACAGGGGATGCAGTAGAGCCACCCACCACTCAATATTTTTTTGGTACTAGGGAGTGAACCCAGGACTTGTGCATGCTAGGCAAGCGCTCTACTACTTGAGCCACAAAAACCAGGCCTTTTTGTTTTAGCTTTTTTTTTTTTTAAACAGAGTCTCAAATTTGGCCCAGGCTTGACTGGACAGTAAGCCTCCTTGACCATGCTTCCCATGTAGCTGGGATGACAGATATGAACCACTATGCTCAGCCTTTTTTTGGTTGATGTGAAGGTCTTTTGATCTTTATGTCTAGGCTTGAATGGTGATCTGCTTCTTGAATAGGTAGGATTACAGGCATGAGCCACTGTGCTTGACATGAATTATTTTGTCTAAATCAAGATAATATTAAAATTTCAAATAATGCTACAGATTTCTTTTTCTTCTTCTTGTTCCTCCCTCCTCCCTTTCCTTCCTTCCTTCCATCCATCCCAGGTCCTTCTTGTTAGGTACTCAAGTGGCCCAGGTGTCTAGCTCAATACTACAGAATTTTAAATAGAAATCAGTAGTTTTCTTATCATACTCGAGTCATATTTTGTAAAAACGATCATTCTAACTTTTATGTGCTGGTCCTTGGGCTTCAACTCATGGTCTGGGTACTGTCTCTGGGCTGTGTACCTCAGCTTTTGTGCTCAAGGCTAGTGCTCTACCACTTCAGCCACAGTTCTACCTCCAGCTTTTTTTATAGTTAAGAGTCTCATGGTGCTGGATTTTTTTCTTTATTCCGGAATCAATTTTGTTTTACAGGAAAGTTTCAAATGCAGGGCAGTCTTCATATGTCCCTCACGTGATTTCAGGGCTTCTAAATGTTAATATATTAACCCTGGCAAGGTCTGTTCATCAAAACTAAGACATCGTTTACTGAAGTATGATGCTATTAAGTAAATTCACCTGCATGTCAAAATTAAAAAAAAAAAAAAAGAGTCTCATGGACTTTCCTGCCCACACTGGTTTTGAGTCACACTTCCTAGATCTTAGCCTCCTGAGCAGCTAGGATTATAGGTGTGAGCCACAAAGATTGTCTTTTAATACAACTGTATTGTTTCTGGAGTTAACCTTTCAGTTTTCTTAGGGGTTCATTACTCATTTTTAAAAATCATCTTTGATGGAGTTGATAAAGACTGAAAATGTGCTCATGTGTTTTAGGTTGTCTGCCAGTTGCCTTTCCTTTTTTCTTTTGGGTGGTCTGGGTTTGAACTCAGACCCTTGATCTTGCTAGGTAGGTACTCTACCACTTGAATCATGCTTTCAGCCCTTTGTGCTTTATTAATTAATTAACTTATTTATTTATTGTCAGTCGTGAGACTTGGAAGTCTGGGCCTGGGCACTGTCCATGAGCTCTTCAGCTCAAGGATAATGCTCTACTTCTTTGAGCCACAACACCACTTCCGGTTTTCTAGTGATTAATTGGAGATAAGCGTCTCACAGACTTTCCTGCCCAGTCTGGGTTTGAGCCAGGATCCTCATTATCTCAGCTTTCTGAGTAGCTAGGATGACAGGCGTGAGCTACCAGCACCAGGCACTTTAGTTATTTTTTGGATAGCGGTCTCCAGCTTTCTGCTAGGGGCCTGCTTTGACCTCTTGTTTACTGTTTTCCAGATAGCTGGAATTACAAATGTGTATCACCCTGCCAGTTTGTTGGTAGAATTAGATTCTTGTTAACTTTCACCTCGACTGGCCTTGAACTATGATCTGCCTTCTTTGCCTCCCAAGTAGATGGGATATAGGTATGCATTGCCCTCTCAGGCCCTCATTTGCTTTTTCTTAAAGGTGTACCTCTAGGCACCCTGGCCCTGCATCTGCCTCTTGCCCCTGCAGTCACGTCTTCCTGCCTTTCTTTCTCTTGAGTTAGAATCATATGTAGGTTTCCTGTTGCTACCTATTGGATTACCACAAACTTCATCTTCTTAAAATAGCACTCACCAGGGCTGGGGATGTGGCTTAGTGATCCAGTACTTAACTGGTGTGCAGTGTGAACCTATCCTATAAGAAAACAAAACCAAAATAAAACAAAAATGACAAAAGTATTTCTCTTTTCTTTTTTCTTTAACATTTATTATTACTATATCTTTAAGTAGTGTACAAAGACGTTCCCATTCTACAGAATAGTATATGAGTACAAGGTGTCTGACAGCATTGCCATTCATCGCTCCTAACCCACCCCTTCTCCCACTTTGTATTTCTCATTTCTTAGCTCACCATTGGTTAGGTCAGCAGGGTCAGCTGGTCTTTGCTGAGGGTGTTGAGTTGAAGTCAGACTCTCTAAGGGCTGAGTCCCTTTCTGGAGGTGTGAAAGGGTCGGTTCCCAGGCTCACTCAGCCCTGCGGGCCTGCCTTTTCATCTTCACAGCATTCACAGCAGCAGCAGAACCTCGCAGGGTTGGCTCCCGTTGGAAGGAGCTCTGTCCCTTGTGAGGACTTGAGCAATCCGATCAGGGCCAGCGTACATCATGTGCTTTCCTGCAGTCAGTGTGCCATGTGATAAAACTGAACCTCAAGGCAGAACCTTCCCACCCCACACTACCCCTGGTAGTGTGCAGGGGGACTGCCGGGAAGGGGTTTATGAAGCCATGCAGAATCTAATCGAATGTCTCTCTCTGCTTTGCTCCCTGGGTGTATTTGTACTTGTTCCTTGGACATATCTTTTGTTACTGTGAAAGAAATTCTAAGGGTAATGGGCATATTTTGTCTCATGGTTTCAGAAGATTGAGTCTGTGGCTCACTGATTCTGTTTTTAGATTAATGACAGTGCAGAACCATCCTGGGAGAATGACATGTTGGCGACCATGGCACACCTTACAGCAGCCAGAAAGAAAGAGGAGCAATGGGAAGGGACTGGGACCTAGTTGCCCCCTTCAGGGTGCCTTTCTAGCAGACCCCACTGTCCATATCTGCCACCTCCTCGTAGTCTGTTGAGAGCTTTACTCCACCAGTGGTCAGAGTCCTCGGGATCCTCACAGATGTACTCAGATTGTGCTCTACCAGTCCCCTGGGACTAGTCAAGTAGATACTCAGGATTAACTCCTGCACTTGGTCTGGTGGAGCTGGCTTCCTTTGATATGGAAGAGGGGTGTCTTTAGGTCTTCCACTTCCTGGCCATAGGTTGACAGTCTACGAGATTCCCTCTTTTCCCTTTCCCTTCCTCCTGTGGGCCTTACCTGTGTATGCATGGACATGTCCTAGAATTTCATAGTACCCCTGGTACAGGTTTTCCCTATTGCTGTGTCTTCTGTGACTCTGAAGATTCAAATGTTTGAATTTTAGGAATTTACTTTTCTTGGTAGTCCTGGAGTTTGAATTCAGGACTTTGGGCTTACGAGGCTGGTGCTCCACCACTGAACCATATATCTAACTCTGTTTCTCACTGGTTATTTTTAGGATAGGTTCTTGCTTCCTGTCTGGGCACCTGCTTGAGTCATGATCCACCTACTTCTAGGCTTCCTGTAGTTGCCAGGAAAATGGGTGAGCCCCACTGCATCCAGGCGTGCGTCAGGATGCCCAGTGCTGGAGGAATATCACTCCTAGAGCCATCTTTGGTGGCACTAATTCTCTGGCTCCGGGAGTTGGTGTGGCCTTCCTTCTCCCACCAGGTTCTATCCCTGTCAGATGGTTGACATTAACCTGCACCACTTCTGACCCCTCTGTGTGTGCCTTCTGTCCTTCCAGTTTCCTCTCCTGTGTTGTTCTCCGCATGTCTTCCTTAGCCTTTGCTCTTGATCAGGGAGGCTCCAGAAGAAGCACAGACATCTGTATTTAGCCTTCAAACTTCACTGCAGGGTCCTGTGGGTCCTCAAAGGCCTCTTGTGCCCAGTCCTACCCCAGCCTTGCAGGGTTGATCTGCACTGTATTCTATCAGCTGGTTAGTGTGGTATGCATCTTGTCTGGGCTTCTGCTGTTGAGCTGTGCACAGGACTCCGGTGCCAGCCCCCAGCTCTCAGAGGCTGAGCTACAGTTAATAGAGTAGAAGGAGATGGGCTCTCTCCCCAGCTAGGCCATGTTTGTTCAGGTTTGTAGCCATGCTCCTTATGCTCCTGTGTTTCTTTCTAACTCTCATCCCTTTCTGTGCAGAAGAAACAAGAGCAGAAGGCTCCGGACAAAGACGCCATCCTCCGGGCGACAGCCAACCTGCCTGCCTGCAGCACAGACCGAGCTGCAGTCCAGACTACCATGAGAGATGTGAGTGTTGGCCAGAGCAGGGCATGCTGAGTGCCTGGGGTGATAGAAGCCTTTCAGAAGTGCTCGGGCCCTTGCAGTGGCTGCTGCATGCCTGTGGTCCCAGCACTCTGGGGAGTGCTTGAATCCTGGGAATTGAGTCTAATCTGCACAGCAGAGTGAGACCTTCCTCGAACAAACAAACAAAAGGTGGAAAAGCCAGGGCAAGGTGTTCAGGAACTCACTACTACTCTTATAACTGCTCCATAAATCTAGCATTACTTAAAGTAAACATTATGCCAGAAGCCTGGTGCCAGTGACTCGGCTACAATCCTAGCGACCAGGAGGCTGAGACTTGGAGGATTGCCAGTCTGGGCAGAAGATTCTGCAAGACTCCATCTCCAATTAGTAAGAAGCTAGGCTAAAGGATGGCTCAAGCGATAGAGAGCCAGCTGGGAGAAAAAAGCTTAGTGAGTGTGAGGCCCTAGTATTGCACTCAAAAAACCAAGAGCCAAAACCCCAGCATGTCAGATACCTGAGGAAGACTGCAGAGACAGATCGCCTGGGTAAATGTGAAGACTTGGGCCTGAGCTTGCCCTAGCTTGGCATAGAAGAAGCCA
Organism: Dipodomys merriami; assembly: GCF_024711535.1. Classification (NCBI taxonomy): domain Eukaryota; kingdom Metazoa; phylum Chordata; class Mammalia; order Rodentia; family Heteromyidae; genus Dipodomys; species Dipodomys merriami. The sequence continues at coordinate 48,557,736 of NW_027202382.1, read as the reverse complement.
GAGCTCCCAAGTTAGTTGGACAGGAGGAAGTGTCCCCATGCTTGCGTGGGCAATGGAAGATGTGGACGCTGGGGGATGGGGAGAGTGGCTGGCCTTTGGCCTCATCAGGTCTGGACTGATACAGGCATTGCTGTGAGCCTTAGCTTTAGGAACAAAACTGGGGGGTCTTTTCTAGAGAGTTCCATGTTGATCAGGAATTGTAAGTCTCTGTAGCAGCTGGCTCGTCAGTGCCTCTCCCTAGCCTCTATGTCTCTAGCCTAGGCAGGGTCTTAAAGGCACAGACTTGTGGTGTAAAGGCAGCCGTTCCCCCAGCTCCAGCACCGCCACACAGTTGTGAACGGGTGTGGGAAGGGTCTTAGGTTGTAGCGTCCACTCTCTAGCTTGGGTGATGCACTGTTGCTGCCTGTTGTGCTTCCAGCCAGGTGGTGGAGCTGCCAGCTTTCTTCAGGGAGGCAGGAGTGGGGCTTTTATCACTACATCTCTTTAGAATCACATCGCCCCAGCTCTTAACCCCACTCAGCCGGCCTTGAAGGAGACCGCAGGGTCTGACCTCACAGACTAGGAGTGCTGGCTCTGGGGTGCATTGGGGGTCTCCATAGGTTCACTGGACATCCAGACAAATGATCTTTCTTTGTTTTACTGCAGTTCCAGACAGAACTCCGGAAAATCTTGGTGTCTCTCATTGAGGTGGCACAGAAGTTGTTAGCATTGAACCCCGACGCAGTGGAATTGTTTAAGAAGGCTAATGGTATGAGCCAGGCCCTGACTTCTGGCATGAGTCTATTTGCCCACTGCCTTAAGCCCTTGCATCAAAATGGGGGATTCACAGGATTCCATTTCTGCTTGTGGTTGATGTGCCATCCCGCTGAGGTTTTAGACAGTCACAGGGGTGTGTACAGAGGAGGCTGTAACACAGGGCTGGGGCTTGGACTTGGGCACCCCTTCATGCAGGGTCTCCTCTCTGACCTGCAGCTATGTTGGATGAAGATGAGGAGGAGCGAGTGGACGAGGCTGCCCTGCGACAGCTCACGGAGATGGGCTTCCCCGAGAGCAGAGCCTCAAAGGCCCTCAGGCTGAACCAGTGCGTCGGGCTGACCTGCCCTCCCTCCCTCCCTCCCTCCCTCCCTCCCTCTCTTCCTCCCTCCCTCCCTCCCTCCCTCCCTCTCTGCATTCTTACAGACTCTGGGGTCACCTCTTGCCCTCCAAACCCTTTGTTTGACTGAGTTATTTCTAATAGATTGTTTTCAAAGAAGCACTTTACATGTAGAGATCATGGTTTTAGTTCCTTGATCAGATCTGATGCAAGGATGCAGGAGAGCAGGGGAGGTTCTTCTATGCTGCAGACTTAGATCCCCACCCCCTTGAGCATTCGGTCTTAGTCTGTGCCTTGGTGGTTGAGGCAAGGGCTGTATGGAGGTTCCCATCTCCAAGCGCATCTACTGCTGGTGGATCTGCTGAATAGTAATGTCCCTTCTTAGTCGTAGGGTGGGCAGGCCCAGGCCTAACTACAGATCTGTAATGTCTCTTCTTAGTCTCCAGGCCCAGAACTCTGTCTCTTCTTAGATCCAGGGTGGACGGATGGGAAGAACCTCTGTTTCTGTTTCAGCATGTCAGTACCTCAGGCCATGGAGTGGTTGATTGAGCATGCAGAAGACCCGGCTATCGATACGCCTCTTCCTGGCCAGTCTTCCCCCGCAGGGGCAGATACTGTGGCTGCTGCCCCTGAAGCTGCTGCTGGAGCTAGTGCAATAGAGGAGGAGGCCCGGGACGAGCTCACAGAAATCTTCAAGAAGATTCGCAGGAAAAGGGAGTTCCGGGCTGATGCTCGGGTGCGTTGTGGGGCCTGGCGGGTGACTGTGTGCTGGGAAGCTGGGGTGGAAGTTTATGGACAAGTGGGGCCAGGCTTCATTCCTGAGCTGATACTCTCTCAAGTCCACGTGGCTCCTTCTACTCCATGGCCGATCAGCATGTGTCATCTCTGGAAAACCTCGAGGTCAATGGACAATGTCCCTGCTCGCTGTATCTGTTGCTGTGGCCCTGGGGCTGAGGGGGGAAAGTCCTGCAATCTGGAGGAGCACCACACGGGTGGTGGCTAGTAAGGGTGTGGGTCGGGCTGGCTGGCCAGTGGATGAGGAAGGACCTGTGGTCTGGGGGCATCATTACCCTCTGCCAGCTAGCCGCCACCCAGCGCTCATGTATGACCTCTCCTCCCAGCCATTTCCCATGAATTCCTTCACACTTCCTGTTCTATGTTCACTCTTACGTGCTGGTTGAGGTTACACTGTCTTGAGATTGAAGCTCTGTTGGCTTGGGGCTCACTCTGGTTCTGTGTGCTCTCCGGCTCCTTCGTGTGGTATCTTTGTGTAGGGTACTGACTGTGGGGTTTGTGGTTCCGTGGGGCTCCCTGTGGCCAGGTCGCAGTGTCCATGTAGGTGACCCTGGTGTGCCTCTGTAGAGTGGAGCAGGCTCCCAGCAGTGTCAGCATTTAGTTGGCTGTTCCAGTGTAGCCGTAGCCCACATACACCTGTAGCAGGGGCTGTAGAGACCAAGGCTTGTCTTGACCTAGCTTTAAGCATGACTCCTACTGCCTCCCTTGGCCAGGGGCTGTATCGAAGGCCCCACCCCGCAGGTCCCCATGACACCTCCCCCTTTCCCCAGGGCCGCCTCCTCCACACACTCACTAGGCAGTTTCTATTCCTTCTTCTATTCCTTCCATTCTCCCTTCCTTATGAATTAATTGGTACATTTAAAAGTTAGTTTTTTTTTTTTTTTTTTTAACCAGGTGCTGGTTGTTCACACCTATAATCTTAGCTACTCAAGAGGCTGAAATCTGAGGATCACTGCTGGATGCCAGCCCGGCAGGAAAGTCCATGAGCCTCTATCTCCAATTCACCACCAAAAAGCTAGAAGTAGAGCAGTGGCTCAAGTGGTAGAGCACTAGCCTTGAGCAAGAAAGGGCCAGGGATAGCACCCAGGCTCTGAGTTCAAGCTCTAGGACTGATTTAAAAAAATTAAAATTCATTTGCTTTTTTTTGTTGTTTTCCCAGTTCTGGGCTTGAACTCAGGGCCTGGGCTCCATCTCTGAACTGCTTTTGCTCAAGACTAGCACTCTACCACTTGAGCCACAGCACCACTTTCTGGCTTTTTCTGCTTATGTGGTACAGGAAAGGAACTGAACCCAGGGCATCATGAATGCCAGGCAAGCACTGTACCACTAAGCCACATTCCCAGCCTGATTTGCTGTTTTTTTTTTTTTTTTTCATTTTTTCTTCCCCTTCCTTTCCCTCCCTTCCTCCTTCCCTCCTTCCTTTCTCTCTCTCTCTCCTCTCTCCCTCTTTCCCTCTTTCTCTTTCTTTCTCCTAGGGCTTGAACTCTGGGCTTGGGTGCTGTTCTTGAGCTCCTTTTGCTCAAGGCTAGCTAGCACTCTACCACTTGAGCCACAGCACCACTTCTGGCTTTTTCTGTGATTAGTTGGAGATGAGAGTCTCATGGAATTTCCTGCCTGGTCTGACTGAGTAGCTAGGCTTGAGCCACTAATGCCCAGCTTTTTTATACATCTGTGTGTATATATATATATATATATATATATATATATATATATATATATATATATATATATACACACACACACACACACCAAGGTATTATTTAGAGGAGTCACCATTTTGTAAGTCAGGTAATGCGTACATTTCTTTTTTGGACAATGTCACCACTTTGCTTTCCCCCGATCTTCCCCTCCCCTGCCATTGCTATCCACAAGTTACATAGCTCATTTTCCAGTGTCTACTGAATAACATGATTGCATTTGTTCACCCTTCTCTCCTTTTCTGCGTCCCTCCTTTGCCCCCACTAAAAAGACAAAAACAAATACCACCACCACCACCAACAACAACAAAAACCCCATGTTTCCATTTCCTGGAACTCATTTCCGTGAATAGTATTTCAAATGTTCAGAGGAGTTACATCTTTGGGTTCCTCTTCTAAGGGTAGCCTTTAGTCTGACTGTTTGTATGTGAATGCCTAGAGTCCTTTATAGGTTATCATGTCCAGTTGCTGTTTTAGATCTGGCTTTTGCACATGGGCTTGGCTTACCTTATGTAACATGATTTGTTCTAAGTCCATCCATTTTCCTGCAAATGACATGATCTTATTCTTTCTAGTGATGAGTAAAATTCCATTGTACATAGACCACATTTCATTGATATCTATTGAAGGGCATCTGGGCTGTCTCCATAACTTGGCGCTTGTGAATAGAGCAGCAGTGAGCATGAGTGAGCATGATGTGCAAGTGTCCTTAGTGTCCTGGCTTGTGGCGCTCTGGGTTAGATGCCACGTGTGGAATGACTGGCTCATAAGGAAGTTCTGTGTTTCGTTTTTTGAGTAATCTTGAAACCTCCCTGCAGAGTAAGTTACAGTAGTTTATATTCCTACCGACAGTGCAGTAGGGTTCCTTTTCCCCCCACATCCTTGTCAACATTTGTTGTTCAAAATCTTGATGTCTAATTTAACTGGGGTGAGTTGGAATCTCAAAGTCATTTTGATTTGCATTTTCTTTATGGCCAGAGATGTTGAGCATTTCCTCATGTCTTATTACCATTCTTCTTTTGAGAAGTCTCTTTTTAGCTCTTTTGCCTATTTACTGATTTGTTAGTTTTTGGGGGGGTTGTATATTTTGGGTATTTGGCCTTTGTCAGATGTATTGCTGGCAAAGATTTTCTCCCAGTCTCTTGGCTGTCTTTCCTGTTTGGAATGCTTTGGGGTGAGTTCACACATGGCTGTTGAGGACAGTGTGGCCACCTCAGCTCATGGGGACAAGCCTGGATCGTCTCAGGTTGGCTGGTCAGCTGTGTCGTGGCTTGAGGTTCCTGCTCCTGCCCCCCAACAGGGCGTCCTTGGCAGCACCCCGGCCCTGTGCCAGGAGGACTCAAGGGCTTGGAACCTGATGTGCTGTAATGAGAAAACCTCGAGGTGGAAAATTCTCCAGGACCTCCACACACCTGCCATGGTGCTGTACTAAAGCAGCTCCCTGTGGGCTGCTGTGTCCTGTGCTGTGGTGTTAACCGGATATCTGGTTCCCTTCCAGGCTGTCATTTCCCTGATGGAGATGGGATTCGATGAGAAGGAAGTGATAGACGCCCTCCGAGTGAACAATAACCAGCAGAATGCTGCTGTGAGTACCAGGCAGGCAGCCTGTGCCTAGGTGTCTGCCTCACCTGCACACGTGGCCTGTGATCGTATGTGGGGCTCCATGTGCTGTCGGTGGTGCTGTTGTGAAGGGCGTTGCTGCAGCAGATGCTTCAAAGACTGCCCACTGGGAAAATACCATTGCAAACCAGTGTCCTACACGTGAATGCGTAGTCAGTTCATTTACGAAACAGGCTTCATCTTGAGTGCTGTGCTAGGAGCACATGCCTGCTGCTGAGAGGCGCTCTGCCCCTGGAAGGCTCTGGGGGTTGGGAGCGGGGGGAGCTGCGACTCCTCCACATGTGGATGGAGTTGAGGCTCAGGTGAGAGAGCTGAAGAGTTCTGTCTAGGCTTTCCAGGCTCATTGGCTTTGGAGGAATTCAGGCAGTGAGGGTTTCCTACCAACCTGGGGGTTGGGGCCCTGTTGGACTTGTGACCAGGGATGTAGCAGTGACTAATTAACTGCCCAGGTCAGGTCTGCCAAGAAAGTACACAGTACTTACTTCTCCCTGCCCGGCGCGCATGGCGTCCGGTGCAGCTGGGGTTGCCGATGCCAGTCAGGCTTTCTGCATGCAAGCCTTAGAAGGGGCGGGGTGCCTTGGGGCTCACGGCCACTCTCCTGTTCTTGGGCTTGCAGTGCGAGTGGCTGCTGGGGGACCGGAAGCCATCCCCTGAGGAGCTTGACCAGGGCATCGACCCCAACAGCCCATTGTTCCAGGCCATCCTGGACAATCCTGTGGTGCAGCTGGGACTGACCAACCCCAAGACCCTGCTAGGTATGTGTGCTGTGCTGCCCCGGCCAGTGCGGGAGACACAGCCCGGAGGCCGCTGAGCCAGGCCCTGGTGCTGAGTCAGAGCGGCGGGGGAGGGGCTCTCACGGATATCCCTGCACAAGCCAGCTGGGCCAAGCACACGTGGAAGGCTCCTGCCATAGCCCAGATGCCACTGAGCCATGTCTGTGTGGGTGGGCGGGCTCCCTCAGGGACCCTAAGCCACTGAAGGTCTGGGAGTCAGGCCGCACCCCTGGTGGGATAGGCTCCCGAGGGAACCAGTGACGGTGTAAGGAGAGGGAGTGTTTTTGACTTTCACTTATTATATGTAAGGACCTTATTATTATTTTTTTTGCCAGTCCTGAGCCTTGAACTCCATCTAGGCATTGTCCCTGAGCTTCTTTTTGCTCAAGGCTAGCATTCTATTACTTGAGCCACAACGCCACTTTTGGCTTTTTTTTGTGTATGTGGTACTGAGGAATTGAACCCAGGGCTTTATGCATGCTAGGCAAGCGTTCTACCACTGAGCCACATTCCCAGCCCATAAGGGACTTTCTTGATAATTGTTAATTATAATATATAGTAATGTACAAAAATATTTAATGTTTATAACTAAAAGAATGATTAAAAACTAATAGCCATGCATGTATCATCAGCTTAAAAAACAGTGTAATCATCCCTCAGTATCCATGGGGTTTGGTTTCAGGCTGCTCTGTGGGTACCAGAATCCAGATGCTCAAGTGTCTTATAAAAATAGCGAAGTTTGTGCCTATGGCCCAGCTTCATCCTCCCGTGTGCTTTCAGGGATCTCTGGGTTACTTAGGATCCCCAGTATAATGTTAAATGCATATAAATAGTTGTTATTTGGTATTAGTTAGGGACTGATGACAAGAAAGAAGTCTACGTGTGTGTGGGTGTGGTTTTTAGAATTTTATTGTAAAGGTGGTATACAGAGGGGTTATAGTTACATAAGTCAGGTAACGAGTACATTTCTTTTGGAACAGAAGGGGGTACCTCCCTTGTTTTCTCCCAGTTTTCCCCCTCTTGGCCCCCCCCCAAGTTGTATAGTTCATTTCCAACAGTGTCTAGTGAGTATCACTGCTGTATCAGTTTATTCTTTGTCCACTGTTTCTGTGCTTCCCATGTGTGCTGCCTATCTATAGATAGATACATATTTTCTACCTTGACCTATTTTGTCTTGTTTTGTAGATGCCTTTGTTATGTTAGCCAAGCCTAGCTCAACCTTTTTTTTTTTTTTTTTTTTTTTTTAGTTCTGGGACTTGAACTCAGGGTCTGGCAATGGCTCTGAGCTTTTTTGCTCAAGGCTAGACCTCTACTAGTTGAGTCACAGCGCCCTCCAGCTTTTTGGTGGTTAACTGGAGATAAGAATCTCATGGACTTTCCTGCCCAGGCTGGCTTCAAACTGTGATCCTCACATCTCAGCCTCCTAAGCAGTAGGATTACAGGCGTGTGGCTCAAACTTGAAACCCTCCTACTTCAGCCTCTGGGCACAGGCATGCATCACCATAGCTGGTCTTTCCTGAGATTTTCAGTCCTCGGTTGGCTCTGTGGATGTGGAGTCCGAGGGTGAACATAGAAGACAACTGTTGGGGTCCTTCTGAGCATCCCTCCACTGCATGCCCTGGCCGCGTCAGGCACAGAGTGGCAGCTACCATTCCTTTGCTTTCCTGTAGAATTTTGCCACATTACATAGCCCCCCAAACAATCTGTCTCTTGTTCTGCCTTATACAGAATCATTTTCAGCAGTTTCTCTGATAGGCTGTAAAGCATCAGGCCCGTGGCTGTGCCATGGCTGGTTCTCTCTTCCTGTCTGACAGTGGCTGCTCTGAGCCTTCTCATCCCACCCCTCACTGCCCATGGATGGGGTTTTCTGCAGGCTGCATACCAAGGCTAGGCCTGCAGGCATTGGAGTCTCAAAGAGAGATGCCTCTGATGACTGGCACCACTCCCTGGTCCTAGGCAGAGCTCCTGTCAAGAGTGGGGCCTTGGCTGGACGGCTTGCTACTCATTTTTTTATACAGAAAGTTGTTTCTTTGTTACTTATTTTTGTTTTATGCTGGTACTGCACTTGAACTCAGGGCCTGGATGCTGGTCCTTAGTTTTTTAAAAGCTTGAGGCTAGTGTTCTTCCGCTTGAGCCACAGCTCCACTTTCAGCTTTTTGGTGGTTAATTAGCAATAAGAGTCTCAAGGATTTTCCTGCCCAGGTTGGCTCTGAGTTGTGAAACTTGGATCTCAGCCTCCTGGGTAGCTGGATTATAGGAGTAAGCCAGCAGAGCCCAGTGAGGTGGGAGTTTCCAGTCCTGCTTCAGCTGCCACATGGCTTTGCAGAGTTGAGGTTTGGTGAGCCCCCAGGGAGCCCCCCACCCTGCCAGGTGGAGCCCACCCTCTGCTTTGGCAGAGAGTGCTGTTTGTTCTGGCCGAAAGCTCCCTCAGCAGTGGTTCCTTGTACTGTGAGGCCTTTCAGGGGAAGGTCCTGTGATGCGGGTGCTCAGCTTCACTGTCCTCCCCACAGCATTTGAAGACATGTTGGAGAACCCACTTAACAGCACACAGTGGATGAATGACCCAGAGACAGGCCCAGTCATGCTGCAGATCTCCAGAATCTTCCAGACGCTAAACCGCACGTAGGCGTGCCCACCGGGGCTCCTGGCTGTGCAGCCTCAGCAGCCCCCCTGGAAGGGGCAGAGGGCCAGAGGGGACCGTGTGTAGACGCCGCTTAGTACCTGCGCCTGGATCAGAGCTGTGGCTCTTCCTCCCTGACCCCATGCTCACCAACTTCTGCGCCGGTGGTTTGTAAGGCCGCATCCTGGCTTGTGTTGTGTTTACAGAAAGTAGCTGTTGCACTGGGAGGATGGGCGACCGCTCCTTCCCAGTGCTCTGGTGGCTCTTGAAATGCTACTTGAATTGACCCTTAGGTGTTTGCTTGTGGAGCCTACCTGATATTTGAAAGAAGGCATGTTCCAATCCAAAGTGTTATGTCAAGTGTGCTAATTTAACCAGAGTGATTCACAGATGACTTCTTTAATAAATAAACCCTTTTCCTATTTCCTGTCTTCACGTGACTGAGTGCCAGCGAGGATGGCCTATGTCTTTGAACGTGGGTGTTCTCCAGGCTGCCTGGGGCAGGTTTTGCCACTTCAGCACATGGCCATCTTGTGCACGTCGGTGGTGGGTAGGTCTCAAATGGGTTTTGGGGACTGTGATACCTTGGGAATGAGATCTCTGTTCCCCAGTTCCCAGCTAGCGGGATGGGCACTGCGGCCTCCTCCGGCTCTGGCCGCCTCTCCCTCTCCCACCTTCTCAAGTATCACTGTTTTCCCAAGTGATAAGACAAGTTTTCTGTTCTGTGAACTCTGTTCATAATTACTTTTTAAAGCGTCAAGCTCTAGGACTTCTGCCATGGCTGAGAATGTGGGCGCCAGGATGGAACCTAGCTCTGAACCTGTTTTAGCCAAGTCAGATATTGTCTAAACAGATTTCTATCCAATGGTCTGAAACCAGCTATTCTCTACCTTGCTGCCCGCCTCAGCCCGGGCTTTTTTTCAGACAAGGTGGACTTTAGGGTGGAAGAGAATGTTCTCCTCGAATTAGAGCTGTAGTAGAGGAATTCTAAGGCAGCAGTTTTGGGGAGTACGGGAGCCATTCCTGTGCTCAGGGATGCCCGGGGTGCTGCAGGTGTGTGCTTTTCCCTGGCCAGATTTGTGCCCACCAGGGTGGTGGCTTGCCTTGAGAAGTATGCATGAGCTGGCCTTGGAAATGGGATCTCTGGGGAGAATGGATTTCCTGCTCACATTGGCTGGGCCTTCCAGTGTGGCTTTTCCCCAGCTGCTCCTACGTGGTAGGACACCAAGCCCCTCCCCAATCCTGACTTCTGGTAACCTGGGAGGAGCCACAGTGGTGAGTCAGCCCACTGGTGCTGCGCCCCTGGTGGTGGCTGCACTGGGCTTGCAGGGTGATTCTCTGCCGCTGCCCGTGCACTTGACTGGCACCTGGGCATACGGCCAGGTGGAGCATCTCAGCAGGCAGGTGTTTAGGGCCTAGGTTGCATCTTAGGTTGACTGAAATGGCTGGCTCACTCTGGGATTCATCATTCTGAATGTAGACTTGAGCTGGGAGTTGAGCTCACGGACCAGTAACAATGCGGGTTGATTTGCCTTGCACTTGTCCTGTGACCATGGAAAGGAACATAACCTGTGCCCCAAGCTGGCTGTAAGCACACCTACAGCCCAGGTGCTCATTGCACCTGTCCTGGGCACCTGCCTGCAGGCCTCCCCTGAGCCTTCCTGGCAGTATTGCACTGTCTGTGGAGGCTGCTCTCCTTAGTTGTGCACATGTGCCTCACTGGGATCGGGAGTCATGGGGCGTCAGGGGAGGTGCAGAGTTGCTTGGGTGGCTGAAGGGGTACCAGAGGGCAGGAAAGGCAGAGAACAGGATGGAAGGGGTGGACAGGGAGGATGGAATGGGATGGGGGAGGAGGGTGGACAGCAGCAAGGGACTGTGGGCCCTGTGTAGGCTGGAGATGGATGAAGTCTTGAGGACAGGCAGTGCCCCTACTTCCCTGGCTGGCACTGGTTTCCTGGTACAGCTGTGTTAGTAGGGCAGTTCATAAAAACACTAGGCCTAGCTTTGATGAGACTCAGCAGTCTCATTCCAGGGTAGATAAGGAAAAGATTGTTTGCACACCCAGTACTCCAAAGGTGGACCCCAGAGACAGATGGTGGATAAACAACACAGGCTCCGTCCATACACTGTCCACTGCAGCCTTAAGCAGGAAGGACAATGACACCCACCGCGGCATGCTGCACCTTCAGCGTGCTAAGGGGAAGGAGCCTGGCTCAGCCAAGTCCTGTAGGTGCTTACAGGAAACTCCTGGAGTGCACAGAAACCACAGATGGGAAGGAGACAGTGGGGGGAGGGGGAACTGGGACTTGGTGTTTAATGGCAGCAGTTCCAGTTGGGAAGATGAAAAGTTGTGGAAATGGCTGTACTTAAATGTCTGAGCTGCACACCGAGGTGGCTAGAACCACGCATTCTATTACATTTCATGTGACATTTAACACAGTGGAAGAGTGCCTCTTCCATCTGGAAACCTGCAGGGACTTGGTCCCAGGGGGGACTGCGGGTGGCAGGAGGCATCTCTGCGTGTCTTTTAGTAACACGTGGCAGAGAGAAGCGGAACAGGCCTAGGGTGGTTGCTGTAACCTGTCCCCCTCACACAGGTGAGCACTTGGGAAGAATACCCACTGGCAGCCAGCCTGTCCCTCTTGCTGCTTTCCTTCTGGTCATGATGGGTGACCTAGCAGCTGGCAGAGCTAGTGATGGGCAGGGGCATCAGTCCAGCTTGGCCTACCAGGTTTTGTGTCCAGGATGGCATTTCACTGACCACTGTGACATGTCCGGACACAGCGTGCCCACCCCTGACAGACACCTGTGGGAAGGGTGCGTGGTTGGCTGGGGCTGAGCAAATGAAACTCCGGAGGGTGCAGCTCAAGTGCAGCTGGCTGAGGGCATGCCACCTGCTCCCCGGCTGAGGGCATGCCACCTGCTCCCCGGCTGAGGGCATGCCACCTGCTCCCCAGCTCCTGGCCTGTCATCCTCTCACCCATCCTGGCCAGGTCTTGTGCTGAACACAGAAGCCAAAACGGGGGGAGGGGGGCGAAGGAGGAGGGGCACTCCCTTAGCCCCTAAGGATGTTACACCACAAACTGATCCCTCTCCCCTCTGGTCCCACCTTGAAGGGCCTTCCACTCCTCCCAGTGGAGAGGCTGAGCCCAGGTGCTGCCTCCTGGCTTGCCAGGCCCTTCCCACTCTGCCCTTGGTGGCTAATATCTGGCTGGGTCTGGAGGTGGAAAGCAGCGGGCCAGGGAGGCTTGGGCCATGGAGGCCTAGGCGGGGGTGCGTGGCCAGGCCAGGCTATAGGTCTGGAGTCATTATTGTCATATTTTTTGCTTCAGACCATCCTACTTTGTAGGTGACAGCAGTGAGCCCTGCCACACAGCTGTCTTCGTGGGGAACTGTGGGAAGCCTGCCTTTCTCTGCCTGGTCCCTGGGTCTACAGGCTGCCACTATCTGCTGCTCTGAGTTGCCCAGTGGAGATGTGGGGGGCATGGATGTTGTGTGCATCCACATGTGCGATGTGGTTAGGAGCCAAAGCTGTGAGCAACATGGGAGATGGACAATACCCAGCTTCTTCCTGGGAAGCAGCCTTCCTCCATGGGCCCCCATTGTCTAGGGCTTTACCCAGGCAGTTTGCAATTCCTTCTCATAGTAGCTGCCTCCCTGGGCACTTGCCACCCTTCTCCTTGTTTAGGTATGAGAGAGAGGGCTCCAGGTCCTTGCAGTGATCCTAGGGTTTGGCTGTTTGCTTCTGAACTGTGGAGAGTTCCATAAGAACTGCCTGAGTATTCGTCTGCAAGGGCATTGGCTTCAGCAGCTCTGCCTGGATGCTATGCCCGAGTTTCTCCTTTTGCCTAGATCAGAATTTAGAAGCTGCCAGCAGGAGCCTGCTCAGACTCAGGTCTGCTCTGGGCCTAAGTCCCATATGCCTCCCTTCAGAAGCAATTGCAATGCACCTGGTGTTTGGAGCCTAGGCTGGGCCTTATTACACCTTTTCCCTTCAAAACCAGGGTTCTGTTCTAAGTCCAATGTGGGTCTCAGGTTAACAGTGTGTCCACATCTGCCACAGTCCACTGTGCCTTGGATTGCCTAGAGCCAAGCCCTTGTTACATTTTGTGTGTGCATGTGCATGAACTCTGGATCTGGGCGCTATCCCTCAGCTCTTCAGCTCAAGGCTAGCGCTCTACCACTTGAGCCACAGCACCACTTCCAGCTTTTTTTCTGCTTATGTGGTGCTGAGGAATCGAACCCAGGGCCTCATGCATGCAAGGCAAGCACTCTACCATTGAACCACCTTCCCAGCCCCCCTTAGCTTTTTCACTTAAGGATGTCACTCTACCACTTGAGCCACAGGTCTACTTTTGGCTTTTTGGTGGGTAACTGAAGGTAAGAGTCTCTTGGATTTGTCTGACCAGACTGGCTTTGAATCCTGATCCTCATAGCTGAGCCTCCTGGATAGCTAGGATTACAGACATGAGCCAGGCTTATTTTGGAGGATTTACCTTCTCCAGAGCATTGGCCTCCAAAACTCAGACTTCCCCAAAGGTAGGTATGAGCAGCTCTACCTGTTACTTGTGCTCCTGGGCCAGCTCAAGCTGAGATGCAGGAGTGTCTTGTGATTGGTCCTGTCTCCTAGCCAGTGACTCCATCTTGAAATCAGCACCATTTAGTTGTTCTGTGTGCTCTCTACCACTTAAGCCACACTGCCACTTCTGGCTTTTTCTGTGATTAATTGGAGGTAAGAGTCTCATAGCCTTTCCTGCCCAGGCTAGCTTTGAACTGTGATCCTCAGATCTCAGACTCCTGAGTAGCTAGGATTACAATCATGAGCCACAGGCGCCTAGCACCAATGAAGTTTTTAAAAATGGCTATAGCTGACCTTGGTAAGTGCAGCACACAAGCCCTCCTTCCATGGGGTAACAGTGTCTGCCCAAGTCAGCAACTGTTCCCCCTCCCCATGAGAGTAATGGCGCTCACAAAAATGTGGAACTTTGCTGGGGTCATTTGAGTTGTAGTCACTTCTGTTCTGACACGAGGTGGTGCTGTGGTCCTGACTTGGTCCTAGAAAAGAGTGACAATGTTTCTTCTTCTGGAGAAGTGGACGGGGACACACTGGTCACTGCTCCATGAGTAAACCTTATGAAAACTCATCTTCTCAGGCTGGACTTGAGTCCTTTGGGTTGCTAGTGTCACCTACTTTGGGTTGCCCTACTTTGGAGGTGCATGGTTCCTTAGGCCCCCAAGAAAACTGGCACAGCGGGGCTAGAGCCAGCATCCAGCAAGTCTACACACCGAGCAGGGTTCAAAGTGGTGACGCTGACTTTTTTTAAGTTTGTGTTGAAGAACTGATTTCCTTAACATTTAAGAATATGAATTTGGGGCTGGGAAGGTGGCTCAGTGGTAGAGCGCTTGCCTTGCATGCATAAGGTCCTGGGTTGGATTCCTCAGCACCACATAAGCAAAAAAGAAAAAAAGCGGGAAGTGGTGCTGTGGCTCAAGTGGTAGAGCGCTCGCCTTGAGCTGAAGAGCTGAGGGACAGCGCCCAGGCCCAGAATTCAAGACCCATGACTGAAGAAAAAAAAAAAAAAAGAATATGGAATATTTGGTTCCTCTTTTCTTTCTTAAATGAAACTTAAGTACACCCAAGATGGCTTAAGTTTTAGGCAAGCACTTTTGTCCCCTGACATGCCACTTTCTGCTGAGAAATGACATTCTCATAGAAATGACTTTCTTGTGGATTTCACTGTAGGCAGAGGGGAGGTGAACATAGCTGTCAGCTGGGCAGACTCTACCTCTCCCAAATAGTGATTGTAGGTGAAATTTGTGTCATGATAACGAAAGCCAAATGCTTCAGGACCTGCTTGTTCTGGAAGTCAAGATGGAGGATCAGCAAAGAAGTGAAAGCTTTTAATCTCATCTGTACAATTAAAACAATCTGCAGTAGGCTCCATAGTCACCTTTTTGTTTTTTCGTCTTATTTTGTGGGTTTGAACCGAGGCCTTCTGTATGTCAGGCAAGCCCTTGCTCCATGCCTCAGCCTTGTGTTATTTACTAGTAGAGTTCACTCATGTGTAGGCAAGTGCCTAAATGTAAGACTGACCAGTTCTTCCGAGGTTCCTGCCCCAGGGAGGCTGCGGTGCACCTGGGCGCAGACCCAGCCCCTTCTGCCCCAACTCTCTTACCAAGATCAACTACGTCCATGTTTAAAAACTTCATTGCTAAGCCAGGTGCCAGTGGCTCATGCCTGTAATCCTAGCTACTCACGAGGCTGAGATCTGAGGATCACAGTTCAGAGCCAGCTTGGGCAGGAAAGCCTGTGAGACTCTTATCTCCAATTAATTACAGAAAAATCCAGAAGTGGCAGTGTGGCTCAAGTGATAGGGAGCTAGCATTTAGCAAAAAGCTCAGGACCAGTGCCAAGCCCAGAGTTCAAGCCCCAGGACCAGCAAAACAAACAAAAACCAAAAAACTCAAAACTTCATTTGTAGCTGGGTACCAGTGGCTCACACCTGTAATCCTAACTATTCAGGAGGCTGAGATCTGAGGATTACAGTTTGAACCCAGCCAGGACATGAGAATCTGTGAGACTCTTATCTCCAATTAACCAAAAAAAAAAAAAGGCTGGAAGTAGAGCTGTGGCTCAACTGGAAAGCGCTAGCCTCGAGCACAAAAGCCGAGGGACAGCACTCAGGCCCAGAGTTCAAGCCCTAGGACTGGCAAAAGCAACAAAAACCGCATTGGTATGATTCCCAGTGGCACACTTTAACCCTTTCCGTTTCTAGCACCCACAGCGCTGCAGGCACCTGTGTGACAGGCGGTCCCCTCCTTGCTCTCAGCCCCCAGTCTGCTTCCATCTCTGCGTTTCCTCAAGTGACTTTTTGTGGAGAGCAGTCAAGCAGTTCCTGTTTTGCCTCTGGCTTTTTTTTTTTTTTTTGGTCAACTGTGGAGCTTGAACTCTGGGCCTGAGCGCTGTCCCTCAGCCCTTCAGCTCAAGGCTAGAGCGCTACCACCTGGACCACAGCACCACTTCCGGGTTTCTGATGGCTTATTGGAGATAGGAGTCTCACAGACTTCCATGTCCCAGCTGGCTTTGAACTGTGATCCTCAGCTCTCAGCCTCCTGAGTAGCTAGGATGTCAGGTGTGAGCTGCAGTGCCAGCACCTCTGGCTTCTTTAACTCAGCATCAGCTTTGTGGGCTGTCACAGGCACCAGCGCTGCTCTTCTTCTCAAGAATTCAGTACAGGGGCTGGGAAGGTGGCTCCATGGTAGAGTGCATCCTTGTATGCATGAGCCCCTGCGTTTGATTCCTCAGTACCACCTAAGCAGAAAAAGCCAGAAGTGACTCTGTGGCTCAAGTGGTAGAGCGCTAGCCTTGAGCTGAAGAGCTGAGAGACAGCGCCCAGGCCAAGTTCAGGCCCCAGGACCGACCCCTCCTTACCCCCAATAAAAACAAAGAATTCAGCCGGGCGCTGGTGGCTCACGCCTGTAATCCTAGCTACTCTGGAGGCTGAGATCTGAGGATTGCGGTTCAAAGCCAGCGCGGGCAGGAGAGACCGTAAGACTCCTATCTCCAATAAACCACCAGAAAACCGGAAGTGGTGCTGTAGCTCAAGTGGTAGAGCGCTCGCCTTGAGCTGAAGAGCTGAGGGACAGCGCCCAGGCCCAGAGTTCAAGCCCCACGACCGGCAAAAAACAAACAAAGAATTCAGTATATCCTTTGAATTCCACTGTGTGGGTGGAGCCAGTGTGGGCCCCTCCCCTACTGATGGACACATGCTGCCCGCTGCAGGGTGCACGTGGCTATGGAGGTTGTTTGGCCCCTGGGGCTCATGGTGCCCTGGGGAATGATGCTGGGGATGCTGAGCCAGTTAGAAGTCCCCTACCCTTTCTACCCAGGTCCCTCGGCATCACTGGATTCCTTTTTCAACCCTGTGCTCCCTATTCTTATTTTACTAGGTATTAAGCTCAGGGCAAGTGTTATATTCCAAACCCCAGCCTTTTTTTTTTTTTTTGGTCTGGTTGTGGGCCTGAACTCTGGGCCTGGGCGCTGTCCCTCAGCTCTTCAGCTCAAGGCTAGCGCTCTACCACTTGAGCCATAGTGCCACTTCCGGCTTTTTTCCTTTGTGCTTATGTGGTGCTGAGGAATCGAACCCAGGGCCTCATGCATGCAAGGCAAGCACTCTACCACTGAGCCACCTTCCCAGCCCCAAACCCCAGCCTTTTTGCTATTAACTTTTCACATAGGGTCTCATGCTGCTGCGTAGACCACCTGAGTGGCTGGACTGCAGGTAGGTATTCCCGCTTTCCTTTTCTTTTGGCGCTGGGGACTATGCTCTGGTCTTGAGCATGGTGGGCAGGAGCTCAGTTACACTTTTAATAGGTTCTTCAACTTGGAAAGCCGGCTCACTGCAGGCGGACTTGAACACTGCTATCATGGCATCTTCAGAAGCTGCTTCCACAGCCCATTGGCCTTGTGCCTGGCTCGGGGCTCTGGCATGCAACAGCCCTCCTCCCGCACCTGGGAACAAGTTCAGGATGAGGACTGGGACCCTCTATGACCCATAACCCTGGACAGGCTGTGGACTCAGGGATCCCAGGATGTACCAAATGTGGATACATTTAAACCTGGTTCTTCAAAAGAAAAAAAAAAATCTTAGTTCTTCCTAAAATTTTAAGTTCAGCATACATCGTTCTTTGTGTTGGTACTAGGGCTTGGGCTCAGGGCCTCATACTTCTTGCTTAGCTTTTTTGCTGGTTAATTGGAGTATCTCGGATTTGTCTGCTTAGACTGGCTTTGAACCTTGATCTTCAGCTCTCAGCCTCCTGAGTAGGCAGGATTACAGGTGTGAGTTACTGGTACACAGCTCCTTTGTGTGTGTTTTTTCTTTTTGAGAAAAGTGTTATTTATTGTCCAAAAATTGTCTTACCAAGTTTGGAGGATTAGGTTTTCAAATTAGCGACTATTATTATGCAAAGGGTTTTGTTATATTATTTCCACATATGTGCATGTTGTACTGTCCCCCTGCTTTTAGTGATCTTAGCAGGCTCCACCAGGCCCTGTCTTCACAGACATATTGTAGTTCAGTATCACCCACCTCCCATCATTCCTTCCTCCTCCCACCCACCCTCCCCAGCACATGCATTTTTAAAGTTACAGTAAATATACATTAATGTAACCCTTTTCATTTTTGAGATGTATCTCACTATTGCTCAGGCTGGCCTTGAACTCCCAGGCTCAAGTGATCCTCCTACCTCAGCCTCCTGAGAGCTGGGATGACAGGCGGGTCCCACCTCACCAATCGTTGTAGCACTTTACACTGCACAGTTGAGAGAGAGAGAGAGAGAGAGAGAGAGAGAGAGAGAGAGAGAGAGAGAGAGAGAGAGAGAGAGAGAGAGAGAGAGAGAGAGAGAGAGAGAGAGAGAGTGTGTGTGTGTGTGTGTGCGAGTGCGTGCAGCCCTCACCATGTCTGTCCACTGAGGTCTCCGGTTCCCAGGCTGAGTGCACAGCCCATGTACCAGCATGCCTGACCTTCGGGAGCCACACACAGCTCTGCCAGGTGAGGTCATTTTACAGCTGAGCCCGGGGCAGGACTGGGCAAGTGGCTCACAGGCTGGCATGCTACAAGAGAACCAGGTCACAGTTCCCCTAAGCCCCAGTGCTTCATGGGAAGTAGCTGCTGTGCAGTCAGGGCTGCCTGGATGTGTGCTAGGCTCTCGGGTCCCAGGAACATCTGTCTGCCTGGAGGCTGGGCCTGGCACCCATCCTACCTGTCCTTGACAGGAGAGCTGGTATGGAGAAGCTTGGGGCCCTGCTTGTGTGCTGGTGTGATTCTGGCCAGAGACTGGGTCTAGTGATAAAGACCAGGCTAGCCTAGCCTGGAACTTTTGTGTGTGTATGCATCAGTGTATTTTGGTCCAGGGGCTTACCTTATCACTTAAGACTAGTGCTCTTCCTCTTGAGCCAAAGCCCCACTTCTGCATTTTTGCTGGTTAGCTGGAGATAAGAGTCCTAGGGACTTAATTTCCTACCTGGGCCGTTATCTCAGCCTCCTGAGTAGCTAGATTCGAAGATGTGAGCCATAGCACTTGCCTTAGAACTTCTGACCAACTGTATCTGTGCTGCCTCCTGAGTGCTGGACGGCAGGTGTGCACCACTATCTCCTGCTGGGGTGGGTTTTGTGGGCTAGTTTGGAAAGATGATGCTTTAGGTGAGGAGCTCAGAGGGTTGTGGGGGCTCCCTCCTCCCTGCCCCTTGCTGTCCTCAGTGGGCCACGGAGCTGGACACTGGTCTTAGCAGCCAGAGTTCCTGCTAGCATCACAAAGGTGAAGGACCTGAGCACACACGGTGCTCAGCTGCCACTATGGGGGCAGGGACTAAGAGCTGGGTTGGCGCCATGGCCCAGTGCCCTCAAGAGCACGCTGTGCCAGACCATCTACCCAGGAGCTCCATCCCAATCTGAGCCTCTATGGAGCCTTCTTTTTGGATCTTCCTGTTGGCCACTCCCAGGGACCTCTGACTTCCTCATGTCTGGCTGAGCAGACTCAGTGGCACCCACTCTGTAGAGACACCAAGTGTGAGTCCAGACACCAGGACACCAGGGCCAGAGGTGCCTCAGCCTCAGGCATTTCACAGGGGCGAATGTTGCATTCAGGCGGGAGGTGCCCATGGGACCTGGCGTCGTGACGCCACGGAGGGGTGCAACCCTCACCGCTGCACCGTGTCCTCTCAACAGCGCTGCTTTCTGCTGAGATGTCCACGGTGAGCTGTGTCCACAGCGGGAACCACAGCTTCCTGCATCACCATGGCCGCTGTACTGTGCCTCTACCTGTGGCATCACCCACGGCCACAGCACCTCAGTGCACACAGCACCAAGCCATCCATGGCGACAGCACACGGCCTGCAGCACCACGCCACCACATCACAGCACCTAAGGCTACCACACCCAAGTGCTCCACTGTGGCCTCACTTATCACTGGGAGGAGGGAGGCGGGGGATGAACGTGGGCAGTGTTGTCTTGGTTGTCCTGGAAGTGGAAGCCGAGTGCAGGCTGCTTCATCTTACTTGTTCTTCACCGTACATAAGTGACATAAGGCCCAATGGTGCCTTCTTGCTGGCCGCTCCTCTTTTCCAGGCCTCTTGGGCAAAATGTCCCCATTTGGGTGGGTTGAAGCGGCTCCCTTATAGGTGAGAGACATGGAAGCCATGTCCTGGCTCTCACAGCCAACGGGAAGATACCAGACCGAACATGCTCCACGGTGCCTTTGCTTTAACCTACATGCAGTCCTCTAACCATGCCAGACAACCCTGAAACCTCTCTGGAAAACCATAGATGAGTGTGCGTGCACGTATGTAGACACGGCTGTGTAGGTGCACATTCAAATCTCCATACTCACACGTGGCTCCTGCCCTCAGCATGCACTGCTGGGGTTGCTGGCTCTCACAGGCAGCAGCCACATCCCGGCATGAAGAGCCTCTGGTCACTCTGGGTCAGCAGAGGAGGGTCCTGTCCCTCTGCTTTTCTACCATGCAAACCAACAAAGTCAAGGCCATTTTCTCCCTTCTGAATCTTTTTTTTTTTTATTAATGAAAATAACACACACACACACACACACAGTCAGCCATCGGGCTTGAACTCAGAGCTGGGCATTGTCCTTAAGCTCTTTTGCTCAAGGCTAGCAATCTACCACTTTGAGCCAAGCTCACTTCTGGTTTTCTGATGGTTGGAGATAGAGTCTTGGGGACTTGGCTACCTGGGCTGGTTTCCAACCATGATCCTCAGATCTCAGCCTCTTGAGATGCTAGGATTACAGGTGTGAGCCACTGGTGCCCAGCTAAAAAATCTTTTTATGAAAACATCAAAGATACCCAGAGGTGAGCCTGCTACCCAGCCCCGCTGTTCCCTACCCAGGTGCCCTCACCTCCTAGAAGCAAAGGCCACATTGTCCCTCTGAACCTTTTAGGTGAGGTTCTTGGGGTGAAAGCATCCCACGCCCCCAACCCAACCATCTTACCTTTAACAGTTGCCTTCGGGTTCACCAGTAACAATAAGCAATGCCAGTTCTCACTGGTGTCTGGCATGGGGGCAAGTGGCTCTACCACTGACTGGTCTTTTACTCAACAAACCCAAGCCCAAACCAGCACCTAGAGCAGTGTCAATTCCCCACAGGTCAGGAGTAGTGAACCTCTGCCCCGTCTTGCCCTACCCCAAGTCAGTCTCAGGTAATCAGGGCATAATCAGCCCCACCCCCCCATTCCCTGACTTCTCTCCCACCCATGGGAGGAAAAGGAAAGGATGTCTCCACTAGACTCCTGCCCAGTTATGCTGCCAGCCAGCAGCCCTCCCTTCTCTATGTCATCAGGCCCTTGAGCTACTGCAGCATTCCAGTGGGCCTCAGACATAATCTTGCCAGTCTTGAAAACACACTCTTCTCTGTGAGGCTTTCTCTTGGTTACAGCTCTATCTCTCTGCTCTCCTAACAGAATAGAATAGTCAAGGTGGCTTCTTGCCCGCTGCCCCTGCTGTTCTACAGAACTGCGTGTTGGATGTCAGGACATCATCAAATCCAGGCCCCATCCCACACTCCTGGTCCTGCCAGGGCTTTTCCCTTTTGGTTAAGGACAATGTGGTTCTTACAATTGCTTAAGCCTACACTCCTGGACTCAGATAAACTCAACAAATTCCTAAAAAGACACAAACCATTAAACCTGAGCTAGGCAGGAGCAGACAATCCAAACAGACCTACTGCAACTGAAGAGATGTTGTTAGTGAGCAGAGGGTGGGTGCCCTCTAAGCCCAGAGGCAATGGCTTCACTGCTGTGTTCTGCCAAACACAGGAGTTAACACCAATCACTGCAGATTCTCATGGACAGCAGAAGAGCCAGAAATAGTTCCACCTCATTCCATGATGCTAGTAGCAACTTGATGCCCAAACCAGACACAAATGTCACAGGCCAGTACCGATTATTAACATGGACACAAAAATCCTCAGCAAAATTGTAAAGTGAATCCAGGCATATGCAAAAAGAGCTATGCACCATGACCAAGTGGAGTTCATCCCATGGTAGATCAATATCTAAAAATCAGTCAGGGTCACTCACCACATTCACAGAATGAAAAAACAAGCCCACGTGATCAATAGAGGCAGAAGCAGCACTGGACCACATCTAAAGCTGTTTGCCGGTGAAGACCTCCTCAGCCTGATAAAAAGCATCTGAGAGAAAACCACAGCCTGCACGGCTCAGAAACAGACTGGATGGTTCCCTCGCAGGGACCAAGAGAGCTAGCTGCTCTCCTGCTCCTCCATACAGCCCTGGAGACCGGCCAGGGCATCAGGCTAGGAAGCAGCCAAATGCTGCCGTGTTGGAAAGGAAGACGGCAGGCCCTCTCTATTCAGTCAACCGGATCTTATATCGGGAAAACTCCGGAATCCTCTGAGAAGCTCCTGGAACTAATGAGTGGCTTCAAGGGAGCAGAGAGTCACTTTCCTCCTCGGTGACCCATTTCCCCCCCAACCCCCGCAGCGGTCAGCGGGACTGCCCCCTGCCTTGCCCTTTCCTCCCCTGATGGACGGGAGCTGTGGCTCCTGCCTGTAATCCCAGCTACTAAGAAGGCACAGACCATGAAGATCCAGGTTTAAGGTCAACCCAGGCAAAAGGTGAGACTCCCCATCTCAACCAACAAGCCGGCTGCGAGGCGTCTCAGTGACCCCGGCGCCACCAGAGGGCAAAGGCCAAAGGCCCCACGGTCGGTGGGCGCAGCAGGGCGACCTTACCTGGTAAACAAAAGGCCTGGATGCAGGACTCAAGTGGTGGAGCGCCTGCATAGCCAGGCGGTCCCGAGATGAGCCCGGCGCCGCAAAAACAGGCAAACCCCGGCGGGGTGGCGGGGTGCAGGCGCCTCCCCGCGCACAGCCCGCGCACGCCGGGCCTCCCTTCCGTCCCCCGGCCAGCCTCGCCCGCACGCCCGGCCCGGCGCGGAGCCGCGCGTCCTCGCCGTCCACGCCACCCCCGCCGCGCTTCCGGGCGCTGGGCCGTGCCGGGCCCGCGAGGGCCCCGGAGCGCCCCGGCCAGCAAGGCTCCCGGCCCGCGAGGGCCCGGCGGCGCCCGCTCGCAGCCCACCCGCAGGACCCGGCTCTGCGGGGCCGCGCCGCCGGGTGGCCGGGACCCCGTGAGCCCCGCTCGGGCTGGGCGGCCCTGGGGTCGCCGACGGCCGGCGCGGGGCCCGTGCGAGCCTCAGGGGCGTCCGCGGGCCCGAGGCTCTTAAGGGAAGAGCGGGGGGACTGGGCCCGACCCGGCCCCGTTCCGAGGACCCAGAGACGGAGGCCCGGACCCCGCGGCAGGCTCTGGAGGCGGCAGCCCCTGTCTCCGGCCTACTGCGCCTGCGGAAGGGGGCGGGGCGTGGGAGCGAGACGCCACTACTGCGCCTGCGGAAGGAAAAGGGCGGCGACAAGTGGACGAGGGCCCGAGGCAAGGCCTCTGGTGAGCCTACTGCGCCTGCGGAAGGGGGCGGGGCGGGGCGGGCGTTTCGACGGCACCTGCCCGTGGGCCGGGTCGCAGGCGTTGCTTACCGCGCCTGCGGGAAAGGGGCGGGGCTGCGAGAGGCGTTAGCTGCGCCTGCGTGCGGTGGCTGCTGGGCGCTCGCTCCGCCCGTTGGCCGCCGCCTCAGCCGCCGCCTCCCAGGAGCCGCGCACGCGCCGCCGCCTCAGCCCCGCCACCGCCGCCGCTGCCGCCGCCGCCACCCCCGGCCCGCGCCCGCCCCGGCCCGCGCCCGCCCGCCGCCGCCTCCCTGGCCCGCTCGGCGCCTCCTCGGCCTCGGCTCGGCGCCCGCAGCATGCAGCAGCAGCCCGGGCGGCGGCGGCGGCCGTGAGGCGAGGGCCGCGCGCCCCGGCCGGCCGGCCCGGGAGGGCGGCGGCGCCTTTGTTGAGGCCGGGCCGCCGCGGCCTTTGTCTGCAGATGGTGGACGCCGGCGGCCGCGCCGCCGCGGACGGCTGGAGGAGGATGGAAGCCCCGCCGGACGGCACCGACCTGGTGCCGCTGGACCGCTACGACGCGGCGCGGGCCAAGATCGCCGCCAACCTGCAGTGGATCTGCGCGAAGGCCTACGGCCTAGGTGGGCGGGGGCGGCGGGAGGACGGGCCCGTGCGGGGGCCGTGCGGGGCCCGGGCCGGCGGGAGGACGGGGCCCGTGCGGGGCCGGGGCCGTGCGGGGGCTGTGCGGGGCCGGGGCCGTGCGGGGGCTGTGCGGGGCCGGGGCGGGCGGGAGGATTGGGCCCGTGCGGGGCCGGGGTCGGTCGGGCTGAGCGGAGACGCGGGGCCGGGGCGGGCGGGAGGACTGGGCCCGTGCGGGGGCCGGGGTCGGTCGGGCTGAGCGGAGACGCGGGGCCGAGGCCGTGCGGGGACGGACGGGGTCCGTGCGGGACCGGGGCCGCGCGGGGCCGCGGAGCCTGGGGGCGGCAGGACGGGCCGGGGGCCGGGCGGGGACGCGGGGCGTGGGGAGACGGGGCTGGGGATCGGGCGGTGGGCAGGCCGGGGCCGGGCGCGGTGTCGGCCCCCCTGCCGTCCCGGGGACCCGGCCAGCCCCGCGCTGCAGGCTCTTGCGGTCGGGCCGCGCCGGGAGCTGCGCCCGCGCCGTCCTTGCTCCAAGTCCCGGGGGGCGGAGGGGGCTGCGGGCTCCCGAGTGGAGTGTCGGCCCGCCCCGCGGCTCCCGCTCGTCCCCGGCCCCGGGCCTGGTAGCCGCCGCCCCGAGCCCTGTCTCCTGCCTCGCGAGGCCGGGTGGGCCGAGGCCGCGTCCTAGGGGACAGCCTCGATTCTTAGCCGTCCTCCCGCGTCTGAAGGTTGGTACCTAGGAAATGGGGGCGGTGGACGCCTCTAGCCAGGCGGACGGTCCCACTCCTGTGCAGCCCCGCGAGCCCCTGCGCCGGTGCCCGGCGGGGGACCTGCGTGCATCCCCGGGCAAGACCTAATGCGGAGTGGGTCGGGTGCTCGCGCCTCTGCGCCCTGACCGTGCCAGGCCGGGTGCCGTCGCACGTGGGATGGTCCCGCGTGTCCTGTGTTTAGTGCTATGTTCAGATACTTAGGAGTCCCCTTCAGTCTGAAGCTTAAGTCACCTTTTTGTCTGATGACATCGTCGCCAGAGACCGAGGTTTAAAAAAGGGCGAGCTAAGAGAGTGCGGAAGTGGTGCTGATGAAGGCACCTTGAATGCTTATGTGGTCATGTGAAAATGCAGCCCCTCGTATAACGGATTGGTTCTAATAAAGAACGTTGGGGGGACATGTGAGTCGACCAATGCTGAAAACTCGCTGGGCAGGCATTCTTGTGCCACAGCGGCTTGGGCCTTAGCTGGCCTCCAGTTAGTCAGAAGGACAAACATGTTTTGTGAGTCTCAGGGATTAAATACACTGCTTTGTTTTAAACTTGCCTTAGTGGCTTGCAAGTTAGGAAATAGTTCTTGTCCAGTTTTAAGTCTTGTAGTCCTCACTCACTGGTCCCGTTGGACTTCAGTCAGATGATCTGTGTTAGATAACACAAAGAGTAGAACTGTTGTAAAAACAAACGAAAACTAAAAATACCATAGAAATAATGCTGGAGTGGACACTGGGAGCCAGGCCTTCGGTGGCCACCCACCTTTGTGGGCCCCACACCTCACCCTGTCCTCCTGGCCACTGCCAGCCTGGGTTGGATGTTGTTTTATGTCAATTGCACTGTTGAGTTTTATGTGATTTTCACACTTTCTTTTGAGGTTTGCTTTCTTTACCCTACATTGTATTGTTGGTTTTCTCCTGCGTTGTCTTGATTCTCTACATGTGTTCTCTGTGTTGTGCAATATTTCACTGAGGCCTGTCGTGCACCAGCCGCTGTTCCTAGGCACTGGCTCAGGTCTGATTTTTATTTTTCCTCTTAAAAATGGTGTATTTTTTGGCCTAAGTTCAAGGTTTCATTCCTGTGTGGTGGTTTTGTTTTTGGTGATGGGTGGCTTGTGCATGGCAGATACCGCTGAGCTACACCCAGAGCTCTTTGTGCATATTGAAAATTGCCCATTTACAAATGGCTTAGATTATACCAGCGAGAACACTTCCATGATTAGTTCTTCAGAGTCCTTAGCAAGTGAGTCTGTGTGTATTTTGTTGTGTTTAGCCTTGGCATTTGCCAGTTAGGTACAGATCAGTGCTGGTCTCTCAGGGTCTGGATCAGGTAAGCAGACCTTTATTCCCTAGGACTAGATTGCTCTTCAGTACTTGTTAGCTTCTCAATAGTGAGGCAAAAACCTGATAACTGATACAGGCTTTGAAAATGTGAAATTATTGAAAAGTTGGGCCTTTAAAGATTTCACATGAGAGCAGGAATTGAAGAGCAGGTACCGTCCTGGGACAGAAATCTGAGGTGCCTTGTTGATTTGGGATGAGTCCTTTGCTAAAAGAAAGCCTGTGCTGCCAGTTTTAAGAGCCTGATTTCTTTTCTGTTTTGCTAAATGAGGGCATTTCTGTTCGATTCCTAGCCCTAGGAAGGGGGGCAGGTGTAATTACTATTTTATCTTTTGCTTGGTCATGGGGCTTGAACTTCAGGGCCTGGGCACTGTTCCTGAGCTCTTTAGCTCAAGGCTAGCGCTCTAACTCTGCCACTTCTGATTTTCTGGTGGTTCATTGGAGATAAGAGTCTCATAGATTTTCCTGCTTGGGCTGGCTTTGAACCATGATCCTCAGATCTCAGCCTCCTGAATAGCTAGGATTACAGATGTAAGCATCCTGCGCTTAACTTTTTAAAATTGGGATTATTTAACTTTACCAGTTTGAGAGCTTCCAACTCAGATGACCAGAAAGACCGAGCTAAGCTTGGCTGGAGAGACTTCATTTATTTGTGGTATGGAGGTCACAAGCTGAATAAGAACTTGTTATCTAGCATGGAGTGTAACTTGCAGGAAAGGAGTAGGGGGGGCAGATGGCAGGATGGTAGATTTTTTTCCCCCTTAAAACACTTAACCCAAGTGGGGGGAACCTTTGTTTCTTGTTTGGAACTCCTCATGCTCTTGTTCACTAGACATGGTGCTTTCAGTGGTAAGTCAGCTTTAGGTGTGCTTGCTGGGAAAGTGGCTTGGATGCTTCATGTGTTCTACAAGTGTTCATTAGGTCCTGAAGTGAGACCAGTTTTCCTTCCTGTGTAAATTGGAAGCTGGTGAAAGCATAGGGCTGGCCTCTGGGGGCTGGCAGCTTCCTCTGCTTGTTCCAGGGACTGTCCCGTCTGTAGCAGGTGGCAGGCCCCAGGAGCTCACCTGGGTGACCTTGGGCATATGGTTATATGGAAACAATCGTACATGTCTGTAGCAGGCTGGAGATGTGGCACAGTGGTGGAGCGCCTGCCTTAGAAGTACCCTGAGCTCAAGCCACAGTGCCACCCAACCACAACAAAAATATCTAAGCAGGAGGGAGTTTGTTTAGGCTGCAAGAACAAGTGGTAACAATTTGCTTTTTTTTTTTTGTCAGTCATGGGCCTGAACTCTAGGCCTGGGCACTGTCCCTCTGCTCCTCAGCTCAAGGTCAGAGCTCTACCACTTGAGCCACAGCACCACTTCCGACTTTTTCTGATTATGTGGTGCTGAGTTATCGAACCCAAGGCTTCATGCATGCAATGCAAGCACTCTACCACTGAGCCACCTTCCCAGCCCAAGTGGTAACAATTTGGATGAGAATTGCAGTAAACTGACAGAAAAGGAAAGGAGTACTTGAAATACCATTCATTGTATAGGCTAGAGTGCTGGGCCTAGGTAGTCTTGGTTTTTCCCTCTGTGTATTTCATGTGTGTCTTTAGCAAACTCAGGCATCTGGCCTTGGTTTCAAGGGTCACTGGTGCTTTTCTCCAGGACAGTGAAAAAGCCCAGGGAAGTATGAGAAGGCTCCCGGCTTTGTGAGGGAGTTGTGTGCTCAATGTAAGCTGACTTGTCCCTCTGCCCTGGGCTGCCCTGAACCTTGGGCCCCAGGTGAGCCTTCAGCCTTCTCCTTCCAGCACACCTGGCCTGACCAGGGCCTGCTGCGGCTGCTGGCAGGAACGCTACCCCCCTCTTCTCTCTTGTTCTCCCGTTCTCCTCTCAATAGACTTATTCAGCCTATTGATTTGAAAGGCATGTGGTAGAGTAAGAGGTTCCCGGAGGATCTGTGAAGCTGGGTTCAATAACTTGGTGTTGGCAAACATGGCGTAGGCTCTGATTTGCTTAGTTGAGATTAGAGGGAGACCCCTTAGTAACCAGATGCAGGGGTCTCTAGGTTGTTTTGTCGTAGTGATATTTGGTCAAAAAGAATCTCTCCATGGACTCCTTTTGGCTTGCCACCCCTGTCCCCACTTGGGGCCACTTCCAGGGCAGCCCGCCCCAGACAGCAGTGTGCCTGCCATCCTTTGCAGAGCAGAGGCAGTGGCCAGATTGTTGTAGGTTTGGTCGGATTATTGGTTTATGAGTTTGGATTATGTTTTAAATAGCCAGGTTGTTCTTGGCAAGGTCTGGCATGAAGGGTCAGGGCAGCTTTGAGTGTTTATGAACATTGGAACTGATGTTGTGGGCTGCTGTCTGGTCAGCAGTGTGACCTTCCCTTCACTGGGGTGTCTTGAGAACAGCCTGTCTTCTGGCTGGTTGAGCTTGCAGTATGTGGGAGGGGGTAAGTAGGTAGGGTCCTGGTTGTCACATTTAGTACTGTTTTCCCCTGTGCAGAGTGCTCAAGTATTTGTTGAACAGAGGATTAGGAAGATGTGTTTTATGTCTCAGTCCTGGTGGCCAGAAGTGGGGGAATTCATATTTCTAGAGTATCAACTTATTTTTCTTTCTGCCCTGATGCCACAAGTATTAACAGAACAATTAAACATCAGGAGTAATATATAAATTCATCTTTTAAGTTCGATCTGTAAACCAGTTCTTTAAGACTGACTCTCAAAAGTGTCAGCTACTGTTGTTCTTCAAGGTGCTTAACTTTGGGCAAATAATCTCCAAATAGCCGTTAATATTTTCTTTCCATTGTATTTATTCTGGAGAAACTACTGGCTTTTTTTTTTTTTTTTTTTTTCTTCAGTCACGGGGCTTGTAGTCTGGGCTGGGCCCTGTCCCTGAGCTCTTCTGCTCAAGACTAGTTCTGTACTACTTGAGCCACAGCACCACTTCCAGCGACTGGCTTTTTTGGTAGCCTGATAGTGTCTTGTGCACCAGTGCCCTTTCCTCACTTCCTAGTTGTACTATGGAAAAACTCTGCTTGCTGTAAATTTTAATCTTGCCTGGTCTGTAAAGAGCCAATATTACATTAATGACTGATGATAATTGAATGGTACCCCCCCCCCCACACACACACAATTTTTCAGTTGTGGGGCTTGAACTCAGAGCCTGGGCATTGTCCTTGAGCTCTTTTGCTCAAGGCTAGCTCTCTACCACATTCTGGTTTTCTGGTGGTTCATTGAAGATAAGGGTCTCATGGGGGGGGCTGGGATGTAGCTCAGTGGCAAAGCGCTTGCCTAGCAAGTACGACATCCTGGGTTCGATCCTCAGTACCAAAAAAGAAAAGACAAAAAAAAAAAAAGAATGTAAAGTAAGAAAATAATGTATTAAAAAAAAAAGTCTCATGGATTTTCCTGCCTGAGCTGGCTTTGAACCAGAGTCCTCACATCTCAGCCTCCTGAGTAGCTAGGATTATATAGGATTGAGCCACTGGCACAGCCATAGTTTTGTTTTTTAGGAAATACAAAGAGGTGATTACATAGTGCGTGGTGCCTTCTCTTCTGTTGATGAAAAATCCCATGAATTAGGGTCACCCAAAGGAAACAGGACTAGGGCAGGAGGTAGTGTGGTGTCCCCACGGTGCTGAGGAGGAAGGAGCACCTGGGGCCGCAGAGGGGAGCCTCGCACAGAATGAGGTGCTGGGGGGCCTCATGGGTTGACAGGCCTTGACGGATGGAGAAAGCTTGGGTCACCCCAAAGAAGAGGGGAGGACATCTTCCCATGACACTTTGCAGCAGCCAGGTGTTTTCAGGCACTGGTAGACAGGATTTATTGAGGCAGACGCATGGTGGATCAAAATGGTAGGGGATTAGTTTGGAAACAGTTTGGGCCCAGGTTAAGAGTGTCCCTCTGTCTGGGGTTTCTTTGGTAGGCGCCTCGGTAAGGCTTTTCAATAGGGCGTGTCGTGCTGAGAGAGTAAGCCTGGGAAGATGCATTTAGCAGGCGGGAGTGGGAGGAGGCGTAGATGGATAGAACATCTGGGGTGATGTGGTTGCAGCTGAACCTGCAGCCTGTCTTTTTTGTTGGCAATGGAAATGAGAAGGGAGGGTGGACTCCGGGACATTCTCAAGGCAGATTCCGGGAGACTGTATTGATTGACGGCAGTGGAGGAGGCGGACCTTCAGTGCTGACTTGGTATCCTCAACAGGGTAGGAAGGCTTTGTTGTTTCATAGTTTTTCTGCTTTCATGGCTTCTGTTTTTCATGTATGGAAAGATGATTTTTGACTTTTTATTCTATTTCTGACTTCTTTACTGAGCTGCCTAGCCTTCTCTTTCTCCTCCCTGAGACTGAACTTGCGCAGGCTAAGCTGCTTTTTCTCATATTGGTAGCCCTTAACTGTTAATGAGAGTTATGTTCAAACAAAGCCCTGCATAGACTGAAAATATTGTAAATCAGAAACATAGTTTAAACTGGATGCCAGTAGCTCTCATCTGTAAGTCTAGCTATTCAGGAGGCTGAGATCAAATGATCATGAGTTGAGGCCATCTTGGGCAGAAAAGTCTGGTATATTCTATCTCCAGTTAGGCAGCAAAATTCTGGACTGTGGGCATGGTTTAGGTGGCAGAGTGCCAGCCCAGAGTAAGAAAGCTGAGTGAGAGCTCAAGGCCCTGAGTTTAAGCCCTGATTCCACCACATACACGTGTATGTGCGCACGCACGCACGCACACCCCCCTATTGCTCCCTTTAGTGCCTTGGTTGCGATCCCAGCATTGGCGCACTGATAGCCAGGGAAGAGCTCAGAACTCAAAAGTTTGACTTCTTTTGAGTGCATACTATTTTATTTTTGTTGTATTTGTTTACTTATGTAGAGTCCTCAAACATACTATGTAGCTCAGGCTGGCTATGGACTCATAGTTTTGAACTTATGAATCTCCTGTCTCAGCCTCTATGTGTATTTTGCTTTTGTACATGGGAAAGTTGAAAAATCCTGTGTTGGTGATAGTGCTGCTAGTTTGTTTAAATACCCTTCATCACTGAAAATTTAACCAATCAAAACTTAAGCTAGTTATCGGTTTATTGGAACATTGTGTTACAGCTTGTCCACGTGGAGCTTCTATAATCAAGGCTGCATCGGTAGAGTCTGGTGTGGTAGCTTACTTAGGAGGAGGTGCCACCGGCAGGGCAGAGGAAAGGAGGGAGTGGTGCTCCCTTCGCAGAAACCAGAATGTTCCGTTAAACCAAGTGACACAGTGCATAGCCTAGCTTGGTGAGAATCGACGGAGGCCTATGGGGGAAACAAAGTCCACTATGGAGGCAGAGGGGAGGGCAGTTAGACACAGAGATGTTTGGACAAAGACCTTGGAATGCCGTGAATGGCTGACCAATAAATTGATAAATCCTTGCAAGAATTTTGCTCTGGATTAGTTGGAGAGCCATTGGATTTTTCTGAGGAGGGAAGAAATATAGGGATTCTGGCTCTTCTATTAGCTAATGCCCATTGGTGTATAAAATTTAGATTTATATTGGACCTTTGGGAAAACCATCCATCTTTTTTTTCTTTTAGTAAATGGTTCTTTTTTTTTGGGGGGGGGGTCCGGTTGTGGGGCCTGAACCCTGGGCCTGGAACTGTCCCTCAGCTCTTCAGCTCAAGGCTAGCGCTCTACCACTTGAGCCACAGTGCCACTTCTGGCTTTTTTCTTTTTGCTTATGTGGTGCTGAGGAATCGAACCCAGGGCCTCATGCATGCAAGGCAAGCGCTCTACCACTGAGCCACCTTCCCAGCCCCGGTTCTTTTTTTTTTTTTTTAAATATAAATATACAGAGGAGTTACATACATTACAGTTACACACATAAGGTAATGGGTACATTTTTGTTGAACGTTGTTATCCCTTCCCAAACCATTATTTTGAAGTATTATTTATTTACAATAAAACATAAGCACATAGCTGGGCAAGTTTAACCTGAGGTCCACAGCTCCAGCCATGGCCACAATCAAGAGAAAGAATGTGTTGTGTTCCCTCTGAGTCCCTGTGTCTCCCGTCCAGGGCTTCCCTGACCTGCTTCCTGTTCTTCAGACCAGACCTGTCTTTCTGGTGTCTCCTGTTACCTGAGCACAGGGGCCGCATCCAGTTTCCTCACTCGGCACGGCTTTTCTGAGATTCATCTGTGAATGCTGTGACAGGACTTCATCGTGTGTCTAGTCATATGTACTTACCCATTTGCCTGGTGGTGATTTTTTGGGTGATTTCCAGTTTTGGGCTATTAGCACTAAAGTTACTACAGGTTTTCATTTGTGTGGACAGATGTTCTATCTTCAGTGGCTGGGTTTGGAGCTCCTGGGTCACTCTGTAGATTACAGGGGTATAGGGAGCTTGATAAGGCAAGACCTAGTTGTTTTCCAGAATGGTTCCATCATTGTTTTCTAGCAGCCATGTGTAAGTGTGACAGTTTGTTCTGTCAGCACTTGGTGTTGTCAGTCTTTAGTTTTAGCCATTTAGGTGGATGGATTGTGCATCTCCCTTTGCTTTTGGTATTCAAATCCCGGGTTATTGATAATGGGTTTTCCATGTGAATTTTTTTGTGACATATCTTTTAAAATCTTGGCTAGCCGGGCACCGGTGGCTCATGCCTGTCATCCTAGCTACTCAGGAGGCTGAGATCTGAGGATCACGGTTCAAATCCAGCTGAGGCAGGAAAGTCCATGAGACTCTTATCTCCAGTTAACCACTCAGAAAACCAGAAATGGTGTGTGGCTCAAGTGGTAGAGTGCTCGCCTTGAGTTGAATGAAGAGCTGAGGGACAGTGCCCAGGTCAAGCCCCATGACAGACAAAAAACAAACAAAACAAAACAAAAAACAAAAAACTTAGCTAACTGAAAAATAAAGTTTTAACCCTCAGATATTTGAAGTTGTGAAAAATACTACAGAAGTCTTGAGTATCTTTACCCAAATTCCTAACAGTAATAACCTTTGTAAAAACTAGAATATTACAACCAGGAAATTTGGCCTTGGAATAATTTATCATAGAACATTCCCACCTTCAACACTCTTCTGTTGCTATTTATAGGCATACCTGCCTTACTTCTGCTTTGGGCATATTTTACTCTTTTCTAGTCCCCCCCTCTACACCCCCTATCCTGGGGCTTGAACTCAGGGCCTGGGCACTGTCCCTGAGCTGCTTTTTTTTCTTTTTTCTCAAGGTTAGCACTCTACCACTTGAGCCACAGTGCCACTTCTGACTCTTTCTGTTTATGTGGTACTGAGAAATCAAATCATCAAATCCAGGACTTCACACATGCTAGGCAAGGACTCTACCACTGAGCCACATTGCCAGCCTAGTTTCTTTTTTTCTTAAAAAGCTTAAGTTTTGGGGCTGGGAAGGTGGCTCAGTGGTAGAGCGCTTGCCTTGCATGCTCGAGGCCCTGGGTTTGATTCCTCAGCACCACATAAGCAAAAAGAAAAAAGCCGGAAGTGGCGCTGTGGCTCAAGTGGTAGAGCGCTAGCCTTGAGCTGAAGAGCTGACAGAGTTCAGGCCCCATGACCGGACCCCCCCCCCCAAAAAAAAAAAAAAAAGCTTAAGTTTTGAAAGAAATAAAGCTTGAACAGCTAATGCCTGAAAACATTAACCGAAAACTAGTGTCACTGTACTATTGTCAACTAAGCAGGTATTGAGGAAGGGATCTTTACCAGAGGTAAAAGTACCTATTGTCTTGATAACTCGAAATTAAAAGCCAAAACTGAATAATTAAAAAGGTTAGGTCTTTTTTTATTGTGGCAGAAAATACGTAAAATTTACCATGTTAACGTGTGCAATTAACTAAATGGCACTTTTCCTAGTTTCTTGAGCTGAGCTCTGCAGGTGTGGCTCAAGACCTTCCCTCTTTTTTGTGCCATCCGGTTTGCCTTAGCTGCCCCGTATGTTGCAGTAGGTTATATTTTCATTTTCTTCTGGTTCAGTGTATATATAAACATTTATTTTGATACTTCCTGTTTGGCCCGATGTCTTACTTCATTTGGGTTGCTCTTACAGAAATACCTTAGAGTGGACACAGATTTATAGCTCACAGTTCTGCTGGTTGGGAAGTCCAAGGTCAGGGACCTGGCTGGTTGAGTGTCTTGTGCGGCCAGTTTCCTGGCTCATAAATGGTGCCTTTTGTGTGTTCCCATGTGGTAGCAGGGCAGAGGAACTCTCTCAGCCTCTTTATAAGGGTACTAGTGTCTGTCCTGAGGCAGCACCCTCAGAACCTCATTAATAATGGGAATACGCATAGTCAGAATGTAGCAGCTGTTAATTAGTATTATCATTCCAAGTGTTTAGATTTTCCTTTTGTTGCTATTTTTAGTGTGAGTTTATTATGGTAAGATAGTGTTTTGATTTCTGCTCTTCTAAATGTCTTTAGTAAAGTGTGCTTTAGGACCTAGCATTGGGTCTGTTTTGGTGGAATGCTCTGGTGTGTAGCAAGGTTCATCTGAGACTCCTCTGTTCCCCTTTCTTTTCCTCATCCCTCATGCTGAGGAGAGGCCTGCCCTAGGTGTCAGCACAGCCTGGGGAAGCAGTGGTCCCTTTTGTGATGCAGTCTGGACCGCCACAGATCTCATCATGTCAAACCTTCCACTCTAAAACCCCTGCTCTGATCCTACCAGAACCTTGGCACCCGCCTCACGTGGAAAGGGATGGATGGTTGACAGTGGGAAAGTAACAGGGGGATACCATTCTTATACTCAGAGTGTTCAGTTGGAGGTGTAGACCCACCTACTTTGCAGACATAAGACCCTGAGTTAAACCCAATTTTAGTACCCCCTCCCCCAAAATAAAACAAATGTGCAGAACAACAAACTGTTACTTTAGAGGTTGCTGTGGACTTTTTGCCACCTCTCCCAGGCTTCCCTAATCTTGTTGTTGTTGTTGTTGATGATGATTGAGCACTGTTCCTGAGCTCTTTTGCTCAAGGCTAACACTCTTTTTTTTGGGGGGGGGGGTCAGTTGTGGGGCTTGAACTCTGGGCCTGGGTGCTGTCCCTCAGCTCTTCAGCTCTAGGCTAGTGCTCTACCTCTTGAGCCACAGTGCTACTTCTGGTTTTCTGGTAGTTTATTGGAGATGAGCGACTCATAGACTTTCCTGCCCAGGCTGGCTTTGAACTATGATCCTCAGATCTCAGCCTCCTGAGTAGCTAGGATTACAGGCATGAGATGCCAGCGCCCGGTGGGGCTAACACTCTTATTGCTTTAAGCCACAGCTCCACTTCTAGTTTTTAGTGGTTAATTGGAGATAAGAGTCTCATGGACTTTCTTACTCAGGCTGGCTTTGAACCATGATCCGCAGGTCTCAGCCTCCAGAGTAGCTAGGATTACAGGCCTGAGCCACCTATCCTAATCTTTTAATGATCTTTTTTTTTTTTTTTTTTTTTACAATATTCTTTGTAACCTCTCTTTATGATTTCTCATATGCATTGGCTGGCCACCTGAGAATCTAATCACAGGAGGTCTAGTTGGTTTTGGAAGAAGAGGGGGCTTGCTAAAGAAAGATCCTGCACCAGGTTTCCTGCCCATTGTCGTTGTCTTCAGAGCAATTAGAGGGAGAAGGGGAGGAGTTAAGCCTCATTACTGTAGTGATAAGCCTTTGTTGTTACTTTAGTGATAAGCCTTTATTGTAAGCACCCCTCTAATGTTTACTGTTCCTTTAAATAAACTCCCTAATTGATGCTTTTTGGCACTTTCTTCCCTGCCTTGGCTCTGGACTGTCAGCTAAGCTGCTAGCCTGCCTGCCCTTAGGCAGTGGCTGCTTTTGGCTTAAACTCAGGGCCTGGGAGCTGTCCTTGAGCTTGTGTGTTCAAGGCTAGTGCACTCGCACTGAGCCCAGCTCCACTTCTGGCCTTCTATAGTTAAATGGAGAGAAGTCTCATGGACTTCGTGCTGGGTCTGGCTTGAACTATGATGCTCAGCCCGCAGCCTCCGGGAAGCTAGGGTGACAGGTGTGAGCCACCGGTGTCTGCTGCTTGCCGCCCAAGCATGGCTTCAGTTGCAGAAGGATCCGCCCCAGCCTGTGCTGGACCTTTTCCATCACAGACCTCATCACAAACACCCCATTTTCACCTTGGCCAGAGGGGAGCGCTTCTCCCGGTGGCCAGCAGAAGGCCTGTGACTAGTACAAACGCCACTGTCCATTTTCTAGGGCTGCTATGATCTGGACAACACACAGGATTTGTGTGGACATTCTCACCACACTCCTTTCTCTAGAAGCAGGCTGTTTGGCTCACTGTGAAAGTCAGCCGAGTCACCTTCCTGCGCTGCTACCAGTGTGGCAGCATTTGGCCCAGTAGAAGGGCTCCTGCCTCCTTTCTCCTCTGTTTCATTAGAGAGGGTGGTGGTGGCGCTTGAGCCATCTTGTGATGAAGGCGGTGCCGCTGTCTGAGGGGCATCAGCGGCAGTGGTGATGAGAGGTAGCCACAGAGCTTCAGAGTGGCCAGTGCAAAAATGACAGAGCGGACAGTATCAGAGGGTGGAAACTGAGAGAGGGTGGTAGTGTATGTATGTACAAAGAAAGATCAGAGGCTGTCAAGAGGCAGATAGCAGAAACCGCGGGCCCTGGTCTCTGGAAGACTTCTAGAAAGCTGCCAAGTCTAAGGACAAGTTCTCAGCCAGTCTAGCCCCAAAGCTAGAATACTAGTGACCGTCCAGGGGGAATCCTGACTCCCCAGGCCCGAGGTTCATGCTAGAGCTGTGAACTCCAGGAGGTGCTGTCTGCTGCAGTCTAAGGCCAGCCACCATTTGGTATTTTTGGGAGCTCAGGGTCACAAAAGCTGCCAAGTGCTGAGACTGCTGGTCGTGAAAGCCTGGAGCAGTAAGCCGCAACCTGAGTGCCCGAGCCCCAAGCCTGGCTTCTAAAGTGAGAGCAGTGGACCTCTAACTCTTAGGGCTAGAGCTGTGAGTCCAGCCCCTAGGCTGTGGTGCTTGAGAGCTCAGGATTGTCAGCACTGGGAGAGCTTCTTGTCTGTGCACGGTTCCAGTCTGGGTAGAGAAAAAGAGCTCGGCCAGCGGGTTGGTAACGGTACACTTATGTGACTTTCATCGTGTTGCTGTGCTGTTGTTTTACTGAGGGGCAGAACCCCGTTTCTATCTAGGTGTCTCCTTCCACTGCTGTGTGTGTGTGTGTATTTGCGCACGCTTGCTAGTTCTAGAACTTGAACTCAGGGCTTTGTGCTCTCACCTGGCTGATGTCTATCACTTCTGGCTTTTTTTTTTTTTTTTTTGTGGAGGGGTTGGTTACTATTCCTGGGGCTTGAATCCAGGGCCCGGGCGCTGTCCCCAAACTTGTTTTGCTCAAGGCTGGTGCTCTACAACTGGAACCATAGCTCCACTTCCAGCTTTTAGCTGGTTAATTAGAGGTAAGTGTCTCACAGACTTTTCTGCCTCACCTGGCTTCGAACTTAGATCCTCAGATCACAGCCTCCTGAGTAGCTAGGATTGTTGGTGTGAACCACTTTGTGGACTTTCCTCTCTCAGCTGGCTTCAGATCTTAGCCTTCTGAGTAGCTAGGGTCACAGGCGTGAGCTACCAGCGCCTGGCTTCTATCTACTTCTGAATGCCATTATTGTGTATGGTATTAGAGTTTTTGCTTGTCATCATATACCACTTTAGAAACTAAAGGACAGTCTGTAGTATTTTCACATTACTTGTCTCTCTCCAGTATTTTTTTCTTGATGTGCAGGATTCTTTTTTTTTTTTTTTTTTTTTAAATAATTTCCCCCCTTTGGAGAGGAACTCTTTCGGCTGTCTTCTAGATGTGTTGGGGACAAATTCTTTAATTTTCTCACATGAGAGTATCTTTATTTCCCTTTTATTGCTTAAGGGTAGTTTTACTGCATGTGGGATTTCCTGAGTGTTTAGATATAGACATTACTTCCCGGTGGCTGACAGCAGTTTTCCCTGTGGAAGTGGGTGCTACTTCCCGGTGGCTGACAGCAGTTTTCCCTGTGGAAGTGGGCACGACTTCCTGGTGGCTGACAGCAGTTTTCCCTGAGCATTTGAAAATGGGTGCTACCTCCTGGAGGTGACCCCAGGTTGCCCATGGGGAATTCACTGTTGTTGGACTAGGCATTGTGCCTTTTCTCTAGACTGCTTCAAGGCCTTTTGTCTTTAATTTTAGATCTTTGAAATGATGTATCTTGGCCTACATTTCTTTGTATTTCTGCTCTTGGGTGTTTACTCAGGGTTCTGAGATGTGTGGATTTGTATCTTTGGCTGTAAGTGATTCAGTCATTACTTGACCAAATGCCCTCTTGTCAGCGTTCTTTTCTCTTCCTGAGGCAGCAGCCGTGTCCAGTAGTAGGTCTTCTATAACTTTTCCACAGCTTCCACAGACTCTGTCCTTTCTTCTCCCCAGTGCTAGGTTCCATTCTCTCTGCCTCTTGTTCAGATTGTTCACAATTTGACTGATTCTGTCCTCTGTCACTGCCTGTTCAGTTAGTTTTGTTTTGTTTTTGGGATCCGGTTGTGGGGCCTGAACTCTGGGCCTGGGTGCTGTCCCTCAGCTCTTCAGCTCAAGGCTAGTGCTCTACCACTTGAGCCAAAGCGCCACTTCCGGCTTTTTTCTTTTTGCTTATGTGGTGCTGAGGAATCAAACCCAGGGCCTCATGCATGCAAGGCAAGCGCTCTACCACTGAGCCACCTTCCCAGACAATGTTCAGGTAGTTTTTAAATGTCTTACTATATTTTTTATTTCGATATTTGGTTCTTATATAAAAAAATTGTATTAACTGGGTGCTGCTGTCTCATACTTGTAATCCTTGCTACTCAGGAGGCTGAGCTCTGGAGGAACACAGTTGGAAGCTAGCCTGGATGGAAAAATAGCCGTCAAAAAGCAGGGGTGGGGCTGGGAAGGTGGCTCAGTGGTCAAGTGCTTGCCTTTATGCATGAAGCCCAGGGTTCGATTCCTCAACACCACATAAGCAGAAAAAGCCCAGAAGTGGTGCTGTGGCTCAAGTGACAGAGTGCCAACCTTGAGCTGAAGAGCTGAGGGAGAGCATCCAGACCCAGAGTTCAGGCCTAAAGACTGACCAAAAAAAAAAAAAAAAAAGCAGGGGTGTGGCCAGGCGCCAGTGGCTCACGCCTGTATTCCTGGCTATTCAGAAGGCTGAGTTCTGAGGATCACAGTTCCAAGCTGGCCCAGGCAGGAAAGTCCCCAGGAGACACTTTTTTTATTATTAATATTTTTTATTGTGAAAATACTGTACTGAGGGGTTACAGTTACATGAGCAAAGTAATGAGCACATTTCTTAACAAGCCTCCTCCTTTGTTTCCCCTTCCCATCCCTGCCCTCCCATCTCCCTCCACCCACACCAAAGTTGTAAAGTTCGTTTTTCGAGATAACATCTTGTACATCTCATTGTTGCAATGGGTCCACCTGTATCCCTATTTAAGCAATTTGTTTTTTCCCTTCCCTTCCCCAAATTACGCTAATATCAAATACAGTGAAAATGATATGGAACCAACAACGATGCCCCTTAGTCGATGAATGGATCAAGAAAATGTGGTATATATACACATTGGAATTCTATGCCTCCATCAGAAAGAATGACATTGCCCCATTTGTTAGGTAATGGAAAGACTTGGAAAAATTATATTAAGTAAAGTAAGCCAGGCCCAAAGAAACATAGGTCCCATGGTTTCCTTTATTTGCAATAACTAGTATGTCTGAGACAAGCAGAAGAGGTCAGATATGTTCATGTTAGGCGAAATGAACCCCAAGATAAGGACTCAAATGGTTTTTCTTTTGTGCTATTGTTTCTAACGTATTTATAAGATGATTTCTTTGTTGCTTTGTATGTCCTTCCCAGGAGATTCTTTTTTTTTTTTTTTTGGTCAGTCATGGGGCTTGAACTCTGGGTCTGGGCGCTGTCCCTGCGCCCTTCAGTTCAAGGCAAGCACTCTACCACTTATCCCCAACTAACTTTTCAACTATCGGAAGTGGTGCTGTAGCTCAAAGTGGTAGAGCGCTAGCCTTGAGCACAAAGAGGCTCAGGAACAGTGCCCAATAGGAAGCCCCATAACTAACAACAATAACAGCAAAAAGGGGTGTGGCTCAAATGATAGCGTATTAGCTGAGCAAACACACTAAGCAAGTAAGCAGACTGGTCCTGAGTTCAAACCTCTGTACCTACACACACAGACACACATAAGTACACAGACATTTACATGTATACACATATACCTTTCTTTGCTGAAACTTTCCAGTTTTATTTATAATTGCTTCTAGAATCATTTTATGAGTGCTGCTTTAAAATCCTTGTCAGATAATTTCAGCACTTTCATCTTGGAAATTGTGTTAGTTGCTCATCTTTTTCTTTCTTTCTTTTTTTGTCGGTCGTGGGGCTTGAACTCTGGGCCTGGGTGCTGTCCCTCAGCTAGTGTTCTACCACTTGAGCCACAGTGCCACTTTTGGTTTTCTGAGTGATTTATTGGAGATAAGAGTCTCACTGACTTTCCTGCCTAGGCTTTGAATCGTGATCCTCAGATCTCAGCCTCCTGAGTAGCTAGGATTACAGGTGTGAGCTACTGGCACCCTGCTCTTTCTTTTTTTTATTTTGTTCAGTCAAGGGGCTTGAACTCAGGGCCTGAGTGCTATTATTGAGCTTTTGTGCTCAAGGCTAGTACTCTACCATTTTGAGCCACAGTGCCATTTTGGGTTTTCTGGTGGTTAATTGAAAATAAGAATCTCAGCCAGCCCTGGCTTTGAACTACAGTCCTCAGATCTCAGCCTCCTGAGGAGCTAGAATTATGAGCCAGCAGCACCCAGCATCATCTTTTATTTTATTTATTTTATTTTGCCAGTCCTGGGGCTTGAATGCAGGGCCTGGGCACACTGTCCCTGAGCTTATTTTTGCTCAGGGCTAGCACTCAGCCACTTGAGCCACAGCACCACTTCTGATTGAGCCACAGCACCACTTCCAGATTTTTCTGTGTATGTGGTACTGAGGAGTCGAACCCAGGGCTTCATGCATGCTAGGCAAGCACTCTGCCATTGAGCCACATTCCCAACCCATCTTATTAAAGAGATGATTTGCAATTCTTTTTTTTTTTTCTTTTTCAGTTGTGAGGCTTGAACTCTGGGCCTGGGCGCTGTCCCTCAGCTCTTCAGCTCAAGGCTACCTAGCACTCTACCACTTGAGCCACAGTGCCACTTCTGGTTTTCAGGTGGTTAACTGGAGAAAAGAGTCTCATGGACTTTCCTGTCTGAGCTGGCTTTGAACCACAATCCTCAGATCTCAGCCTCCTGAGTAGTTAGGATTATAGGCATGAGCCACTGGCACCTGGCGCAATCACTTGGGCCAGTCATTATGTTAGGACACTGAACAGTTGGATGCTATTTTATTTTTTAGGTCTAAGCCTGGGACTTGAGCCTGCTACCTGATGCTTTTGCTCATTGGCTAGCCTTCTACCAACGGAGCCACACTTCCAACCTCTCAGATTTAAAAAATTTCAACCAACAGTCCCATGGACATTTACTTGTCGTGGCTTCCCCTGTGAGCTGTGATTGCAGTGTTGTCCCATGCCCCCACTTGTGATGCTGTTTCATCTGATCTGTATGAGTCTGTGGGTAATGGCTGAGGGCAGGACAAGCTTCCCACCCTGGGCAGCAGGGCTCTGGCACAGGTAGGGTCTGCCTCCCAGTCAGAAAGCCTCCCAGGCAGTGTGAAAAAGTATTGGTTGTAGTTGGACACCCTTCCTCCAGCAGATGAAACATGGGTCCCACCTGGTGTTTTAGAGTGACGTGTTTGTCTGGAGCCCCCCCGACCCCCCGCCCCACATCTGCGTGGGGAGAGGAGCCTTGTGGCTAGCAGCGAAGGGAGAGAATCTCTGTCTCCATGTTAGTGCTCCTGCTGAGACCCTCCTTGCTAGGTTCCTTGGCACAAGGAGGCTCTGATTTCAGGAAGGACTGTCATAGGCCTGGTGTGGAAGGTGAGTGAGTTCCAGCTGGTGTTTTGTTGTAGGATCCCTTGCTGGAATCTGTGGCCAGGGTGGGGATTAGCTGCCTGCATGCTTCATTTGCTGTCCTGAGTCAGTGAGCACCAGGCCTGGCCTAGGGCACAGGGCAGTAGGTTGGGGTGTATGCTGCTGCGGTCCTGCAGCTAGTGTTCCTCTGCTCTTCTCTTCCATTTTCCTTTTCTTGGCTTCAAGTTCAGGGTTTGTAGTTGACCCCTAGAGGAACAGTGGAGTCTTGGCTGCCAGCCTGGCCTTCCCAGGACTTGTAGCCACTTGGAAATATGGATTTCCTCAATATTACTGTGATGTGCCTCAGTGTGTGGGCTTCCTTCTCCAGTAGAAAGTATTAGCACCTATGTGTCCCTTAAGCCAGTGCTGTTACAAATACAATGCAAGCCACACAGCAATTTTAAATTTTCTTTTTTTTTTCTTTTTTTTTTATTGTGAAAATACTGTACAGAGGGGTTACAATTACATGGGCAAGATGATGAGTACATTTCTTATCAAGCATTGTAGCCTCCTCCTTTGTTTCCCCTTCCCATCCCTTCCCAGCCCCCCCCACCCCCAATCCTCCACCCCCACCAAGCAATTTAAAATTTTCTGTTAGTCACATTAAAAAGTAAACCAGCTGAGCCGGGCGCTGGTGGCTCACGCCTGTAATCCTAGCTACTCAGGAGGCTGAGATCTGAGGATCGCGGTTCAAAGCCAGCCCGGGCAGGAAAGACCGTGAGAC
Source organism: Dipodomys merriami (assembly GCF_024711535.1). Lineage (NCBI taxonomy): Eukaryota > Metazoa > Chordata > Mammalia > Rodentia > Heteromyidae > Dipodomys > Dipodomys merriami. The sequence goes on along the minus strand of NW_027202382.1, from coordinate 48,515,243 downwards.
TCCTATCTCCAATAAAACCACCAGAAAACCGGAAGTGGCGCTGTAGCTCAAGTGGTAGAGCGCTTGCCTTGAGCTGAAGAGCTGAGGGACAGCACCCAGGCCCAGAGTTCAAGCCCCACGACCGACCAAAAAAAAAAAAAAAAAAAAAAAGTAAACCAGCTGGGTGCCAGTGGCTCACACCTGTAACCCTAGTTACTCAGGAGGCTGAGATCTGAGGATCATGGCTCAAAGCCAGCCCAGGCAGGAAAGTCCGTGAGACTCTTATCTCCAATAAACCACCAGAAAACCAGAAGTGACACTGTGGCTCAAGTGGAGAGTGCTAGCCTGGAGTTGAAGAGCTCATGGATAGTGCCCAGACCCAGAGTTCAAGACCCATGACCAACAACAACAAAAGTAAACCAAATGAAACTAATTTTACTTTTTTTTTTTTTTTTGGTTCCGTTCGTGGGCCTGAACTCTGGGCCTGGGCGCTGTCCCTCAGCTCTTCAGCTCAAGGCTAGCGCTCTACCACTTGAGCCACAGCGCCACTTCTGGCTTTTTTCTTTTTGCTTATGTGGTGCTGGGGAATCAAACCCAGGGCCTCAGGCATGCAAGGCAAGCGCTCTACCACTGAGCCACCTTCCCAGCCCGAAACTAATTTTAATGATATATTTCAACCCAATAAATCTAATCAACCTAGTAAATTATTGACATTTAACTTTTTGTCCTATGTATGTGAAATCCATCATGCATTTACAGTGGTTGGCACTTTGAGTATGCCTTGGTTTTGGCATAACCACGCTGGGCTTGTGGCTCCCATATCTCTAGATGTGACATGTGTTTCTACTTTTTCTTCTGTTTTCTTGGACTTTACCAGAATTTATTTTTTAGAAAAATATTTAAAGAGGCTGGGAAGGTGGCTCAGTGGTAGAGTGCTGCCTTGCATGCATGAGGCCCTGAGTTCCATTCCTTAGCATCACATAAGCAGAAAAAGCTGGAAATGGCACTGTAGCTCAAGTGGTAGAGCGCTAGCCTTGAGCTGAAGAGCTGAGGGACAGCGCCCAAGCCCAGCCTCACAACTGACCCAAAAAAAAAAAAATTTTTAAAGAAAATATACTCCTTAAAAAATTTGTGTCTATAGGTGAATCATCCCAGGAGCCACATGTTGAAATATGAAATATTGGCGTCTTTATCATACAGTAGTTAACAGGCTGCAGGCAGCTCGTCGTTTCAAAGCCCTGCAGCCCTCAAATACTCATAACACAGCTAGGAAACATGCTAAAGAGAGAAGAAAGAACAAAAACAACACCAACAATCCCATTCAGCTCCGACGGAGAGCCGAATTGGGACTCCATGATGACTGGAGACGAGACAGGAGACAGGAGCTGATCATGGAGACACACATGGCATAGCATCCCCTGCTAGGCTAGTCCAGCCTGAATAAGTTGGCATAGGGGGCAGATCACAGGAAATTCCCAGTCCCAGGCACTGGACTGACAGATTCAGTAACTTATCAGTCAAGTGCTCACCCCTGCCTCCAGGGATCCGGGCACACCCATTACCTAGGAGGCAGGTGATGGGCAGGGCTTTCTTCCCCCAGCATGAAGACAAGATGCCAGACCCTGCCATCCACCATGTGGTCAATATGGCACCAGCCAGACCTGACCTCCTGACTTCATATGGAGGTACCCATCTGTCTCCTGTCTATCCATCTACTCATCTACTTGTGTATACCTCAGATATAAGACTTACTGTAAAAGACACTTACTGACACTGTTCACACTGTTTTGTCATTTTTGCCTGCCTACATGTGTTTCTTCAGGCCCAGAGCACTGTTTCTCCAAGGTTAGTAGGCTACTCAAGAAGCTCAAGATACTATCTTTCTTTTTGAAGAACACTGTCATCATTATCATCATCATCATTATTATTAATACTATGCATGTTGTTTCAGTATGTTGTCCAGGCTGGTCTTGACCTCCTGTGCTTAGGTGATATTCCGACAATAGCTGTGACTGTAGAAGTGTACCACCACATCCTGCTCACACATTCTGGGGGAGGATTGATGCCCGCTTCCCCTCACGCTCTGCCTACCCCGCCTCGCATAGAGGCCTCCAGGTTGGCTCCAACCACAATGTGGGGGCTGTCCCACCCGGTGTGCCCTGGAGTCCAGATTTTGTTCTTAAATGCTGGCGTGGTACCAGAACTGCACCTCATCTGGAGTAGCCATGTCCTTCAGGAGTGGGGTGAGGGCCCCAGGGGAAATGGCCCCTGGTTGGGTCTTTACTCTCCCAGTATGCAGGGATGGTCTCTGTATTGTCCTCAGGTTTTCTGGAGGGGAGGGTAGACCTGTCTGCTTCTCCTAGTTCCTGGAAGCCTTTCTTTGTCTTTGTCTACTCGCTGCTGGTTCTTCCTCTGTTGTGCTGGTACTGGTTATTCAGTCTGGCTTAGTCGTGGGCTGGCTTCTCAGGTATCTTGCTGCTGTTCTGTGTGCTAGCATTGGTAACTGGTGAACTCATGTTTTCCTGATGAAGTGTGATTTGTGCATGAGGAAGCCCTTGCGTTGATCAGGGTGGAGAGACTCAGGCATGACCTTGCAAACCACTACTTCCATTTGTCCCTCTGTTCCTTGTAACATCTCTCTGTCCTTCCAGTTGGAACTTGCAAGAGAGCTGGGGGGCTGTCGAAGGTGGCAGATCATGGCATCCCCAGGGCGGGTCCCCTGCATTGAGGCAGTCCCAGTGTCTGCGACCCCTGGCCCAGGTCTTTGAAGGTGAGGCTGGTCTTTGAAGGTGCCAGCTAGGGAGGGTAGGAGGTGTAGTTGTTCCTCACACCTGCTATCTTCTGGGTTGTGTTTGTTTATTTGTTTGTTTTCCAAGCGTTTTCTGGTAGTTTTTCATTCATTTCAAGTGTTTGTTCTTATTTCTGGGAGCATAGTTGTAAGAACTTCTCCAGGCTGTTTGTGGACTATTCCAACATTGTGCTTGTATGTCTTGTCATTTGGGGAGGGGCTTACAGGTTCCCCAGCCTCTCCTTTTGTTGTGTAATTCGGAGTAGTATATTGGACATTTGGACTATTACAGTTTGCTACGTGGGGGCCTGTTAGAAATCCAGAAGATGCCAGTGTTGTTTGTTTAGCAACTGGTCCTCCTCCCCTCCCCCCAGTTGGTTGAGTGGAGATGGCGAGTCTTGGCCTGCTCCCAGTGGGCTGAGTCTGCACAGCCCTCATCCTTCTGGGTGTTGAGTGCCAGCATGAAACTAGGTCGTGGTGAAATGCCAAGGTGTGGCCCTCCCAGTGTTGTCATGCTGGTGGGTGTGGACCACTGGGGTCTCCAGGATGTCCCCCAGAGGTCCTTATCCCTCCTTTGCTCTGACCAGAAGCCCAATCTGGACACAGCCCAGCAGGGTGCCAGACTGAGTTGCTGCCGTGGCCTAGTGTTGGTGATAGCGCCCTCTGGTGGGCGGCAGAGGACAGGTGTGGGCTTGTACTTGCCCGTCTCTCCTCCGCTGCCTCTCCAGTTGGCTTCTCTCCCATGCCTGGCACTTGGTGTTGCCAGTCTGCCCTGCCTGTCCTTGGTTTTCACTGTGCCCTCTTGCTGTTCGACTTGGGTCACATGGGTGTTGATTTTCATATTTCATTTTCTTGTGCTTATGATCTCTACATACTGTATCTCTGTTGGAAAGCCTCCATGGCACCCCACAGGACTTCCACACATGTCCTGAGTGGGGCTCTCCTACCCTTGTGGCCCTGCTTCACAGCCTCAGTTCTCAGAACAAGGGCAGGCATTAATAGGTGCTCAATTAAGGCCTGGTTGGATACGTTAAAGGTCCAATTTGTCTCTCCTATATACTTGCAAACTATGTGGCTTACTAAAATTGTTCAAGGGTCATTTGTATGTTTCTATCTTGTCTGGAACTCCAGGCCCCATACTGTACCTCACTCCAAATTCTGGGCTGTTTCCTGCACCCAGAGTTCCTTGTATACCTCCCACACATTCCATGCCATGTGGAATTTGCCTGCTGGCTTTTCTGTTCTCTTGAGAGCCTCAGTTGGGGCAGTGACGCTCACCTCCCTGGTGGCTCATTATTGCCGAGTGAATACACATGGTTCTAACTACCTGTCTTCATGGCTTATAGAAGAAATGAAAGATGTCACCAGAAATAGATCTGGAGTTTTTATAAAGTTACGTTTTAACAATGGAATAGAAGCCTGGGTGAGGGTACACAGAGCCCCTGATGTTCAGAGTTCTGGCTGTAGACAGTTGCTGCTCAGGTGGGCCAGAGGAGCAGGGCTGTGCTGGACACAGCAGGCCTGGGCTGGAGTGAAGGAGCCTGCCAGGGGCGGCTGTTGTAGCAATGCAGTCTCTCTGCTCTTCACTGTGAACCTGGTACGTGCACAGTTGCTTCTCTGACTCCTGTTCATACGTGATTCCAAGAGCTGACGGTGTGAACCACTTTGTGCCTGATGCTTGAAAGGTGCCCTGGAAAACACTGTCACCCAGCGTGTATCCTCCAGAGAGACATGGCCTTCCTGGATGTTTCCTTCAGTCTTGCCAGCTTCTACATTCAGTTCAGAGGTATGTTTGTACCATGGCACAAAGATACTGTGGGCTTCAGCATCCTTCCTGGATCCTCCCTGCTTCTATCAAAGGCTAGCACTGGCTTGCACCTGTTACCCATCACCCCCACACAGAGCCTGGGCCCTGTGGGATCTCCTATGGGTTTTGGCAATTCCTGCCTTCCCACAGATATCCAGGTGACAGGGAGAGAGGTTTGAGCTGGCCTGTGAGGAGGCATGCCACCGTGGAGCTGTCACATAGATAGCTTAGGGAAGTGGCTGGGAATGGAGTATACATTTGGGGATAGCCGTGTGTCAAGGATCGGTCAAGCTCCGAGGCTGAATGAGGTCACTTGAGGGCATGGTAGAATGTGCCATTTGTAGTCTATTGGACAAGCAAGCTAGAAGTGGACAGATACTGAAGTGGAAAAGGGTGGAGGGTGCTTAAAGTGTCTTGGAAATGAGGTGGAGGGTGGCTCTTACTGAAGCCCTGGCCATTGGCTGCTTCTGGTGGTCACTTGAGTAAAGAAAGGGCTAGAGGCCATTACATCCTTTTTCCAACAGTGATGCGAGTATCTAAAGCATCACTGGATTATGAGACTCTGTTCAGCCCTTCCCCAGCATGTACCTGTTCAGAACCAGGTCTTGCACCTCTGAGAGTGCACTCTTGCCAGCCCTGGCCACTGCCCCAAGGTTCCTTGGGTTCTCGGCTAGTATGGGATTTGAGCCTTGAGGTCTGAGCCTGGGCGGGGCCCCAACCTGCCTGAGCAGGAGCTGATGCGATGCAGCTTTGTTGTGGCAACTGTGACCAAGTTGTGTATGCTCTGCAGCGCCTCAACACTATGCAGGGCTGTGTCAGTGCTGCACATGCTGTGGAGAAGGAAGGGGCTGGGAAGGAAACGTTACAGTTGCAGGGCAGTGACTCCCTTCACAGCCCTGCTGTTAGACCAGTTCTCAGGAATCCTAGCTGTAAGAAACAAACAAGGAGCTGGGTGCTGGTGGCTCACACCTGTCATCCTAGCTACTCAGGAGTCTGATATCTGAGAATCACAGTTCAAAGCCAGCTCGGGCAGGAAAGTCGGTGAGACTCTTATCTCCAATAAACCATCAGAAAACTGGAAGTGGCTGTGGCTCAAGTGGTAGAGCACTTGCCTTTAGCTGAAGAGCTGAGTGACAGTGCCCAAGCCCAGAGTCCAAGCCCCACAACTGACCAAAAAAAAAGAAAAAGAGAAAGAAAGAAAAAGAAACAAGGGAGTTGAGGAGGTGCTCCTGGGGTTTCTGAAGTTAGTGTTCACCCTTGGGATTGGCATCAGAACACCCACCCTGGCACAGGGAGATCTGGCTGTCCACTGCTGGCAGGGTCCCTTTCCTGTGTTTCCGTCTGTTTCAAATGCTGGGTGTTGGTAGGATTCTGTTCTGTTCATTCTTTTTTGGTGTACTAGGGTTCATACTTGGGGCTTTGCACTTGCTTGGGCTTGGTAGGTGTTCTTCCACTTGACTTGCACTCCCAGCCCTTTTTGCTTTCGTTCTTTTTCAAGTAGGGCTTCACTTTTTGCTCAGTCTGGCCTGGACCATGATTTTCCTACTTAGGCTTTTCGAAAAGCTAGGGTAACCAAGGTTTTATTGGTAGAGATAAGGAGGTCTTGTGACCTTTTTGCCTGGATTGCCTTTGAACTGCCATCTTCCCTGTCTCCCGTTGGCTAGGTTGTAAGTGTGAGCTACTGTACCTTACTTGATGGATCTTCTTCAGCACTTTTTTTTTTTTTTTTGTAAGTGCCAGGGCTTCAACTCAGGCTTCACATTCACTCTGCTTTCTTGCTCATGGATGACACTTTACCATCTGATATATACCTTTGGATAGCCTTTTGCTATTGATATATATACCTTCACCTAGCTTACTGCTTTAATTAGAGATGGAGACCCATAGACTTTCTGCTTCAGCTGGCTTTGAACCTCAATTGTCCAAGTGTCAGACCCTTGAATTGCTAGGATTAGAGGTCTGATACAGCAACAACTGGCTCAGAAGCTCTTCTTGGTGATAGTGACCCTTCCTAAATGCTTCTCAGGCGAGGGGCGGTTCTGGGCTGGTGGTTCTACAGAGAGGAATGAGCTTTCCCTGGGAGTTTTATTTCCCAGATTTGACTATAATTCCCTCACGCACATGGGACAGTTGTTGATTTCTTCCTTGGTTGGGCAGTGCAGAGAAGGGCTGGAAGGAATGGTGGCGCATTTGCCTGGTGCATGTGTGCGCTTGGCTCCGGCGTGGTGGTGTGAGGCCGGCAGTGCTGCACTCAGGCCCAGCTGGTGTGGATTCAGAGCTGGTTGTTTCTGCCTATGACCTTGGGCGTTCCTTTTCCCTCAGTTTTCTCTTGTCTCTGAAGTGGGGACGGTGGTCTTGATTTGGTTTGTAGTGCTGATAAAGTTCACGTAAAGAATTAAATGCCTCATGGTCCAAACACGAGTGAAGGCTGGTTGCTGCTGTTCTATGTGGTTCTAGCAGCACTGGACCCGGCTCTCTCCTCAGTAAAGATGTTGCTGTTCAGCCTCTCTTCTCACCTCTGATCTGTGTCAGAGGGAGGGCACACTGAGCCTCTCCCCTGAGTGGATGTAGCTAAACCAGCATGCCTTCTCCCCTGGGGTCCCCAGGTGCTGCCCACCTGTGCCCTGGTTTCCCCTGGGGCCATGTCTCAGGATTTTCACGTGTCTGGCCATTGTGAGTTCTGAGAGTCCACGTTGAAGGCTATGGTGATGGTATTGCTGTGTTCACCATGAGTGTGAGCCGCCATGTGCCTTTGTCCATGCACACAACGGATATAAGGCTGTGCCCCAGGACCCTCGTGTGCCTGCTGCATCTCTGCCAGGATGGTGTGTCCTTGTCCGGTTGTGGGGCATGGAGAGTCTGGAACGTAGGTCTCACTCTGCTTTCTTCCTTGTCTCAGACAACATCCCTGAGGATCTCAGAGACCCTTTTTACATCGACCAGTATGAGCAGGAGCACATTAAGCCGCCTGTTATCAAGCTTCTCCTGTCCAGCGAGCTGTACTGCCGGGTATGCAGTCTCATCCTGAAAGGGGACCAGGCAGCCACCTTACAAGGACACCAGTCCGTCATCCAGGCCCTGTCCCGAAAGGGCCTGTATGTGATAGAGAGCGACGACACCCCTGTGACAGACGAGGACCTGGGCCACGCACCAATAAAGATGGTGAGTGTCAAACCGGGCCAGCTGTCCCCGTAGGTTGCCTGTGCAGGTTCCGTGCCGTCCCTACTCTCAGATGGCAGATAGATGAAGGGAAAGGGTGTGTGAGACAGAGTTGTCTGGACATGCTACTGCTGATCCTGATTCACCTCTCTTTAAATGTGTGATTGTTCTAGAAAGCGAGGAAAGAGCAGCTTGTTCTTGTCTCTTCTTTCATGAACAGCTGAGATCACAGAGAGGCTCATACATGAAGCGGCAAGGCTGGCCCTGGCAGCTGCTCTAACGTCAGCCATTGAGCCCATCCTACTGGGCGGCTGTGCTTATGTCTTGTGGGTGTTTTTGTGCCAGAGTCAGTTGGCACACCATTCTCTCCAGGCAGGTCTTCACCCTATCCTTCTCGAAGGCTGTGCTGTTCATTGCATACCTCTCTAGGCCAGCCTGATGCTGAACCTATTGGTACCCAGCATTTCCTTCATTAGGCTATTCACTAGTATTTTGCACAGAAGAGTGGATTACAGGTTGTAGATAAAATAAAGTTCCCTGTGCTCTGAGGAGAGATATCCAAGGCACTGGGTAAGGCCCAGGTTGGTGATGTCTGGCAACCTCTTTCTACATCTGTGAGCATCAGTGCCTCATCTATGGAGGAGGCTCACGGGCCTGCTGGGCGCCAGGGCATGAGGAACCTGGGCAGCCACACCTAACAGTCCTGGGGCTCAGTAGCCGAACTCCAGGCTCAGGGCCATCTTAAGTGTTAATGTCTCTGTGTGCAGGGAGAGAGAGGGGGAGAAGAAGGGTTGAGGAAGGAAAGACAGAAAGATAGACAGGTTGCCTGTATTAGGACCGGGGAGTACTGAGATTTCAGGGTGCTAGCTGCTTGCTGCCTCTGCTCTCAGAGTGCCCACATGGCAATGGTGGATGCCCTGATGATGGCCTACACAGTGGAGATGATCAGCATTGAGAAGGTGGTGGCCAGTGTTAAACGCTTCTCTACATTCAGCGCCTCGAAGGAACTTCCATACGACCTTGAGGATGCCATGGTGTTCTGGATCAACAAGGTGAGTGCCTGCCCAGTCCTCCTCCAGCAGGACCCTTCACGTCCACACATGAGGGCCTGGCCCTGGGTCCTGTCGTTCAGGACTGCACACTCTGCGTCAGGCCGGGTGTCCTCAGTAGTCAGGCACAGAGCAGACAGGTTTTACTCCTGATGACAAAGGGAGGAGCAAGATGGATTTGTATCTGGAAGTGCAGTACATTTGTGCCATTAGGACGGATGAATCTTCATCCTTAGCCCTTGTGTACAGTGAGGGAGCACTCAGTGCACCTCATAAGACATATGCCATCTTTTCCTTTTACACTTAAAAGCCTAGTGTAGTTTTTAGGCATGTTTGTGTTAGTGAAGTTTATAGGTGTATTTGTGTGTCTGTGTGCCTTTAGTAGCAGTGTATTTGTAGGCTTATGAAGTATTTGAATATTAAGGCAACTTACTTGTGTTCAAATGGGGATGTCAATAGGCAGAGATGATGAGATTGTGCAGCCCTTGATGGAGGTGACCAGAGTGAGTGGAGAACCTTGAGCTGAAGAGCACAGGGACAGCGCCCAAGCCCAGAGTTCAAGCCCCACGACCAACAACAACAACAAAAAAACCAGTGCGTGGAGAAGAGGCATGCCGAGACACTGTAAACTGTTGGTCATACAGTTTGCATGTGTAAAGCCAGGCCAGCAGCTCCCCTTTGAAGGGTGTCACCACCACTGGGACTGACTGGATTGTGGGTATAAGGGGTTTGCTCATTCTCCAAACTAATTGGAAAGTAAATGAAGAGTGGGAGCACAAATCTGGAACAGGCCTTTCCCAGTTCCTGACTGTCAATCCCAGCCTCTCTGTTCCTATCCTTTTCTAAACAATTTCAGCAGGTTTCATTGTTCCACTTTTATACATACTGACAATCTATTTTGACCATATTAATTCTTTTTTTTTTTCCCTTTGGTCAGTCATGGGGCCTGAACTCAGCCTGGGCACTGTCCCTCAGTTCTTCAGCTCAAGGCTAGTGCTCTACCACTTGAGCCACAGCACCACTTCCAGCTTTTTCTGTTTATGTGGTGCTGAGGAATTGAACCCAAGGCTTCATGCATGTGAGGCAAGCACTGTACCACTGAGCCACCTTCCCAGCTCCTTGACCATATTAATTCTCATACACCTTTGTTATTAACCTAACCCCTTCCTGTTAGTACTTACTTCTTCCATGAGTCTTTTTTCTTTCGCTGCCCCACTTCTCTCTCTGATCAACAACTTTCATTGAGATTCCTTTTTTTAGACATAATTTTAAGTATAAATATAATTTTATTTATTTTTTTTTCTGCCAGTTCTGGGGCTTGACTTCAGGGCCTGGCCACTGTCTCTGAGCTTATTTTGCTCAAGACTATAACTTTACCACTTAAGCCACAGCACCACTTCTGGCTTTCTCTGTATGTGTGGTACTGAGGAATTGAACCCAAGGGCTTCATGCATGCTAGGCAAGCACTCTACCACTAAGCCACATTCCCAGCCAATAAATATAATTTTTTGTTATTAAGGTATTGTACAGAGGGCTGACCATTTCATAAATCAGGTAATGAGTACAGTATCACCCATTCCTTCACTTTTCCCGAGTTTCCCCTTCCCATCCCTGCCTACCAGTTGCATAATTGCTTTTCTACATAGTGTATACTGAATACCATAACTGTATTTGTTCCCTCTTCCTCCCTCCATTTTTGTGTCCCTCCTTCCCCCCCCAAAAAAAGACACACCAAAAACCCCAAAGCAAAACACCACCACCACACACACACACACACACTCTCTCTCTCTCTCTCTCTCTCTCTCTCTCTCTCTCTCTCTCTCTCTCTCTCTCTCTCCCCCCCCCCCCCCGTGTTTCCATTTACTGGAATTTGTTTGGATAACTAATCTTTTTGGTGTTTTTTTGGTTTGTTTTGGTTTGTTTTTTTGTCCATCGTGGGGCTTGAACTCTGGGCTTGGGCACTATCCTTCAGCTCTTCAGCTCAAGGTGAGCCCTCTACCACTTGAGCCACAGCGCCACTTCCGGTTTTCTAGTGGTTTATTGGAGTCTCACAGACTTTCCTTCCCCGGGCTGTCTTTGAACCTCAATCCTCAGATCTCAACCTCCTGAGTAGCTAGGATTACCGGCGTGAGCCACCGGTGCCTGGCTAATATTTTTAATGACATTTTTGGGTTCCTCCCTGGCTTTTATTTTTCTTATGGCTGGCACTTGGCCACTTGAGCCAATGGAGATTTTTGGCTTTTTGGTGGTTAACTGAAGCTGAGAGTTTGACTTTCCTGCCTCAAACCATACTCCTCAAATATCAGCTTCCTGTGTACCAGGATTATAGGTAGACACCCACTTCATTAAGACTCTTCATGCGGTTTTCATATATCGTTGTGGTGTATTTCAAAACTATTCACCTTCTATCTTTTTCCCTTTCCTCTTTTCCTCCTAAGTAGCCCCATAGTTAGATTTATATTCTGTGCCTATCTATTTCTCTATATATCTATGTATTCATCTATAAATAAAAGAATGTGTATGTCTATGTCTATGAATATCTATCTACCTGTTTTAGGTCTAGTTTCTACTTAATGGGTGAAAATATAACAGTATCTGACTTGGAGTTTAGCTGTCTTATTCAATATTATGTCTTCAGTTTCATTCAGTTTCCTGCAGATGGCGTGATTTCATTTTTCTTTGTGGCTGAGTAACAGGCCACATCTTTATCCACTTATCTGCTGTTGGGTACCTTGCTCATTCCCGTTAAGATTGCTGTAATAAACATAGGTATGCAGGTATCTTCGTTGTATATTGATTTATACCCTTTGAATATGGTTGCATGCTCCGTTCTTACTTGATCAGGTTTCTTTTTTTTTTTTAACTGTATTTTTTTTTTTTTTGTCTTTTCTTTTTTGGTACTGGGGATCGAACCCAGGACGTTGCACTTGCTAGGCAAGCGCTTTGCCACTGAGCTACATCCCAGCCCCTTGATCAGGTTTCTTGTGTCTGCCCCTGTTACCATTTTGCCTGTGGACATGGCCATGATGTTCATGTACTTCCCAGGCCTCCTTCTGAAAGCCTACATGTGCTCCCATCCTCATATATAGTCCTCTTCCCTCCCCTCTCCTCCCTCCCCTCCCCTCCCGTTCCCTCTCCTCTCCTCTCCTCTTTTTTTTTTTTTTTTTTTTTTGTTGGCCACGGGGCTTGAACTCTGGACCTGGACAGTGTCCCTCAGCTCCACCACTTGAGCCACAGCTCCACCACTTGAGCCACAGCACCACTTCCGGTTTTCTAGTGGTTTATTGGAGATAAGAGTCTCAAGGTCTTTCCTGCCCAGACTGGCTTTGAACTGTGATCCTCAGCTCTCAACCTCCTGAGTAGCTAGAATTATAGGTGTGAACCACCAGCACCCGGCTATAGTTTTTTGTTGTTGTTGTTGTTGTTTATTTCAAGTGAGACCTCCTTGTGTTATCTATGTTGTCCTTGAACTCCTGGGTCAAACCATCTTCTGCATCAGCCTCCCAAGTACCTGGGTCTATAGACACACATCACCACACCCAGCTACCTTTGTATTCTAAATAAATAGAACATAATTGGGCTCTGAACTTGCCAGTGGTCATCATATATTGCCTTAGGTCACAACTCATGTGACCCTCCATCCCTGTCCCTGATTCTGCTTGGGTTACACAAGGACTTGACACTCAACAGTCAGCAACTGTTTTGCTTGCCTGCCTGCCTGCCTGCCTGCCTGCCTGCCTGCCTGCCTGCCTGCCTGCCTGCCTGCCTGCCTCCCTCCCTCCCTCCCTCCCTTCCCTTCCCTTCCTTTTCCCTCCCCTCCCCTCCCCTCCCCTCCCCTCCCCTCCCCTCCCCTCCCCTTCCCTCCCCTCCCTTTCCCTCCCTTCCCCTCCCCTCCCCTCCCCTCCCCTCCCCTCCCCTCTCCTCCCCTTTCCTTGTTGGTTGTGGGGCCTGAACTCTGAGCCTGGGTGCTGTCCCTCAGCGCCTCTACCACTTGAGCCACAGCACCACTTCCGGAAAGCACCTGTTTTCATAGCCAGTGTGGCTGTTCTTATACCACACTCTCCTGTGCTTCCGTTCTCATGACCTTTTGTTTTTCCTCACTCAGTTTTTTGTTAGGTTCCATGTTTTGCTGTGTCCATAGCGTTTCCACAGAAGCTAGATTTCCCTAGGGTGTATAGTTTGGTGATAGTGGAATGGGCCCTGGAGCACTCCCCATCTGCATTCATAGACTTTCTTCTGAGTCGGGCCCTTGGACGCAGCCTGCTAGCCTGCTGTGCTTCCCCGGGTCCTGAAAGCTTGACCTTCCTAGCAGCTTTCTCCCACTTTGCTGGGCTCCGCCCCTGTGTCCCTGCGTCCATAGACTCCACCCCCACGTCCCTAGGTTCCCCCCCCCCACATCGGTGCATTCATAGGCTCCTCCCCCTGGTCCCTGCGTTCCTTCTTGCGGTTGTAGGCTCTTCCCCCATGCCCCTGGGTCAGTCTCCCAAGTGGATTTGCAGCAGCCTCTTCATCTTCAGCACCTGAGCTGTCAGTTGGCTGAGTTTCTCTCTTTGTAGCATCACTCTGGAATACTGTCCTGACCTACCCTAGATTGTAGCGACTAAGGCTGCCTGCTTGCCTGCATCCTGGACTCCCTTTGCTTCCTCCTGGCCTGAGCCTTTGTCTTCTGCACTCTGAGACACAGAATTTCTGCAGAGCTCCCTTCTTCTGTGTTGTTGTGCAACTTAGATTCACCCTTGTGTTTGGGGGCACTGCCCAGCTTCCTGTTTCCAGGACTGCACCAGCAAGCATGCTGGTTCCTGGTCCTCTGTGTCCTAGATTGTCTCTGGTTTAGGTTCTTTTCTTTTCCGGGCTCTCTGAAGTTGTTGCATGGTGAGCTGCCTTCCTGGGGCTCTTGGAAGTTTTTTTTATTGATTCCTAGCCACTTTCCAGTTTGAAATTTTTCTTTGCTGTTTTTTTTTTTTTAAAGCATACTTATTTTATAAGAGGGGGTTTCCGTGTGACATCTGTACACACTTACAGAGCATGTCCCAGTCAACCTAATTCCCTCTGTCACTCTCCTGTCACCTGCAACACGCTGGCTGCATTGTGTTCCTATAATAGTGCCGCCCACTGCCCCGGTTCTACCACGCTGCTGCTTTTTGGGGTTAGTTTTGCCTCTCCCAGGTTTTGGTAAATGTGGAATTACATGCTTTGTACTTTTTGTCGTCTTATTCCTCCTCCTCCTCTTCTGCTTCCTCTTCCTCTTTTTCTTCTTTCTCCTCTTCCTCCTCCTTTATTTTGTGCCAGTACTCCCAGATTTGTCTGCCCCTGTTGGCTTTGAACCACAACCCTTAGGTCTCAGTCTCCTGAGTAGTGACTTTGTAAAGGGGTGTTCAGCTTAAGTTTTATGATTGAATTCTGTTTACTGTGGTCAAGGAAAGTGGGGTTGTGTGGGTTAGAGTCTTTGATGGGGTGTCTCAGGACCTCTCTGTGAGCACATTGGTTAGTAGCGTTGGCGAGCAGGTTCTGTGCACATGGTGCTGGTGTGGCCAGGGACGGCTGCTGGACTTGGTGATTCTGCCATGTGATGCGGGACTCACCTCCTCCTGCATTCGGGAGGCACACTCATCTCCTGGCAGGGGAGGCTGGCCCAGTCGCTCGTGGCAAGTCTCAGCCACAGAGACCCATTGTTTCTGACTGTAACTGGCCCAGGCTACCAGTGACTCAGCTGAGTTACAGCAGGGGAAGTGGGTCTGGTGGTGAAGTGGAGGTTTGGGCACTGATGTGGGAGAGCATTAGTGTTCATAATACATTGTCTTCTCTTTAGGTAAACCTTAAAATGAGAGAGATAACAGAGAAAGAAGTTAAATTGAAACAGCAGTTACTGGAAAGTCCAGCTCATCAAAAGGTAAAGAGTAAATGTAATTTCTCCGGATTACACTAAGTTAATGTTCCTGGTTTTAGAGTTTCGTGTGTAACTACTATGTGATTTACTTGTATTCTTCGAGTCTCTGGGTGGGCTGAGTTTTGCTGCCTCCATGAGGAGCGAGTGGTCACAGACAGTCTCCCGTCTTCCCCGGCAGAGGGGTTGTGGTTGTTCAGTGGTAGGAGGGCGTGGGCTTCTGGGAAGAGCGGGGTGGCTTGTGAGTAGGGGGTCGGATACCTGGCAGAGTGGAAAGGCAGCGAGCAAGGAGGAATTGCCTGGTGCTCATGGTGCCTGTGCGGATCCTGAAATGGCCCTTGAGGTGCAGTGGCTGTGGGTGTCAGTACAGATTGCCTGTGTCTTGGGAAGGTGCACATGGTATGTTCCCTGTTTGGGCATTGGTTTCTTCCCCGGCATCATTTTTCCTTTGCCTCGGGACTTAGTTTCCCTCAGTTAAGTGGACGTAGTAAGTGCAGACAGGCGCAGCAGGGCTGTCTACATGGGCTTGCACTGGGAAGTGAGGTGCTGCCTCACTTCCTCCGCCGGCCTGCTTAGGTCAGGCCTTGGCAAGTGACTGCCTGGCGTGCACGTAGCACACATATGGGCACAGGCCAAACTCCTGAGTCAGATGGAAGTCTTCCTTGGCCCCCGGCCTTGCCCATGTTCTGAGTTACTCTTGGTTCTGCGAAGGAGAGTGTGTGGAGGGATGGGCTCCCTGTCGCCGCAGTGTCCGGAGGGCGTGTGCTCTGGAAAGCCTCTGCTTCCCAGAGGCTGTCCTGCCTCTGCGGTGTGAGCACATGGCCCCGGCGTCCCTTGACCAGCTCTGCTGACCTTCCTCTCACCTTCCTTCCCGCTTCCTGAGCAGTCTCCCTCCAAGTGGTATTGGAAGTTAGTGCCCGTAAGTGACCCAGCCGCCAGCCGCCGTCTGCAGAGACATCCTGTTGCCGTCATACGCTTCCATTCAGATCGCTCGCACCCAAACTAGTTTTCATTTATTTTGTTTGTTTTGTTTGTTTGTTTTTGTTTAAATGTCCACTTTCTCCAGTATGAGCTATGACCTAGCTGGGCTGAGTGGGCGCTGTAATGTGGCATTTTAGAATCCTTAGCTGGATTTTGCCCAAGCTCTTACTGACTTCTCTTAAGTGATCCGTGTAGTGTAATGACGGGGCATTCTCTTCTTTCTGGTAGACATTGCAAGGACTCTTTATGCTTTGTTCTTCTAAGAATGGTACTTAACATGACCTTCCCTGGTACCCCTGGTGTGGGGTCAAGTAGATTTCAGAGAGGGCTTTTGCTGGCTTTTCCAGTTCCCTGGTCCTCCTCCTGTGGCCTCCCTCCCTAGGTTTGTCCAAAGTGGGGAAGAGTGTGTCTGCGCTTCTAGGCTGGGATCTGAGTTTGTCAAGGGTTTCTGGAGTTAAAGGCGAATTTCCACATAGCTAGGAAAGGAAGTTAAAAATGGATTTGGTTCAGCAGTTTCCCCTTGTGCGCCACCTGGTGGCCCATTTTGGAAGTGGAGCAGTTGCACAGCACTGTAGAAAACACGTTTTCATAGGAGTTTTTGGACACCAGTCTTTTTTAGACTGTGTTGATGTGCCCCTTTGTTTGCCTGGATATTGATGGATCTCCACGACTTGGTTCTGGTAGCATTTACTTTGGGCTCCTTCCTGAGGGGCTCCTGTGGCATGGCTGCCTATGGCCCATCCGAACCTGACCATGCTTCCTGTTGAAGGCCACCTTGCTTCTCTTCGCCTACTTTAGTGAGAACAAGGAGGAAAACATGTTTAATGAGTAATGACATCTGTTAACATCTTGAGCCCTGAACATGATCGGGGTAGAGGCTCCCAACAAACTCGGCTGTATAAAGAAAGTATGGTTTCAGATGACTTTGGTGAAAACAGAAAAAATGTGACCAACCACAGTGCCCTTTTATGAGCGTGCCCATGACTGTCCTCCCATGGTGTTCGGTACATAGGGCACGGAGACAGAGTGGGGTCAAGATTGACAGGTTGTACCTGAACGCCTTATAGCTAGAGGTTTGGAAACACGGATGAGCAAGGCAGTCACGTGAGACCCTTGGGTCCTGCAGCTCAGTGTCAGCCTGATTTTACCCCATGCCATCCATCTTTACTCAAGAAACCATTTGCTTTACTGCATGACTGCTTGCTCCTGTGTCTGCCATCTCTGTGGAAGCCTGGCCTGGCGCATGCTGTGGTGCACTGCATGCTGGAACCCGTGGACTTTGCACGTGTGGTACAGTATGAGGCGGGTTCTCTGTTGTAGTGCGTGCCGTGGAGTCTGAGAAACAAGTTAAAGTGTGTTAGAACTTTTTTAAAAAAACATATAACAAGCCTTATCTTTAAATTTGAAAGAATTTTTGGGCTGGTGTGGAGTTCAGTGGTAGATTACTTGCCAAGCCACTTGTCAGACTCTGGGTTTGATTCCCGCACTAGCAAAACAACAACAGGAGATTCGTAAGAAA
Organism: Dipodomys merriami; assembly: GCF_024711535.1. NCBI lineage: Eukaryota > Metazoa > Chordata > Mammalia > Rodentia > Heteromyidae > Dipodomys > Dipodomys merriami. The sequence continues at coordinate 48,498,077 of NW_027202382.1, read as the reverse complement.
TGTTTTCTGGTAAGCATACTTACTGAGATAGCAACTTGAAGTCCTAGGTTGTTGAGATACTTCTTCAAGTTGGTCTCATCTGCAGAACGCTCAGGACTCCTGAGTCACTGTAAGTGGCTGGTTTTCGTTCTCTGGTTGCACCATGCATGCTCCCTTCGGAGGACACGCAGTACGTTAAAGCAGTATGGGGTGCCGACGCCACAAACAGCAGTGCGGTATGACCTCGAGATGTCTCTGCTGAGCTCCCTGGGGCTGCAGGAGCGGAGCTGGGGGCTGGCAGAGACAGTGTCCAGACACAGGGCTTCCTCTAAGCGCAGTGCTCCGGAGGCTTCAGACGGATCCATGCACACTCAGTTCAGTGGCCTTCCTTCCCACATGCTTTGTTGCAGTTCTTAGAGCCGTTCCTGGTTACAGAAGGAAACAATTTGTCTAACCAAGTTTCTGAACTTTCTCAAACTACGTACTAACACTGTCTTGTAGTTTTTTAATGGCCAAGGTTACCACTCATGGTACTTAGCCTGGTATTCCAAGCATTGGATTTTCACCACTTAACTTGTTTCTCATTAGTTTTTAGTGTGTTGGCTTTTGGTAGTATAGCTGTACGTCTGCCTCCTCCTGTGTGTGCCTACTACCACTAGTGCCAGTGTGGTGTTAGACTGACCCTGGTGGTGCTGGCAGCGAGCTGCTGCCGGGCAGTACAGTGGAGGCACACAGTCAGTCCCTGCACTTGACCGGCCTATGTGTTCTTGGCAGTGAATGTCATGTAGGCACTCAGAACTTTTCCAGGTGATCATAACTGTTCATGTGTCTCTAGGCTCTGTGTGAATTCTTGCTACAGCAGTGTGCCTGTAATGTACATGGGGGTGAAGCGACCTCACACGCAGAGACCATTTTCCTTTTATCAACTGCAGGTCCGCTATCGGCGAGAGCACCCTTCTGCTAGGCAGTCACCTTACTTCCCGTTGTTGGAGGACTTGATGAGAGACGGCAGTGATGGCGCTGCTCTCTTAGCGGTGGTTCACTATTACTGCCCAGAGCAGATGAAACTGGATGGTGAGTGGAGAATGCACCCCTCAACAGCCCTGGAAGGCCAGTGAAAAGCTTCAGTGTGTGCTGAATGTCCCCATATCAAAGGGAGCGAGGAGCCCCCGAGCACTGTGTCCATGGGAGCTCTAGCACAGGTGCAGCTGTTGAGGGACGTGGCGTATGCCCGCAACCTGCATTTTATCTAACGCAGATATTGCCCGTGAATGTGCTTGTACTTTACCTGTGTCTCCTCATGTGTGGCGTGGCCTGGCCATGCCTCCGATTGATTCCAACACCTAGAACTTAGGTTGTGGATGTGGAAGTCAGTGCTGAGTTCAGTCTGTTTGTACAGCATTTCTGAATGCCTGCCGTGTGACAGCCCGGTGCCACTCCTGTGACAGCCCTGCCCTTGGGTGCTTCTGGGTGGAGTAAAGGGCCACAGGGGCACAGGGCCAGAGGCTCCCAGGGTGCTGGGGACTACAACTGTGTAGGTGCATCTGGAGTGGGCAGGTGGAAGGTCAGCGGTGTGTCCCTGACGAGTGTTCACACCAGAGCGTTGTCTCACACGTTCACCCTGGTGGCTGGGGTAGAGTTCCCACTTCAAGAACAGGAGTGCCAGGTCTCACAGATGGTTCACACAAAATCGTCTTATAGATCCAGAGCTGCTCTTGAAAGACAAGGGCGAGTGGGGAGCTCAAGGCTCCAGGAGGGGTACCCACAATGAGTATATGGGCACCTGGGCCTGTCTGTGGGCTTGAGTCTTTATGTTCACCTTGGGGATGGTGTGTGTCAGAGGTTATCCCTAAGCCTTTTGGCGAAAGGGTTATGAAGGCTCTCCCTCCGTCCAAGCCAGCTCCCCAGGTGCGATGCCTAGGGGCCAGGAGGGAGTAGGTGGAAGGGAGGCTGAGAGGCAGCTCCCCCACATGGCATAGAAATGCCAGGGGAGAAGGGTAGGGTCTGAGTTTGGGGTAGAGTTTCACTGACAGCACTTGCCCAGCATGCACACAGCCCTTCTGAAAGGGAAGGTCTAGGACTAATGACACTGTGGCGCTGTAGGGATTCTCTCACAGCACTGCTGCTGGGAACATTCTAGAAACCATGCTTTCTAAGGAAACAGCCTTTCACTGACTGGCAGCGCCACGGCAGGCCTCATACCCAGGTGGGTGGACAAGAACACAGTGTACACCGTGATGGAGGTCCTGGAGGGGAAAGAGGCTATAAGGAAAAAGGGGTGGCGACCGTGGCTCCTCCTCCACTGCAGCTGTGTCCTTGGCTTCGCACCTCTCGCTGTCCCGCTGCGGGGGCACTGTCGGGCCCACCGTGCAGCTCGCCAGTGCCTATTCAGCGTAGCCACCTCGCAGCCCGGCCCCTGGGGACGGACTCCATACACGGACAGAACTGCAAGGAGAAGCTGACAGAGCCACACATCACTTCACAGAAACTGACGGAGGAAAAGTGTTTAGGAAGACCATAAAAGACTTGAACCACAAAATGAAGCTTGTACCAGTCAGCGTACCAACCATTGTGGCACATGCCTTCCTAAAAAAATAAACAAGGGCTGGCCTTGGCCGCTCACACCGTAACCTAGCTGTTCAGGAAGGTGAAGTGGTTTGAAGCCAGTATGGGGAGGGAAAGTTCATGAGACTCTTACCTCCAGTTAACCACCTCCCCGCCACCCCCCCATAAAAAGCTAAAGTTTGAGCCATGGCTCAAGTGGGAATAGCACCCAGGTCCTGAGTTCAAACTCCAGGACCGGCAAAAAAAGGAAAATAAATAAGTACATATGAAAGCATTTATAAAAAGTGAAGTTATTCTAGGCCGCTAAGGAAACCCTGACAGATCCCAAAGCATTAGTACATCTCCCTGTGCAGGTTAGAAGTTGGTACATAGGTGTGACCTTTGTCTACACTCCTCTGAAGCAAGAGTGGAGCTGGGACCAGAGACACTGTTTATAGATGTGTCGTGGGCCACAGAAGAGCGGCTGTTTGCAGATGTGCCGTGGGCCACAGAGGATGTGAGTGGAGTTGCTCCTTGCGTGCTGCCAGGGCAGCCGCTCTTACCTCTGCTGTTCCTGACATAGCCCAGCCATCGGAAGTAACACCTGGGCACATTTGTTAAACAAGGGACAAATGTTAGCTTACCAGAACTTGCAGGATGGTTGAAGGGGATGTAGTCAGGGTATGTTGCCTCAAGTCCACACTTTGGAATTAATGAATTATGTTTATTGCAATGCATTAGAAAAGAAGTATTCTCAAAGAAAGCTGAAGGAATGGCTGGGCATGGTGGTGCGTGCCTGTGATCCCAGCCACATGGGAGAGGCGGGAAGAGCTTGAATTTAAAGCCAGCTGCAGCAAAGTTACTATCTAAAAGCAAGAAAGGCTGGTGCTATAGCCCAAGTGTTAGAGAGTGCATGTAGCATGCATGAACCCCTAGGTTCAGTCCCTAGTACTGCCCCAGACCAAAAATTTGAAAGAGGAAAAAATGCTTATTTCTCTAGTAAAAATCACTTCAAAACAAAGCAGGCAAGCAGCTGTTGCAAGTCACCTGGTGGATAAAACTTAGACATATCTTCACTCTGAACAGCAGACCCAACTGATCAGAAAGCAGAACGGAAGGGCAAGATGGCTCACTGCTATACTCCTGGCGCTGTAAAGTAAAAGCTGTGGCACACTGGTGCCTGGGAGTATCTTTGAAAGTTGTTCTGAAGAGTAGGAAGAATCCAGGTCTCCTAACTAGCATGAGGTTGGGGTAGGGTACGCCGTTTGGTGGCCAGCCACCGGGGCAGGAGGGAGGAGCGATGCTGGCTCACCTGCGCTGCCAGCCTTCCTCCCAACCAGTCCCCTGCAGCACAGCCCGCTTCCTGATGCTGCTCTCCTGACCACAGAGGACGTGCAGGTGTCCACAGATCCCGCCGTCTGAGGAAAGCCCTGACCAGAATCAGCACCCCGCCACACAGACAGCGTCAAATAAGATGCAGGGATGAGAGGGACTGGAAAAGAATGCCTAGAACACATTGAACCACTGTGTCTGGAATTACTTCTTAAAGAGGTCCAGAGAGGGGTGTTTGGTTGTGCCAAAATGTAAGAATTCACTGAAGAGCTAGAAGACAATTGGAGAAATTGCTCAGAAAATAGACCCCCCCCCCAAAAAAAAAAAGACATGGGAAAGGGTAGAAAATACAGAGGATAGTTATAGGAAGTTAGAAAAAGCAGGAGGATGCAGTCAAGAAAAAAAAAAATAGGGCAGTGTCCTAAGGAAGCCAACCTAGATATTGCCACCTGCCCCTGCGGCCAGTGTGATTGTTAAAGGAGATGAAGCAGGTCACATAGGACAGGTTATGAATCTGTATGATGCCATACACCCCACACACAGTCCTGAGAACAGGACAGTGGCGGAGCCCCTCCTCTTGTGAGAGACTGAGCAGAGTGCTGTCGGCTCCAGGAGACGCCAGCCGGCTCTGTATTAAGTCCTCTGGGAAGCACGCCAGTGCTCAGGGACCAAGGTGCAGGTAAGGAAGGTGCGCCTCAGAGCTCCCAGCTAGACAGAGGCAGCTGTTCCATCCAGGAAACACAAAAGTTTCTGAAGGAGCACAGGAGAGGTTTTGTGTACCTCCACTATGGAGACAGTCACGTGGTTACTGACTGGAAGCGCAGATCTGCAGTGTGGCTGTAGGGAGGCCAGTGTGAGGGAGGGTGGGAGGGAGGGAGGGAAGGAGAACAGGGCTCGACTGGATTAACAGGTGCATACAGTCAGCTCCTCAGTGCAGGTGGAAGCGAGTAGAATATTCTCAGGAGAATGTAGGGCCTCAGGAGAGGATAGGGTTGGCAGAGGACTTTTTATTACAGTTTAAAAAATCTTATATGGCATTTAAAAAATTTAGTTTTTTAACTTGTTATTATAAAGAATATGTACAGAGGGTTAGAGTTACATAAGTCAGGTGAAGAGAACATTTCTTGTTGGACAGTGTCACCCCTGCCTTCACTCTCTCCCAGCTTTCCCCTCTTATGTGGCATTTTAATGACCTTGTGTACCTTATTAAGGTAAGAATTAAAGTATTCGATTAAGGAAAAAATAAAAAAAAATCATGTTTTAAAGAGAATATATAAAATTAAAATTCTCTTAAAGGATTAATCCAACAGTCTTTGGCAAAGATCCTAAAAACAGGAAAAGTTGAAGGATATAACAAATGAGATATAAGCACTAATCTAGCAGATAATTCAAGAAAGATGACTGAGATTATTAGTGTGTCATGAACATGTGACGTGTTAGGTGTAACACGTGCAGTTGTCTAACCACAAAGGAAATGGACTCAGGAGTCCAGGACAGCCCTGTGGGCTGGCATGTCGCTGGCTGTTTTCTCTGGCTCTGAAGGGATTGACAACTTCTGTTGTATGAACTCCCAGAGAATAGGAAGAGATGGAAGGCGCCCTCGCTCTTTGTGAGAGAGGGCCATTCCCTGGCACTATGAATAGATCACAAGAGGGCAGTGACAGGCTGGCTTTCCAAAAATACTATGTGAAGTATTAGAAGACAAGAATAAAAATGGAACATACTGTAATGGCTGTCTGAATGTGAGTTAGTGACTTGATTTAACGTGACAGTGGTAGGGACCCTAGGCTGCTGCACATGTGCCCCTGACAGACCAGGAGTGACAGTAGAGTGGTTTAGGAGGCCAGATGGAGGGGCCTCCCCCAGCCTGGCTCCTGGCCCCAGGGCTGCTGGGTTCCTTGCTTCATATACAGCATCATCAACTCAGTGTAAATGTCTATTGCAAAGCAGGGAGGTTGGAAAGAACCTGGGAATGAAGTGAGCAAAAGGGATGCAAGAAAAAAAATTAAAATATAAAAGTGAAAGTATGTTAAAAGCTGTTTAAGAGCAACTGTCTTGACTTACGCTTGTAATCCCAGCTACCTAGGAAGCAGAGATTGGGGAAGATCACAGTTTGAAGCTAGACTGAGCAAAAAGGGAATCAGGACTCTTTCTCAGCAGTTAGGCCTGACACAGTGTGCACACTGGTGATCGCAGCTCTGCAGGAGACCTAATGGAGGACCCTAGTCTGAGGTCCACCTGGTCTGACAATGAAACCAAAGTGTGGCCCAAGTGGTAAGCACCAGGCCCTGGGTTCAAACTCAAGACAGCTGTCAGAATAAAATAGGAAACTTCCTGACAGTGCATGGGAGGAAGAGACTTAAACATTCTTCATCATGGAGAATCAGAATCCTAAAAATTACAATTTCTCGAGATTGTTCTGTAAATTTATTGCCAGTCCAGTAAATACTTTCGTTTTCACAGAAGTTGACCAGTCAAGGGCTGGGAAGGTGGCTTCGTGGTAGAGTACTTGCCTAGCATGCATGAAGCCCCGGGTTCTATTCCTCAGTACCACATACACAGAAAAAGCCAAACTGGTCAAAAAAGGAAAAATAAGAAATTGACCAGTCAACCCAAAACTCATGTGGAGTAGCAGGGGTCAAGGAGCAAAGTGAACACGTTATTCTGATGGAGGCTTAATGCCTGCTCGTGTCTTACCAGACTCCCCCAGGGTAGTGGCTTGTCGCATTGCATCTGAAGAGGGCAGAGGCTTCTCCACAGATTGACTCCCTCAGACTTCCTACTGGCTTTCACTCGCCACCATTTCTGGCCTCATTTCTCCTTCAGGAGAGGGCCCTTAGCGTCTACTCTCATAGGTTCTGGGTATCCAAGCTTTTTCCTGGTCATGGCCTGTGTTGGTGTTGAGGTGGTGGCATTGGGCATTGAGTCAGTCTGGTCTTGCAAGAGGTCTGTGTGGTGCCTGCCATGCACCAGGCAGTACGAGGGTATGGCCGCTCTCTCCTCTGGAAGACATTAGTTTGCTTCTTCGTGGGAAAAGGCTTTGGGCTGTGAATTCTCTGTCCCCCCCACCCCCATTTGTTACTCACCCACCACAGTTGTCACCCACTCTTGTTCCATCCTCCTCCTCTTGTTTACTAAAGCACTCTGCTGCCCGAAAAGCCTTCTCCTCCATCAGTGGTGGTTTTATTCGTAGGTGGAAGTGTGGGGTTACAACCTCGTAGACTTATTCAGTGAGTTATAACCCTTTTCTTTCATCATTCGTTGCATTGCTGATGTTACTCCAGATGTCAGCCAAGTTACTTTTGGACAATAGGAACTTGGAGGGTTTGCTCTAAATTTGACCCTTGCTAAAATGGTGGGCTTTGGTGTGGGAGAGTCACATGGAAGCAGAGACACTACCCTCCACCCAGGAGAGACGCTGCCCAGCTCGCTGGTGAGGGGCTTCGGGGACTAAAGCAGCATGCGACCTCCACACCCCCATGTGAGGCAGGAACGCGCAGACTTCTAGACCCCCCGAACGAAGAGCCAGCCCCTTCTTCCCTTTATTGCTGGGGATGGAAGCCAGGGCCTGGTCCAGCAAACATTGTCCTGTACCAAGCCTGGCCCTCCCTGTTCACTGGGAAGAGCAGCAAGCGCGTGTCCTCAGTGCAGTTGCCTCCCTGGTGTGAGCGGCTCCTGCTGCACGCTGGGACGTGGGAGGCCCCGGGGCTGCTGCCTGTGCTCTCAAGTCCTGAACTGCCCTGTCCCAGAGTGTGGCAAGGCACTCACCACCTGCAGGGGAGGCCGAGCCGTTCCTGACCTCTGGCCTTGGTGCTTGCGCACGTGTCCCTGCCCTGTCCTTTGCAAATACAGAAATACCCCATGCAGAGTGTTTTCTTTAGTTGAAGGCCGTGGCAGCTGGGCCCTTGGAAACCTGAACCCCGTCTTAAAAATCTCATGTGATTTCTGTTAGTGATGCTTAGTGGAAAATTAAAATTCCCAACTTAGAGATTTTTCTGCTTTTTCCTTGAACGTGTGTCCCTTGTAAAGCTTTACTCTATTTTTTTAAATCTGGCATCATATTCCTCCTCAGTGCCTCCACTCCCTCCGTATAAAATGGTTCCGATCAGAATTCTGTATTTACACGCGGAGTGCAAGCGCACTGGGTTCTGACTGTCTGCGTCCATCCATTAGATATCTGCCTAAAGGAGGTGCCCTCTATGGCCGACAGCCTGTATAACATCCGGCTCCTGCGCGAATTTTCCAGTGAGCATCTGAACAAGTGCTTCTATCTCACCCTGGAGGACATGCTGTACGCGCCTCCCGTGCTGAAGGTAGGGCACACACCAGCCACAAAGCCCGGGTATGGAACAGCAGAGCAATGTGTGTTTATGATGGCCTCTTGCTTTTGCTTTTCTGTTTTAGCCAAATGTTATGGTTTTTATTGCCGAGCTCTTCTGGTGGTTCGAGAATGTGAAGCCGGATTTTGTTCAGCCCAGGGATGTCCAGGAGCTGAAGGATGGTGAGTGGCCTCCCGGGGCTCCGCTGTAGTTTCCTGGCTGCAGCAGCTGTGCACTCATGGGGCCTTGGAAGAGCTGCGTTCTGCCACCTAGGGCAGATCACCAGCTGGGCTTGCATTTTTGTCTGCTCTTGTAGTCCGGGCTTTGCTTTTTAATTTGGCCTAATACTTGTAGCGCTGACACTAACATTTAACTTGAAACCAATTGTGGGCCAAGTTTGTAAAAGTTGAGTTGTTCTGTGCTTATTGATGCTCCTGGGTTTGTTTCTTGGAGTTATGGGTAACTATCACTATTGTGACTGAGTCTGTAAAAACTGCTGTTTCTGCAGCTAAAACAGTGTTACAGCAGAAGTGCAGCCGGCCTCCCGTCCCTATCTCCAACGCGACCAAACGCAGCTTTCTGGGCAGCCCCGCCGTCATGACCCCCGCTGACCTGCCGGCACCCAGCCAGCCTGTGGTGGAAGGTGGGCACCGGTACCTTCTCCACCCCGAAGAGCCCGAGTACCTGTGAGTTGCTTATATGTACTATCCTAGTTCCTTTTTCTTGGTACCTTTTTTTTTTTTTTTTTGGTCAGTCATGGGGCTTGAACTCTGGGCCTGGGGGCTGTCCCTCAGCTCTTCAGCTCAAGGCAAGTGCTCTACCACTTGAGCCACAGCACCACTTTCGTTTTCTGGTGATTTATTGAAGATAAGAGTCTCATGGACTTTACTGCCTGAGCTGGCTTTGAACCAAGATCCTCACATCTCGGCCTCCTGAGGATTACAGGGGTGAGCTTCAGGGTATTTTTTAAGAAGTGATTGTCATCATTAAGAGCTAGTGTTTACGGATATGTGGACTAGATTGGCACTGAGTGGACGAGAAGATCAGTGGAAACTTGGGATGGAGATAGAGAAGTCTGGCTTGGGATAAACATGAACACATGCTGAGTGAGGGTGGGGTAGGAGCTTGTCTGTGACTCGGTCTGGAGCAGATTAACACACCCACTCACAGGGCGGTTATTTACACTCACACAAATACATTTATGAGATTTTACTGTGCTGAGGATAGAACCCAGGGCCTTGTACATGCTAGGCATGCTCCGTATCCCCAGACTGGGAGTTGGTTAGAATGGAAGGTGAGAATGGCACTCAAAAGCCATTTTAAGTCGTGCCTGCAGCTGCGTGACTGCCTGAGACCCCAGGCGAAGGAGCTGTCCATGTCTGGGTGGGGGAGGGGGGCACCGGCAGTGTTGGGCTGCAGGAGGAAAGGCTAGGCAGAGGCCTGAGAAGCTGCTGGGGCAGTGCTGTGGAGAGGCTTGGTGTCTTCTGTGTGGGCAAGACCCAGTGGCACTTCCCTGGAGCGGCAGTGGCTACGGTGGCTCAGCCCCGGACCAAAGTGGGTTGTTGGGCAGTGCTGGTGTTTGAGGGCAGAGCTATGGGGCCGGGGCCCGTGCGGGCAGCTCTGTGATCACACTGGCACTTGCAGAGCACACGTGGGAGCAGAGGTTGACGTTAAGCAGAACCGGTGTGACCAGGCTGACCTCTGTGACTGGTTTTCCTGTCACTGAGTTGTGAGGACTTCCCATGGGCCCTTCTCTTCTGCTCTGGTTTTAGTGAATGTGGCATGTACCACATGGATGCCATGCCGTGGTTTGTAGTAACGTTTGTCTATAGACAAATGTGTGGGGTTCCCCTGCTCTGCCCGGCCCCCTGGGCTCCCTGCACCTCCCCCTTCTTTGCTCTCCTTAGAGGCACGCGTGCTAGCTGTGGCTCAGGATGCCGAGTGTGAGCCTCTCCAGCCTGCCCTCACCTTGCTCCTTGTCCCGGCCCCAGTGGTCACCCCACTTGTGCGCGGGCTTCCTGCGGGGTGCCTGGGGCTTGCACGCTGTGGTGGCGGTGCTCAGTGGCCACACTGCTGAGCCCATCGGTGCTGCCTCTGTGCCTGGCGTGCCTTGCCCCGGGCCTCACGGTGGCCGTGCGGCCACGCACACGCGCACCGCTAGCCCTTCTTCCTAGGCCTCACCCAAGAAGTAGTATGGCTGCCCATACTTTCTGGAGGTCTTCGTGGGTGTTGCCACACTGCTCCAAAACATGCTCGGAGTTGCACTCCTGCTAGCAGTGTGGGAGTGATGGGTCGGCCACCTTTAGGTCGCTAATCAGCATTTGCTGAGTTGGTTCAGCACAGTAGCATCATCTTTGGGGTCTTTTTTTAGTCTGTTTTGAGATAGGGTCTTGCTCTTGTAACCCAGGCTGGGCTGACCTTGAACTTCCGGTCCTCTCCAGTGCTAGAATTACAGGTGTGCACTACCACATAGGTTGTGGTCTTCTTTGTCACTAAAGTTCACTTGTTTTTCACTGAACCAGTAATACATACATAGTCTTGAAAACTTTAAGAACAATTGGTTTTCCTACTTTCATTTTTATTGCTCAGAAGGTAGTCTTTGTTGTAGTCTTGAATTTTGTTTGGAAATTGGAAACCTGTTTGTGTCCCACACTATCACCAGAAGTCAGCATGTTCCCCTGCTTGCAGCCTTTGTATTTTTATCAATTTTATAGAAATGAATTCTTAGAGCCTCGGGAGTTGCTCCCGGCTCAGGAGGAGGTCACGGCAGGCTCTGTTGTTTCATGCTTTCCTTTCCAATTCTCTCTCCATTTAGTGGGAAAGGAACTTCCGCCTTTAGCTCTTCCCACCCTCTATTGCCACTGAGGCAGAAGCAGCAAAAAGCGGCACAGGCAGAGGACGCCCCGGGTGAGTGTGGCACCCTCTTCTTCCCCTTTCGTTACATCCTTCCTAGGGTTTACTAAAATAGTACGCCCCAGTTCAGTTTTTATTCTGACATAGTCTTTTCAGTTATCAATAGCAGAATCAATTTTAATCTATATTGCTGTGGCTTTAGAATGTGAGAATGTTAACAAAATCTAAGAAGCCTTGCGTAGTACACACGGAAATGCTGGGGTGTTCCTGAGCGAGAACTTACGCAGCGAAATGGTGACGTGAAGTTCTTTACTGTTAGTGCAAATGATTGCTATTATACCATGCATTACTTTCCACTTGAATTACTTGGAGCTGTGTTGTCTTGATGATCTGCAGTTTCGTGGACAGAGTCAGGATTCATCTGCTGGGGAAATGGTTATTGCGGAAAGGCTTTCAGGCTCACACTTGGTTACTTAGCACTGAATGTTCTTTCTTCTTCTGCAGATCAGCGGCATCGATCTAACTCTTTAACCCGAGTCGATGGTCAGCCTCGAGGTGCAGCGATAGCATGGCCAGACAAGAAAAACAGGTGATTCTCTAGAGGAGCCCTGGGGAGCCCCGCAGGGTCAGAGGCCCTCTCCCTGCCCCACACGGCCAGCACACGATGCCCTGCCACCTGAGTTCTCTCGTGGGGGCAACTGGGTTTTCCCAGAGACCACGTTACTTGGGTGGCAGCACGGGGAGTCAGATGTTGCGTTTCGCATGGTGAACAATGGCTCCGGTGTCCCCAGTCACTTGTAAGGGAGTGTTCAAAGAGGTCCTGGGACCAGAATGCTTGAAAATCACTGAACTGAAATCACCTGTGGTTTTCTTACATCTCACGTGTCGGGCATTTGTGTTCGCTCTTCCTAACTGGAATTTCCTCCCCTCCTCAGGCCGTGTTGAGGCTGGCTGGCTCGTGGATACATAGTATATCCTGTGGCTTTTTTCTCCCTGTTTCAGGCCTGTGTCCCAGCCAACACCTTTTGCTCTCCACCATGCTACAAGCTGTGAAGTGGACCCCAGCTCCGGTGACAGCATCAGCTTGGCCCGTTCCATCAGCAAAGACAGCCTGGCATCCAACATCATCCACCTGACCCCACACAACCAGCCCGACCCCGCTGCTGGCAAGAGCGACGGAAGGAGCCTCCTGAGCAATGTCAACATGGACGATGAGGAGGAGGAGCTGGTGGCCATCATCAGGACGGACGTGTCTCCCCAAGGTGGTGACCTGGAGGCCCCGCGGGCCTCACCTCGGGCGCTAGGCTTGATGGCCACTGCCAGGTCTCCCCCGAGGCCGGCAGACACCTTGGAGAGTAAGTCTGATAGTTTCTTCCTAGAGCCTCTGATGCCAGCAGTGCTGAGGCCAGCGAAAGAGAAGCAGGTGACTACGAAAGAGGACGAACGTGGGGAAGGGAGGCCCCGGGGGGCCCCAGCCAAGAGGGCTGTCGAGGGCACCCAGCCTCTGGTGCGGAAGAAAGCGGCCAGCAGCCACGGCGGTCGTGACTTGAACAGGACTTTCACCCCGATTCCTTGTACAGAACTTACTGTGAGCGTCGACCCCACTGAGGAGGGATCTCGGTTATCAGAAGCCACAGGAGAAGTGCATGGGGGGCCTGTGGCTGCTGGTGGATTCGATCCCTTCCCTCAGAGGCAGGCTGATGGCTTCTTCCTTCATGTAGGCAGGACTGACGAGGACACAGAGGGGAGGTTATACGTGAGCTCCCAGAGCCCCAGCTCCCACGATTCAGAGCCGTGGACGATCTTGAGGCAGGACTCGGACTCTGATGTGGTGGATGTGGACGATGCTGAGCAGGAGTTCCTGGGGGAGGACCGCGCTGTTCTGCTTCCCAGATACACTGGCGAGGAAGAATCGGCCAAGCTGCAAGAGGATATGAAGGTAAAGGAACACGAAGATAAGGACGACGCCAGCGGCCGCTCGAGCCCGTGTCTCAGCACGACCTCTCAGCTCAGCAGCATGTCTGTGGCAAGCGGCAGTGTGAAGATGACCAGCTTCGCGGAGCGCAAGCTCCAGCGCCTCAACAGCAGCGAGACCAAGTCCAGCACCAGCAGCTCCCAGAAGACCACGCCGGACGCGTCGGAGAGCTGCCCAGCGCCTCTGACAACCTGGAGGCAGAAGAGGGAGCAGAGCCCCACTCGGCACAACAAGGACCCTGCCAGCCTGCTGGCATCCGAGCTGGTCCAGCTGCACATGCAGCTGGAGGAGAAGCGCAGAGCCATCGAAACCCAGAAGAAGAAGATGGAGGCGCTGTCGGCACGACAGCGCCTGAAGCTGGGCAAGGCTGCCTTTCTGCACGTGGTGAAGAAGGGCAAGGCCGACGGCACCCCGCAGCCCCTGCGGCCCGAGCACTTCACCAAGGAGTACACGCAGCACAATGGCGAGGACGTGGGTGACGCGGTGGCTAACGCGGAAGGCTTTCTCAAGGAAGAGCAGAGAGATGCCAGTGAGGGTCCAGATGTGGACAGAGAAAGCTTGACGTTTGCCCAGCTTCATAAGCCCAAAGACCCCTCGGCTCTGCCTGATGTAGAGGTGCACAGGGCGCTCTCTGCTGCTCTCCTCGAGGACAGTGTGGAGGAGGAGGTGGTGGTGGACGTGAGCGAGGGGGACCTGTCCATTGAGAAGCTGAGCGAGACCATCAGCACGCTGCAGCAGGCCATACTGAAGATCTCCCAGCAGCAGCAGCAGCTCCTCCTCAAGTCCCCGGCAGTGCCCATGCCAGGCTCCAAAAATCACTCCCAGGACCAAAAAGTAAAGGCCCCTGTCCACTTCGTTGAGCCCCTGTCCCCCACCGGAGTGACTGGCCACCGCAAACCACCCCGGCTCGGCCAGGGCCGGAACTCACGTTCGGGAAGGCCAGCTGAGCTGAAGGTTCCAAAAGACAGGCAGCCGGGCTCCTCCCGGAGCAAAACCCCAACACCCAGTGTGGAGACGCTCCCACACCTGCGATCTTTTCCCCCAAGCAACCACCCACGGACGCCCTCTGACCCAGGTGTGGACAGTGTCACAGACTCTGGTGGGAACCCCTCTGAGAAGCATCTCTTTGACAGTTACAGGCTCCACGATGAAAGCAACCAGCGGGCATTGGTTCTGCCCTCCTCCAGAGATGCTAATGTGCTCTCGGAGCAGGGGACCTGCCAGGAGGGCTTGGACGCAAGCGTGAAAGAGGCGGGGCTCAGTGTCTCGGCCATCTCGGGCAAAGAGAATGTCCTTGTGGAAGAGCCCCTGAAGAGCAAGGCCAGCCTCATCGAAGTGGACCTTTCGGACCTGAAGGCCCCCGATGAGGATGGTGAGCTGACGGGCCACGAGAGCTCTGTGGTGCTCATCGGCGACGGCGACCAGAAGCCTGTGGTTGGCTTCTTCTTCAAGGTAAGCAAGTCCGGAGTGCATCTGTCTAGGGGCCTGGGAGGCCAAGAACAGGAGAATTGCAGTTGGAGGCCAGCTGGGGCAGGAAAGTTCATGAGACCCTCTTCTTAACTCACAGTTGGGTACAGCGGGGTGCACCTGTCATCACGGGCTAAGATTGGGAGGAAACTCTGTGAGACTCCACTTCCACGGAAGGAAGCTGTGTGGTCCTGCGCCCGTGATGTAGCGATGCAGGAAGCCGAGTAGGTGGGTGGTAGCTCAGGCCGTGCCCGGGCAGGGGGAGACCTTACCTCAGAACACCAGGGCTGGCATCGCTCAGTGCTACCATGCCGGCACAGCACTTGCCCTGCCCCCACTCCACAAGATACTTCCAGAACAAGCCAGTCTGTGGCTGCGGGCATGCCTACTACAAGGCCTCACCTTGCCAAGAAGAGCCACAGTTGTGGGTAGAACACCATGGCATGACTTGACCAGTACAGCTTTTCTCTTAGACCTGAAGTTTGAGTTTCATGTAGTTTTCTTGTTTTGCCTAATGTTTTTCTTTAATGGGGTTTCAGCCATTAAAAAATATAAAAATTGGTATGCCGGGTGCCGATGGCTCACGCCTGTCATCCTAGCTAGTCAGGAGGCTGAGATCTGAGGATCACAGTTCAAAGCCAGCTTGGGCAGGAAAGGCCATGAAACTCTTGTGTCCAATAAACCACTCAGAAAACCATAAGTGGTGCTGTGGCTCAAGTGGTTGAGTGCTCACCTTGAGCTGAAGAGCTGAGAGATAGCGCCCAGGCCCCGAGTTCAAGCCCCATGACCAACATACGTACATACACACATACATACATACATACATACATACATACATACATACATACATACATAAAAATTGGAGCTGGGAATATGGCTCAGTCAGTGGTAGACTGCTTGCCTAGCATGCATGAAGCCCTGAGCTCGATTCCTTAGTACCACATATGCAGAAAAAGCCAGACATGGTGCTGTGGTCTAGTTCCCAAAAATGGTGCAAAAAATACCTGGCTGAGATCTGGCCAGGGCAGAAGTCTGCTGTCAGGTGTCTGGCATCAGTCCCGGCAGACAGAAGCTTTAGGGGTGTCTTTGCTGTGTCATGCACATTCCATTCTTCTGTAGAGATGAAGGCGGTATGAGCTGGGCTTAGCTTGTGGCTGGCAGGGTTTGGTCTCCGGACGCCCTACACACGGGCCTCGGCTCACACAGACTGTGCGCTCCCATGAACACAGTGCTGGCTGTGGCCCGTACTGTGGAAAGATGCATAGTGCTTCAGACAAACTGCACTTGAGATGAGGTGTTTGGAAACTTGGACACTTAGTGCCTTTTAGATTAGCATGGCTTCTTTTTCTATTGTTTTGCGTTCAAGAAAGGTATTTTGCATTCATGGTTTGAAAAGAAGAAAAGCTGGGTGCTGTGGCTCCCGCCTGTCATCCTAGCTACTCCAGAAGCTGAGGTCTGAGGACTGTGGTTCAAAGCCAGCCTGGGCAGGAAAGTCTGTGAGACGCTTAGCTCCAATGAGCCCCCCCAAAACGAGAAGTGTCCCTGTGGCTCAAAGTGGTAGAGCGCTGGCTTTGAGAGGAAAAAAAAAAAAAAGCTCTGGGACAGCACCCAGGCCCTGAGTTCAAGCCCCGTGACCAACAGAAAATAAAGAAGAAAAGCTGTGGACCAGCCACACGTTAGGACCTTCGGAGTGTGCTGACATCGGGGCTGGCCGGCTGGCCGGCTGGCCGGCTGGGGGGTGTCATTCCATTGCTTCACTCTCACAGTGAGGGGACCCTACTTTGTAGGACGAGCAGAAAGCGGAGGATGAGCTGGCCAAGAAGCGGGCGGCCTTCCTCCTGAAGCAGCAGCGGAAGGCCGAGGAGGCCCGCGCTCGCAAGCAGCAGCTGGAGGCCGAAGTGGAGCTGAAGCGTGACGAGGCCAGGTAGCCCTGTCCTCTCCTCCCGCACAGCCCTCCCCCAGTGCCCAGGGGAGCAGGCTGGCTGCAGAGGGAGCAGGGGTAGCTGGGGCCAGGCGGGCATGTCCCCGTCCCAGCAGTCTCTCCTGGTCATCTCCTTCTGCTCCTCAGGCCTGCGGTCTCCTTTCGCCACCTGCTAACCACGAGTAAAGTCTGTGAGGCTCTCTCTTGAGTCCTCCCCTCCCCCCCAATGGTTTCCAGTTCCCAGCTATACTTTGTCCCCATTGTAATGCTGGGAACAAGATATTATGACCACAGTCACACTTGCCCCCCTGGATCTGCCAGGAGACCCTAGGAACAGGGCTGGGGCTGGGGGGCATCGGGGCATGGGAGTGGGTGGGGCTGGTGGTTTGATCTCTGGAAGAGCCCTTCCAGCACTGCCTCTCATGAACCCATTTTGCTCTCAGGCGTAAGGCAGAAGAAGACCGAATACGGAAGGAGGAGGAGAAGGCCCGGCGGGAGCTCATCAAGCAGGAGTACCTGAGGAGGAAGCAGCAGCAGATCTTAGAGGAACAAGGACTTGGCAAACCGGCCAAGTCCAAGCCCAAAAAGCCAAGGCCGAAGTCTGTGCATCGAGAAGAATCCTGCAGCGACTCAGGAACCAAGTGCCCCTCCACCCGTAAGGGGCACTTTATCTGAGCAAGGCGGGAAGGGGGTGCTGGGGTGCGTATGCATCCGGGGTGCAGGGAGGGGCCGGGTGGATCTGTTGAAAGCTTTGCCTGACCCTTGTCCCTGCAGCCGATAACTTGAGCCAGACTCATTCCGGCTCCAGCCTGTCCCTGGCCTCTGCAGCTACTACGGAGCCTGAGAGCGTTCACTCGGGGGGCGCCCCTTCGCATCGGTGAGTGCCCAGCGGCCCCTCGGGGCACCGAGTTCCGAGTGGGGATGGAGGAGTATCTCGCTGCTTTTCCCGAGGTATTATCAGGCCTAGATAGCTGATCATTTTTCAGGCTATTGGGAATTTTTTTTTCTGGTTTCTTCCTTGGCCTACTCATTTTTTGTCAGATAGCAAAGGTACTGATTTTCCTTTAAGAAAAATAAAAGACTGTTGTTTATTGTGCCAGACTTGGGGCTGTTTAACTCAGGGCCTGGCTGCTGTTTTGCTCAAGGCTAGTAGTGGTCTGCTACTCGAGCCACAGTTCTGGTTCCAGCCCTTACTGGTGGTTAATTGGAGATGAGAGTTTCATGGACTTTCCTGCTTGAGCTGGCTTTGAACTGAGATCCTCAGATCCTGTCTCTTGAGTAGTTAGGATTACAGGTGTGCGCCACTGTGCTTGCAGTCACCTTTTTTACTCTGGGCTTTAAGAGGCCCTGTCCAGCCCTGAGGCCTGGCCCACTCCTGTGAATTGTTGGCCTTTTGTCCTAATAGGGCCTGGCCCTGGCCCTCACCCTTGCCCTGGGTTCTCTCTTGTGCCACGCCGTCCTGTCGAACTCACCCACGCCCTGGTGTTCTCTGAGCCCTGGCCGTCCCGTCACCACCGTGTTTCCTGCCTCTTGTCCCCTGGTTTCTTGTCCTCTGGGTTTTTCAAGGACTCCCACTAGAACCTGGGCCTGTCTGACCAGTTACCCACCTGGGTCCCCCATTCCTGTCTGCCCTGAAAGTGGGGTCAGCTTAAAGTCAGCGCTTGTGTCGGGGCTTTTAGCCCTGGCATCTGTGTGCATGGTGGAGGCTCCCTGAGGGGATGGGCGCCAGCGAGCACCTGAGGTGAGGCCACAGTGTCCCTCGCCCCCTGGTCTGCTGTCTGGTGGACCTCCAGTGGCTATGGCGCCTGCGCCCTCGGTGAAGGCTGGTGGGGCAGAATGCTGTGGAGGTGCGGACCCCCTCCGCCTTGCATCACGGCGGCCTTGCTCTGCGTGCTCTGCTGGAGCGCCCACGAGCCGCCAGCCTGAGCGCTTGCCCAGCAGCAGCCAGGGGCTGGCGTGGTGGGAAGTGTGGCTTGTGTCTCTACTGTCCTTCTCTGCTCACAGAGTGGAGTCCTTGGAAGCCCTGCCCATCCTGAGCCGCAACCCGAGCAGGAGCACGGACCGAGACTGGGAGACGGCATCTGCAGCTTCCTCCCTGGCCTCTGTGGCTGAGTACACAGGTGACGCACACACACACGCTCCTTACACGGGTGACAGCACGCACATACGCATGCTCCTTACACGGGTGATGGCAGGTACATACACGTGCTCCTTACACAGGTGATGGCGCACAAAGCACACTCTTCTCACATGGGTGACTGTGCATACGCTTCTAGAGGAGGTTATCTGCAGCAGCCAACTAACTACCTTGGTGTTTGCTCTTTGGAATGTCCTTAACTGGGGCTAAAGGTGTTTTTCTAGTTCTTTGAGTGGAAAGCTGTGTGTGACTGCTGGTGGCCACCAGGGGGCACTGGAGAGCCTCTCCCCGCCACTGCCCCCACTGACCTCCGAGCCGCACGCTCGCGGCAGGACAGCTGTGCCTCCTTAGGCTTTTAGAAGTATTTGCTGGGCTTGTCGTTTTTATAGTCATGAACCGAGAAAGTGGACCCACATTCAGTTACCTTAGTCCTTTATTGTTTAACACTTACAACTGGGAACTTTCTCAGCTAGCTTTGAAATGGTTTGTATTGCTCATTTCAAAAAAGCATGATTATCTGTGATTGAGCCTTTCCATTTCTTGGTTCTGAGAAATCATTGCTTTTGTGTGTGTTTATGTTTTATAACTAATATTGCAAATCTTGGCCTGGTTTCTTTAGGTCCTAAGCTCTTTAAGGAACCCAGTAGCAAATCAAACAAGCCAATTATTCATAATGCTATATCCCACTGCTGTCTGGCTGGAAAAGTGAATGAACCTCACAAGAACTCCATATTGGAGGCAAGTACCAAATTTCATCATAACATTTTTGTGTGAAATGAAAGGTGTTCATAGATGATGAGTTCCGTTGGAGTGTTCTCTTTCTCTTATTTTAAGTTGTCCTGTTCAGTAGCTACTGGATGTGGAGGAAAAGAGGACCTTACTCTAATTATGGGCAGTGTTCACTGGGCATGGGGGCTGGATGGCCCAAAGAAGAGCGGCGCTTCACAGGAAGGTGCGCTGTGGCCGCCCGCGCTGCTGCTCGGGGTCTCTGTGATCGGGATAGAGCCAGGTCCTCGAGGCAGTTCCTTCCTGCCCAAGGGTGTGGGCCCATGTGGGGCGAAGGTGACAGGAGGTGACGTTCCCCCGGCTGAGGTGGGAGTGGGGAGTGCAGATTTTGCAAGTCTGGAAGATGAATGCAGGGCCTTGGGACGGTGTGAGTGCCGCACGGAAGGTCTGTGCAAGTGCGGAACACGGGGAGGTAGTTGGACAATCGATAGTGTGGCTGGAGATGGAAGCCACCGAGGGAAGCGCCCGTGGCCGGAGGCACCTGGCCCAGCTCTAGGCGTGGGGCGGGTGGCATGCTGGTTGTCTTTGGAGTATTCTCTCGCCTTCCCAGTGTATCTGCTGCTGGAGTGGTGTCTGGCTTTTGTCCCTTTGGGTTTTTTGTCTGTTTGCTTTGTTTTTTTTGTGCCAGTACTAAGGCTTGAACTTGTCTTCACTCGGCTTTTTTGCTCAGGGCTAGCACTGTACCACTTGAGCATGCCTCTAGTCCAGCTTTTTTTTTTTTTTTTTTTGGTCCGGTCATGGGGCCTGAACTCTGGGCCTGGGCACTGTCCCTCAGCTCTTCAGCTCAAGGCTAGCACTCTACCACTTGAGCCACAGTGCCACTTCCGGGTTTTTTTTCCTGCTATGTGGTGCTGGAGAATCGAACCCAGGGCCTCATGCATGCAAGGCAAGCGCTCTACCACTGAGCCACCTTCCCAGCCCTCTAATCCAGCTTTTACGCTGGTTAATTGAAGATGGAGTCTTAGACCTTGTTACTTGGGGTGTTTTGTTGGTTGTGGGCCTTGAACTCCGGGCCTAGGCACTGTCCCTCAGCTCTTCAACTCAAGGCCAGCACTCTACCATTTGAGCCACAGAGCCACTTTAGTTTTCTGGTGATTAATTGGAGATAAGAGTCTCACGGACTTTGCTGCCCAGGCTGGCTTTGAACCACAATCCTCAGATCTCGGCCTCCTTAGTAGCTAGGATTATAGGTATGAGCCACCAGCGCCCTGCTGCTTGGAGTGGTTTTGAACCATGATTCTCAGAATATAACCTCCTGAGTAGGTAGAATTACAGGCCTAGAGCCACCAGTGCCTGGCTTGCTTTTGTCACCATAAGGAGAAGATGGTGGACTTACCAAATGGAAAGATCTGGAAGGTGGTTAGGATTTGCTCTGCCTTTCGCAGTTGGAAGCCTTAAGTCAGCGATGAGGAGGAAGGAGGCTTCATCATCTAGTTAGGGTGCTGCTGCCAGCTGACTTGTCCGGGACAGCCCTGCGAGTGTGTGGACAGCGCCAGGGGCCGTGGGGGCCGCTGTGCCATTTTCCCTTCTCTTGGACGTGGGGAGAGTGAGTGCTGGCCACGTGGCAGCTTGCGTGTGACGTGTGGGATGCTGCCTTCTCCCACGCCCTCCACAGCCCAGCACGGCCTCGCATTCCTGCCACCCACGGGGCCTGGGCTGGCGGCTCATGGCTCTATTTCCCTGACTACTTCATATTAGAGGTGCTTTTTCCTTTCTCACCTGAACTTAGGTAAGGTCTCCATTAAATGGATAAACCCTGATTGCCCAACATAGGAGACCATAGTTGATGTGTTAACGGCTTTCCTTACAAGGAGGTACCTGCCTGGATGCTCGCCTGACCTGGTTCAGCAACCCCTGCACGGGGGGGTGATGGCCATGTGTTTCTGTCTCTCCTGATGCAGGAGCTGGAGAAGTGTGACGCCAACCACTACATCATCCTGTTCCGCGACGCCGGCTGCCAGTTCAGGGCGCTTTATTGCTACTACCCCGACACCGAGGACATCTACAAACTCACCGGCACGGGGCCAAAGAGCATCACCAAAAAGATGATTGACAAGCTATACAAATATAGCTCAGACCGAAAACAGTTTAACCTAATCCCAGCCAAGACCATGTCTGTCAGTGTGGATGCACTCACGATCCATAACCACCTGTGGCAGCCCAAGCGGCCCGCAGTGCCAAAGAAGACCCAGACTCGAAAGTGACGCAGCTACAGGCGCCTGTGGGGACATGCCGATGGCATCGTATTTATTATTCTCACCCTTGGGTACGAAGTGTGCAGAGTCACAGACCTGTTTGACCAGAAGTCCTTCCTTCCTCTCCCTGCCCTCCCTGGCAGGGCTGTGGGGCAGGGAATGGGGGGGCAGACACGGGCTCCAGTGGGTGGCGACGCGTGCCCTGCTGCTGGGAGGCCTCGGCCGAGGGCCGCAGGGCAGCATGGTCCCAGGCCTCCTCTCCCCTACTTGAATTCTTCAGGATAAGATAATGTGATCTGCTCTCTGCGCACCCCCCCCTTCCCTCCCCCGCCCTGCGCACCCTGTTTGCACATTGCCCGGCGCCCCACGTTGGCTCCTCATTGGCCAGCTGCGTCATTGGTGATTGCAGGGCCAGGGCCTCCTCTTGGGTCAGAGTGTTTGAATGTCTTCGTAAAAGGAGTTCTTATGGAAAACCTTTTTCATTTGAAATTGTATGATATTTATTGACTGTGTCTACTGCCAACCTTTATAAACACTCCTAAGATTTCTGAAAAAAATCCTTGTTCCTTGCTGCTCAGAAAAAGTTTACCGAAAATATGAGTTCACTAAAGGCACTGAAATCTGAAAAGTCTGTCTTCTGTTAAAATAACGTTTACAGATGTGGAGATGATTTTTGTGGCACACGGTCGTGGGGTGGCAGGGGTTGGCAAGCAGGCACTGGCTTCCTTCTGTGCCAGCGGCCGGCCAGCCATGGCACAGGTGGCGGTTGCCGGCGTTAATAAAGGCAGGTTTGGGTTCCACAGTGCATTTCGCTGGGCGGGCTCTCGAGAGGCGCTGTCGTGGGAGCGGGTCCCTTGGTGGTGCGAGTGTGTGCAAAGTGTGCTGCTGAGCACGCAGCCTCAGGTGAGCTTGGTCATTTTGTTCTGCTGCCGCTTTAGGAGCCGTTGCGTGGCTGCCCGCAGCTATCCCGAAACTCCACGGGAACGCCACGTGGGTTCCCACAGTTGGCTGGCACCCCAGCACAGACATTCACAGGGAACTGGACGCCCCGCCAGGGCCAAGCCACCAGCGAGGGACCAGCCGCTGAGGGCCCAGAGCCACTGAGCCTAGTTTTGCACACGCCTTTTTGGGAATGTTACTTGAATCTCTCTCAAACTGCAGAAAAATGGATGATAATAGAAAAAGTTAAACAAGTGTCACTGTTGATGTTGGGTAGACAGACAGGGAGCACAGTGCAGCGCGCTGCCGAGCCAGGCCCGTGCACACTGCGTATTTCCTGTCAGGAGTGACGCTGAGCATTAAAGTCGGTGACGTCACCACGCTCTCCATACGTGTGCTTCATTTCTCACTGTGTGCTTGATGTATGTCACCTATTTATTTTGACAAAGCACTGACACATAATAAAGTAATGACCTGGCTCGCTTCATGTCAGTCCTGTGTGCCGTTGTCACGATTCATTCCGCTTTGAGACAAGGTCTCTCTCTGGCCCAGGAGGGCTTCAGCCTGAGCTTCCCAAGTGTTGGGATTGCAGGCTTACGCCCCTGGCCTGGCTCCACACAGTCTGTAACCTCACCTCACCCCATCGAAGTCTGGAATTGATGGTTTCTGATGAAGAGTTAAACACCTTCTGGCTTGGAGATAGGAGATTGCATTCCCACCCGGCTTGGGATGCGATGCTCCCGTAGCCTGGTGAGCCTGGCGTGTGGGATTTGGAAGTATGCCCCAGCGCGTGGCTGGGGTGGCTGCTGTCCAGGCTGCTTGGCTGGGTGGCTGAGAGCCATTCCCTGCCTTTTGCACTGGCAGAATAGCCAAGTGTATTGTTAGTTTCAGATTTGTGGTGCTGGTGATTTTAGGCCCTTCCGGCTGGTGGTAGTAACGCTGGCGTTTCGGGTCTGTCGCTGAGCTGTGTGTTGTTTATGCGTCCTGTGATTTCCAAGCTCTTAGGTGTGGGTGCTGAGCTGCAGATTTCCAGCGCTGGGAAGGTAGGAAGGACCTTTCTCGTGTCCCCTCAGGTTTCAGGCAGGTGGTTGGTTTTTTTCCATCCTCACTCTCTGTAGGCAGGTGCTCTGTCACTTGGGCCGAGTCTCTAACAATCTTGCTGGACTTATTTTTTAAACATGGTTTCGTGTCTTTTCTGGGCTGGTCTGGACCAAGGGCCTTCCACATACCTGGGAAGGCAGATGCTTGAGATAGAATCTCACTGAACTGTGTTCCTGGGCTTGCCTCAAACCCCAGTCCTCCTTATCTCCACCTCCCAGATAGCTGGACTTGTAGGCATAAGCCACCCAGCCCATCCACATAAACAGTGTTGACTAGCTGTGCCACCCACCCCAGGTGCGACTTTATACAGAAAGCATCCGCTAATGGCTTAGTACACGGGGGAGGGGAGCTGCATGGAGGCTGAGGAGCCAGGAGTGGGGCTCGGGATGGAAGCAGTTTTTCGCAAGCGCTGGTGCAGACGTGGCCTCCTAGGGTGCATGCAGGGGTGGGGCATTGACCCACGAGGAGTGCAGGGGTGCTGCTGCAGCCCCCCCCCCCGCCTCTCCTAGAGGAATTGGCAGGGGCCATGCCACCGGTGGAAGCCCCTGGGTCCATGGAGGAGCTGTGGTTTGAGAGGAAGTTTGGGCCTGGGTCACTGCACACTGCAGAGGATTCTCACCCTCGCTGGTTGTGATTGTCCAGGGGGGGAGGGGGTAAGGGTTCAGGGGCAGAAGCTGCTCTGGCCGAGAACCCAGTGCCTGGGTGCCAAGTTCCTGCTTGTCTAGCTGTGCCAGTGTCACTGTCACCGGTGGCCTCCAGCGACGGGGAGAGCGCCTCGGTCTCCTTCCTCCCGAAGGAGCAGATTAAGGTTAACCTCTCCGCAGTGTCTGTCCTGAGTAGCAAAGGATGTCTCGTATTTTGCCAAAGCCAAGAGCGATGGGGCTGGGTGAGTAGGGACGGAAGAGTTCACGGCCCAGCAGCCTACGGGCAAGGCCAGGCCGGGGTCTCTGCTGCTGCTTCAGAGTCACCACGGTTTCTTTAGTGCAAACCAGTTTGTCTCTGACACAGCCAGCTGTAGGGAAACGGGCAGGGAGGCTGTGCCAGGAGGGTCTAGTAAAATAAGCAATGCATTCTGGTGGGGATTGCCAGCCCAGGGTGGGCATGCCAGGAAGACCGTGCAGTCTGTGACTCCGGAACAGGTGGTGGAGGCTAAGCGTGTGTAGGACGCGAGGCTGGCGGGGGCTCCCTGAGCAGGTGGGCTGCCGAGGCCGGGCAGGGCATGCTTGGCGTGTCTCCTAACGGCCATGCTGGGGACCGTGCAGTCGTGGGAGCGGGGTCAGCGTGGCCAGTGGACCTCCAGCAATGGGGTCATGAGCACTGATGGTTTGGGGTGGCAGACGCGCCTGAGGCTGTACACGTGCCCCGTACTTGAGCGCACACTGTGCCTGCTCTGAAAACAGCCAGGACACATGTCCTGCAGGACGGCACCACATGGCAGTGAGCTCGCACTTCAAGAAGCTGCCGGGCTCTGCACCCGAGGGTCTCACTGGCCACCTGTAGAGGGTCGGGCATCAGCCTTAGGATTTGGGCACAGGGTGGGTACAAGAGCTCCTGAGCCTGTGGGCAGGACAGGTGTGGGTAGGTGCACAGGCCACCCTGCGTCGGGGGGGGGGCAACTACAGCAGGATCCACCAGACAGATGATAGATGCCGGTCACCGTGCGGACAGGTGAGCAGGACACCGCCTCCCTCTGGGCCCCGAGCCCAGGCCGTCCTGATGTCCACACACCCCATGGGCACCTGGCACTCAGCCAGTGGGCCAGGAGACCACCTCTACCTGCTGGGCTGAAACATGGAAAAGCCATGCTGGTTCCAAAGGGGAAAGCGTACCTCGGACAGCGAAGCCCAGGGGGTCTTTAGAGTAGCCACCTCCTACACAGGTGGCATCCAGGACCTGGGGCCCACATGTCCTCCCTGTGGGACAGGGCGTGTGTGAGGGGCCCCCGGTATGCCTGGGCCCACTTCCCACCTCTGCTCTTCCAGCCCGTCTCCTGCCCAGGCGGCTGGGCTGGGCACCGTGGACTCCTTTGGAAAGCTCGGACCCTGGCCTGGAACTTGCCCAATCTGGTGTGATATGGTTGTTGGTGGTTTTCCTATTTCCTAAGCCAGGAAGGAAGCAGCAGCTCCTCCAATATCCTGGGCTTCTGCTCCTGGAGGTTCCTGTCTTCTTCCGTGCCATTCTCAGCCGGGCTGATGGGGGCAGGGGTCCTTTCTCCTCACAGGAATTCCTTAAATCACGTCCACAGCCCCGGTGTGGACAGCAGACCTGCGGGGCTGTGACTCGGAGAAGCGGTTGCTGTTGGACTGACACACATCACCATCTCTTAGTACTGTAATTGGCCTTCTTTGGATGAGCAGTGATGCCAGCATCTCTTTACTGGTCCTTGGTGTTTTCTCATTCTGTGAAATAGTTGTTTGGTTGGCTATTTTTCTGCTTTTTCTAACTAATTTGGCTTTTCATTCTCTTTACATTGTCTTATGATAAACAGACATTCTTAAGATTTATAGGGCTGTCTAGCCAGTGCTTGTTTCTTGTGTTTAATGATCTCTCTGCCACAGGTCATGAAGGCACTTCTTTTAATTATTTTTATTTTTATTTTATTGTTTGTCAGTCGTGGGGCTTGAACTCTGGGCCTGGGCACCGTCCCTCAGCTCTTCAGCTCAAGGCGAGCGCTCTACCACTTGGGCCACAGCGCCACCTCTGGCCTTTTCTGTGTATGTGGTTGGTCCTGGGTCTCTCTCCCTTAGCCATTAAGCCTCCATGTGTGGCGAGGCCCCCAGCCCACCCCGAAGCCCACGCGCAGCAATGGCGGTGTCCTCTCCCCACCCGACATCCTGGCAGCCTCTGCTCTCACCGGGAAACTGGCTCCTCAGGCGCTGAGGCTAGGTTGGATTTTATCAGATGCTTTTCATGAGTTGAAATGGTCTTTATCCTGTGAAGAAGCTAACTTTATTGACTGTTCCCAGCATGTAGATGGCCTTGTGTCCCTCAGATAAGCCCAGCTTGGCCTGGATGGCCTCTGGTGCACGGCCGGATGGGCTCGGCCTGCGAATGGCCCTCCGTGTGCGCTGCTGGTCGAGTGTGCTTTCATTTTACTCATTTGTGTGCCCGGAGACAGCGTGGCTCTTGTGGCTCTTTCCGGTTCGCAGTCGCGTTGTGCTGGCTGAGTGGCACCGGGTGTGCCTTGCACGCGCCTGGCGGTGGCGCTGTCTCATCTGCTGTGGCTGAGGGCAGCGCAGAGGGCAGCCTGCACCTGCGCAAGGGGCACTCACCCCACACAGCCCTGGCCTCCCTGTAGGCGCCATCTTCTCCAGTGTCTTGAGTTCCCTCCATGTCTGCGTCCTAGTCCTTTCTTAGAAGGCAGTGGACACATCGGGTTAGGGCCTAAAACTTTCACGGTGCGCCCCCGTGTGGACAGCTGACATTTCCCCGGGCAGGCTGACCTTGGGCAATGTCTCCCACGTTTGCATTGTGGACTCGGAGGCTCCAGGGGAATGGCAGCGCACGCTGGCCACAAGGCAGGTGTTCCTCTGAGCCCGGCATGGCGGCTGCATCCCGAGGCCTGCTGGCAGAGGCTCCCTCGGGCCCCGGGGTGTGAGGTGGCTCACTGGCTGACCTGCTGGGAAGCTGGCGCCTGCCCGAGGAGCTCAGTTTGGAAGTGAGGACGTAGGCCTGAGCAGGCCCAGTGAGAAGTGCCTCAGTTTCCCTGATGAGTGGAGTCCTCACAGGATGCAGAGGAGCTGTCACCGCCACCGTGGGGAGGGCGGCGCTCCACTTTGTGTCCAGGTTAGGGGCAGGTTGGTGAGCGAATGTGCTGAGCCAAGGCCCAGAGGAAGCGCGGTGGTGGCACAGCCTGGCTGCGTGCCGTCCCTGCGGAACTGCGGCTGGTGACAGTGGCGTCCCCATGTCCTGTGTTGAGGAGGAGCCTGGGATGTGCCAGGCTGCAAAAGGGTGCAAGTGCGTGGGAGGCTTGCTTGCCATTTCCTAGTGGCCAGGAGACCCGGGGACCAGGGAACTGTGCACACTGCCCCCCCCCCCGCCAGCCCCATGGGCGTGGATGAAGACCCTGGGCTCTGGACCAGGGCTGGGGGTCCTGGTCTGGACAGGACAGGACGGTGTCCTTCCTAGCCCAGGGAGGAGCATGGCGGCTGCGGTGGAGGCCGCCGTGGCCCTGGTCTGGTCCCCTCTGCAACAGCCCCAGGCGGGAGGCTCTGTTCCAGACGATGCCTGAGCCCCACCCCACCCCGGACAGCCCCCAGGCTCCCACCACTGTCCCACGATGAGGTCCCTGAATGCCTGGTTGGGCCTGGGGCTTGGGTCTGGGATGCCATCATTCCCTGAAACCTGGCCCCAGGCTCTTGAGTCCTCAGTCCCCAGGTCCTGGCGGCGGGCGGGGTGGGGCTGTGGCCCTGGGCTGGGGCAGTGTATGACCAAGACGGTATCTCAGCATGGTGGCCAACCTGCACCCCGTTTCCTGCCCAGACCCAAGGCAGCTCTTCCCCAGGACGCGGCCCAAGGCCCGCCCTGCCCCCGCGGCTCCCTGGCCTGGGGTATTGCACCAGTGTCTGTTTCCTTTGAGACTGGGTCTTATTTGCTGTCCAGGCTGGCTTTAGAGCTTGGGGTCCTCTTGCCTCAGTCTCCTGAGTGCTGAGATTACTGGAATACGCTACCACACCCAACTCTTACCTCACTAATTCACTAAAAAGCAGAGTCTGTGCTTGTGAGGATCTGGACTTGAACTTGAGCTGTGGAAGGAAAAGTGCTCCTGTGGCCATCTGTGCCCAAGGCCTGGGTTAAGATGACGTCGGAGGAGGTGAAGGTGGGGAACTGGTGGAGGCTGGGGCATCGGGCGGGGGGGCGGAGACACTGCTCCTGCCCCGCACGGTCCTCCCACACAACATAGCATGTCCACTACGTAACTGGTGTGTCCCACCTACATAACGCAGCATGTTCCGCCTCGGTAGCGTAACGTGTTCTACCCACATAGCAAGGTGACGCAAGCCACAGCACCTGAGACTCAGTGGCAGTATTTGGAGCTGCTTTTCTCCTAGGTGAATTAGAAGTAAAAACCATAGAAGATTTCATGCTCGTATGTGTTCTGGAAGCCATGGCAGTGTATCAAGTCTCCCAGTCCGCTGCCCGGCTCTGTGATCACCGCACCTGCCTCGGGATGTCCGGGGAGGGGCGGGGGAGAGCCCCGTGAGGACTGACGGAGGCCGGCAGGCAGGGGCTTCTCGGGGGCTGATAAATGAGTCCAGGACAACCAGAGAGGCCCATGTGTCCCCCAGCCGGAAGTGGAGAGCACAGAAGGGCGTGGGGTCTGGGTGGCTTTTGTTGATTTGAGTTCATAGCAAGCAGATCCTGCTGTCCTCCGGTCCCTGGCCTGTGTGAGCACTGCGCAGAGCAGGTGCCCCGGTCCAGGCCTGGCTCCTCAGTGGCGGCCCCCCTCCCTCCTCCCTGGCAGCCAGAGGCCCAGGCCGTGAGCTGCTGGTGTGCCCTAGGGGACAGACTCTGACTCCGAGGGAGGTGCTGCTCTTCAGATGACTCCCAGGGGCCAGTGCTTGTCAGCAGGGGGTCTTCGGGCTGCCCTGTGTCCAGCCTGAGCCCCGGTGCCTCTCCTGGCCCCAGTGTCTGGCAGCCTGGCACCTGGCAAGAGGCGGCCACGGACACTGTGAGGCCTGCCTGGGCTTCCTACTGCAGAGACAGGGCTGGCTCCCACGGGGGTGGTAAGCCATGCACGGACGGAGCCAGCTGGCAAGGGCCCAAGGCCCAGCCTGGCACTCTACCCGGGTTTGGCCTTCCTGCCCTCCCATGGCCCGCTGTCCCCACAGCACCTGCTGGGACAGGTCTCGCCCCGGGTGGGGACAGCAGCTCAGGACCCACATCGTGTCCTGTGTGGCGGAAGGTGCCTGGGAGCCACCTTCCTCCCCAGCCACCCCCTGCTGGCAGGAGGCCTGTGCCAGGCTCCTGCGGTCTTCTGCCTCACCCTGGTGGACACAGGTGAGGTGCACAGGGCCACCCACGACACCTGTCCCCAGAGGCAGAAGTCCCCCATGGCTGAGCTGTGCTCACATGAGCCCAGGGTCCCCGCGCGTCCCCTGCAGTACCCACGGCCACACATGTCTGCAGGGCTGTGCTGCTGGGCTGGAGGGCACAGCAGAGGCGCTAACCCGTCACGTAGGGTGGCTCCGTCCCCCAGGCCCTGAGCAGTGACGCCCTGGGCAGGCAGCGCTCACGCATGGCTGCACGGTGTATCATTTAATAGAAGGTTCCAGCTCTGACAGTACAAACCACAGGCTGCCCAGAATCACCCTGAAGAGTCTGGAGCCCCTGGGACGCCGCGGCGCCCGCGCGGATTGTGCTTCTTGGATCAGGTGTTAGAAACGAGGCGTTGCTTTGAAAGTGAATCGGTCTGTGGAGCCCTCCGCCCGCCCCACGGCCCCGACGCTGTGGCTGGAGAAGCCGGTGTGGTAGCAAAACGGCCTTTCCGTCTCCCATGGCCATGGCGCCCCGTGGATCTGCCCGGCCCCTCCACCTGCGGCTCCACGGCCAGCGGCCCGGACCTGCGCCTGCCCCGCCGAGTTTCTGTAGCCTGGAAGTGCGGCACCGTTTGCCGGCCCCTTCCACAGGTGGGGGCCTCACCCCACAGAGCCCAGCGTGGCCCCCGCCATGCAGAAGCTGTGATCAGAAGGAAGCGCTGGCAGGTGGCCGTGAGAACACCGCTGGCCCCCGGTGGGCGCGGGGTGCACGGAGGGGCCCCCGGCAGGCGCGGGGTGCACGGAGGGGCCCCCGGTGGGCGCGGGGTGCACGGAGGGGCCCCCGGCAGGCGCGGGGTGCACGGAGGGGCCCCCCGCCAGGTTGCAGGCCTGAGCCTCCCCCGAGCTCTTGCAGCCCCTCTCGGCAGCCCCGGCCTGGCATGCAGTGGCGGTGCCCAGGCCCACAGTTCTGTGTGGACACCTGGCCTGGCCCCGGTCACGAGTTGCGGTGCATCTGTGTAGCAACTTGGGTCCTACACATTTGTAAAAAGAGGTTAAAAACACGCTGTGCCGGCCTCCGCGTCTCGCTCCGGCCTGGGAGGCTTGTGCAGCCCTGGCGGGCAGCACGGCCCTGCGCCGGGCCTCCCCGCAGGGGCTTCGCTGCTCTGCTCACAGCTGCGTCTCATCGCGGGTCTCCGGGTTGCAGGATGACAGCTTGTGGCTGCAGCTGCTCTTCCGGCTCTGGGAGCTGCTGGCCATGTGGGCCAGGGGGTCTGAGCGGATGAGGTACCTGCAGAGGACACCAGGGAAGGGGCCTGGGGTGTGGACTCCTGTGGGTTGGGGTATCTAAGACCCTAGGCCTAGCCCTGCCCAGTGTCAGCCAGGCCTGGGGGCCCGCAGAGTGGGCATGGACGGGACCACACGGAGTGGGCATGGACTTACACAATGTCATTGGGCTCCAGCCTGGTGTCAGGCGGGGGGTTGATGAGGACATAGGACAGCGTGTTCTGCTGGTCGTTCATCTCGTCTGGAAAGGACATGGTGGGGTCACCACAGCACTACAGGGCCAGAGAGCCAGGCAGCGGAGACCCCGCCCCGCCCGGGCTCAGCTCCGCGGCTGCTCCCTGCTTAGCTCTGCTTAGGTGACACCGGCAGTGAGAGCGGCGACACTGACACCGGACGCCCCTCCTCCACGCTGGCCAGCGCACGCCCACCGCACATGTGCATACTGCACAGCCGTTCCTCACATGCCTGTGTCCTGCAGACCCGTGACCCGTGCACGCGGCACACACACCCGGCACACACACCCTCCCTGGAGAGCCCGGAAGGTGCTATCCTCCCCAGGAAGTGGGCGGCCACTCACCCGCACTCCCCAGGCTCAGCCTTTGCTTTGGACCCATCGCCCCGGGAGCAGCGCCCCCTTGCCCGCAGCACTCACTGCCCGTCAGAGTCAGCACCAGCTCCCGGGAGAGACCAGTTCCTACACCCCGAGCACCACAGCCAGCGGGCCATCCCCGTGAAATGCTGGCAGGGCCCTTGCATTCACTAGCCTCAGTGTACCCATCAGGTGATATCCATGGGGGACCCTCCCCCCAGACTCCAAGAACAGACAGAATGACGGTGAGCCAGGACAGAGCAGCCTCTGCTGCTCCCGTCCTCTCCTCTCCGCTCCTGGGAAGCATGCTGGCCGCAGCCACCAAGGACTGTGCTGGCTCTGAAGCTGAGGAGGCTGCGCGGGCGGGGCCAGGGCACCCCTCTGAGCGGCTGTGTGGGCACTGGACCAGCTCACACAGCCCCATGAGCCGTGGGCACGGCCTGCTGCGGAGGGCCAGGGCACCTGCTGGAGTTGGGAGCCGGTGGCAGCCCGAGCCGGAGTCCCGCTGCACTGGCCCCGTGGCACGCACCTGCCTGCCACACCGCGGGGTCCATTCTGCTCATGCCGGCGGCTGAGCAGGACGTGCGGCCTCCCCGACAAGCCCCGTGAGCTCGGGACGGGCCGCGGGCCGGTGCCCTGAGCCCCGAGCCCCGAGCCCCAGGCTCCAGGCCACAGCAACCAGCAGAGAGCCGTGCTGTGGCACGCACCCCACTGAGATGAAAGCGAGGCCCGCGTGCATCCCCCTGCCCCCATCGCCCGTGCGGCCAGCTCTGCTGTCACACAGGGACATCTGACACGGACAGAGCTCCCAGCAGCACGTGGCCAGCCCTGACTGTGTTCTTTGAGCTGCTAGGAGGAGGTGGAGGAATGCCAGGCCTCAACTGTAGTGCCAGGGATGGGGACGTGGCCGGTCATGTGCCACGGACTTCACTGCCCCGGGCCTGGAGGCCCGCTGGCCCCAGGCGGCCTGGGGTGCCCCTGTGCCTCACGGCTGGCGGCGGCAGTAGCTGCAGATGCAGGCTGGGCAGGGCAGGGCAGGGCATTGGCTCCCGGGAATGGCCACTTGGTGCGGGCACCCCATGGACTCTTCCCAGCACCTCAGGTCTCCACCCCCCCCCCACCATGGCCTGCTTCCTGCTTGATGCTTCTGCCTCTGCTGGCCAGAACTCCCAGACCGGGCCTCAGGCTTCCGCCTGCTCCCCCCTGACTCCCTTTGGGGCCAGGCTCCTAATCTCTGAGCTGGTGGTAACTCCGAGGCGGGGTGGAGGCCAGGCCGGCGGGGCCGGGCGGGGCGCTGCAGGCCAGGCTCCTGACTGCTTCCTGCAGCCCAGCCCTGCTCTTGGAGGCTACTGGAAGCCTGGGAGCAGAGGCAGCACTGAGAGCCTCCAGCCTGGACTCCACCGGAGGCCGCGGCGGGGCGGGGCTGAGGTGTCTTCCTGGAGGAAGTGGGGTGCCCATAGCCCCTAAATCCCCAATGGGAAACGGAAGCATGCCTCAGCACTGCCGGGGACGGTGTCACTGTCCCCCCCCCCCCACAGGAGGGCAGCGCCCGCCTGCCCCACGGCCCCGCCCTCACGGCAGGTGCTCATCCCGGATCAGCGCAGGCCCCGCAGGGCCCGAGCTCTGGGCGTGTCACGAGCTGCGGGCGGGGTCCGCTGCGGCTGCAGGGGGGGGGATGGGGCGGGGGCCTGCACGAGGAGCGTGGAAGGTTCCGGGGAAGCCTGCGGCTTCAGGGCCCTGCCTGGCAGGGAGCCGGAACCCCGCTTCCACCTCTTCTGGTCCCTGCCTCGCCCTGCAAGGGGTCGGCTTGTCCCGTGTGGCCTTGGGAGTCCACCAGAGCAGAATTACCTTGCAAATATCCCAGGTTTACCCGATTCATGACATCATAGGCTGTTAGATTTGCTACGTCCTCTACAGAACACACAGGAGAGGCACAGACAGAGACAGAGAGAGAGACAGGTCAGCGGGCCGCGGCCGGCGGTGGTGCCGCGCAGGGGCGCGGGCCGGCTGCGCCCGGCGCCGTCCACACCGGACTGTGGGACCAGCACCGGCCGCCTCAAAAGCAAGCGAACTGCCAGGAGGAAGCCGCCCCTTCCCGCCAAGCTGTGCGGGGGAGCGGGACTGAAGGCGGAGCCGGGCAGGACTGCGGGCCTGAGCCTGGGTGGTCAGCTCCGAGGACAGGCGGCAGCAGGGCACCGAGGCAGGGTGCGTGGGGGTCTCCAAATGTGGAGACCGGCCTGCCACCCCAGCTGCGTCCACAGGCCACGCGTAGACAGGCTGGTGTGGCCGCTCTGCTCCACTCCCCAGCCCCTTGCTCTCCCTCAGCAAAGGACTGCTGTGCGTGGCCAGCATGTCCACACACGCGCGCAGCTGGCCCCTGGCACAGCCCGGGAGCCTCGGACCTGGGCCAGGTGGCCAAGCAGGAAGCAGCGGGCGGGCCTGGGCCACCGCGGTGCTGAGATGCCCGAGGGTGAGCGGGGTCAGCAGCTGGAGCCGGGCGCTCAGGCCGCTCTGCCCGGTCAGCCGAGGCAGCCCACCCAGAGGGGAGAGGGGGCGACTCGTCTCCTCCATCAGCTGGGGTGCTCATGGTCAAAGTCACATGCATACCATCCCAACACAAGGCACGGGGAGGGGGGAGAAGGGAGGGGAAGAGAGAGAGAGGGAGAGAGAGAGAGGAGTGCAGCAATCCATGAGGCAGCAGACACGGCTGGACACGGCCAGCCAAGAAGGATGTGGGGGAGGGGAGGGGAATGTCGTGGTGTGGCCATTCACCGTTCCCCTAAAGGATGCCCCTCGCTGGCTGCTGGGAGGGCAGGGTGGGGTCTCCCTGCCCCTCCTGTGCCCCATCCACAGGATGGGTGGAGTTGACCTGTGTACCCCTCCCCACTGCCCGGCCCAGCCCTGCCCTCATGTCACAGGTGCGGACGAGGCCGCCGCGTCGGGGTGTGAGCTGTTTGCCCAGCCCCTCCATGCCCCCGCCCTGGGCCTGGCCAGCAGTTACTCATCCCTATTGCCCAGGCCCCGGCTGCCCGGCCCTGGCCCTGCAATGGAGGCCAGGTAGTGTGGGAAGGGTAGACCAACCGTGGGCCGGGAGGCCGCGCCCCTCGCTGCCCCCGGGTGGCCGCTGCCCTTACCGTAGCCCGTGGTGGGCAGCCCCAGGTGCTTCATGCGGTTCTTCACCAGCTCCGAGAGCTCCTGGCGCTCCGAGCGCCGGTAGAGGCTGAGCCGCTGCTGGTTGGTCCACTCGGCGGCCGGCGCGGGCCCGGCCTGCCTGCTGCCCCGGCGGCTCAGCTTCCGCGCCCACTGCAGGCTCTTGCGCCGCAGCAGCGGGTGCTCGGCGGGGTCGGCGCTGCCCGCCTGGCGGCCGTGCACGCTGCCACCGCCCGCGCCGGTCCGCACGCCCCAGGGGCCCTTGGTGTCCTGCGTGTCCTCACAGTCCTCCATGTTCACCGAGATCTGGGACTGGGCAGGGGGGCAGTGCTGTGGGCGGTGGCCTGGGTGGGAGATGTTGGGGCCCCAGGCGGCCTGACCTATGACCTGCCCCCGGCGCTGTGCCTGAGGGTGCGCCCTCCCTTTTGTGGGGTTGGCTGGGCCTCTGAGCCCAGCATACCCTGGCTTTGTCTCAGGATGGTGGCCGCCTCTCTGTGCCTCAGTTTCCCAATCTGTGGATGGGCCACAGAGATCTTTCAAGTTACATCCATGAGGGTCAGGGAGAGCAGGGGGTATGGCTGGCCGAGCGTGGCTCAGTGAGCCTCTCGTGGGGTGCTGGGGAACATGTGAGGACCCATCAGGGAACCTAGGGGGCTCGGGGTGGTGGGGGCCACAGGACAGGCAGCTGTGGGGTTCCCCTTCAGCACGGAGCGTGGTGGGGCTGTGGGCTGGGGCCAGGCCAGGCCGGCGGGGGTGGGCCGGGCCCTGTGCTCATGCCATCCTCCGTTTCTCCACCTCCGCAGCCTGCCCTCTGAGCTGCCCCCTGCCCACATCCCCCGGCCACTTCCCAGGGGAGCAGCTGGCGGGAGCTGTCCGGGAAGCACAGGTGCTGTAAGGCAGCGTCCACGCGGGCTCCCGAGGTGCTCACCTGGGCTCTGAGCTCATGGGGCTGCAAAGGAAACCAAGGCCATCTGGGTCCCGGGGGCCACCTGGCTCTCTCCACAAGCCGTGGCCCCTCAGCGGGCAAGGGGGCAGTGTGGGCTTGCCCGCACCCTCCTGCCACCCTCAGATGCCCTGTGCCTGTCCCCTCGGGAAGTGGCTGCCCCAGCCGGAGGAACACGCGTGGGGCCGCGCGGCGACTGGAAGGGACCAGCAAAGGCTGAGCCACCGTGCCCTCCCTTTCCCCAGGCAGGGTGGCAGAGCACAGGGCGGTGCCCTCCGGCTCCCGCACCTCGGAGAAGACGTGGCACTGGGTCCTGTAGATGCCAATGGGGATCTCGGCGCTGGAGGAGCAGAGCTTCTGGAAGAGGCGGCCATAGGTGCGGATCCACAGGTCATCCTCGGTGATCTTCATCTGCAATGTCAGGAGCCGGGTAGAGGCTGCTGGACGCTGCTCGGCGCCCCCTGGGCTGTGCTCCCCTGGCGGGGCCGTGCCAGGCCCCACAGTGCCCGCCCCCCACCCCCCACGGCACTTACAGCGCAGAGGTAGCCCGAGCCCGGGGTGGTGTCGAGGCCCAGCAGCAGCCTGGTGATGGTGATCATGTAGTCCTTCACGAAGGACTGGGGGCAAAGCCAGGGTGAGGTGGGTGTGCCCCACACAGTCTCTGCCCGGCCCAGAAAGCCTCTGGGCCCAGCCTCTGTCATGCCAGCAGCCAGACGGGCTGGGCCGCCGGCTCTGCGTCCGGGATCCACACAGCCAAGCGCATTAGGCCAAAGGGGCGGAATACAAAGGTCCAAAGTGGAGCTCATGGCTGCCAGGCCGGTGGGGCCAGCAACTCCTGGGACAGCCAGGGCCGGGCGCTGGGACCAGAGAGGGCCCTTCAGAGCATGGTGCTCACACAGCAAAAGCGGGGCTCTGGAGGAGCACCGCAGGCAGGGCCCGCCTTCCTTCCCAACCCCACTGACCTGGTAGAGCAGCGTGTCCAGCATGCTGATGCTGAACACGCGGCCGGCGGCGAAAGGCAGGCGGAACATGAACGCCAGGTTGGACCCGTTCTCCCGCTCCCGCTGCAAGAGAGGACCGCTCAGAGGCTGCGGCCGGGGCCACAGCGGCACGGGCCGACACACACGCGTGGACATGGTATGTGAGCATCTACACTCGGGCGAGCACCAGCTGCCCCGCGGTGCCTCCCACACGCACCTGGACCAGAGGAGCGCGTTGGGACCGGGGGGGGGGGGGGAGAGGCTCCAAGCGTGTACACACTGACCTTCGGCCACCGCCAGCCCCACAGCGGGCACTTGGTTCTTGTTTTGTCAGTCAGCATTGAGGATGGCCCAGGGCGCGGTCCGCGCTAGGGAGCACCTGACCAGCGAGTCCTGCCCTCAGCCCTTCCTCCTCCCTAGACCTGTGACGTGAGGGACAGTGTGGGATGTGATGGATGTTATGGGATGTGGGGCTGTGTCACACTGCTTGTCCTGTTCTTCCCGCCAGGCCTTGGACCCAGACACCGCAGGTCCGCCCTGGGCTTCCTGTGGACAGCCCGCCCTGCGCCCTGATGCATCTTGTCTCCTAAGGCTGGAAGCTGGGAGCCTGATGTGCTAGAGCTGAAGTCCAGGCCAGCAAGGCCCTGCTCCCTCAGGAGGCTCTGGGCGCTGTTTTTCCTGCCTGTCCCCTCACCCAGGGCACCCCGTTCTTGAGCTGTGGCCTCTTCCTCCATGTTCAGTCAGCAGCACAGCCTCTTGCCATGTCTGGCCCTCCTGCCTCTCCCTCATGAGGGCCCTGCGGGCAGTGCGGGACCTCCTCACACCTCAAGATCCTGAGCGTATCCCCTGGGCGGTCCCTTCTACCCGGGAGGAAA
Source organism: Dipodomys merriami (assembly GCF_024711535.1). Taxonomy (NCBI): domain Eukaryota; kingdom Metazoa; phylum Chordata; class Mammalia; order Rodentia; family Heteromyidae; genus Dipodomys; species Dipodomys merriami. Next base: position 48,460,730 of record NW_027202382.1, on the reverse strand, counting down.
GACCTGCAGCTTGGGATTCAGACACGGGTGTCTTCTGGGCCATCCTCCCACGGGCCACATCCCACAGGAGCTGGTCCTGAGGCCACCCTGCCACAGCAGTGCGGCCAGCAGCACCGAGCCATCAGGAGCCTTCTGAAAGTGCGCCGCTGACTGGCCCGGCCGCTCCCCTCCACGGGGCTCAGGGAGGAGAACGCAGTATAATCAGCAAACGATGCTCTGACTGTGTCCTCCGGGGGTGCGTGGCGCTTCCCTGCACCATGGACAGGCGTGTCTGAGCTGCAGGTGTGGACGGTCCAAATGGTGAATCACACTTGCCATGGCGCAGCTGCACGTGCAGGCCTCGTGGTAATGGCTGTGCTTTCTCTTCCGTCAGAGCAATGCCAGGCAGGACATCAGAACCCAGAACAGTCCAAGGGCCGGAGGAGAGGAAGGGCTGGCTTGTGAGTCCCTTTCCAGAACTCCCCCTGGGCTTTGAACAGGGCCACAGCTTTTCTCTTGGGAGATGTCTTCAGAGTACGAGTTGGAGGGGACCGGGGAGGAAGGGGTCTTCAAACTTATCCCTGAGATGAGACCAAGGACCCCAGGCTGCCCTGAGCCTGAGCCACGGCCAGGGGGCAGCAGGGCTGGGGTGGGAGGAGGGCAGAGCCGGCCCAGTGCAGGCCAGGCCGACCCCAGGTGACATCTGCAGGCTGACGGGTAGGGCTGGCATGGGGGGCAGCGATGGCCGGCTCCCTGGCATTTTTAACAAATGCAATGTGTTGTTTTGCCATTAGTATCTCTTCTCAGGGCATTTGTCTGGGCGCTAGAAGGAGTTTTCAGTTTCTACTCGCAGAAGGTGCGGCATGAGTGGGCCCGGCCCCTCGCCTCAGCCCGGAGCCGCTTCAGCCTTCCAGGCTCCCGAGGGTGGGAAGCGCTGGCCTCGGGGACTTGGGGCAACGGCTTTGCTTTACTTCCTTCTCTGCACCTTTCGGGGTTCTCTCGATGTGGAACATGTCTGATGATGGGCATTTCTGGTAAAAGCAGGCCTCCGTGCATTTCTGCTTTAAAGTTTCACGCTGCCTGTTCTCTGTCTAAAGCGTAGGGAGGCTGACGTGCTGAGGAGAGCAGGGTCCAGGGGGGATCCACGGCCACGTATGTTCAGTCGGGAAACTGGGGGGCCCCTGGGCACCTCAGCCAGGCGCCTCTGCCAGCCTGGCACCCCTGCCAGCCTGGCACCCATGGGGGTGGCTGTGACTGCAGACCCATCCTGTCTGGCCTGGCACCCACGGGGGGGGGTGGCTGTGACTGCAGACCCATCCTGTCTGGCCTGGCACCCACAGGGGTGGCTGTGACTGCAGACCCATCCTGTCGGGCCTGGCACCCCTGAGGGGGGGAAGGGGGGGGCTATGACTGCAGACCCATCCTGTCTGGCCTGGCACCCACAGGGGTGGCTGTGACTGCAGACCCATCCTGTCGGGCCTGGCACCCACAGGGTGGGGGGAAGGGGGGGCTATGACTGCAGACCCATCCTGTCCGGCCTGGCACCCACAGGGGTGGCTGTGACTGCAGACCCATCCTGTCGGGCCTGGCACCCCCGAGGGGGGGAAGGGGTGGCTGTGACTGTAGACCCATCCTGTCGGGCCTGGCACCCACAGGGTGGGGGGAAGGGGGGGCTGTGACTGTAGACCCATCCTGTCCGGCCTGGCACCCCCGAGGGGGGGAAGGGGGGGCTGTGACTGCAGACCCATCCTGTCTGGGAGTGGAGGCCATCAGCAGTCTGCTTCGCGCTCTCTCTGTCTCCACCGGGGATGGGCCGGCCTGGGGCCCTCAATATCTGTCCGTGCGGCCCAGACCCGGGGGGAGGGCTGCTTCCTGAGGGCACACGCGTGTGTGCCTTGGCTTCCCTAGCTGTCCTCGTGGCTCCCACCGTCACAGGGTGCTGCTGTCAGGCTTTGGACCCCGGTCTCGGAGTCTCTAGGTGTGCGGCTCGGGGCCCCTCCCATCGTGCATCCCGGCTCGGGCAGGCAGAGCCTCACCCGCACGCAGCAAGGGGCCGGGCACTGGTCCCGGGGACCACGGTGCCAGGTGGCCCCCGCGGACGCTGGCCCTTGGTGTTCTCTGGGCGGCCCCACAGATAACCAGCCTCTCTCCTGGCTGATGAGCTTGCGGTGCTCAAGCACGGTGAGTGGGCCGGACTCGAGTGGAGTGGGCCACGGGCTGTGCTTTCCTCCTCCCCAGCTTGTCCCCCGGCCCGGCCCCGCCAGTCACCGGTCATGCGCTCGAAGGGGCAGAGCTGCTCAGCGGCCTGACGGAGGCACTGGGTGAGGCCACGGTCAGCAGGGACCATCCCCCAGGACCGGGGCCCTGAGCCCCGAGAGTCATCGACCCAGCCTCGCCCTCCATGGAGCCCTCAGGCGGCTCCAGGAAGGGGAGGAGCCGGCCCCTCACTGCTGCTCCATCTGTCCAGAGACTCCAGGCAGGATCCCCTCTCCTCCCACCCTCTGCTCCCACCTGTGAGCAGCTGATCGTTAGAGTGACCGTGTGTCATGCTGGGGTCCCGTGTTTGGACCCAGTGGCTGCGGCCACAAGCCAATCCCACCAAGATGCCTGCTCTGCACTGACCACGGAGCCACCAGATGCCTTGGCCTCTTGATAGTGCAGGTGTGGCCCTGCAACCAGCTAACACCCCAGGCACCCGGGAAAACGGGCCTTCTGGCGTCTCCTAGCCTCTCGACGGAGGCTCGCCTCGGGTTGGGTCTGCCTTCTGGCATCCACAGCCACCAGCCCCACCCATCTCCTGTTCTCTCCAGGCTCTGCCGTGAGGGCTCAGCCACCCGGTGGGGAACTCACCTTTTCCAGTTTGGAAAGGGCCAGAGAGTAGCTATCCTTGGCGCGGAACTGCATGAACCTCATGTTGGAAGGGTGAGTGAGCTCTGTCGTGATGCTAAGGCTGGGGAAGAGCCTGGGGAGAGGGGGGCCTGAGTGGGGCAGCGGCCGGGGCTGGACCCACAGAAGAGGCTGGGGCCAGGCGGCCAGGGTGGGGCTGTGGTTGTGGCCCGGCCATGAGCCCTCGGGAACCCCTGTGGGCAGTGCGGTGGGCCTGTGCGGTGAGGGTCCGCCGCGGTGGCCAGGTACTCACCGGAACATGGTCTGCACGTTGACAATGGTCTTGGCGTCGGCCATGTAGTCCTCCTCGGCGCTCATGGTGCTCTCCTTGTCCACCACCACCAGGTTGTCGGCGTAGATGATGCCACACTGCAGCAGGCTGTCCAGGCTGCGTGGGGGCAGAGAGAGGCTGCAGGACTCTGCTGCCTGCCCCCTCCCTCCCCACCCCCACGTGGCCAGGCATGCTCCTGGAGGAGCCCCTGCCGCAGTGGCTGTGGAGCCAGCATCTTACTTGTCCACGGAGCCCTCCATGTAGTAGACCATGGGGAAGCAGCAGATGGCCTCCAGGAAGTGGTGGTCAGGCCTGCGGGGACAGCGGGCCTGGAGGGGCCGCCTGTTCCCTGGTTGTACCTCCAAGCCCTTGGTGGGGGATGGGGCTGTGCAGAGCAGGGGATCCCAGCACCAGGGGACCGGGGGCCCCTGGGGCCGAGGGGCTGGGGTTTGTCTGGTCCTGGGGCAGGCCCGGCTCAGTCCAGCCAGTGGCTGTGCAGCTGGGGGATCCTGGGGAGGGAAGTGCTCCTTGGGCCCACCCTGGGACTCAGCGTGGCAGGGGCGGGAGGCGAAAGGGGCGGGAGGTGAGGTGGGAGGAGAGGAGGGAGCCAGGGCGCGCTGGCAGCAGCAGCGCTGGAGGGGCGGGACGCAGGGGAGGAGGCGAGGCCAGCCAGAGGGCTGCACCGCTGGCCGCGGGGGCCGGCCCGCCCTCACTTGTTGTCCAGCAGCAGCACGATGGGGTTGAGCTCCTTGCGGGAGCGGTAGTAGGCCCGCAGCGGCACGATGAAGTTGTACAGCCCGTTGCCGGCCGTCTCGGCAGAGACGATGATGAGCTTGTTCTTGAACCCGTAGGCCTTGGCGTCTTCGTAGCTGTTGTGTTTGCAGCCCTGAGGAGTCACAGAGCCCGTGCTGGCCGCCGTCCTGCCCACAGGAGGCACGTGCGGGGCTGGACGACCCGCGGCCACGGGCCCCGCAGAGGCCAGGGTGGCGGGGCTGGATGACCGGCGGCCACGGGCCCCGCAGAGGCCAGGGCGGCGGGGCTGGACGACCCGCGGCCACGGGCCCCGCAGAGGCCAGGGCGGCGGGGCTGGACAACAGGCAGCCACAGGCCCCGCAGAGACCAGTGCAGCGCCGGCGGCAGGGCTGGACGACCAGCAGCCACGGGCCCCGCAGAGGCCAGGGTGGCGGGGCTGGACAACAGGTGGCCACGGGCCCCGCAGAGGCCAGGGCGGCGGGGCTGGACGACCAGCAGCCACGGGCCCCACAGAGGCCAGGGTGGTGCCGGCGGCGGGGCTGGACGACCAGCAGCCACGGGCCCCTCAGAGGCCAGGGCGGCGGGGCTGGAGGACAGGCGGCCACGGGCCCCGCAGAGGCCAGGGCAGCGCCGGCGGCGGGGCTGGACAACCCGCGGCCACGGGCCCCGCAGAGGCCAGGGCGGCGCTGGCAGCGGCGGTGGCAGGGCTGAGCTGGCCCGCGCCATGCAGGGAGCTGCATGCATGGCAAGAAGCTGTGGAAACGGGAGGCCTGACGCAGCGGCCACGCCTCCATCCTCACTGCTCAGGAGGCTGAGATCCAGGATCGTGCTTTGAAGCCAGCCTGGGTAGGAAAGTCCCTGAGACTCTAATCTCCAATTGATCACAGAAAAAGCTGGATGTTGAGCTGTGGCTCAAGAGGTAGAGCTCTAGCCTTGAGCAAAAAGAAGCTTGCGGACCATGCCAGGCCCAGATTTCAAGCTTCAGGTCCAGAAAAAATAAAACAAACATCCAGAGGAAACAAGACTGAGTTGACCATGGGGAGGGACAGGGCGGTGGGGCTGGGCAACAGGGAGGGAGAGGGCAGCAGGGCAGAGATGCAGGTGGTGGATGTGGTGGATGTGGAGGTAGAGGTGGAGGTGGTGGAGGTGGTGGAGGTGGTGGTGGAGGTGGTGGTGGAGGTGGAGGTTGTGGTGGAGGTGGTGGAGGTGGTGGTGGAGGTGGTGCAGGTGGTGCAGGTGGAGGTTGTGTTGGAGGTGGTGGTGGAGGTGGTAGAGGTGGTGGAGGTGGTGGAGGTGGTGGTGGAGGTGGTGGTGGAGGTGGTAGAGGTGGTGGAGGTGGTGGAGGTGGTGGTTATGGTAGAGATGGTGGTGGAGGTGGTGGAGGTGGTGCAGGTGGAGGTGGTGGTGGAGGTGGTGGAGGTGGTGCAGGTGGAGGTGGTGGTGGAGGTGGTGGAGGTGGTGGTGGAGGTGGTGGAGGTGGTGCAGGTGGAGGTGGTGGTGGAGGTGGTGGAGGTGGTGGTGGAGGTGGTGGAGGTGGTGGTGGAGGTGGTGGTGGAGGTGAAGGTTGTGTTGGAGGTGGTGGAGGTGGTGGTAGAGGTGGTGGTTATGGTAGAGATGGTGGAGGTGGTGGTGGTGTGGAGGTGGCGGTGGCGGCGGGCCCCAGGGCTGGTGTCTGAGCCTCGGAGTGTGGCGGGTGACAGGGACTTACCTTGTCCAGCCGCAGGCAGCAGAACGGAGCCTTGACAGGCAGGAGGTGGCACAGAGTGGGGGAGCTGCCAATGTAGGGCGAGTTTGGGGGGTATCCCTTCACGTACCTGGATGGAGAGGGGGTTCTCAGCATGGCCGGGCAGGGGACCGCACAGCCGGCGCTGGGTAGCACTGGACTTGGCCCCCACCAAGGCCAGGGCCAGGGGTCTTTCGCTGCGGCTTCCCAGCCAAGGCATGCCGAAGGCAGGCAGAGGAGCCCCCTCACTGGGAAGCCCCAGGACCACCCGGTCAGCCTTTGGCCACAGGAACGTGGCCTGTGCCCTGGGCCCACACATCCCCAGGGAAGACACCGCACGGTACATTAACACCGTGAGCACACACGTGCACACATGCGTGCAAGTACACGGGTGTGGACACCATTCAAGTCCTCGCCTTGGGGAGGGCGGGTGCCCTGGCCCTGGCCTTCCCTGTGTTTCCCCTGGGGAAGACAGACCGGTCACCTCCCCTTCCCATCAGCGCTCGGCAGAGGCCACAGCCCTAGCTCTGTCTCCAGACCCCTTTGGGGACTTCAGGGACCCCACTTTGGGGCCAGACTGTGCTTTGCCCGGGTGTCCTGGAGCCGCAGCCCTGGTAAGAAGACTTGGCCCCAGATCTAGACTAGGACGGCCCACAGGCCCGGCTGACAGGGTGGCAGGCCTATCTCAGAGGGTCCCCCGGGTGCCCACCCCAGCCTGGTGGGCCACACGTGGTGGAAAGCAGAGGGGCTGACCGGCTGCGAGGTGGACCCGGGATGGCTGTGGGTCTCTTCTCAGCTCCACCGTGATGGTGAAGTGGAGGGGGGCTGCGACCGGCTGGCCAGGCGCTCATGGGCTGAGGCGGGCAAGGCCCAGCCTCCGTGCCCGTGCTGCTGCTCCAGCTGCCGTCAGAGCCCTGCGGTGCCAACCCCCAGGCCAGGCCTGGCCAGCGCGCTGCTCGGGTGGCTTTCAGGGGGCTGGGGCGCGCCCGGCTCCATCTGCGTGTGTTGTGGGGGAGATGCCTGGCCCCGACGCCCGCGCGAGGGGGCGCGAGGCACCAGCTCTGGCATCCGCGTGTCAGGGCCCTCAGACACCCCACCGAGAGCCCCCCGGTCACCAGCACTCACTCCACCACGGAGAGCCCCTCGTCCTCCGAGGGTGTCACCTCGTCCTCCGACTGGTCGCTCAGCAGGTCGCAGGGCAGCAAGGCCGAGCTGTCTGCCAGCTCCAGGACTGGAGCGATGCTGGGGCGCCTGCTGCCTGAGCCGTTCTCCGTGGGCAGCGCGAGCTTGCTGCTGCCGCCGCCACCCTGCGAGGGCCGGCACTCTGCGTTCTGCAGGTCCATAGCCACCGTCCCTGGAGAGAGCAGTTGAGCCTGGCTGACCGCCCTCCCATGCCCAGCGTCGTCCAGGGCCAGCAGCTCTGACAGCCTCAGAGGCATGGCGGTGGATGTCAGTACGTTACAGTGCCTCTGTTTCCCCACCAGGACGAGGAGCAGAGGGGTGGCGATGCTGAGTAGACCCCAGGAGTCCTGGGCACTCGGTGGCACTGGGGACGGACCACCACCCTCGGGAGCCGCCCGCCCGGGGCTCACCCATGGAGGCGATAATGCTGTGCACGGGCAGGCGGGACGGTCCCTCATAGGGCGCCTGCCCCGCCAGGCCCCGCCTCTTCTGCTTCTCCTCCTGCTTGAAGATGAAGGCGGAGTTCTCCTCCTTGGTGATGTTGATGTAGAAGCAGGTGTCGGAGGTGGCCAGGGTGTGCCTGGGCCCAGGGTTCAGCAGGATGCTCTTGTTTTCCTCTCGCTTCAGCCCAATGAGGCATACGCCGTACCTGGCAGACACGGCCACAGGAGTCCAGGCCGGCCCCTTGCGCCTCGGCCGCCTCCCCAACTTGCGGCCCCCGTGCCCAGGTACCTCCTGGAGCCCACGCTCCTAACTCCTCACTGATCTCACCTGAGTAGGCTCCCCCACCCCAACCTGGGGGCAGGGACCCGGGAACCCCGCGGGAACCCTGTGGCCGGCCTTGGAGCTCTGGAGAGGGTCTCAAGAGAGGCTCCTGACCCTTGTCTCCCCCTGGTCCTCGTGGTCCCCAGCCCCAGCTCCTCCTCGCCGGACCCAGGTGAGGGGGTGGGCAAGTGTGGGAGCCCCCCCGCCTCCGCCTACTTCTTGTGGGCGTGGAAGGTGTGGGAGCCCCCCCAGGCCTCCGCCTACTTCTTGTGGGCGTGGAAGGCTGCGTAGGTGAAGCTCTTGCCCTCGTACTCCCGGAAGAACTTGCTGTCGCCCATGCGGATGTGGTAGACCTCGTTGCCCGAGCAGCGCCCGTACATGCGCTGCCACTGCTCCGGCGACTCCTGGCCTTCCCTGCCGGCGGGGCAAGGGAGCGGACCGTCATCCTCGGCCAGGGCCGCCCTCCCGCCTGGCCCCGGGACCCCCTGCGGCCCCTCCCAGCGCCGGACTCCACCCGCTGTGTGGACGCCCCGCCCCGCAGGCCCTGCTTGTCTCCCGGGTGTGGCTGGGCGTGACACGGTCGGGCAGGACACTCACTGGCCACGGGACGTGTGCACCAGCAAGGTGATGAGGGTGGACGTGGCCGGGCAGATGCAGTTAAGGGCCAGCATGGCGTACTTGCACTCCTCCTCGCACACCACGTGGTCTGAGGAGACACAGAGTCAGGGTCCCCCACGGGGCCCCACAGACCACATGGTCTGGAGGGACAAGGGGTCACATGGTCTGAGGAGACGTGGCGTCAGGGCCCTCCCCTGCCCCTGCAGCACTGTCCCCGGTGCCCTGGCCCGCTCTGCACAGCAGACCCCGCTTCACCCACCCAGTTCAGCACCTGTGGACTCACTCCCAGCACGAAGGGCCTCTACGAAGCATCTGCCCCCACCTTCCAGCTCAGCCAAGAGCTTCCGGGAGGCCTGCTCCCCTGCTCCCCGCGGGGCTGCCGTGAGGCCTGTTTACTTGACCCCAGGCATGCATCATGGGTCCCCCCACCCCGACCGCCCCACCTCAGGTGCTCAGTAGGGTCCTGCCCATAGAGGTGCTCCTCAGACAGTGCTCCTGCTCCCCCTCCCCAGCCCTTGTGGACCCTGGTCTCAGGTGTAGACCCAGGGAGGCCCTGTGGTGGTAGGGAGGGTCTGCTGTCCCATGTGAACCTGTGTTTGTGTGGATGGCTGTACAGTACCCCCAGCTTGCACCCTGTGCCCCAGCTACCCCACAGCCTACACCCCACAACCCCAGACACACCAGCCTGCACTGTACCCCCATACCCCACGACCCCCAGACACACCAGCCTGCACTGTACCCCATATCCCATGACCCCCAGACACACTGACCTGCACGCTGTACCCCATCCCCCACAGCCCCCAGACACACCAGCAAACTTGACGTGAAACTTGTTCTCGGGCTTGAGGATCTGGACGTAGAGAGGGCAGTTGGGGGCGAAGTCCTTCACGGCCCAGGCTCGCAGGATGGTCTGGTGGTCCTGCGGAGGGCGGTCAGTGTTGCAGCTCCACCTGCGCGAGGAGCAAGCATCTGCAGGCTGGGCGGAGCTCCGTCCAGTCACCCGCCCCCCGGACTCACCGCCGCGGTGCGGTCCACCTCGTTCCTACTGCTCAGGATAAAGCAGGCCTCTCCATTGTCCATCCTGCAAAGCACCAACTGCTGGGTGGGTGGTGGGTGGGGAGGGTTCCCGGGGAGGACAGGAGAGGGGAGGAGGGGCCAGGCAGGGTGCCCTGCTCTGGCCTGCCCCCAACAGGTATCCCAGCATCCCCTTGGGCAGGGCACCCTGGCTGCCAGGCCGGCCCAGGCCACGGGTGGATGGTAAGCAGAAGCTCTGAGTCATACTGGTTTTTTTCTGCACTCTGTTGCCCGCCCCGATTGGAGGCTAGGAGGGTCACCCCGCCACCCTCCACCCCTACCTCCCCCACCCGTTCACTCGGCCAGGGGTGAAGTGAGCAAGCACACCCAGCTCCCTCCTGGGTTCCCAGGAGCCGGGCAGCAGCAGCAGCAGCCCTGCGGAGTTTGAGGAGCTCCCTCAGGCCGGCATGCTGCTAGGCCCCCCCACCCCACCCCCCACCTCAGCTTCTTGCTGCCCTGGCTCTCTGCCTGCCGGCCCACCAGCCTGGGGCTGCCCACGGCAGGTGTCAGCTGTGCACAGAGCCACAGAAGACACGGTGTCCATCTGAGCCCAGCGTGGGCTCAGAGATCACAGTGTCCTGCCTGTCCTTGGCCCCGAGTGGCCAAGGCCACTTGGCTGAGGGCACTGGACGCTCCTAGAAAGGGTGCTGGGGAGGGGTTTTGTGAGAGTCCCTAAGAGAGCACTAGCACATTCTGGAAAGTTCCATGGAGCAGCACTGTTGTCACCTGAAGTAACTCTGTCATCTTGTCTTCACAGATCCACCCTCAGCCCTCGTGACTTTCCCCACAAGCTCACGGCAGCCAGCCCTTCCGCCCCTGGTCTATTCTGAGCGTCTTCATCTTGACAAGGAACATTCCCAGATTCTGAGCAGGGGAGGGGAACTCCCCAAGGGTGGACCCCATGCGGGAGGGAGACAGAGCCCTGGCGTGGGGAACTGCGTGGGGGCTCGAGGGGGGCCCAGGCCCAGCCCACCCCGTCCCTTCCTGCTGGCCCTGCCTGCCCTGCTCAGCCCCGTGCTGGGTGGTGCCGGCTCTGGACAGCACTCACTTGGCTCGCATGAGGTCCTGGTCCTTGAGAGCAGAGCCCTGGAGGTAGATGACCCGCTGAGACCACAGGGGGATCTGGAGGACCCTGCGCACCTGGACGTCCATCTCCGTGGGGCACAGGATGACCACGTAGTAGTCCTGCCAGAGGGGTGGGGGTCAGAGCCCCAAGCGGCCTGCCATCATGCCTGGCGTGTGGACTGCCACCCTATGGTCTGTGGCACTTCGGAAGTCTGCCAGCCATGGGGCAGTCCTGGGGAGGGGCGGACTACCCCACGGCCAGGGGGAACCTGAGGCCCGGGCGGGTCCGCGCTGGCCTCACCTGGAGCCGGGGATGGGCGTAGAACTCGTTCAGGAAGTCCATGAGGAGGTCCACCTTGAGGGAGCTCACACACAGAACCACGTGCTTCTCTGTCTGCGCCCGGTGGCGGCTGTAGTTGCCCCCGGACTTCTGCCGCTCCATCCAGAGGTACACGAGCTCCTCAAACTGCAGAAAGAGGGGTGAGCACAGGGGCCGGGCCAGGGGTGGGGCACCTCCTGAGATGGCAGTGACAGGAGGGAGGCCCCTGTCCCATGGAAATGCAGGGCTCTGAGAACCAGACCCGTGCAGGGCAGGGCGGGCCGCCAGCAGGAAGGGAGTGAGGGGTGGGACTGGAGGCCTGAGCCGAGGCTGGAGGACCAGCTGTGCGGGGACCAGAGAGGGTGTGCATGCTACCGGTCTGACGTGAGTGACCGCCGGGCAGTGTGTTGGACAGCAGGAGCTGTGGGGAGTCCAGGTCCTGCCCACCTCAGGAGGGCCCGGAGCCTGGCCTGCGGACCGGCCAGCCACCGTGACAGCACCCCACGCTGACTGCAGCCAACTGACGACGTGTTAGGAAATTCTCAGACACAGCAATTCCTGACTACGTGTCACCTTCATGGTGCGAGGTGCCTGGTGTCCTGGGCGGGCCGTGTGGACCCGGGAGCTGTCCATGGTGCTGCACCCGCAGCATGGACAAGAGACAGCTCAGGAGGATGGGTCCCTGGCCCTCAGAACACGCCGCCCTGCCCGCCGTGGGTCCCCATCCTCAGAACACGCCACCCTGCCCGCCGTGGGTCCCCATCCTCAAAACACGCCGCCCTGCCCGCCGTGGGTCCCCATCCTCAGAACACGCCGCCCTGCCCGCCGTGGGTCCCTGGCCCTCAGAACACGCCGCCCTGCCCGCCGTGAGTCCCCATCCTCAGAACACGCCGCCCTGCCCGCTGTGGGTCCCCATCCTCAGAACACGCCGCCCTGCCCGCCGTGGGTCCCCATCCGTGGGTCCCCTCAGAACACACCACCCTGCCCGCCGTGGGTCCCCATCCTCAGAACACGCCTCCCTGCCCGCCGTGGGTCCCCACCCTCAGGACACGCCGCCCTGCCCGCCGTGGGTCCCCTGGCCCTCAGCACTGCTGCTGTTGGTGGTGTGTTCTGTATCTAGACACTCATGAGAATGCCTCAGTACTCAGCCCTGAACCAGAAAGAGGTGCTTGACAGACATCAGCCGCCATCCAGTCCTAAGGCTTCACCTTGGGCCTGACACACTATCACGGACACCCCCCCCCCCCACACACACACACTACCTGGGGCCTGCTGGCCTCACACTATAACCATTAAAAGCAACCCAAGACTCTCCCCACCCAAACTGAAGCCGCAGGCCTCACCTGCAGCTATGTGTAGGCAATCTACTCTGCATTTCTTTTCCACAGCTGCCTGGGGTCAGGTGGAGGGAGAAACAGCCATCTTGCACCTCTGCTAAGGACACCAGGAGGGGAGGGCCTTGGGCCGCTGAGGACGCGAGGCAGGGGCTCAGGGCCCAGGCCCAGGCACAGGGCAGGGGCCCAGGGCACAGGCCCAGGCCCAGGGCAGGGGCACGCAGGCTGGGCCAGCTGCACTGAGAGGCCATGGCACATGGAAGACCTACTACTCTTGAGCTCTGGACGGGGCAGGGGAGCGGGCAGCTCCTCTGGGGAGAGGAAGAGGGCTGGCGGCTGGGGCTGGAGATGGAGATGTTGGAAGGGGCCGGCACTGAGCTTGGTCAGCAGTGGTCCCTCTGGGCGCCCTGTGGCCTGGCAATGGCTGCTGCACTCAGCTGTGGTCGGGAAGCACGGGCTGTCCACCCCACCCCCGGCCCGTGCATGTCCAGGAGGAGGGCCTCCAGGAGCCCCTCTGCTTCCTCCGAGGGAAAGCCTATGCCCCCTCCAGGCGCACTGCCCCGGCTGTGAGCACCTGTCACCACTCAGCACTCCGCGGGACCCACTGCCCCTGGGCGTGGCCACCCCGCCAGCCCTCACAGCTCCCCTTGGCGCGGCTCAGAGGCCTCTGGGTGGACAAAGACGCACCTGCAGCGGAAGCACCACAAGGGCCACGCAGATCATGATGACCACCAGGAGCTGGGACGGCCATATCTTGGGGGTCACGTCACCGTAGCCCACCGTGGAGAAGGTGACGATGCAAAAGTAGAAGGAAGTCAGCAGGTTCAGATTCCCGCCTGCGCGCTCCAGGTGCTGGATGCCACAGGTCCTGCAAGTCCAGGGTTGGCTGCGTGTGAGGGGCGTGGCTTCACGGTGGTAGGCATGGTGAGGGGTGGTGGGTGTGGCCTTGCAGCATGGCTTCGTGGTAGGTGGAGCTTCATGGTGGTGGGTGTGGCAAGGGGTGGGGCTTCATGGTGGTAGGTGTGGCAAGGGGTGGGGCTTCATGGTGGTGGGTGGGGCTGCACAGTAAGGGTACAGCTGTATGGTGAAGGGGTGGGGCTGCCTGAAAGTCTGGGGCTGAAGCCAATGATCTCCCCACAGGTGAACGCTTGACCCAACACTGGGTCTGGTTTAGAGTTGGAGTCAGAGCCATCATTCAGCTGCCTCTGGCTCCGGGAGTGGGGGCTGTCCATCTGCGCCTGGTCCTGCTAGCCATTTCCAGCCTGACACTGTGCTACCTCTCGTCCCCATGGTCCCAGAGGCCCTGGGCCGGGCCCACCCTGGAGCCAGGCCCACGGGACCCTTGGATTCTGTTCACCTCCTTCGCCCTCTGAACTTTCCCCACTTCCCAGCAGCTGCACATAGACCCTGGGAAACCCACAGAAATGAGGCGCAGAGCAGCTCAGCCACATGCAGACTCAGGGTGGGTTGCTGAGTATCCCCAACCTCATGGCACTTAGCCTCCCCTGCCCAGGAGCCCTTTCCTCCACCCCGCCCCATCCAGTACAGCCGGACACACCTCCTCCCAGGCCCGACTCTGATGGACTGGGCTGGGGTCACTCCCTGGTCCCACGACACCTGCCTAGCAGTTGCTCACCCCTCCCACCCCCAGGGTGAACAGACAAGTGTCACATGGGCTGTTGGAAAGGAGCTGGGCACAGTCACCCTAAGTCACAGAGCACATTAACCATTGACAGCCTGTCCACCTCCCTGAGGTCTGTGTGTTAGGGGGGAAGAAGGCAAGAGACCTCCACACGTCTCCCTGCCCGCGGCTTTGTGGGCAATGGGAGGTGGTAGCCAGGCCTCTCCAGGGCCCCCACAGGGCAGGGCGCAGGCAGCTGCGGCGATTTCTCCCTCAGCCTGGCTGCTTCCCCTCCGCGCCCGCTGGACCTCACCCCAGAGGGGCTGGTCCCCACACTGAAGCAAGACACAAGCTCAGGGCTTCCCGGTGTGTTACGGGTATCCTGGACTCAGTCTCTCCGAAGCCTGTAGCCAGGGGCTTGGCCCACGTGACTTCCCGGATGAGAGTCCGGAGTGAGGTGGGGCAGCCGGCTCGGCACCCCAGCCTGCCCGGAGGCTGCTCGGCATGCAGAGCACTCACCCCGTGAAGACGAGGCACAGCAGGGTGCAGAAGAGGATGAGCACCTGGTTGAACATGGCTGACTGTGTCCGCAGGATGGCGCGGTGGAAGTCATTCTGCGGGGGACGCAGTGGTCAGTGGTCAGGGCTGTGGACCCCGCCCGAGTTAACAGCTAACAGACTGCCACGGTGGAGAGCAAGCAGCCTGCCGCTCCCTGCCTCGGGTAAGGCTGCAGGCAGCCTCAGCCTGGCAGCTCACCCGTCTCAGCTTCCTCTCTGGGGGGCCCCTTACCCGGCCCCTCCCTGGGGGTGGGGGTCATGCCAGAGTCAGGAAGGGGGTGAGTCAAGGCCCTGGCTGGGAGGGGCAGCTGCTGACATTCCCTCCAGGGATGGACCTCACTTAGACATGCAACTGAGGGTCTGGCCATACCACAGAGGGATCTTGCTGGGGCCTGGGTTCTTGTGGCCCCAGACCTGTGATCTGCATGATCTGTATCCTCCATCACGCCTGTACCCCCCCTCCCCTCCCCAGCCATTTCTATTCCAGGTCAAAAAATTCTCTTCCTGGAAAGAACTTCAAGGCTGGGCCGGTACTGGCAGACGCCGTGCGGGTCCCAGGCCGGGCCAGGCGCGCTGCCTCTGTGGGCTCTGGCTTACGATCATGTTCTCCAGCGCATGCTTGGCCAGCCAGCAGTTGAGAAACACGGGGATGAACATGTTCCGCAGTGGCGGCCAGAAGACCTGTGAGGGGAGCGGGTCAGGGCCTGGCTGGCGGTGGCAGGTCCCCTCCCCGCCCCCCACACCCCGACCCCGGGCGCAGGGCTCACCCACCGTGATGATGAAGGGCAGCGTGTTGATCATCTCCAGGATGAAGGACACACGGAAGATCTGCTCCCAGATGTTGCCCTGGAGGCCAAAGGGGCTTCAGAGTGGTGTGGGGAGGATGGGGCAAGGTGTGGGGAGGGTGTAGTGGAGGCACAGGAGGAGGGAGGGAGGTATGGGGAGGGTGTGGCAGAGGGGAGGGGAGGACTAGGGAGGCGGGGGCTGCAGGGCAGGAGGGGCAGAAGACCCACCTATGAGGCCAGGGAGCAGGGAGGGAGGGGAGGAGGGGGCCCGGGGAGGTGGGGGAGCAGGGTGGGGAGGGGGGTGGGCAGGGAGGCGGGTGGGCAGGCCCCTCCCACAGGACTCACTTTGTAGCTGAGGTAAATGAGGAGCATGGTCTCCAAGAAGCTAATGGTGGCCACAATCACCTGTGTGGAGAAGACAGGCTTGGAGTCGAGGTGCGGCTGAGGACAGGGCCTGCCCAGGAGGGGTCAGCAGGTCCACAGCCAAGATGAGTGTGCTGAGGGAGGGGCGCGGCCTGCGGCTGCTTCGTGTCGGCCTGTGAGGGCGGCTGCCGTCCCAGGACCCGGCAGAGCGCCAGTGTGGACCCCAGAGAAGCAGGCAGGGCGCGGTGGGCCGTGGGGGGGAGCTGGGAGGGCGGGGGGTGTCACAGCACTCCCAGGCTGCACAAGGTCTGTGGCTGCTGCAGGGCGGCTCGGAGGCCCCTCTAGTGCGGGGGAGCTGTGGCGTTCAGTCCCAAGATTTGCTGGCAGGCGGCAGGGCAGGGGCCGGCCGGGGCGGGCAGGCAGGGAGGAAAGGCTGAGACCTGAGAGACCCGTGCAGGCCCTGGGAACTTTCTAGGAAACGTTTCTGAGCCTGGACCCCCACTTTACCAAGCTGGGTCAGCGTGTCTGCTCCCTGGGCCTCCGCCTCTGGGGAGGAGGGGCAGCTGGGCACATACCTGGATCACCCAGAGGGTCATCTTCCTCTCCACCCACAGGATGGGGGCCCTGGCGGGGAGAGAGAGGTCAGCCGTGGGCACAGCGGCAGTGACCAGCATTCCTCTACCCAAGCCCAGCCGCACAGGGTGGGAAGGAGCAGAGACCCATGGGCAGCTGGGGAGACCAGCGGACCAACATTTGCTATAGTTCTTGATCATTCTCAGAAGGGCCGGGTCCCAGCGTTGACCCCAGCCCTGGTCCGGTGCCCTTGAACATGCCCACAGCGAACTTGGTGTCTCTCCGGTGGAGGCTGGGCAGTGTAAGCCTCTGGGTGCCCCTTCTGTCTCCTGTCTGCCCATCCCAGCCCTGGCCCGGCCCCACATGGCCTGGCAAATGGGAGCCGAGGTGTGAACTCACCAATGGAACTCAGAAGAAGAGCCATTGTAGGTGTAGTTGTACTTGGTGCAGCCCCAGCTGTGGAGAGATGGAGCCAGCCTGGCCACAGCGCCTCGGAGAGTGCCAACCCAGGGCACACGGGAGGGGCACTCAGCCCACGTCCCCCACACCCCCTAGTGACCTGCAGGGAGGTCTTAGCCTGGGGGGGCCGGGCAGGAAGATGCCAGGAGCACTTGGCTGGACAGCAGGTTCAGCTTAGCGGGGGCTGGGTTCTGTGGTGCTGACAAGCCCCCAGGGGGGAAGGGCTGCCCCTGCTCAGCCACAGAGAATCTTGGACAGTCAGGGCCTCCTGGAGGCCGGCGCTGCCTCGGGCAAGGGGGGAGGGCACTTGAGACAGTCTGGAAGCCTTTGCCCTAAAGTCCTACAGCAACAATCGTCCCCAAGGGCAGCCAGGAGGGCAAGCACTCGCCCAGTGCCTAGAGCTGGGAGACAGGCAGCAAGGCAGGGCTGACCCCACGGCTCCGCCCTAGGCCACAGCCACCTCCAGTCCAGCCCGAGAGCGGAGATGGGCAGCCTGCCCCGCCCCTCCCTTCCGTTCCCTCCCCTCCCTCTCCTTTCCCCTCCCTCTCCTCTCCTCCCCTCCTCTCCCCTTCTCTCTTGCTGACTTCCCTCCTGAGCCTTACTGGAGTTGTTTCCCATCCTTCCACCCCTCCGTGTACCCACTTCCCGTTTTCTTACCCAATATTCACCCATTCCTATCTCTTTCTTGTCTATCCACCCATTGTCCAATCACCTGTCCACCTTCATCTCATCTGAGACCCATGAATCCATCCTCTTATCCAGAATCCATTCACCATCTCATCTACACTTCCCTCCCTCCCTCCTTCCATCCATTCATCCAGCATCTTCCTACCCACTCGCCCACCTTCTCACCACCACCCCTGATCCAGGCACTGAGCTAAGTTTGGGATAATGAATACAGTGGACGTGGGCTCTGGGGAGGAGGACGCGGAAGCCCCGACTCCTCGGGGATGTGCAGAGCTGAGACGGACCCAAGAGGTGGTTGAGCGCCAGCCCCCATTTCTCCTCAAACCACCCTTGGGATTCTGCTCTCCTCTGAGCTGGATAAAGGTAGGAAGTTTGCTCTCAACAGTGGTGAGGGTCTCGAGACAGGAGACACCAGACCTCCCCCTAAAATGGGTAGCAAACAAAAGGGGGGAAATAGCAAAGTCTGTGCCCAGGTGCCAGGGTCTGGCCTCCTTCCCGGCTCTGTGCCCAGGACCCCAGCGGTCCTTGCTCCAAGAGTGCACACCTGCACTTGGAGCCCTCCACACTGTGACCGGACTACAGACCTATATGGCATCTAAGCCCACTCTAAGTGGAAATCCACTGGTGTGAACTGGGCCAGCATGTGCTTGGGAGAAAGCAGTCCCCCAGAGGAGGTAATACAAGAAAGGGAGGGGCAGGGACACGGGGAGGCCAGGCTCACTGGAAGCTAGAACTCAGAACAGAGGCCGAGCAGGAGACGGGAGACACAGAGCAGGTATCTCCGAGCAGGTGATCCACTGGGCCACCCAGAGATGAGTCAGAGCCACAGAAGGCATCTTGGGCACAGGGAACCCAGCGGCTTCCGGTGGAGAGAAGGGGCGTGGCCCAGGGTCAGGGCTGGGAAACAGCGCTGACCTCTCACAGCACAAGGGCAGCAGGAGCACAGGGAAGACTTCCAAGAACTAGTTCCAGTCCTCCCTGGGTGGCTCCTACAGGACGCCTCAGAAACAGGTCCCTCTCCACAAAGCGGCCCCAGCACCGCACCCACACGGTGGAAGATCAGCCCAGGACGAGGACGCGCGGGCCCCAGAGGGGCAGGCAGAGCCTCCAGAAGCTGGCGCGGAGCCAGGGCCGGCCTGCTTCCCGCTGCAGGGGCCTCCCTTGCCTTCACTGTGGAAACAGGACCCCACTCAGCGGAGCTAGCACCTGACTCTCCAGCGGGGTGCAGACTTCTGGGCCCGTGAGCAGCCGTGTTCACAGCTCCACGACGGGCCTCCTCCTCCCCAGGCTGAGCAGTCAGCAGGAACCTGGGAGCCGTGTCCCGGGTGCACCTCTAGCTCTGGGGTGGGGTCACACCGAGGAAGGAAGGACTCTCCAAAGCTCTCTCTCCTGAAGGCCTGCCTGGGGCCCGGCACAGTCTTGTACACAGACCCCCGGTAAATACCAGTGGGACACAGATAAGCAGACAGCCCATGGACCCTGGGCCCTGCCCCCAGGCTGCTGCCCCCCGGGTCACCCACCACCCTGACCCGGGTCACACAAGGTCACCCACCACCCTGACCCCAGGTCACACATCATCCTGACCCCAGATCACCCACCACCCTGACCCCAGGTCACCCATCATCCTGACCCCGGATCACCCACCACCCTGACCCCAGGTCACCCACCACCCTGACCCCAGGTCACCCATCATCCTGACCCCGGATCATCCACCACCCTGACCCGGGTCACACAAGGTCACCCACCACTCTGACCCCAGGTCACCCATCATCCTGACCCCAGGTCATCCATCATCCTGACCCCAGGTCACCCATCATCCTGACCCCGGATCACCCATCACACTGACCCCAGATCACCTAACACCCTGACCCCAGGTCACCCATCATCCTGACCCCGGATCACCCACCACCCTGACCCCAGGTCATCCATCATCCTGACCCCGGATCACCTAACACCCTGACCCCAGGTCACCCACCACCCTGACCCCAGGTCACCCACCACCCTGACCCCAGGTCACCCATCATCCTGACCCCAGGTCACCTACCACCCTGACCCCAGGTCACCCATTATCCTGACCCCGGATCACCCATCACACTGACCCCAGATCACCTAACACCCTGACCCCAGGTCACCCATCATCCTGACCCCAGATCACCCACCACCTTGACCCCAGGTCACCCACCACCCTGACCCCAGGTCATCCATCATCCTGACCCCAGGTCACCCATCATCCTGACCCCGGATCACCCATCACACTGACCCCAGATCACCTAACACCCTGACCCCAGGTCACCCATCATCCTGACCCCAGATCACCCACCACCCTGACCCCAGGTCACCCATCATCCTGACCCCGGATCACCCACCACCCTGACCCCAGGTCACCCACCACCCTGACCCCAGGTCACCCACCACCCTGACCCCAGGTCATCCATCATCCTGACCCCACATCACCCGTCACACTGACCCCAGATCACCTACCACCCTGACCCCTGATTAGCACCACCCTGACCCCAGATCACCACCACCCTGACCCCAGATCACCCACCACTCTGACCCCAGATCACCCACCATCCTGACCCCAGATCATCCACCACCCTGACCCCAGGTCACCCACCACCCTGACCCCTGGTTAGCATCACCCTGACCCCAGATCACCACCACCCTGACCCCAGATCACCCACCACTCTGACCCCAGGTCACCCACCATCCTGACCCCAGGTCATCCATCATCCTGACCCCAAGTCATCCATCATCCTGACCCTATGTCACTCACCATCCGATGCCCAGGTCCGGGTTGTCCAGCAGGACTCGGACGATGTAGAGCAGGCAGGTGAGGAGCTTCAGGGAGAAGTTGAAGAGCCGGATCCTCAGGCCTGTGAGTAGAAGGGGGAAGGAGTGTCCGAGCAGAGGCCCCGCCCCTGAGAGGGAGGGGACAGGTGCTCCAGGGACAACCCCGGGTGGTCCTCAGCAGGACTTACTCCCCCCACAGAACTGGGGCTCAGGACGCCTGAGACTGCTCCGGTGCTCAGAAGCAGGCTAGGGAGCTGACACCCAGGGCTCAGGCTCAGCGCCCTCTTCCCAGCTCCCCGAGAGCACAGGGCAGCCAGAGCTACAGCCAGGAAGGGCGGGGAGCGGCCGAGGCAGGGTGGATGGCTCAGGCCAGCCCAGCTCAGGGTCCAGTGCTGGGGCAGGGCCCTGTGGGCCCCGTGTGGCCTTCCTGGAGATGTACTGTTCTTGGGCGGCGTGAAGCCAGCTAACCTGCCCTGTGTCCACCACTGGGCAGCACAGTACAGTCACACGGCTAGTATGCCCCCCTGGCTCATTCGTGCCCGCCCTACCCGCCCTTCCCAGCAGCACCCCGACCCTCACTCACTGGATCTTTGGTTTTTGATGAAGAACAGCTTGAGCCTCTCCTTGAAGGTATTCTCGTTGACATAGAACTCCACCTGGACCCTGCGGGCAGGAGAGAGCCATGGTGCTGGGCTAGCGGCGCCCTGGCCCCGGTGTCCACCTTCTCCCAAACTGTGGGAGGGAGAGGACAGAGGGACCCGAGAGGCACTGCCCAGCTGGCATCTGAGAGGTCTGTGTCCACAGCAGACTTGGGCCCTGGCCATGGCAGCCCTGCCTGCAGCCCTCTGAGCCTGGCCTAGGGACGCCTGAGGCTGCCCGCCCCCACCTCCTCGGCAGCCGGGGCCCTCCAGCCCCGGGAGACGCAGGTCTGTGCCTCCCGCGGGGCTGTGGGCCATGGTGAACGGAGGGCTGTGCGGCTGCGGCCCCAGTGGCTGTGTTCTGAGCCCGCCACGCCCTGCAGCCTCAAGGACAGACGTGCGGGACGTGGAAGCTGCAGCGGAGGTCCCTCCCTCAGGCTGCCTCACCTCGGTCCCTGCAGGTGGAGATAGGTCCTGTTTTCCTCTCCCCCCCCCCCCCCCCGTCACCGTCCACTGGCACAGGGGTCTCTGAGCCCCAGGCTGTGGGTTGTATGAGCTGTCACTGCCGGCTGGGTCTGGCCACCCCAACGTCCCCAAAGGTGTTCTGTCTTCATTCCCGAGTGTGACTCGTGCACGCACAGGGTGCGGGCCCACTGTGTGCCTAGCGGCCTTTCCAGTGGGTGCCGCTGAGGGGTGGAGACCGGTTCCGTGGGTCACAGAGCTCAGGAAGAGTGCGGGGCCCAGGCCCTCCCCACTGAGGACGGGCACCAGACCTGGTGCAGGCCATCCCCGGGGCGGCCCTCGATCCTGGGAGGCTCTCCTGGACTGGAGGGCAGCTCAGTGCTAGGGCTGGTGTACCCCAACCACACACTCACCACCCCCACTCCATCCTATCCCCTCCTCCCCCTTCTCATATCCACTGCGCCACACACACCCTCCTTCTCTCCCAGGGCAGGGAGCCCCAGCTGGGAGAGACCCCAGGAAGTCTCTGAAGGAGTTGGAGGCTGGGTGGGACAGGGCAGAGGTCAAGGACAGGCAGGGCAGGCTTCGGTGGGGAGGTGAGGGCCAGGCCTGGGTCAGTTCCTCTGCAGTCCTCCCAGCACAGGTCCTAAGGTACACTGGAGCCCAAGAACAGCTCCTCCCTATTTGTTGGCCTCCTCCACAGTGCAGACCTGGGGGGGGGCAGGGAGGAGGGGGCTCCTCCCCCAGCCAGGCCTCAGCCCACCGCCACTGACCAAGGCCCCTCCTTGACTCCCCACACTGGCCCTGCCACCCAGGCCAGCGCCGGTGTGGGGTTGCACACGTGTGTGCTCACACACGAGTATGCACGTGTTTCCCTCTGCTGTGTGGTGCCGGGAGCTGCCCTGCACTCCTCCATCACAGGCTTGGTGCATAACTGAGCCGGAACAAAGCTTGTCTTTTAACCCACCCAGTCTGTGGTCTGGGGCCTGCCCTGCCCCTCTCGCCCTTCCAGCTCGGGACCCATGGCTGCCCCTCCCCCAGGTCAGAGCCAGCTCTGTGTTCTGGACACCTGGGGATCCAGACATCCCCTGTCTCCTTTCTCCTTCCCCACTGGGCAGGTTGGGCTGGATATCATGTCCCGGGGTATTCCTGCCCACCCCTCCCCAGCCGCTCAGCACCGCCTCAGCCGCCTCCCAGGCCCTTCTTCTCCGGCTGGTGCCTGGCTTCCCTCTTGAGACCCCACCAGCCCACGTCTACACCCACGTCTGGCTCTGTGCAGCGACCTTCTCCCTCTGCCTGCTGCCCTCCCCATGGCCGGGGACCCGGCCACAGTGAGCCACTGTGCTTCACAGACGGGGACAGAGCCACAGGACCCTGCCAAGCCAGTGTGGGGTCAGGCCAGCCGACCTGGACTAGCCCTGCCTGGCCTGATGCCCACAGCGGGCCGGCCAGCTGTGGGCACACATCGGAACAGCCCCGAAGGCGGGTGGCCAGGCACCCTCCCACCAGCCAGCGGGGAGCCACAGGCCGCAGCTGCTTCCCCGAGGTTGGAACCCTGCAGTGCCAGAGAAATTCATGAAACTCCGTCACCTTAAATGTTTAATGAACTGCGGCGGCCACTTCCTCCCGCCCCACCACAAGAAGTCCATGAAAACTATCCATTTGGCCCTGGAGTGTGTGGAAGGGGGCAGGTGTGACTTGCCTTAATGAATCAGAAAGGGGCAGACGGGGGGGGGGGGGGGGGGAAGGGGAGGGCCGCCAGGTTGAGTCAGGCCGGTTGGCTGCAGCGGGGGGAGGGATCTGAGCTGCCCCCCTCCCCCTGGGCAGCCCCCCCTTCCAGACTCTGGGCGCCCTCAGGCTGGCCTGAATTCCTGGGGTCATGGAACTGTGTTGGCCTGGCAGGCAGCAGAGTCCTGGGACTGTGGCCAGATGCAGGTCCTGCCCCCACCTGGCCCCCTCCCTGGGGAACAGGAACAATGACAGAACGACCTCCCACGGGCAGGCCAGGTGCTTTGTCCACAGTGGAGTTAACAATGAGCTTCCCAGCTTGGGGCTCTTCTGTGAGTGCCTGGAGGGCGGGCGCAGGGTGCTGGCCGCCATCCTCCAGCGGCTGAGCCCAGGCTTCTCAGGGCTCTGTGCAGCAAGTGCCCAGCCAGGCTAAGAGCCCTGCCAGGTCCTGACTGGGTGGTCCTGAGCCCTGGCAGAGCCTGCGGCCAGCCCAGAGGCCTAGAGGCCAGACGCTGGGCCCGAGGCATTGACTGCTGGGAGCTGGCTGGGGTGGATCCTGGCCCCCGCCCCCCCCCACCCCTGGCCCCTCACCTGTGGCCCCCCCACTCCCAGCCCCTCACCTATGGGCCTCAACAGACTCCTGCCCGGGATGCTGAGGCTCCAGCAGGAAGGGCGGCGGGCCCCAGGCCCTCCTAGCTCCTCACACTTGCCCTCAGCTAGCACCCAGGATGGGTGCTCACTGCCAGGGCAGGCAGGGGAATGGGGCCTAGGAACCAGGGAGGGGGGTGCGGAGTGGCCCAGGAGGAGGGTACTGACTCCTCAGATTAGCAGATAGCCCTGGCCTGGCCGTCCCCCAAAAGACAGCTCCTCAGGCCCTTCTCACTCTGGCCCTGAGCCTCTGGAGGCCACACAAAGATCTATGCCCCCCAATTGCCTGGGGTGGGGCAGAGCCCTGCCAGCGTGTGGGGGAGGGCGTGGCTGGCTCTAACCATCACCCACTCTGTCGTGGGGTGCTAGGTGAGAAGAAAGGCCCCACCATGGCCCCAGCCACAGCCCACGGCTCTCCAAGACTAACAAGGCAAACCACAGTGACAGACAGGTGCCTGGAGCTCTCTGCAGCCAGAGAGGCCCATGAACGGTGGTTGCCGCTGCTGTCGATGGTAATTAATAACGCGCGAAAGAGAGCCTCACTTGGAGATCACGGCACACACCACGTGCTGAGCCCGGAGTGTGGTGGGGTGAGCACCCAGGGACACCGGCTACCTCCTGCCACTTGACCTAAATCTTAGTGAAAGAGTGTGCAGAGCTCGCAGTGGGGCGGGCCCTCCTGAGGCCCCACACGGGGCTGAGGCTGGGGTCCGGGGCCCGGCATGCTGGCGCCCATTCAGGTAGCTTCCATCCTGTGGCTCCGCTGCGGGCTGGGTCCTGCCTGGGCTCCTGCTCCAGGGCCCCTCACGCCCTGTCTGATCGCAGCCCTGGAGGCCGCCAGGCGAGCCGTGTCCTGTCCAGCGGCAGGGCAGTGGCGCTGGGCTGCAAGGACTGTCCCAGAGGGACCCAGGCCCCGGAGGTGTGCAGACACAGCCCCTCCCCAGAGGCACTTACTGAGAGAGAGAGGAGTCCAGGCTGAAATCTTCCACCTGAGGCCTGGGGACAGAGCCACACATCACGGAAGGCGAGGGGCAGGCCGAGCGGCTAGGTCCTGAGACCAGGTAGGATTTGGGGCAGCATCCGAGGGCAGCGGAGTCCCACGCTGTGACGCGGGGGCCCTGGGTACCGCGGCGGGGCCAGGGCAGGCAGCCCAGCATGCAGGGCCGCAGGAGGCAGGCCGGTCCTTCGGTGCCCATGGAAGCAGCACAGCCGTCTGACATGCAGCCCCACACCTTGGTCAGGTGGGGTGACAAATGCAGGCCAAGAGAGCAGGATGCAGTGCCCCAGGAGTCTCTGCCCCGCCCCACCCAGCACTACGCCCAATGCTCCCCCGGGAACACCCGTCAGCTCTCGTCACCGAGGCTCGCAGGGCTGCAGAAACGACGCCTACACAGGGCCGTGCAGCCGGGCAACTGCCAGGGCAGCTCAGCCTCGGGCTCGCTCCTCTACAAGGCCGCTGCCCGGCCCACAGGCCAGGGGCTTGGGACCACCCCTCCACTTCCTATGGCCCAAGGAGAACCCTGCACCAGCCTAGTCCTGATCAGCAGAGCTGCACATTTTCCCAGGCTGGCCAGAGGGCAGTTAATCCCAAGACTGGTATGGCCTGTACTAGTGGGAGCCAGAGGCCCAGGCCCGGCCTGTGTGGAGGACAGCAGCATGGGGCTTGAGGCCAGGCCCGTGTGGGCAGCGTGAGGCCTGGTCCGTGTGGAGCAGGAGCAGCGTGGGGCTCGAGGTCCGGCCCGTGTGGACAGCATGGGGCTCAAAGCCCAGTCCGTGTGGAAAGCGTGGGGCTCAGCCCGTGTGGAGGGCGCGCAGCGTGGGGATGGGGGGGTCTGTGCTCCACTTCAGAGAACTTCTCTTAAGGCTCAAAGCAGACACTTTCCAGAAGACTGAGCAAAGGGGCAGAGCCGAGCACTGTCTTCCCCAGGCCTGCTGGCAGGAGGAGGTACAGGTCTGCATGCTCAGCCGTGCACTCTGGGGGACCAGGCCCTCCCCCCCAGCTCCGACAGGCCCTGGAGGGCAGGGTGCTGGTGGGGATGGTGGCGGCCAGGTCCCGCGTGTTCTGACTGACATTGCTCTCAGGGCTACCAGCACTGCCCACACTTGGCCCTGGGTCTACAGGAGCCTGGCAGGGCTGGGGCTCACTGCAGTTGGGCCAGGGAGGGGGGCTTCCAGCCTGGGAATACAGCAGCCTTGCTTCCTGGGACAGAAGCCCAGGTTCTCTCCTTGGTCTCAGCAGGACTGCATGCAACAGCCCCTCCAAGCCCTGGTGGGAGTGGAGGCCTCGCCAGCCCGTGAAGCCTCTCTGTGTTCTGCCCAAGACCACCTCTGGAATGTCCAGGAAAGGCCACCTGGTTCCCTCCCACCCCCCTGCTCAGGTTGGCACAGGCCTGTCGGGCAAACAGTCAAGGGTGTGCCCCTGGGAAGGCCCACAGCCTCTGGCGCCTTGCAGCCTGTGCAGGCCTCGGTGAAGGGGAGGCGGCCCACCGGGACTCGCCCTGCCAGGTAAGCAGCAGAGCAAGGAGAGGGGTCGGGGAGGAGAGGGAAGCCTGCTCCCACCGGAGCATCCTCCGCCGCTACCCAGGAGCGGTGCGACTCCTCCCCCAGTCACACAGCCTCTCATGACTGGGATGTGAGCTGAGGCCCCAGCCTGGGTTCTCTGCCTACAGCTGAGGCAGCACCCAGCAGACTGGGTCTGTGGGGGAGGCTCAGCTCCACCTAGCACAGTCTGGAGGCAGCGGCCAGCGGAAGGCTCAGGACACAGCCGGTGTTCCTCTGCAGCTAGCAGAGCTGCAGCTAGACAGGCGTCCCGGTGGGGGCGGGCCAAACTGTGCTGGGAAGGCGCAGACTCTGTCCCAGAGCGCGGGGAGGCAGCTCCTCTGGGAACCCCTCTGGGCTGACAGACCTGTGTCCCCTTCTTTCTGCAGTCCCCACACCCACTGTCCCGCAAGCTGGACGCGTTCTCCACTCAGGGGAGGGAGCTCGCTTGCTCCAGGTCTCCGGGGGTCCCCTCAGCGCAGCGAGGGGAAGCGTGCATTTGGGAGAGACTGGACCGTTCCGCCAGGACCCAGGCTGTGACACTTGGGAGAGAGGTTCCTTACAGGGTTCAACTCAGGGTGACGTGTGCGCTCGTAGGGACCGCTCAGGACACCGCACGGAGACACTGCCAGCCAAGGAGGCCCCTGTCCACTCCCTAGCCTGGTTCATCCAGTCTCCAAAGCCACAAGAAAACCAAGACTCGCAGCCACACAGCCCTGGTCAACTCTCACACCATCCAATTAGGACTCGGGTCCCTTGGCATGGACAGGAAGACCCCTACATTCCCAGGCCAAAACCCTCAGGCCTGACCTGAGGGGCAGGGCAGGGAGGGCAATGCAGCAGACACCTCTGCCGAGACCCCTCTTACCTGCTCTCCACAACACACAAGTGACCCTCACTGGGACATCTGGAGTCTCCCACCATTTGCCTTGGGGGACACTGACCTCCGTGCTCCCCTCCCCCTGCTGTCCCTCTCGGCTGCCAGTGCAGTGCTGTGGTTCCCTCCGTTTCCTGCCCCTCACTGCGCGGCTGGTCCAGGATGGGCCTGGAGGCCCCATCTGAGCCCAAAGGTATTGGGGCAGCCAGAAGGAGTCCCAGTGCCCAACCTGGACAAAAATTCACTAAGTGGCCCAACCTCTCCCCTACTGTACTCCTGAGCTCGAAAGCTGCCTGGAATGGGTCCCTCCCATCCTTTCTAAGCCCTGACCTCAGGGAAGCAGGAGAAGCACCCTGGGGAAGGCGCTCAGGTTGCCCAGGCTGGATGGGGCTGTGTTAATGAGGTGGAGGAGGGGCACGCGGGCCAGAGCACGTCCCCACCAAGGATATGCATGGGGCAGGCAAACTGCTCACCCGAGGCTCCGCTCCTGGGGTCAGGAAGGAGGGCCAGGCCTCCTGGTCCAGGGCATGGTGGGCAGCCAGGGATTCAAGATGCAAGTAGCAGGACTAGCCGTCCATCCCTCCGCAGAGGACGCTCGCCTCCCTACTTGGGCCTCACCCAGAAATTCCACCACACCTGAGTTCCTCAGGCACAAACCCACCAAATGTTCTCCTGCTGGGCCGGGCAGGGCTCCCGGGCTCATCTTCAGAGCAACAGCTGGTGCTGCGGCTGTAGGCAGGTGCTGCCTGGGTCTAGCTCTGCAGCAGCTCCCTTCTGTGCCCTCAAATAGGGGGCGGGGGGCTGGCCAGGACTCTGCCGGGGATGGAGAAAACCAGCAATACAGCTTGTGGCCCACAGGGCAGGGGCAGGGTGAGCATGGTGGACTTCCTGGGGGGAGTGGCCGGGGCTCTCAGGCTGCCCTGCAGGCTCCCATGCCACCTAGGAAGCACAGCCAGGCCTCAGGAGCCAGGCTGGCCACCAGCAGAGCTTCCAGGACCCCTGGCCGCACCGTACCCAGGAAGAGGGAGGACGAGGAACAGTCCTCCAGGGCCCTCCTGCCCCGAGCTGTCCACCAGCTGTGAGCAGGCCCTCAACAGTCTCTTCCGGCAAATGGGAGCATGCTGGCAGCAGCCTTCCCCACAGGGACGGCGATGAGCAGGAGTCGGTGTGCAGGTGCGGGGACAGCAGTGGCCAAGGAGTCGGGGAGGGGGAGGCACCCCAGGCCCTTGGTCTAACCATCTGTCAGCCCTGTCCCTGCCAACCCTCAGCACCTTGACCCTGGCCCTTCACGCCCACACCCCAGCTCTGGCCCTGGCTACCCCTGCCCGGAATGCTCCACCAACGCCTCCTGCCCGGCCCTGCGCCCTGCTCTCCGCCCTGGTGGGCCTCTTCTCTCCCAAGCGCAAGCCTCGAGCAGAGCCGACCGTCCAGGAGTGATTCACACCCGCACCCCCCACTCAGGCACAGGCAGGAGCGGCCAGGAACTCTGCCGCCCGCTCATCCTCATCCGTGACACCCGTGCTGTGCCCTGCGGGGCTCCCTCCGGGGTCAGCCCTGGGCCCCGGGGCTCCCCCCAGGGCCTCCCCGCTGGAGCCTGAGCCCTGACTGCCCCTCAGCCAGAGTTTGCCGTGCAAGCCCCCATGCCTGGGCCGCGCCCGCCTCCCCGCGGCCCGAGCGGAGCGCTCTGGGCGCGCCGCCCGCGGCTCCCAGGCCCCGGGGCCGGCGCTGGGCGGGCAGCGGCCCGGCGCCCGGGGCCGGCGGGGCCGGCGGGGCCGGCGGGCCAGGAGGAGGCCCGGCCCCGGGGCGGGCGGAGCGCCCGCGCAGCCCCCCGCCGCGGCCCGCGCCCCTACCTCTGGCCCACGTCGCTGCCCACCGAGCCCCCGCCGCGGGCCGGCAGCAGGGGGCTGAGGCCGTGCGGCTCCTCGGGGGCCGACGCGCCGGCCGGGGCGCCCCCCGGGCCCGCCTTGCCCTCGGACGGCGAGCGCGGCAGCTTGGCCCGCGCCATCCTGCGGGAGCCGGGCGGGGGCGGCGCCGGGCGCAACCATCGCCGCGCCGCCGCAGTGGTACGGTCGGGACGGGGAGGGCGCCCGCGGACCCGGCGGGCCAAGCCAGGCAGGGAGATGGCAGCCCGGCGGGGTGGCTCTGCTCACCTGCCAGCCCAGGCCCGTCCCGGGGCCCCCTCCCCAGCTGGGGTGGTGGGGGCCCCCTCCCCCCAGGTGGGGTGTTGAGAGTCCCCTCCCCCCCAGGTGGGGTGTTGAGGTCCCCTCCCCCCAGGTGGGGTGTTGAGGGCCCCTCCCCCCAGGTGGGGTGTTGAGGGCCCCTCCTCCCCAGGTGGGGTGTTGAGGGTCCCCTCCCCCCAGGTGGGGTGTTGAGGTCCCCTCCCCCCAGGTGGGGTGTTGAGGGCCCCTCCCCCCAGGTGGGGTGTTGAGGGCCCCCTCCCCCCAGGTGGGGTGTTGAGGGTCCTCTGCCCCCCAGGTGGGGTGTTGGGGGCCCCTCCCCCCAGGTGGGGTGTTGAGGGCCCCTCCCCCTAGGTGGGGTGTTGAGGGTCCCCTCCCCCCAGGTGGGGTGTTGAGGGTCCTCTGCCCCCCAGGTGGGGTGTTGGGGGCCCCTCCCCCCAGGTGGGGTGTTGGGGGCCCCTCCCCCCCAGGTGGGGTGTTGGGGGCCCCTCCCCCCCAGGTGGGGTGTTGAGGGCCCCTCCCCCCCAGGTGGGGTGTTGAGGGTCCCTCCCCCCCAGGTGGGGTGTTGGGGGCCCCTCCCCCCAGGTGGGGTGTTGAGGGCCCCTCCCCCCCAGGTGGGGTGTTGGGGGCCCCTCCCCCCAGGTGGGGTGTTGAGGGCCCCTCCCCCCCAGGTGGGGTGTTGAGGGTCCTCTGCCCCCCAGGTGGGGTGTTGAGGGCCCCTCCCCCTCAGGTGGGGTGTTGGGGGCCCCTCCCCCCAGGTGGGGTGTTGAGGGCCCCTCCCCCCAGGTGGGGTGTTGAGGGCCCCTCCCCCCAGGTGGGGTGTTGAGGGCCCCTCCCCCTCAGGTGGGGTGGTGGGGGTCCCCTCTCCCTCAGGTGGGGTGTTGAGGGTCCCTCCCCCCCAGGTGGGGTGTTGAGGGTCCCCTCCCCCTCAGGTGGGGTGTTGAGGGTCCCCTCCCCCCCAGGTGGGGTGTTGAGAGTCCCCTCCCCCCCAGGTGGGGTGTTGAGGGTCCCCTCTCCCAGGTGAGGTGAGGTAGCTCCCCCAGCCCCAGCTGAGGCGGGTTGAGAACCGTGGGGCTGGGTGGTGCAATGGCCACAGGTGCAAGGGCAGGTGTGCCAGGAAAGCCTGGGACACGCGGCACAGTGGCCAAGGGCAGAAGACCCGCAGTGTCCAGGCTGGGTGGGGGCACGGGCAACGTCCCCCACAGCGGGGAGTGGGGCTCAGCCGCAGGCAGGAGGAAAAGTCTGACACCTGCTCCAGCAGCAGTGGGCCTAGAGGCTGAGAAATGAGCCAGAAGGAGAAGTCCTGTGGGATTCTACTTCGGTCTCCAGAGACACCAAATCTACCGAGGCAGGAAGTCAGGGGTCCGTGCTAGGGGCAGAGGGTGGCGGGGTGGGGAGAGGGGAGGGCAGCATTTAACAGGGACAGTGTCAGGTTGGGAAGGAAGATGGTGCACAACACTGGATGTGTCTGATGCACTGAATGTACATTTGAAGACAGTTAAAAGGTACACATGCTGTTCTCTGCATTCTATTATGGATGAAATAAGTAGTTAAAGAAAAGGAGGAAGGGAGGCAAGATGAGGAGGGGGGGCGGGAATATGGATTTCAAAGACAGAGAACCAAGCTGTCAGCAAACAACCCCAGGGCAGAAGGAACTTCCCCTAATGAGCAGGATGTTCAATAAAAGCAGTGCTCAGAACCTAGATAAGTGTGTTCATCTCAGACCAGGTACACTGGGAGACCGGCTAACCCTCCCGGGAGCCCAGAAATCATCCCCTTTATGACTAAGTGAATCCAATCAGAAGACACCCTGAAAATCAAATTGCTGACCTAGACACAACTCTGACCACAGCATGGAGGCAGACTCTAATCCCAGCATGGAGAAAGGGTGGATGCGCTTCCTGATGGGCCCTCTGGGCCCCTGGGTAATGGCCTTGAGGTCTCTAAGTATTTTAAATACTCAGATACTTCAATACTTTAAATACTTAAATGCTTCAGAAAGCATTTAGGAATATACTGCCAAAGCAAAGGAAGAACTGTGTGCTGGGTTTTGGGAAAATAAGTGGCAGGATCGACTCTGCTCAGATACTGGCCCTTCCTAGTCCAGTGAACTTGAGCCAAAGAAAGAGCTCTCTGGGGACAGCAGATGAAGGCGGCATCACTGTCAGGAGCAGAGCTGGCTGGCTCTGGATGGGCTGGAGCGAGCACCAGTGGATGACTGTCCCAGGCAGATCCAACACTGAGAAATGGAAAGTGTGACGGGACTATTATACCCAGCCCAGGTATCGTCCACGCACATAGACACGGGGAGACGTCTCAAGTGCACAGATGCTCTTCTTGGGGGAAACGCCTCAATGGTGAATGTAGCCCACTCAAAGAGATGCCACAGGAGGGAGCTCGGGGATGGACAAGGCTCGGGATAGAGAAGGCTCGGCGAATGTGTGTGTGGTCAGCGGGAAGCCAGAGTACACGGCTTTGCAGCAAGTGTTAGATAATTATGCAAAGTCTGGTTATGGAACAGATTGCAACCATTTTAAACCTCGGTGAAGTAAAAAGAACAATATAATTAGCAAACATAGGGGGTGTGCAAGGTACTGAGATCCAAAATAAAGACTCTGAGCCAGGATTGTGAACCTCACTCCATCCCCAGCGGAAGGAGTTCCTGGAAGGCAGATACCTGGCAGAGAAGACCCAGGGCACAGGCAATCCAGTTTCCCAGAGATCAAGGAAGCAGCAAAGAGAAATGGAGTCACGTGGAAGGGCCCAGGGGTCAGCTGGAAGGGCCCCTATTGGCCAAGGTGAGGACGACAGCATGGGAGATGACAGCGACTCAAACATGGCTCCTGTGCTCCTCGGGCTGTGACCAATTACCACCAGTTCAGTGACGGAGACAAAGCACAGGCTTAGCCACTGTCCTGAGGTCAAAAGTCCTAAACTTCAGGGTGGGCTTCTGGCTTCTTCCAGGGGCTCCAGGGAGCACAGGGCCTGTCCTGGTCAGCTGCCGGCACCTACTCCTTCCTTAGCTTGGTGCTTCTGCTTCCTGTATCACATCTCCACTCTAGCTCTTCTGTCTCCCTGCCTCCCTGTTAGAGGGCCCTGTAATACCCAAAGAATCTAAGGTCAAAACTCATTCCACT
The DNA here is from genome assembly GCF_024711535.1 of Dipodomys merriami. Lineage (NCBI taxonomy): Eukaryota > Metazoa > Chordata > Mammalia > Rodentia > Heteromyidae > Dipodomys > Dipodomys merriami. The sequence continues at coordinate 48,428,718 of NW_027202382.1, read as the reverse complement.
TGGGCTGGGAAGGTGGCTCAGTGGTAGAGTGCCTGCCTAGCAGGCATGAAGCCCTGGGTTCCATTCTTCAGTATCCCATACACAGAAAAAGCGAGAAGAGGCGCTGTGTCTGAAGTGGTAGAGTGCTAGCCCTGAGCAATAGAAGCTCAAGGACAGTGCCCAGGCCCTGAGTTCAAGCCCCAGGACCAGCAGACAACAACAACAACAACAAACCCACAATTCATCCCACCTGCCAAGGGTGTTCTGCCATTTGGTCAGATTCGCTCTACTGCCTGTGGCATCCTGGACCCTCTGCCAAACACAGACACTGGTGACTGCGTGCTGGGCCTGCAGAGACTCTTACCATCCACTCTTACCTCACGAGTCCATGGGTCCACACAGTCCCACGCCCCAGCGACTGGGACACGGATAGTGCCTGAGAGCGACTGCTCAGTGACCCGGGAAGGATCCAGGCAGGCCCCACAGCTCCCCGGGGGTGTCCACGCGGGGGCCTTGGGAGTAGGGAGGGACGCTGCTAGTCTTTGGTGTGGGTGTGGCTGCCTGCCTGATGACACACTGCTCTCTGAGTGCATCACAGCCACTGCCAGGGTCCCCTGGTCTCCAGAAGGGGACACAGGCTCTGCCTGGCCAGTCACTCTGGAAGAGGCCCTGGCAGAAGAAGGGGAGAGGAGAGTGAGTCAATTAGTGAGGCCCCTGGGTGAGAGGCAGGGCTGGGCTTCCTCCTGATGTCCAGTCTCCCCTTGGGAATGCCAGGAAGCTTCTCCTTGCTGGGCAGTGAGCTGGCACATATGGGCTGGAGGAGGAGCCCACTGGGGCTCAGAATGGAGGAGGGGAAGAGGTAGAGCCAGGACTTGCCTAGGGCCCAGGCTGTGCCCCATGCCCTGGGCGACAGAGGCTGGGGAGCAGCTCCTGGCCTCAGACCTTTACCCTGTAGCCTTCCCCGGCAGCTCTTTCCTGAGGGCCTCCCTGGACGTGGTGCTCCTCCCTGGAGTGGTGGCCCAGTGAAAAGCTTGGGTCTGTCCTGGACTGGCTGGCGCATGGCTTCCCAGCTGAGCACAGAACTGTGAAGAGTCCCAGGCTTGTCCTCAGCCTGCCTCTAGTGCATCCCCCCCAAGCCTGGACACCTTCCTGGCTCTTCCTGTCCCCCCCTCTGTCGCAAGTCAGCTCCCACTCTCTGGTAGGCCCTGGGGGCTCAAGGAGCAGGGCTCCCCTTGGCTGCAGAATGGCCTCCTTCCAGAGCCCTCCTGGAGGTGATGGTGGAAGATGCAGCCCCTCGGCCTGCCTGAGGGGGGCGCTCCCCCACTGCTCCCACTGGTGGCCGGCGGTGGGAGGCTGTTCTTACTGACCTTGTCCAGCAGGACAGTGGCTTCTCCTCCCCACTTGGCCGCCATGGACATGGGGCCTTTCTTCCAGCATTTCTGCTTGCCATTCAGGAGGGCAGCGCAGCCCCAGGACGGGGTCCATCAGTGGCCACTGGCTTCTGAGCTGGCTCCCAACAAGGGTGGCGGCAGCCTGAGTGCCCGGCGCTGGAAACCCTGCGTTGGAAACCGCGTTTGCGGCTCCCCGGCCGGCCTTCCTCTGAGACTCTGGGAACACCATGACCAACTGGTGCCTTGGAACAACAGGGCTCTGATTTCCTCCACTTCTGGAATCCAGAGGTCCACAATGGGGCCAGCGGGACCGCTGCTGTCCAGCCTGCAGGCCCCAGCCCCGTGGTCTGGGTGAGGCCCGCCGCAGAGCCTGGTACCTTGCTGGCGATGGCCTCTGTCTCCGAGTGCTGGGGCTTCTGATGACTGCTGTGGTGCGCAGCAGGCGGAGGTGCTCTGGGGGCCCCGCAGAACTGGATGGAACGGGTGAAGGTGGAGGAAGTTAGACCAAAGTGTGCGTAGTCCCTGGGAGGCGCCCGCGGGCTCCCCAGCTGTCCGCTGGGTGTGCTGTGGGCTCACATGTGTCCTCCCCACATCCACACGCGGAAGCCCTGACTCCCAGCGGGCGTGTGTGGGAAGTGATTAGGGTCAGGTGGGGCCTCGGATGGGAAGAATCCGGAGCGCAGTCTCTTCCTGTGGGCGTGGCCGCAGGCGCCAGGACCCCCGGCTGCCAGCTCTTGCTCTGGACCTCAGCCCCAGCTGGTGAGAGCCGTGGGGGCCATCCTCTGAGGCGGTCTGCGGTGGAGCCCGCGCAGGCCGATCGTGAGCATGACGTCTTCATGTTCCAATGGAGGAGCCCAGGGTGCTGCACGCATACGCTGCAGGCACCTGGGCAAGGTACTGCCCCCTACCCAGCCTCGTGGCTCAGCAGCGGCTGCCCCTCACTGTCTCACTGGACGCCGGGGCTCCATTCTATGGTAATCCGGAAGGAATCCGCTTTGGAGTCCAGCGAGAGAGTCCCTGGGGTGTGGGCTTAGGGGACAAAGCACTGTGCCCCGCCCTGTGAACTCAGGGGACAGGATGGGGGACACAGCTCCTCAGGACGCTGGGTTTGGTTTTCTCAGGGCATTTCCAGGTGTCCTGTGTGGGCGTTGGAGAGTCAGAGCCACTTCTCATGGCAGAAGCATGCACCGCTGATGGCTCGCCACGCAGAGCCAGGTGGAGGCAGCTGCCCCGCTGAGAGGCTGGGATTGCAGTCCCCAGGCACCGTGTAGTGCTCACAGCCCCAGCAAACAGCGACCCGCCCTCCCCCGCTGACGCCCACCCCTACCCACACTTCTCATCCATTTGCCCTTTACCCTCCAGTGTGGGTCCTGCCGACGCGGACCTCCTGGGGCGGAGAGATGGCCAAGCCCACACGCAGGCCGCGAGACAGCAGAAGCGGAGTGTGCCCTGGGGCTACACATCCACCAAGAGAGTCACACGGCCTCTCCGTCCCCCACCCTGACTCGGGGACTTCTCAGGCCCGGCTATCCCAGGCACCCCAGGATGCTGGAGGACAGCCCAGCCTTGAATCAGCTCTGGACTGGACAGTGACCCACATCACACTCTCCGGACACCCGTGGGCACGCAGACCAGGACCGAACCTTCAGACACAGCCCTGGCCTCCCCCTCAAATCCCCGCTTCCCCATGCAGGGGGCACAAAGACGGTGTCAGAGAGGGACAGCAGGCTGAGCTTCCTGGTCCTTGCAGCTGGGCCTGCCCCAACCAGAGCACCTCCCAGCCTGGACCAAATCCACTTCCTCGGCCATCTGCAGCCTCTGAAGCAAGAGGATGTGGTGCTAGGCAGGTTCCGGCCCCTGTGGATGAGGAGAAAGGCAGGGGCAGCGCTGTGGCTCGCCCAGCCCCAGTCTCCCTGGGGTGACCGCACAGAACTGCCAGTCCAGCCCCGCCTGTCAGGCTAGCACGGAGTCCAGGACAGGCCCCAGGCAAAGCTTTAAATATAACCTCCTGGGAAGGTTGCACCGCCTGACACTTCTGGGAGCTGAGTGGCTCTGGCATGACAAAGGCCAGGGGCAGGGACAAGCAGCCCACTCCAGCGCCGGCCTAGCCTGCTCAGCTTCCGCTCCAGCGCCGGCCTAGCCTGCTCAGCTTCCACTCCCACCCTGGAGCCTGGTGGGCACGGGTGGCACACATTGTCACCCACCATACTGCCTTCTGCTGGGACAGCTTCAGCTCACACCCCATGGGTCCACGCAAAGCCTGCCCGTGTGAGGCTCCAGCCAGCCAGCCCAGGCCTCCAGTGCAACAGGGCTTCTCCTGCCCTCTTCCCCGGTCCGGGAGGGCACGCTTCTCAGACCCCATCCTCCCACCCTTCCTCACCTGCCTCTGCCCTCACCCCAGCAGCCCCCTGCCTCCACCTTGTGCCCCCACTGCCCCCTAAAACCATCACTGCTCACCCGGGCCCTCCTGCCAGCTGTGAGCAACACCCCATACCCCCCCCCCCACCAGCCCTGGGCCCGGCCAGCTGCACAGATCTTTCCTGCTGCTAGTCTCTCATGTCAAAGCCCTGGCCATGCCGCATGGCCGTGTCTCCTACGGGGAGCCACCAGAGTCCAAGGCAGGGGGAGTGTGGCAGGTGTGGCCTATCCCACGCCCACTGTGCCTGTGCGCCCCCTGCAGGAGCATCCGTGGTATTCCCGGCTCTCCCCAGAGTGGAGGCCTTCATAACACCTGCTGCTCAGGCAGCCTTTGGGCACCTGGGGCTGGTTCTGAGCCCAGACTGTGTCTAACAGACAGGGCCATCGGCGGAGGCGGAGCCCGGGCAGAGCTCCCCTAACGAAGGCCATAGGCTCCCCATTCTGGTGCGGGCTGGGGAAAGGCCAGGATGGTGAGCGTGGCGTGCAGGCAGGCGCATGGGTGGGTAGGAAGGGCATTAATGAGCTCCTGGCCATCCAGGCACTTGGCAGTCAGCCAGGGATGATTCTAAAGAAGTTTCTCTCCACACCCAACTATGGCCTGCTGAGTGGTGCTCCCAGCCCAGTGCTGCTACTGTTCAGTTATTAACACTTGTAAGTGAGTGGCTCTGAGAGTGGACTGACCCTCGAGACGCCCCACGGCTTCTACAGTGTGGAGCCTGGTGCTCCTTCCTTCTCCAGAGGGCCCGGGATTGGCCCTCCTGGGACGGCCTGACCTACTTCCGTTCCCCCAGCTGAACAGTGGGCAGGAGGCCAGCCGTGCCAGGCGCCGGGTCCTGGGGCCTCTTGGATGGCCTGCTCCTCCTTGCGCCCACAGCATTGTCCCCAAGGTGGGGCTGCTGGCCCTGGCCCTGGCCCTCCTGGCTCCGTCTCCCACGTCTCACTGGCTGGGACGGCTCTGGGGAAGTGAGTGGGTTCCATTTCCTCTCAGAGGAGCTCGGGCTGCTGGGATGGGGACCTTGGGGCCCTGTTCACGTCCAAACACACACCGGCTCTGGTGCCTCCACTCAGGGCTCCTGGGGCCTTCCCCACCTACGGAGACACCTCCCCCCAGCCCCCGAGGCTCCCGCAGCCTGGACAGCACATGGGGTTGCTGGGGTAGACCTCTCACCTGCCTAGAGCCCAGCAATACAGCCCAGCACTTCTGACACTTTCCTGGCCTCTGTGCAGAAGGGTTCCCCACTCTGCCCATGGTGCCAGTACCTGGGGCCTTAGCCTTGGACAATAGGCCCGGAGGTGGCCATCTGCTAGGGCCATCTCCCCACCAGCAGCTCTTCTAAGCCTGGTTTGGCTTGGTCCTGCCCCTTGTGGAGGATGAACCTGTGGCAGACCCCATCCTCCCCCATCCCATTTCCCCCCCATCCCCCCCACCCCAACACACACAGGCCTCTACTTCCTTTTTTTTTTTTTTTTTTTTTTGGTCAGTTGTGAGCGCTCTACCACCTGAGCCACAGCACCACTTCCAGTTTTCTAGTGGTTTATTGGAGCTAAGAGTCTCACAGACTTTCCTGTCCAGGCTGGCTTTGAACCGAGATCCTCAGATCTCAGCATCCTGAGTAGCTGGGATGACAGGTGTGAGCCACCAGCGCTCAGCTCTCCCTCCTTCTTGAGCCTCAGCCCTGGGGGCGGGGCCGAGCCTTAGCTCCATACTGCAGACCAGGAACAGGGTTCTAAGAAGCAGCCATGACCCAGGTGCTGCCTTGGTCCAGCTCTGCTGCCTCACCAATATGGCCCCTTGGGCGGCTGCTGACCGCAGTCTGAAGCTCCCAGCACTGTGCTGCTGGAGGTTCTCAGGAGGCAAGGAAGGGCAGCTCCTGCGAGAGAGGCCAGGGCCCCCTGAAGCTGCTCTGAGGGCTCTGGGGCACGGGGCACTGGCTTGTCTGAGAGGGGTAGGGGCCCCAAGTGGCTTGCCTGGCTGCTGCCTGGGGGAGACCCCAGGACAGGGCCTGACTCGTGAGGGTCTATCTACCCAGGGCTGCATGAGCCCCCTGAAGGGGCAGGCTCTCTTCTTGGCTCCCATGGGCTCCGTGGTATGCTGGGTCCCCCAGGAGAGGCTGGCCTGGCCGCCTGGCCCCCGCTGCCCTCGTGGGAGGTGAGCTCCTCTCCCCCAAGGCCACTGAGGCCTGGTGACTCACTTCAAGTGGCTTCATTCTCCTGGAAAACAGGAAGTACAGCCCTCTACCCGCCCACAGCCCGCCAGGCGCGGGGTGCAGCTCCCCCAACTGTCCCATGGAGCCTGCCCTGAAGCGGGGGGAGGCAGCTCTGTGCTGAGTTTGCCCTGCCCTGCGCTGGACTGGGCGCTGGGGCCCTCCTCCAGGGGAGAGACAGCAAGCAGGCTCAACCTCCCTCCGATGGCCCCTGGGCTGAGAGACTAGCAAGTCCCGGGGGATCAGTGCTCTCTGTCCCAGAACACCGGCCACCCCCTGCCGCCCCCACCCCATGGAGGCCCTGGGTGGCTCACAGGAGCCAACCTGCCACAGCTGCAGGTGGGGCTCGGCTCTTCTAGACCCTCTCAGGCCCGGAGCGGCACGGGCCTGGATCCCCAGCCCCTCTTGGCATTGCTGCCCGGGCCACTGGCACACTTGGGAGAGGCCCTGGCAGGCCAGACAGAAGTGCCCCCGCCTCATCCTTCACTCTGGGAATCAGCGATGCTGAGGGGGCGGAGGAGGAGGCTGAGGAGAGAACAGATGAGGCCCCTCGAGGGCAGTGGCAGAGGCCCTCAGGCCAGGGTCAGGAGCAGAGGAGGGACTGTGAGCAGGGGTCCAGGCTCTGAGTCCCAGGTCATTACCCTCCTGACCCTCAGCTGGGGGTCCAGGCTCTGAGTCCCATGTCATTACAGACAAAGGGCGGGGTCTTATTCCCTGGTTCCACTTGCCCTTGACTAGATGGGGGCGGGGGGCCCTGAAGGAGACATTCTAGAGTGTATAGTCTTGAAAGAGACACAGACAGACTCAGCTATCCTGCAGCTCATAGCCCTGCAACCACCAGAGAGAGAGGCTATTTGAGAAAACTAGAAAATTCGTTCCCAAAGTGAAGGGGCTTCCTTTCAGGGTGACACATATGCTGTGGTATGAGACAGTGGAGAGGAAGGACCTGGCAGAGCTGTTGGTGATATACAGTGTCACCAGTGGTACTTTTACTCAAAGTAAACCACACACAGCTCTAGGACTCTGATGAATTCAGTGGCAGCTCTAGGACTCTGCGGTGAATTCGATGGCAGCTCCAGGACTCTGATTAATTCGATGGTAACTCCAGGACTCTGTGATGAATTTAATCAATGGTAGCTTTTCCTACCCACCTCCTGGGCCTGGGGCACTTTTCAGCACCAAGCTGCAGGGCCCCCTATGGCTGGCAGAGAGCCCCTGCCATCTACTTCTGGAAATGAAGGCTTGGGGCATTACAATCTCATCACTACGGTGGCCGGCGTTTGCCTGTTACCCAAAGACCCCAGCACCACTGGGGAGACAGACACTGTTTTCTACCTTCACTGGAATAATCTTCTAAAGTTGCTGCTTTCTAGAACTAACCAAGTCCTGGCTGAGCTGGCCCACGGGGAGCTGGTTCTGGGGTTTCTGGTGCCCAGCGCTTGCTTCTGTGGGTCGGGAAGGGTGAGAGAGTCCCCACCCAGCCACAGACCCCGGGGCCACCTCTCTGCGAGTATCTCCTCCACAGGTGGCTTTATTTATTGTGACAGCACTTAGTTCAACAGACAGAGATCACCAAGTTTAAGAGTCTCTGCAGGACTCTGGCTCCTGGGCTCTCATTGGATGGAGGCTTGGGAATCCGCCCCCTCGGCCCCGCCGCTCAGCACGCGGGCTGGGCACACGCAGGCCTGCGCACGGCCCCACTCGCACGCACGGTTTCCGGCCAGCAGCCGCTCCCGGAGCCGCCGGTGATGTAGGCGTCCACTTGAATAGGGCACCTCGGCAGGAACGTGCAGCCAGGCCCAGGTGTGTGCGCGTGCCCGTGCGGTGTGCGCGCGCACGCGTGCGCGTGTCCCGAGAGAGTGGCAGACACTTGAAGGACACGCGGGTCCAGCGCCCCAGCTCTGGCGCGAGCCCCGGCGCGGGCAGGGCCGCCGCCCCCTCCCTGCCCCGGCGCGGTGTTTACCCAGGACAGCTATTTGGGGAGGAGGCAGAGCACCCCGCCCCCCCGCCCCGGGCCCGCCACCGGCTTGTCCGGGGTCCGGAGGGCTCGGCCGGCCCCGCCGCAAGGCCCCGCCGCCCGCGCCCGGCCCGGCTTCACCCCAGCCAGCGGAGCCGCGGCTGCGCGCCGGGAGGCGGGGACCCCGGCCGGCCTCCGGGAGGCCCAGCCGCGCGCCCCTGTCGGCGGCGCCCCGAAACTCCGGGCGCCGGGCAGCCGGGAAAGTTGAAGGGCGCGGCGGCGGCGCGCGGAGCTCAGCACCGCGGACAGCGCAGCCCCGGCGGCCGCCGGCCCCGTCCCCGGCCGCCAGCCCCGGCCCCGGCCCGCGACCCCGGCCGCCAGCCCCGGCCCCGGCCCGCGACCCCGCCGTCCCCGGCCCCCCCCCCCCCCACGCTCCCGGCCCGCGCCCCCGGCCCGCCGTCCCCGGCCCCCCGCCCTGCGCTCCCGGCCCGCGCCCCCGGCCCGCCGTCCCCGGCCCCCCGCCCTGCGCTCCCGGCCCGCGCCCCCGGCCCGCCGTCCCCGGCCCCCCCCCACGCTCCCGGCCCGCGCCCCCGGCCCGCCGTCCCCGGCCCCCCGCCCTGCGCTCCCGGCCCGCGCCCCCGGTCCCGGCCCCGGCCTCGGCCCGCCGTCCCCGGCCCGCTCCCCCGCGCCCCCGGCCCCGGCCCCCGCCCGCCTACCTGTCGTCGTTCGGGAAGGGCTGGTCGCCCAGAAGCAGGTCCCGGAAGCGGTACCGCGGCGGCAGCGGCAGCACCTCGGTATCCAGGTCGCTCATCTTGGGGCGACGGTGTCCGGGAGCGCGAACCCGCGGCCGCCGTCTCCGGCGCAGGGCCGCCTGCGGGTACACGCGGCGCCCGCTCAGCCGCCGCGTCCCCGCCGGACGCGCGCAGCCCCTCGCCCCGCCGGACGCGCGGAGCCCGGCCTCCGCGACCCCGGGGGGCGGGACACCGGAGGGGGCGGGTCCCGAGGGCGGCGCCTGGCGGCCCGAGGCGGGACACGTGCGCGGGGCGGGGCCTCGCGGCTGTGGGGCATGGGATGGGGGCGGGGCCTGGCGGCGCGGGGCGGAGCGTCTGTTCTGGGGGCGGAGCCTGGTGGGGCAGGACACCTGAGCAGGTATGTGGGGAAGGGACAGGGGGCGGGTCTTGTCCGAGCTGCTCCCCAGCTCAGCCACAGGCCCTGGGGCAGGCCCTGCCAGTCCTCCTGTGGCCCATCCTCCCTTTAGGATCTAGAGCAAGCACGCCAGCCCCCAGGCCTTCCTCTCAGACCCTCCACTGCTGCTCAGGGGAGGTGGGCCTTGTATGCAGCCCCTGGGATTGCAGCTCGGTCCATCAGGTCCTGTGTGGGGGTGGGTGCTGCCTGGCGTCTGGCACTCACGCTGCCGGCCATGCACCAGGACTCTGGGCTCACCCAGAGCTTGCTGTGGGCGTCACTGGATCACAGACACTGGCAGTGTCAGAGAAGGGTTGGGGGCAGCCCGGGCACCTCGCAGCCCTTTGTGGCCAACAATTGGTCTTCCGGTCTCTCACCTTTCCTGTCTCCATCTCCACCTGTGTGTCACCACATGCAGCATCCAGGTCAGCTCCCCATCCTCAGCCTCCCGCGGGGGCAGGGGCAGCCCCTGGCCACCACCACATCCTCTTAGCCTTTCACACCAGCGGACGGCAGAGTTCCAGCCCGGCAGAGGCCCCAAAAGCACTTTCCATCCAAGAACGCAATGGCCTGATGGGCCTCTGGGGCCCCAGCACTGCCTTGGGAGGGAGGCTGCAGCCCCTTCCTTGTGCCTCTGGCCCCTGCCTCGGCCTCCCCTTCCAGGGGAATCTGAGCCTCAGGCCATCCTCATTGCTTCCTTCCAACAGCCCAGGGTACAATCCCCTGAGACCACAGCCTTACACCCCGCCTGGGCAACGCCGGTCAGGCTCTTCTGAAAACAAAAAGCGGGGAAGGGAAGCTTGTTTTTCTTCCCCTGGATGGACTCAGGGCCCACTTACTGGGCCCTCCCTCCAAGGGAGAATGGAGGGGCAGGGAGTTCTCTGTCCTGTCCAGGCCCATTCCTGTGTGACTGGCAGCAGGGCAGAGAAGGGCAGGGAGGGTGAGTGGCAGGTGCACAGATGTGCTGACCAGACCCTTCCTGGAAGGTGCTGCTGTCTAGGCTGCAAGGCCACTCATCTGGGCACCAGACCCAGGACAGGCTACGAAGCCCTCCTCACCTCACTCCACTCAGGAAGGGTACACCTTCCTTGAGCCCACAAACTGTCCCGAGCCCCTAACTGCAGGTTAGCAGCAGGTGGGCAGGTATGGGCGCCTGTCCTGGGTGCCCCAAGCTGTGGCTGCCAGTGGCAGGTGCCCCTGCCCCTTGTCTATCAGGTCACACATCCAACCTTGGGAATCTGGCAGCATTTGAAAAACAATATTTTCCTAATTGCATCAGAGCGGCTGATGTTTTCCTTGGCCACAAGCTGGCGGGGCCACGGGAGGTAGCGGCAGGTGGGAAGCCATGGGGTTGCGGGCTGGGGCTGTGTTTTCTTGGTTTTGCCCCTTTCTTGTGCTGCCCCATCTTCTGTGTAGGTCGGGTTTTCTCCCCTCTGGCATCGGCCTGGTTCCCTCAGCAGATCCCCCCACCCCAGGACTGTTTATTGTACGGGACAGAGGCCAGGGGCGCCAGGGCCTCTTGGAAAGGTGCCCACTGGGGGAGGGACGTGATGGAATTGCTGCTTCCTGCGTAGTGAGGCTCGGTGAGGCGTGCTGGGCCAGGGGCAGGTCGCAGAGCACGTCCAGGCACGTGAGGGGGAGGCGTCCCCAGGGAGGTGACCAAGTAGAGCAACACATGGCTCTGGCCCTGCAACCAGGCCCTAGGGCTACATCTCCCGGTCCCCTTCTTGCTCCTCCCCATGGGACCCAAGGGGAAGCCCGGGACCCCGAGATCGCACCTGCTATGGTTCTGACTTCTGAGAAACAGCCATTTCCACAAGAGTTCAACACTTTTGTGGCTTAAGGAAGGTACCTACCTGCCTGGCACCTTCAGAACAAGGTGTGGAGTTCAGTGTGTGGGACCCGCTGTCCCTTGCAGGCAGGGCCAAGAGGGCAGGGCACTCTTCCCTCTTGCCCCGGCCGGCATGTCTGAGGCAGCGGGGACTGGGATAGGACAGCCCAGGGCCCCATGGCTGGGCATGGCCCAGTCCTGGTACATGGGTTCCGGCTGGGTGATTCCCTCCCTGGGCACTCTGACCTGCCTCATGGTGGCACAGAATCCTGGAGCACCCAGCCAGGAGGCCACCAGCGCTGAAGCAGGAGCTTCCCAGACGCCCCCCTGAGTCCGCCCCACGGTCACTGCGGAGGAGAGCTCTCGTGGGGACCAGACCGTTCCCCTGGTCCTCATCCTCTACCCCCCCCCCAGGGTCAGGCACCACAGCGGAAGAAAAAGTGGCAGAACCAGAAAGGAAAACGTGGGGGCTGGGCTCGAGGTTGGCTTAATCGTTTATGTGGAATCCCAGGAGGAATCAAATGAAGAATTATTAGGCCAGATACAGTGGCCAAGCCTGGGGCACCCACAAACCAAGAGCAAGGGGTACAAGGAGCGGGGAAGTTGGGGGGAAAAGCACCCCTAGGGTTGGCTACAGTCCCCAGGTCTGGGGATCATGGGGTTTCCCTGTGGCCGGGTTCCTGAAGGCCCAGCAGCCCATCCTCCAACCAGCAGGCACAGTCCACTGCAGGAAGAGCACAACCAACAGGCACAGCCAATCAGCTACAGGCAAGAGCACAACCAACAGGCACAGCCAATCAGCTGCAAGCAAGAGCACAACCATCAGGCACAGCCAATCAACTGCAGGCAAGAGCACAACCATCAGGCACAGCCAATCAGCTGCAGGCAAGAGCACAACCATCAGGCACAGCCAATCAGCTGCAGGAAGAGCACAACCATCAAGCACAGCCAATCAGCTGCAGGAAGAGCACAACCATCAGGCACAGCCAATCAGCTGCAGGAAGAGCACAACCAATAGGCACAGCCAATGAACTGCAGGCAAGAGCACACCAGGCCAGCTGTGTGCTTGAGTGGAAGAGCATGGGCCTACATACACAAGGCCCTGGCTCTGTCTCCAGTACTGAGGGGGCCAAGGGGGGGGGTGGGGAAATGACACGGCATAGCTTTATTTTCTCAGAATCTGTTTCACCAATTCATACTGAAGAATAGATGATCAGGGATGGGCAGGAGGGTCGATGGGGAGAAGCGGCTCATCTTACCAGTGGTCAGCCCAGATGTGTAACCATGTTGCGGCCACAGGAAAGGAACTGCAGCACGCACCACACTGCAAAGCCCTTGGCTGGGCCCGAGGATGGAACAGGGGTGCAAAGAGTCTGTCTATGATAGAAGCTGCTGGAACTAACCTAGGGCAATGTAGTGCTGACCACAGCATCTTGGTGGGGGACGGCGGTCTCCTGGCTGGTGGGAAGGGGAGCAGTGAGGGAACTTATGTGTTCTCACTCCTTCTTGAGCCTCGTTACCCACCCAGCCCAGCCACCTGTCCCCCACCCTTGGTGGGCTGGCATTCTGGAGTCTGCATAAAAGAGAAAGGACCTTATCTTGCAGTCTTCAGCCAAGAACGAGGCAAAATCTCCAAGGATGTTGAGGAAAGGATCCTAAATGCTTCTACAGGTGAACAAACCGCCCTCCACTGTCCACCATCCACCGAGAGAGATACCACCCACTGCGGGGGAAGCAGGTGGGGGGAGGGCGGGGAGAGAAAGAGCAGGGAGCCCACAGGGGGCGCTGGAGCTCTCCTGTGACAGTGCTAACCACCAGGACCCAGCAGCCAGCCTCCAAATCCACCAGGATGAGAAAGCATCCTGCACCACACAGGCTAGACAGGTGCCGGGTGGAGACAAGGAATAAACTTGTAGGACAGGTTCCTGGGACAGGGTAGAGGAGTTGCCTGTGCTGGCAGGAAGAATCCGTCCTTTTAGACAGCCAAGAGGGTTGCTTTAATTAGGATACAGCAGTGGTCCCTTCCACCCTGGAGCCCCCCCACCCCAGGGCACCTTGCCCAGTGCCGTAGGAGGCTCGGCATATCATTTAAAGTCACAGTCTCATGTAGAAAGATGACCTGCAAAAACACAAAGACAGATGTCCATGGCTCAGGACACCCCCAGCCTCCCTGCGGTGGGTACAGCTGAGCACTGGGCTTGGAGCCCAGTGAGTGGGAAGGGCTGAGGGGAGTTGTGTGCTGACCGCAGCATGGACTAGCCACGTTCTGCACACCACAGCTGTGAAGCCAGAGCCGCCGCAGCTGCCGGGCCGCTGGGCAGGCGGACAGCCCGTGTGGTGCCCCTCTTCCTGAGGAGATGGGCAGCTCCCCTCCCCAGGGCCCGCCGGACCCCATGCTGCTGCTCTTGGGCCCTCTCTCTGGCTCTCCTGAGGGCTCCTGGAGCTGGGCGCCTGGGTCTGCCCAGCAGTGACCCCGCTGCTTCATCCTGCACCCTCCCCCAACTCCGGTCCATCCTTGAGATGCAATGCCAGGGACCTGGCTCCGTTCAGGTGACCAAGAAGAGGGTCCACCCCTCAAGCTGGGGCTCTACTGTCCACCTCTGAACTGCATCTACCCCAGCAGATTCCCGGCTCTGGAGATCCCTAGGGACCCCCTTCACCCACCCTGATCTCCCAACCCTGCATCCACAGAGCAGTCCCCCCACCCCCTGCCCTGCAGCTCAACCCTGGGCTGCACTCATTGATCACCTGTCCCACCACACACCAGCGGCCGAGGCCCCTCCAGGTCCCTCAGACTCAGCTTCAAAAGCAGGAGCCTCGGTGCCCACTCGCCTGCCCGCACATCTCACAGCTGCTCCTTGCGCCAGTGCTCCCTAGGTCTGGCAGCACCCTCTGTCCCCCCCTCCCCCCGTGGCTCCGGAGTCTCTGCAGCTCTTTGCAGGCTTAAATGGGATCCCTGTCCTGAGGGCGGGGCTAAGTGGCTCTGTCGGAGGCTGGGCATTGATCTGTCTCAAGGTCAGTGCCTCTGCTTCTGTAAGCACTGAGTCAGTCCCCAAGGTTATGACCTCCAAGGTGGGAGGGGTCGTGGTGGTGACCCCTCAGTGGCCCCACAAGGGCTCCTTTTAGGACCCTGGGCCATGCCAGCCTGGGCATAAGACACTCCAGAGGCCAGCCACCAGAGCTTGGTTGGGGCTCTCTCCATGTGACAGTTTTGGGGAGATGGGGTGTCCCCTCAGCAGGAGGGACTCTTTCCAGGCCTGACCGTGTCCTTTAACAGTTAGGGGTACCAGGGCAGCTCAGGGGTGTCTGTGCCTGAGTGTGAAGTGAGGACCCTCTCCTGCATCCCAAGACCCCACGGGCTCTGTGGTCCCAGCAGCTGGTGCCCAGTAAGGCCACCAGAAGGCCCCAACCTTGCCCCCATGCCCAGTGCTGCACCTTCTTGCACAGCGGCTCAAGATGCCACAGGCTTCCAGGTGCCCCTTGGAGAGAGGTTAGCCAGCGCATCCTGAGACCTCTGAGCCATGCTGTCACAGGCAGAGCGTCGGCCGGCATGCCTTCCACACGTGCAAAGGCTGGGAGGCCACAGGGAGGCCAGCCCCAGGCCACACTCGCTAAGGACATACAGTCTCTCCCCCGAGTCCTCCATAGGTGGATCCTCAGAACGGCTGGAAGGAACAGCAGCTGGACGCACAGATGCCAGCGGGCCATGGGCAGCAGTGACCTGGACCGTCACTGTCAGCTCAGTGCACAGCTGCTGGCAGATGCTGCAGTGCCCATCTTAGATCTGAGACCACAACGTGCCCTGCTGACTTGTCCAGGCTCACAGGGCCGCTGCGTCTGTGTGTGTGTGTGTGGGGGGTCAGCCCTGCAGTCCACCCACGGCTCTCCGGGCCCCTCGGCCCTCCAGTTCCTGGGGATTCCCTAGGGGTCCCACCCTAACGGTAGGCCAGGCCCATCTGCTTGTCTGCCTCTTCCATCTCTGATGTCACACCTGTTCCCGGGAGGCCAGCCTCCTTCCCCTGCTCCTCTTTTTTTTTTTGGAGGGGGTCCAGTTGTGGGGCCTGAACTCTGGGCCTGGGCGCTGTCCCTCAGCTCTTCAGCTCAAGGCTAGCGCTCTACCACTTGAGCCACAGCACCACATCTAGCTTTTTTTTCCTGCTTATGTGGTGCTGAGGAATCGAACCCAGGGCCTCAAGTATGCAAGGCAAGCGCTCTACCACTGAGCACCTTCACAGCCCCTCTGTCCTTTTAAAAAATTTTTTTGAGACAGGGTCTTGCTACGTTGCTCAGGTCGGTCTTTAGTAAACCCACGGTCTCAAGCAGTCTTCCTGCTTTAGTGACCCAGGTACTAGGTGTGGGCCACCGAGCCTGGCTCCTGTGCTCCTCCTAAACATGCTGGCACTCGGCACCAGCCTCACCTCCCTGACTAGCCCAACACCGGAGCCCAGGGCCAGGCCAGCCCCCCATTTCCTCAGACTCCCTCACACTCTCTGGTCAGCTGACATCATCAGGGGTACATCCAGACTGAGAGCACTGGGGGGAGGAGGGGCTGGGACCAGCACAGCCAGGCCGCTGGGGGAGGACACGGGCACTCCAGAGAAGCAGGATATCCTGGGGCGCCCTTCCCTGCTGGCCACTTTGCTCCCCTGAGCTGCTGTTGGGGCCTGCAGCTCCTCCGGTCCTAGCTTGGGCGCTGTCCGCTGCCCTTTCAGCAGCCAGGCCAGGTGGCAACATGGGCCCTGGAGCCCTCCCATGGGCATGTGCCCTGCAGGCACGGCTCCCTAACTCGGGCCTGGAGGGATTCAGGCTGGCACCTGGGCAGGCTGCCCAGGCCCTCCAGGCCCAGAGGGACAGGGAAGGGCTGCTGGGAATCAGATCCAGGCAAGGCGGGGCTGGGGAGAGAAGTGGGCGGGGCTGGGAAGTGGGCGGGGCTGGGAAGTGGGCGGGGCCGGGGAGAGGCACTTGCAGGCCACGGCTCCTCCCTGGGCCTCCCTACTGCCACACTTAGGGAGAAGGCAGAGTGCAGTGACTCCAAGGGGGTGGCTGGGAGCTGCCGCCCTGCAGCAGGAGCTCAGAGGTGGAGAGCTGTCAGGTGAGAAAGGACCTCAGTGGCCAGGGGCGCTGGGGGCTTCTCTTGGCACACCCATTGTTCAGCCTCCCAGCCTAGGGTCCAGGCCCCTCTGGGATAGGGCTGGGGGTACAGGCTGGGCTGGTATTGGGGTTTGCTATCCCAGCACCTATAAAGACAGAGAGGCAACGCAGGTCCTAGAGGAAAGGACCAGGCAGAGTGGCGGCCTCCAGGGCCCAGGCTCTGACGGCGCTGCTGCACCCCCACTGGCCAAAATGAGGCCAAGTACAGGACAGCCTGGCAGGCTGGTCTCCGCTTCTGCTCTGCTGGACAAGGCCACGCCTCTTCACACAGAGGTCACTCTGGCCTCCAGTTTGGGCCTCCCCCAGGTCTCAGCTCCACCTCCACACCCCAAGGATCACACTACAACCTGGGCCACCCCGGGGCGTTTGGCCAGCTTGCCCGGCGTCACCCAGCCCTGACAGTGTGACAGTGGATCTCTGGGGGACAGAGGCCAGCTCTGGCCACCTGAGTGGGTACAGTGTCAGGGAGCAGACGTCACCAGGCCTGGGACTAAAGCCAAACCACACAGGGATAGGCCCTCTGCCCAGACGGGAGCAGGCAGGGACCGGTCTCCTGCCCGGATGGGAGCGCAGTCAAGCGGTCAGGTAGGAGGCATCGCTGAGTGTCAGGGAGGGTCACAGCCACAGAGGGAGGTGCAGAGGATGCACGCACCGATGACAAATCAGAGCTCTCCTGGGGACACTTATGCTGTGCCTGGCAGGTGTCACAGAGCAGCCACGAACGTCCAGTTCCCAGCCAGAAGCCTGCCCTTGGAGTCTGGCTCCGCCGTGTCAGGACCCACTCTCAAAGGCCTGCTCCACTGGCCTATGGGAAACTGAGTCCTGTGAGGAAGCCGGCTGCTGGTGCCTCTGGCCCAGGCACGCTCAGACATCCCCTTCTCTGGTCTCAGAAGAGACAGACTGCCCTGCAGGGCAGAGGACAACTGTGTCTAGAGCCCAGGCACAGGAAGACAGGGTGGGGGAGTGGGGAGCACCAGGTGCTTGGTGTGCTGCCCCCTCCTCCCCCCTCCATGAGCACTGTTGTCCTGGGCCCCGGGGCTGGCTGGGTGGGAGCCGGTGGGACATGCAGCCTGAGCCCCTTCGTGGGTCACAGGGTGCCCACAGTCCTGACAAGGGGAGACCAGCAGGGCATGGGGGCCGGGGTCCCCTCGTGGAGGGGCGGTGTCCCCTCCTGGGTGCAGCAGCAGGGCTGTCCTCAAACCCCGATGTCCGGGGGGTGCAGCCCTCGATGCCCCGGAGCCCCCAGGCTGGTGGATCCCCCCACCCGCTGTGCATGGGACCAACTGGGGAAAACGCAGTGGGTTCCTCAGTTGAGGTTCAAGTGCCGGTCCGCGCGCGCCCCCTGCCGATCGCCGCCAGGGCTGCAGTGGCGTCCGCCGGGGCCGGGGCAGGAGGGGGGGTGGAGGGGGAGCGAGGGTCTGGCAGTCTCCGCCCAGCCCCTCTTTCCTAGGCCTCCAAAGCAGGACAGCCTCCTCAGTGTCTAGAAACCCCAAGGGCGCGTTCCTGCCTCTCTCCTCTGGGCCCCATGGTGGGAGGGGGCCCATCCCACAGGACCTGAGCCACCCTGAGGGCCCGGGGGAAGGGGGGGTGCACTCCCTTTGGGTCAAAGTGGGCGTGTTATGACCCCACAGGGCAGCGCCCCGTCTGCTTCCAGGCTGCTGGTTCTGCTGGTGGCCGGCTGCCTGTCCCCAGGCACAGGGCAGAGGGGCACCAGGACACATGCACCTGCTCCTTGGGTGCTGCCCAGTGCGCCATGCCGCCAGGAGCTTGCATTTCCTGGCCAGACTGGTTCCAGTGAGCGCTTGGTCACATTGTGCCTTCCCAATGTGGGTGTGGGGCTGGCAGGGGCCACCTTGGGGCTGCGTACACACCAGCCACCGGAAGACCTCTGGGAAGAAGCAGCCCCTGCCGCAGACCCTGTCTGTTGCTTGCACGGGCCTGGTGCACTGGACACCCGGCTCAGGCCGGAGCCCTGGAGTCCAGTCCTCCAGACCCCAGAAGGCTTTGCATTCGGTCCTGTCCAGAACTCTCGCTAAACCAGGTCCATAGCAATGGGTGAGTGGAGAGAGAGGCAGCCGTGGAGGGGGCTGGGAATCCGACTGGAATCGGGGTGAGCCAACATCCCAGCCACCCACCAGGGCTGTGGCAGAGCTGGTCTGGGGCCAGTGTTGAGGGTGCATGGTTCGATGTCCCTCGTGGGCTCCCTTCCCTGTCTGCTGTGGGATGCAGCAGGCTGAAGGAAGCGCGCGTGGCGGGGTGCCGAGGCCGTCCCCGCCCGCAGGCAGCCTGTGTCCGGCCGGCCCTTGGGTTCCCCTCTCCACCCGGGCATCACCCCGGCAGGAGTTGGCGTTTCCATCAGAACCTCTGTGTTTCCCGTGGCCAACTGTCCCTCCTGGAGAGGAAGTGGGGGAGCACTGCAGCCTGGGCCTGTCACCACTCAACCAGAGCCCGCGCGGAAGTGGGCTGTTGCTGATCAGAGATAATTATGTGTTGTCAGCCGCGGGAGACAAGCCTGGTGACATTTCGGAGGGCTTTAAGGACAGGGAATTTGGTCTCCCTCTCCCAAGGAGGGGGCGCACCACCAGCGCACGCCCAGCCGGGAGCAGGATGGAACAGGGACCGGGGTTCGTACTCAAAGGTCGGCTGTTGGCAGCTGCCGGGTCCTGACCCCTGTGATGCACACGCAGCTCCGGGCGCTCCCCCCCCCACTTGTCCCCCCCAGCCCTGGCTCTAGTCCTGCACAGCTTTCTGCCCGCATCACAGGCTCTTCCTGAGGCTGGACTGCCTTCCCTCACTGCCTACCTAACGCCAGGCCCACGGAACTCAGAGTCCTCATGGTTCCGGCTCTGGTTCACACAACTCACTTCACCTTTCCCACCACCCAAGACAGCAGCTGAGCGCAAAGAGGTTCACCCTGTCTAGACATAGGGGCCACACCCGCCTCAGGACCCGTCCACAGTCCACTCCCCCTCAGGACCCTCCATAGCCCACCCCTCAGGACAGTCCACAGTCCACTCCCCCTCAGGACCCTCCATAGCCCACCCCTCAGGACCGTCCACAGTCCATAGATCAGGACCCTCCACAATCTACTCCCCCACACCTCAGGACCCTCCACAATCCACACCTCAGGACCTTCCACAGCTCACAGCTCAGGACCCTCCACAGCCCACACCTGAGGACCCTCCACAGCCCACAGCTCAGGACCCTCCACAGTCCATAGCTCAGGACCCTCCACAGCCCACACCTGAGGACCCTCCACAGCTCACAGCTCAGGATCCTCCACAGCCCACACCTGAGGAAGCTCCAGAGTTCACAGCTCAGGACCCTCCACAGTCCACTCCCTCTCAGGACCCTCCACAGTCCACTCCCTCTCAGGACCCTCTATAGTCCACAGCTCAGGACCTTCCGCAGCTCCAGCCTGTGGTTCCTCACCTTGGTGGTCTGGGCTGCTTCCTGGTTGCCTCCCTCTTGCCCCTCCTCAGGCCCTGCTGTCCTCCCCGGTGCCTGGAAGGGGGAACTGGGGAGGGGTTCGTCTACCCCAGTTCGCACACCTGTGGATCACTTAACCCACCCAGGACCCCAGCCTGAGGCCCGGGAGGACTGACAGGACCCCGCTCATACCAGCGCTCACCAGGGCTCCCACCGCGTGGCGCAGGCTTCCCCGCTGCAGCCCCCAGAGGAGGGGCCCAGTCCCCTCCCTGTGACCTCGTGCCACCCTGCCCAGATGGTGCCAACATCCCAGGGGCCCTCTCCACAAAGGTCTCTGCATTCCTCCACCACTCCTCTCATGAAGAGGGTGTTCCCTGGGATTCGGCATGGTGGGGCTTAGGGTTGACTGCACCGCCAAGCCAGCTGGAGGCTGAGGGGGTCCAGGCAGAGAGTGGGGCCCACGAGCCCACGAGCCCACGAGCAGGCCTGGTGGAAGGGCCACACACTGGGATTCCAAGGGGCACTGGAGAAGTGCAGTGGATGCAAAGTGGGCAGGAGAGAGCTGGCGCGGATGCCAGAGCGGATGGGCACACCTTGGACAGAGTGCCTGCCACAGCCGTCAGGGACAGGTGTCCTGCGGACAGGAGCACAGGGCAGACACTCGCCCTCCAGGGTCGGGCCGCACCCCTACATCACACAGCCACACACTGGCTTCTCCACCAGGGCGCACTGCACTCCAAAATGACCCTGGGGCAGCAGAGAACGGGAGCAACAGAGAACAGGGCAAACAGAGAACAGGGGAGCAACTGAGAACGGGGGAGCAGCAGAGAAGGGGAGCAGCTGAGAACAGGGGGGCAGCAGAGAAGGGGAGCAGCTGAGAACAGGGGAGCAGCAGAGAAGGGGAGCAGCAGAAAAGGGGGAGCAGCAGAAAAGGGGGAGCAGCAGAGAATGGGGCGGGCAGCAGAGAACAGAGGAGCAGCAGAAAGGGGGAGCAGCAGAGAGGGGAGTAACAGGGGAGCAGAGAAAAAGGCGAACTTGGGTGACCCCAGGAAGGGAAGTGTGGAGGTGGGCACCTCTGGAGGTCTGAGGGGTTGGGGAGGGGTGCACATAGGCCACTTGTGTTCTAGCAACTTCTCCAGGAGGTGCCCAGGGAGGGGTGGGCAGGGAGTGCAGGGCATGCAGGGAGGGGCGCGGTGGGTAGGGTGCGCAGGGAGGGGTGTGGCGGGCAGAGTGCGCAGGGCACGGTCCGCAGGGAGGGGCGTGCGGGGCAGGGCGCGCAGGGAGGGGCGCGGCGGGCAGTGTGCGGGGGGCAGGGCCGCAGGGAGGGGCAGGGCACACAGG
The DNA here is from genome assembly GCF_024711535.1 of Dipodomys merriami. Taxonomy (NCBI): domain Eukaryota; kingdom Metazoa; phylum Chordata; class Mammalia; order Rodentia; family Heteromyidae; genus Dipodomys; species Dipodomys merriami. The sequence continues at coordinate 48,407,832 of NW_027202382.1, read as the reverse complement.
GAGGGGTCTAGCGTACAGCGTGCGGGGCGCGGGGCGCGGGGGGAGGGGCGCGGCGGGCAGAGTGTGGGTGGAGAGGCGCAGCGGGCCGGGCGCGCAGGGAGGGGCGTGGCAGGCCGGGCGCGCAGGGAGGGGCGCAGCGGGCCGGGCGCGCAGGGAGGGGCGTGGCAGGCCGGGCGCGCAGGGAGGGGCGCAGCGGGCCAGGCGCGCATGGAGGGGCGTGGCAGGCTGGGCGCGCAGGGCAGGGCGGCAGGGGCGCAGGGCGCAGGTGTTGGGCGGGGTGCGCAGGGCAGGGCGGCAGGGGCGCAGCGTGCGGGTGGCGGGGCTGCAGGGGCGCAGGGCGCACGTGGCGGGGCGGCAGGGGCGCAGCGTGCGGGTGACGGGGCGGCAGGGGCGCAGGGCGCACGTGCCGGGCCGGGCGCCGCCTCCGCCTCCCTCCCTCGTGGCAGAGGCGCCAGGTGCACGCGGGAGGGGGTGGGGCTGGCGCCGCGAGCTGGGGCGGCTGGGCTGGGCTGCGCTCCGCCTGCGGCTCCCCGCTGCCTTCCTTGTCCATGGCGTCCTGGGGCGGGCAGCCCACCGGGGCCCCTCCGTCTCCGGGACCCGGGGGCCTCGAGGCCTGCAGGTGAAGGGCCGGGCGGGAGAGGCGGGGGTCCTCACCCTGCCTGGTGCAGGGCCCCGGCTCCGGCCCCGGCCCGGGAGGGGAGCGGAGGGACGGGTGTGGCCGGCCAGGCAGCTGCGTTCTCCCACTCCCCACATTCCCACAGACTTCCCGTTACCAGGTGGGACTCCGGGTGGCTTTTCTGGGGTTCAGGGCTGGCTGTGTTGTCTCTCTAGCGACTCTTCCGGGTTTGACGCCCTGGCGGGTTTTGAGGACCCGGCTCCGGGCTCAGGGCCTGACCAGAGCCCCCCCTCCTCGGAGGACTCCCTGCCCAGGAACGTGGCTAGCGAGAGATCCCGCAGGTATGGGGGCGATGCCTTCAGAGGTGAACGGGAGGTGTGAGGGCTGTGGTTTGCCCCGTGCCAGGCGGCAGGGACGGGTCCTGGGGGCACAGGCAGCTCTGCAGCCAGCCAGCCTCTGGGCAGCCCGGGTTGGGGTCTGTGCCGAGCCCAGGAGCCGGGGCTGCCAGGGAGCGGCTTGATGGCTGTAGTTTGTGGACCCCGCCGCCCCGGAGGCCCTGGGTTGCTGGGCGGTGGGTTCCAGTCCCAGCAGCTAGCGAAAGGCACCTGGGGCTTGGATGTTTGTCGTCGGGGTACAGGAAGCGGATCGCCACGAGCTGCGAGCGGCTTCGGGCCCTGCTGCCCCAGTTCAGCGACCGGCGGGAGGACATGGCCTCAGTGCTGGAGATGGCCGTGCAGTTCCTCCAGCTCGCCCACACCCTGGTGCCCGGTTGGGAGCAGCTCACTGTAAGTTGCCCTCCTGTCCCCCAAGCCTTGTCTCCCTGCAAAGTCTGGACGAATACCATTCAGTCTTCCTGAGCTTTGGGCCCTCAGAGGAGCCCGTGAGAGGCAGGGGCTGCTCGTGGCAGAGGCCTCCCTGGCACAGCGGTTCCTGACCTTTAGTGGGGGCGGGGCAGGCGCCCGTGGCCAGGGCCCTGCGAGGGTGGCAAAGCGTTGGAGGAATCTCTGCCTCAGAGGGTCCTGCCTCCGTCCGGAGCCCAGGCCAGGTGCAGGGGATCCTCTGGTTCCCCGGGGGCCTGCGGCAGCTGTGCTGACTTCAGCTGCTCTCCCCAGGGCGGGGGTGGGGGAAGCTCCTGCTTCACCGCGTGGCCGGTGTGTGTCTGCATTTCAGGTTCCCACTCCCACCAAGGAGTCGTGGCACGCGTGGCAGGAGGAAGTTCTGCACCTGACCCTGGCCAGTCAGGTTCCAGACAGCAAACGGAACAGGCGGGGCAGAGCTGTGTGAGTGTCTCACTGAGGCAGGCCGCTGGTGGAAGTGGAAGCGGCGTGTCCCAGAGCAGACTCAGACACTGCAGGCAAGGGGCCCACGGCTCTGCGTTCCTGTGGCCCTAGGCACCCTGTGTCTTCCCCTTACCCAGGAAGCGGGAGCCCCGACGTGTGCCGAGGAACGTGGAGAAGACAGAGGCGGCCGCCGCGCTGCCTGAGAGGCCGCAGGGTGCCGATGTCCAGGCCACGCTGCCGGAGAGGCCGCCCTCCCTCCCGGGTACGCCTGGGACTGAGAGTGTAGCCAGAGTGCCCTCTGACCCCAAGAACGTGGGGGCACCCATGGTTCCATGTCATCTTCTCTTTGTAAAACCCCCAGCTGACCTTGGGCCTCCCTGAGGGTGGGTGTGCATCCTTGGCTTTCTAGCATCGTATACACCCGACTCCAGTTCTGATCCTTCAGCATGCTCTGGGGACTGCCCTGGCACCCCCCCCACACACCTCTAGGGGTCACCAGGTGTGCTAGGGAGCACAGGGGCACAGGGGGACGTGGCTGCCCGGCTGCCCCTCCCACCCTTCTTGTCAGCTGTGGGGCTTGAACTCTGGGCTTGGGCATCATCCCTGCACTCTTTAGCACAAGGCTAGCACTCTACCACTTGAGCCACAGTGCCACTTCTGGTTTTCTAGTGGTTTATTGGAGATAAGAGTCTCACGGACTTTCCTGCCTGGGCTGGCTTTGAACCTCGATCCTCAGATCTCAGCCTCCTGAGCAGCTAGGATTACAGGCGTGAGCCACAGGTGCCCGGCCCGGCCGCCTCTCTGTTGTCCGTTTGTGCAGCCACCTCATGCTGTGGCTTTGCTTCTCTCACCTGCTCATCCTGGGTTTTGTTTTGTGCTGGTCCTGGGACTTGAACTCGGGGCCCTGTGCTGTCACTTGGCTTTTGGTGCTCTTCCGCTTGAGCCCCACCTCTATCTTGCCATTTTGTGGGTTGACTGGACATGGTGGAGATGGAGTCTCACAGACTTTTCTGCCCGGGCTGGATTCAAACTGCCATCTTCCAAGTCTCGGTTTACTGAGTAGCTAGGATTACAAGCAGAAGCCCCTGGCTTCGTGGCCCTTTGCAGGTAGCATTTGGTCAGAGCCCCGCGTTTCCAGGGTCACCCGCCTCCTGCCCGGGCTGCCTGTGTGGAAGCCTGAATTGGTAGGGTCTTAGCCTGTAGCCTTCGAGCCGCTGGTCATCGGTGTGGGCCTGCACTCATGGAGGCCACCGAGACCCAGCCCTGCTCTGTGCCTGTGGTGCCTGTCCCCTGAGGAGATCCTCTGATGATCCCCTCCCCCCAGCCATCAGAGCACGTGTTCATTGTGAGTGGAGCTTGCCGCCCACTCTGGCCTTCCTCCCACAGCAATGGGAGGAAGTCAGGGTGGTGGGGCTGCGGGCAAGGGGGACTGACCGCCTCCCCTTCCCCCCCCAGAGCCTCACAGCCCCGATTCCGAACTCCTACCCTGGCCTGTGCACTCCTGGCCGCTGGCCTCTCCTGGGATTGGCGAGGAGGACTTCTTTGGGCTGCCCCCCTTGGCAAGGGACACCGAATCTCCCAGTGGGCCGGCGGAGGAGGCCGGGGAGGACTCAGCCCTCGTGGCTGATGCCAGGTAGGTACCTGGGTGGGATCGTGCACACACGGGTGAGCTGCCTCTTGCCTGTCTCCAGTCCTGCTCCAGGCTTTCTCTCCACCTGGAAGCTTCTGTGCCTTTCTCTTGGCAATGCAGGGAGGTTGAGCTGGGTGCCCAGGGCAGGCTCACCATGTGGCTTGCTATTGGGTGTTTCTGAAGACATGCTCTCCTGATTGTCTCTTGTTTTGTCTGATGGCAGGCCGCGTTTGTATTGGGGAGCACACACCAGCTGGGGCATGGGGCGGAGCAGCCAGGGACCCTGCGTCCGGGCAGACACCGGCAAGGCGGCACTGGGGCCCCTCGGCCACGGCCTGTGGCAAAGTGCCAGCCTTCCGCCCTCTGCCCGCTCTGCCTTTCTCTTGGCAGAAGCTCCCGTGTCCTGCCTTGTCTGGCCTTGCTCCCGAAGCAACCCCCTTCACACCTGAAGTGGCCTTTTGAAGACGTGGGGCCCTGGTCTACCCGTGGGCCACTTGCCGGTCTTTTTGCTTCCAGGTCTCTGCCAGGGTCAGGCCTGGAGGACGGGCGGGCTTTTCTGATGACCACCAGTGCTGGCTGGTGGCAGGGTGAGTGCACCCAGCACAGGCTGCCGTCGCCCACGCTGGCCCAGGCTTTGGGGCTTCCAATGCGGGGCCGGGGGACAGGGTGCCCGCCAGCTGGCAGAGTCTCTGGGGGTGACCAGCAGGGGAGCAGGTGACAGGACAGGGTGCCTGGTCACATGATGCGGGATTGGCTAGCGGTGGTGCCTTTTCTCCAGACCTTAGGTCCCGCTTTCCGCCAGGCTCTGCGCACCTGAAATGTCACAGGGGGTGCGGCCTCCTGCTGTGGCATCCAGGGTTAGGGGTGCACGGTCATGGTTCTGGCCTGAGAGGGTTCCCCCAAGGTGGGGGTGGGGAACCTCCCCAGGTGCCCTCTGACCCAGGGGCTGCATGCCCTTGCTTCCAGGACCCGTGGAGGGAGATGGAGGCACAAGCCCAGCTAGGGGCAGTCCAGCGGACCAGGCCGAGCTGGGCATCCTGGGGGATCCCGAGCCTGGCTCCCCAGAGCTCCCGGACGGCTCCCTGGAGCTGTGGAGCTCGGACCTGGGCAGCTGGGAGTCTGAGCTGAGGGATGAAGCCGACGCCATCTTCCCCGACTTCTTCACCTAGCTGCTGGGGTGGTGTCGCGTGGCCACACTGCTCTCCTATGCCTGGCGTGTGCTTTGGCGTTCCCCCTGCAGCTGTGTGCTAATTTGAGAGAGGCTAAATAATAAAGCAGGAAAGCAACTGCCTTGGCGGAAGCATCTCCGTAGCACTTGTGTAATTAATTCAATTCATCAGGCGGACCGGGCCACCTCCGGTCTGCGTGCAGGCAGCCGCGTGGGGTCTGGTTCTGGGAGCTTCTCAGCAGTGCAGCATCCCTGAATGAGCCAGCTGTGCGCCCACACCCTGCCGCCTGAGCCTGGTTTCGGGGCTGTGAGTGGCTCTTTTCCGCGTCCTGAAGCTGTGGAGCCTGACGGGTCCTTCAAGTCCCCCGTGTCCCCTTCCCCAGGGAACAGGACCAGCTGGCCCCACCACTGGCCACCACTGAGCTTTCGGGACATAGAAACCCCTCTGCCTGCCTCATCTAGACTCCTCTCCACGTGGGGTGGTGCTGGGCGCTGTGAGTGGAGGCTGAGGTCTGAGGCGGGTGGGCCTGCTTTCAGTCACAGTAAGGGCGACACTGCACCCTCCCAGACTGGGTGGAGGGCTTGATGTACTGTCCCCAAATGCACCCAAGGCCTGTAATCTCTCCCTCCCGTCCTCTGAATGTTCCTAGGAGAAGATAGAGCGGTCTCAGCCCCAGAGGAGCGCCAGGCAGGCTGCCCCGCCCCCTGCCCTGGCAGTGTTCCATTCATTCCCCGTGAGTCACTGCACAGGCAGGCCCAGGAGCAGCTGCTGTGGGAAGGCAGGCCTCACTTTGGGGTGAGGAGCAGTGAGATCATCAGAGCTGCAGGCCCTGGCGGGGCCTGGGGCTGTCCGGGTGGACATGAGCACCAGGCCCAGTGGATGTTGGGACGCAGCTGTTGGCCACTGTCCTCAAGATTGCACTGCCCTGCACAGCTCCTGAGGCTGAAGCCCTGCAGCAGCAGCAGCAGCAGCAGGGGGGCTGAGAGGCCTGGGATGCTGTGTGCCCCGAACACCAGGCCCACAGCTGTGCTGGCTCACTGATACCAACTCTGACGGCAGACCTCAAGTGACTCCTAGAAGACTGCCCTGGAGCCGTGGGAGGACCCAACCCTGCACACTCCCCCAGCCCGTACGGCTATGCCCGGCATGCTCCCCCAGCCCATACGGCTGTGCTCTGTACATGCCCACCGCCCCAGTGTGTGGAGTACAGGAGATGGGGGGTGCTGTGCTCGAGCTGAGGGACATGGGTGGGGTCTGATTTCATGACATCCTCCTTTGGTGGAGGAAGCCATTAGTTCCCACCCAGGGTGGAAGGCACCTTTCAGCCCCCTGGGAATGGGTACAGTGAGCCCCTCCCTCACCCCGAGGTCAAGTCTGGTTAGAGAGGAGGCAGGGCCTGGGGTGTACCTACCCTGTGAGTTCTGTGGAAACTTCTGGAACCCCCTGAGGTCCAGAATTCCCATGAAGGATGTTGGATGACATCCCAAATGCCAACCACAGGAACATTTGGAAGTGGATAAGTTCAAAAGGAAAATGGCTCTGCAGTGTGCAGACTGAGCCAGAGTGGCCGGCAGCTGCCCTGAGCTGGGCGTCGGCTGGCGGCGGTGGGCACCAGCCATGAGCCGGGCATCGGCTGGCAGCGGCGGGCACCGGCCCTGAGCCGGGCATCGGCTGGCAGCAGCGGGCATCGGCCCCTGCATCTGGGCAGCACAGCTCCTGTGAGGTCCGAGTGCTGGGGGTGGCAGTGTGGCACTGATTCCTGCATCAAAAGCACGGGGCACTGGGCGCAGCAGACTGCTGTTCTGGAAAAGCCGAGCGGGCAAGGAGGGGATCCTAGGGAACCCGACTCAGAGGAACCGCGGCCAGCAGATCTGAGCTCTCCTGGGTGGCAGCTGTCTCTCAGAGACAGGGAAAAGCATGGAGAGGAAGGGGTCCCGGGGTCCCGGGGTCCCAGGGTCCCAGGCTGAGGGGCAACTCGCACAGGGAAGACTGAGGTTGGTGGAGGTGGGGTGCACCTGTGGGCTAGAAGCCTCTGCTCAGCCTCTGCTCAGCAGCCGTCTCCAGTGCCTGAGCGGCCATCCTTGGGCCCTGGCTGTTCTCACTGCTGGGGTGCCCCAGGCAGGTGCGGCGGGGTGCTCTCTGAATACCTCCGGGTGCATGAGGCGCCGGACCAGCTCGGCCAGCTTCTCTGCCTCCATCTCCACAGATTTCACGAACATTTGTAGTTTCTCCTCACACGAGCTGGGCCCCTGCGTGGCTCCTGTCCCCGGAGGCTGGGTCCCTGGGGAATGGACTGTCCTCGGCATGAGGAGCCAGGCAGCCATCCCTGGAGGGGAATATCAGTGACGTGGCCAGGCTTCTGCTTTCTAGAACTTTCTTTTTCTACAGCTTTCCCTGGAGAAGGATCCTCTGACTTGGTGATGTCAAACTCATCCTTTTCTCATCAGAATGACACACCAGGCCTTCTTGAACAAATGCCACCCAGCATTCTGACAGCTTGCTGTTTCCCTGGGCCCTCCCCAGTGTCCCTCTGCCCTGAGCCCTGCCAGGGGCGCTGAGGGGAGCAGCCCTGCCCAGCGCACAGGCCAAGCCCCTGTGCTCCAGTCTCGGATCCCTCGAGTCCCCTTGGAGGTGGGGCTGGGCTTCGCAGTGGTCCGTGGGCCTTTCTGCTGGGCATTTACCTCCCACCGTGCCTCTCTGCTCCCCAAGGGTCAGGACAGGTTGCAGGGAGCTGGCAGGCCCCAGGGGAGCTGCCCCCACCCACTGGTGCTTTGGCGATCAGCTGGCTGGAAGAGGTGGCAGACCCTGCTGGTTCTCTGCCCTGTGGCCATGACCGAAGGACACCATGCCTCCTGAGCTGGCCAGAAAAGCTCGTGAGCTTTTCTAGCAGCATACCGCTGGTCCGTGTCTCCTGCGGAGCGCTGGTCCAGGCTGACCTGCAGCAAAGCTGAGGTGGAGGATAAAGTGGCTCTCCCTTTAACCTGTATTTGGAAAGGACTGAGATTCCCATGCAGCTGTGAGAGCCCCTGATGTCAGCTCCCACCCCACCCTGCCCCCCATGCCTGCCCCGGCACTCCCTCCCCCTCCCCCCTCCCTGTCCTGCCAGGCCCCCCATGCCCGCCCCGGCTCCCCCCTTCCCCCCTTGTCCCACCTCACCCCCCCATGCCCGCCCCGGCTCCCCCCTTCCCCCCTTGTCCCACCTCACCCCCCCCATGCCCGCCCCGGCTCCCACCCCACTCAGCCTCAGGAAGACATCCCACCACATGCTGCTGACATGCGGCCTTGCCCTGAATAGTTTCCTGTTTCACGTGTGAATGTGTGTGAATGTGTGTGAATGTGTGTGTGAGTGTGTGTGTGTGAATGTGTGTGTGTGTGAATTGTGTGTGTGTGAATGTGTGTGTGAATTGTGTGTGAGTGTGTGTGTGTAAATGTGTGAATGTGTGTGTGAATGTGTGTGTGGTGTGTGTGCTGTGCATCTCCAGCCCATAAGAATCATCCTCTTTCCCCCTCACCCATCCCAGTTTCCAATCTGCTGTTTTTCCCTCCAGTTTTACTAGGTTGAGCACATTGTGAAAATGGAGTTTTGCTCCCCGACCTTGTGGAAGGCTTTCAGTATGTCCCCCCTTGACTCCCTCCACACGGATCCTCTTTGTGCTGACTCTGGCCCTGGCATGGATGGATGGGGAAGCTCTTCACCCCTCCAGGCACGCTGGGCTCTGCCCCCCACGCGACTCCTGTGCACCAATGGATGATTACTCCAACCCACAAGATAACCATAGCTTGGCCGAGTCCTCCGGAATACAGAGGAGTTGGTCCCCACCCGCTGTGGTGCTCCCATGAGCCCTGGGGGCCAGTGGGGCTCACCCCATCCCTGCTGCTAAAGTGGGGGGCACTGAGAGCGGGTGGCAAGTGTGTGTCCAGAGGTTGGCTTGGATCCCAGTAACTTCGGATCTCAATAAATAGGAAATTACTGAACAAGGGAAGGAAGGAGGGAGGGAGGGAAGGGAGGGAGGGAGGGAGGAACAAAGGGAAGGAAAGGAGGGAAAGAAGGAAGGGAGGGAGGGAAGGAAGAAAGGAAAGGAAGGGGGAAGGAGGGAGGGAAGGAAGGAAGGAAGGAAGGAAAGAAAGAAGGAAGGGGTAGGAGGGATGGCTCCAGACCGAGTGGTCTCCACGGTGGCCTCTAGCTGGGGCTGTCTTTCCTCGATGTCCTGGAAGTGAGGCTGAAGTGGGCAGTGTTTGCCCTCTTGCCTGGGTGTGCCTTTGCACACCTCCACCCATGGGCTTCTGGACAAGCTGGTCAGCCGTGGCTTCCCAGTGGAAAGGAGTGTCTGGGGCTTTGGTGGGGGCAGTGGGTAGGGTGTGTGGCCGCCCCGGCCTGGCTCACAGTCTTAAGACTGAGCCTGGCCGCAGAGCTATCCCTGTGTCCCAGGGTGGCTGCCACAAGTCAGGCCGTGGGACTGCTAGGGCCTTGGGTCTCTGATTACGTCCAGGCTGTGAGAGCACACGAGCAGGGGTTTGCTCTCCAGGGAAATCCAGAGTCTACAAACCCTATAGCAGAGACGTTTAGCAACACACACCATGTGCGTCACTGACACTATCTGTGAAGAGTGGGAGGCATCACAACATAACGTTCAGCTAGACAAATGGAAAGCAGAATAATAACTGGCTTGTTCCAACAGGGCCACGACCTGTTGTCACAGAGAAGAACCTGCCAGCAGTTCTGTCACCATTGTGACGCCTGTGTCCCCAGAGGAGGCAATGACATCACGGCCGCTGGCTCTGGCGCCAGCAGGGCCAGCAGGTAGAGACCTCCAGGTGGGATCCTCGAGAGACCCCTGTCCTCCCGGGTCGACCTTGCTGCCTCCTTATGCCACCGTGACCCGAGGTAAACACCCTGCAAAGGAGGAGTGTTGGGAGTTTGGATGGTGGTGGTGGAATCCTGGGCGGAGCTCAGCCCAGCCTTGACCTTGCCATAATGTCCACAGAGCCTCAGTGCCTCCAGGGAGCCGGGAGGATGTGGCTTTGCTGGCCACCGGGGAAGGTGCACCACGGCCGAGGCCAGAGGCCATGGCTCACCTGCCTGCCGCGTGGCTTCGCCGATGGTCTTGAGGAGGTCGGTGTCCCACTGCGAGGGTGTGAAAAGCAGCTAAGGCTCCCAGTGTGGTGGGCCATAGAGGGCTGCCAGGTGCCTGGGCACCTGGGTGCCCCGGGCTCAGTCCTGCAACTCCAGCTACGCCAGAGTGGATATTGAAGACCACAATTTGAGATCAGCTCAGGCAGCATCTCAACCAGTGGCTGGATGCTGTGGTGAGTGCTCTCCAGGAGTGTCGATGACAACGACGACACGGATCCACCCCCGTCAGAATGGCATGCATGTACACACACAAACACGATGCATATCCATGTATGTGAACATGGACACACATGTGTGTCTACATGGGTACATGTGTATATGTGTGGATATATGTGTATATATACTTATATACAAATGTTGGTACAGATGGCTGGTAGGAAGGAGTTCTTACACATTCTTGGAAGGACTATAAGTTATCTCAGCCCCTTAGAAACCAGCATGGAGCTCCCCCCCAAAAACAAGTGGAAGTAAAACTACCATGTGACCTGGGTATATACCTGAAGGAATCTAAACACACAATCACTACATCTGCACACCTGCTCACCTGCTCACCTGCACACCACACCTGCTCACCCACGTACCTGTACACCTGCACACCTCACCCACTGTACAACTGCAGACCTGCTCACCCACATTATCTGCACACCTCCTCACCTGCACACCTGCTTACCAACCACACACCTGCTCACCAACCACACACCTGCATACCTGCATATCTGCTCACCAATCACACACCTGCACATCTGCATACCTGATCACCTGCTCACCTGCACACCTGCTCACCTTCTCATCTCACATGCACACCTGCACACCTGCTCAATTGATCACCTGCTCACCTGCTCACCAACCACATACCTGCACACCTGCTCACCTGCACACTTGATCACCTGCACACCTGCTCGATCACTGCTCACCTGCTCACCTGCTCACCTGCTCACTTGATCACTTGATCACCTGCTCACCTGCTCACCTGCTCACTTGATCACTTGATCACCTGCTCACCAACCACACACCTGTACACCTGCTCACCTGCACACCTGCTCACCTGCACACCTGCTCACCTCATCTGCTCATCTCATCTGCTCACATGCATACCTGCACACCTGCTCACTTGATCACCTGCTCACCAACCACACACTTACACACCTGCTCACCTGCACACCTGCTCACCTGCATACCTGCTCACCTCATCTGCTCACATGCACACCTGCACACCTGCACACCTGAATACCTGCAAAATTCATGAGAACCAAGCTATGGAATCAGCCCAGGAACCCATCATTTGATGAATGAAGAAAGCATGCCACATGTACATAATGGAGTATTATTCAGCCACAAAGAAGAATGTGTTAGTGATTTTAGGAACATGGATGGAACTGGGATTCATGTTTAGCCAAATAAAGCAGAAAGATAAACACCACATAAAATTTTCTCATAGGAAAAAAAATGTACATTTTTTAAAAAGACATGGAGGTAGAAAATAGACTACATGTTTGGGAAGAGGAAGGGGGTATGGGAAATGGTAATGGGGCTAAATACAATACAGAACATTGTATATCTTTGAAAATGTCACAGTGAGATCCATAATTTTGTGCAGCTCATTTTTTTTTTTTTTTTGCCGGTCATGGACCTGAACTCTGGACCTATGCGCTGTCCCTCAGCTCTTCAGCTCAAGGCTAGTGCTCTACCGCTTGAGCCACAGTGCCACTTCCAGCTTTTTCTGTTTATGTGGTGCTGAGGAATCGAACCCAGGGCCTCAGGCATGCAAGGCAAGCTCTCTACCACTGAGCCACCTTCCCAGCCCGGCAGCTCATTTTTAAAAAGCCTATGTGTTTTGTTCACTTACAAATGTGGCTCCCAGGATCCTCCAAGTTTCATGAACAAAGAAACAAACAAACACGGGAGGCCTCTGTTTCCCTCAGACCTGGGACCCAGGACCCACAGCTTGCAAGCAGACACCTTCAATCCCTGCTTGCTGGCTGTGCTTGGACGACCACAGTCTTGGCTCCAGCGGTTCATCTTCCATGTGGGAACATGGCCGGCCCAGGTTCAGTGCCGAGCTCAGAGCAGCCTCCCTCCTGGAGGCTGAGCCTCCTACAAACAAAGCTCCAGATGGACACCCAAATGTCTTGGACAAAAATCATCCCTTGTCAGCAGGATAAGGATGTAGCCTGGACAGTGTCTAACCTTTTTTCTCTTCTCTTTCCTCCTAGGAGAGAATGAATTCCAAAACACGAGTGCTGTTATTGGTTTCATTCCTTTTATCACTGCTGATGGCTAAGCACTATTTCAGGTAGACATTAAGGATTGATCACTTGGACTTCCAGAGACTGACAGAACTGGTCTGAATGGCTGCATCCTTTCTAGAATGGACAGCAGCATGCAGTTTAGTCAGAAGTTACTGCCTGTTTGTAGGACAAATTACATCTACTTTCTTTGATAGACACCTAACACTCATGTGCAACCTCTGGGGTCCAAAGTTTCTGTCCTCAGGGAGCTTTGATTTGAGAGAACAGAAAGTGACAAGTACATGATTGGGCTATGCCATAAAAATGATAGTAGGAGCCTGCCATCAGTGGCTCATGCCCGTAATCATAGCTACCCAGAAGGCTGAGCTCTGAAGATTGTGGTTTGAAGCCAGCCTGGGCAGGAAAGTCTGTGAGACTCTTATCTCCAATTGGGCAGCAAAGAGCCAGAAGTAGAGTGGTTGCTCAAGTGATAGAGCTTTAACCTTAGTGAAAAAGCTCAGGGACAGCACCTAGGCTCTGAGTTCAAGCCCCAGGACCAACACACACACACACACACACACACACACACACACACACACACACACACACACACACGCATACGCATGCACACACATACAAGTTCAAATTGCAGTAGGTCTTTGTCCATATTGAAAGCTTACCTTTTTTCCCTATTTAAAGTATAAAGGAACCTTTACTAGTAGGGTTGAAATCAAAGTAGAGAGATCCAGTTACATATCAGATAAACCATGCATCAGTGCCAGAAACATGCCCCGTTCCGTAGACATGCAGTATAAAGGTGTTTCTTGCGTGTCTTGAACTCAGCTTCATCTGACAGACCTCTCCACAGCAAAGGTGCTTCTGCTGGCCAGGCCTCTGTGTGGGCTAGCAGGCATGAAGTGTGAGGGACAGTGTGTGCGAGTGTGTGTGCGAGTGTGTGACGGGATGTCAGACTTGAGGGTTGGTTATTAAAAGAACAAGGAATGAAATGGTGGCGGCGCTGAGCCCTGGACAGGCCCCTGTAAGAGGAGCCTCCTCTCAGCCGCTTGCCTTCTGGGGAGAGAGGGGGCACCTCCCAGAGCCGGCCAGGGAGGGGTCTAGGTGAGGTAGGCGTGCTGCCTAGGGGCTGGGATTTCCTATCTGTCTGGGAGGCAGACTTACCGGTCAAGCAGTGTGTCTCAGCTGCACCAGGCATCTCTAGGGGCTTAGCCAGGAAGGGGCAGTGGCTTGGGGTCTTTCGGCTGGCGCCGCCACACGCAAGGCAGGAAGGGAATGTGCCCCTGGTACTGAAAGCATTGAGATCAGCCAGATTTGGTCTGGTGCCAACCTGAAGTGGTTGCTGGCATAGGAACCCGGGGGCCCCCTCTGCTAAGCGTGACAGCAGGCCGGCCTGGCTCCGTGCCCCGTGCCTGCCCAGGACCAGTGTGTGACGTTCGCTGTCCAGGTCACTTCCACGGGGAACAAGGCTACTTGTTAGGTAAGAGCAATATCGTCTGGTCATGTTTTCTGCTCTGGGCCCCAGAAATAAACAAGAGCAGCATGAGAGACAAAGGCTGGCGGCCCGGGCTCTGTGGGCACGGCTATGGCCCTGCTCTCAGAGGCAGAGACAGGAGATTGTCACTTCAGGCCTGCCTCCAAAACCAGACCCAACCAAGCAAAACCCAGAGCGATGCTTTTGAATGACTCGTCTTTGAAAGCAGAGGGGACACTGGGGGAGGAGATGTCAGTGACGGCTCCCGCTCTACACGGGGCACAGGTGTCTGTGGCGCAAGTGGATTCTGTGCTAACCTGGGTTTCCTTTGCACTAGGAATAAACAAGGAGGCCAGCTCAAGCTCTCAGACTGGTTTAAGCCTAGGTAAGAGCAAGCAGCGTCCACAAACATAAGATCTCACTCTGGAGTGGTAAGTTTTCTTCCCATGTGCTAACTGTGACTCCGGGGGCCGCCAGAGTGCAGGACTGGTTCCAGGACCGTGCGCCAGCCAGTCTGCCACCAGCCGGCCCAGCGGGCTCTGGACCGGGCAAGGCGCTGTTGTGAGGCTCTGCCTGGGTTGACAATCCTGGGTCTGCAGCAGCAGAGATGTTACCAAACCCATCCCATCTCCCATACAGAATGTTACAGCCGGGGCTCTGCGGCTTTATTCAAGAGGCCACCTCTCTGTGTGGGGACGGACAGCAAGTGTCAGGTCTCCCCGTCCCCTACACAGGGTCTGAGGTGTCTGTGGGCTGCGGTGAGGAAGGAAGTAACCAGTGGAGTGGCGGCAGTGTAATTGAGCTTCCTCATGTCATGGCCGGCATGTGTGTATGTGGGGGGGGGGGGGATGTTCTCCATCCCTGCGCTCATGTGGGCAGCTTTAGAGTTAGCAAAAAGCCAGTCACTGAGACCGACAGCGTGGCCAGGTCTGGGGGCTTGTTCAGGCCACATTTGGAAGGTGTGGGGAAAGGCCACAGCAGCCTTGATTTGGGGGCTATGACCCTGTGTGGTGCCTGACGTTACATACACTGTGGGTTTGTTGTTTGTTTTTGGTACTGGTTGTGTTATTTGTGGGAGAGAATTCTAAAAGGACATGACTAGGCAAAAAAAAAAAAAAGTAAAGCTGTTAAGTTTCCCACTTTATTTTCTTACCTAGTGTGGATAAGTAAAACATCACTAGCTGTTTTTGGCACAATTGCTTGTCAGCCTGACTCAAGTCCATTTGCATTCTTGTACTTACAGAGGGGTTTAGACATTTTTATATGTTTATCTTTTGTGGATTCCTTTTTTTTGGGGGGGGGTCCAGTCGTGGGGCCTGAACTCTGGGCCTGGGCGCTGTCCCTCAGCTCTTTAGCTCAAGGCTAGTGCTCTACCACTTGAGCCACAGCTCCACTTCCGGCTTTTTTCTTTTTGCTTATGTGGTGCTGAGGAATTGAACCCAAGGCCTCAGGCATGCAAGGCAAGCGCTCTACCACTGAGCCACCTTCCCAGCCCTTGTGGATTCCTTTTGCATGGTTGTATTTTAAGTGGACTTCACAGGCCTGGAATTAGATTGATCACACACAATGGTTCGTAATCGCCCTCACGGACCCTACAAAATCCACTCATATTTGTTGGTTTGCTTATTTTCAGTGAGAGAAACTACAGCCTCCCATCCTGGTTGCTGCCTTTCCCCCTGCCCCTCCCTTAGCGTCTCTCCACCCACCTTTGAAATAATCACTATCCTGAATCCTAGTAATGGACTATATGGTCCTGACTGAGCATACTTTCCTTTATAGTTTTTTTTTTTTTCATTTATAGTTCCAGATTTTTCTTCTTCTTAGTTTCTTAGAGTTTTCCATACAATCAAAGAGCCAATTGTTTTGTGGCAGTATTTTTCCCCTTCTAGTCTGATGCCTTTATTTCCTTTTTTTCTTCCTCTTAC
Organism: Dipodomys merriami; assembly: GCF_024711535.1. Lineage (NCBI taxonomy): Eukaryota > Metazoa > Chordata > Mammalia > Rodentia > Heteromyidae > Dipodomys > Dipodomys merriami. The sequence goes on along the minus strand of NW_027202382.1, from coordinate 48,392,361 downwards.
TATCGTGGCTGGAATGCCCGTACTGTGCTGGGGAGAGGGGAGGGCGGGCAGGGCTCCCCGCCGGGCTCCTGGGCTGAGGGGGCAGCACTCAGGACCCCACCATAAAGTGTGTAAGCTGTAGGAGTTTTGTATATTTTTTTTAATCAAGATGAGAGGATTCTCCCAGCTGTATTTCTTATAAGTATGTTTTAAAAATCACGAATGTGGATTGGACTCTGTACAGTACTCTGTTCAACTGATATGGCCGTGTGGTTATTTTTAACCTTTGATAGATCAAAGCTTAAGTTGATTTTCAAAGTTGAATCAGCCTGTTGCTATTTCCTTGATCAAGAGCAAATCAATATTTGCTTTTTTCCCCGTTTTTTGACTCAACTTTGTCTACTGGGTCACACAAACAGCTTAAAGCCCATGTGAGCACAGTACATAGGCATAGAAAGACAAGGAGCAGGAGGGGAAGTAGAGGCAGTGGTGGGAGTCAGTCCTGCCTGGAGTGCTGGTTGCAGCCAGGAACCAAGAACCCACAGACCCTGGCGTGCCGGGCTGGCTGAGCAGCAGTCTGGCTCTGCAATGTGTCCTCCCCGTGCTGGGGTGCTGCGCACTGGAGCTCGGGGTGAGGGACGCATGCCCAGACCCAGTGTTTGCAGAGCCAGAGCTCTCAGTGGCCCTGGGGCTGGCCCAGTGCAGTGTCCCACGTGACTCACTCTTGTGTGTCTGCAGGAGCCGCTTCGACGTCATCACCACCACAGACTGGCTGGCCCCGGTTGTGTGGGAAGGCTTGTTCAATAGACAGCCCCTGGAGAAATATTACCAGAAGCAGAACATCACCGTGGGCTTGGCTGTCTTTGCCATTGGCAAGTAGGTGCTGCTACACTTTGCCTTGTTTTGGAAAGAGAGGTGTTTGTTATTTACTATAACTGCTACTTCTGGCTGTCTGTGTAAAAAGTTTGCTGTACTTAGTTTGGTATATTATATCTGGGCTCCTAAGGCCACTTGAGATCTCTCTCTCTCTCTCTCTCTCTCTCTCTCTCTCTCTCTCTCTCTCTCTCTCTCTCTCTCTCTCTCTCCATCCATCCATCCATCCATCTCCTTCCTCTCTTTTTGCCAGTCCTGGGGTTGGAACTCAGGGCCTGGGCTCTGTCCCTGAGCTTCTTTTGCTCAAGGCTAGCACTCTACCACTTGAGCTACCATGCCACTTCCAGCTTTTTCTGTTTATGTGAGGAATCAAACCCAGGGCATCATGCATGCTAGGCAAGCACTCTACCACTAAGCCACATTCCCAGCCCTCTCTGTCTGTCTGCTATCTATCTATCTATCTATCTATCTATCTATCTATCTATCTATCTATCTATCTATCTATCTATCTATCTGTCTGTCTGTCTGTCTGTCTGTCTGTCTGTCTGTCTGTCTGTCTGTCTGTCCATCCACCTATCCCCTTCTCTCCCCACTCCCTTCTCCTGATGTGTTCTTAGCTCTTGCTTCCTTGATCTAAAACACTGTGGCTGTTGCCAGGTCTGCTCTGCTACTACATGCTTGCTCACAAAGTTGAGTGATGGATCTTCAGGGATGACTCCTCAACCCCAACCTACTGGGGCTCATGAGCACCAGTGAAGTTTGTGTTAGGTAGAACATTCAACTACATGGATTCCCCAGAGAACACATAGAAAACCAGGCCCATGGTCTTTGCTGTTGTGTGCCCCCAGGCTTGCAGAAAACGACCTGGATCTGTTCCTACAGTCAGCCAACAAGTTCTTCATGCCTGGTCACAGGGTGATCTTCTATATCATGGTGGACACCTACCCTAACCTGCTGCCCATGGAGCTCAACCCTCTGCGGTCCTTCCAGGTCATCTCACTTCATGAGGAGAACTGGTCGTACAACTTTGACCTCATGTACATGAAGATCCTGGGTGAGCACATCCTGGACCACATCCAGTACGAGGTGGATTTTCTCTTCAGTATGTCCGCCAACCTGGTCTTTGAGAGTGAATTTGGGGTGGAGACTCTGGGCACATCGGTGGCTTTGCTTCATTCCTGGTGGTATTTTAGAAACACCCAAAACTTCCCCTACGAGAGAAGGGTGAAATCCGCAGCCTACATCCCCTTTGGTCAGGGAGATTTCTTCTATGGCAGCTCCATTGTTGGTGGCACATCAGAGAACATTTTGAACCTCATCAATGAGTACCTGAAAGATGCTATCCAGGACATGGAAAATGGAGTTAACAGCACCTACGAAAAGTACCTCAACAAGTACTTCTTCCTCAACAAACCCACCAAGCTGCTGTCCCCAGAGTACAGCTGGAACCCCAAGTTCAAACCCCCCCCACAGGTGAGGTTTGTGAAGATCTCACACTACCCCAGGGCCAATTTTTGATGCATCATCACTTTTGGACTAAAGCATGGGCTCCGATTCCCCTGAGACCTCTGCACTTTTGGGAGGAGGTGGAAGGAAAGCGCTTCTCAAAATATAATTTAAAACTATGTTGTTCCCGTACACTATATTAACTTTACAAATACACAGTTTTATCAATGGCCAGAAGCAATTTGAAAAAAAAAACACATATTCTACTTCAGCCTCTTTGCACTGAGCTGTGAGAATGTTTCTTTTATTTATTTATTATTTTACTTTTTTTCGGGGGGGGGGTCCAGTTGTGGGGCCTGAACTCTGGGCCTGGGTGCTGTCCCTCAGCTCTTCAGCTCAAGGCTTGCACTCTACCACTTGAGCCACAGCGCCACTTCCGGCTTTTTTCATTTTTGCTTATGTGGCGCTGAGGAATCGAACCCAGGGCCTCAGGCATGCAAGGCAAGCACTCTACCACTGACCCATCTTCCCAGCCCGAATGTTCCTTTTAAATTAGAACATAAGCATGCTTTCCAGATTGAAAAGACAATCCGAGTTTAAAGACTGTACTCTGTATATCTACCTAGGGAATAACAAACTTCTGCATGATACCGGCTTTCTAGACAGACAGATGCTTGGGCAAATCTAGTACAAAGCTCTGTTTAAAACCCAGTCCAGGCTAGTGCTGGTGGCTCCCGTCTGTAATCCTATCTATTTGGAGGCTGAAGATCATGGTTCAGAGCCAGTGCCCCGGGGACCCCCCTCCTCCACTGCCACCCCTGGGGGGGGGGCAGGAAAGTCCATTAGGCTCTTATCTCCAATAAACTACTCAAAAATCTGGAAGTGGCGCTGCAGCTCAAGTAGTAGAGCCCTAGCTTTGAGCAAAAGAAGCTCAGGGACAGTTCCCAGGCCCTGAGTTCAAGTCCCAGGACCAGCCCAAACAATAATAACAAAAACCAAACCAAATCTAAGTCCGAAAAACTTCATGCAAACTATAGAATCATTCTTCATGAGAAATCCAGACTCTGCAGGAGGAGATTTCTTGGGCTTTGAAGAGCTGGGGTGCTTTATAGGGTGGTGTCATGAGCATCACTTGGGTGTCAAAGCAGCGTCTCAGGGTAACAGCTGTTCACAGGTTCTTTTATCCTTTCATGCAGATTGTCTTTGGCAACTGTCCTTTTCTTTTTTTGGTCGTGGGCCTGAACTCTGGGCCTGGGCGCTGTCCCTCAGCTCTTCAGCTCAAGGCTAGCGCTCTACCACTTGAGCCACAGCATACCTTCTGGCTTTTTTCTTTTTGCTTATGTGGTGCTGAGGAATCAAACCCAGGGCCTCAGGCATGCAAGGCAAGCGCTCTACCACTGAGCTACCTTCCCAGCCCTGGTAATTGTCTTAACTATGATTAGTGACCCATTTTAATTTATGCTCACAGAAAATATAAATTCAATGCTTCATCCTTTATGAAAATCCATGTATAAAGTTCCTTCATAAAAATTAGTGTCCAGACTGGCAAAGTGGACTTTATTCATCAATTTTTATGATATGTTCTTAACATAATAATTATACAAAGAGATATTGTGTTATTTTCATACATACATGTGATATGCTTTGATCTTTTTTTTTTTTTTTTGTCTTGAACTCGGCCTGAGCGCTGTCCCTCAGCTGTTCAGCTCAAGGCGAGCACTGTACCACTTGAGTCACAGTACCACTTCCAGTTTTCTGGTGGTTTACTGGAGACAAGAGTTTCACAGACTTTCCTGCCTGGGCTGGCTTTGAACTGTGATCGTCAGATGTCAGCCTCCTGAGTAGCTAGGATTACAGGTGTGAGCCACCGGCACCTGGCTTGATCATTTATTTTTATTTTTAAAATCGTCTTTGAATAGTCGTATGAGGGGGTATTAATGCAATACATCAATATATGAGTACAATGCATCTTGATTGGTATCCCTTCTTCCATCATTCAATCTCTCTCAACCCAACCCATTACCCCCACCCCAGCCTCCTAGTCCCATTTTCACACATGGCCATTGACAATTACAACTGTATTTATCCACCATTCTTAGAATTCATCAGTCCCGCTCCTGTAGACTCCTCATCCCATCTAAGACGCGTTTTAGCTTCCTGTATTCATCTTGTTAAGTTGTTATTGTTCAAAGCTGTTATTATTCATTGTACGCCTGGAACTCCAGTCTTGTGTGTATCATACTTCAGACACTTGGATTACGTGTGTGTGCATATAGCCTGTATGTGTTTGTAAGCATCTCTCTGCTTTAGGCCTGACATCCACATCTGAGGGGAAGCCTTCCTCCTTTGTCTTTCTGAGCTTGGCTTGCTTCACTCAGTATGATTTTTTTTTTCCAGGTCAATTTATTTCCCTGTAAATGACAAAATTTCATTCTTCCTGATTCCATTGTACATGTATGTATATAACATTTTCTCGGTGCTCTGGCCTGTTGTGGGGCATCTAGGCTGCTTCCATGCCTTGGCTATGGTGAATAATGCAGCAGTGAGCATGGATAGGCAGGTGTCTTCATTGGATCCTGACTTGCAATCCTTTGGGTAAAGGCCCAAGAGTGGTATTATCGGATCGTAGGGAAGTTCTGTTTGTCTTTTTTGAGGAATCTCCATATTGGCTTCCATCTTGGTTGCGCTATTTTACATTCCCACTGACGGTGTATTAGGGTTCCTCTGCCCCTACATCCTTACCAGCATTGGTCGCTGTTTGTATTCTTGATGACAGCCATTCTGACTGGAGTGAGATGGAATCTCGGTGTTGTGATTTGCAGGGATGTTGAACATTGCATGTGTTATTGGCCATTGGTCCTTTCTTTTCTGGGAGGTGTCTGTTCGGCTCCTCTGCCTCTGGGTTAGGTTCTCTCTCGGGTTTAGTTTTTTAAGCTCCCTGTAGAGTCTAGCTAGGAGTCCTTGTCAGGCACAGTAGGCAAAGATCTCCAAGTCTGTAGGCTGGTTTTCAGCTCAGTGACTACATCCTTCACTATGTAGAAACTTGTTAGCGTGATGCGAGGCTAACTTTCTTTCTGACATGATGTTGGCTCCTTTGTAAAAAAAATGAGGAGGCTGAGGTACGTGGGTTTTTGGGGTCTGCGAGTCTGTCCCGCGGTCTTCAGTACCAAGCTGCTTCTGTGACTGTGGCACTCAGAGGCCTGAGGTCTGTTATAGGTTAACTTCCAGCATTACCTTTTCTTCTCCCACAGGATTAATTGCCTTGGCAATTCTAGGCAGTTTTGTGGTTCTTTCTCTGTGAAGAATGACATTGGGATTTTGATGGGTTTGGCATTGAACTAGTAGATTGCTTCTGTCAGTATGGCCATGGTATTCAACTAATTCATGAACATGGTAGGTCTTTCTGGTATCTTCTCTGACTTTCTTCTTCAAGGCGCTTTCAAAATGATGATGACATGATGATGATGATTTTGGTGGTGGTACTGGTGTTTGAACTCAGGGCTTTGTGCTTGCTAGGCAGCTGCTTCACCACTTGAGCCATACCTCAACGTAAAATTATTATTATATTTTTATTATCTTTATGTAGCCATACAGAGGGATTACCGTTGAAGAAATCGGTTTGTAAGTTCAATGCACATTGATCGACATCGGCCCTAATGTCACTCTCTCCCATCCCTCCCGGCACCCCCCCCCCACTCTCATAGATGCATAGGATACGCATTGACTTCTGACCGCCTCCTCCCGCACCCCTTTCCCATTCATCTCCCTCCTCCCCTGGGCCTCCTCCTCATCTTAAGTCCCAGCTTCCAGGCGTTCATTTTGTGGGCTGTGATTTTGTTTTTCTAGGAATTACCCGCTTGAATTCCTCACTGCACGTGTCATACTTTGGATAATATATCTGTGTTCCCCATGAGTGTTTACTTGTATATTTAGAAATTAGATCTACCTCCCACATAGTGAGAAAACACATGTCCTTTGTCTCTGGGCCTGATTTACTTCACCTGACATAAATTTTCCCAGGTCCATTCATTCATTTGCAAATGATGTAGTATCATTCTTCCCAGTGGATGACTAGAATTCCGTTATGTATATATAGCTCATTTTCTCCATCCATCCATTGAGGGGCATCTGAACTGTTTCCATACCTTGCATATGGTGCATAGAACCGCAATAAACATGGTTGTGTTGGCAGTTTTACTGGACCGTAGGTTGGTTCTATGTTTAGTTTTTTTGAGGATTCTCCACACTGCTTTCCAGGGTGGTCGAACAAGATTACATTCCCATCAACAATATATTAGGGTGCATTTGCATATATATCCACATGTCTGTTGTTGTTTGTATTCTGTTTTAAATATGATTTTATTGTTGTTATTAAGGTATTGCACAGTGGGGTTACCATGAACAATCCAGGTAATGCCTACATTTCTCTTTTGGACAATGTCACCCTTCCTTTGCTTTCTCCCATTTCCCCTTCCCATTCCTCCCATTTGTAATCTTGATGATGGCCATTTTACTCACAGTGAGATGGAATCTCAGTGCTGTTTTGATTTAATTTTTCTTATGGCCAGAGATGTTGAATATTTCTCCATATGTTTACTCACCATTTTACTCCTTCTGAGAAGTCTCTATTTCACTTACTTGCCCAGTTATTAGTTGGGTTGTTGCTTCTCTGAGGGTTTAGTTTCTTGAGCTCTTTATACAGTCTGGATATTAGATCTTTTGATGATGTATAGCTGGCAAAGATCTTCTCCCATTCTATAGGCTGTCTTTTTAGCTTGTCAGCTATGTCCTTTGCTGTGAAGAAACTTCTTAGTTTGATGCAATCCCATTTGTCAAGTCTCTGGATTTGCTGAGCTCCTGGAACTTTGCTCAGAAAGTTCCTACCTGTACCAAAAAGCTCAAATGTTTTCTCCAACTCTTTTCAGGTTGTGTGTGCATGTGTGTGTGTATACACACATATGCTTATTATACACATTCATATACACACATGCACACATACACATCCACATATGTATGCATGTATATGTAATTAAAATTACATACACACAATTATATAAGTAAGCACATATATGTATGTGTGTAAATGCATATAAGCATGTATATATATATATATATATATGTATGTGACTGTTGGTGGCACTGGAGCCTGCACACATGGTCTCATGTTTGCTAGACAGGTGGTCTATCACTTGAGCCTATCCCAGCCACCATACCAGGCCTGCTTTTTTCCTTTTGTGGCATTGGGTATGGAACTTCAGGGCCTTCCACCTGCCACTCCACCACTGAGCCACAACCCCGTCCCTACAATTTTCTTTTTAGTTTTTTACATGCAATTTTATGTGCAGTCAGGAACGTGTTTCCTCTTTTCAACATTTTATTTCATTTTATCTTTTGTCTGTTGTGGGGCTTGAACTCTGGGCCTGAGCGCTGTCCCTGCGCTCTTCAGCTCAAGGCGAGCGCTCTACCGCTTGAGCCACAGCACCACTTCTCGTTTTCTAGTGGTTTTTTGGAGATAAGAGTCTCATGGGCTTTCCTGCCTGTGCTGGCTTTGAACCGAGATCCTCAGATCTAAGCCTCCTGAGTAGCTAGGATTACAGGCGTGAGCCACTGGCACCCGGCTCAACATTTTATTTTTAAAAGTTGTGCAAGGGTTGTGTGTGCCTGTGACATTTTTGTGTGTACACAATGTATTCCCACCAGCACTACCCCTCCATCTCTCCCCTCTTCCTTAAAACAATTTCAACAGCTTTGTGGTCTTGTTTTCATACAAGCAAATGACTATGGCCACTGTATTCATCCTCATTTGCCCTCTTTGTTAATTCCCTCCCCTACTTCCCATTGTCTCCCCCCCTTCCCCCAAACTATCAAGCCCATTTTCCTTTCCTGTCTGTCTTTGGAGAAGTATTTTTCCCTGGAGCATTGATTGAATTGGTTGTAGCACAGATTAATTTGGGGGTTATAGAGTCTTTATGACACTGAGAAAATGAAGGCATGCCACACCTCTAGTCTACAAGTCTTTTTTTTTTTTTTTTCCTGGTGCTAGAACCTGGGGCCTCAGCCTTGCTAGGCAGGTGCTTAATCACGGTCACACCCCAGCTGCAAGTCATTTCCACATCAGAACAAGTAGTTGTTATCCTCCCCTAAAGTCGTCCTTGCTGGGTGGCTGGTGTGCCTGTGGCGGTTTCCCACCGAGGGCTGCAGGTCTCCCGCTGTGCTCGGCGTCTGTGCCGGGTCCTGCTTGTCACTGCTGTGAATGGACACTCGGATCCCCACATGGGAGCGCCAAGTCCAAGAGCAGCGGCTGCTCTCATCAAGCCCTGCTTATCTCCCGTGGCGGATGGTGGAAGGGTGGCCAAGGCCTGGCCTCAACTGGCGGTTTGCAGAGGGTGTTTGCTGGACAGCCGTGGGGCCAGGCCGGTCCTGAGCACCTCCAGCCTGTGTTGGATGGCTGGCCAGGTTCTCCATAGCCTGGGGGTGGCTGGGCAGAGGCAGGCACACGCTGAGGGCCGTGGCGTGGGGTGGGCGTGCCCTGGCCCGCTTCACCTGTCGCACAGGGCACACCAGTCTGATTCCTGGCAGCCCAGTCTGGCTCTTCTCGGGAGCACGGGTGGGGGAGTCCTCCGGCTCAGTGGCACGTGCTGTGTTTGTGCAGGGTGTGGAGCTTACCTCCACAGGCCCAGCACAGGTCCTGTCGTCTGGGACAGGCCCTTCCTGGGCGGGGGGTAGGGGTGGGGAAGGGGAGAACCCATGGGCCCCATCAGCCCTGAGTGAGCACAAGGGACACAGTGCTCTGCTCCCGAGGGAGGCTGGAGTGGCGGGGGACTGCACCCCCTGCTCATGGGTCTGGGGGGTGTTCCAGTCATGGCCAGACTGGGGGCCTCGGTGCACTTGGTTTGCGGGACCTGGGGATCCAGAGGTGGTGGGGCTCAGCTCCGGGCGGGAGGGGCTCTCCCAGGCCCCTGAGGGGCTTCCTGGGCACAAGCCAAGGTGAAGGGGAGGGGGGAGGCTTAGGAGAGAGGCTGGGGCTGAAGGGGAGTGCCCCCTCTGGGCCCGGCTGGAGGGCACTGGCCTGTGGAGGGGCAGAAAAAAGTGAGTCTCAGGCTTCGTTCCATTATTCTGAGGTTGATTAGTTAATGACCGGATCAATCCTCGCACAGGACTGGCCTCTGGCCTGGCCTGGCCGGGCGTCTTCCCACCCACCCTTCCTGCCACGTGACCTCCTCTGACCTGAACCCAGAGCAGCAGTGCTCCACGCCCAGACCCTGGCCAGGCCCCGCCACCAGCCTGACCCTGAGGATCGCTCCTGACGAGATGGCTTTGCAGCATGGCGTGCTTGAGGCCCAGAGGCTGTGCCCGACCAGTTCTAGTGCATTCCTGGCTCGGGGCGGGCCGGGGTGTGTGTGTGTGTGTGGATGGATTAAGTGACACTGAGAAGGCGGTGCAGGGGAGAGGCCCGCTGGGCGCCGGGTCTGACAGGCTGCTCCCCCTGCCCGTGCTGCCCTCAGGCACTCCCGAACCCCGGGCCCCTCCGAGCCACATCTGTGGAGGGCGCCATCGCGGGCGGGCGACGTGCCCGGCACAGGTCTAGCCACCAAGGGCACACCATGGAAGTTGACCACGTTTGTTGTGCTGTTCTGCTGGCTGTCATTACTCGTGGGGTCCCTGCTCGAGAGGACGGGACTCACCCTTGTCCTGGCCAGCGTGGGGTGCCGGGGGGGGGGGGCGGGAGGCAGCACTTACCATCCATGTTGGAGACCGGGGCTTCCTGCAGGTGGAATTTCTCCACGTACCCCAGGTACTGACCCAGCCACTTGGGGTCCGCAGGCAGGGTCCTCGCTGCACAGGGTGGGCGGGAGGTCATGGGGGAGCCCCCCAGCCTCCTCTGGAGGCTGCCCCTCCTCCAGGGCGAATGACCAGGAGGCTGGCCAGGGGCAGCTAGACCCCATTACGGCTAGAGAACCTTGGCGAAACTTGGTGCCAGCTCCTGGCTGCCTCCCGGGCCAGGGAGTGCCCCCTCTGGTCTCTTCTAAACAGGTGTGGGGCGCGGGTAGGGTAGGTGTTGCCCGCTTTGCCTTGGGTTTGGTTCCCAACGCCACAGAAGGCCCATGTCCTCCAGGTGACCTTGACTTCGCACCTGTCCGGCTGCCCCCCTTCAGCGCTCCGGACTGCCATCCCTGCCACCCAGGCCCTGGCTTGCCCTCCAGCCCCTTGGCAGTGCCCACTTCTACCCATTTTGGGGATGCTGTACCCCTCAGGCTCTCCCCACTGCCGATAGCCCCACGCGGGGTGAGACCATGCGGGGTGCTCAGCCTCACAGTGCCCGTTGGCGGAATGGCCGGGTGAGGGGACGGAGGGGCCGGGTCGCCGGGTGGCCGCTCTGAGCCGCCCACGCCCCCCACACAGTGAGCACAGGGGACCCCTTCCCAGACGAGCGAGGCTCCGCTCAGACCTGCGGGAGCGCAGAGGCCCCCTCCTCCCCTTTGGGGACCCGGGGGTGGCACTGGCTCACCCGGGGAGACCCGGCCACTCACCCAGCAGCGCCCACAGGCTGGTGGCCTCACCGTCCTCCAAACGCGCGTAAAGGATGAGGTGCTCGTAGTCAGTGCTGATGAAGGAGACGTGCAGGCTGCTCCCCGGCACTGCAGGGACCCGGCACAGGTGACGCGCGACGCCCCCGTCCCCAGCCCCAGCACCCCCCAGGGGCAGCGTGGTGCCCAGCAAGAGGACACGCAGCTCCCTGAAGCCAGCAGCTGTTCCGGTGCTGGGTCAGATCAGGGTGTCTCTGCACCCAGCCGGCCCCTGGCCAGTGCAGGCCCGAGCTGGGGGGGGGAGGGACTCACCAGTGCCGCGGTACCGGCCCGGCCGCCCCGTCGGGCGCACAGTGGTGGTTAGTCCTGTGCACAGCCCCTTTCCTCTGGGGGGAGAGGAAGGAGCGGTCCTGACAGGGCCATGGCGTACCCCCCAGGGGGTCTCAGGTCCCTGGGCACGGGCGCCGCTCAGGAGGAGGCGGGGCTGTGGGTACCTGGGAGACCCTGGCAGACATGGAGAACAGTCTCTCTCGTTTGATGAGTCCTCACCTACCGAAGGGCACCGGACCCAGGTGTCCTCGGCTGAGTTATGGCTCATGGGGTTGGGGACCCTGTCCTGTTTGTGGGCCCCCGCCCCAGCCCCGCGTGGACACGGCCCCTGTCCCAGCCCCACATGGACACCAAGCCTGCCAGTGTGCCCCTTGTCCCAGGTCTGCAGATTCTCGAGTGGGCTGGAAGGTCTGTGCGGGGTGACCACTGGGTCCACAGGCTGCTCTGTGGCCGTGTGCAGCACGGGTGGACATTAGGAGGCAGATCTAGGCTCTACACTGCAGGTATAGACAGAACCAGTACTCGGGTTGAAGTTGGCCACACTGGGCCCTGGGCAGCTTACCACCTGACCTACTTCCCCAGTGCGGTGCCCTCCTTCCCTGGGTCCCCGCCCTCCACTGGGATGGGCAGGCTGGTGCTGGGCAGCTGGAGATGCTGGATGCAGCCAGGTTCTTGGGAGTGAGCTGACCCCTTTGAAGCATGGCACCCCTCCACGTGGGGGGCTGGACGGCGGCAGGGCATGGAGGCCGGCGCGGTGTGCCCTTCCTGCCCTTCCTCTGAAACCCATGCCACCCATCTGGCCGGTGGCACAGCCCCACCCCAGGGCCCAGGCCTGAGCCGGAGGAAGTTCAGGGCCTCACTCACTTCCAGAACAACAGGAATTCCACGTCCCCATTCTCACGGGCTCGAATGGAGTCGAGGGACAGCCTCAGAGGGTCGGTGGGCAGCACCAGGTCTGTGCGGCTGCTGGCCAGCTGGACGGTGAGCCAGCGTCCCTCCACCTGCAGGGCACAAGCACAGGCACAGGAAGCTGGCTAGTCCCCGGTCTCCAGTCTCCAGGCCAGGCTGGGCCCACAGCACCCTTTCTTCTGAAGTACTGCCCTTTGTCCTCTCTCTAGGACTGCCTCCTCCCCCTCCCCTTTTCCCTGCTGTTCTCTCTCTACATCCTCTGTTCACTCAAGTCTGGTCAGAGCTGCGTCCCCCAGGGTGGCTGTTTGCTGTGATGCTCTTCCTGTCCCTCCCGGGATGGCACCGTCCACCCTCTCAGTACAGAGGAAGCAGCGCTGTGTGGAGGCCCCGTGCATGTCCAGTGCTGCGTGGAGGCCCCGTGCATGTCCAGGGCTAACTTTGTGGCCTAGCCACAACACTCACCTTGTGTGCGTCAAAGCCCGGCTGCACTGGCACATCTTCCAGAGTCTCCTGTGCCCTGGCCAGGCCCAGACCCAGGCTCAGCACTAGCAGCCACGCGCCCCGCAGCATCTCGGCACCAGGGTCCTGGCCAGCAACCGGTCTGAGGGACGTCTTCCAGTGGCTCCTTGTCCTCAGCAGCTGCTGACCAGCCCTGCTGTCCACCTGGGCCTGCATGTCCCAGTCCTCCCACTCTTGCCAGCAGCCTTGCTGCTTCCCTGTGTGTAAGAGGCAGAGACGAGGTGTGGCTGCTGGGGCAGCTTAACTGGGCTGGGAGCCTGGGAGGCCGCCTTAACTGGGCTGGGAGCCTGGGAGGCCGCCTTAACTGGGCTGGGAGCTGGGGAGGCCAGCTGGCCGAGGGAACACAGCAGGGTGCAGCTTCCATTGCAGGCCCCCCCTCCTGCGCAGGCCAGTTGTCCTGTCCTGCTGTGCCCCTGCCCACTACCCCCCAGGAGGACGTGAGGACTGCTCCGTGTCCTTACAGGAAGCTCTCGGGGTGGGCGTGGGGATTACAGGGCAGATGGCCCCCGGGACGGGGGCTCCATGCATGCTGGGTGCCAGACAGAGCCATGTTTATCTATCACTGAGAACGGCTCACCCCAGTCCCTTCTCCCTGCTCCAGAACCACCCTGCCCATGTGTCAGGAGGGCAGGGTGTGCCTGCTTCCTAGGTCTTCCTTTGCCTCAGGGGTCAGTGCAGGTCCCCGGCCCGGCGTGGCCTCCTCGATGTGGCCACAAAGCAACTAGCTGGTCCCCAAATGGGATACCTTTCCCTGGGCCCCGCCTCCCCTCCAGGCCTCTCCCCCCTCAGCTGTGGGGTGTTGGCCTGCCTGAGACACAGTGTTCAGGCCTCCTTGGGCAGCTGCGCAGCCGCTGCAGCAGGCCCTGGCCTGGCCCAGCGTGGACACTCGGGCTGACCCTAGGCCGCTCCACTCCTGCCCACCCTGGAGCTCCCAGGGAAGCTCACTGCTGCTGAGCAACCTCTGGAGTTTATCACCAGATATGCCCTGCCTGGAAGGGCACAGCCCTGGCCAGGCCGGGTTTGACTCTCAAGGAGAGGGCCAGCCCCCAACCCTGGCCACTGAGCCTGCGACTCGGGCCGTGGGCAAAGCAGAACCTCAGCCTGTCCCTGGTGTCCCGGCTGTGCAGCACCCTGCCCCAGCCGACTCGGCTCTGACGCCCGTCCGCATGCCCTGTGGAGGAGCGGGCCCAGGCCGGGGCTCGGCCGTGCTGCCCTTCTGCTCCTCTGGCCGCGGCAGCACGCAGCCCCCATGTGACAGACTGAGTGGATGGTGTGGCTCCGACCTCGGTCTGAACCAGAGGAGGGCTCAGCATCCCCAGAGGCCTGCTCAGAGCCTGTCTGGGCCTTACCCTGTGGGGACCCCACCACCCCCCCTCCGGGAGGCTCGGCCGAAGCCTGCACTTCCGCTTCTGGGGGTGGGGACACCTGGGCTTCCTCTCCCCTCCTCCCCCAGAGGGGCTCCCACCATGCCTCTGAGCGCCAGAGTCTCCTGGCTGCCACGGAGAACAGACACGAGCAATGGAGCTGTGTGCCTGCCATGGAGAACAGACCAAGCAATGGAGCCGGGTGTGGGTGCAGAGCTGGTTTATTGCAGGGGAGGGGGCTGAAGGTCAGGAGGTGTCCAAAGGCGCAGGTCACAGGAAAGGCTGGCTCCCTGCCCGCTGGGACCTGGGGAAGCCGCAGCTCTTTGCAGGTGTCCAGCCCAGCAGGGTGCCCCGTGTGCTGGGGGGGGGCTAGGCCTTTCCCGGCGTCTGCCCCCTCCCCCCAAGGCCTGCCTTCCCTCCCCTCCCTTGCTGCAGTCCTGCTGTGTCCCCCAGGCCCTGTGTAACCACCAGCTAAGCAAGATGGCCATGCTCTCAGACCCCCAGATCCTCAGGGCCTCGCTCTGAGCCCCGTCAATCATGGTCATAGACCCTCAAGGTCACCAGGCCTTGGCCTCTGCCCTGGCTTGGCCTGTGATTCTTGGGGTGGGAGAGTCTGGGGGAGCCAGGCACCCCGCATTCTTGAGCTGCTGGCATGGACAGGTTTGCACAGGCTTCAGCGGGGTGCCTGGGGTGGTCGCCAGGCTTGGAGGGCGGGCGCAGCCTGTGTGGTGCCCGGGAGGGAGAGCCAGGCCCAGCAGAGCCAGAGGGGGGCACTGGTGTGCAGGGATTCTACGCAAAGCGCAGGGTAAGAGTGGCCAAGTAGGGACCAGTCAGGAGGCCCGGGTGTGTGTGCACGGGTGTGTGTGTGCACGCAGCAAGGCGTGCAGAGGGTGAGTGGAAGCAAGCTGGGCCCGCTGCCGCCTTGTGCCCTTGGGAGGCTGGAAGCTGCCAGCAGCCCTGACACACAGCGTCCCCACGACCCCGGCACCCAGGCACCCCCGGCTCCCATGGTGTTCTGATTTGGGCTGGGCCCTGGGACCCGGCATCCAGAGCGAGTGGCCCCTGGGGTCCCAGCCTGCCTGGGGTCTCCCAAGACCGCCTGCCAGAGCACCAGGGGTGGCGGCGTCTACTCACCTGACGCGCGTCTACTCCGGGGAGTCGCATCTCGCTGTGGACCAGAGAAGCCACAGTCATGGTCTGGGGTTCCTCACCGTCCCCCCCAGCTCTCCCCCACCCCAGACGCAGCTCCAGCTCTGCAGAGCCCCCCACAGACCCCGCCCGGCACCCGGCCCGGCACCTCTGGAAGGGTTGGAGCAGTTTGGGCTCCAGCAGGAAGCAGGGTTGGGCGAGGGCCACTTACGCGCGAGAACCAGGTCCACAGTGTGGCTCTGACCCAGGCCTCTTCTGTCCATGTGCTGCCTGTAGGCATCCAGCCCCTGCCTGCCGGGGGACAGACTCCTGCCTGCAGCCACGGGGCGGGTAGGGGGCACCCGGAGATTCCAGGTGACCAAAGGGCTCTGCAGCTGCCAGCCTGGGGCAGGGGACGCCAGAGGGAGGGAGGGGGCCCTGGGAGGGGCCCTCCTCACCCCTGCGGGTGTCCCTCCACCCCTCCAGCACAAAGTCCCAGGTCCCCACTCTCCCTGGCACTCCCCTTCCTCCCTCCCCCTCCCCGTGGAGGCCGCGCCCACCGTGGAGCTCCACCACGATGAAGGGGCCGGCATCGCTGTGGCTTTCCAAGTCCATGATGGCAATGTCATGGTTCAGGACCACAAACGTCAGGTAGATTCTGCCTCCGTCTGTGAAAGCAAGAGGGAGTGAGCGGGAAGTGGGGTGCCTGGGGTCCCCCAGGGGCTCTGCACCCCCAGCTGGCCCAGCCCGAACCTGCCGCAGGAACCCAGACCCCACACTCCACGACCCCACCCCCCGCCTGTCCGCTTCCCTTTCGTTGTCTGTCTCTCTCCACCTCCCGTCTCCCTGTCTGTCTGTGCCTATATCAGTCTCTGCCTCTGTCTCTATCCCTATCTCTCTATCTCTCTATCTCTCAGTCTCTGTTTCTCTTGGTGTCTCTGTCTCTGTTTGCTTCTCTGTCTCTGTCTCTCTTGGTCTCTGTGTCTCTGTCTGTCTCTCTGTCTCTGTCTCTGTCTCGTACTCCAGGACGGCTGAGAAGCACAGACACAGATGAGGTAGGACCCGAGCGTCTCCCCAACCTCAACAAACTCACCCGAACCTCAGGCCACAAGGCCTCAGTCTAGCAAGTGGCAGGGTGCCTGTGGACCCGAGTCACAGTCTTTACAGCACCCGCTTCCCCCCCCTCCAGGCACGCTGGGGTTCTCCTCTCTGCCCCCCACCTTACAAAGGCTCCTGCAGAAGTTGGGAACTTCTGCCCCTCAAGGGAAACCCTGGAGCCTCCCTTCTCTCTCTACTGGCCTCCCTTCTTCCAGCCTCCACCTCTCTGGACAGATCAGCTCTGCACTGGGTCCCCAGAGCAGGGTCCTGGGAAGGAGCCCCCCAGTTTGTGGGGAGCCCTGGGGGGATGCACTGTGGAGCCCACTGCTGTGAGGTTTAGAGTCTCTCAGGGATGACCACTGCGGGGGGGGGGGCACCGTGGCCTCTGTCCTCGCTACCATGGCCTCTTCTGGAACCTGCCCCTCAGCCACATTCACACTCTGACCAGCCTGAGGCTGCGGCCACGCTTACTCACACTCAAAAGTGTAGCGTCCGGGTGTGTTGGTCTGCTCCGCTATGTAGAATTCCTTTACACACTTTCCGTCTTTTCTAGAAGGACAGCAGCAGTTCTGGTCAGTGCCAGAGTCCACAGGGTCGCCTGGCACACCGAGGAGCTGCCCACCGTCCCAGGAGCAGGCCAGAGGCCGGAGCCACCGACCCTGCTGGGGGGCCTGGCGGTGAGCGGCTGGGGCTGGGGCTGGCTGGGTGGGGCTGGGGCCCAGGTGTGGGGCTCACAGCTACCTGTGGAAGTAGGTGATGTTCAAGTTCCCGTTCTCCAGGCCCCTGATGTTGGTCATGAAGCAGCGGAAGGCGCCGCCCTCCTGCACAGCGGACGGGTTGGTGGCTCCCAGCTTGATGGTGTACCAGTGTCCCTCGGCCTGCAAGGGAGGCCCCGTCCTAACCCTGGTGGCCCTGGGAACCCGCCCTCCCCAGAGCCTGCCCCCTCTCCTGCGGCCCTACCTGCTCAGGACTGAACCCGGGCTGCACGGGCACCTGGCTTTGGTCCTGCCCTGCCCGGGCCAGGCCCAGCCAGACACTGAGCAGCAGCAGAAGCCCCTTTCTCTGCGGCACCCCCATCCTCCCGGCAGCGCTGTCTGGGCGCAGTGTGCTGGATGTAGGGGGGGACGAGGCCCTGCCTGGCCCTATATATGCCGCCCCAGAGCCAGGCAGCCCCAAGAAAAGAGTGCCCCGCTGTGCCCACATCCTGCACCGCCCTCCGGAACTAACGTGTTTGCATAGCTGGAGCATCCCCGGGGGCTGTGCCAGCCTGGCCTCCACTGCAAAGGTCAGGCGCGGGCCCCAGGGCCAGGCCGCCAGGGACCTGGCTTCCAGCCTCTCGGACATCGTCTAGATCAGGCCTGTGCGGGCCCCGCCACAAGCGCACTGCTGCCAGTCTGGGCGTGCTGACTGTGTCCTTCCAGAGAGGGCTGGGTCTCCCCAGACTCCTGAATGACCGCTGCCCCCCAGGGAAGAACCAGGAGTTGGCCTCTCAGGTCTGGGAGCAGCCCGCATTGCTTCGGGGTCCGCACAGTGGACATGGGGCCCTTGGGACGTGGTGGCTCTATGTGGAGCAGGCGGGGCTAGCCTCGTGCTTCGCGGAGAGCCAGTCATTCTGTGAGGCTGGCCCTGGTGCCAACCCCCAGCCAGAGTCTGTCCTGCTCCAGGCTCCATGAGGCCGTGCGGGGCCATGGCAAGGTCACCTCTGGGGTCTGCCCTCTGAACCACAGCGAGGTCACCCCTCCAGAGTCTGCCCTCTGGGGTCTGCCCTCTGAGCACCTCCCATGCTTTGAAGGTCAGGCAGGGCACAGGCAACACACGGGCTGGGCCAAAAGCCAAGCTGTGCAGCCTGAGACTAACAGGATTATAGCTCTGAAGAACTGAGGGGGAAGAGAGGGCGGAGGGTGTCAGCGAGGAAGGACATGGCCTTCAAAGGGCGGAGGACGTCAGCGAGAAAGGACATGATGTGCTGGCCATCTGGGTCCCCCACGGCCTGCAGGGGTGGCCCTTCCTCTCCTCAGATGATGACTAGAGCTTGGGGCCGAACGGGAGGCTTGTGCTGCATGGACCCCGGGGCCGCTTGTGGCTCCGACTCCAGTGTCCTGCCCCTGGGGAGGGGTGCGTGTGTGTACTCACGTGCGTGTACGTGTGTGTGTGTGTGCTCACGTGCGTGTACGCATGGAAGACTGTATGGGTGCCTGACAGGGCCCAGGGAAGGTTGCTGGGGACACCCACAGCCCCAAGGCCAAGGTGTCAGGGAGGACAGGGAGGGCCCAGGCACGGAGGCAGCAGGACAGGGAGAAAGCCAGGGACGGAGAACCGTGACCGCCAGGCCAGTCAGCTCTGGGCAGCACAGGAAAGGCGCTGGCCGCGGTCAGGCTGGGACAGAGGAGAGGCACTGGCCGTGGTCAGGGGGACACAGGAAAGGCGCTGGCCGCGGTCAGCTCTGGGCAGCACAGGAGAGGTGCTGGCAGTGGCCAGTCCAGGTCTGGGAACCGGGGAGAACAGGACTTCCGCACACTGCAGTTCTTCACGAACTTCACAGTAAACACAGGAATGATGCCGACGTGACTCGGGACAGTCACGTGAAACCCTCCCCACCCTCCCCCCACGTCCCTATGGCGCGGTCATTGTTCCCAAGCCCACTGTGACCCTCCTCATTCTCTTCCCTAAGAGCCTCCCGCCTCTCCCCGCTCCCCGCTCCCCTCGCGGTGGGCTGCCAGGCGCCATGGAGACTCTCCCGCTCACTGCTTTTGCTTCCTAGCCTCACGATATGAACACTTATTAAAGAAGCAATGGATAACCAGAACCGATTATATCTATTACAGAAATGAGGTTGTGGATAGCAAATTTATTAACATTTCTCTTGGTCTCTGTCTTTCTGTCTCACACACACACACACACCCGCTGCAGGTAAAGGTGACTTCCTGCAGGCCACAGGCAGGAGGCTGGAGCAGGGGAGGTCCGGCCTGCAGGGTACAGAGGATGGTGGGGTCCCAGTGTCTTGTTCCTTCACACACTAAGCCACTGCGTCCGGCTCACAGGCATCTGCGGAACGGAGGAGGGCGTCCGTGCTCCGGCCACACTGCGCCCAGGAGGCAGGCCTGTGCGAAGCGGGGAGCAGCCCAGTACCGAGGTGAGGGGGGTGGATGAGGTCTGCTTTGTTCAGTCCTTTCTTCTCCACAAACACCTCGAAGATCATCAGGGCCCCTGGGTGTTCATCCAGGGTGCGGCCTGTGGAACACAGGTACGGTGGGGGACGCAGGGCCCCAGGGCAGAGGGCCGCACGGTCAGTGCTGGGCCTTTGCCTGGAGTGCCGGCAGGACCAGCCCTCCCTCCCTTCCTCCTTCCCATGGCCAGCCCTCCCTCTCTCCATCCCTCCCTCCCTTCCCCAGCTGGGGCACAGAGGGTGATGGCGGTGTCTTCCCAGGGAAGGGGCAGGGCAGAGGGTCAGAGTTAGATCTGAGCTGTGAGGCTGTTGAGATGGGCAGCCATGCTTAGGAAGCCGTGACAGGGGAAGGGTGATGTCAACCAGGGGACCCCGAGGACTGGGGCCTGCACGGAGGACCCCTCGAGTGACCGGAGCGGAGCAGACCCCAAGAGAAGCTCCCTCAGGAGACAGCGGCTGGGTGCAGACCTGAAGGGCCTGGCCCAGGGGAGCGGCGGCGGGGAGCAGAGGTGGGTGCTGGGGGGTCAGACATTGCAGGTCACGGTGGCTGTAAGCCTGGGGTGCAGATACTCAGCACTCTGCACACGCTCACATGCTCACGCAAGGCTGTCCTGTGTGTCAGGTGTGCACCCCTGCACTATCCACATGCTCACACTCAGGCTGTCAGGTGTGCACCCCTGCACTATCCACATGCTCACACTCAGGCTGTCAGGTGTGCACTCCTGCACTATCCACATGCTCACACTCAGGCTGTCAGGTGTGCACACCAGCAGTATCCACAGGCTCACACTCAGGCTGTCAGGTGTGCACTCCTGCACTATCCACGTGCTCACACTCAGGCTGTCAGGTGTGCACTCCTGCACTATCCACGTGCTCACACTCAGGCTGTCAGGTGTGCACTCCTGCACTATCCACATGCTCACACTCAGGCTGTCAGGTGTGCACACCAGCAGTATCCACAGGCTCACACTCAGACCGTCAGGTGTGCACCCCTGCACTATCCACGTGCTCACACTCAGGCTGTCAGGTGTGCACTCCTGCGCTATCCACGTGCTCACACTCAGGCAGTCAGGTGTGCACTCCTGCACTATCCACGTGCTCACGCTCAGGCTGTCAGGTGTGCACTCCTGCACTATGCACGTGCTCACACTCAGTCAGGTGTGCACTCCTGCACTATGCACGTGCTCACACTCAGGCTGTCAGGTGTGCACTCCTGCACTATCCACGTGCTCACACTCAGTCAGGTGTGCACTCCTGCACTATGCACGTGCTCACACTCAGTCAGGTGTGCACTCCTGCACTATCCACGTGCTCACGCTCAGGCTGTCAGGTGTGCACTCCTGCTCTATGCACGTGCTCACACTCAGGCTGTCAGGTGTGCACCCCTGCACTATCCACGTGCTCATACTCAGTCAGGTATGCACTCCTGCACTATCCACGTGCTCACACTCAGGCTGTCAGGTGTGCACTCCTGCGCTATCCACGTGCTCACACTCAGGCAGTCAGGTGTGCACTCCTGCACTATCCACGTGCTCACACTCAGGCTGTCAGGTGTGCACTCCTGCACTATCCACGTGCTCACACTCAGTCAGGTGTGCACTCCTGGACTATGCACGTGCTCACACTCAGGCTGTCAGGTGTGCACTCCTGCACTATCCACGTGTTCACACTCAGTCAGGTGTGCACTCCTGCGCTATGCACGTGCTCACACTCAGGCTGTCAGGTGTGCACTCCTGCACTATCCACGTGCTCACACTCAGTCAGGTGTGCACTCCTGCACTATGCACGTGCTCACACTCAGGCTGTCAGGTGTGCACTCCTGCACTATGCACGTGCTCACACTCAGGCTGTCAGGTGTGCACTCCTGCACTATCCACGTGCTCACACTCAGTCAGGTGTGCACTCCTGCACTATGCACGTGCTCACACTCAGGCTGTCAGGTGTGCACTCCTGCACTATCCACGTGCTCACACTCAGTCAGGTGTGCACTCCTGCACTATCCACGTGCTCACACTCAGTCAGGTGTGCACTCCTGCGCTATGCACGTGCTCACACTCAGGCTGTCAGGTGTGCACTCCTGCACTATCCACGTGCTCACACTCAGTCAGGTGTGCACTCCTGCACTATGCATGTGCTCACACTCAGTCAGGTGTGCACTCCTGCACTATGCACGTGCTCACACTCAGTCAGGTGTGCACTCCTGCACTATGCACGTGCTCACACTCAGGCTGTCAGGTGTGCACTCCTGCACTATCCACGTGCTCACACTCAGTCAGGTGTGCACTCCTGCACTATGCACGTGCTCACACTCAGTCAGGTGTGCACTCCTGCACTATCCACGTGCTCACGCTCAGGCTGTCAGGTGTGCACTCCTGCGCTATCCATGTGCTCACACTCAGTCAGGTGTGCACCCCTGCACTATGCATGTGCTCACACTCAGTCAGGTGTGCACTCCTGCACTATCCACGTGCTCACACTCAGGCTGTCAGGTGTGCACTCCTGCGCTATCCACGTGCTCACACTCAGGCTGTCAGGTGTGCACTCCTGCACTATCCACGTGCTCACACTCAGGCTGTCAGGTGTGCACTCCTGCGCTATCCACGTGCTCACACTCAGTCAGGTGTGCACCCCTGCACTATCCACGTGCTCACACTCAGGCTGTCAGGTGTGCACTCCTGCACTATCCACGTGCTCACAGTCAGGTGTGCACTCCTGCACTATCCACGTGCTCACGCTCAGGCTGTCAGGTGTGCACTCCTGCACTATCCACGTGCTCACAGTCAGGTGTGCACTCCTGCACTATCCACGTGCTCACGCTCAGGCTGTCAGGTGTGCACTCCTGCGCTATGCACGTGCTCACACTCAGGCTGTCAGGTGTGCACTCCTGCACTATCCACGTGCTCACACTCAGTCAGGTGTGCACTCCTGCACTATCCACGTGCTCACACTCAGGCTGTCAGGTGTGCACTCCTGCGCTATCCACGTGCTCACACTCAGGCAGTCAGGTGTGCACTCCTGCACTATCCACGTGCTCACACTCAGGCTGTCAGGTGTGCACTCCTGCACTATCCACGTGCTCACACTCAGTCAGGTGTGCACTCCTGCACTATGCACGTGCTCACACTCAGGCTGTCAGGTGTGCACTCCTGCACTATCCACGTGCTCACACTCAGTCAGGTGTGCACTCCTGCACTATCCACGTGCTCACACTCAGTCAGGTGTGCACTCCTGTGCTATGCACGTGCTCACACTCAGGCTGTCAGGTGTGCACTCCTGCACTATCCACGTGCTCACACTCAGAATGTGAGGTGTGCACCCCTGCACTATCCACGTGCTCACGCTCAGGCTGTCAGGTGTGCACTCCTGCACTATGCACGTGCTCACACTCAGTCATGTGTGCACTCCTGCACTATCCATGTGCATGGACACATGAACCTCTAAGGTGCACATGCACACATATCATGAAGCAGAAGGGCCCCCAGTGCTGTACCAAAGAGCATCATCATCTGCACCCTCCGGTTGTTCATCCTGTCTCCAAAGTAGGCGATCCCATAGCTCCTTGGTGTGACCAGCCAGATGTAGATCATGTGTTTCCACCCTGAAAGTGATCGGGGCGTGTCGGGGTCTACAGCTTGCACCTGGCATGGGAGGAGCTGAGCTGGGGCTTCCAGGGGATTTGGAATTGGGAATACTTGGGAAAGCTGGGTCTTGGACACAGAAAATCTCCAGAGCCTGGGCCCCGGCACTTGGAGCCCCACTAGGAATCAAAGACGGCCTCCCAGGGGGACTCCGAGGCTCCCCAGCGGCAGTGGGAGTCGAGTCACAGCCTGCCTGGCCGGGCGGCAGCTTCCCAGAGGCCTGGTGAGCCAGGTGCCCACCCTGCGCCCCACAGCACTCACAGCCCACGAAGCTGGCAGGCACACGCGCCACCGACAGGGGCAGCTTGAACAGCTGGCAGCCACTCGGCTTCCTGGAAGACGGAGACAGCCTTGGAGGCAGCGGCGGCGGGGGTGTGAGCTGGGCTCCCCATCGATGGCCCCCATTCTTCTCTGGATGTCCCCTGGCAAGTGTGGAACCTGGGCCGTGCCAGCCCGGCCCCCTCGGTGCTGCCTGGATTCTCACACGGTGTCTCCCCTACCCCCACCCCTGCCCTCACCCCTGCCCCAGCTCTGCCCCCACCTTGCCATGACCCTTGGGTGGCACACAGACCCCGTCTACACCCATCGCCACCACTCCAGTGCGTGGGACCAGCCACCCCCCAAAAGCCAGACAGGAGCTGCTGGGAGGAGTGTCCATGCCTCCAGAGCCCGGCCAGCGCCAGCCCATGCCAGCATGGGACACAACCCTGCTCAGCTCCCCCGCCAGGGCTCAGGGCTGCTGACTGCTGGCAAGGGGCTTCTGAGATCACCACCGGGCCAGGGCTTGGGTCACCACTGCCGTGCCGGGGTGCCAGGGTGCTGGGATGGGGCTGGCTGCCTTGTACCGCTGGTTCCTGTTGGCTGACTTCCCTGCCAGCCTGCTTGGGGCTGCGGCCTGCTCTTCCTCGTGCTTGGGAAGCTGGGCTTCTGCAAGGAGAGCAGGCCACGAGCCCCTCCTTTTCCCACTCCCTGGCGCCAGGGCTCTCGCCCCGACAGTGCTGGGGACCCACAGGTCAGCGACACGGGTGACACCCTAGACTGTGGGTCACGCAGATGCCTGGGATGGGAAGCCGGGTGGCCGGGGCCTGGGGGGCCTGAGGGGCCTGAGGGAGTGGGGGTAGGGGACACTCACAGGATACGCATTTGGAACTCCAGCTTCCCCACAGAGTTCACCACGAAGCTGAAGGGAGGCAGGGGCTCCAGCAGCTTTTCCCTGGGGAATGGGATGGTGCCAGCCCAGCGAATTATGTACCATTTTCCTAAAAGCTGGGAGGAAAAGGGGTAGTGTCTGTAACGAGTACTGGAGGGCCAGAACTGGCCAACGCCTCAGAGGTGACTCTAGTGAGCAAAATGCGTTGGGAATATTTGCATGAATTATGGGAAGAGACTGCTGGTGAGGGAAGACCTAAAGGCAAACAGAAGAGTCTAGAAAGGTTTGTAAATGCCATCTGACCATCTGTCTATCTGCTCATCCACCCATCCATCCATCCATCCATCCGTCTGTGCATTGTCTGTCTGTCCATTGGTCCATCTGTCTGTTCTTCCATCCATCCTTCCATCTGTCCATCTATCCATCCATCCACCCATGCACCTGCCTATCCTTCCACTCATCTGCTGTATGATCCAGAAACATGGGGTAGAATCACCTTGTGGTGTGGTCAGATCTACCTGTTCCCTGGTGCCATGGACAGCTCAGGTCCTCTGACCATCACTACTGTGCAACCCTCTCCCCTGAGACCAGGGCGTCTCACCCTGATGGTGTGCACACATGATGGCTCTCACCCTGGTGATGTGCATACCACACGGTGCTCATCATCTTGGAGCTACCTGCTCTCTAGGATCCAGACCACTAGTGTCTGCTTCTGCCTCATCTCTGGGCCCTGGAGTTCAGTCTCCTTGGCCTTAGGGGTCTCCTGTGCCAGCAAGGAGATGTCCTCACCTGCAGGGACAGCCCTAGCAGGACCCTCTCGCTAGCATTGAGGAGAAGCAGGCCAGAGATGGACCTGTGCACCGGAGCAAGAGCCCAGGTCCAGCTGGCAAGGCTGGGACCAGCAGCCCCCACCGAGGGACAGAGGGTATGTGGGGGCAGAGTGTGGTAACCAGGACTGGGCAGGGCCTGGCCTATAGCCTGAGTGCCCTGAGTGCTTGTACACCTGTGACCAGGTATACCTGTGACCAGGTACACCTGTGACCAGGTACACCTGTGACCAGGTATACAAGCCTAGCTGGAGCTGCAGGCACAGGTCCTGGGAGGAGCAGCTACAGGGAACCTGGAGCTCGTGACCAGGGCTGGGTGGCACCGTGAGTCACCTGCGTGTCACGTGGCTCATGACATCCACCCTTGTTGTTCTAACAGTCCTATGGGTTTTCAGATTTATAGGTTTGGTGATAAAATGCCTGTTTGTAAAATATCAGCCCTAATGCAGTGACCTTGTGAGACCTGAACTCCTAACGCCAGCGCGCCTCCCTTCAGCTCAGCATACCGAGGCTTCCCAGTGCTGGCTCTCACTGCCGGGGAAGCTTAGAAAGGTGCGGCGCTGTGAGCTGGCGGGCGGGCCAGCCGCACCCGTGGGAGCCCGCCCGGGGGTCCACGAAGCCCCCGGCACAGCGTGGGAGGGCGCCGTGCGGCCCCACGGGCAGTGACGGCCAGCGACCGTGACCGCTTCCCCCTCTCACTCCTCCCCCCTCCCCCCCCGCCCCGTCCCACCAGGCAGCAGGAGCCAGGCTGACTGGTCAGCCATGGGCGGCTCTGGTCAGCAGGACGAGCCCAGTCTAGGGGCCCACTCTGAGCCCACCCAGCGGTCCCCAGGGCCCTCACCTGCGCAGGCTGGGCAGCAACGACCAGCCCCCCCTCCTCCGCCTGTGCTGAAGAGAGGAGACTCAGCCCCACGGGCAGCAGGAGCCCCCACATGGACCCCGCCTGCCCAGCTCCCCGGTCCCCGCAGCTTTGTCCGGGAGGCGGGAAGCAGCCCGCGGCTGGGTGCTGCGTCACTCTGTCACTGTTGGAAGGGTGTGAATGGACCGCACTCATGTGTGTGATTAGCCTTCACGCTGCCATCCGGTTCATTCTGAGGAAGCCTTGTCCCAGGCTGGCACTTGGGGGCCCCCAGCAAGGGCTCCTGCACCCCCCCAGGAGGGGCGGGTCCTGCCCTGGGGACAGGTGCACACCCAGACCCCAGTTCCCTCCAGACAAAGGGCCAGGCCAGGCAGTGTCCAGCCCCTCCCCACACGCCCCTCTGAAGGCCCCGAGGCCTCAAAGCCCAGCCCCTCCCGGAGAGCTGAGCTGCTGGCTTCCCTCCCTACCTTGGCTCCTTGGTCTGAGTTACCTGAGCCCTGCCCTGAGGACTCGCCGGCCTTGCTGGCCAGGCGCTCCTCTCAGTGCTGCAACCTGGGCCTGCGACCTGCACGCCAGGGCCTGGAGTGTGCCCAGACCACCCCTTCCACCCCGGACGGCCTCCCTCCCTCCTTCCCTCCCTCCTTCCTCTCTTCATTGCCTCCCCTCCTTCCCTTCTTCCCTCCTTCCCTCCCTCCGGTCTCAGCTGACAGAACACTGAGTGAAGTCCTCCCTCACAGCTTCTGGTCCTCACCTCTCATTCATCCTGCAAGAAACGGCAACCACACCCTCCTGCTTCTGTGCACTTGTGTTCACGTGTGCAGCGCACACACAATGTCATATGTACATGAGTGTCACATACATGTACATGGACGCACACATGTGTCCTGTGTACCCATGTGTGATTGTGCATGGCATGACTATGTGAACGCACATGTATGCATATTCTGTGAATGCACATGTATGTATGTGTTGTCTGCATATGCATCTATGTGTGTTCTTGGGTGTGTCTCTGTGTGCACGCACATACTGTCTTGTGAGCATGTGTGTGAGTGTGCATGTGTGCACATGCGTACGTGCCTGTCTTTGTGTATACATCTGTGTCTATGAGAATTTGTGTGAGAATACCTGTGTATATGTGTATATTTGTGTGTGTATGTGTGTGTGCATCTCCATGGGAAAGCTTCTAGAACATTCTCCTGACCGTGTGGTTCTCTCTCCATATGGGGATCCACATTTACCACAGAGAAATCGAGCCTGTGGAGGGAGGAAGGTGCCACGGCTTCCGTGGTGGGGGAGAGCGTCCTGCACCCACCACGGGCTCCCTTGGGAGGTCCGCGGGGAGGACACGGGTGCTCACGCGGGGAGTAGGCAGGAGGGCTGGTGAGCGCAGGCGTGACTACACAGCAGCCTCTGACAGGCTGGAGCAGACGGGGGCCCAGCGGGGTGCTGCAGGCTGTGAGCCTGTGCCTCTGAAGGAAGGGAGGCCAAGGAGGCCCAGCGGACACACGGCCACCTGCTGTCCCAGGGAAGAGCAGGTCCCCTGCCTGGGGGCAGCCCGGGGCCACGGATCTCCCTGGCCCTGCCTCAGCCTGTGAGCGCGGGGCTCCTCAGGCTGAGCAGTCTCTCTGCACTTCCTCTGAGCAGGCACAATGGCGCTTAAAGCACCGTGGCCATTGTGTGTATCAGCCGCAGTGGGATCACCTGCCTGCCTCTCTTGGAGTCACTCTGTGCCCCAGCCCCCTCCCGCCCCGAGCCTGGGCTTGTCTGGGGGGAGCCTCAGGGTCCACGCTGCTGCACCCCCTAGAGGCCCTTCCCTCAGAGTGACAGCTGCCAGCCCTCCCTGGAAGGAATCTCAGGTCCACACACACAACAGGTGCCTGTGCAGTCTGTCTTTGCGACAGGGAGCTGTAGCGCTTGCTTCCTCTGTCCATTTCCCATGTTGCCAGATGTAGCGGTGTGAAGATATTTATAATATTTTAAGTAGAATTTGAATAGCGTCAACGCCGCGTCTCTCCTTTGTGATAGTGGCGACTCTCATCAGCTCAATTTGATTTCATTGACTTTTCGCCGCTGCTTATTTGTTCTCTCCTATCAGCTTCTAGGCAGCCCTTGCGTCTATTACTCCGAGGTTCATTTTCCAGGTGTTTTCTAGCTCCTACCCATGGTCTGATGCGCGTGCGCAATATCCTTGTTAATTTTAGCTTTATAGTAAAGGTGCATTACTTGTAATTAGCAACTGGTGTTAGTATAATCAATCCCTACCCTTGACCTGAATTATTTAGGCCATTTATATTGAGTGTGGTTATTGACTTGGTTAGATGACATATTGTCCTGCTATCTGTCTTATTTTCCTTTTTGCCTCCTACTCTGCCTTCTTTTTGTTTAATTGAATATTTTTGTGATTATTTCACATTTTTTCTCTCTGTTTTGCTTTCCAGCCTATTGTGGCTTTGTTTTGTTGCTATATTTGTTCTTTCAGTGTGCATCTGATTCCTACAGTATTTGTCTTCAGCTTACCTTCAGTCAGTGTTGTATCATTTAATGTAGAATAAAATCCATACACCAATAAATTTCCATTCATCTCTACCGGTTCTTCATCCCGTTGGTGTCACTTCTACTATGACGTCAACCCCAGGCTAACTTGTCATATTTTAAAATTATCTATTATCATGCTTTACCATCACCACCTCCTCCTTCTCCTCCTCCTCTTTTCCTTCTTTGTCTTTCTTCTTCCTCCTCCTCCTCTTCTCCCTCCTCCTCCTCCTCTCTCCTCCTCCTCTCCTCTTCCTCCTCCTCCTCTTCTCCTTCTCCTCCCTTTCCTTCTTTTCATCTTCCTCTCTCCCCTTTTCCGTCACCTCTGCAATGCTGAGGTTCAAACCCAGGACTCACAGATGCTGGGCCAGTGCTCCCCCACCAAATGTCAAATCAGTGTGTGCCACGCCTACTCCGGTGGAGTCTGCTTAGCATGGGAAACCTGCTTTCAGATCAGAGAATGGGGCTTCAAAGAGGCCTACCTCCTGGAAAAGGCTGGCAAGCCCCTGGGAAAGATGTGTTGCTGTTTTTCTTTTCTTCGCTGTATAGGAGTACCTATTAATCTTTTACTATTCCTGCTGCTTATTGTACTTAACGTTCCCTTATTCAACGCTCTTTCCTAAAAGTGTTGACGACTCCAACATCTGATGAGTGTCTTGAGAATATGACTAACTCACCAGAGTTAAGTGCTACCCTGAAAGCCCCTCTTATGGAGGCTAGTAGACAAGTCATAAGTAAATATAAAAGTATTGGGGGTTTCATGACGTCACTTCAGCAGAAGGAATTGTTTGTAAGAGATTTACAAGAAGCTGTAGGCACGACTAGAGCAGAAAGAGTGTATGGCTACTGGAGACTTCCCTTTAATCCTGAAGCATATACAATAGACTCATATAGATATCCTGTAGATAAGAAAGATGTAGAGGGATATTTAGACCAAAAGCTAAATAAGATTCCTAAAAAGGTTGGTAGATAAAAGGTGGCAATGGCTTATCAGAGGAAAATGGTAGGATCCTCCATTATCTAGAGGACCCCAAAGACTTCCCCCAGATCCATAGCCTTTTACAGGTGTGTATGATAAGGATGGCAACCGTTGGGGAAAACTACTTAGGAGAAAGAACTTCCTATTACTCTCTTTCATTTACTGAGAGACTTGCTAGATCTAGGCCTCCTTGGTGCTTACTATCAAAGAAGGAACAGGAAAGATCTTATGGGACAGTTAAGGCCTCTATGGAGAAGAGTAAACGATTATGTGAAAGGGTTACAGAAAAGACACTATGAGCTTAAATTTGATATATGGCCAGATTTAACTAAGTATACTGAATATCATGATTTTTGGCCACAAATTGGGGACCCTCTAAGCACAATTGCTTAGAAAAAGATGTGAAACGTATAAAGTACAAAACTAAACAAAAGTAACTATGAAGTACTAGTTCATGCCTTTCTGTTCAGCACCTTGCCCATATGCTCTGGTTAATGATTAATTGGTGATAAACATCAAAACCCATTGTATTTCTTAAAAATAGAGGTAAAGCCGAAAACAAGTGCCTATCGTCATAGCTAGTCATCCAAAAAACAAGATCAGGCGATCAGCTGGTGACCACCCAAGGATGAAGCCCTGCAGCAAGATCGTGTAACCTTTTGCCCTTTCTCATGGAGACTTTTGCTATAAAAGTTTGTTATCCTCCGCATTAAATCGCACTCAGCATCCACTCCTCTTGTGTGTGAGTTGTCTGTTTGCCATCTCCCCACCTGTTCCAGTTCCTCCACTAGGTGTCCTCCGTCGTCCCGACAGAGCTGGTCCGCGGCAAATTTGCACTATTATGAATCATGCTGCAGATGGTATTTTGTTATAGCAGCCTGCAAAGGCTAAGACAGCCTACTGAAAAATAGCACTAAAACAGACCCTCCTTTCCCCAGCTCAAGGTAGACAGAGCTGATAGCCAGTAACAGAAACATGGACATTTTGGCACAATATCAGAGAATACAAAATGTGCAGCCTGTTATTCCTCCAGTGTCATCAAAGTCCTAAGCCTGGAAGTGTGAGGCTGAGGGATGGAGGGGAGCTGTTTAGGCAGATGCTTTCGAGGTCTTTGAGCCCGATCTGCCCCCAGCCCTCAGGAGACGGCCCACATACGAGGAGAATGCCTCTTGGCTTGACTATGCGCAGATCTCTACTGAGCCCAAACCTTGTGGGAAAATCCTTCTCTATGCCCTGATCTCAGTCAGGACCAGCAAGCAGCTGCCTGCCAGTCGGACAACCCACATGGGGGCTGCTGACCTGTGCCCCACTGAAGAAAGCAGGATGCAATGGCTCTGCACTGATGTCACCCAGAAGGAAGGGGCTGACTGCTCAGTCAGCATGACTGCTTGTTAAGGGAGAGCTGCGGGTGCTGGCAGCCTGTCTCAGGGACCTGCATCTCACCCCCTCCCAGTGTCTCTGGAACCTGCATGCTGTGCTGTGGGCCTGAGTTCCTGAAGCTGGGAAGAAGAGATGCCAGAGCTGTACTGGGCAGAGTGCTGGGAGGAGTCATCAAAGAGCTCCTGGGTGGAGCTGTCTGCACTGGGTCTATGAATCCAGGCCCAGTTCCATCAGGTGGTTAGGTTTTGGGAGGCCCAAGGACCATCCATCCATTCATGGAGCCAGTGAGAAATGGACTGATGAGCTGACACTGCCGGTGACAACGAGGCAGCCCAGGGGAGGACGTAGAGGGCTCTGGAGAACATTTCAGAACAGGCTGTTTGTAGAAGGGTGGGCAGGCAGTAGATGTGGGCATAACTGGAAAAAATCTCTCTCTCTCTCTCTCTCTCTCTCTCTCTCTCTCTCTCTCTCTCTCTCTCTCTCTCTTTCTCTCTCCCACCCTAAACCCCACAGTTGCCTTCAAGACATGGTTTCTAGTCCCACCCGAAGCTGTCAATCCTGGAGGTGTTTGTTCTCTATGCTAGCAGCTCAGCTTGCAGTGAAAAAAGTATTAGGGTCTAGGCTGTACAGGCCTGGCCAGTGCATAAGAGGAAGAGCAGCTCCACTGAGGGAGAAAGATTATAGAGCCAGCCACACATGCACCCACTGTCATGGAGTCACTCCTCTCCTGCACCCACTGTCATGGAGTCACTCCTCTCCTGTACCCACTGTCATGGAGTCACTCCTCTTCTGTACTCACTGTCATGGAGACAGTTCTCTCCTGTACCCACTGTCATGGAGATACTGCTGTCACAAATTTGTCAAAGTAGAAACTGTTGCCAACAGCCCCCAAATTCCTGGCTGACTCCAGAGGCCAACCACGGACCCAAACATCATTTGTAGCCCTCAAACCATCTTTAGTCCTGCCCTGCCCAGTGGCTTCCCACACGCCTCTGCCCGGGGCCCGGCCTCCTCCTAAGACACGTGGTGTGGAGGTGCATCAGGTGTCTCTACAGGGCTGTTGGACTCCGTGCCCCTGCAGGTCTGGACCCCGCTGGGTCCAGCGTCTCCCCACTTCCCCTGAGGCCTGCATCCTGGCAGAGCTCTCGGGGAGCCCAGCCAAGACCCCTTCACAGACAGGCCGACCAGAGCCACTGCGGGAGACTTTATTTGCAGTCAGGTGGGGTCAGCGAGGGGAGCGGAGAGCTAAGGAAGGAGGGTGCTCTGGGGGGAGGGGGTCCAGGGAGGTCCCGTTCTGTGCTGTCGGCAGCGTGGGCCCAGGAGGAGCAGATCCAGGTGGCTGGTGTGGTGGGAGGAGAAGCAGAGGTGAGGCTTCGGCTGCAGCTGCCCAGGGCAGCTGGAGATCAGGGATTGTCCTGCTCCTGGCTTCTGTGCCTGCTGGGCGGCCGCGGCCCCAAGAGCCGTTGAGCTCTTTCCCGACCAGGGGTCTAAAGGCGTCCTCGCAGGTGTGCGAGGGGTCTGGGGGGCGGTGATCTGGCCGTGCCACCTGTCAGTCATTGCTGCCAGGGTTGGTTCTGCGCCTCTGGCTGGGAACCTGGGCGCTCCCCCCCTTCCCCCTCCAGGAGCCCCCCCCCCCCCCCCGCCTCCCCGCCCAACTTGCACAGTGAGGAGGGCAGCTTTCTCCCAGAGTCAGTCAAGGGTGTATGGGGACCTCCACTTCCCTGCTCCCCACACAAGGATGTTGACAAAAGAAAGGAATTCCCAAAGCTCCTGGAGGACACCCCCCCCCGCCTGACCAGAGGGGCTCCCATCTGCTGGGCAGGAGAGCCAGGCCGCAGCCCACGGAAACTCAGTGGAGAGAACACGGGACTCGGCTGTTCCCATCCCCCTGGGGGAGGAGGACACTTACCCCAGTTATTCTGAGACACAGGTTTCTGTAGAAACAGAGGCACAGCCAGGGGTGAGAAGGGGCCCGGCCAAGGGTTCCAACCCCACCACACCCCAAGACCGGAAGCAGGGCCCTTGTGAGGGGAGGGGACCACAGGGAGACACCAAGACCGAGACATGTGGGCCACAGAGGGGGCGCGGGGGGCACAGGGGGGGCCCGGGGGGGCACCCGGGAGGGGCAGACCTCTCACCCTTTCGTTTGGGCATGAATATGTTCTCCTCCTGGAATCCCTTGCGTTGTGCGAATCTCTGAAATTCCTCCAGAGCCTCTGCGTTTGGCTCAGGAGTCTTTCCTGCGGGTTGGGGCGGGCTGCTGAGCAGAGGGGCGGTGGGGACACAGCTCTGCCGCCAGCTGCTGACGGGAGGACCTGGCCACTGGCCGGCACTGAGGGTTAGGGCAAAGTGGAGAGGCCCAACGGCGGACCAGGAGGTCTGAGGTGGGGACTCACTGAGCCCCGGGGTGACCTGGGGGCCTGAGGAGGCCAGTGGGCCCGCGCACTTGCCTAGAAGGACCCTCTGTCTCCATGACCCCCTCCCATCCTGAGATCTCAGGAAGTGACTCCTGCCAGCCTTGGGGACTGGACACCGCACCTGATAGCGCCACCCAGCTGACCCTCCTTCCCTTTCAGAGCCGGGGTCTCCCTGGGAGCACACCAAGGCCAACACCCAGAAGCAGGCCCGAGAGAGTCCTAGTAGCCACAGCTGCTGCCCATTCCACTGGCTTCTAGAAGCCCAGATGATAGGGCAGGAGAGGAGAGTCTCTGAGGGGCTCTCACCCATGAGCTTTGCAACGTGGAACTTTTCCCCTTGATGCTGCCCTTCACAGCGGAAGATGGCGTGGTCCTTCCCAGGCAGATTCTCTACATACATGACGTTCTTGCTCATTACTGTACATGAAGAGAAAATAGCTCTGTCGCAACTTCATTCCTGGGGAAAGCATTCCAGGCCACAGGAAGGAAGAGTCTAGAACGTTTTGATGATGACTCCTAGCCAGCCTGGCCCAGGCCTTGCTGTGGCCTCAGTCACTGGACAGAAAGCCCCTCCCGGAGGGAGCCAGCCCCAGCCGTGGAGCCCAGGGGATGGACAGCAGAGGAGGTCAGGTGGGAGCGAGGCCCACCCTCCCGTCTCTACTCCTCCCTGCTTCCCGTAGGCCTAACTTTCCCAGTGGAGGAGCCAGGACCATCGGAGGGAGGGAAGTCCATCTCCATCTCTGCTGTGAACAAGACTGTGACACCTGGTGGCTGGTGTCAGGCCACAGGCACCCAGGAAGGGACACAGAACCCGCCCCCCATCCCCAGAGGGTAGCACCCTTGTCCCCAGGGATCAGGAGATCAGGCCAGACTCACCATCGATGTATTTTCCAGGCTCATCAGTTTTCTGCATCTGAAATGTCAAGTCATGGCACCTACCCTCAAACCTAGAAAACAGGCCACAGTGCTCTCAGGATGCCTGCCCGGCCGGGTACATGGCCCTGCCTGACCTGGTGTCCCTGAAAACCCCCCTCCCCCACTCCCCTGCCTGACCTCTGAGGTGCTGCCAGGGGCCATGAATGCCACCAGAACATGAATGGGGAGAGCATTCAGACAGAGGAGACCCCTGAGGAGCCACACTCACATGATGGTGAGATTGATCTCCAAGTCTCCGCCTTCCAAAGCCACCATTGTGACAGGGAACACCGGGGCAGTCTTCTTTTCCTCTTTCAGTTTAGTTTGGGTCACCATTGCCTTTATGTACCAGGTCCCTGCGAGCTAGAGCAGGCCAAGCGGTGAGCCCGCTCCAGCCCAGCCCAGAGTCTCCCTGGGCCCTGACACACAGCCCAAAGTCTAAACAGACATTCTGGCTGCTGCCCCCGAGATGGGCGGGGCCCCGATGTCTCTGCACCTCTGTGCTCAGTAAACTGAGCCCAGAACTCTCAGATTGTGATCCCAGAGGGGCAGAGGGCATCTGCTCCCCAAGGATCTGTTCTCTTTGGGGTCTGGACCCAATAACAGGTGAATCTGTATTCCTGCAGGTCTGCCCTGTGAGGACTTCTGGTTCCAGGGGTCACCTGGATGGAATCCCTGACCCAAACCTGCCCCCGCTCCATCCCTGTGCCCAAGAGAGCCTGTGCCCCTATCCCAGTGCCTGGGGGAGCCTGGTCCAATGGCAGACTCCAGGGACAGCTGTATCTGACCGCTCCAAGACACACTCCTGAACCAGGGCTCAGGACCACTGCTCACCCACCAGTCACCAGCCTTTCTCCTACCCCCCCCCCAAGGCCCCACCCAGCCTCACATTCTGTGCCTCCGAGAGGACAGACAGGGGTTCCTGGGCCTGCAGGGCAGCCACCAGCCCGAGCAGCACGGCAGTCAGGAGCAGGGTCTTCATCTCCAGGCTCTGTGCTCACAGATGAGGCAGGTCTCCTGTGTTGTCTGGAGGAGACTGACGCCTTTTATGTCCCCCACGGCCAGTGGCCTGTGCCCACGTGGCACCGACCATATCCTCCTGTCCATCTGTCATGGCCAAATCTACGTCCATCATGGAGGTAGAAGGGTGTTATTGTTGGAATCTGATGAATAACAACTCAGTGCTCACAGAGCAGCCATGCGGTGGGGGGTGGGGAGGGGGGCCCCGTCATTCAGTGTGCTGGCACATGGGTCTGTATTTTAAAATGAGGGAGGAAGGCCCTGGCTTCCTCACCCTCCCCTCCAACACACCCTCTGGCCACCCACGTCCCGCCTGGGCCCTGTTCCCTGGGGAACTGTGTCTCACCTCACGTCACTGAGGAAGGGGCTGAACTTCTGAACCACAGACAGCCCTCACCCCTGGCTCCCTAGAGCCCCAGCCCTGTGTCCATGGAGTCCTCTCACTTCCCTCCCGTGCCTCACCCTGAGCCTCCTGGGAATGGGCATCGATCTGGGTCTGCTGAGATGTCACCAGCTCAGGACAGGCCCCAGCCCACACTGCGGATCAACGTCCCTCCCCCCTGCCCATTCTGCTCCGAGGCCAGCCACGCTTGTTGAGAGCCCTCCCAGATGCCGTTGCTTTGCCTTTTCCAACCTGTGGCCATCGCTCAACTCCTCAGTCCCCCTTTATGTTCTCCAAGAATACAGGCTTGACTATATGGCCCAAAATTTTATCTGGACTTTATTGAAGAGTTCCCAGCTACATGTGTGGAGTCATGAATATTTGTTCACTAAAGGAAGGAGTCATGAATTTTCAACCCTGTCAACAAGCACACTTAGACCCAGAGACCTGGAGGATTTTCACTCAAGGCTACTCTAGTTTGTTAGACTCCATCTCTAAAATTGCCAGCAAAATGAAGACTCAAGTGGTAAAGCATCAGCCTGGAAAGAATGAGGCCCTGTGTCCAAAAGTCCCAGTACCACAAAAAAAGAAGGAAGAAGTCAATTAAATAGAAATTCTAAAGATAATTCAACAATTCATAAAATCAAGGAAACAAAAAGTTGGGATTTTTTTTAGAAGGACAAATGACTAATAAACTCTTACCCAATTCAACTAAAGGAAGAAAGGAGAAGTAGCCATATTTCTAGATGAACTTGATCTACCAAGGTTGAAACAAGAGGATATAAATCTCTTAAATAGATCTATAGTAGGCAATGAGATTGAAGCAGTAATAAAGAGTTTCCTAATAAATAAAATTTTAGAACCCAGGGGACTCACTACTGAATTCTAACAGAATTTAAAAGAAAAGCACCAATAGTCTTTAAGCTTATCTATGAAATAAAAAAGAAGGAACACTACCAAACTTATTTTATGAAGCAAGTACTACACTATTCCCAAATCAAAAAAGGGCACAAAAATAGAATTATAGTTTAATCTCTTTGATGGAAATGAATACAAAATTTTTCGACAAAATAATTGCAAACCAAATTCAATGACACATTGAAATCGTTTGTATCATTCCAGGAATGCAAGGATGGTTCAACATACATAAATCCATAAATGTAATAAGACTCATATAATCATCTTGACTAAAGAAGATAAGTTTTGATAAAAATTCAACATCCTGCCAGGCACTGGTGATTCATGCCTGTAATCCTAGCTACTCAGGAGGCTGAGATCTGAGTATCACAGTTCAAAGCCAGCCCAGGCAGGAAAGGCTGTGAGACTTTTATCTTTAATAAACCACCAGAAAACCAGAAATGGCACTATGACTCAAGTGGTAGAGTGCTCACCTTGAGCTGAAGAGCTGGGGGACAGCACCCAGCCCAAGTTCAAGCCCCATGACTGACCAAAAAAAAAAAGAAAAAAATCAACATCGTTTTATGATAAAAATTTAGAAGCAACTGGAAATAGAAATACTGCACCTCAATGTAAAAAAAGTTGTATATGAACATCCTATAGTCAAAATCATACTAAACAAGGAAAAATTAAATTATTTCCTCTAAAGTCAGAAATGAGACTAGGATGTCCACTCTCTCCACTACTATTAAATATGGTACTAGAGTTCTTATCTAGCACAATAAGGCAAGAGAAAGAAATAAAAAGGACCCTAATAGGGAAGAAGTCAAATTATCCTATTTGAAGATGATCTAATCCAATACCTAAAGATTCTACATCAAACTCCTAAATCAGATAAACACCCTAAGCTATATATCATGACATATTTCATTAATTCAGAAGTTGGGGGAGAAATTAGGAGAATAATTTTATTCACAGTAGCCTCAACAACTAAATACATTAAATATCTAGAAATAAACTTAACCAAGGAGGTGAAAGACCTCTACAATGAACACTATAAAACATTGAAGATGAAAATTGAAGAAGACATTATAAAATGGAAAGACTGACCAGGTGTCAGTGGCTCACACTTGCATTCCTAGCTACTCAGAAGGCTGAGATCTGAGTCATGGTTTGAAGCCAGCCTGGGCAGGAAAGTCCATTACTCATCTCCAATTAACCACCAAAAAAAATGGAAATCAAGCAGTGGCTCAAGTGGCAGAACACAAGCCTTGAGCAAAAGAGATCAGGGACAACATCAAGGTCCTGGGTTCAAGCTCTAAGACTGGCGCGCACGCGCATGTGTGCACATACACACACACACACAGAGAAGAAAAGATGGCAAGATTTCCTATGCTCATGAACTGGTAGCATTCAGTGTCCAATAATTACACTACTTTGATTGCAAATGTTGGCAATACCTCCAGTATGTAACAAGATGACAGTGGTCTGATCAATGTCCATAAATTATATACTGTGGATGTTCTGAAGTAATAAAATATCTACCCATATGTTCAATGACATTTGCACAGTCTGTACAGGCCAAGCACTCTTCTAGACACAGGAACTCACCAGGGAAGGAAGCAAATCAAAGGTTCTGCTGTCCTAGAATTCACATTCTAGAGGCAAAAAAAGAGAAAAATATACAAAATACTTGAGTGAACTATGGTGTTGAATATCAAGTTCTTGCCTTTAACTCCAAGCACACCCTTCATTGCCTGCTCTGTAATAATGGAGGAGGACTCAGTGGGCACTTTTCTTCTG
This sequence comes from Dipodomys merriami, assembly GCF_024711535.1. Taxonomy (NCBI): domain Eukaryota; kingdom Metazoa; phylum Chordata; class Mammalia; order Rodentia; family Heteromyidae; genus Dipodomys; species Dipodomys merriami. The sequence continues at coordinate 48,354,222 of NW_027202382.1, read as the reverse complement.
TTCACAGCATGAATATAACTTTTATTAGAGGCCCAGGAAACAGGGCCTTCCCCTCCAGTCCCACGATGCTTCCAGCTCTTTCTTTTCCATCCTCCTGCTGTGTAATGACCAGTGTCACAAGTAGGGGACATCGTGAGCTCTCTTTCACGCTGACTCAGTGGCCCCAGCACGTGGCTTCCTCTTGAGCTCAGTGACACTCCACTAGTGGGCTCCCAGTGAGTCTTGGGGCTTTCCAGCCCCAGGTCACCATATCTGGAAAGGAAGAGAGGCTTCCTGCTTGTCTGGCCACCCGCCTTCCCCACCAGCTGTGTGCACTGTCCATTACAGCTCTTCCCCAGGCAGCCCAGAGAACGCCCGCCACCCCTGGGCCGCAAGCACACCAAAGAGGCGGGGCCTGAGCCTTGCGGAGGGGTCTCAGCCCTGGTCAGTCCTTCCTCAGGTGCTCCCCGGCAGCCTGGGCTGTTCTCCATTGTCCTCCTTATACTGGTGCTGGCAAGTGTTCAAGTGTTCACCACACACACGCTCCCTGTTCTGTCTACTGTGTGGTCCTGCCTCCTGAGTGAACACCGATGTATATTATTACAAATTATTCTGAAAGGTCACAAGTGTGATGAGGAAAAAGCAAAGGGAACAAAGTGGACAGGGAAGGTTGAGGCAAGAGGGGGTGTTTGTATTTTCAGGGAATGGCACACGTCACCTCCCCAAGTTGACATTTGCACCTGGAGTTGAAGATAGTGGGGGAAATGAGCCATGAGAGTCAGGTGGAGGAGGAGTCAGCTGGGAGAGGCCCACGGAGCAGTTCCAGAGGGGAGAGGGAGCCGGGGCGTGCCAGGAACAGACTGCAGGGTAGAAGGCTGCCCTCTCTGGGTAGAACACAGAGCGGGCAGGCCTGACGAGGGTGGGCTCCTGGCTACTGCAAGGACATTAGTCCTTCCCTGAGTGGAATGGGGAGGTGCTCGGGGCTTTGATGGAGTACGGAGGGGGTGGGACTGATTTAGATGGGCTCCGGGCCACCATGGTACTTCGGTCCTTTCCCTGAGTAAAATGAGGAGATGCTGGGGCTGGGAGCTCTGACAGAGTCAGGATATGACTTAGACTTTTAGAAGGTCACTACAGGTTCTATACTGAGAATGGACATAGTGGGGAGGGCAAAGTCACAAGCAGAGAAGTCAGTTGGAAAGCTGCTGCAGTAGTCCAGGCCAGAACGACAGTGCGAAGACATCTACCCAGGAACCAGGAGTGGTAGCACATGGTCTCCATACCCAGCACAAATTCAAGGATGTGAGTATGAGACACTGGACCAAGGGCAGGGTAGCTGAGAATCTGAGCCAGCCAGTGTCACCATAGCTCTCATCCTGGGGTAACTTGAATGGGACTGGTCAGCCATATTGAGTGTGGAGATGAGGTGGGGTCTTCGGAGCAGAGCACGACCAGAACATGTGAGGCGAACCCCTAGACAAGACAGGGAGCCTGTGACCTTGAATGGAGGGGGTCTGTGAGGTCATGAGGGGATGGAGGCCAGGGCTGTAGTCAGGGGAATGTTGGGCTCTTGGGGGCTTTGTCACCACAGAGGGTTTTTTTTTTTTGGTCAGTCGTGGAGCTCGAACTCTGGGTTGGGCACTGTTCCTCAGCTCTTCAGCTCAAGGCAAGCGCTCTACCGCTTGAGTCACAGCGCCACTTCTGGTTTTCTAGTGGTTTATTGGAGCTAAGAGTCTCACAGCCTTTGCTGCCCAAGTTGGCTTTGAACTGCAATCCTCAGATCTCAGCCTCCTGAGTAGCTAGGATGACAGGCGTGAGCCATCAGTGCCCAGCCACCACAGAGGGTTTTATCTCAGGCTGCCCCAGGCCATGTGTGAAGAGGGGACAGCTGACATCAGACCAATGAAATGGTACAAACTACAAGACCATTAAACAGACTGTCTGTGTCCCCAGGGTCCTAAGTTAAGTGGCATTGCAGAACAAAGGCTGTGCAGAGGAAAGAAGTAATGAAAACCTGCTAGAAAGCAGCTTGCAGAGAAAGACAAAAATGCACATTTACAGCGTCTCCACTTGATACGTGCAAGCAAAGCAATGTACTCAAATGGCAAAGAAATATCACATAGAATAGATCAGAAATTGAAAGGCGCAAGTACAAATTGTCTAGTAAACACACTAAAAGTACAATAGTATGAAGAAGTCACTGTAAGATGAAAAAGGAGACATAGCTCAAATGTGAAAAGTAGAGAATTTTCTCCCTGTTCCTCCCACAAGTTTCAGAAGAAGCTGGGGACTCCAGAAACTTCCCTACCATGGAAGAAGACCAGAAGCTAATGTGAAAATGACAGTTTAAGACCTCAATGGTTGAAACCAGGCATAGCAGGCTTATGCCTATAATTTCAACTGCTAGGATACAAAAGTGAGTGTCATGGAATGAGATTGGCCCTGGACACAAAGGTGACAATTGAAAATAACTAAAGCAAATAAAGGGGGCTGGGGGTGAACTAGAGCTGTGACTCAGTGATGAGTGCTTAGTTAGCAAGTGCAAGGGCCTGAGTTCAAACTCAATACTGAAAAAATGCACTGGCAGTATGTTCTAATAAATGTATTGGGTCATTCAGGTGAAGACAAAGAAAAACAAGGGCACATGATGGAAAGGGCAAAGCTTCAAATGCACCATTGAAAGACCAAATCTATAACTCCTAAGCATAGAAGAAGAAGTGCAAGATAAATACAAAGAAAACATTCAATAAAGGAACCACAATTTCCCAAATTTTCAGAGATGGTCATCCAGATATGGGAGGATATTAGGACACCAAACAGACAAGACCAGTAAAGAAACTCTTCAACACATATTGTAACAAAGACATCAGGCACACAGAAGAATGATGAAATCTGCAAGACGAAAGCACCAAGAATGTCCATAAGGGAAAACCCACAGAACTCAACACAGACTTTGAAAGTAAGGAGAGGGGGAATGAAAGATGTATTTCAAGCCCTGAGAGAAAATAACTGCCAACCTAGATGTCTATATCCAGAAAAGATGTCCCTGATTATTCAAGGAGAAATGAAACTAAAGCAACTCATGATCAGTAAACCAGCAATGCAGAAGATACTTAAAAGAAACCCAAACCCAGAAGATGAAGAGGAATACAACCATGAAAAAGACAGGAAAGAATAAATAGATAGAGAAACAAAAAATGGGGAAGAGTCAGATGCCACAAAATCAACAAAATGGTAGAAATTATTTTTTTTTGGGGGGGGGGTCCAGTCGTGGGGCCTGAACTCTGGGCCTGGGTGCTGTCCCTCAGCTCTTCAGCTCAAGGCTAGCACTCTACCACTTGAGCCACAGGGCCACTTCTGGCTTTTTTCTTTTTGCTTATGTGGTGCTGGGGAGTCAAACCCAGGGCCTCATGCATGCAAGGCAAGTGCTCTACCACTGAGCCACCTTCCCAGCCTCAAATGGTAGAAATTATTATGTACCTCTCAATAACTGGATGTTGACAGCCTCAGTTCTCCAATTAATAGATATAGTTGGATTAAAAGACAAGACCAAACCATTTGCTATCTATGAGAAATGTACCTCACTGGCAAAGACAGTCACAGCCTTAAAGGGAAGGGACAGAGCTCCCAAACAGACAGAAGTAGATATACTTATGTCTGACAAAGAAGACTTGCAGCTACAAGTAGAAGAGGCAGAAAAGATTGGTTCATATAGACAGAAAAGGAGCCATCCTTTAGGAGAATAAAAAATTGTAAACATACATAACTAGAGTTGTTTCTTTTTTTAAAGTAAGTGTTTTATTGTGAGAATACTGTACTACTACAGTTGTTTTATAAAACAGATGTTACTGGAGGGGGGACCAAGATGGCGACGGGGCAGTAGGGAAACGCCACAGCTCTCTCCAACCAAAAAGAGAGTTCGAGCTCCAACGCTTAATCCCCCCAAGAGACCGACAACAACAAAAAGACGAACACTCAGAGAAAAACCAGAGGCAGAGAATAACAAAAAAGAAACAGAGGAAAAGAAGAATTTCAGAAGAAAAGCGAAGACCCCTCCCCCAACCTTTACTGGCCGCGCGGCAGTGCGCCAAGCCGCCGGCCAGCCGGCCCGGCGGGGGCTGCGGGAGCCCCAAGAGACACAGCAGAGACACAGGGGGCCGCTTTCAGATCACCAGGTACTGGTTTACAGAACAGCGGATCGCCAGGAACAGAGAAGCCTACCAGCCGGGAGTCTCCACGAGGATCCCACCCCCACCCCTCACTCTCCACCTGAGCAGAGAGGCTCCATCCCGCCAAAGCCGCTCGGCACCAGCAGCACGACCCGGCACTCTCCACCCGAGCAGAGAGGTTCCATCCCGCCAAAACCGCCAGCAGCGCGCAAAGGGAACTGTCTGCAGACCACCCACCCGCCCGCCCGATCACGATCGCAACGACCCGGCGGGGCCACTCGGGCCCCAGAGGTACCGCGAAGAAGCTGTCTGAGCGGGGACACTCTTGACCCGACAGCTTCGACAGAGGCAGAGACAGAAAAGAATCACACAGAGCCACCACCGCCCAACCCAGCCCGGATTGCAACAACAACTGACGACCTACACCACACAGAAACAACCAGCTCCAGGGTGAGTACCCCACAGGGGAAGTGTATCCCTCAAGGGAGACCAGAGCTGGAGGGAATCCCCAGACCCTGACCTAGACTCCCTACCCCAACACCCGGACCACAGGACCCACTAAAACTGGGAACTGTTTGAGAGCTCCACCAGCCCGTGGAGCACACTCAGCTGGCCAGGCTAGAGCAAGAGCACCCCTGGAAGGGAGCTTAAATGCCCAAGCCAGGAACAGCGCCCCTGGGTCAAGACTACCAACAGTAGAAGAAATTTGAACTGTGTCCCCCAGGCTGTATAACCTAGGTGGTATACACATCAGCACAGGCCTAACGAGTGCGCTCCAGGCTGCATAACCTAGGTGGTATACACATCAGCACAGGCCTAACAAGCGCGCTCCAGGCTGGGGCCGGAACCAGGCCCGGGGATCCAGCGCCTGAACAACACAACCAACTCCTCCCAATTGAAGTAAAAAGCTGAGCATACGCCTCAACAGAGGGGAGAAAGCCAGGAAACAACACTCCCCGGGGAAGCACGCCTGTGACAACAAAAGACCTGGAGGCCCAGGACAAGAGAAGCCCAAACCCCACCAAAACTCCACCCATATACCCTAGACTGGGAATTGGGCAACACAGGCCGCCAGCACCTGATAGTAAGCAGGAGCTCAGACTGTTAAGGCGGCTCAGCAATAGAGTGATAGTCTTGGATGTATGAGGCCCTGGATCTGATTCCTCAGCATCACAAAAGCAAAAAGGGTCAGAAGTGGTGCTGTGGCTCAAACGGTAGGGTGCCAGCCTTGAGCTGAAAAGCTGAGGGACAGCACCCAAACCTAGAGTTCAAGCCCACAACCAGCCCAAAACAAACAAACAAAAACACATCAGGAGCCCATAGCAGACTCCAGCATTTGGGAGAGTGCATCCAGAGCATCTGTTCTTCACAAGAGCACCCGTAGGAGCAAACACAAGCAGTCTAGGCTGCTCAACCCTTCCAAAGGCGGGAACTGCCAGCAATCTACAGCAGAGAGCTGAGAATCCTAAGTAAGTCAGAATAGCAGCTGGAAATAGGCTCCCAACAGAACCCAGATCAGGCACAGACTCTCTCTACCAATACAGAATCAGCAACCAAGCAAAGACAGACACACCAAAACAAAATCGAAGAGCAGTCTCCTGAACCTCCATGCGAAAATCACAGAGAAAAATCACAAGGTTTACTACCACCCAGGACAGCAAGCTCACCTCAAAAGCCAGCAGCCACACAGGGGAGAGCCCCAGTGGGAGCAAAGCAGGAATGGAAGACAAAGACTACTTCCAAGGGTTGCTGGAGGCAATGACTCAAGATATAAAGCTAGAAATTGATCAGAAATTGAAAGAGCACAAGGATGAACTATCCAAAGAGATACAGGGTATCAAACAAGAGATGCATGCAAAAATAGAAGCTGCACAAACCTCAGTAAGAAGTGAGATAAACGCCAAATTAGAGGTAATGCATACCTCATTGAGAGGTGAGATCAGTACTCTGAGAACCAACATTGAATCCATAAAGGGATCCATTTCCTCCATGCAAACCACAATAGAAGCCACTGTCAACAGAGTGAATGAAATGGAAGGTCGAGTGTCAGATACAGAAGACAGAATACACCAACTGGACCAAAAAGTGACAGATATGGAAAAATTACTCAAATTAAACCAAAGGGATATTCAAGAGCAAGCAGATAATGCTAAAAAATTTAACCTTCGCATAATTGGAGTGGACGAAGGTGAGGAATTCCAGAGCAAGGGAATGCACCACCTATTTAACAATATAATCAATGAAAATTTTCCCCACCTCAAAAACGACCATCTTAACTACATCACAAAAGCTTATCGAACACCCAACAAGCAAGACCCCAGGAGAAACACTTCTAGACACATTATAGTAAAAATGATAGATCTGAATAATAAGGAAACAGTCCTGCATGCAGCAAAAATGAAGAAGGAGCTATACTACAATGGGAAAAAAATAAGAATTACTGCAGATCTCTCCACACAAACAATGAATGCAAGAAAAGCCTGGGAAAGCACCATACGAGCCCTGAGAGCCAATAACTGCCAACCCAGACTGATCTACCCGGCAAAGCTAGCATTCACATTTGATGGAGAACTGAAAACTTTTAATAGCAAAGAAAAACTAAATGAATACATAAACATTAAGCCAGCATTACAAAGAATTCTAAGAGGGGGGACACAACCTGAAGAAAGCAGCCAGGAACTGGGGCCTGCCCCAAACAGGCGTTACTCAAAGTCTAACTGAGCAAGCACAGGAGGAAAGGAAAAAAGAAAAACTTAGGAAAACGGAATGGCAGGGACAACAATGCATCTCTCTATACTTTCTCTTAATATAAATGGGCTGAATTCGCCAATTAAAAGAAAACGAACTGAGGACTGGATAAGAAAACAAGACCCATCCATTTGTTGCCTTCAGGAGACCCACCTCTCAGCCAAACATACAAACAAACTCAGAGTGAAGGGGTGGAAAAGGATCTACCAATCAAACGCCCCCAGTAAGAAAGCAGGTGTAGCTATCCTGATATCTGACAAAATAAACTTTTCATTAAAATCAGTACAGAAAGACAAGGATGGACACTACATATTAATAAAGGGAACAATCCAAGAGGAGGATATAACCATCATCAACTTATATGCCCCAAATATTGGTGCACCCAGATATGTCAAACAAATGCTCTCAAACTTACAGAATAAAATAGATCCCAATACGATAATACTAGGAGACTTTAACACACCACTCTCACCAAAGGACAGGTCTACCAACCAGAGGATTGGCAAAGAAGCTACCGAATTAAGAGAGGCCATACTGCAAGCGGAATTAACTGACATCTACCGAGTATTTCACCCTAAAACAACACAGTACACATTCTTCTCAGCAGCTCACGGAACTTTCTCCAAAATAGACCATATCATAGTTCATGCAAGGAACTTAAGCAAATACAAAGGGATCGACATAATCCCCTGTATCCTATCTGACCACAGTGGAATCAAGCTAGCTCTCAATAACAAAGCATACCGCAGAAATTTCTCCAATACATGGAAATTGAACAGCACACTCCTTAACAATGCCTGGATAACAGAAGAGATCAGAGAAGAAATAAAGCATTTCCTACAACTCAATGAAAATGAAAACACCTCACAAAGAAACTTGTGGGACACAGCAAAAGCAGTCCTGAGGGGCAAATTTATTGCCCTCAGTGCCCACATCAAGAGAATGGAGACAGACCAAGTAAATAATCTCATGTTGCAATTAAAACAGCTAGAAAAACAGGAAAAAATGGGACCTAAAGCTACTAGAAGAAGCCAGATAACCAAATTAAAAGCAGAGATTAACCAATTAGAAAATCAGAAAACCATAACCAAAATAAACCAAACAAAAAGCTGGTTCTTTGAAAAAATAAACAAAATTGATGGCCCATTGGCTAGATTAATTAAAAAAAGAAGAGAGGAAACCCATATTAATAGGATTAGGGATGCCACGGGAAACATCACCACACGTACCCAAGATATCCAAACAATTCTAACAGACTACTTTCAAAAGCTATACTCTCTAAAGGAAGAAAATCGGGCAGAAATGGATGCATTTTTAGAGAAATACAAGTTGCCCAAACTGAGCAAAGAAGAAGTTAACCAATTAAATAAGCCAATATCCTATAATGAGATACAGGAAGCTATCAAAAGTCTTCCAACAAAAAAAAGCCCAGGACCAGATGGATTCACAGCAGAATTCTATAAGACCTTCAAACAAGAACTAATACCCATACTCCTCAAGCTCTTCAGAGAAACAGAGAAGGAAGGAGCTATCCCAAACTCATTCTACGAAGCCAATATCACACTCATCCCCAAACCAGGCAAAGACCCAACCAAAAAGGAGAATTACAGGCCAATCTCCTTGATGAACACAGATGCAAAGATCCTTAACAAGATTCTAGCTAACAGAATCCAGAAACACATAAAAAAAATAATTCACTATGACCAGGTAGGCTTCATCCCAGAGACACAGGGATGGTTTAACATACGTAAGTCAATAAATGTAATCCAACATATCAACAGAGCCAAGGTCAAGAATCACATGATTATCGCTACAGATGCAGAAAAGGCCTTTGACAAAATTCAACATTCATTCATGCTAAAAGCTCTGGAGAAAATAGGAATAGAAGGAACATTTCTAAAAACAATAAAAGCCATTTATGACAGACCAATAGCCAATATTATACTTAATGGGGAAAAGCTACAACCAATTCTCCTAAAATCAGGAACAAGGCAAGGATGCCCACTGTCTCCACTCCTCTTCAATATAGTCCTAGAACCCTTAGCCAGGGCAATAAGGCAAGAAAAAGACATTAAAGGGATCCGCATAGGAAAAGAAGAAGTTAAACTATCCCTTTTTGCAGACGACATGATACTATACCTCCAAGATCCCAAAAACTCCATCCCCAAACTCTTAGAAATCATAAATCACTTTGGCAAAATAGCAGGATACAAAATAAACCCACAAAAATCAGTTGCCTTCCTATACACTGATAATGTACAGGAAGAGAGGGAAATAAAGGGAGCAACCCCATTCACAATAACCTCCCGAAAAATAAAATATTTAGGAATTAACCTAACCAAAGATGTAAAAGAACTATTTAATGAGAACTATAAAAAGTTAAAGAAAGAAATTGCAGAAGACACTAGGAAATGGAAAGACCTCCCATGCTCCTGGATAGGCCGACTTAATATAGTAAAGATGGTAATACTTCCAAAACTAATATACAAATTCAACGCAATTCCTATTAAAATTCCAATGACGTACATCTCTGAAATACAGAAAACAGTCCAAAAATTCATATGGAACAACAAAAGACCTAGAATAGCCAAAACAATTCTAGGGGATAAAGACAATATGGGAGGGCTATCCATGCCGAACTTCAAACTCTACTACAGAGCTATAATAACAAAGACAGCATGGTACTGGCACAAAAACAGACCCGAAGACCAATGGAACAGAATAGAAGATCCAGAAATAAATCCACAGGCCTACAGCCAGCTGATATTCAACAAAGGAGCCAAAGACATACAATGGAAGAAACACAGCCTCTTCAACCGCTGGTGCTGGGAAAACTGGGCAGCCACATGCAGAAAACTAAAAGTGGACCCCAGCCTATCACCATGCACCAACATCAACTCAAAATGGATTAAAGACCTTAACATTAAACCTGAATCTCTGAAACTACTGAAGGACAGAGTAGGAGAGACACTTGAACTAATAGGCACAGGAAGGAACTTCCTGAACAGAGTCCCAGGGTCACAACAAATTGGAGAGAGACTCGACAAATGGGACTACCTTAAAATAAAAAGCTTCTGCACAGATAAAGCTATCGCAACCAAGCTAGAAAGACAACCAACTAATTGGGAAAAAATATTTACCAGCAATATATCAGACAAGGGGTTAACATCCTGTATATACAGGGAACTCAAGAAACTAATCCCTCCCAAACCTAACAAACCAATTACTAAATGGGCAAGGGAACTAAAGAGGGACTTCTCAAATGAAGAAATAAAAATGGCAAAGAAACACATGAGGAAATGTTCATCATCCCTGGTGGTGAAGGAAATGCAAATAAAGACAACCCTGAGATACCACCTTACCCCAGTCAGAATGTCCCACATCCACAAATCAGCCAACGACAAATGCTGGAGGGGATGTGGAGAACGAGGAACGCTATTACACTGCTGGTGGGAATGTACACTCATACAACCACTTTGGAAAGCAGTCTGGAGGGTCCTTAGAAAGCTAAAGATTGACCTCCCTTACGACCCAGTCATACCACTTCTAGGCATCTACCCTGAACAACAGGAACCAATATACAAGGACACGTGCACCTCCATGTTTATTGCAGCACTGTTCACAATAGCTAGGATATGGAAACAACCTAGATGCCCCACCACAGATGAATGGATCCAAAAATTGTGGTATCTATACACAATGGAATATTATGCAGCCATTAGAAATGACAAAATAATGGCATTTGCAGGGAAATGGATGGAGCTAGAAGGAATCATGTTGAGCGAGGTAAGCCAAGAACGAAGAGACAAACAGTACATGGTCTCCCTGATAAGCGGATGATAAATCCAAAATGTTAGGTGATATGACAAAACTAACAGGACTTAAGAAACAAAGAACTCCCACTCATCTGGTTGAACCACTACTAAATATCCCCATGCTGCTGATCACGTGTATGGTATATAACATATGAACACCGTTATATATTACAGACTGTGATAGACAATTTGCTCCAGGAAAGTTAGAATGAACGTGTGACTTTAAATGAGCATCATTATTCCACAATACTGTGAATTTCCGGAAATTAAGTAATCACTTAATCACAATCAAAAAAAAAAAAAAAAAAGAACCTTGGGGAAGGGAGGGAGGGAGGGGATGGTAGGGAGAAAACAATGGAGGGGGTAACAATGTTCAAGAGGAAGTGTACTCATTACCCCACTCATGTAACTGTAACCCTCTGTATAGAATCTTTACAATAAAAAAATTAAAAAAAAAAAACAGATGTTACTGGGCATAAAGGCTCAGATAAACTCCCAAAATAATAAGAGGGTGTGTATAATTCCCCACACTTACCAGTAGTCAGACAAAAAATCAACAAGGAAACTTCAGAATTAAACATTACAAATCCAAAGGACTTTTTAGACATCCACAAAGTTTTCCACCAAACAGCCACAATTAATTTTTCTCAGCAGTCCATAGGACTTCTCCAAAACAGTTATTTTAGGACATAAGCAAGTCTCAACAAATGCAAGAAAAATTAAATAATTTCCTATTTTATCAGACCACAATGGAATAAAGCTAGGAAAAAGGAAAACCTACAGAAAATATTGAAGAAATAAGAAGAAAATATTGAAGAAATAAGAAAAAGAGCTTAAAAAAACTTAGAATCAAAAGAAAATAAAAACACAGTTTATCACAACCTTGGAGATACAGCAAAGGGGGAGTTTGGAGGAAAGCTTTTCAGATTTAATTAATTCATTATTTATATTGTTGTCTTCAAATAGTTGTACAAAGGGATTCTGATTTGATATGCCACTTCATGTGTACAATGAATCTTGGCCAGAGAAAGAAATCATAAAGATCAGGGAAGAAGTTAATGAAATAGAGACTAAAGAACAGTACAAAGAATAAGTGAAACAAAAAAACATATTTTTTGAAAAGATAAATATGATTGAAAAACACTTACCCAAACACATCAAAACAAACATGGAGAAGGTTCAAATTAATAAAAATAGAGATGAGAAAAGGGATACCAAAAGAAATAGCAATGAGCCGGGCGCTGGTGGCTCACACCTGTAATCCTAACTACTCAAGAGGGGCTGGGAAGGTGGCTCAGTGGTAGAGCGCTTGCCTTGCATGCCTGAGGCCCTGGATTTGATTCCTTAGCACCACATAAGCAAAAAAGAAAAAAGCTGGAAGTGGCGCTGTAACTCAAGTGGTAGAGCGCTAGCCTTGAGCTGAATCGCTGAGGGACAGCGCCCAGGCCCAGAGTTCAGGCCCCACGACCGGACCCAAAAAAACAAACTACTCAAGAGGCTGAGATTTGAGGATCACGGTTCAAAGTCAGCCCAGGCAGGAATGTCTGTGAGACTCTTATCTCCAATAAACAACTAAAAACTGGGAGTGGCACTCTGGCTCAAGTGGTAGAGCACTTGAAAGAGCTGAGGGACAGCACCCAAGCCCAGAGTTCAAGCCCCACGACCGACCAAAAAAAAGAAGAAGAAGAAGAAGAAGAAGAAAGAAGAAGAAGAAGAAGAAGAAGAAGAAGAAGAAGAAGAAGAAGAAGAAGAAGAAGAAGAAGAAGAAGAAGAAGAAGAAGAAGAAGAAAGAAGAAGAAGAAAGAAGAAGAAGAAGAAAAAGAAAGAAATACCGATGAAATTCAGGGACTAATTAGGAAATACTTCAGAAACTTATTTGGTAGGTAATAGGAGGGCAAAAAAATGATAAATCTCTACATGCAGGTGGCCTACCAAAAATTGAGCCTGTAACATATTAAATAGAACAAACCTATCTCTGAAAAGCAGGAAGACCAGAGCCAGTGGCTCCTGCCTATACATCCTAGCCAGTCAGAAGGCTGAGATGTGAGAATCACGTCTTAAAGCCATCCAAGGAAGAAATCCAAGAGACTCTTATCTTACATTATCTACCAAAAAGCTAAGAGTGAGTTGTGGCTCAAATGGCAGAGAACCCAGTGTGACAGTGCACACCAAAGAAGACCTGTTCCTGCTGTTCACACCTGGACCAGCCCCTGCTAGGCCCAGCAACCTCTAGTCCAGTGCTCTTTCCTATTCCTGGCTAAGTGAACTTCAGCAGTGTCTCTCCAGCAAGTTCTCCCTGGGTTCGTGTCTGATCACCACCGCCAACCCCAGCTAGGGCAGTACTGTTTCCCTGGGAAGATGGAGCTCCACATTCATGGAAGGGAATGTTTGGTAAGACACCCAAATGTCAGGGTTTGCACAACGGTCTATGGGAGCAACTAAAACTTCTGTTCCAAGATTTTGTGGACTAGGTCAGGGCATCGCCCGGTTCAGAAATGGACATTGATTTGTGCAGGGTGGACAGGCCCTCCATTCATTAGGGTGCTGTTCTCCACGTGGATGCTTCTCACTCGTTGAGCCTGACCCCTGCAGAAGGAGCTGTGTGCTTCCCAACCATTTGCTCTTCTAGAAGAAGCTGCCAAGCATGTCTGTGTCAGGTGTGCTGGGAGGAAATGCGTCCACCCTTGGGTTGAAATCCCAGGCCTGGGCCTTCTCCATCCCAGGCGAAACGCATCGGCCATAGGGATCCATGTGGGTGGAATCCTGACAGGTGCTTCCAAGACCGTTGGAGGCCAACCTGTCCCCACTGGAAGTAGCAAGGAACACAGATCCTAGTTTCCAAAACTTTGCACTTAGCCATTTTGTCCTCTTATGCCTGAGACTTGAGTGTGTTTTCTGGGCCGAAGGATATTTGGGTTTCTTTATGGTGACAGAGCTGCCATTATTTTTTGCCCCACACTCTCTACTGTGTGGCCAGTCTTTCTCTTATCCTCTTCGAGGCAAGAAAGGTGCCCTATGTGCACAAAACCAAGGAGGGTAGTGTGTCTTTTACAAATCCTGAACTTGCTCGTGGCAGGGTTCTGAAGTGGGATAGCTCTCCTTCAACGTGGCCGTCTGAGCAGGTGGGCCAGAAGACTGGGCACCAAACATGTCCCACTGTCTCTTCTTTATTAAGGTTTTCTGGTCAATCATGGGGATTGAATTGGGCAACTGAGCTCTGTCCATGAGTCATTTGCTCAAGGCGAATGCTCTACCACTTTGAGCCAAAGCACCAAGTGCAGTTTCATGGGGATTGTTTGGAGATGAGTCTTCCCTGCAGGCTTGGAGCCGCAATCCTCAGATCTGAGCCACCTGAGTAGTGAGATTCCCAGGCGAGAGCCACCCGTGCCCAGCTGCCACTCTCTCTTAATAGCACTCAACAAGCAGCAATTCCTCCACTCTGTCATCATCATCATCAGCAGCAGCAGCAGCAGCAGCAGTGGCTGTGGCTGCGGCATCTCTGAGCACAAAGCACTCCCCTGGTGAGAGTGTGTGATCTCCTTCCCCAGGCCCCAGGGTGTGGATTCTGAGCACCCCCACCTCCCCGGCCCTCAGGGTGCTGGCTGGTTCCCTAGAAAGCCTAGGACTTGACAATTGCTCCTCTGCCACTTGGGTTGTGATTGTGGTTTGTGTGATGCCACTTATAAAAAGTGAAATGCACGCCAGCTGCTCTGGGCAGGGTGCACAGGCCCTGCCTTCCGGGGGGTGCACCAGGGTGGTGGCACCTCTACTTCTGCAGAGAGTCCTCTAGCATCCTGAAAAGCGCTTTGTCACAGCAAGTGGGACAGTGTCTCATTCACCCTCGACTGGAAGGAATCCAAGCACAGTGCCCGCACTCCAGTGCAACAGAACTTTAACATCACACCAATATCGATTCCATGCACACAGGTCTCTCTTAAAATTGTCTTTGCCCCAGTCAGGCGCATTTGGGGAGTTGTGCTGGCAACACTCACTCTCCACCAGCCCTCAGGGGAGGCTCTGTGCACCCTGACAAAGGCCGCAATGGCTCAGGAATCGGGAAGGCTCTCCCATGCACCTGGCACAGGGGCCGAAGTGCTCTGCAAAGGAGAAAGGTTAGCATGCAGGACGGCTGGGGGAGAGGGTCCTGTGGAGCCCACAGCACAGGGTGGTGACCTGCATCAGAGTCAAAGCTGCCAGACAAGGCAGAGAGGGCCGAGCCAGGGGCCGGGAAAGCACCACACCCACTGCTCTGTGAAGAAGCCCCAAGAACATTATCATCATGGAGGGGGAGACTCTGAGGGCAGGCCAATGTGTTCAAAGGCAAGTACCATTCTGATACCAGGAGAGGATGGCGGGTCAATGATTCTGCATGTGCCATGGATTTGGGGTCAAGGCAAAAGGACACATGGACATGGCCACACTGTCATCTTGATAACAGAGGGGATTGTGGGTAAAGATGCAGAGAAGGTTCTGCATGTAGCAAGCAGAACAGATTTGACGGTGTCCTGAGTGGGAGGTCAGTGGAGGGTAGGCTGTGGCCTGGGCCACTCTAGCCTGCGTGTGCTGAGCCCCTGGCTACCCAGCCAAGGGGAGACGTCTGCACATGCTGTGCTTAAGTGCTTCCCTTTCTCTTCCAGGGAAGAAGGGGGAAGCCGGATCCACGCTTGATCTTGGCCCTCTGCAGGGAAGTCCATTTCTGGAGCAGAAAGTGGCTGTTGGGCAAAGGCTTCATGGCGTAATTCACATGCACGCCATCAGGGGTCCTCAGCTCTGGTGGAAGAGGGACACAGCCCAGGCAGGACACTGCCCTCCCTGGGATCTAGTTCCAGGGGCACCAAGGGCCTGGGATGCCTGCCCAGAAACAGACTCTGCTGAAACCTATCCTGTCTTGCTCAGGAAAGATCTTGGGACTCTGGCTGCTGCCAGCTCCTCCTGGAGGGGCACAAGGGATTCCCATTGCACTCACTGCGGCCTCGAGGATCCGGACCTCCTGGCACAGCCGGCTGTCTAGAATGCACAGCACCTGCGGGGAGCACTGTCCTGCTGAGCACCAGGAGGGCTCCAAGGAGCCCCATGGGGCAGGCCTGGACCCAGGCCCTCTGCACACATGCATTCCAGGGCCTCCACCCAGTGAGGCCCCAGCACTCAGCAGACCTTGCCGTTCCTGCAGGCTGTTCCTCCTCCCGGTCCCTCTGGCCACGAGTCTCCTTTCAACTACGTCTACCCTGCACTCACCTCCTGCCCACATTCTTGTTTCTCACCCACCATCATTAGTCTGGCTAGGCCTCTCACTTCCTTTCCGGGAAGAAGGGAACCCATGCTGCCTTCACCAGGAGAAGGGTGCAGGAAACTAGCAAAGGCTTGATGACAGGCCAGCGGCAATCAATGCTGATCATCCCCACCAAGCACCTGATGGGTTTTAGCTCATGGCAAAGACCACAGAGCAGTGAAACCATGGGCAGAAGCCTTGACGATCCGGTACATAGGAACTCTCTGTCTCTGTCTCTGTCTCTCTACTCCCCCACCTCTATCTTTCTGTCTGTGTCTCACTCCCATGTTTCTTTTTTTTGGGGGGGGTCCGGTCGTGGGGCCTGAACTCTGGGCCTGGGCGCTGTCCCTCAGCTCTTTAGCTCAAGGCTAGCGCTCTACCACTTGAGTCACAGTGCCACTTCTGGGTTTTTTCTTTTTTGCTTATGTGGTGCTGAGGAATCGAACCCAGGGCCTCATGCATGCAAGGCAAGCGCTCTACCACTGAGCCATCTTCCCAGCCCCTCACTCCTATGTTTCTGTCTCTCATCCTCCTAAAGACATTGGCTACTCTCCACTACATGTGAGCAACAACACAGAAGCAGAGAAGATGGTCAGCGAGGTCTCCTTAGCTCTCTCTGGGCCTTGATTCTGTTCTGAATCCTCTTTCCACAACACTGACTCAGCTCACAAAGGTGTGCTTTTGCTGTCACTAGCATGGATTCATCACAGGACCCTGGTGGACCACTTTTGGATTCCTGAGTAGGGAAGGGTACCTTTCTTCAATGCTCGGGGGACAACTTGATGGTCTCCTGGAGGCTAGACAAGTACTTTTCATTGAGTTGCACCCCAGTGTGAGGTTCTTTCTGAAGCCATGTTCCCCCTTGGAGCAGACAGAGTGTCTTCTGGGGAGGGATGCGGCCCCTGGCCCATAGCACTGCATGCTCTGCCCTCTGCACTGATGCTGTCTCTGCGCTGCCTGTTCCCTCTGCGGGCAGGCCAGGTGGGAGGGCAGGGCAGTGCCAGGGCGGGCAGGTCCAGGGTTGCTGGGGCCATGCTGGGACCTGGAGCATCCAGTGTCCTCTTGGTGGCTCAGTGCCACCCTTCTGCTGCTGTCCCCGCATCCGGGCCTGTGGGCATGCCCACCCAGCCTGCTCTGCCATCTCCCTGGCTGTCTGCCTCTGACTCACTTTGATCCTCTGACACCATCTGGACCAGCTCCCAGTCTTCTGCCCAGTCCTCTGGCACCAAGACTGTTGCTTTTTGTGGGGTTTTTATTTTTGAAAATTCTTTATTGTGCTTAAGTGATTACATAATTTCACAAATGTCACAGTATTGTGGGATAGTGAGCCTTAGTTAAAGTCACAAACACATGCTAACTTTCATGGGGCAAATTGTTTATCATCGTCTATAAAGTTTATGAGTTCTATGAGCTTTGACAGTTATTTTTCCACATGGGGTGATATGTACATTCCTTTCCTTTTGCATAGTGTCAGCTGTTCCCTCTTTCCCACTCCTTCCCTCCCTTCCATCGCTGCCATTGAGTTGCTTAGTTTGTTTTGTTTTGTGTCCAGTGCAGCTGATGGGTCCCACTGTCATATGTTTTCCCCTGATTCCCTCTAGTTCTCTGTCTTCCTCCTAGTTTCCCTCCGGTGTGCACCATATACACTATCTATGTGATCAGCAGCATGGGCTATTTACTAGTGATTCGACCAGATGAGTGGAGGTCCTTTGTTTCTCAGGTCTTGTTATCTTTGTCATATTACCTTACATTTTGGATTTAACGTCCACTTATCAGGGAGACCATGTGTCGTTTGTCTCTTTGCTCTTGGCTGACCTCACTCAACATGATTTCCCTGCAAATGCCATTATTTTGTCCTATCTAATGGCTGCATAATATCCCATTGTGTATAAATACCACAATTTTTGGATCCATTCATCTGTGGTGGGGCATCTGGGTTGTTTCCATAGCCTGGCTATTGTGAACAGTGCTGCAGTGAACATGGAGGTGCATGTGTCCTTATATCCTGGTTCCCGTTGTTCAGGATAGATGCCTAGGAGTGGTATGGCTGGATCCTAGGGGAAGTCAATAGTTAGCTTTCTGAGGACCCTCCAGACTGCTTTCCAAAGTGATTGTATAAGTATACATTCCCACCAGCAGTGTAATAGGGTTCCTCTTTCTCTGCATCCCCTCCAGCATTTGTCATTGGCTGACTTTAGGATGTGGGCCATTCTGACTGGGGTATCTCAGGGTTGTCTTTATTTGCATTTCCTTCACAAGCGGGGATGGTGAACATTTCCTCATGTGTTTCTTTGCCATTTTTATCTCTTCTTCTGAGTAGTCTCTCTTTAGTTCCCTTGCCCATTTACTAATTGATTTGTTGGGTTTGAGAGGGATTCCTTTCTTGAGTTCCCTGTTTATACAGGATATTCACACCTTTTCTTTTTTTCTTTTTTTTGGGTCCGGTCATGGAGCCTGAACTCTGGGCCTGGGCGCTGTCCCTCAGCTCTTCAGCTCAAGGCTAGCGCTCTACCACTTGAGCCATAGCGCCACTTCCGGCTTTTATTCTTTTTGCTTATGTGGTGCTGAGGAATCAAACACAGGGCCTCAGGCATGCAAGGCAAGCGCTCCACCACTGAGCCACCTTCCCAGCCCATTCACACCTTTTCTGATATATTGCTGGTAAATATTTTTTCACAGGCAGTTGGTTGTCTTTCTAGCTTTGTTGCTACGTCTTTAGCTGTGAAGAAACTTTTTAAGATAGTCCCATTTGTCAAGTCTCTCCAATTTGTTGCGACCCTTGAACTCTGTTCAGGAAGTTCCTGCCTGTGCCTATAAGTTCAAGTGTCTCTCCTACTTTGTCCTGCAGTAGTTTCAGAGTTTCAGGTTTGATGTTAAGGTCTTTAATCCATTTTGAGTTGATGCTAGTGCATGGTGACAGGCTGGGGTCCACTTTTAGTTTTCTGCATGGGGCCACCCAGTTTTCCCAGCACCAGTAGTTGAAGAGGCTGTGCTTCTTCCACAAAATCAGCTGACTGTAGGCCTGTGGTTTTATTTCTGGATCTTCTATTCTATTCTACTGGTCTTCGGGTCTGTGTTTGTGCCTGTACCAGGCTATCTTTGTCAGTATGGCTCTATAGTAGAGTTTGAAGTCCGGCAACGAGACCCCTCCCTCCCATGTTGTCCTTTTTGCCCAGAATTGTTTTGCTATTCTAGGTCTTTTGTTGTTTCATATGAATTTTGGGCTGTTTTCTGCATTTTGGTAATGTACGTCATTGGGATTTTCATAGGAATTGCATTTAGGCAGTATGGCAATTTTTACTATATTAAGTCTGCCTATTCAAGAGCATGGAAGGTCTTTCCGTTTCCTGATGTCCTCTGCAATTTCTTTCTGTAAGTTGTTATAGTTTTCATTAAATAGTTCTTTTACATCTTTGGTTAATTCCTAAATATTTTATTTTGGGGAGGTATTATGAATGGGGTTATTTCCTTTATTTCCCTTTCTGCTTGTACATTGTTGGTGTACAGGAAGGTGATTGATTTTTGTGGGTTGATTTTGTATCCAGCTACTTTGCTGAGGTATAATTTCTAAGAGTTTGGGGGTGGAGTTTTGGGGATCATGGAGGTATAGTATTATGTCATATGCGAAAAGCAATAGTTTAACTTCTTCCTTCCTTATGCGGATGCCTTTAATGTCTTTTTCTTGCCTTATTGCTCTGGCTAAGGATTCTAGGACTATATTGAAGAGGAGTGGAGACAGTGGGTATTCCTTGGATTGTTCCTGACTTTAGGAGAATTGGTTGTAGTATTTCCCCATTAAGTATAATATTGGCTATTGGTTTGCCATATATGGCTTTTAATGTTTGAAGGAATGTTTCTTCTATTCCTATTTTCTCCAGAGCTTTTAACAGGAATGAATGTTGTATCTTATCAAAAGCCTTTTCTGTATAAATGGAGATAATGATGTGGTTCTTGACCTTGGATCTGTTGATGTGTTGGATTACATTTATTGATTTACGTATGTTAAACCATCCTTGCATCTCTGGGATGAAGCCTACTTGATCATGGTGTATGGTTTTCTTTATGTGTTTCTGGATTCTGTTGGCTAGAATTTTTTTGTTAAGGATCTTTGCATCTGTGTTCATCAAGGAGATTGGTCTGTAGTTCTTTTTGTTGGGTCTTTGCCTGGTTTGGGGGTGAGTGTGATATTGGCATTGTAGAATGAGTGGGATAGCTCCCTTTTTTATTTCATTGAAGAGCTTGAGGAGTATGGGTATTCTTCATTAAAGAACCCATCTGGTCCTGGGTTTTTCCTTGTTGGAAGACTTCTGATTGTTTCCTGTATCTCATTGTAAGATATTGGCTTATTTTTATTATTTCTTCTTTGCTCAGTTTGGGCAACTTGTATTTTTCTCAAAAGGCATCCGTTTCTGCTAGGCTTTCTTTCTTTAGTGAATATAGAATTTGAAAATAGTTCTTTATAATTGTTTGGATGTTTTGAGTATGTGTTGTGATTTTTCCCCTGGCAGCCCTGATCTTGTTGATTTGGGTTTCCTGTCTTCTTAATCTTGCCAAAGGTCCATCAATTTTGTTTATTTTTTCAAAAAAGCTTTCATTTTTATTAATTTTATTAATAATTTTCCTATTCTCTATCTCATTAACTTCAGCTCGTAATTTGGTTATTTGGCTCCATCTAGTAATGTTATGTTCCATTTTTTTCATGTTTTTCTAGCAATTTTAATTGCAACATGAGATTATTTACTTGGTATATCTCTATTTTCTTGATGTGGGCACTGAGGGCAATAAATTTGCCCCTCAGGACTATTTTTGTTGTGTCAAACAGGTTTCTTTGTGATCTGTCTTCATTTTCATTAAATTGTAAGAACTTGTTAATTCCTTCTTTAATTTCTTCTTTAGTTTCTTCTGTTACCCAGGTATTGCTTAGAAGTGCGTTGTTCAATTTCCGTGTATTTGAGTAATTTCTACGGTATGCTTTGTTATTGAGAACTAGCTTGATTCCACTGTAGTTGGATGAGATACAAGGCATTATGTCAATCCCCTTGTATTTGCTTAAGTTCCTTGTATGAACTATGATATGCTCTATTTTGGAGAAAGTTCTATGAGCTGCTGAGAACAACATGTACTGTGTCATTTTAGGGAGGAAAAACTGTAGACGTCAATTCGTTCCACTTGACATATAGTCTCACTTAATTCTATTTCTATTTCTCTCTTTAATTCTTGAGTCATTGCCTCCAGCATCTATTGGATGCAGCATTTTTCTTCCATTCCTGCTTTGCTTCCATTGGGGCTCTCCTCTGGGTGGCTGCTGGCTTTTGGGGGGTAGCTTGCTATCCTTTAATTTTTCTCTTTTATTTTAGCATGGGGATTCAGGGATTGTTGGAGGTTAATCTGAAATTTTGTTTTGGTCAATAGGTGGCTGTCTTTGCTTGGTTCTGGGTTGGTTCCTGGATCAATTGAAGAAGCTCATTCTCAGCCCTGGGTTGGCTGAGAGAGTCTGTACCTGGTCTCAGTTCTGTTGAGGAGAGGCCGACCTCCAGCTGCTAGTCTGGGCTAGGGCTAGGGCTCTTGCTGTCTGCTGTAAATCACTGGCAGTTCCCACCTTTAGAAGGACCGAGCAGGGTAGACTGCTTCTGTTTACTCCTACAGGTGCTCTTGGTGAGATCGGATGTCCTGGATGTACTCTCCCAGTTGCTGGTGTCTGCTATGAACTCCTGATTTTTTTTTTTTTTTTTTGGTTGATCATGGTCCTGAACTCTGCGCTTGGGGGCTGTCCAACAGCTCTACAGCTCAAGGCTAGCACCCTACCATTTGAGCCACAGCTCCCTTACTGGTCCATTCTGCTTATGCAGTGTTGAGGAATTGGACCCAGGGCCTCATGCACACCAGCGGCCTGAGTTGTCCAATCCCTGGCCTGGGATATACGGGTCAGGTTCTGGCAGGGTTTGGCCTTCTGGTTCTCCTGCCCTGGACACACAGGACTTTTGCTGTCCTGGGCGCGATTCCCAGGGGGCGCAGTTCCCTGCTTTCCCCGCTCTGCTGAGGCTTGTGCTCAGCTTCTGACTTCAATCAGGAGGAGTTGATTGTGTTACTCAGGCACCTGATCCCCAGGCCTGGTCCTGGCTCCTGGTCCCCCATCTGGGGCACGCCAGGTGGACCTGTGCTGCTGGGTATCCCACGAGGGTTATGCAGCCTGAAGTGCACAGTTCGGGTTCTTCTGCTGTTGGCTGTGGTGATCCACGAGCGCTGTTCCCAGCTTGGGCATTTAAACTCCCTTCCAGGGGCTCTCTTGATCTAGTCTGGCTGGCTGGATGTGCTCCACGAGCTGGTGGATCTCTCAAACAGTTCCCAGTTTTAGTGGGACCTCTAGTCCAGGTGTTGGGGCAGGGGCCAAGTCAAGATCTGGGCCAGCTATGGTCTCCCTTGAGGGGGGATATGCTGTCACCTGCGGGGGAACTCACCCGGTGGCTCGTTGGGAACCCTCCAGCTGTTGGTTTCCATGTGATGTAGGTTGCTGGTTGCTGTTGCGATCTGCGATCTGCCTCTGATTCAGAGGCTTGTGGGCTTGCCCAGATGGTGGTGGCTCTGTGTCAGTGTTTCTCCTTTCTCGGCCTCTGTTGCTGCTGTCAGAGTCGGCTCGGTGGGCTGCACTAGCCTCTGGCCAAGGGGTGAGCGGAGGGTTTCAGTGCAGGTTCTGAGCGCTGAGGTTAGTCTCTGTTTGTGTTCTCCAGATCAGCACCAGTCCCTTGAGGGGCTTCTGCACTGGCGTTCTGTGGGTGGACCCCTGTAGATCTGGGGTTCCCTTTGTGGGGCTGTGGGGCTGAGTGGCTTTGGTGGGATGCAGCCCCTCTGCTCAGCGGGTGACGGGTGGGTGAGGGGTCTTTGTGCAGGCTACCAGGTCCGAGGTTTCCTTATTTGCTGTGATCAGCGGGTCCAGCACCAGTATCTCAGGCGTGTTTTCTGTGGACCATCTGCAGATGACCCCCTGAGTCTCCGGGGTCTCCACATCCCCCGCTAGGCCGGGCTGGCCACGGTTTGGGGTGTAGCTGTGGTGCCAGCAAGAGTTGGGGGAGGGGTCTTCTCTCTTTTTCTGTTCTGAAATTCTTCCTTTTCTTTTTTTTTGTTTTTCTCTGCCTCCTCTTTTTCTCTGGGTGTTCAGCTTTCTGTTGTTGTCAGTCTCTTGGAGAAGTATAGTGTTGGAACTGGAACGTTCTTTTTGGTTAGACAGGGCTGTGGAGTTTCCCTCCTGTCCCATCACCATCTTGGTCCCCCTGCCAAGAGTGTTTCCATGGCCTGGAGGATGACGACCCTCGTCTCCTCCTGGTTGGTCACCTGGGGCAGAATAGGAAAGAAACCATCAGGGCCAGTGTCCAGAGTGCCTGCCTTCCCACCAGTCAGTGCCAAGGATCCTCTGGAGCCCTCTCAGCGCTCGGCAGAGGAGTCACACATGGCGCCATGGGGCTGTGTGCACTCTTCCTTACCTCTGGGAGGTAAGGATGGGCCTGGTCCTGGACTAGTCCCAGCCCCGCTCTCCTCAGCCGTGTGCCACCTCCTCCCAGCCGGGATCCCGCTCAGCTCTGGTGTCTCCGGGCTCACAGAATCCCTGCGTCCTCTGTGGAAGGACTTGAAGGCCCAGCTGGGCTCTGTGTGCACAGCGCGAAGGGCAGGCAGCTCTGGGCGGCACCTGGCCAGAGGGAGTGAGGACTGAGTGTGAAATGACCTTAGGGCATCAGAAGGGCCAGAGTTCAAGACTCCGAGGGGACTTTCTTCATCACCGGGCCCCATCTGGGCCTGCCTACTCACCTCCTGGACGTCCTGATATGCTGTGTCCAGCATCCTGAGATCCATTAGAAAGATGCCCAGGTAGGCAATGATGCTGTGGTCAGCACCTGTTGGTTTAGGTGGAGGATGGGCAAAGGCCAGGGCCCACCCCTCTCCCCAGTCCCCAGGGCTTCTCAGCCAGCCCTCAGCCACACAGGGCTTTCCATGGCACAGTGTCCTGGGAAACTTTGGGCCACCTCTGTCCAGAGCCCCTTCCCGCTGCCTGGGACTGCAAACGGCCCCAGGTCCAATCCTAGACTGGCCTATGCAGATCCCAATGTGACCTAGACCACCTCTGCCCACCCCCTCCTCTAGACTCTGCCAAGCTCTGCTCTGCTGCCTCCACTTCCTCCTTCCCCACTTCCAGCTAGCTAGCTCCCCAGGCTCCTCCTCTGCCCAGGTGAGAATCCTCCCTGTCCTTGGGCACCGTTGGGAGTGAGGTTGAAGGTGAACAGAGCCAGGCCAGGCTGCGCCTCTTCTCTCTCAGGCAACCTGGCCTACATCCTAGTTTCTCACCGTCTTTTGTAACCTCCTGGGGCTTGATTTGAGCTGCTTCTCCTTCTCAGCAAAAATGCAAGTCTCCTGCCAGGACGGAGGCTGGTGTTGGCAAGGGCTCTGTCCTGTCCTCCTTTCTACTGCCAGTGTCTTTCCCTTTGGGACTGACATGGCTGCTGGCCCAGCCCCAGCGCCCACCCCTAGGCAGGCCAAGTCTAGCCTAGGTTCTGCTGCAGCACTCACTGCTGTGGGGTCTCACCTGGGGACCTGGCCTGCCCTCTGCCTGCTTCCTCATCTGCAAGCTTTGTCTGGAGGGGTTAGGGAACCCCGGGTGTCCTGCCTGCCTCCATGCCTCCCTGCCTGTCTGCCTCCCTCCCTCCCTCCCTGCTTCCCCTACTGCCTGCCTGACTGCCTGCCTGCCTGCCACCAGTGCTGCTGGCCTGACTGGCATGTGGGGCCCGGGCCTCCTCAGAACTCGGCCTCCATTTCTTTCTCCTTGGCAGCTCAAATGCCAGCCTGGGACCTCAGCCCCAGCCACTCTGCATCTTTCTGTTAGGAGAGGGGAAAACTGAGGTCCAGACAGGGCTGGTGGCCTGTCCAGTGCCCTGAGGGCAGCAGGGGAAGGGGCCCTGCAGCCTCTGAGCAGAGTCCAGTTGGCTAGCTTGTCTATGTGTCAGGGTCCTTACAGGAGATGAGCCTGAAGGGAGAACGCCATGGACTTCCAGACTCCTTCCTGACCCCAGATCCTGGCTCTCCTCAGCGAGTAGGGTCGGGATTCATTCCCCTGGAACATCTTCCCCTCTCTGGCCAGCCCCTGCTCATGGGCCAGGGCAGGAAACTGCCTCTGTGCAGCTGGGCCGGGAGGTTCCCAGGGCCCACTCGTGCACAGCAGGTGCCCGTGGAGGAGGCTGGGCCTTCTGCTGCACTTCCCATGGAAGCAGCCAGAGAGTCAGCAACGATGCCCAGGGAGCTGCCCTCCCTCTTTTTGTTCTTTTCGGGTCTCTTTGCCTAGGGTTCTTTCAGTTCTAGGGATAGATGGCAGGGCCTGTGTGGTCCTTGACCTCTGAAGCTTGGAGCTGGAGCTCTAGCCCTTGAGCCACGGCTCCCTTTCCTGTTTTGGAGAGTTCAGCTCACAGATTTGACTGCCAGCCTAGCTTTGATCGGCAATACTCAGATGTGCTTTTGGCTTAGGAGGACGTAGGCCTGGAGGCGTGAGGTAGCGGGCCCTGGGCAGTCCACAGCTGCTGCTCTGTGCTAGAACTGCTCAGCTCGCGTGAGAGCATGCGCAGCCTCTGCTCCCGCCAAGACCTCAGAGCCCCGCAGTGCTTGCAGGTGGTCGTGCTGGGTCTGGAGGTTTGCACAGAGCCCAGAAGGCCCTAGGTGCCCCAAGGGCAGCCCTGAAAGCCCCTTGTCAGAGCAGGCCTCTTCTGGACAGTACCTCGAGCCAGTCGGAGGCATCCCGGAGTCAGCCCAGCATGGTTTGGGAAGGGCTGCCACATACCCCGGGCCTACAGCACATTTGGCAACCAGTGTAATGCTGGGGCCCTCGGGGAGGAGCAGTCCTCAGTCCTGGAGCTACTTGCTTCCGAGGACCACCCTGTGTTTCCCCACAGCATCCCATCCCCACAGGCTGCTAGGGCTCCACGGGCCTGACCTGCATTAGGACCTCACAGAATCCTCCTTTGCCTTCCTCCCCAAGAGAAGAACAAGCCACGCTTCACACACCCCAGCAGCAGGGCGCTGATTCCCGCGTGAGCGCCCATCCACCTCTGCCCTCTGCCTTCCGCTCTTCCTCCCATACTTTTTGTAGCAGCTCTCTGCTCTTGGAGTCCTTTTTACTGCAGAAATCCTGCCTGCCAGCTTGGGAAATGAAAGCAAGCTGGCCCTGCAGGAGGGGCAGAGAGAAGGTGACAGTTGAGTGGGGGAGGGGAGGTAGTTGGTCTCTATTTTGTGTGGGAGGCCAGCCTCCCATAAGCCACACAAGAGGCTCCAAAGGGTTTTACTGAGCTCCAAAGACTCACAGGCCGGGAGGGGATTTGCCATTCTGGCACAATGCTGTGCCACCCAACCCACCAGGAAGCTCTGCTCTGATTTCAACTAACTGGAAAGAGATGTGTGGCCACAAGACACACCCTACACAGCTCCAGTGCCCACGTGAGTGCGTGTGGCCGTGTGCCTGTGCGCCAGCACCCATTTTGTGTTTGGGAGTTTCAGGCGGAAAGGAGCTGCCATATGCTGCCGAGGATTGCCCTGGCTGGGCCGAGGTAGCTCGCGCCCAGCCGGCTTCCCCAGTGCACTGTGTGGGCAGGGGCTCGGGGAGGGCAATGGCTGCCCTGTGTGCTGGCAGAGCATCTCCCAAGGAGTCAGGGGCCCACCTGCGGATCTCCTGCCAAGTCCTGTCCATGAGCAGGATGGCTGCAGTCTGCAGGGCAGAGACCATGGCGTGCAGTGAGAAGTTCCGCAGGGCTCTGCATCCTGGGGAGGAAGATTGCCTGAGCCTTGCCTGGCACTGGGCCACATCCTGCCCTGGCCCTTGGGCAGAGGCCTGGCTGAGAGAGGCCTGCCGGAGGGGCAGACCTTGGGCAGGGACTCCCACCACCCAGCAGGATTTGGCCTCCGCCACTGGATGAATGGCAGAACCCAAGGGAGCAGCCAGCCAGGGAGGGGCCTGAGAGAGGCTGGGGCTGGGAAGCCCGGGCCTGGCCAGGAGGATCTGAGCTCCACACAGGCCGGTGACCACACTGCCCACACCCAGACAAGAGAAAGGTGCAGAGAGAGGGAGAGGCCCTGGGCAGCACAGCCTGCAGCATACCTCCTGGATCCGAGGTGCCACCAGCCGCGCCCTGTCTGGCTCCTTCGTGCTGAGGAATTCAACGCAGGTGGTGATTGGGCAGGAACACACGTTGTTAACGTGGGCCTCGGTGGCCTGGATGGTGGGGGCCAAGTGCTCCTCAACCTGCTGTGCCTCTGGGACCAGATGGATCCCAGGCAGAGGCTGGGCACTGCCTTCTGCAACAGCTCCTGGGGAAGAGCGCCGAGGTCACCAGGTCCCGTCACACACACTGCACAGTCCCAGGCCCAGGCCCCCATCTGAGCCCACAGTAGAGCATGGAGCTCAGAGCATGGAGGAAGACACTGCAGCCACTGGGAGGCTCTGGGTCTGCGGGGCTGACCCTCCATTCCACCCAGCCCCCAAGGGACCATCAGGATTCCAAGGTGGGCAAGGTGAGCACTGTTTTCCCTAAGTCTTCTGAGTCCTCCCAGAGACCGGCACATCCCAGGCCACCCCTTTGAGCCCTGGCCCAGCCACCTCATGTCTGTCTCCTGGTCCACTTGCACAGGACCTAGCCCTAGGACGAGGCCCATCCCAAGACTGGCCTGGACAGCCATGGGTGCACAGCAGGTGCCTGCCTAATGAGCACTGCAGCTCCACAGGTCCACTGGACCACAGGGTGGGCTGCGCCCTGGCTGCCCCTGTGTCTGGCCCAGTGCTTGATTCCACACAGCCCCTGGGAGGGGCGGGGGCTCAGCTCCTCTTCAGGGTTGCACTTCAGCAAGTGCCCCTACACAACGAGGTGCTAGGCATGCTGGAGCTCGGATGGGGCCACAAACCATGGCCCCAGGGGAAGGAAGCAGGGGCCCAGAAAGCAGAAGTTACCGGAAACCCGCCCCTACCACATCCAGCTCTGCCCAGCCCCTCACCACATCCATCCATGTGAGCTGCGCTGCTGCCCAGCGGGGAAGGACAGACGGGACTCGAGGCATCTCCACGCTGTGCGCACTCTCTGGCAACACGGGAGGCTGACAAGCTTCCTGGGCTGGAATGGATGCCCGATCCAGCTCAGATTCCCAAGAAGCAGAGGGAGCCTAGTTGGAGGAATGCTCCGTGCGGACTGCGGGCTCGATGGAAGCACTGGTGCCTGGTGCTCGCTCCGGGTGGAGCAGCGGAGCTGAGCCGCAAGGGGCCTCCATCTCAGCACTGGGAGCTGGTGGGGTCTGGACGCACACCACTGGCATCTAGGTGGGACGAGATGCTCTCACACCCGGAGGCGGCTGGGTCCTCAGGCCTGAGCTCCAACGGCTCGGTGGAACCTGGCTCCATCGCAGCACTCCCTGCAGGTCTTTGGGGTGCTGGTGCTGCTATTAGGTAGAGCACCAGAGCTGCAGCTCCTCCAACACACAGTGTCAGAGCTGGGGTGGGCACCAGGGAAATCATGACGGCCAAGGGCAGAAGGACCCAAAGCTCTACCCTGGAGCCTGGTTCTCCAGGACTGACCCCTGGAGCCATGGTGACAGGTGGCTCTGCGGCAGCCCTGGAGGCTGGTGCTCCGTGACCGCTGTGCACCACAGCCAAGTTGGCGGATGGCTGGGACTGGGCACAAGCACCTACTGCTCTCACCACACATAGTACTGTGGTTAGTAGCCCTAAAACAGACAGCACCCCAGCTGGTCCCCCTAACAAAAACTCGACCAGAGTCAGAACGACAAACACCCCCAGTTCAGCTCTGAAGCGGGCTTCTCCGGGGGTGAGAACGGGAGCCGAGGTGGCACACGGCTCGCTGTCAGTGCTCCTCACTGGGGCTCCGTCTGCCCTGGGCACGGGAGACATGGTGGAAGCTGCCTCCCATGTGGCACAAGAGCCTAGTGCTCTCACCAGGCATCTCCAGAGTGTCAGGAGTCCCACCAGCAAAATGAGCTCATCTGGCGCTCCTTCCAGAAAAAGCTGCACAGCCAAGACAAGCAGCGGCTTCAGCTCTGCACTGAAGCTGACTTGGGTGGGACGGAGAAAACCAGCACAAGTAGAGGCTGGCTCTGCCTCAGCACTCCCTGCTGGTCTTTGGGGTGCCCTTCCTTCTAGGTGGTACAGCACCAGTACTAATGCTGCTCCAACACACAGGGGAACAATTGGTATTAGGGCCAAAAAGATCATGTTTACCAAGGGCAGATAAACCTCCAGCTCCGACCTGGAGCCCGGATGTCTAGCCCTGACCCCTGGAGCCGAGGTGACAGGTGGCTCTGCGGCAGCCCTGGAGGCTGGTGCTCCATGACCGCTGTGCACCGCAGCCAAGTTGGAGGATGGCTGGGACTGTGCACACGGACCTAGTGCTCTCCCCACACAGCGCCACAGAGTGGATACTGCGATGAGAAAGAGCAGCAGAGGTGGTGCTCCTGTGAAGTAGAGCAGCAGTGTCAAGGTGACAAGCACATCCAGCTCCCCAATGGAGGCTACTCCTTGGGCGTGAAAAACTGGGGCTGTGGTGAAGCTGGGCTCCCTGTCAGCAAGTGAAGCGCTGTGCCGCTCAGCCAAGGGACCAGATCGATCAGAGTCTGAGCAAGGGCCTAGGGCTCTTATTGCAGAAAGCAATACCATTAATAGCCCTAGATATAAGAGTCCCCTAACTGGCCCTCCGGCGAGAAAGAGAATTTGCACCAGGGTGACAAACATCTCTCGCTCAGCTCTGAAGCTGGCTTCTCGGGGAGTGAGACCGGCAACCGAGGTGGCACACGGCTCGCTGTCAGTGCTCCTCGGTGGAGCTCCGTCATCACTGCCCTCCAGAGCCATAGATCTTCCTTCTCTGACAACCCACAGGAGCACAATTACAATTGCCACCAGCGAGAGCAGTACAACTGGCACTCCAATTAGTAAAAGCAGCTCAGCCAAGTGCAGAAGCATCTGCGGGTCTGCACTGAAGGTGGCTTGTTCGGGACCTGGAGCGGAGATGGACACTGGCTCCTCCCCAGCAACAGGTTCTGCTGCTCGCTGGGACCCCAGCACGGGAGCCAAGCTGTCCCGTGGCTCCATCTCCTCAGCAGACACTGCTGTTTCCTCCACATTGGGCATGGGGTAATGGGGCTCCAGCTGAGCTCCGGCCGCTGCTGCTCCCTGGGCGCTGAGCGCTGAAGTCAAGCTGGCAGGTGACTCTGCTTCTCCCCTGGCTGCTCTGGCCCCATCAGGACTCGGCCCCAGAGCTGACGTGGAAGCTGGCTCTTCCTCCACACAGGGGGCTTTGGCTCCCCCAGGACTGCAGGCCACATTCGAGGCCGCAGGGGCCTCCGCCTGGGAACCCCATGCTGCTCCTCCCCCTGGCCTGGCGGCCACTGTCTCTGATGGAGCCGAGGGGGGCTCTGAAGTGGGGGTGACAACAAGCACTGGGGCTACCACTGGAGCTGCAAGAGGAGACAAGACCTTCTCCATGCCTGCTTTGCTCGGGGTTTTCAAGAGTCCACCAGACCCTCCTCCCTGAGCTTTCCCAGCGTTGGAAACCACACACCCCACTGCTCAACCTCCCTCCTGAGCCCACGGTGGGCCTCAGGCTCCTCTGGCTGCTGGCCCATGGCGGGTTTGGGAGCCTCCTCCCAGGGCTGCCCTGCCCCTTCCACCCCTGCACGGGCTGTGTCTCAGGCCCAGGCTCCACACCCGTAGCTTCGTCCTGGCTGGGTGTCTCCATCTGCAGCTGCGCCAGGACATGGGAGACATGGCGCTCCATGTCAGAGTCCGGCATATGCAGCCTCAGGTGAGTCAGGAGGCGCTGGAGGCAGGGAAGCTGTGCGGGGGCCAGGAAGTCCTCCGGATGCAAGTCCAGCCAGGAGCCCAGGAGGCACGTGATGGCACTAGGGACACATGGGTGGGGAGCAGACTTGGACTCCAGGCCAGCATGGCCCCTGGTCTCCCTCTCGCCCCTGTGATGGTGGCAGTCCTTGCAGAGACCAGCACACCCAACACCAGCACCTTGGGGCTGTGGCACCAGTGGCAGGCTGGCCCAGGAAAGGCCTGAAGAGAAACTCAAGGGAGAGATCCACGACCAAATGCTGGGCCAGCAGCTCTGTCCTCCTCTGCACCTTGCAGCCCCTTCCTCCTCGCTCCCCTGGGCCTCTACAGATGGTCAGCAACACGGCTTGTTGTCCAGCCTATCATGCATAGGGTTTTACTGCACCTCTGTGCAGAGTCTGCTGCCTCATTCCCCATGGGCCCCACTGCGTGGTCTGTCTACATCCACACTGTTCTCCTTCTGTGTGTGGGTGCCACAGCATGGCCCTGCGCTTTGACACACACGCCTCACACCTGCTGAGGGCTGTGACCAAGCACAGATGCCCCTGGCCCTACTCTGGGGCTCATGGTGTGCTGGGAGAAGCCTGCATGGCTCGGGCTCTGTGGACGATGGATGGACATGGCGGTGGGAGTGGGGGGTCTCAGCCCTGAGCCTCACCCTCTACTCCTGCTCAAAACACCCCCCCAACCTGCTTTCTTCCTCCTGGCTCCAGAAGAAGCTCCACAGCTCAAGTTCTAGGGATAAGCACAAGAGCTGAGGGCTCCGGAGTTGGCCCAGCCGTCCCTCCTGCGCCCCAACACACACACACACATTTGTCACCACTGTGGGGCCACGCGCCCTCCAAGGAGACCAAAGCCCACTCACTGACAGAGCTGGTCCCGAGGGATGACATCCTCGCAGGAGTGGGCGAGGGTGTCCGTCTGTCCGGAGGGGCCCATGGGCGCTTCACAATTGCTGAACCTGGTGAGGATTTGAGCGTCACTGGCCAGCCCGGGGCAGCCGGCAGCTCCCCGCTCTTCTCTCTCCACTCTGCTCAGGGCCTGGAAATCAAACCTTCCCCTGGAGCTCCTTCCTATGTGCCACGATGCGCACAAGCCGCTGCTGCCTGATGGTCCTGGGAGCCCAGACGCCCTCCCTCTGCCCCGCCAGCCCTGCTCTGTCCACACCTAGGTTGGGTCCCTCCTCGCAGAGAGAATCGTTTCCCTCTGGCCAAGCAGACACACTGCTTTGTCTGCAGCCTCAGAGAAGCAGAGTCACAAAGCACGGCCCACAGTCCTGGACGGGACCCTGCATGGTGCCGGCCTGTGACCTCCCTGCATGATTCTCCACAACTGGCAAGCGCCAACCAACGAGTTTCTGTGAGCACCCACTTGCCAGCTCCATTTGCAAGGCTGTCACTGCAGGTGAGGGCTCCCATGCGGTTGGAGTTGGCGCTCACCTTGTGAACAGCAGGTCCAGGACCTGCGGGGTGTCCGCCACCTCCCTGTAGGTATTGAGGAAGGCGTGGATAAACATGGAGTCCTCCAGCAATTGGGCAGGCACCAAGCGCTCCACCTGCTCCTCCAGTGTGCCTGCCTGGAGGAACTCTGCCCCGCCGGCCTCGTCCGTGTCTGTGGACGGGTCAGGACCATGCTGGAGGAGAACCAAGGAGGGGCAGTTCAAGTGGCATCCAGACAACTACAAGTCACTCATGGCCACACACCCGACTCAAATACCCAGACACCACTGACCACACACACACACACACACACACACAGAGGCACGCACACACAGGCCCGCGCACACACAGAGGCACACCCCGCAGGGAGAGCGGGTGACGAGCAGGGAGATGGGAGGTTTCCTGCCCGCACTGCCCCTGTCACCTGCGAATTCCTCCGGCACAATCTGGAGAGGCGGCGGCAGAGGCCAGCGCGCGCCAAGCGTCGACCCAAGCGGCCCCAGCATCCTCTCCGCTCTTCGCTCAGGCCTAGGCATCCACCAGTACAACAAAAGCCAAACATTTTCTCAAGAGATAACGATCCACACAAGTTCTCCGTAGGGGCTCGTGTGGACTGTGGTTGCCTCGAGCCACCAGGGTTCTAAGTTCTCTGACCCATTGTCAGGGTGTGAGGTCATCTCTGCACGCCTGGCCCTTGAGCTCTTGCTTCACACCAAAGCTCTCCAGAGTGTGCTGTTGGTGCCTTGGCCTGGCCTACACCATGACCACCACTGGCCAGCATGACCCCGGCCCCGACCCCCAGCCCACTGTCCCCAGGTGGATAGACTTGGAGGCAGCAGAGCCCACTGTGGGGGAGACACATACACGTGGGGTCATAAGCACGCCCCTCCCCCTCCACATGTGCCCCTGGACATGACTGTCTCTCGGGGGCTCCCAGCCCCCACAGCCCCGCTCCCTGGGGATGCCCTCAGGAGCTGCTTCCTGCCAGGTCCTCGGCTGTTCAGGCTCTCGGTCCCTGTCTCACCTGGCACAGGAAGGGCCACACATCACTGAGGCACTCCCTCCCACAGGGGACGCTTGCCAGGGCAGCAGGGACAGGAACCTAATGCTACTCAAGCAATGCCTGGGGTCCCCCAGCGGGGTGTAGACAATGCCACCCAAACTCCTGGCCACGTGTTCCTCTGCTCCACAGTCAGATAGGACGGGCTGAGCCTCAGAGAACAGGCCCTGGGGACTCAGACCTGCCCAGGACTACTAGACCCCTGTGTCTAGCTCTGCCAGGAACACCTGATGGGCCATGGCAGCCTGGTTGACGACTGCACCTGTACCAGGCTGGTGACTTCCCAAGGAGCTCCAGAACAGGCAGCCAGCAGTCGGCAGCCTGTGGCTCACATCGGTCAGCTACTCAGAAAGCTGAGATCCAAGGATTGTGGCTCCAAGCCACCCCAGCCAGGATGGTCTTGAGACTCTCATCTCCAAAGACCTGCCAAAAGGCAGAATCAGAGTGTTGCTTCCAGTGCTGGAGCACTAGTCTGAAGCCAAAAAGCTCAGGGACGGGCCCAGGCCCTGATTTCCAGCCCTAGGAGCATTCAAAAGGAAGGACATGAGAAGGAAGCTGAGTGGGATCCGGCCTGCCAGCAGTCAGGGAGTTTCCAGATGGCTACAGAAAGGCTAGGTTCCCTGCACACTGGTTTTCTTAGCTTCTTCCCCAACTACGTGGTATTGTCTATATGGATGTGTGGTATTGTCCACGTGGATGCTTCTCACTCGTTGAGCCTGACCCCTGCAGAAGGAGCTGTGTGCTTCCCAACCATTTGCTCTTCTAGAAGAAGCTGCCAAGCATGTCTGTGTCAGGTGTGCTGGGAGGAGATGCGTCCACCCTTGGGTTGAAATCCCAGGCCTGGGCCTTCTCCATCCCAGGCGAAACGCATCGGCCATAGGGATCCATGTGGGTGGAATCCTGACAGGTGCTTCCAAGACCGTTGGAGGCCAACCTGTCCCCACTGGAAGTAGCAAGGAACACAGATCCTAGTTTCCAAAACTTTGCACTTAGCCATTTTGTCCTCTTATGACTGAGACTTGAGTGTGTTTTATGGGCCGAAGGATATTTCATTTTCTTTATGGTGATAGAGCTCCTATTATTTTTTTGGGGGGGGGTCCGGTCGTGGGGCCTGAACGCTGGGCCTGGCGCTGTCCCTCAGCTCTTCAGCTCAAGGCTAGCGCTCTACCACTTGAGCCACAGCGCCACTTCCGGCTTTTTTCTTTTTGCTTATGTGGTGCTGAGGAATAGAACCCAGGGCCTCAAGGCATGCAAGGCAAGTGCTCTACCACTGAGCCACCTTCCCAGCCCAGAGCTGCTATTATTTTTGCCCTGCACTCTCTTCCATGTGGCCATTGTTTTTCGCCTCTACTTCGATGTGTTTTTCATCCCTCAGAGGCCTGAGCCCTTGGTTCTAGAGGTTAGCTCTGGATTTGCCATGGTTCTGCCTTTAGTTATCATGATCTCTGGGCATGAATGAGATGCCTCTTTTCTTCAGAATCATCCATAATTGAATTCATTCTCCTCAGCACTGCAAGGCATTGCTAGGTTGCAGCTGATGCACTGTTTTGAAAGTCATGGAAATATATTTATAGCTAACCAGAAGCAGGAGAACGTGAAGAGCAAAGTCAGAGAATGAGTGCTGTGAGGCACTCTTCGGCTTTATGAGAGAATGATAGGTTACTGATTGCAGACAGACACACAGAGCAATAGGAGAGAACGGATTGCTACGAAGCCTGGTGGAGACATTTGTGACTCTTGCCAGCATCGTGCAGGGAAGCCAGCCACGATAAAATGAAATAAAAATAAGAAGTAAAATAAAACAGGAGGTGAAAGGCCTGAACACTCTGGATTACCAACATTTCTCATAGAAATTCGGCACAGAGAAATGGAACGCCAAAGCATGTTCATGCATCTGAGCCATTGTTTTACTGTTGTTCTGCTTTGTGGTTCAGGGTGGTCAGCTTAGGGTCCGGGGAACGGGGAGAAGGCGTAGAGTCTGGTCATGAGAGAAGCTCCGTGTCAGGGTTCAGGGGGGCAGGTGCCTCTGACAGGTGCATTTTCCTGCTGATTGGATGCCTTTCGGGAGGGCCCGCGTGGGAGGTCCTCCCTCTGCCACTTCTGATGTCACCCCGCTTCCTGATGTCACACAGCTACAGTCCTTCAGACTGGGTGCTGCAGAGTGAAGACCAGAGAAGTACAGTCGAGTCCCCCCACAAAGGCACACGGGCAAGTCCACCAAGGCAGGACAGCCTGTCCACAAGTGGGGCAGTACTGGACATCGTCTCTCTCTCTCTCTCTCTCTCTCTCACTCACTCGCTCGCTCGCTCGCTCTCTCTCACTCTCTCTTGCTCTTACTCTCATACACACACACACACACAAACACACACACACTTTGCAAAAAAACTCACAGCAGAACAGACACCTGCTCATGCATCAACTCCTAGAAGGTGTCACAAGGTGACCTTGTGACTAAGTGACCTTGGCAGAGGTGTCTCAGGTACAAGTCCTAAACTATAACTGATAAACTTCATTAAACACTAGCCAGGTACTAATGGGCTCACACCTGTAATCCCAGCTACTCAGGAGACAGATCTGAGGATCACAGTGTATGCCAGGAAAGTCCATGAGACTCTTACCTCCATTTTTCCAGTAAACT
This sequence comes from Dipodomys merriami, assembly GCF_024711535.1. Classification (NCBI taxonomy): domain Eukaryota; kingdom Metazoa; phylum Chordata; class Mammalia; order Rodentia; family Heteromyidae; genus Dipodomys; species Dipodomys merriami. The sequence goes on along the minus strand of NW_027202382.1, from coordinate 48,318,242 downwards.
GAGAAAAGTGGGGGGTATGGCTCAGGTGGCAGAGTGCTAGACTTGAGTGAAAAAGCCAATTGAGACCTGGAGGATCTAATTAATTCAATACCTCTAGCCAGGTATGGGTGGCTCACACCTGTAAACCTAACTACACAGGAGGCTGAGATTTGAGGACCACAGTTTGAAGCCAACTCAGCAGGAAAGTTCCATGAGACTCTTATCTCCAATTAACCACAGACAGCTGACAGTGGAGCTGTGACTCAACTGGAACAACACTGGCCTGGAACACAAAAGCTCAGGAACAGTGTCCAGGCCCAGGGTTTAAGCCCCAGGATCCATGAAATAAAACAACAAAATGAAAGGAAACAAAAAATGCCATTCTGCTTGATGAAAGGTTTTACTGAGAATAAAAAGTCAAGCCCAATATGGAAATGTGAAACGCAGAATGATAAGGAACATGCAGAAATTATACAAAGAACTCTCCAAATCCAATGATAAAAAGCAAACCAATTAAAACTTGGGCAGAAGGTGGGTTGGAGGCATGGCTCCAGTGGTAGAGATCTTTCCTAGCAAGCATGAGGTGGTGGTTTAATCTCTAGTACCCCCCACAAAAGTCACACATGGTAAGTAATTATGAAAAATCATTCCACATCAATGTCACAAGAGAACCACAAGTTAAAACAAGATATTGCCAGGCACCAGTTGCTCACACCTGCAATCCTTGCTACTCAGAAGGCTGAGATCTGAGGACTGAAGTTCAAATCTTGCCTAGGAAGGAAAGTCCATGAGACTCTTTACCTCCAATTAACCACCAAAAAGCTGTAAGTAGAGCAGTGGCTCAGAAAGTAGAGTGCTAGCCTTGGGCACAAAAGCTCAGGGACAGCATCCAGGCTCTGAGTTCAGGCCCAGGGACGGGGGCAGCCGGCTATGGCTGGGCAGAGGCCATGGCCTCTCCAGGCCATCATTGACCCGAAGCCTCACCACGAAGCCTCCCCGCACAGCATGGAAGGAAGGACGTCCTCCAGCGTCTCCTCTGCTACCAGAACTCAGAGAGGAGCAGGAAAACAGCCTGAGGCTGAAGATGGCCCAGACCCAGGCTCTTCAGCCCCTGACTTAGTCCATCTTCTGTGGCTGCTACCACCTGCCTCGAGAGCCGAGGACACACAGTGGGGGCCGATGGCAAGGTCATCCATCCTAGAGGCCCCGACTTGCACCCGAGTAGAGGCCTGTTTCTGTAGCTAGTTGGTGCCTGGCCTGCCTGCTGGCCTTGGGAGGACAGGGGAGACAGAGGTAGGGAGATGGGGGAGGGGAGCTTCAGCAACTTCTAGTGTCAAAGGAAGGTTGGCACTAAGCCTTTTTTCTAAAAGCCTTCCAGTGCAGCACGGGCTGCATGCCCTTGGCATCGCTGACCACCGCGCTCCAGTCCCCCTAGCGGTTCCGGATTTCCTGGTGATTCTTGTGTACAGTGACAAACCGCAGCTTCTTCAGGACGGAGTGCCAGGGCAGCATGTGCAGGTCCCACAGGTACTCCGGGGACAGCACCTTGGTGGGCTTGCGGAGCAGCAGGTACTTGTTCAGGTGGCTCTCGTCATGCCACACAGCCTCGATGTTGTTGGCCCGGTCGACCGCCATGGCCTCATGACAGGCCTTGGTGAGCCGGTGCACTTCCGCTACTGACCCCCCAAAGAAGGCCCCCATGTAGTAGAAGTCCCCCTGGTCGTGGGGGATGTAGGCCTGGGACTGGGGCCGGCGTTCGTAGGTGAAGGCATCGCGCTTGCTCGTGTAGAAGCCGGGGTGCAGGGTGCCGAAGAGCGGGGTCAGGATCTCCACGCCCACGTGGTCCTGGAACTTCATGTCCACGTCGGCGCACACCAGATAATCCATCTCCTGCCGGGAGGGCTGCTCCAAGAACTGGCTGATCATCTGCATGCGGCGCATGGACACGTCCTGCCAGCGCGGGTAGCTGCGCACGGGCAGCACCGCCAGCCGCCGCCCTGGCCCGAGCCCCACCTGGGGCACGTCTGCGGGCCGGTCGGTGAACACGTAGTAGGTGACGCGGTAGCCCACCATGAAGTGCTGCTCCGCAGACTCCAGGAACAGCCTCAGGAAGGTGATGTACCTGCAAGGGAGGATGAGGGGTGGGGGAGGTGTGGCCGGGCCTGAGCCAGAACCCACCCGGGTCCAGCGGAACCCCACCCTCTCCTGCCAATCACCCTGCTCTGTCAGAGATGGGGACCACCAGCACCCCACAGTCCACAGCAGACCTGAGCCAGAGCCAGAGGCTTCCTGTGGCCCCACCGTTCTGCTGCCCATGTGGGCCTGAGCGAGGCGCCAACTCCCAAAGCTGTCTTTGTCACACCTCTGGACACTTGGGGCTCCACGACACCTGGCCATCATCCCTGGGGCTCCAGGACACCTGGCCCAGGTCCCTGGGTCTGCATACTGCCTCCCCTCCTGTGGACCTGTCCCTCAGCCCCCTCTTGGGGAAGGAAGAGTCTCTACACCCAGCCCTTCCTTCACAGCATGAAGTAACCTTCAGACAATGGCCTCAGTAAACCTTTGGTAGACCTAAGAGGGGCCTTGGATCCTCAGGAAGCGCAGGGAGCGGGTCTCCGAAGGGCAGGCAGGCCAAGCAGATGGGCACTTGAGGAAGAAGGGGCAGACCCACCAGCGTTTGCTCACACCCGGGCCTTAGAGCCAAGAGCAAGAGCTGTAGCTCAGGAAGGTTCCGCCTGCCTCATGGCCGGTCCCCCCTCGAGGCTGCCCAGAGCCTCGGCCCCTGCCCCGGGACAGGGCTCTCCACTTGCTGCCCACGCTCACCCTTCGTACCCACATGGCACGGGCTCCTCAGTGAATCCTTCTCAGGGCACCAAGCGCAGCCACCGAGGCTTCAGCCCCAGCTGACAGCGGTGGGGTGGCTGGCCGCCTTCCCGCGGGCTCAGCACCTGCTGGTGTCTGCTGGGCCCGTACCGGGTCCCAGGGAGACAGCGTGCCCATACGTGGCAGCAGGGCTTTTGTGCTGGGTGCTGCTCTAGTCCCCGGCAGTGGGACCAGAGTGCTCATGCTGCATCTGTGCCCTTCTGAGACCCTCCCGCCAGCCACCACCGCCTCAAGTCCCAGCTGGTGAGGTGTGACAGCCTCGGGCTGTCCTAGGGTCCTTCTGCACACTGCTGCTGCTGCTCTGTGGCGGGCACGAGCTTCCATCTCCACCCCAGGGCCCATTCCTGCACCCAGGCCTTTCTCCACAGCCTCCCACAGGGCAGCTGGGCCTGAGGCAGCTTGCTCACGAGCTCCCATCCAGCGGGTCCCACCAGCACCCCTGGGGTTGACCGATGGGCTGCCACCCGCAGAGGCCTGCAGTCGGGTGGTCTACAGACTGTCGCCTCAGCCCTGCCTGGCATCACAGTGTACAGCAGCGGCCCCCGGTTGGCCGGCACCATGCTCCTGCTGCTCCCAGAGGAAGCCAGGCTCCTCCCTCCTCTCCTGCTGCCTCCTCGAGCAGAGGGGGTGCAGCCTCCCCCGGCTGAGGGGGTAGAGGGAGGAGACGCGGCACCAGCTGTCAGGGGAACTGGCACTGGGCTCGACCAGCGGCTGAGCCACCGGGGCCCAGGAAGGTCACGGAGTGAAGGAACTTTCACAGCCACCCTTCCATCTCCCCCCACCCTCCACCACGGCCTGAACACAGGACAGATCTGGGTGTCCCCAGGCCTCTGCCCTCCATGCTGCGCCATCTCTTACTTTTTTGGGGAGGGGTCCGGTTGTGGGGCCTGAACTCTGGGCCTGGGCACTGTCCCTCAGCTCTTCAGCTCAAGGCTAGCGCTCTACCACTTGAGCCACAGCGCCACTTCCGGCTTTTTTCTTTTTGCTTATGTGGTGCTGGGGAATTGAACCCAGGGCCTCGGGCATGCAAGGCAAGCGCTCTACCACTGAGCCACCTTCCCAGCCCCCAACTCTTACTTTTTGACAGCAAACACAGATAACCCCACGGTGATGTTCTGAAGCCGGAACTGCTCATTCAAGATGTCAATGTTGAAGGTCCCCTCCCAGATGATGGGAGCCAGCCATGGCGTCAGGACAAGGACGTCTCTCCTACTGCACAGAGAAAGAGAGCCACACTCGGTGTGCAATATGTGCCCACCACCGTACCTGCCCGCTCCCCGGCTGCCTCCGTCCTCCCACAGGCAGACCTGGCCGTCACCTCGAGACCAACCAGAGGCAAATCAGACTCGAGGGGACCAGGCAGCAGCCAGCCCCGAATGCCAGCCCTGCTGCTGCAGAAGGAGCTGAGATCTGCTGGCAAGGCTTGCAGTGGTCCTCACCCCACCCAAGCACCCCTTAGGGAACCCGTGACTCTGCCTGGAACTCAAGTCAAAGAAACAGAAAAGATCCTCTGGGGTCCTCAGGTCAACCTCCAATACAAAAAGAAAAAAAATACTGGAAACAGAACATTGAGCACTAATCCAGGAAAATCTAGAGCATTTGTTTGTTGCTTTTTCCTGCCCTGTGGAGGATTCAGGCATGGTAGCCAAGCCACAAGCCAGCCCTAAGAAACTGCATGTGCATATCTTTGCCACAGACCCCTGCGCCCCTTGCAGTGTCAGTCCATTTACTCACGCGGGCGTCAGAGCCATCGGCTGGGGATACACCATCCTGAAAAGCAAAACACAGGTGTGCACAGGAGTCACTGGGGACCCTCATCCCATGGGGCTGTGGGGTGTGGGGAGCCGTCCTTCACCGGCTGCGTGGGCTACATCCCACATCACCCAGAGCCAGAGCTGGTGGAGGGGCTGAGGCATGAGGCTTCCAGTCTCTAATTTGTCTTTGCAATGTGGGAGAGGAACCCAACACCCAAGGAACTCAGGGCTGTTGGTCCCAGGCTGCAGGCTGGGAGGGGCCTAGTGGCTCCTGTAACTCTATGGGGGAGGGGCTGAGCAGCAATCTCTGCCCCAGGGAACCATCAGATGCCCACACCAGCTCTCCTGGGCCTCAGACTGGCCTGTGGCAGTTTCTGTGGCACCCAGAGCCCAAGCTCCCCGTCTCAGGGTGTCAGAGCCCAGCCTCAAAGGTGGCAGGAAACCCTGTCCATGCCAGGCCTGGGACACTGGGAGCAGCGGACCCCACAGATGAGGAGCCCACAGGGAAGAGCCTGCAGCAGCCATCATTATCTTCCCGTGATGGCTCTGGGAGTAGGAGTCAGCATGGAAAGGGCAGGGAAGCACAGTGCAGGCTGCAGCAGGGATGAACCCTGATGACACAGGTGACAAAATCACACCACTCACAAAAGGGCAAAACCTGCTGGTGCAGTGGCTCATGCCTGAAATCACAGCTACTCAGGAGGCTGAGATCTGAGGATCGCAGTTCAAACACAGCCTGGGCAGGACAGTCTATGAGAAGTTTATCTCTAGTTATCTCTAGTTTATCTCTCAAAAGCCAGAAGTGGAGCTGTAGTTCAAGAGGTAGTGAGCTAGCCTTGAGTGAAAAAGCTAAGGGACAGTACTTAATCCCCAAGTTCAAACATCAGTACTGCCACATGCACATACCCAAAGACACAGATGGAGACAGACAGACAAACAGACAGACAGACAGACAGACAGACAGACAGACAGACACACACACACACACACACACACACACACACACACACACACACACACACACACACACACACACACAAAGTTTAAGTCCTAGTTACACCAGCCTGGGAGCGTCCTTCTTTAAGTCAGGTGAACACAAAGGCACAATGCCTATGTGCATCTGATCGGATAAACTAATGTTTATCAAAATGAACTCCAGGAAATGGAAACAAGAGGTTTAGTTCTTCATTGCTGGTTTTGTTTTCTTTTTGTCTTGTTTATTCATTTATCTGTCTTTGGAAGGGTAAAGGGGGCATAGAAATGGAGGGACAAAGGTGAACAAATGCAGCAGTGGTACGCACTGGGCACTGTGTTGAAAATGAACTCTACAACTTATAGGTGGGGTCGGGAGGGAAAATCAGGGAGACAGAGAGGGAAGGGGTGACATTGTCCAAAGAAAAATGTACTCATTACCTGACTTATGTAACTGTAATGCCTCTCTATATTATCTTTATAATAACTATTTTTAAATATTTAAAAATTTTTTTGTTTCATTTTGTTTGGCAAGGGAAGTCCCACTGCCCAGATCAGGCCCAGGCAGGGGTGCCCAGCCCCCTCCCCACTCACACACCAGGGCCAGAGGCACCACGAGAGGACACACCAGGTCCAGAGGCACCAGGAGAGGACACTACCTGGACAAGGCTCTGCTCTGCTCGTGCTCCCCCTCCACAGCAGCCACTCTAAAGGAGGACACAGGGGTCAGGTCTGTGCCAAGAGCAGAGTATCAGGCACAAGTGCATGGGACTAGCTGGGCCTGGGGGAAGGCCACCCCTCCCACGCCGAGGCCAGTCAACCCCAAATCCCAGGGAGGGCCAGGGATCAAGAACCTGACTGCTGGGCCCTGGACAGGAGCATCTGCCTGTTATCCCAGCCACCCAAGAGAGGGAGGTGGGAAGCTGGAGGCCAGCCCAGGCACGAAGCTCCTGTGGCAATTCCCCAAATCAAACCAAGTTCTGCAGCCACACAGGACATGGGGCTAAGCTGGAGGAGACCCAATCAATCCGGCCCACATTTGATGAGGCAGCAGTGCCACACGGGCCGCAGGCACGGGGCAGCCTCGGGACTCCCTGCTGTGAGGTCAGCGGAGGCCCAGCCCCAGCCCAGCGCTGAAGGCTGCTCACCTGTCCTGGCTGGTCCCCCACTGAACTCTTCCTCTTAGCTGATGCGCACCTAGCGACTGATCACCTGGACATTAATTTTATTGAGGAATTTTGCTCTGTTTTGGGTGTTGCTGTCTTGGGTTTCTTGTTTCTGTTTTTCTCTTTTGGTTGTCTTTCTTCTCTTCTCCCTTCTTGATCATTGGTGGCAGCTTGTTTTTAATTTCTGCATGCCTATATACCTACTCAGCTCGCCTCACTTCCCCTGGCGGCCTGAACTCAGCACAACATCCACTCAATCCTGTTCTACTCACTCACTCCACGTCCCACACCCCTCTCCCAAAAAGCTGGGCTCCGATCCCTTCCCACCCCAGCAACCAAGCAGCTAGTGTAATTCCAACAGTACCGTCCCCTCTGACTCCTCCTACGGCTGCACAGTTAAAGGCAGTCTTCCTCGAGCACAAAAACCCACATCAGACCCTATATCCATCTAAAGAGAGCAGAGCAGGGGCGATGACTGGTCACCACCTGAACTTTCCACGCCCCAGGCCCTGGGACGCTCCTGCAGCAGCCTATGAAGCCAAGCACCCCCACCCATCCCAGACAGCAACTTGGACATCTGCCAACCCAGAGCCACCCGCCAATCCATACACCACTGCCCAGTCAACTCCCCCTGGGAGGGGCTGGGACTAACAAGGAGGAAGAGAGAGGCTGAATTCAGCTGGAGCAGATGGCTTACAACTATGAACACAGAGCAAAGAAACCTTTTCGGGGGCGGGGTAGGTAGAGGAGTGAGAATGATTGGAATACACTTAAACATGTGGAGATATAAAAATAATTATAGCCCTATTGTATAACCACTGTAAGCTAGTAATAAAAAAAGAGCACAGTACCAGTGGTAGAGTGGCTCAGTGATAGAGTGCTTGCCTTGCATGCATGAGGCCCAGGGATCGATTCCTCAGCCCCACATAAAAAGCAGAAAAAGCCAAAAGTGGCGCTGTGGCTCAAGTGGTAGAGCTTTAGCCTTGAGCTGAAGAGCTGAGGGACAGTGCCCAGTCCCAGAGTTCAAGCCCCATGACTGACAAAAAAAAAAAGCACAGTAGCACACATCACTGGCCCCCTACTTGGGTGATGGCGATATGAGGATTATAGAGGAAAAGCTGGAGATGCTATATAAATATATAAAAAGGAAGGAAGGAAGGAAGGGAGGGAGGGAGGGAGGGAGGGAGGGAGGAAGGAATTGGGCCTGCATTACAAAACTACCAGCCACAAAGACTGCGTGAGCGGAGTGGTGAGTGGGGTAGAGCACTGACCGAGGAAGAAGCAGCCAGAACACAAAACAAAAAGGAGACAAGACATCCAGGCAGAGGGCAGGGAGCAAACAAGAGCTGGAGCCTGGCCTGCCTGGAGCTGCGGGGGACACACGGCCGGCAGCAGTGGGCTGTGGAGGTCCAGCAGGAGGGGTCAGGCCACAGGAGCTCCTAACCTGTGCCAGGAGGAGCAGCTCCTGTGGCGGGAGGGGCCAGGCAGATGGAGGGACAGACAAGCTTTGGTACCACAGGGCTGAGAAGGCAAAGAGAAGCCCACGGATGTGGAGACACAGAAAGGCAGATGAGGACCTGGGGACCACCTGGTACAGGGGTGAGGCAGGAGGGTGGAAGGCTAAGCCATGCTCTCAACAGGCTCCTCAGGTGGAGGGCACAGAGAGCCAGGGGAGCCCAGGGTCGGGGCTGGAGGTCAGATGGGAGCTGAGGACAAAGGGGGACAGGCAGACGACGCTTTAGGGCAACTGAGGTGACAAAGGCTGCCGGATGGGACACACAGGTCAGGCTCCCAGCACAGACCACGCAGGCCCCTCCTCCATCCCTCAGCCTCACTTACCTGGAATCAGCTCCCAGGCCTCCCAGCGCCTGTCTGCTGGGGGTCAAGAACCCATAGCTAAGAGAAGGAAGTGGGCAGAGACAGCTGCTCAGGATGCAGGCCTGCAGGGATCCCCTGCATGGCCCCACCCTCTGCCCAGACTGGCCTTCCTCCCCTTCCCCAGGCCAACCACCCAGCCCAGAGCCCCTCCACCAAGTGGAAGGAAAATGGGCATCACTGTGAGGGCCAAGGGCACAGGCCAGGACAGGCTGGACACACCATCTAGCCCAGCTGAGGGTGGCAGCACCCTCATCCTGCTGGGATTGTGGTGTGGAAGGCAGCCCAGGGCCCCACCTGGGTCCGGCAGGCCACTCCCAAGCCCAGCCTCTTACCTGAAGAAGACCAGAGCGAGAGTCATCAGGAGAAGGGTTCCGGGGTGAAGCAAGTAGTGCTTCAGTTTTCCTGAAATACAGAGTGGGAAGCTCAGCTGCTCCCCCACCTTCCCTCACCTCCTCCCAGCATCTCTTTCCTTTGACTTTCTGTGAGGAACCTGCGCATGCTGGGCCAGCGCTGGTCACTGAGCTTCGAAAGTCAGGAGTTTTCATGGTTAAGAATTGGAATATTGGGGTTTGAGGTGGGGATCAGTTAGGATAGTGTTAGGGAAGGAGCAAAAGCTTCAGGTACTGAGTTCAAGTCCCAGCCTAAGAAAAAGAAAGGAAGGAAGGGAAGGAGGAAGGAAGGAGAAAGGAAGGAAGGAAGGAAGGAAGGAAGGAAGGAAGGAAGGAAGGAAGGAGAGAGCGAGAAAGAGAGAGAGGGAGGGAGGGAAGGAGGGAGGGAAGGAGGGAGGGAGGGAGAGAAAGAGTTCAAATACCCCTAACAGGCCTTCTCAGAAATGCTTACTGAACACTACACACACCGCCACCTGTGATTGGCTCAGGCCCCAAAATCAGTCCTTTCATCTCCCTGTACTACTGGTCTACCTTTACCTTACTGTTTCCTACTCCTCCAGCCATGAAACAAATAACTCCTACTAGCTTCTGGGAAACCTAGGAACCGGGCAGGGAACACCTGACCTCTCATTTGTGTATTTGGCCTGCACTAAGGTTGGAACCCAGGCCACATTCCTGCTCCCTGGCTTGCTCAGCGAGCACTGGAGCACTTGGGCCACACCCTCAGCCCTTATTTTTGCTGATTATTTAGGAGATGGCGTCTCATGGACTGATCTGCTGTGGGGAGCTCCAAACTGTGATCCTCAGATCTCAGCCTCCGGAGGAGCTAGGATTGCAGGTGTGAGCCACTGGTGCCTGGTTGCCACATACCTTGAATGTAATTTTTCCCCTCATGTATGTAGTTGGGACATGGTTTGGCTGTAGGAAAATCTAAGTGAAAACAACTTCTTAGTTTTCAAGTAACTTTCAAATTTTTAAGCTTTCTTTTTGGTTTTGTTTTTTTCCCAGTCGTGGGGCCAGAACTCTGGGCCTGGGCGCTGTCCCTCAGCTCTCCAGCTGAACGCTAGAGCTCTACTACCTGAGCCACAGCGCCACTTCCGGCTTTTACTGCTTATGTGGTGCTGAGGAATCAAACCCAGGGCCTCATCCATGCAAGGCAAACACTCTACCACTGAGCCACCTTCCCAGGCCCATTTTTTTAACTTTTAAAACTAAGTTCTTTTTTTACTTTATTGTTAATTTAGAAGGGTTATATATACAGAGAGGTTACATTGACTTGCGTCAGGTAATAAATCCATTTGCTTTGCCACAGAGTCATCTGTCCTTCATTCTCTCCTATTCCCTCCCTCCCGTCTGCACCCACAGTTGCACAGTTCACTTTCACTGATGACCAGTGCGCTCCACTGCTGCACTTTTTTACCCTTTTCCCTCTCATTCCCTGCCCTCCCCCCCACAGAAGTGCACGTGAGCACACCATGTATAAGGTAAACGATAAGGAATCAGCAGAAAAAGAAATCAATTTTTAAGTCCTTTTGTTTCCATATCTTTGGAGTTTGTTTCAGTGTGTCTATTATTTTATATACACATGAAGAGGTGCTTGGCTATTACACCTTTATGATTCTCTCCTAAAACTCTCCTCTTTTGGTGTCACTGTATGTGCATATCTAGAATCTGGTATACTTTGTCCTATCCCAGTGCATTTTCAATGTAACTTCTGCACATCAGGGAGAACCTGTGCAGTTGGTCTCTCTGATCTTGGCTTACCTCACTTAACATGATTTGTTCTAGTTCCATCCATTTCCCTGCAAATGTCATTATTTCTTTCGAATGGCTGTGTAAAATTCCATTGTGCACAGGTACCCCATTTTTTGGATCCACTCCTCTATTGTGGGGTATCTGGGCTGTTTCCATGGTTTGGCTATTGTGAATAGTGTGGCAGTGAGCATGGATGTGCAGGTGTCTTTATCATAGCCTGGCTCGTGATGGTCAGGGTAGATGCCCAGGAGTGGTATGGCTGGTCACAGGAAAGTTTCGTTTTTGAGGAACCTCCAGACTGCTTTCCAGAGTGGTTGTACTGGTTTACATTCCCACCAGCACGGCAGTAGAGATCCTTTTCCCCCACACCCCTGCCAGCATTTGCTGTTGTTCAACTTCAAAATGCATGATGACAACAGGGATCCACTTTTAGTTTTCTGCACATGGCTGTCCAGTCCTCCCAACACCCATTGTTGAAGAGGCTGTTTGTTCCCCTCCTTTGCCGACTCTCAAACAACTGTAGTTATGCGCTTTTGTTTTCTGTGTCTTCCAACCTGTTCCATTGACACTAAGGTCTATTTTGTGGCAATATTATGGCTCTCTAGCAAAGTCTGACATCTGGAAACAGCTGCCTAAACCAGGACTGCAGGGTCCACCTGTCTCTCCCCAGCCACCTCTGCCTGCTTCTCCTCTCCCAGCTGGTGCTCCTCCCTTGGCCCAGCCTCTCCTCTCTCCTGACCCCGCCCCTCCTCTCTCAGGCCCCGCCTCCCTTCTCCCCTGCCCCGCCTCTCCTCCCAGGCCTTGGCTCCACTGCACTCACCTGCCAGTGTCCACTACTGCGGAGCCACGGGCATGAGGCAAGCTTAGTAGAATTAGGCCTAGGAGTGAGTTATCGGTGTGGGTGGTATTTGAAGTGCTTAGATAAACTAAGTGAAACTATTAAGTCTAAGCTTGTTGCTATTGATATACAAACTCATCACAGGGTCATGGTTCAAATCCAGCTTAGTCAGGAAAGTCTGTGAGACCCATATCTCTAATTAACCACTAAACAGTCAGAAGTGGAGGTGTGGTAAAGTGGTAGAGGGCTAACCTTGAGCAAAAACGGGTAAGGAACAGGACTCAGGCCCCAAGTTCAAGCCCCAATACTGAGAAGAAGGAGAAGAAGGCGGGGAGCCAGCCAAAATGGATTACTGGCAATGTGGATCTGGTAGAAAAGCACCGACCTCCCAAGCAGTCTGTGTAAGAACAAAGCCCTGAGTTCAAGCCCCATAATAACAATAATAGTAACCAGCCAAAGTGGGGCTAGAAATATGAATCGAGCAGTACAACACCAACTAGGAAGCAAGCTATGCAAGAGCAAGCCCCAGGTCAAGCCCCAGACCTGTAACAAAAAGAGAACAAAAGAATACTCATGGATAGCTGCAAAGTATATGAAACATAGATTTCAACTTCACTAGTCATTAGGGGAAAGCATACTAAAATCACAAGGAGATGCCATACATGCATTGTATACGAATGAAAGGCTGAGCATGTGATCTGTCAGGGCCAAGGGGAGCAGCTACAGCTTTCAGAAGCCACTGGAGAACAGAGGACCCTACAAGCACTTTGGAAATTAACTTGGGCTTCCTGCCCCTTGAGGAAGGAAATGGGTGTGTCCACAGAAAGACAGTCTACATTTGCCTCCCGCAGCTCCACCTGCCAAAGGTCTAACCTAGAAGCTAAGGCCAGGCTAGGTGTGACCATACACTGGGGCAGTGTGAGGAATGAGCTATGGGTGAACTCAACCCACTGAAAGAGTCTCAAATTTAATTATTCTGGGTGGAAAAGAAGGAATTCAGCGTCTAATTCCTTTTATATAAAACTCTAGACAAGCCAGGTTCTGGTGACTCACGCCTTTAATCCTAGCTATTTAAAAAATAGAGCTCTGAAGACTAAGGTTTGAAGCCAGCCAGGGTAGGGAACTCTGTGAGACTCTTATCTCCAAGTAATCACCAAAAAGCTGGAGGTGGAGCTGTGGCTCAAGTGATAGAGCAAAAACTCTCAGGAACAGCTGGGGGGCTGGTGGCTCACTCCTGTAATCCTAGCTACTCCAGAGACTGAGATCTGAGGACCATGGTTCAAAGCCAGCCCAGGCAGGAAAGTCCGAGAGACTTTTATCTCCAATAAACCACCAGAAAAACCAGAAGTGATGCTGTGGTTCAAGTGGTACAGCGCTCGCACTGAGCTGAAGAGCTCTGGGTCAGTGCCCAGGCCCGGAGTTCAAGCCCAACAACTGACCAAAAAAAAAAAAAAACTCAGGAACAGCACCCAAGCCTGGAGTTCAAGCCCCAGGATTGGCCCAAAAAAATAAAGCTAGAAGTGGTAGAGCTCTAACCTTGATAATAAAGCTAAGTGAAAAAGTGAGGCCGGGAGTTCAAGCACCAGCACCCTCCACCACACACAGGTCAAACGCTCAAAACACGGGGATCCAGGAAATGGGACAAATGTGAACAGATTCATCCCGGCCTGTCTGGTGACAGGAGGCCCCAGGCCAGCCTGGCCAGGCCAGTCTACCTGCTGCCCATCAAGGAGAGGTTCAGGCAGGTGTGAGAAGCGGCCATTATTCCCACTTCCTCCCCCAGGAGGATGAGCTGCTAGCTGCTCACTAAAAGACAGGTGTCTGCAGCCTGTCGGGTCTGCAGCAGCCTCCCTGGGGAGGGAGCTGCTTCCTCTCGCGACCCTCCCGGAAGGCCCTGAGAGGCCAAGACAAAGGAGTCAATGGATGAGGACGCCTCTGGAAGTACTTCCCTGCCACCTGGGGAGGGATCTGGATCTTTCTCCCTGATCTTCCAAGCAGGGGAGACACCCAGGGCCAGGGTTCAACTCTGAAGTATCTGCGATCCCCACAGAGGCCGACCCACGCTGAAGAACACCCACGGCAGAAGGAAGGTAGCACACCCTGCCTTCCTCCCGAGGCTCCATGGAGCCCACCTGGCTGCCAGGCCCTGGCAGAGGAGAGAGGGTGAGGAGGCGGGGCTGCTGCTCCCCACCAAGAGCTTTTAGGAGATCCACACTGACTGGGCCCGGCCATCGCCACTTGCTAGTGGGCGTGCCACCTGCCTCTGTTCTCAGAGCTGCTCCCCTGCTCTGACTCCCACAGCCTAATGTCCCTTGTGCCCAGACACCAAGTCCCCGAGAGCCCAGGTGTCTTGTTCCCAGCCCAGCGGGGGCCTCAGGTGGCAGGGAGGCTGGGGGGCAGGGCCCTACAGAGGCCCCCGGCTCCCAGACCACCTGGGCAGGGAGAGACACTGGCAGCACAGGCCTGATCCACAAGGCCTGGCTGGGCGGCGGCCCCCCACTTGCCTCAGCTCCTTCCTCCTGTCTCACCTTCTGACCTGTGGCCTAGAAGGATTGTCACCCACCAGCCACCGGGGTTTCTCCTCTCCTTCCCGCTTTCTCCCCACAGCTCCCCACAATTCATCTCTCTCCTGACAGATCTGAGAGTTCACATCTCCTCCGGTCCTCTGGCACCTGAGCAGGTGGAGACCACAACCGACAGAGGGGACAGACGGGTCACTAGCACCCACAGGAGCCAGGAACGGGCAGAAAGCTGCAAAGGCCAGGCAAAGGCCTGGCACTACAGTCTCCACTGAGGTCCAGCTCCTGTCCTAACACCACCATTGTGTCCCCACTACACACGCCGGCGCGCACACACACACACACACACACACACACACACACACACACACACACACACACACACACACACACACACACACACACACACACACACACACACACACACACACACACACACACCAGATCCACAAACCCTCAGGGCTCCTGCCAACCCTGCTGCCTAACCGACCATCTCTGAACCTCTAGCTCAAAGCTACGAAGCCCCCAAGCGCATGGTGAGTCTCCTTTGTCCCTCCAGCTCACCTCTGGGATCCATGGCTCCCTGGTACCTGTTGAGAGGCAGGAGCTCAGTGTTAGACCTCAGTCACAAAGCCAGACCCACTGCAGAGCCTGGCCCAGCCCCCTGTCCCTTCTGGGTGGGGAGGCGCTCTGGCAGGCTTCTGATTTGCCCAGGTCTGCCTACCACAACCAGCCTCCTCAGTCCAGCGACCCCACCAGAGATGGCCAGTGCCTTAGCCACACCTCAGACCCAGCAGGCCCTGGATGCTTCCTGCTTCTGTCAGTCAGCCTTCCCTCCTGAGAGGCCCCAGCATGCTCACGGGCCCAGCCCCACTCAGCTCTCCAGCACAGGTGTGCCCAGCCTGCCCCAGCTCTCAGCCCCTGACTCCAGCATGGACAGCTCGGTCCCCAGCCCCCATGTTTGCTGACACTTAGCAGGTGGAACCATTTGCTCCCGAGGGCTAGTGTGTGAACCAGAGATCCCTTCCACCTGCAGCTACAGATGAGCCTACAGGAAGGTTCAGGAGAAACTGTCCTCGGTTACCTTAGGGTCGGTGCTACCTGATAGACCGAGAGGAGGCCCCCACAGAGAAGAATTTGAGGGCACACTGAGGTAGACCCCAAGGAAGTTTGTAGGGAAAGCAAAGCCAGAGAGGCAGTGTGTGAACCAGGCGTGAGCGGGGTGCGCATGACGACAGGGGCTGCCGACACGCTTACATCAGGGCACTCAAGAAGAAGGACGTTGGGAGCTGGGCACTGCTGGCCACGCCTGAAATTCCAGCTACTCAGGAGGCTGAGATCCGAGGACCACATTTAAAGCCAGCTCAGATAAGAAAGTGTGTGACGCTCTCACCTCCAATTAACCACTGGAAAACCAGAATTGGAGCTGCGGCTCAACGTGGAAGAGTGCTTGCTGACCCGTCCAGCAGGCCAGGTAATTTGGTGGGGGATCCGAGAGGGCACCTCCTAAAAGAACCAAGGGGGGGCGAGAGAGGATCGAGACCAAGCGCATAAAGAAAGACAGAGTCAGTCTGAGTCGCGTCAAGGTCTCATTTATTGGCAAAGAAACTTAGGTTTTTATAAGGAAAGAAGGGGAAGCACTGTATGGAAGGGAGGGGTGGACGGAAATTTCTTTACGGTGAAGTCAGGGCAGGGTCTTTTGGTCCGCTGGTTTCGGTAATCGACCGGCCCAGCCTGTTTCAGGAAGTTAATCTAAATGTACACCTTGGAATTTCTGAGAACAGCTTTTTGTCAGGGTTTAATCAGGTGTTTGAAAAAGGCCAGAGCATTCTCAGGCAGGTTTCAGGTCTCCAACAATTCCACCTCCTTTTATTAAAATGGCCAGAGTTGACTATGGCCTGGCTGAGAGAGCCCCTGTCTTAGGCTATTTGGCCTAGTCTGCTGGGCTCATCAAATGGCCCTTATCTTGAGCCCCCTAATCGGGAATTTTTACACAGGAATGCGGAGGAACATACTCCTTGTTCCTTATCTTGGGTCCCATTTGGCCATTTGGGGAATTTACTTGTTAGCCCTTTATTTACGACTACAGAGCTTGTCCCAGGGCCAACAGCTAGACCCCGAAACCTTTTCTATATCTCCAGGGAGGGGAAGGGTCAGTGCTAGCGCAAGCAAGTCTACTGAAGCAAAACCAGCAGTTAGCAATTGTAAAATGTAACTCTAATTTTTAATCTTTTATTCCCCCATTTTTCTTTGGGCTAATTTTAATCTTAAAATTTAGGGGGTTCTTATCTCAGTCATAGGGGTGTCTCTATATTATCTTGTGGGGTGTCAGTTGTTCTCAATGCTTGGTATTTGGATCTCAGAACTAATAGAAGGACTGCGCTGATCTTTTTCTTTTACAAAGACACCAGTCTGTTGAGTATACAAGGTCCGATTGTAACAAAAATAACAGTACCAGAGCCCCTTACTTTTTTTTTTTTCAAGGCTTTCTTTACTACCCTCTTTTTTTTACGATTTTTTGAGCATCTTTGTGGCTGTAGTTTAAAACTGCCCAATTTTCCTTTGGCTTGCGGAACCTTTATCTTAGAACAGCCTTAAGGCACCACTGTGATGCAGAAGCCTGTTAGATTTTAAGGCTAAGAGTATTACCTCCACTGATAACACACTCAGGTTATTACCATACCAGAGCCAAACTAGGCTGTGACCATAGAGTGGATTTCCAGTCACTATGCACTGAAGTGCCTAAGGCAAGCAAACCAGTGATATTCTTGTCCCCAGTATCCACTGTGGGAATAGAGGGTTTCTGGATATCACCCAAAAGAATGTCCCACAAGATCTTAGATTTAGCAGCAGTCAACCAGGAAGCAGACTCAGGTGATGGAATCAGGCAGGAGTTCCTCCAGGTGGCTGTCAGGCCATCGTTGAACTTTACCCATTAGGGTATGCAGCAGCAGCAGCAGCAGCAGCAGCAGCAGGGTCTCTCAGTGGCTCCAAGGGACTGTCACACCTCATGCTGGGCTGTAAATTCCTACACAGACTGGTTAAGGATACATTGCATAGGCTTGGCAGGCTTTGATCCTGCTGGTTTTTAAGATCTTTAAACAATAGCCCAGGACAATTTACCAAAATCACAACTCTTTTTTTTTTTTTTTTTTTTTACTAACCAGATATTTTTGTAAATAGACACAGAAGGCTCAGAAGGCTTAGTCTTGTAGCCATCTCTGACAGATGCAGTCTCCACACCTTGAACACCTACAACAGTTAACACTATTCTTTATGCCTTTTTTTTTTTAAATCTATCTTGCCTCATTTTTCCAAAACTGACTCTGGACCCTTGATCTTAAATTGGGGGTAGAAGGGCGAAGGTCCATCTTCTGTAACTTCTTCAAGCTGACTTCAGGGGCGTTGACCTTACCTAGCCAGGAACTTATAACTTTAGCCTATTTTTATAAAGAGGCCATCAGGGTTAGATGTCATTAAGAACAATATTTAACTTTTGACAACTGCACAGACCTTTTCTCCGGCTACAGCAGTGTAGCTTATTTAGCACTCTAGTTTGCAAAAGCATCTTCCTAGATGGCTTAGGAATGTGATCTCTAATGATCCCAACAATGCCTAAGTTACCTTTGCAGGCCTTTAGACGGATATCAATAGAAACACACTCTCAGGTTTACAAACTTTTTCCTGAGCAGATGAATTTCATGTAGCTGGTGTCAGCTCAATATTACTGCCAATTAGAGCTTTTGGTACATAAAGGGGTTGAGATTTAAACTATCCCCCACATTTTATAACATTAGCTTTTTATTACTATCACAGAGGACTGGCAAGTTCCTGTCCCTTACAAGGTAGATAGTCATGGACATTAGGCATGCTTATAAACTCTTCCCATGACCTCCCGGCTCTGACCAGTTTTGAAGGGCCATGCACAAATGACTCTAGGATCTGACATTTTTGCCATCCAAGCAGTGGCTTACTGCCTCTGGATGCTCCTCCATTGCTTTTGTCCCAGGAGTGTCTTCTCTACACTGGGATAAATGCCTCATTGGCATTTCCCTTTAGCTGGTCGCTGGACTTGAACTCGGGGCCTGAGCACTGTCCCTCAGCCCTACAGCTCAAGGCTAGCACTCTGCCACTTTGAGTCCCAGACTCAGGGCTTGAATGCTGTCCCCTAACTCTTCAGTCCAGGGCTAGTACTCTGCCACTGTGAGTCTCGAGCTTGGGGCTTGAGTACTGTTCCCTGACTCTTTAGTCCAGGGCTAGTACTCTGCTGGCTGAATAGAGGTGACAGTCTCACAGGGACTTTTGTGCCCGGGCTGGCTTTGAACCAGTTTGCAGATCAATGAGTCTTACAAAAGGCCATTTTACTCCAATTAAAAGCAACAAGGTGGTCAACATAGAAGTAGCTTTTAAGCATGCTCTTACCTGAAACTTATTAAGAGTCAAAGTTACATCTGACAACTTGTAAGAATCCTCTGTGCTTTGCTTTGGGCTTGCTGGAAACTTAAAAAACCTATAAGAGCAAACTAGAATAGCAATTATTTTGGTAATCCTAATTTTTCCTTTGTGCACATTGAGGCCAATGTTAAGAACAATTTTACATTTAAACTTTATATCCAAAAATCCATTCCTATTTTTTTAACCTCTTATTAATTACCTTTAGTATTTTATACTTTAGTTTTTATTTGCATTTTGAAAAGATCCCTTGAAATCTTGAGGCCAAGTGTCACTCATTGCCTCTTGGTTGCTTGTTTTAAAACAGACACACATTAAGATTTTTAAACTCAAATGACAATTTTTTCTTAATGCAAAAATAACAATCATCATAACTGAACCAAAAGCTAAACTTAGCGTCTTTATGACTTTTAAAAACATCCTAATTGTAAAACATTAAAAACAAGTCACATTATACAAATAACTTTTCAACCCTCTTTTTTAAGGCCTTCCTAATTTTAATGTTAACACATCCAAGGGAAAGTTTTAGCAATACTAATCAGATCATCACATCACTTATTTTAACCATCATGTTTTCAGTGTCTGTCTGCAGGGAAAAGAGAGAACAAAGATGGGCCACTCAGCCCCTCCTATGGAATGGGCACACACCCAATCCGACTCTTTAGGGTTAGATGAACTGCGTTTGTGCCAGCTTGCCTCACCATGCGTGGACTCCTCCCAGGGCCTGTCCCACCATGCATGACCAGCTGAACTGCACTTCTGCCTGTTCACCCCTCACCCCTAAAGACAGGTCTTCTGTTGGTTTCTAAGTTTTTCCTTTTTTATCTCTTGGTTCTCTAATGAAATACACAGTTTTTAGACAGACAGAACAAGTAACATCTTTGACAGAGTTAAACTAACCTTTACATTTAAATTTTTAATACTTATCCCCAAATTTTAGCCAAGGGAACTAGATCCCAAACAGCCAATGCATTTTTGTTAAGCCAGGCAACTTGATTACAGTATAAACTGTCTTATGCATTTTAAAATATTAGTTTTTAAATACCAGATTTTTTAATTTGCAAGTTAAAGAATCCTTACAAAGCCATTTAAAACAGTGTGAAGATTCTTTAAAATTTTTGGTAATGTCCAAACCTCATAACCTTTTGAATTTTTAAATTTAAACTCACTCAATTGTTACAGCATACTGACAATTTTTATCTTTGAACACGTTCACAGACACACACAAAACACTCACACAGATCTTAAAGCGTGCAAAAATCAAAATCAGTTGTACGGGGCTGGGAAGGTGGTTCAGTGGTAGAGCGCTTGCCTTGCATGCCTGAGGCCCTGGGTTCGATCCCTCAGCACCACATAAGCAAAAAGAAAAAGCTGGAAGTGGCACTGTGGCTCAAGTGGTAGAGTGCTAGCCTTGAGCTGAAGAGCTGAAGGACAGCGCCCAGGCCCAGAGTTCAGTCCCCACGACCAGACCAAAAAAAAAAAAAAAAAAATCAGTTGTACGTACACCTTTTAAAGTTTTTAAACAAAAATTTAAGACAGTATTTCTTTTAAACCAGGTACCTTTGTTGGGCTTCATTTTCCCAGAGCTTGCTTGTTAGCAAGGCAATTCACTAATTAGTCTTTTGAATCTCTGTGCTGTTCTCATTCAGCAAGCTGAATCCAGAGTCTGCTAAGTGAGCCTGCCACACTCACCCAGAACTTCCCTACCCCAGAAAACATAAGACGAACACACACACTAAAGTTAACAAGACAAACAAGTGGCCACAAAGACAAAATCAGGTCTCAGTGAATGGGGCGACATCTCACCACCATTCACTTACCAGGGGACTCAACACCCCTACTCACCTCCGGAGGATTTTTTTTTTTTTTTTTTTTTTTAGATTCCTGCAAGCGTTGACCCAGGGGCCTTCCAAGGCGGAGGAGAATTCCCAGTCATCTTGGGGCAAGGGAAAAAAAAAATCCCTAGCGGCCATCCCCTCAGACTGACAGGTTCTCCCCCACGCTCAGACCTCCTGAACCAAGGCCCAAGGCTGAGATCTAACTGGGGCCACTCGCAGGTGGTCAGTGGCAATTTCATAATTGACAAGCAAGCAGTTTCCTAAAACCTGACAATCTGGGCTCGAGCTGTAACTTTTTTCCAGTGATCTAAAGTCAGACTTAAGGGGGTTGTTAGTTGCCACCGCCCCTTCCCTTTAAGGACAACAAGACAGACAACAGAGACAATCAACACTAAACAGAAACAGAGGAAACCAGACAGGCGCTGCGGGGCAGTCGAAGGACTGCAAACAGAAAAGGCAACTTCAGATGGGAGTGGCCATCTGAACATGTTTTTTGTTTATGATAGCCTGAGCCTCTGCCTTATCTATAAATTCAACCTTCCAGGTTAAATATTGACCTCTGATCAGGACCAATTGTACAATCTTATTCCATTCATGAGGCAGCAGGTGTCCTCCGTTAAAATCAATAAGCGGGCACCATCTCTTCCCTTTTCTACCTCTTTTAAAATGTCCCTGATAATCCCATAAAAACTAAAAAAGGCTTCAGGAACTTCTTCTCCATCCCTGAGAAGTTTGTTAATGTCCTTTCCTACCTTATTCTAGGTAAGAGGGTGAATTCCTGGGCCATGTAATACTAACCATGGACATTTTTCCTCCACAAAACAAAAAAAAATTATGCAAGTCCTTTTTCTTAACTCTAATTCCTCTCTCCCTAAGACTACTTTTCATTTCCTTAATGAAAAGACCTTCTTTGGACAGACTCTCTCCCATGGTTAGTTGACAGCAATACTTACCTCAAGACCTTTCCGGGGTGCACGAGCGATGCGGTCCGGACGTCTCTACCTTGCGTGTCAGGAGCTCCTTGTTTGTCCGCTGTCCGGTAGGTCACCGTGTCTCGGGCCCCACGTTGTGCGCCACTTGACCCATCCAGCAGGCCAGGTAATTTGGTGGGGGATCCGAGAGGGCACCTCCTAAAAGAACCAAGGGGAGCTGGGCGCTGGTGGCTCACGCCTGTAATCCTAGCTACTCAGGAGGCTGAGATCTGAGGATCGTGGTTCAAAGCCAGCCGGGGCAGGAGAGACCGTGAGACTCCTATCTCCAATAAACCACCAGAAAACCGGAAGTGGCGCTGTAGCTCAAGTGGTAGAGCGCTTGCCTTGAGCTGAAGAGCTGAGGGACAGCGCCCAGGCCCAGAGTTCAAGCCCCACGGCCGACCAAAAAAAAAGAAAAAAGAAAAAGAAGAACCAAGGGGGGCGAGAGAGGATCGAGACCAAGCGCATAAAGAAAGACAGAGTCAGTCTGAGTCGTGTCAAGGTCTCATTTATTGGCAAAGAAACTTAGGTTTTTATAAGGAAAGAAGGAGAAGCACTGTATGGAAGGGAGGGGTGGACGGAAATTTCTTTACGGTGAAGTCAGGGCAGGGTCTTTTGGTCCACTGGTTTTGGTAATCGACCGGCCCAGCCTGTTTCAGGAAGTTAATCTAAATGTACACCTTGGAATTTCCGAGAACGGCTATTTGTCAGGGTTTAATCAGGTGTTTGAAAAAGGCCAGAGCATTCTCAGGCAGGTTTCAGGTCTCCAACAGCTAGCCTTGAGCAAAAGAAACTCAGGGACAGTGCCCAGGCCCTGAGTCCAAGCTGCATGACTGATATAAAAAGAAAGAAGGGGGGAGGAGGGAGGGAGGGAAAGAAGGAAGAAGGAAGGAAAGAGGGAAGGAAGGAAGGAGGGAAGGAAAGAAGGAAGGGAAGAGGGAAGGAAGGAGGAAAGAAAGGAAGGAGGGAAGGAAAGAAGGAAGGAAGGAGGGAAGGAAGGAAGGAGGGAAGAAAGGAAGGAGGGAAGGAAGGAAGGAAGGAAGGAAGGAGGGAAGCAAAGAAGGAAGGAAGGAGGGAAGAAAGGAAAGAAGAAAGGAAGGAGGGAAGGAATGAAGGAAGGAGGGAAGGAAGAAAGGAAGGGAGGGAGGGAGGGAAGGAGGGAGGAAGTGAAAGACCCCAGTCCATGCTTGCCCACTAGATGCCCCAGAAAAACTGCTGCCCATCCCCCGCAAAACTATGTGGAAAACACCGAAGAGGGTGAGGCAGGATGTTGTGGTTAGACCGTTAACCAGGAAATAACACAAAGGTTCTCTGAGTCAACACCTGTGGGGCAAGTATAGACGTTAACAAATTCAACTGCCTGTGGAAAGTCCCACCGGTCCCACCGCTAACGAACTCCACCTGACCCGCTCACCTGACTCACCAATCCCTACCCTAAACGACTCAAAATTAGCCAATCAACACCCTGTAACCAGGCATCTCGCTTCTGTAACCTTGCTTCCAGCTGCCCATAAAAGAGGGTGCTTTCATGTGCCCCGGCGCGCAAGTCTCCCGATAGACTTTGTCGCCCCGGGTACCCGTGTGTAAAAACAGGTTCCCAGCCACCGACCCGAACCTTGTGGATCTCGAGGTCGTGTATACCTGGGAGCCTGGGCAGGGCATGCTCGAATAAACCTCTTGCTGATTGCATCCGCACAAGTGGTCTCGTTGTTCCTTGGGAGAGGGTCTCTCCAGATCGAAGGGCACCCCAAACTCTGGGGGTCTTTCATCTGGGGGCTCGTCCGGGATAGAGACCCCTACCCAGGGACCACCGACCCATTTCCGGGAGGTAAGCTGGCCAGCGTCTGTGTGTTGTCTGTAGTTAAGTTGTGTGGTCAATTACTGTGCGCTTGCGATTCTGTGAGTCGGCCGTACTCGTTTGATTCTGGCGGACCCGAGGAGGAGCTGACGGGCTCATACTCCCGACCGCAGCCCCCAGGAGACGTCCTGGAGGCATCTGGGGCCTGAAAAAGTGGCCCATCTGTTCTCTGGAACCCGGTCCTTTTGGACGCGTGGTTCGTCTGGGAGACGAGAGATCCGGACTCTCGATACAGTCTCCATCTGATTTCTACTTTCGGTTTGCTGCCGAAGTCGCGCGGCGAAAATAAGTGTAGTCTGTGTAGTCTGTGTTTGTTTTCTGTTCGTGTCTGCTTTTAAGATTCACTATGGGACAGACTGTCACAACCCCCCTTAGTCTTACTTTACAGCACTGGAAGGATGTCCAAGTTACAGCCAGCAATCTCTCGGTAGAGGTCCGGAAGAAAAAATGCATGACTTTCTGTTCATCAGAATGGCCCACCTTCAATGTTGACTGGCCGCGGGAAGGAACCTTTAACTTGGCTATTGTTTTACAGATTAAGGCCAAAATAAAGGACCCGGGACCACACGGACACCTGGACCAGGTCCCCTATATTGTCACTTGGGAGGCTCTTATTTTAGATCCTCCCCCTTGGATTAAACCCTTTTTATCCACCCCAAACCTCAAAACCCCTACCCCCTTAACCATTCCGTCTGCCCCTCAGCTCCCTCCCCCACTCCTTCCTTCCCCAACTCCCCATCCCCCTCCACACACTTCACTTTACCCAGCCCTTGTTCCCTTAGAAAATAGGAAACAAACTCCAGAGAAGGACAAACCAACCACCCCGAAGGTTCTGCAACCGGGGGAAGACGTCCTGCTGGACCTATTGACCGAGGAACCGCCGCCCTATCAAGGGCCCGCTCCTCAACCACCCGCCGACCCCGCACCATCCCCGGTAGCCGGTCGGCTCCGAGGGCGCTGAGAGCAGGCCACAGACCCTGCCACCACCTCTCAAGCGTTCCCCTTACGGGCAGGGTTGGGTGGTCAGCTGCAATATTGGCCCTTCTCAGCCTCCGACTTGTATAACTGGAAAAATAATAACCCTCCCTTTAGCAAAGATCCCTCAAAATTAACCTCTTTAATTGAATCTATCTTAGTAACTCATCAACCCACTTGGGATGATTGCCAGCAGCTGTTACAGGTACTACTGACCACTGAGGAAAAACAGCGTGTTTTCCTCGAAGCAAGGAAAAACGTTCCCGGAGAGAACGGGCGCCCCACTCAACTGCCCAATGAGATAAACGCTGCTTTTCCCTTGGAACAGCCAAACTGGGACTTCAACACACCCGAAGGTAGGAACCACCTACGCCTTTATCGCCAGTTGCTATTAGCGGGTCTCCATGGGGCCGCTCGGCGACCCACCAATTTGGCTCAGGTAAAGCAGATAGTTCAGAAAGGAGAAGAATCGCCCATGGCTTCCCTTGAACGTCTTAAGGAGGCGTACCGCATTTACACTCCTTATGACCCTGAGGATCCGGGACAGGCTACAAATGTCGCCATGTCTTTCATTTGGCAGTCAGCTCCAGATATCAGAAAAAAATTAGAAAGACAGGAAAATCTTCAGACATTGTCCCTTCAGGACTTACTCAAGGAAGCCGAACGTATTTATAATAAACGAGAGACTCCAGAAGAAAGGGAGGAGAGGCTTAGAAAGGAAGCAGAAGAGAGGGAAAGCGCACGTGACCGTAAAAGAACTAAGGAAATGAGTAAGTTACTGGCCACCTTAGTGACAGGGCAGAGACAGGATAGACAGAAGGGAGACAGACTGGGTACCCAAGTAGAAAAGGATCAATGTGCATACTGTAAAGAAAAGGGGCATTGGGTGAAAGACTGCCCAAAGAGACCCAGGGGACCTTGAAGACCAAGACCCCAGACATCCCTGCTAACCTTAGACGACTAGGGGGGTCCAGGCCAGGAGCCCCCCCCTGAGCCTAGGATAACTCTGGATGTTGGGGGGCAACCCATCACCTTCCTGGTGGATACGGGGGCCCAACTCGGTACTGACCACGACCCCCCGGACCCCTGAGTGACCGATCAGCCTCGGTCCAAGGAGCCACTGGAGGGAGGCGGTACCGATGGACCACCGACCGAAAGGTGCAGCTGGCCACTGGTAAGGTAACGCATACTTTCTTGCATGTTCCCGACTGCCCCTATCCCCTACTGGGAAGAGACTTGCTTACTAAATTAAGGGCGCAAATTCATTTCGAAGAAACAGGGGCACATGTTACTGGACCCAAGGGACAGCCATTGCATGTACTAACTCTCGGGATAGAGGACGAGTACAGGTTGTATGAACAACAAAAGAGCAAAGAAGCCCCGTATATACACCCCTGGGTGCAAAAATTCCCACAAGCTTGGGCTGAGACGGGAGGTATGGGCTTGGCCGTCCACCAGGCCCCTTTAGTAATCCTACTAAAAGCCACTGCCTCGCCTATATCCATAAAGCAATACCCGTTGTCCCAGGAAGCCCGCCGGGGAATTCGCCCTCACATAAAGAGACTGCTAGACCAAGGAATACTAACCCCCTGCCAGTCTCCTTGGAATACCCCGCTCCCTCCGGTCAAAAAGCCGGGAACTCAAGACTATAGACCAGTACAGGACTTGAGAGAAGTCAATAAGCGGGTTGAGGACATCCACCCCACGGTCCCTAATCCATACAACCTATTGAGTGGACTGCCCCCTACTCACGTCTGGTACACCGTTTTGGATTTAAAGGACACGTTTTTCTGTTTGCGGATCCACCCCAGTAGCCAGCTTATTTTTGCCTTCGAATGGAAGGATCCAGAGTTGGGGGTATCAGGACAATTGACTTGGACTAGGCTACCCCAGGGGTTTAAAAACAGCCCTACACTGTTTGATGAGGCGTTACACCGGGACCTAGCTGACTTTAGAATCCAGCACCCAACCTTAATACTGCTCCAGTACGTAGATGATCTTCTATTGGCGGCCCAGACACAGGAGGACTGTAAATCAGGGACTGAAGACCTCTTGCAGGCCCTGGGTACCATAGGATACAGGGCCTCTGCGAAAAAGGCGCAAATTTGCCAAAAGCAAGTCACATATTTAGGATATCAGATCAAGGATGGGCAGAGGTGGCTGACAGAGTCTCGCAAACGGGCAATTATGGATATTTCCCCACCCCAGAGCCCAAAACAACTGCGGGAATTTCTGGATACAGCTGGATTTTGTCGTCTATGGATCCCCGGCTTCGCGGAAATGGCCGTACCTCTGTACCCGCTGACGAAACCAGGGACGCTGTTCGCCTGGGGAGAGATTCAACAAAAGGCCTTCCAAAACATCAAAGAGGCCCTTTTACACTCCCCGGCTTTAGGATTGCCAGATCTAACCAAACCTTTTGAGCTATTTGTAGATGAGAGACAAGGGTACGCAAAAGGGGTCCTGACCCAAAAGCTGGGACCCTGGAGACGTCCTGTGGCTTATCTCTCCAAAAAGCTGGATCCGATTGCTTCCGGATGGCCCCCATGCCTGCGGATGGTAGTGGCGATCGCGGTTCTGGTAAAAGACTCGGGTAAGCTCACCCTGGGACAGCCGCTTATTATTTTGGCCCCACATGCCGTAGAGGCCCTGGTCAAACAACCACCGGACCGCTGGCTTTCTAACACCCGCATGACACACTACCAAGCCATGCTGTTCACTTGTTGTATCTTTACTGTGAAAGCACCGATCCTACAAAACCACATGGACAGAGCATCATATACAGAGAAGGGGGCTTATTGTCAGCAGGGGTCTCACAGGCTAGCTCTAGCTCTCTCTTAGGACAGAGTAGCAGCAGCCTGTCCCTGGGTAAGGCAGTACTTATTGTCTAGGGGACTGGCTTGGGTGAGATGTGACAGCCGAGTATTCCATTATGGTGGGCTAAGATTTATGGCAGCTGCCCAAAGAGTAGGTAAGGAGGCCTGCTGCTACCATTGATGGCTGTAACTGACCAAATGGAGGAAGCTGGTTACCTGCCTGCACCAAAAGGGCCCTTTGTCCGCCAATCTGGGGAGAAGAGCATGTCAGACTAACACATTGTCCTTTTTTTTAAATCCAATTCTGTACTGCAGTTTTTGCTGTATCACAGGATGTTTTTTCTCGGTCATGGAGCCTGAACTCAAGGCTAGAGCTCTACCACTTGAGCCACAGCACCACTTCCGGCTTTTTCTGCTTATGTGGTGCTGAGGAATTGAACCCAGGGCCTCATGCATGCAAGGTAAGCACTCTACCACTGAGCCACCTTCCCAGCCCCTGCATCACAGGACTTTATGGTATATATTATTTATATACTTTAATTATTTCTACCTAAAAATTTAAAATACAAAAATATAAACAATCAATAATTCAAACATATTAAAATATTAAATCAAAATAACTATACTGTACACAATTGAAATGCAGATGCTACTAGTGCGTGCACAAGTTTGCCAGCATGTGACTGTACATGGCACACTACTGTCTGGTGGAATGGCAGGAGACTGAGCACAGCACCATGTTCCGAGTCCTGGGTGCTGACTGGCTCAGGGACTGCAGCCACGTCTGCTGTGCCACGCGGTCCATGCGCTCAGCATCTACTTCACACTGATGTCTGATTGCTGCTCTGCGGTTTGATTTTGTTGTTTGGATTTGGTTTTGGGGCTTGAACTCTGGGCCTGGACGCTGTCCCTCAGCTCTTCAGCTCAAGGCTAGCGCTCTACCACTTGAATCACAGCACCATTTCCGTTTTCTGGTGGTTTATTGGAACTAAGAGTCTCATGGACTTTCCTGCCCAGGCTGGCTTTGAACCATAATCCTCAGATCTCAGCCTCCTGAGTAGCTTGGATTACAGGCATGAGCCACTGATGCCCTGGCTTCTGAACAAGTTTGTAACATGGATGAGATGAAATCAGCAAGTGAAGAGGATGAAGATGAACTATAGGCTGGAGAGGAGGAGAAGGTTGGCGTAACACTTGGTCGCCTTGCAGCCATGGTCAGAATGGCCAAAGGACTTGAGTGGCTGAGGAATGACACCCCCAGATGCTTTGTTGCACTTTGTAAATACAATCAAGAGCGGCACGTCAGTTTATAAAAACCTCCTCACTCAGAAAAAATCAGCGCCAGCAACTCCCCATAGCTGTGTCCAACACTTGAAGAGGTCAGTTACAACGACACCTGCAGTGGAAATAGAAGTCATGGCCCAGGCTGTGGCTCAAGTGGTAGAGTGCTCGCCTTGAGCTGAAGAGCTGAGGGACAGCGCCCAGGCCCAGAGTTCAGGCCCCACAACCGGACCCGCCCCCCCCCCCCCCAAAAAAAGTCACAGCCCAGGGTGAAGACACCGCACCACCTGTGAAGCTCTGGTGAGTGGAGCCTTCGGAAGAGCTGCAGGGCTCCGCTTGGCTGTGCAGTGCATTCACCTCCTCGTCATCACCTTCAGCGCCATCAGCACTGCACAGCTGCTAAGTCATGATCTTCACCACTCGGGTTGTAGTGTACTTCACTGGCGAGTACTGATAGAATTTTATGCTACTAAATTACATAGACATGTGCTTGCCTAGTATGCACGATGCCCTGGGTTCGATCCCTCAGTACCACATAAACAGAAAAAGCCAGAAGTGGTGCTGTGGCTCAAGTGGTAGAGTGCTAGCCTTGAGCAAAAGCAGCTCAGGGACAGCGCCTAGGCCCTGAGTTCAGTCTACAAGACTGGCAAAAAAAATAAATAAATAAAAGCATATGAAGTCTTTGTAAGAGCATGGAAAAGGTTTATAGGAGAGCAGAGTTTATAGAGCCTTTATATATATATATATATATATATATATATATATATATATATATATATATATATATATATATAAAAATGCTGCTACTTTGAGGATTTTCACCCATCACATGGAGTCTCTGGAACGTAATTCCTGATAGGTGAAGGCTCACTGTACTACCAAGCTTGGCTCATGCTCAATACGTAGCAGCTCACAATCACTGGGACTGAGTACGTGGTTTGTGGCTAATTATAGCCAAGGAACTAAATGT
The DNA here is from genome assembly GCF_024711535.1 of Dipodomys merriami. NCBI lineage: Eukaryota > Metazoa > Chordata > Mammalia > Rodentia > Heteromyidae > Dipodomys > Dipodomys merriami. The sequence goes on along the minus strand of NW_027202382.1, from coordinate 48,288,948 downwards.
TTAAAACTTAAGTAGCCAGCCCTGCACTGGTTGCTCATCCCTGTAATCCCAGCTACTTATGAGGCTAAGATTTTAGGAGACTCTAAGATTTAAGGATCTAAAAAAAGCCCTAAGATTATCTCGGATTAACCAGCAAAATGCTAAACCAGAGGTGTGGCTCAAGTGGGAAAGCACCAGCCATAAATAAAAACAGACGGCCTGGCGATCAAGCCCCAGTAGCAGCAAAAACAATTTCAGGTACTGACTACCAGGCTTATGTAACTGGCACTTGCTTAGATTCAAAGCAACTTATGCCTCTGCTCACCATTTCTGCTTTGTTTTTGAGCACAGGATCTCGGGTATGCAGCTCAGCTTGGCCTCAGTCTTGTGATTCTCTGCCTCTGTCTGGACCATGAGGTCCCACTTTACTATTCTGAAAACCATTGTCCTTCCTGAAAGTTGGTGTTCTAGAGCTGGGGTGGAATGAAGTTTCCACCGACACTAACGTGAGCTCTGAACTCCAGCTGTGTCTGCCCCTCACGCTTCCATGGCTGCTGTGGGAAGCTCAGTGGCCGTTGCAGCAGGGTCCGCCTTTCTTCCTGGCTGCTGCTTAAACACCCAGGGCTGTGGGATGTTTATTAAGCCTCCCTTGGGACTTGTTAGGAGCTGGATGCTGCTTCAACCCTCTCAGAGACCAAGGGAACTGGAGTTTACTGGGGTCATACCTGGGAAAAATCCAGGGTGGGGTGGACACCTGGTTATTGTACTGAGCTGCCAACACCCAAGCAGCCAGCTGGAGCTCTGCTGAGATCGGCCCAGACAGGAGTCTGGCTCAGGCAGTGCCTCGGGCCCCAGGACACACCAAACTCTGCAGGGGTAGCAGCCTGCCCAGAGAGCTCAGAGGTGGAGCCGGAAAGCGATGGCAGAGGATGCCAGTGCTCTATACTTTTTTTTTCTTCTGTCGGTCGTGGGGCTTGAACTCTGTGCCTGGGTGCCGTCCCTCAGCTCTTCAGCTCAAGGCTAGTGGTCTACCACTTGAGCCACAGCGCCGGTTTTCTGGTGGTTTATTGGAGATAGGAGTCTCAGGTTTCTTGCCCAGGTTGGCTCTGAACTGCAAATCCTCCGATCTCAGCCTCCTGAGTAGCTAGGATTACAGGCACGAGCCACCGACGCCCGGCTTGGCCTATACTTCTCGTTGCTGGACCCAGGTCATGTCTCAAAGGAGATGTGGGAAGTGCTCCGCAGCTGCCGCTGCCACAGGTTTGGCTTGGCTTCCCTTCGGCCTGGCATCTCACCTGCCTTTACCCCAGAGCTCAGTCCAGCACTACGAAGACAGGTCCCATAAAGCACCCACACCGCCACCCTGAACTTGAGCACTCTGAACCTGGTCCCGCCAGAAAGCCACCAGTCCACACTTGCACCCCAAGGCACAAAGGAAAGCTCCCCCATTTATTCAGGATTTTTTCCCTAGACAAAAGCTCATTTCATAACAGCTGCCCAGTATGATTTGTTCCCTCCAAGACACCCGAGACAACACCAGCCTGCACAGCCATGCTTCACCAAGCTGACCCAGGAGGGTCGCCATCTCCGCCTGTCATGGCACAGCAGAGGCCCACCTGCACCAGCCCCTATCCTGGCCTTGAAAGGGAAGCACTTCAGTGCTCTGCCAGTGACTGGCCCACAGATGGCGCTGTGACCCCACTTCGATTTCATTCCTTGGGTTTTGAGCAGGATTGGCTGAGGAACAGGAGAGAGGCAGAGCTAGGTAGCCTGGCTGGCCCTGGCTTCCTCCAAATAGCGTGAGCCCACCAGCCCCCTGCGGGTTCTGGGCCTCCCAAGGGCCATCCTCCTGTTCATGGCCATGGGGAAGAGGAGGAAGCAGAGGCCTCGCCTCCACCCCTGCTTCCCCTTCAAGAGGGCAGATGCAGAATGGGCTGGCCCCTCCCGGGTCTGGCGAAGGCACCAACCTTCTCTCTGGGGCCTCATCGGAGCCTCACTGAAGGCGAGGCCCAGGTTACCTCACCTGGGGACCCAAGATCAGGAGAGCAGGTGGGAAAGGCACCTGGGAAGGGGCGGGCCGCTCAGGCCAGGCCAGCCCGCTCCAGGTCCTGGGGCAGCACCCGGCCCTTCTTGCGGGCCTTCTGCAGACGCCGCTCGGCGCGGGCTGCCTTCTTCTTACGCACGTTCTGCCGCCGCTTGTCCTGCCGCTGCTGCATCTTCTCCACCACCTGGGCCGAGCGCTTCTCCCACTGGCGCTGGCGCTGGGCCTTGCGCTTCTCCTTGCGCTTCAGCGCCTCCTGCAGCATCTGCTCGTTGTCCCGAATCTTCACGCCCTCCGCTTTGTACAGCAGGTTGGTCCACTTCATCTTGGCCTCCAGCTCCTGGGCCTTCCCCGCACCCTGCTCCCGCAGCTCCTCCAGCTGGCCCTGCCGAGCCTGCAGGCGCTCCAGCAGCTGCCTGTAGTTCCTGCCCGTCAGCGGGGTCAGGTTCCCCTTCACCCTCTGCCGCTTCTCCCTCCTCCGCTGGGCCTTGCTGGCCGGCTCGTCCTCGTTCACCTCCACCTGAGGACAGGAAATTTCCGCCTAACAGGGGGCTCACGTGGGAGTGGCCCTGCCCTTCTCCCCAACCACCGTCCTGCTGCTCACCTTGTTGAAGAGCAGCCCCTGCTCCTGTTGCTCCTTGCAGGCCGCCTCAGGGGCCGCCTCAGTGGCTACTTCCATCTTCACAGCCTTCATCGCCTTCTCCTTGGCACGCAGCTCCTTCCGCTTCCTCTTCTTCCGCTCCCGCTCCTGCTTTCTCCGCTGCCGTTTCTCCAGAGTGGCCGCAGACAGCTCCTTGGCACTTCCCTGAGGGAAAGTGGGGGTCCACTCACCACAGCTCTTAACTTTAAGGGTCCTCACCACATGGCACATGGCTGAGGTGGAGCGCAGGCTGGAGGCAAGTGGGGAAATCCTCTTGGAGGCCATGGGCTTCAGAAGGACGTGACCCATCACCCAAAATGGCCCAGTGGGAAAAAGGGAACCCCCAAACAAGAACCAGCCGCATTCTCAGGTCCTTCCGTGGGACAGGGCGCTCCACGAACAGTTTCGCCTTGCACTGCTATCTACATCCTGTGTTTCAGGCACAACTGAGTGTATCCTGCTCATGCCAGCCCTCCTCCCCCGCACCCAGGCGCCAGAAAGAGGGTGCAGCTGGGTCGGGGGAGACGGTACCATGTCAGGGCTGGGCAGCTAAGCTCAAGGCACTGACCTTTAGAGGACAGACCCGGGCCCACCCAGTCCCTGTGGTGTCAGCAGATTTCCAGAGACAGCAGGCTGTGCCTCTCTGAGGGCCACAGGAGGGACAGCCAGCAAGCCAGAAACTGTGGGAATGACCCCCCCCCGCCCCCCCCAGCCCCAAACCAGGCCTGCACTGTGGTCCCACCGGCAGCAAGGAGGCAGCGTGGGAAGCCACTTTCCAACATGCTCTAGGGGCTCGCAGGGCCTCCCCACCTACCTGGCCCCGGGCCTCCTGGATCTTCTGGTGCAGTCGTTGCCGCAGCACCTCCAGGGCGAACACAGAGTCAGGTCCCGTAGTTTGGTCATCTGCAAAGGAGACAGTACTTAAAGGGCGCCCTCTAGCCTTTCCCTTCCCTCCGCATGGCAGAGCATCTAAGCCTCTTCTGCTCTGGGTCCACTGCAGCCACTTTGTGATCTAGGTTAATGCAGTAGGTTCTACTCCACCTCTTCAACTTGGACTTGTGCCTTCAACTTCCTTCAAGATTGGCAACTGACTGAAATACAAGAAAACACTTCCCAACCTGGTTCCAGTGACTCATGCTTATAATCCTAGCTACTCAAAGTTTTAAGATCAGAGGATTGTGGTTTGAAGCCATCCTGAACAGGAAAGTCAGTGAGACTCTTATCTTCAAGAGCAAAAATGCTAAGGGAAAGTGCCTAGGTCCTGAGTTCAAGCCCAAGTACCAGCACATAAGAAGAAAGAAAAAAAAGAAACACCTAGAGAGAAGGGACTTCCTACTAACTGTAACCTTCCAGATTCTCAGATACCTTGTCCCCTGCTGCTCTATCATATGTAGTGGAAGCACAACACTTCCCACAGGGCCCCAGAACCCATCAAACTCTGCAGGGGCCTCACATGAACCCTGAGTGCTTCCTGACGCTTTTCCTTGTGAATGGAGGTGATCACATTGGCAACCCAGCCCCATCTTGGCCCTGGAGCCCTCACCTGCAGGAGACCCTGGGAAGCTAGAAGCCTCCTCTTTGGGTGCTGCCTGTTTCTTGGCTGCAGAAGCAGCTGGAGACTTCTCTCTCAAGGACTTGGCCTTGTGTATGGCCTTCTGTTCCTGCTCCGGGGGTTTCTTCTGTGCTTTTTTCCTTCTCTTTTTTGGAGGCCCAGAAGCTTCTGAGCCTCGAGCCTTGTCAGCTGGAATACAAAACAACAGAGTTGCACCTCAGCCTCTGTGACATTCAGCAAGCAGGAAGATCTTGCAATGGTTTTAACTCCACAAGGATGCCTCAAAACAATCAGGATGGAGAATCCACCCACCTCACCTGGAATGCAGATCATGCTTGACCTAATAATTGTTTATGAGAATTGCCCTTCACAAACATGTTCATAAAGCTGAGCACTGTGGCTCACATCTGTAATCCCAGTTACTCAGAAGGCTGAGATCTTAGGAACCCAGCTTTAAGCCAGCCTAAGCAGGAAAAGTCCATGAAGCTCCTATCTCCAGTTAACTAGCAAAAAGCGGAACTGCGGGTGTGGCTCATAAGGTAGAGCCCCAGACTTGGGCAGACAAGGCTAAAGAACAGCCCCCTGGCCCTGAGTTCAAACTCCAGTACTGGCACAAAACCAAAAAACAAAAAATCCCCAAAGACGTCCGTACGGCGCTGGCGTGAAAAGCTAGGGGGTAAATGGCACCGCCACACAGGTGTTTCTGTTTGGGAGGTGAAGCTGATTACATTTTACACTGAGGACCTGAGTGTGCAATGGGAATCAACGCACGGAGTCCACGCCACGGACAAGGAGGCAGTTTTAGGTGGCAACGAGGTGAGAGAGGTGGCCAACTTTTTCAACTTCCCCTCCTGAACGTGCGCCTGCCTCGTGTGCACGGCTCCCCGCCAAGTGCGCGGCCGGCTCGGGCGTGAGTGAGGGCCGCGGCGGGCGGACGCGCGCGCGCTCCCTCCCCGCCCGCCCCGCCGCCGCCGCCGCCGCGCCCCGGGGCCCCCGCCCGCCCCGCCGCCGCCCCGGGGCCCCAGCCCGCCCGCCCCGCCGCCGCCGCCCCGCGGCTCCAGCCCGCCCGCCCCGCGTTACCCCGCTCGCGTCTCGGCCGCTCGGGGCCCGGCTGGACGCAGATCTTCCTGGCTAGATCCTGCAGGTAGGTGTCCTTGGCGAGGAGGGAGGCCATGGCCGCGGGCGGGCCGAGGACACCGCACCACTCACTCCGCACTCTACGCTGCGCGCCGGAAGCCACGGAGTGGGCGCCGGAAGTCACTGCTGTGCAGGCGCTGCCAGCCGACCACCGAGCGGCGCTCGATTAGCCAGGACTGGCCGCGCTGGAAAGGGCGTGCGGGGAGCACGTGGGAGACGGCGGCGACGCCCGCGGGCGCGCGGCTCCGGCCCTCCGCGGGGTGTCGTGAGAAGACGCGGGGACGGGGCCTCGGCGGAGCGGGGCTCGGGGCTGTGAGGCCGGCACCGGCGCGCGCCGCCCCCCACCGCAGGCCTCGAGAGCCTGCCCATCCTGAGCGTGAGCTTCCCGTGCTGCGGCGGCTCCCGCGGCCCCGCGCCGGGCTAGGGAAGCCTCGAGGCGCCGATGGGAACGGCCCTCGCCGGAGGGAGGGTGCGGGTGCGGGTGCGGGCCGGTGTTCTGCCAGCCACCTTCCCGCGACTTAGAATGTGCGCACCGGTCCCTTCAGTACCGTGGAATCAGGTGCGGGAGACCCGCTCTCCCCGAGGAAGGAGGAGGGCGGAGGGCCGCGCTGCGTTAGGGAGAAACAGCTCACTTTGCGTGCGAAGGATGGCACTGGCCAAGCAGATAATAAATACACGAGAGACACTTTTATTGTTCAGATGCTTTTTAAAGCCTCGTGGCACATTCCTTCTGGTCTTGTACTGTTGGCATCGGCATCTTATCAGTGGGAACTCGTGAAAAGTGACCGTCCTTTGGCCCCCAAGAAACCAGGGTCAGAGCCATGCCCCTGGCTCCCAGATGTCCCTCCCTTCTGCTTGGCTTTGCCCCTTAGTGGTGGTGTGTGGATCTCCTCAGAGGAATGGCGATAGAGCCTGTGGAGGGATGGCACCGGGGTGGGGATGGGGGGTACAGAGTCTAGTGGCAGCAGTTCTGGAGAACCTCACTCTATCCCCAGCGCACTGTGGTTTCGGTGAGTCTGAGCCTACCCCCAGGAAGCAGTAGTTCTGACTTCCTGAGGTTCGAACCCTGGTTCTGCCACTTCGGGCCCAGCTTTGGGCTTGAGCATGACTCCTCCCCAAGTGCACACCTAACACTGACTCAGGATGGCAGTGAGAACTAGATGGCACCAGACATACAGGTGCCCAGGCACGGGATGTTCAATCGTGGCAGGTAGTTCATTCACTCGCCAAATGCTAAGGACTTATTAGGCATTGGCCTGAACCCCAGGTTGTGCCAGCAGAGCCAGTGTTCACTTAGGAGCCACTGGCACTGAGGGTGGTTCTAGACTGACTAGGAATGAAGAAGAAAGAGGAGCGATGGGAAACGGTAGTTGTATTTTTGTTTGTTTTTTGTCAGTTATAGGTCTTGAACTCAGGGCCTGGGCCTGTCTGAACTTTTTTGCTCAAGGCTAACGTTCTACTACTTTAAGCCACAGCACCACTTCCAATTTTCTAGTGGTTCACTGGAGATAAGAGTCTCACAGGCTTTCCTGCCCAGGCCAGCTTTGAACCGCAATCCTCAGATCTCAGCCTCCTGAGTAGCTAGGATTACAGGTCTGAGCCACAGGCGCCTGGCAAGGGTAGTATTTTTTTTTTTTTTTTAATCAAAGTCTCATCACAAAAGTAGAACAGGCATAGTGGCATTGGTCAGGAGGCCCCAGCAGCTGCCATGGGAGTGAGCCACCCATCTTCCACATGCCTGCCAGGGTGGTCATTTGTGCCTTCAGCAAGAGGCAGTAGCCCTGGCCATCATGAGAATGGACTTAGCCAACTGTTGACTGTGCCCACTGTAAACAGTCTTCAAATAGCAGGAAGCTCAACAGGACATACTTCCTTCCACCCAGTAACCTGAGAGATAGAGGCTAGAGATAATGGGCCATCTTGAAATGGGTCTAACAACTGTCCCTAACTGTGCTAGAGACGGAGCCTGGTCAGCTTCCTAAGGCCACAGCAGCTTCTGGACTCTGGGGTGTCCAGCGGGTCCAAGGCAGGTACAAGCTAGGTTGTGGTGGGCAGGCTCAAGAAGGAGCCCAGGATTTCGCTCCTGCTCCTGGGGGAGGGCAGCCTTGGAGGCTCAGGTGTGCTCTGTGGGGCCAGGGCCACCGGCATGGGAGTGGGAGGGGGCTGCAGCCGGCAGTGAGCCAGGGCCGGGCTCCGGGGATGCCAGAAGAGGGGCTGGGAGGCCATCAGCAGAGTCGGTGTCGAGGTCCAGCCTCCAGTAAGCTTCACATAGAGGCAGGTCATTAGCTTCGCAAAGACTGGAGCTTTTCCACCACCAGAAACCCCGGGAGGGACAGGAGCAGACAGAGGGAAGCAGGGAGGGGAAAGCAAGACGGAAGCAGAGTTAAGAAACCACAACCACCACCCTGGCCTGCCGCCCCTTCCTCTCCTCCGTGCCAAGCCTCTCAGGCACTCCTGGCTATGGGAGGGGCCGTAGGGGCCGCCCTGTAACAGGCTGGGTGACCCTGGCAAGTCCTCCCCAGGGACCAAGCTGGTGTTCTTGCTGGATTGCCACTCGAGCCTCTCCAAGTCCCTGAGGGCCCTGCTTGCCCTGCCCCAGCCCAGGGACTCTCCCCTCACCAGCTGAGGGGCCCATGAACCTTTGCAAAGATCACCCCTACACCCCTGGCAGAAACCCTGCCCTACTGCTGGGTCCGTCCCTGTGTGGGCTGATAGAAACCCAGGCCCTGGCACCTCCCAGCACCGCTGCTTGGGTTCTGTGACACCCCCACACTCCCCTGGGGCTCTGTACTCCATTTCTTCTTCCTATGGAGGGCCTGAGAGGCAGGATGCAGAGTGCAGATCATCCTGGCAGGCAGAGCCGGGTCATTCCCCGGGTCTAATCACCTCCCCCTCGCCTGCTCCGTGTGTTCATTCTCAGCATCACCCGAACACAGGAGAATGGAAAGAAGAGGCAGAGGCAGAAAGAGAAGCAGTGAGTGGACAGTGCAGGCAGGGAGGCGTGGACCAAACCAGCCAGCTCTGGTGGGAAGAGCCCTGAAGGCTTAAGGGTGTCCACAGGCAAAAGGGGCAGCTGCTTCCCCACAGGGGCTGTGGGGGAGGAGGCTGGGGTAAGATGGGACACAGACTGGTCCCCCTCTAGAGGAAGAGAGAGACCGAATTGGGGGGGTGGGGAGACTGCTGCTGGGGCCTATGGGTTCCCATCCCAGCTCTGCTGCATGACCTTAGGACTGTCCTCAACTCCCTGTGGCCTTCAGCCCCATAAGGCAAGGGTGGTCCCCTGGCGTGCAGGAGATGCTGCACTCAACTGATGCATTTCCAGGTACCAATGACAGCCCCAGAATCCCGAGAAACATCTAGAACTGCTCTCTCTAGCTAGGCAATGATTCTAAATCCAGGGCAAGAAAGCAAAGCCCCAGACCACAGACCATGCTGAATGTCTGTGGCCTCCTGGTGTGGCCTAGGTCTAACAGAAAGGAAAACTTTCCATCTACCATGAGAAGGAAGGGTCTGTCCAGCAGGGGGCACAAAAGGGACAACTTGGCAACTGACACACTGAATGTGTATGTTAGAAGCTAGTGGGGTAGGGTGGAAGGCCTCAGGTCTCCAGCCTCTGTTTCCCAGGAAAATTATGTGGGAGGGATTTCCAGGCCCCTCTGGCTCAGTCTCAAGATTCTAAGTGGCCCTGTGAGAGCTGCAATGACAGGTCCTGCTCTGTGGCACCCAGTGCCAGCACAGAGCTGACAGCAACATCCAGACACCCCATTTCCTCCCTCCAGGGCCGCCCCTCATCCACAGGTGGGGTTCAGCCTCATGTACACGGCATTGCCTCCCTGGGCAAGCAGTGGTATCCTAGAAAGGGGCATGGCTTGGGCTGGACCGCCTGGGTATGGATTCAAGATCCAGAATCAAGGCCCAGAAAGTTCTGCCCAGAGGAGGGCTCCCCTGTCCTGGGGGACACCGTTCTCCAGACTCAGCCTCCTCCATACCAGACGTCCTATGATTTCCATCCCTCTGCATGTAGGGAAAGGCTCAGGCCTGATGGTGGCTGTGAACTGTCTGTCCATCAAATGCTCTGGCCAGGGGCTCTGCTCTGGAGCCCAGGAATCGGCATCAGCTTTGCTACCAAGACCAGGAAGGGTGTGAGGAACGGAAGCCCCTTCCAGGCCTGGACAGCCCAACCTGCTGGCCAGGCTCAGGCAGGCAGGGGGTCCAGCCCTATTTGTACCTGGACGAGTAGTACTCCTCCTCTAGCTCATACAGGTCGATGGAGACCTCATCGCGCAGGGCGACAAGCTTGCGGTCACACTCCTCCTGCAGGGCACGCAGCTGCTGGCTGCGCTGGTCGATGGCCTCGTTCACTGATGGGAAGTCATTGAGGATCAGGAACTGCTTGAGATCAGACACCAGCTTCATCAGGGACTCGCCAGCTCGGACCTGCAGCCATCAAAGCCAGGGCGGGCAGAGGGTGAGTGGGGAGGGAGGAGACAGTGGCCTTCTCCACGCTGCTGGAGATAGGCTGGCAGCAACTCTCTGGGAGCCTCAGCTTTCTGGTCTACAAAATGGGAGCACAAACCTGCATGGGGCCATTTGCAAGGATGAGGGGAGGGCACTAGCCAGAGACTGAGAAGGCAGCTCCTGCCCTGCCCCACCATGCAGGTGCAGCTCCCGCCCTGCCTCACCATGCAGGTGCAGCTCCCGCCCTGCCCCACCATGCAGGTGCAGCTCCCGCCCTGCCTCACCATGCAGGTGCAGCCTCCGCCCTGCCCCACCATGCAGGTGCAGCCTCCGCCCTGCCCCACCATGCAGGTGCACATCCTGACCTGCCCCACCATGCAGGTGCAGCTCCCGCCCTGCCCCACCATGCAGGTGCAGCTCCCGCCCTGCCCCACCATGCAGGTGCACATCCTGCCCTGCCCCACCATGCAGGTGCAGCCTCCGCCCTGCCCCACCATGCAGGTGCACATCCTGTCCTGCCCCACCATGCAGGTGCAGCTCCCGCCCTGCCCCACCATGCAGGTGCACATCCCTCCCTGCCCCACCATGCAGGTGCACATCCTGTCCTGCCCCACCATGCAGGTGCAGCTCCCGCCCTGCCCCACCATGCAGGTGCAGCTCCCGCCCTGCCCCACCATGCAGGTGCACATCCCTCCCTGCCCCACCATGCAGGTGCACATCCTGCCCTGCCCCACCATGCAGGTGCACATCCCTCCCTGCCCCACCATGCAGGTGCACATCCTGCCCTGCCCCACCATGCAGGTGCAGCCTCCGCCCTGCCCCACCATGCAGGTGCACATCCTGACCTGCCCCACCATGCAGGTGCACATCCTGACCTGCCCCACCATGCAGGTGCAGCTCCCGCCCTGCCCCACCATGCAGGTGCAGCTCCCGCCCTGCCCCACCATGCAGGTGCAGCTCCCGCCCTGCCTCACCATGCAGGTGCAGCCTCCGCCCTGCCCCACCATGCAGGTGCAGCTCCCGCCCTGCCCCACCATGCAGGTGCACATCCTGCCCTGCCCCACCATGCAGGTGCACATCCTGCCCTGCCCCACCATGCAGGTGCAGCTCCCGCCCTGCCCCACCATGCAGGTGCACATCCTGCCCTGCCCCACCATGCAGGTGCACATCCTGCCCTGCCCCACCATGCAGGTGCAGCTCCCGCCCTGCCCCACCATGCAGGTGCACATCCTGCCCTGCCCCACCATGCAGGTGCAGCTCCCGCCCTGCCCCACCATGCAGGTGCACATCCTGCCCTGCCCCACCATGCAGGTGCACATCCCTCCCTGCCCCACCATGCAGGTGCAGCTCCCGCCCTGCCCCACCATGCAGGTGCACATCCTGCCCTGCCCCACCATGCAGGTGCACATCCTGCCCTGCCCCACCATGCAGGTGCACATCCCGCCCTGCCCCCCCATGCAGGTGCAGCTCCCGCCCTGCCCCACCATGCAGGTGCAGCTCCCGCCCTGCCCCACCATGCAGGTGCACATCCTGTCCTGCCCCACCATGCAGGTGCACATCCTGCCCTGCCCCACCATGCAGGTGCACATCCCGCCCTGCCCCCCCATGCAGGTGCAGCTCCCGCCCTGCCCCACCATGCAGGTGCAGCTCCCGCCCTGCCCCACCATGCAGGTGCACATCCTGTCCTGCCCCACCATGCAGGTGCACATCCTGCCCTGCCCCACCATGCAGGTGCAGCTCCCGCCCTGCCTCACCATGAAGGTGGAACCAACTTTTTTTTTTTTTTTTGCCAGTACTGGGGCTTGAACCCAGGGCCTGCACTCTGTCCCTGAGCTTCTTTTTTGCTTAAGGCTAGTATTCTATCACTTGAGCCACAGCACCACTTCTGGCCTTTTCTGTTTAAATGGTACTGAGGAATTGAACCCAGGGCTTCATGCATACTAGGCAAGCACTCTACCACTGAGCCACCTTCCCACTCCCTAAACTTGTTTATTAGTAAGCTTGCTCCAGAGCTCTCCAGCCTCTGGTTTCCACGCTGGTGGGCCTGGAGCGCCAGTCACACGGGTCAGTGGGCACACATCTGTACACTCAGCACAACCTCCATAGAAAATACGGTGCTTAGCCGGGCGCTGGTGGCTCACGCCTGTAATCCTAGCTACTCAGGAGGCTGAGATCTGAGGATCGCGGTTCAAAGCCAGCCCGGGCAAGAAAGACCATGAGACTCCTATCTCCAATAAAACCACCAGAAAACCGGAAGTGGTGCTGTAGCTCAAGTGGTAGAGCGCTCGCCTTGAGCTGAAGAGCTGAGGGACAGCGCCCAGGCCCAGAGTTCAAGCCCCACGACTGACAAAAAAAAAAAAAAAAAAAAAAAGAAAATACGGTGCTCACTCATCTCCACGGCTGTGGCTTGGGGCCTTTCCCTCACATCTGTGAGTACACATCTGGCTGCCTGGGGTTCTCTTGTGACAGTCGCAGGGTTCACACCACACATACAGTTCATTCAGCAATTCCCCTTTTCATGTATGACTTTTAGGGGACCTGGTAATCAGCAGGTAGGCTGCTTTCTTCCTGACCACTGCACAGCTCTCGGCCTGGCCGCCTTGGGGATGTTATCCTGAGAAGTGGTCTCCCCTCACCTCTCTTCCTTTACTGCTCACAGGAGGGTGAGGCAGGCAGAGGACCTGTGTGAACCACAAAACCCCAGTGGGGAGCCCCCCCCCAGTCACTTACGATGTTGGCTGCTCGCACATGCATCTCGTAATTATCCTGTTCACCCTGAGTGGCCCTTGACACCTGTGTCTCATCCTCAATCTGGGAGCAAACAAGAAGCCTACAGTCAGCCCAGTGTCCCACCCCTCCCAGCCAAGAGTTCCCACCCCTGCTCCGGCCTGGCTCACAGGAACAACCAGCTGCCCAGCACACTTGTATCTCCACAACCAATCTTGCCTTCTGTGGACCCAGTGCCTGCGCACCCAACTGCAAGGTTCAGTCCCACGCTCTCTTGCTGTTCAAGGGGCTCCTTCTCCAGGACGAAGGAGAAGCTGCCCTGCTGACTGCTGTCTTACTGTGCTAGGTGGAGGGACAGGGCCTCAGCTTGGCCAACTTTTTTTTCTTTTTTTGGTTGGTCGTGGGGCTTGAACTCTGGGCTTGGGCACTGTCCCTGTGCTCTTCAGCTCAAGGCGAGCACTCTACGGCACCACTTCCAATTTTCTAGTGGTTTGTCTTGGAGATAAGAGTCTCACGGACTTTCCTGCCCGGGCTGGCTTTGAACCGAGATCCTCAGATCTCAGCCTCCTGAGTAGCTAGGATTAACAGGCGTGAGCCACCAGTGCCCCGCTTGGCCAACTTTTAGAATGTGACGCCATCTGGCAGGGACTAAGACACTAAGTTTAGCTGAATGAACAAGATAATGTGTTTTTTTTTGGAGGTTTTGGAATTTGAACTCAGGGCTTATACTTGCTAGGCAAGTGTTCTTCCATGTGAACTACTCCCCCAGCTCTTGTTTGCTTTTGTTACTTTTTAATAGGGTCTCACTTATTATTATTTTGTTGGTGGTGGTGGTGGTGGTGGGGCCTGAACTCTGGGCCTGGGCGCTGTCCGTCAGCTCTTCAGCTTAAGGCTAGCGCTCTACCATTTGAGCCACAGCGCCACTTCTGGCTTTTTCTGCTTATGTGGTGTTGAGGAATGGAACCCAGGGCCTCATGCATGCAAGGCAAGCACTCTACTACTGAGCCACCTTCCCAGCCCAGGGTCTTACTTCTTACCAAGGCTAGTGCCGATCAAGATTCTCCTACCTGTACCTCCTGAATAGCTGGGACAACAGGTATATATATGTCAATGTACCCAGTGTTGTTTTGTTTTTAATTGGATGACATGAGGTCTCATGAACTTTTTGCCTTGGCTGGCCTAGAAACACAATCCTCCCATTCTAGGTCTTCTGAGTACCTACAGGTGTGAGACCTTTCCGCCACCCCCTCATCCTATGGTATCGTGTGTGTGTGTGTGTGTGTGTGTGTGTGTGTGTGTGTGTGTGTGTGTGTGTGTGTGTGTGTGTGTGTGTGTGTTCAGTTGCTAGGGCTTGAATTCAGAGCCTGGGAGCTGTCTCTTAGCTTTTTCACTCAATTAGGGTACTCTACCACTGGAGCCACAGCTCCACTTCCTGTGTGTGTGTGTGTGTGTGTGTGTGTGTGTGTGTGTGTGTGTGTGTGTGTGTGTGTGTGTGTGTGTGTGTGTGTGTGTGTGTGTGTGTGTGTGTGTGTGTGTGTGTGTGTGTGTGTGTGTGTGTGTGTGTGTGTTCAGTTGCTAGGGCTTGAATTCAGAGCCTGGGAGCTGTCTCTTAGCTTTTTCACTCAATTAGGGTACTCTACCACTGGAGCCACAGCTCCACTTCCAGCTTTTTAGTGACTAATTGGAGATAAGAGTCTTATGGACTCTCCTGCCTAAGCTGGCTTTGAACTGCAATCCTCAGATCTAGCCTCCTGAATAGCTGGGATTACAGGTGTGAGCAACCAGCACCAGGCAATAAGATCACGTATGAAGTCTTTTTGAACAATCCTTTCCCAATCCCTCCCGGGATTGGGCACTCACTATTGGGTAGTCATCATCCTCTCAAGAATAATGGGATCGCTAGGCGCTCACGCCTGTAATCCTAGCTACTCAGGAGGCTGAGATCTGAGGATCAGGGTGCAAAGCCAGCCTGGGCAGAACGGGAAAGTCCATGAGACTCTTATCTCCAAGAAACCACCTAGAAAACCAGAATTGGCGCGGTAGCTCAAGTGGTGGAGCGCTAACCTTGAACTGAAGAACTGAGGGACAGCGCCCAGGCCCAGAATTCAAGCCCCATAACAAAAACAAACAACAAAAAAGATGGGATTCTTCTCAGAGAAGCCTGGATTGCTGCCCCTAGATTACAGATGGGCCACTAAAGGGTGGGATAGACCTCAGAGGACTGGATATGTCTTAGGCTCCTTCAGTGGGTAATAGGCAGACTTCCTGGATTTAAATCTTGACTCTGCCAGTTATTAGCAGAGTGATTGTGGGCAAGTTTCCTCTGAATGTGGAGAGGCGATGGTACAAGGTTCTTGGGAAGATTAAACAGCACAAACAGCTCTTACAATGTGGTCTGACTGGCAGCAAATGCTAGATTTAGGCTAGCTCTTATCATTACTATTACTGGCCAGCCAGGCTTGACAAGTCTGAGGTGGTCAAGCTGAAGGAGGCTCCTGTTTGGGCTGCAGCAGTCAGAGAGAGGGCTTGCCCAGATGCGACTAAGTCTTGAACACTGCCTGCCTACAGGGCTCTCCCCAACCTCCTCCTTAGCCCATTTCTCCCTTGTTTCTCTCCCATTCACACTTGGAATATCTACAAGGAATGGGCCACTTCCTCTGTGCCAGGCCCTAGGATACCTGCTATGTATGGGCAAACTCACTAATCACAAGGGCCTATGACAGAGAAACGGAGACACTGAGTCTCGAAGTCTCCACAACCCCGAGCCAATAGTAAGTGCTGGACTTGGAGCTGTGGCAATCAATCGGGCCGGAGTCTCAAGAGTTTGTCATTTTGGGCTCACGTCTTGATCTGCTGACCTGTCTGTTCCTGTTGACACTCTGCCACCCTCTCTGCCAAGCGTCTCCAACCGAGACGAGGCCCACCGCCGCTACCACAGGGGTGGGCGTCAGCACCCGCCCCTCGCGGCGGTCTTGGGGGCCCACCCACCTTGGCGGTCTTGATGATCTCGGTGAAGTTGTCCATGATGGACTTGATGTCATCCTTGAGCCGCTTGTTGTAGGACTGCAGCAGCGTCTCCTTGCTCTGGGGCAGGGCTCTCTGCTGGGCCATGGCGGGCTCGGGGCTGCGCGGGGAGGCCGGGGGCGCCGGGCGCAGGGCAGGGCTGGGTGTGAGCGGACAGCGTCAGCCGCCGGCCGGCAGGCCGCACGACGCCCGTCCTCCGAGGCGGGTGTCCGCAGGCGGCGCGCGCACCCCGGCCCGCGGCCAGCCCGCCACCCCCGGATCGCGGCGCGGTCGCCCCCGCCTGCCTGGGGCTCCCCGAGCAGGCCCGGGCCACGCCGCACCCCGGGTACGGGGAGCCGGGGCCGAGCTCCGCAGGCGGTGCCTTGGCCTCGGGTCCGACCGCGCGTCCCCAAGGCCCCCGAACTCGACGCTCCCGGGCGGCCGGGCTCGGACCAGACGCAGGGGCTAGCGAAAGAGCGTATCCCCCCGCTCCCGGGGAGCCGGGACGCCCCGGGCCCGCGCTTACCCGCACTGCTCCGCGGATCCTCCGGGAGGCCCGCGTCCTGGAGGCGGCTCCCCGCCGCGAGGCGCCGCCCCAAGCCCGGCACGTAATCGTCCTGTCGCTTTAAATCCGAAATCCCGCGCCGGCGCCAGCTCTCGCGATCGCCGAGGGGGTTACAAATTACCCACAATTCCCTTCCCTTTCTCTCTCCAGCCACCCAAGATGGTGAGTGGCGTCTGACGGGGCCGGGCCGCGTTGGGGCCGCATCCGTTGACATCCTCCTTCGGAGGAGCTCTTGCGGGGTCCTCGGCGACACCCCGCGCCGGGAGCGCCACGCGGGGCCTGGCCCTGGAGGCGGCGGGCCGGAGGCGGCGGCGCGGGAGCCCTCGCTCCTCGCGCCTCCGTGCGGGAGGGGTCGGCGCTCGGTGCCGCAGTGCGGACTCGGCTGGGCCGGGCGAGGCCGGGGGCCGGCGGGACTGGAGCCGGCCTCGGCTGGGGGCTGCGCGGGAGCGGAGCCGCACCGGCCCAACTCCTCTGCGCGCTGCCCTCGAAGGAGAACGCGTGGGAAGGGCGAGGTGTAACTGGCTTTCTTTTCTGCCCAGCCGAAAGGAAAGAAGGCCAAGGGGAAGAAGGTGGCCCCGGCCCCTGCTGTCGTGAAGAAGCAGGAGGCCAAGAAGGTGGTAAATCCGCTGTTTGAAAAAAGGCCCAAGAACTTTGGCATTGGTGAGTAGCAAAGGGAGGGCTGAAGATGGGTTTGGGGGAGCTTGTGTCCTGACGTGTTGGGATTCCTAGAGCGGACTCGCTTCTGGCGGCAGCGGTACTCTGCCAGGTGTCGTGTTGGGGCTCATGGGGGGAGGGGGGAGCCTGTGGGAGCCAGCATGACCTCCTGTTGAAGAGGGCGGGAACTGCTGTCTCCCTTGCTCGCTGGCATTGTTGTGTGCAGATGATGTAAAAGGATATTTGCTATCGGAAAGATAGTGATGACACTTGAAACCACCAAGATCGCTGATGCACCAACACCCTCTGAGTGCCTTTAAAAAACGTGACTTGACATTGAGCCTCACTCACAGAGTTCTCTTCTCAGGACAGGACATCCAGCCCAAAAGGGACCTCACCCGTTTTGTCAAATGGCCCCGCTACATCCGGCTGCAGCGGCAAAGGGCGATCCTCTACAAGCGGCTGAAAGTGCCTCCTGCAATTAACCAGTTTACCCAAGCCTTGGATCGCCAGACAGGTGAGGTTCTTGGTGGGTACCAAGCCTAGTCTTCAGTGAATGAGGCTGGCCTGACTTGAAAAGGTGATGTAACTGGGCGTTGGTGGCTCACCCCTGTAATCCTAGCTACTCAGGAGGCTGAGATCTGAAGATCACGGTTCAAAGCCAGCCCGGGCAGGAAAAGCCGTGAGACTCTTTTATCTCCAGTAAACTCTCAGAAAACTGGAAGTGATGCTGTGGCTCAAGTGGTAAACTGCTAGCCTTGAGCTGAAGAGCTGAGGGACAGCGCCCAGGCCCAGAGTTCAAGCCGCATAATGGACAAAAAAAAAAGTGGTATGCATTTCTACCATTAGAGCCACAGTCCTCAGTCTCTACATGAGTAGGTAGGATTACATGTGAGTCACTAGTACCCAGCAGCCTTGGTTTGATTGATAGCTGCCATTCTTGTAATAGAGCAGGATGGATGTAGTGTTTATTTTTTATTTTTGCCAGTCCTGAGGCTTGAACTTGGCCTGGACACTCCCTGAGCTTTTGCTCAAGGCTAGCACACTATCACTTGAACTACAGTGCTCTTCTATTTGGCTTTTCTGTTCACGTGGTACTGAGGATTGAACCCAAGGCTTCGTGCATGCTAGGCCAGCAGTCTAACACTTTCCTGGCCCCTAGTGTTTAATTATAGAGTAGCCATTTAAACCATAGGTGGGCTTGACATGAATATACCTGAGTCCAGGTGGGACCATGTCTCAAGCCCAACCCCCTCCCGAGGTGCCTAACTGTAGAATGTTTACACAGCTACACAGCTACTTAAGCTGGCCCACAAGTACAGGCCAGAGACAAAACAGGAGAAGAAGCAGAGACTGTTGGCCCGAGCTGAGAAGAAAGCTGCTGGCAAAGGAGATGTCCCCACTAAGAGACCTCCAGTCCTTCGAGCAGGTCGGTGGGGCCCTCCCTGTGGGGTGAGTGGTCGAGGCTGTGCAATGATGTATGAATTTCTTCACCTGAGGTCCTCGTGGAGAGTGAAATTCGAGCTTTTTAACACTGAGTCACAGCTGTGCATGGTGGCTTGCTGTTTCCAAGCTGCCTGAGCACTGAGTGTGGTTGTGTTCCAGGGGTTAACACTGTTACTACCTTGGTGGAGAACAAGAAGGCCCAGCTCGTGGTGATTGCACATGATGTGGACCCCATCGAGGTGGGTCTGCATGTTCCTCAACTTTGATGGCAGGGCTCTCTGGGACTGAAAGGGGTTTGGTGCTGGGTCTGGCACGTTTGAGAACAGTATTAACTAGGGATCCAATTTGTGTGGCTCTTGCTATGATGTGAACCTCTGACTGAACTAAATCTTGATGTGCCAAAATCCATGAGCTTTTTAACCCTGAGCAATTGCCAGCAAGCTGGCCCATGAGATGCTGTTGTGGGTGAGGACAGACACTTAAGCAGCTGATGCTTTCTTCCAGCTGGTTGTATTCCTGCCTGCCCTGTGCCGCAAGATGGGTGTTCCCTACTGCATCATTAAGGGGAAGGCCAGGCTGGGGCGCCTTGTCCACAGGAAAACATGCACCACCGTTGCCTTCACTCAGGTTAACTCGTAAGTAGTGGGTAGACTGGCCCCAGATTCCCTCAGTCCATTCAATTCATGCCTTGGACCTTCACACCCACTTGAGGAACCTTTGCCAATGATGGTTAAGAATTTCTTCACCTGAATAAACCATGTGGCCATATTATATCTGAGGCAAATAAAAAGCCTGCTATAGCTACAAAGTGAAGTTGTTTCTGCTTTCTCAAGCAACATACTGAACCTCTATATCCTGCCCCCTATTTTTTTTTTAAGGGAAGACAAGGGATCTCTGGCGAAGCTGGTGGAGGCTATCAGGACCAATTACAATGACAGATATGATGAGGTAAGGAGCTTTGCAGAGCAAGCTTGTTTCTAAGGGGCTCTGAAGACTTCTATTTGGCGTATCAGGAGACAGGCCAAGCTGACTGTCTCTTCTCATTCCAGATCCGCCGTCACTGGGGAGGCAATGTCCTGGGTCCAAAATCTGTGGCTCGAATTGCCAAGCTGGAAAAGGCAAAGGCTAAGGAGCTGGCCACGAAGCTGGGCTAAGTGTGCAATGTTGATTTCTCTGTACATGAAAATAATAAAACTGTCCTTTCTCCAGTGTGTGGGCATTCTGAGTTAAAGTCATGGGGATGACAAGCACTAAGACGACACCCCGTAAATGTAGCACTCGTAAGAGCTCACGTACCTTTCCAAAAAGGGCGTTTGTCATTTTGTCTGCAGGGGTCCCAGGTCTTCCTGGGCTATGACCTCTTCCTCTTCAAACCCCTATCTCCTTACTGGTCAGGAATATGTTTGAGTCACCAAGCCAGTGCATGGGAAGTTTTATTTATACCAGTGGTGAGTAGGCTTGTATCCACCTCATCTGCCAGGAGTCCGATGTAGGAACTTCTTGGCCCACAGGTATGATGTAGCTGCACATAGTCCGTACCTTTGGTTGAAAGGAATCAGGCTGGTAAGCATGGAGCTAGGTGGTGTTGAGAAGGGGAAGTGGCTGAGGCTTACCAGGTAAGGATGTACTGCATGTGCTCATTTCGCAGAGTGACTCTGGTCTGTCCTCCAACAGGGCCTCCAGGGACTGTGCTCTCTGTAGAAACAGTGGGCTCAGTGTCCATCTCCATCCCAGTAGGACCTTTGCTTCTTGTAACCCACCACCCATTGTCCCTTTTTTACTCAGAACTTGCCAGTGTCTCCCAGCACTACATGCTAGGGTGGAATCAATAACCACTTGGCCAGGGAGGTAAAGCAGGGTATCTACAATAGCAGCTTTCTCTTCTGGGGTGGGCTGACCACAACGTACGGAAGTTGGCATCAATGAACACTGGTTCTGCGCCTGTTATCTTGGCCATAGCTTCCAGGTCCCGATAATGCCAGTGGTTCCTTTCTGGGTTGTTTTCAGGAACGAAAGGCTTCCTGGTTTCTGTTAGCCTTACTATGCCAACTAGGTCTACTTCTCCTGCAATCTACAAAGAAAGGCATGAATGTTTTTTACAGGAGCCCCACTCTCAAGCAGGAAAGACCCATGTCCCCACTGTCCTTTACCTGGCCTTTCTGGCGGGTCTCTGGATTTACTTTCTTCATGGGGACAAACCCTCTGTTTACCAGGATGGTGACTCTAGAGTGACCAGAATGGCAGGTCAGGTGGGGAATGGTTTAATTAATGCTAACGGCCTTAAGTCCCTACAGTGAATCAAGCAAAGGCTTGGTCCATTTATTTTTATTTATTTATTTATTTTATTTTTTTGGGTCCGGTCGTGGGGCCTGAACTCTGGGCCTGGGCGCAGTCCCTCAGCTCTTCAGCTCAAGGCTAGCGCTCTACCACTTGAGCCACAGCGTCACTTCCGGCTTTTTTCTTTTTTGCTTATGTGGTGCTGAGGAATTGAACCCAGGGCCTCATGCATGCAAGGCAAGCGCTCTACCACTGAGCCACCTTCCCAGCCCCTTGGTCCATTTAATTTTGTAATGTTAAAATAGTCCAGGGTTTTTGGCTGGGAATGTGGCTCAAGTGGTAGAGCACTAACGTTGAATAAAATAGCTCAGGAATAGTGCCCATGCCCTGAGTTCAAGCCCCAGGACTAGCCAGAAAACCGCAATGCAGGGCTGAGTATTTGTATTTCACTACTAGGCTGTATCTCCCCAGCCCCTGGGGAGTGTGATGCTGGCAAAGCCCCCTGCCAACTACCACCTTTCACCCCTAGGCTTCCAAAGTTGCTGGTACACAGTACACAGCCCCTTCTCTGCTGTTTTCCTTCATGTGCAGCAGTGTGCTATACCCCCCTTTTCTGGACTCTACAGTCTTTTCAACTGAGGCAGCTGAAGTATACAAGAACCAGCAGCATCTGAGACCCAGAGACTAACAGCCCCCAGGTGCTCCTTTTCCATGCTCTTCCTATCTGTTTTTTGAGCCAATACTGGCATTTGAACTCTGGGCCTCAACTCTTAGGAGCCTTTTCTGCTTGAAGCTGGGCACTTTACCACACCTTCATTTCCTGTACACCTTTTTTTTGGGGGGGGGGAAGAGTTGGTCATGGGGCTTGAACTTTGCTTGGGTGCTGTCCCTCAGTTCTTTAGCTCAAGGCTAGCACTCTACCTACCACTTGAGCCACAGCGCCATTTCTGGTTTTCTGGTGGTTTATTGGAGACATGAGTCTCATGGACTTTCCTACCCAGGCTGGCTTTGAGCCACAATGCTCAGCTCTCGGCCTCCTGAGTAGCTAGGAGTACAGGCATGAGCCACTGGCACCAGGCTTGTTCAACTTTTTTTTCTTCCCCTGGTTGTGGGGCTTCAAGTCTGAGCCTGGGCACTGTCCCTCAGCTCTTAAGCTTAAGGCTAGCACTCTACCATTTGAGCCACTGGGGCACTTCTGGCTTTTTCTGCTTATGTGGTTGGTGCTGAGGAATTGAACCCAGGGCCTCATGCATGCTAGCAAGCACTCTACCACTGAGCCACCTTCCCACTCCATTTCTTAGTTCAAGATTCCCTCTAGGCAGCTGGGGGGTTTCTGCTGAGATACTCCTGCTGGCCCCAGGCTGCATCACAGGGTTTAATGTGGCTATCAGAAGATTCTCCAAAAGAGGGACCTAAGTAAACCCTCTTTCCATCCGGAGATTAACATACAGAAGAACCTATTAAGTGGTAAAAGAATTGTTAAGGTTGCCTAATGTCAGAAGAGGTTGCCTAATGCCCTTTGGATATCTTGGATTCCTCAGGATCTTAGCAAGGCTAAGCATTGGGAAGGACATAAAAATCAGTATGCCCTGAGTACCCCTGCCAGGCCAGCCAGAGCCCTGCGCAGTTCACTCACCCCAGATCTGTACAGTGGAAGGGAGTAACAACATAGGCCCCACTTTCTGTTGAGGAGGAGAGTCGGCCAGCCTCTTGAGCCTCACGAGCAGGGTCCACCATGGTTCGTGGCATCATGTACAACTCCCTGGAGTGGTCAAAGTGTCCCCTGACTCTCACTGGCCTATACTCCAGGCTTTTCAGTTCCAGCGGGCTACAAGGAAAGGGTAGATGAGCTGTAGCCAAAGGAGGCCCAGAAAAATAATGTAGAAAAGTGAAGGCTGTGTGGAGTGTGACAGCAGTCTGTATCCTCAGCTGCAGGACTTAGATGTCGTGGGGAAACAGTGCCCTGTCCAGCTTTTTGAGAGAAGCTACGTGTGGACTCTTACATGAATATCTCATGTAAGACACATAAAAGCACACTGTTATTTGCCCAGAATTCACCTTTGTGAATTGTTTTTCCAGAACACAGCCTTTTGCATTCCAGGCACTTTTTCCAAATACTGATCTCGTGAAGACCCACATGATCTGTCTTCACCTAAGGGCTAAGAATTATCCCTACAGTGCTATAGAGTGGAAGATCCCTCTAGACCTGAAAAGCAGTGAAAACCAGCATCAAAAATAAGATATTTCTGCATCCATCTGGTGGCCTGAGGCAACAAGTAAGTTGTCAACAGCAAAGAACAACTGATAAGGATGACTGAGACACGTCAGAGAGCAGGCAGAAGCAAACGTTCAAATATTAACCACAAGTGAGACCAGCCCTGTGTGTACCCATACTCACTCTGCTGGGAGAGGGATGGGCTCTGCCATGACTCTAGCCTCTAATTCTTCAATCAGTTTCAGCTTCCACTTCAGACGCTGGACCTACAGAAACAAGAGAATGAGCCAAGCAGATGGTAGCAGGGAAAACAACTCAGAGCAGCCCAAGCTGAATGCCAGACTTTACCTGCCAAGTTCCCAGGCCAAAGGCAGTGGTGGGAATGAGGAGCAGAAACCACTGGAGAAAGGAGTCATCTTCCACTTTCGCAGCAGGCACTTCTGTGGCTGAACTGCCATACCTGCTGGACCTCTGAGCCACTCCTGGAGAAAGTTTTACAACATTGGCATAGGACCAGAAGCCCTCAAACAGCACTGGGTAGCCAATTCCTCAAGAAGATTCCACCAGGCCAAGTGATGGTGACTCACGGCTGTAATCCTAGCTACTCAGGAGGCTGATTACCTGAGTATCATGGTTCAAAGCCAGCCCAGGCAGGAAAGTCCAATTAACCACCCCAAAACCAGAAGCAGAGAGTTCAAAGTGGTTGAGCACTAGCCTTGAGCAAAAGAGCTCAGGGACAGTGCCCAGGCCCTGAGTTCAAGCCCCAGGACCGACAAAAAAAAAAAAAAAAGACTCCACCAACATAACCTCAGAGAATGTGGTGCAGGGGGGAAAACGCAAAAACCTCAAGTCACCACCCTAAGCTGCATACAGCTGCGCCCAGTGGTCTCCTAACCCAGGCTTCACCGAGGACACACTCAGCTTGGGGCTGTCTGCCGCCAGCCATGACTGTGTTCGGAACCACCACCGTCAGGACGCGTCAAGGCGTGTTCCGCACTAACATGCACGCGTCCACTCAGACCAGAAGCACCTAAAAGGCAGCTACAGTTGGCTCGTCGGTAGCTGAAGCAGGCCCCTCAGCCAGGCCAGAGCTGGCTCTGCGCCACCACAACACGACCTGGGCCCTGGACAACGCTGAGAGTAGTTCTGGCGTTGGCGTTTCCACCGCTCATCACGAGTAGAAAGGCCGAGGGAACCTAAGCTTCCGGGGAAGGGCCCCGTCGGCTGGGTGCCTCGGCCACACTACGGGGGGCGGCGAGCCGGCTGCACCGGCCGGCCGGGCGCGGGGACACCAGCGACGGCCCCGGGCTGCGGGGGCGCGGGGACACCAGCGACGGCCCCGGGCTGCGGGGGCGCGGGGACACCAGCGACGGCCCCGGGCTGCGGGGGGCGCGGGGACACCAGCGAAGGCCCCGGGCTGCGGGGGCGGGGGGAGCGGGGCGCGGGGACACCAGCGACGGCCCCGGGCTGCGGGGGGCGCGGGGCGCGGGGCCACCAGCGACGGCCCGGGGCTGCGGGGGGCGCGGGCCCCGCCCCGCCTACAGCCGCAGGGACCCCCAGGACACCGCGGGGCACCCCCCCCCCACGGGTCCCCGCTCGGCTGCCGGCCCGCAGCCTCCGCGCCCGGGCCTCACCTGCGCGGGGAGGAAGCCCGAGGCCGCTGCTCCAGGCGGCGGGGCCGGGCGGGCCGCGGCGGCCGGCGGAGCCCGGGCACGCGAAGCCCACCCACCGCGCCCGCCCCGCCCCGCCGCGGCCCGCGCCCGACGGCCCCACGCACGCTCGGCGCAGCAGCACCGCGGCCTGCGGGCCCAGCCGCCGCACCGCGACCGCCATGGCCGCGGCCGCCGCGAGCACTTCCGGGTCGGAGCCTTAGCTTCCGGGAGGGGTGCCGTACTTCCGGGACGCCCGCCCCGCCCCGCCAGGCGCGCACCGCGCCGCGCCCGCGCCATGGACGAGCCGCCCGAGGACGTGAGGGCTTTCCTCCAGCAGCACCCGAGCCTGCGCCTGCTGACGGATACCGGCAGGGTCCGTCCCGGGGCCGGGGGGGGCGAAGGGAGGGGAAGGGGGCCGGGGGAGGAGCGGGGCCCGGCTTCTGACCCCCGACCCCGCCGCCCGCCCGCCCGCAGGTGAGGTGCGCCCTGACCGGCCATGAGCTGCCCTGCCGCCTGGCCGAGCTGCAGGCCTACACTCGCGGCAGGAAGTACCAGCGCCTGTCGCGCGCCGGCCCGGCCTTCGACTACGCCGAGTTCGAGCCCCACATCGTGCCCAGCACCAAGCACCCGTAGGTGGCTGGCGCGCCCTTCCCCCGGAGGACCTGCCCCTGGCGACGGTGTCACACCGGGGGCCGCGGGGGCCGCGGGGGCCGCGGGGCAGGCTGAGCGCCGCGTCCGCTCACGCTGCATCCCAGCTGCTCAGGAGGCTGGGGTCGGATCGCGTTTCCAAGCCACCCGGGGCAGGAAAGCCCGTGCCACTGTCCGACTTACCACCAAAAAAGCCGAAGTGGGGCCGTGGCTCAAGTGGTAGAGAGCTAGCCTTGAGCGGAAAACCTCAGGGACCATGTCCGGGTCCTGAGTTCAAGCCCTAGGACCGCAGCCCCCCACCCTCCCCCCAACTGGACACGCCGTGGAGCCTTCTGATGGCGTCTTTGGCGAAACTGCCCCCTGCGAACCATCTTTTTTGTCTCACAGGCACCAGCTGTTCTGCAAACTCACCCTACGACACATCAACCAAGCCCCGGAGCACGTGCTGAGGCACACCCGCGGCCGGCGCTACCGGAGAGCACTGCAGCGGTGTAAGTTACTGGAAGCCAGAGACGCCTGCAGGGCAGAGGGGGACCATGGTCTCCTTCCACACATCCTTGGTTACACCTGACAGTCCAGGCACAGTAAGGAAAAGGGAGGTGGTTTGGGACCTCACAGACTTCCAACATAGATGGGCGCACAGGTACAAACAGGCTGGGGAGGAACTTGTGGTAAGTATTGGGTGGGACAGAAACTACTGTGGAGGAAATGTCTTCCAGAGTTGCTAAGGGACCAACCTGTGGTCCTCTGGGACTGGGAGGGCTGACAGCCTCCACCAGCATGCAGTTTGGGGCAAGCTAGGCTGCAGAGGATCTTAGAGGCTGTGGTCAAGGCTAGGTCTGGTGGGAACAGATTAGCGGCCTGTGGAAGATGGAGGGGGACTTGGCAGGGAGGTTGTGCTGGGAAGGCACCGTCTGTGACTCAGTCCAAGGCTGAGTAGTCAGTGCTTGGTCCTCAGGGGAGCAGGGAGAGCTGCTTTTTTGTTCTTAAATTCAGGGCAGCTTAGGGAGGAAGGCCAGTGCTTAGGCACTGTAGAGCTGTGCCTGAACCAAGAGGGAGCTTCCCTGCCTGAGTTTGCAGAGGGGACTAGGCAGTCCTGAGCACCGTAAAGCCCCAGGAGAGATAAGAGTAGGAAAGTGACCACAGGATTGGACCTGGCACCCCTCACCAAGGCAGCTAAGGCATCGTGCGGACCAACCCTGGCTAGATTCTGGTGAGGGCAAGTTCTGGCCTGAACAAGGAAAACATGGAGACATACAGGTGAACACCGGAGGATGGGGATAGGGGAGCGGGTTTGAGTGCTTGCATTGCTGTCCCTCCCCTAATGGGGGCAGATGAATGCTGACTTGAGGATGAGAAGATGCAGAATAACAAGGTGAGGGGTTGGGCCTACAGTCCTCGGGGTTCCTGAAGCTAACAACAAGACCATTGAGCTACGGTGGAGAGAAACACACACACACACACTTGGATGGACTGTGGAACGGAGACAGGAATGATCTGGAAGAGTCAGAATGTGGCTGTGGGGACGTGCTGGGGAGGCGTCTGTGTGGAGGCGGCGGCAGGCAGTGGCAGGAGCCAGAGGACAGCAGAGCTGATATCCCCCATGCTGCTAGACTGAGGGTCTGGCTCCAGCAGACCCTCACAGCAGAGGGATCCCCAGTAAGCGCCTTCCATGAAGCTTCATACTGGCCTTGGAGCTCCAAGCACAGAAGGGAGGGTCAGGCAGCTACATGGAGCAGCTTCCTAGGGCATGCCCCCACAGTGCTGAGGGGGAAGACTGGTCAGCTGGTGATAGGCTTGTGTCTTGCCATGGGGCCTCACGGCGGGTCTGCACACTGCCCTCGCAGCCAGCTTCTTGTAGCCTGGCCTGGTGGACCTGTACCACTCTCTGGCCTCTGGGTAGGACCTGAGCCCAGCTGCCCACTCACTACAGCTCTGGTCGATATCTGGTGGGGTGGAGATCTGGGGCCCTGACGGTGCAGTCTCCATGGGTTATCACCATGTCCAGAGGCCCTGGTGGCACTGAATACCAGTGTAAGCTGGTTTGTCTCCCAGATGAAGAGTGCCAGGAGCAAGGAGTGGAGTATGTCCCTGCCTGCCTGCTGCATAGGAGGAAAAGGAAGGAAGTCCACACAGACGGGGATGGACCTGGCCTGAGAGCAGCGTTCTGGGAGCCAGCCTCCAGTGATGAAGGGGAGAGCCCGAGTAGTGACGACAGCATGACAGACCTGTACCCGCGTAAGCAGGCCCCGTGCGCCCTGCTAGCACCACGGCCATCTGGGCATTTCCCCCCTCAGCCTTGCCCCACCCCATCCCGAAGGCCAAGTGTTGGTGTACCTCCAACAAGCCTGAAACGGCGTCTATTCCTTATAATAGCCGAGCTGTTTGCCAAAAAGGACTTGGGAGGACAGAAGAATGAGGATGACTCCACCGACTTTCTGACAGACCAAGAGGAGGCGAGGCCAAGGTCCCCTGGAGAGGCAGACACTGAGGACCGAAAGGAGGTGGGAGTGGACTGCAGGCAGATGTGTAAGCGGAGAAAGGTGAGCTCCTACCTGTGGCCCAGCATATGCCAGGCACACCTTCCACAAGTGTTCTTCCAAAAGCTATTTCACGCTGACAAGGAACATGGAAGCCAGAATCTCCAGAAGTTCTGAGTTGGGGAGCTTGGGCATGGCCTCGGGAATGGCTTGACTTCTGAAGACCACCTTCCTCTGTTACAGGGCAGGAAACAGGGCTGGGGTTCAAAGGTCAAAGTTTTTGAGGGGATCTACAGCACCCTGTTCTAGGCTGACAGTGCTCTAACCCAGCACAGAAAGGCCTGATGGCATGTCCTAGGCATATAAAATCTTCCTCATGGGGTCCGGAAGGCCTGGTAACCTAGCCTTTTCTCTGCTTTGCCACAGAAACAGCTTGGGTCGTTGACCAAGAAGCCCAGGAGCTTCAACTCCTTCAAGCAGTTGGGGTAACGAAGACTACGGAGACCTACCCACGGGTCCCACTGTCTCTTGACTTGCTGGAGTTCTGACACGAAGGCAGCGGCAGGGCTTCCCAAGCTGCTCTGTGTGAGGCTGCTCTGGGCTGCGGCGAGCCTGGCCAGGCCCGCCCAGGCTGGATGCTCCCATAGGATCACACCGCATACCACAAATGCCTTTATTTATTTTGATGTTTCCAAAAATCAAAACATTTTCAAACACAACTAAGATATAAAATACAGCATAAAAATGAGGTTTATACCTATCCCCACATAAAGCAAAAAGCATTTTCAATTATTTTTCTAAACCAATGGGTAGACTGTTTTCTTTTTCTCCCCACCTGGCAGTCCACTGAAGACTACCAGATGGAGTAGTGGGCCCCTAGACAGGCCGCTGCTGCATGGCAGGGCTGACCAAACACTTGCTCCCAGGCTCAACTCCACAAGTCATGTCATGCGACAGGGCCGAAGGGTGTGTGTTGAGGCAGTCTTGCTGTGGCGGCATCCCACACGGGCCTTGCTGTAGGATGAGGAAGGCCTTGAGGCCAGAGTCTTTACTACATCTTACCTAAATGGGTGTGATGGGGCAGTCTGTGAGGCTCAATGGGACACAGGGAGGGTGCTGGAAAGGCATCACTGGAGCAGGTGGATCTAGGGTGTTATGCCAGTGGACCGGACTAAGGGGAAACCCAGAGATGGCCTCTTAAGAGACTACTGGAGTGGACAAGCCTCCACCATATCCCCCCAGGTTGTGTGGGTTTGTCCCCACGAGTCTAGGAGAGATCCAGAGATTGTGATTAACCATGGCATTTCACTGTCATCATATGAACATGAGACACCTTCCCTCACCCCCCAAAAAGAGAAACACAGTGTAAGGCAATGTTAGAAAACTTTAAATACAGGATCAAGATCAAATCGGTAAGGCATCACAGATTGTAAAAAGTAACCTTGGCTGCATTCAGCATACAGGATGACAGAGAGCAAGCAACAGCCTTTGGAGGTGGTGTCGGGGTGGCCCAGCACACAGCCTGGACTGGAGGAGCACTGCTAAGCCGGGGTGGAGCATGGCCTGCAGGCTTCAGGCCTTGCTCTGAGGTTGAGGTGACTGGGTTGAGCCTTGGGTCTCCAGTGCTGGGGCTAGTGTCGCTGCTCCTCCCAGACTGGTTCCATGGAGGGGCCAAGCATCTTGTGTGCAGCTCCCTCACCAGCTCTCCCCACTGCCAGGCTCCAGATATTTAGTCCCTGCCTTGAGCCACTGAAGCTCCCAGGGTGTTTTCCACCCACTGGCACATGGTACGTGTTCAGCTGAAGTCAATCACAGCCTCAGTTGCCCCTCCAATACTGCACCATTCTCTGCATCTGGGGGTTTTCTAAATGTCTTCAGTGATTCTAAAAAGTCTAATGCAGGGGCCAAAACAAGGTTGGAACCACTGGTAAGCTTCTAAACCAGAGGTTTAGCCGTATGGTTGATGTTCAGCTGAACCATCCAAAATCATTTAGTAGGTTTGAGCTAAGGGTGTAAACTTACAAAAGAAAAAAAAAAAGACAAATGTGTCTGCTCACAGTACAGCTTGAAGGCCCTCAACCCCCCCCCCCCAAAGAACTCAAAGCCAGATGGACAGATGGACAGGCCACAACCCACCAAGCTGCTGGCTCTTAAGCCCTGGCGGGGAGTAACGGCAGGCTGGCCAGCCTGGAAGGGGGGAGGGGGTGGTGTGTTAAGGGCTGGCTGGCTGTTCAGCTGGTTGTTCAGCTTCCATACTGCGGTTCCAGAGCAGACTTCTTCAATTTCAAATGTCTGCAAATAAAGTTCTCAAAACATCGGTGCCTTTACCAAGGGAGGGGAAGGGAAAAGGACACATAAATGCTGGCAGTTGGTGACTCCACCCTGAACCAGTCCTCCACACACTGTGGGCCTTGACCAGGGAGAGGAGGGAGCTGTCTGTTACCACTCTTTCTTCTTTTCATCCATGGAGACGCCCCCTGGGCCCAGGGCCACCACCAGGAGCAGGCCTCCGATCACGGACATGGTTTGGAAGAAGTCGTATTTCAGGAAGTCATGCATGGGCTTATAGACTGGAATGGTCCAGAAGGCGTTGAAATACACGTTGATAGCAAACAGCCAGACGACAAGAGTCAAAGCTGCCAGCTTGGTTTTAAAACCAATGGCCACTAAGATCATCAGAGCTGTACCCACAATATTCTGGATGATCTGCACAAGGAGAAAGTAAAGTCACTCAGACTAAAGGTCGGGAGGAAAGCTATGCTGTTTTTTTTATACACATGGCCCAATGAGTGCCAGGCTGACGCATTACTATAGAACAGCAGTGGTGGTGGTTTTTAAATACCACTTGCTAAACCTGGAAGAAGTTTTGTATCTATTAAAGGTGGGACGAGACGATTTTAGTGTACCTCGCCAGTGTCTTGTGTTAGACTGGATACCCGATGACCTATGGTAATAGCAGGGGAAGGGGGGCAGGGGGGCAGGGAGGGGAGGACACAGCTCTTGAAGATTGAGTCCGGTCACTGGAGTGGCTTTGTGTTCAAAGTGGACTTCCAGGCTTGCCTCTCTCACCTATGTCACTCTACTGCCTTGGGCCCTGCAGAGTCCTCAGCAGCAAGACGACCCTCACCAGGTATGACCACCGGACCCTCAACCTTCTGGATTCCAGACCATGGTTAAACAAAACATTATGCTTTACTAATTAAACTCTATAAACTGCCCAGTCCGTGGTATTCAGCTAAGCAGTAAGAAAATGGCTGAGAATGAAAATATGTACCAAGTAGAAGACTGCTGTTACACAAATACCTGGAACATGGTAGCGTGAACAGAGCATTTGGGACAGTTCTGGTAAGGGCTCAGGAGATAAGAAGACAGATTCTGGAACTTCTTAGTTCCTTAGTGACTAGAACTCCAATAAAAGCAGTAGTAGTCCGACTCTGTGATAAGTCAGAAAGTGGACATACGACAGCAAAAGATGTAAAGTTGGCCATATGGTGGCCAGGCCCTAGCACTTAACAGATACAGTTCACCTGGCAGAAGAAGCTTAGAAGCAGCAAAGTGCTCAAGGCTGCATGGCTACTTTTGGATGGGTTCCAGTGAAATGGAATAGAGAGGACTAAAGAGACTGAATGCATAGCCAGGCACCAGTGGCTCACACCCGTAATCCTGGCAGAAAAAACTACGTGTGTGTGTGTACGCACACAGGCAAATGTACACATACCAGTACTGGGACTTGAACTCAGGACCTGGCACTTTTGCTTGGCTTTTGAACTACGTGTGTGTGTGTGTGTGTGTGTACGCACACAGGCAAATGTACACATACCGTGTGTGTGTGTGTGTGTGTGTGTACGCACACAGGCAAATGTACACATACCAGTACTGGGACTTGAACTCAGGACCTGGCACTTTTGCTTGGCTTTTGACCAATCTGCCCAGTCTAGCTTTGAACCACAATCCTCAGATCTCAGCCTCCTGAACAGCTAGGAATACAGGCATGTGCCATTGGTATTCAGCTTGCTAGATTCTCATTTCCAATTAACCAACAAAAACCCAAAACTGGAGGCATGCCTCAAGTAATAAAAGTGAGAAAAAAGCCAAGGGAGAAGAGTGCAAGGTCTGAGAGTTTATATACTACTGCCACAAAACAAAACAAAACAAAACAAAAAAACTCAATTTAGGGGGCTGGGAAGATGGCTCAGTGGTAGAGCGCTTTGCCTTGCATGCCTGAGACCCTGGGTTCGATTCCTCAGCACCACATAAGCAAAAAGAAAAAAGCCGGAAGTGGCGCTGTGGCTCAAGTGGTAGAGCGCTAGCCTTGAGCTGAAGAGCTGAGGGACAGCGCCCAGGACCAGAGTTCAGGCCCTACGACCGGACCCAAAAACAAAACAAAACAACAACAAAAAAAAACCACCTCAATTTATGATTAAAAGGGAAACAATGGAATTTGAGGATTTCTCAGCCTGGCCACATGGTAGAAGATAAAAAATCATCCAATTAACCACCAAAAAGCAGGAAATGGAGCTGTGACTCAAGTGATTGAATGCAAGAGTTGAGCAAAAGAGTTCAAGGACAGTGCCTAGGCCCTGAGTTTAAACTTTAAAACTGGCACGCGTGCACGCACACACAAATCATATTCAACAAGGAAAGTAAATGGAGGCCAATTTTTTTTTTTTTTTTTTTTTTTTGATCGTGGGGCCTGATCTCTGGGCCTGGGCACTGTCTCTCAGCTCTTCAGCTCAAGACTAGAGCTCTACCACTTGAGCCACAGCGCCATTTCCAGCTTTTTTCTGCTTATGTAGTGCTGAGGAATCAAACCCAGGGCCTCATGCACGCAAGGCAAGAGTTCTACCACTGAACTACCTTCCCAGCCCCTCCAATTTTTTTTCTAGTGGGGCTGAACTTTTTTTCTAAACAGGGTCTTGCTATGTAGCATGGCTAGCCTGAATTCACAATCCTTCTGCCTCAGCCTGCTAATTACTGAGATTATAGGCATGTTTCACCACATCCAGCTAAGCACTATCTTTTTTGGGGTGGGTTGGTCATGGGGCTTGAACTCTGGGCCTGAGCACTGTCTCTCAGCTCTTCAGCTCAAGGCTAGCACTTTACCGCTTGCGCCACGGCACCACAGCCTGGGCTGGCTTTGAACTGGGATCCTCAGATCTCAGCCTCCTGAGTAGCTAGGATTATAGGTGTGAGCCACTGGTGCCTAGCAAGCACTACTATCTTTAGTGTAAAAGGTTTGGGGAAGATTAAAACAAAGTCTCCTAGCAAGAGCAGACTGATTTACCAAGATAAGCTTAAGTGTTGGCACAGTGGATCTGTCATAACTCGGTGACCCAATCCACTCGGCTACCTAACCACAGCTCGCTTCTTGGACACACTTTGCCTGGCCAATGCTCCAAGCTGGCTTTGCTCATAAGAGCTGGCACGCAAAACAAATCAGCACAGGTATGAACCACAGGAAGGAGAGAAGTGAAAGTCGGACCTTGAGTGAAGGTGGGAGGCTGGGATCTGCTGAGAGGCAGATCCTTGGCATAAATAAGTGAGCTGGCAGGTGGGCACAGGGAGACAGGGCCTTTGAGAAGGCAGGAGTACTCACAGAAAAGAAGCTGGCATCAAAGTGAAGGAGGGTCATGAACATCAAGACCAGTAAGACTCTGCCTCCGAGCTGCATGTACTGCTTGGGGGAGCTCTCACGCATAGTGGGGACGCCCGCGAACATGCTCTTCCCTTCAGACCGGGACTCCGCTAAGAGCAGCAACAAGCCTCCTCCCAGGGCCAGGTTCCTGAGGAACAAAATGCCAGCTAGAAGCTAAAGCTCCTGGGGCACCTGTCCAACAGGCCAGACCAAGGCAGATCTGACAGGTGTACAGCAAGGTCCTTCATTCTCTTTCTCCAAACCAAGTGTCAGCCTCAAGTTGAACCGTCAGTGAGGAGCCACCTGGAGACGCTCAGAACCAAGTCCTGGTTGGTCTCCATTCTCACTGAGAGCCTCAATCAGGGGTGAGGCGAGAGGACTCACTCTCACTCCAGTACTAGGGCTCTGGATGTAGCACAGGCTATGCCGCACCAGCACCGCCCTGTGCAGGGAGAGAGGTGAGGGATGGAGGACTGAAGGGAGCACCTACCTCATCAAAAACTTCAAGTCCCATAAAATGCTGTAGGCAATCGTCTGAGGGTATGAAAGAGAAACCCGAGTCAGTGTTTTCAAACCAACTTCTGTTAATACCACTAGCCAGTTTATACAACATAAAGAATATGAAATACACAAAATTATTTTAGGACATGGAGGGCAGACTGGAGCACAATAGTTTGGTTCCGTATTTCTCAAGGGGTGAGGGATGACCCTTGAACCTAAACATCAGAGGCTGTGCCTAGAACTTCCTAGAGAAAGTGGTTCTGAGACCACCAGTCTGGATTGAAAATCTGCTTTAAGTCTTTTATTTCTGCTCACAGGAAATGGAGGAAAAGATGGCTTAGTGCTTGGAGCTGGCACCTGCTTGGGAGCAGCCTCCACAGCCTGCTTTGGCCCCGGTGCTTCTGAGCCTGCAAGGAGGAAATGCTAGTCACCTCTCCACAGGGAAAATTAGCTTGAAGCAGTCACACCTGCAGAAGGCTGGTCTGACGCTCAGCTCTACAGGGGCAAAGAAAAATGACAGCCAGCCACATACTTCATGAAACTGGTCCTGACTCTGAGAGCCACGCTGTGCCCCTCGTACCTGCAGTGCTATGATTCCAAAAAGCCCAAAACAGGCATACTGTACGAAGTTCCTGCTCAACACCAGAATGCAGCCAGCTAGAAAGAGGACGGCAAGCATTAGGACAACTGCACGGAGCTTCTGGGCAAACCCATACCACCACTCCACCTGGCCTTCTGGTCCAGCTGCAGACAAAGTACTCCTTCCCCAAGCCAAACCACCACCCCACCGGGCCCTCTGGTCCAGTTGCAAAGTACCCCTTCCCCAAGCCAAAAGCAATTTCTGGGAGACTGAACAATAGGCAAGGTGCACAAGACATTATCTGGACTTGAACTGTCCAAAGCCTGGGTGCCTTGCTGGACCAGAGAGCAGGCCATTTCCCAGCACCAGTGGCCCACCAAGAACAGGACTATGACTGTTCTACCACAGACAGCTTTGTGTGACAGTCCTGGGGCTTGAACTCGGGGCCTGGGTACTCTCCCTGAGTGTTTTTCCTCAAGGATAGTGTTCTACCACTTGACCCACAGCTCTACTTCCAGCATTTTTGTTTCTTGTCAGTCGTGGGGCTTGAACTCTGGGCCTGGGTGCTGTCCCTAGCTCTTCAGCTCAAGGCTAGTTCTCTACCACTTGAGCCACAGCACCACTTCTAGTTTTCTGGTGGTTAATTGGAGGTAAGAGTCTCACAGATTTCCCTGCCCAGGCTGGCTTCAAATTGTGATCCTCTGATCTCAGCCTCCTGAATAGTTAGGATTACAGGCATGAGCCACCAGTACCTGGTTGAACTGCCCAAGACTGGCAAGCACAAGTCTCCTTCTCCCAAGGGAGGAAAACTGCTACCCAAAACAAAGCCTGTCTATCAGATGGAGGAGGCTCTAAGTCCCCTTTCCCTTCTGACCTAAATTATCTCCTTTTTAGACACCTTCATTAGCCACTGGACTCCAACAAGGACTCCAACAAGGACTGCATCTAACTTCTTTAGCAAACCCCAAAGCAATGAGCCCAGAACTAGGTACAAAAACCCCAAACACAGATGGGCGCTGGTGGCTCACGCCTGTAATCCTAGCTACTCAGGAGGATGAAATCTGAGAATCACAGTTCAAAGCCAGCCTGGGTAGGAAAATCCGTTGAGACTCTTATCTCCAGTTAAGAACCAGAAAACTGGAAGTGGCACTGTGGCTCAAGTAGGAGAGCACTAGCCTTGAGCTGAAGAGCGCAGGGAGAGTGCCCAGGCCCAGAGTTCAGGCCCAACGACTGACAAAAATCACCCAAACAGGGCTGGGAAGGTGGCTCAGTGGTAGAGCGCTTGCCTTGCATGCATGAGGCCCTGGGTTCGATTCCTCAGCACCACATGAGCAAAAAGAAAAAAGCCGGAAGTGGCACTGTGGCTCTAGTGGTAGAGCGCTAGCCTTGAGCTGAAGAGCTGAGGGACAGCACCCAGGCCCAGAGTTCAGGCCTCACGACCAGACCCAAAAAAATAAAAATTAACAGACTGTCTTATTTAAAAAAAAAAAAAAAAAATCACCCAAACACAGCCTAGTGACTCATGCCTGTAAATCCCAGCTACTCAGGAGGCTGAGATCTGAGGATCACAGTCCAAAGCCATCCTGGGCAGGAAAGTCCCTGAGACTCGTATCTCCAGTTAACCATCAGAAAACCAGAAGTAAAGCTGTGGCTCAAAGTGGTAGAGTGCTAGCCTTGAGCAAAAGAGCTCAGGAAAAGCACTGAGGCCCTAAGTTCAAGCCCCATGACTGGGGGAAAAAAACCCACACAGAGAGCTGGTAGAACCGATGCAGAGACCCGCCTGTGCTGGAGACCCTCAAGAGAGAGCGGAAAGGATTAAGAGTTGGGAAGGCCTTCTCCCAACACACTCTCCTTGTAATGAGTGTTTCCTGGAAAGGTCAGTCCTGGCTTAACTGGCACTGAGATTTCTACCTTGGGTGGGGGCTAACTCTACCCTAAACTGTGTGGGAGACTGAGGGTAGACTTAGGTTTATGCAAATTGTAAGCTATTTACAACAGTTTAGCTCTCCTTCCCAGAATGAGAAGGTCATCTACCACTTGTATACAAAACCTTGTCTCACATTGAAGTTTGTACTTCCTTGCACAAGACCAATAAAAACCTTGGTTAATGGAGCCTTGGGATCTGCCGCTGGCGCGAGGCTCCGGGTCTTCTAGTACCCCAACCTCAGTCTCCGTTACTGCCTTGCTCCCGGTGGCCGGGGATCAAGGAGCTTGCAGCCAGTTGCAACACTCAAGTCCACACGCACTGTCCCCATCACCACCAACCCTGTGCTCTGGGCCTGGCATTACGGAGGCATCCTGACAAGCTCCAGAGCCACTTACTCAGCTGTCCAAGCAGGTTGAGGAACACGAAGGATGAGGCCAGCAGGTAGCCACAGCTCCAGGTGGTGTCAATGTAGTCACGCTGTTCACTCCACTGGAACCACATGCGGATGCCGTCTTCTAGGAAGGTGCTGATCAGGCAGAGGCGCGCCACGTGAGGAAGGTACTGCTTGGTGACTCGCAGGAACTAGGGGCCACAGAAGGTGCTGGTGAGGTGGCTGCAGCCTGGAGCCCAGGACCACGACAGGCACTTCCCAGGGCAGGTGAGTGAGCAGTGGGACAGGAGAGACAACCAGCACTGGGCAAGAGCCCTCAGCAGCCCCGGTGCCTCCCCAGGGCAGACGGTGGGCTCCACCTGCTCCGGGAGCTCCCCTGTAAGTCTGGACACACAATAATCCAAGGCTCAGTCCCAGAGCACAGACCCCACAGGACGATGCCCTTCTGTCATTGCCACAGCCACAGCTTCTATGTTCAGTTAAAGGCATGCACAGCTGTCCTGGGCACCGGAAGGTGTTCAGCAGCCAACACCCCTGACCTTCACCCACAGATGTCATGAAAGACCCTCAAACATCGTACCAAACAAAATGCCTCCATCATTGCCACAATCCAGCTCACTGTGTTACGTTCAGAGCAAAACTCAAAAAGGGTGAGGGCGCTGGTGGCTCACATCTGTAATCCTAGATACCAAGGAGGCTGAGATCTGAGGATCACAGGTCAAAGCGAGCTCAGCAAAAAAGTCTGTAAGACTCATCTCCAATTAACCAAACAAAATGGAAGTGAAGCTGTGGCTCTAGTGGTACAGTGTTAGCCTTGAGCAAGAAAACTCAGGACAGCATCAAGGGCCAGCGTTCAAGCCCAGGACAGACACAGATACAGACAGACGCAAACACGGGGGGGGGGGGGGGGGCGATGAGACACCCCCCCACACACACACACGGGGGGCGGGGGATGAGTCCCCCAGGCTAACCTGGCTCTAAGCAAAGCTGGGAAGGGTTGGACACAGCTAGATGCTGAGGCCTGGCCCAGCATCTCCCCAGTGATGAGCTCCTCCAGACAGAACAGACCCTACAGAGATGATGGCCACATGGTTTGCCAGCCTGCAGGTGCCACTTGTACAGTTCTCCAATGTCCAGAGCAGCAAAGGTGGAGAGTGTGGCTGGGAAGGTGGCTCAGTGGTAGAGCGCTTGCCTTGCATGCCTGAGGCCCTGGGTTCGATTCCTCAGCACCACATAAGCAAAAAGAAAAAAGCCAGAAGTGGCGCTGTGGCTCAAGTGGTAGAGTGCTAGCCTTGAGCTGAAGAGCTGAGGGACAGCCCAGGCCCAGAGTTCAGGCCCCACGACTGGACCCAAAATAATTTAAAAAGGCAGGAGAGAGCTGTGCATGCTGCAGAAGGCTGGCCTTTCCCACCCCAACAAGCTCTCTCCAGAAAGCTCTACAGCCCACAGGGCAACTCAGTCCAACCATGCACAAAACATGGAACTGCCACCGCTAATGCCCAAGAAGTGTTAGGATGTTCTTAAAGCCTGTATAACCTGAGCAAGTTAAAAACTGCTGTGATGGACAAGCTCTCAACAGCAACAAGCCAATGTGTCAAACCACTGGCAAAGGTGAGGGAAAGCACTCAGGGCTTTTGTCTGTCCCCCGTGAATGGGACACTTGTGAGGGCTCAGTCAGGAAGCCAGCACACTCTGTCGAAGTCAGGTCCAAAAGCCACGCAGGTGCATCACACCCAACACTGTTCCTGCCCTTCGGAGCTGAGCCACATGGTGAAAGAATTCCAAGGAACACAAAGGCCTGGGGCTAAAGAACAGGAGACCCACCCAAGATATGATGTGTCAGGCAGAGTCCACAGGGCAGAATCTGTCCCTTCCAGGAGCAGGCCAGTGAAGGTCAGCTGCACAGGTCTTATTCCTGTATTCACAGGAATACAGATGTACATACCAGTTCCCAAAATTACAGCATTTTAAAAGTCACAGGAATACAGAGATGTACATACCAGTTCCCAAAATTACAGCATTTTAAAAAATTTGTTTCAGGCCAGGTGCTGGTGGCTCACACCTGTCATCCTAGCTACTTAGGAGGCTGAGATCTGAGGATCACGGTTCAAAGCCAGTCCAGGCAGAGAGGTCCATGAGACATATCTCCAATAAACTACCAAAAAAGCTGTCAAGTAGAGCTGTGGCTCAAGTGGTAGAGGGCTAGCTTTGAGCAAAAACAAGCCCGGGGACAGCACCCAGACCCTGAGTTCAAGCCCTGGGATTAACTATATAAAAAACAATGTAGGGGCTGGGAAGGTGGCTCAGTGGTAGAGCGCTTGCCTTGCATGCTCAAGGCCCTGGGTTCGATTCCTCAGCACCACATAAGAAAAAAGCCAGAAGTGGTGCTGTGGCTCAAGTGGTAGAGTGCTAGCCTTAAGCTGAAGAGCTGAGGGACAGTGCCCAGGCCCAGAGTTCAGGCCCCATGACCGGACCCCCAAAAAAAAAAAATGTAAAAAAATAGTTTCAAGGGCTGGGAAGGTGGCTCAGTGGCAGAGCACTTGCCTTGCATGCCTGAGGCCCTGGGTTCGATTCCTCAGCACCACATAAAGAAAAAAGCCGGAAGTGGCACTATGGCTCAAGTGGTAGAGCGTTAGCCTTGAGCTGAAGAGCTGAGGGACAGCACCCAGGCCCAGAGTTCAGGCCCCACGACCAGACCCCCCCCCAAAAAATATATTGTTTCAAGGTCTCAAAACCAAAAACAGAGCCAGGCACTGGTAGCTCACACCTGTAATCCTAGCTACTCAGGAGGCTGAGATCTCATGATCGTAGTTTGAAGCCAGCCCAGGCAGAAAAGTCCCCATGAGACTGTTATCTCCAATTAACCACTCAAAAATCAGAAGTGGCAATGTAGCTCAAGTGGTAGAGTGTTAGGTTTGAGCACTAAGAGACTCAGGGACAGCGCCCCAGCCCTGAGTTCAAGCCCACAACCAATCCAAAAAAAGAGGTCCTCCATACATCCTGGTCAATGTTAGGGCTCCTGCAGAGCACCTACACACTGCTCCAGCAAGAAGTGTGGGGCAGCTGTTGCCACATTCCACCCAGTCTCTCCTCATGCCCTAATGCTCTTGATGCGCTCAGCAACCGTGTAATCACCCCCTTCTGTGGAAGAGATAAACAACATGTCCGTGGCTCCGGATTTAGCACTGCTCTGAAGATCGACCTGCACTTTGTGCCCCCATCAAGCAGCCTTGGCAATGACATGGGACTACACCTGGGCAAAAGCCACCACCAGGAGGTGTTGAACAGAAGCTGGACAGGTGGCAGCAGGACCTCCAGGGGGGTGGACCCCAAGACACCAGGAGGCAGACACCAGAGGTGTTCTGACTTGCTTCCAAATGAGCAGTAAGCCGATTCTGCTGACATGATTACACAGGGGCTGTGCCCACCCCAGGTAAGCAAACCAGCCCCACCCTGATGACGCCTGATGGGGCCAGATCCACCTCAGCATAAGGACTTTCACTGAGCATGCTCATTTGCCACCAGCAGTCTTCAAGACTGAGAACGTGTTCAAAACCTCCTGATGAGTCTGCTACCCTTAATTGGAGTGTCTGGGTCAATAGGATTAAAGAGCAAGAGGAGGGGGCCAAAAAGGGCAGGTAGGCCTCCCTCCCCTACCAGCATGGGTGGGAGGATCAACACTGTGATATGCACATCTGCAGATATTGTGCACTGAAATAAGCATGTCTGCTGCTTGGCAGCTCTGATTTCAAAGGCAAGCAAGAATGGGCACAAGGTGCCCCCATTTCATATGCATGCTGGCCACACACCATTCAGATTTGGTCCCCAGACTTGCAAGGTGCCACTCTAGAAGGATCTCATAGCCGCTGTCCTCTCAGCACAGCAGAAAGGAGTCCTCAACCCAGGCAGGACAGCAGCACGGCTGTGAGAGCAGCCATGTGGCAGGGACACAGGCACTGCCAGCGTCCCACACATCAGCCCATGCCGGCCATGAGCACCTGAGCCTGCCTGTGAGCGTGGTTCTCGTTATACAACTTGGATGGCTTGCAGGAAGAGGCAAGTCAGTCCACCTCAATGAGCCTCACAACCAAGAAGGATGTGGCAAACAAGCAACAAAACATGCAAGTGACTCAGAAATGAGGAAACCAGGCGCTGATAGCTCACATTTGTAATCTTAGCTAGGAGACCTGAAGATAACAGTTTGAAGCCAGCTCGGACAAACAAATCCAAGACTTACCTCCAATTAACCAGCAAATAGTAGAGCACAAGTGATAGAGCACCAGCCTTGAGCTTAAAAAAGCTAAGGCAAGGGTGTAAAGACCAATACCAGCACACACATACACACACCCATGAGGAAATCTGTCCCACAGAGTTACCAACAAAGAGGTCTGAAGGGGTTAGAAACAGAGACAGACCTGACCCAGACAGGACCAGAACACAGGGGTCATAACCACATAGCCACCTGGAGCCACACAGCACACAAGCATCAACATTCTGTTCGTGTTCAGGGCAAAAAGGAATTGAGAACACAGCCCTCAGTTCATAAGGATGTTGAGAAAAAGGCAGCTTTGGGGTTGCAACATTCAATGGCCCACAGCCTATGGATCCTGAGCAACCACCCTGCACCGTGGCGTGAGTGGTGAGTCATGCGTCATTCACACACTGCTGCTGCACCCACTGATGATGTCAAGGGCCCTCTACCTCAGAATACCCTGATTCCTCTCCTAGGGACCTGGGGATGATGAAAGTTTGGCAGAGGCTGGGAGGGTGGCTTAGTGTGGAGTGCTCGCCTAGCATGCATGAAGCCCTGGAATCGATTCCTCAGCACCACATACACAGAAAAGGTCAGAAGTGGCGCTGTGCCAGCCTTAGCAAAAGAAGCTCAGAGAAGTGCCCAGGCACTGAGTTGGTCCGGCCCCAGGACTAGCCAAAAAAAAAAAGTATGACAGAGGCTGGAAATGTAGCTTAGTGGTAGAGTGCTTGCCTAGCATGCATGAAGCCCTGGGTTTGATTCCTCAACACCACACAAACAAAAAATAAATAAAAGTTTGACAGAGCCTGGTGCCGGTTGCTCACGCCAGTAATCCTAGCCCAGGCAGTAAAGTTCATGAGACTCTAATCTTCAATTAACCACCAGAAAACTGGAAGTGACACTGTGGTTCAAGTGGTAGAGTGCTAGCCTTGAGCTAAAGAGATGAGGGACAAGCGCCCAGGCCCAGAGTTCAGTTCAAGACCCACAGCTGACCAAAAAAAAAAAAAAAAAAAAAAAGGTTGACAGAAATCTCACAAAGGGGAAGGGTGTGACTCTACCTTTTAGGAAAAGCCACTGACCAGGCTCCCCTTTGCCTCCTCAATGCTCCCCAGAAGGGGGCGCTGGTTTTTTAACCTCCTGTCAAGACCTGAAAGCAGAGTCTGCTCCCCAGTCCTTCATGGTAGAGGGCAGGCAGGCCCTTGGCGGAGATGAGAGACCCTCACCATCAGCAAAACATACCACATCTGGGGACACACTGTTAATAACAAGGCAACTAATGCTACACACAGGGTCCAGGGGACCTTGATAGGACCTTGTCCTGGTGCCCCTAGCTAAACAAAAGCCTGGCCATCTCCTAGCTCCCAGAGCTAGGGTAGCTCTGCCACCCTTAAGAACAGGTAAAAGCACCAAAAGGCACAGCAGAGAGTAGGGCCCCCTGCAGCTTCCTGTCACCTTGGTGACAGCCACTAAGTAGAACCCATTAAGTGCTGATGTTCCTGGTTACCAGTACAAATGGGCTGAGAGGCTTACACTGCAGTCTAAAAACCGAGAGTAGCATCTGTAGAGTACTGACATTATTTTGGATTGCTGAGTTCCTGAGTTTCTGGTCCCTTCCAATCTGGTCTCCAATGGCTTCCTTCTGAACACCCAGCTCCCGTGGAGAGCACATCTCAGCACTTTCTCCACAGCCTGGCTTCTAAGGAGCAAGAGGACACCGTCCCTGGCTGCCAAGGGCAAGGAGGTTGATGCCAGGGGCAGAGATGCAGCTCACAAGAGCCAGCCAGCAGAAGCCAACCCATGTGTACCCCGTGGACTGGCCTCTCCCATCAGAAGGAAAGGTCACAGGCCTCCACCCATCAGAAGGAAAGGTCACAGTTCCAACAAGCAAGGAGGATGCTGGCACCTGGCTAGCCTGCCTCAGCCCTGGAGGATGAAGCCAGGGGCCCACCTACCACAGTGAGGGGATAACAAGGCAATGTGCATGGAGACCTGGTCCACTTAGTACTGTCATGGCTATCAGAGTGCATCTGTCTTAGCAGCCCAGACTTTCTGGGCAAACCCATCACTTCACTTTTGCTTTTGCTTTCTGCAGACAAGTTTAGATAGAATGGATGCAGCATATTATCTGACAGTGATCTCAGTGATTAAGACTCCATTCTCCTTCTCAGCAAGTTAGATCCTCTCATTGAGAAGCCTGGACTCTCAGTACCTTCTTTACTGAAAAACAGGTTTAAAGTATTACAGGTGAACATTCAAGACAAAAGCAGCCCCTCGCCCTGACAGCTGGTTAGATTTTGGTGACAAAAAGACGTCATGTGGCTCTGTGCACCACTGCCCATTCACAGGTAGCAGAGATGGTCCTAATCCTGGTTCAGAAGATGAGGAGTCATACCCTGCCCCCCAGCCACCACTGCCCTCTGCCAGCAGCCACACAGAAGCTCCTGAGACATTCTGTGCTACTACCCAGCTGGACTCCTATGCTGAAGGTAGGAGCCCTTCTGAACCTGGCATGTTTTCTAAGCAGCAGGGACTCCTACCACACTAGCCAGAATGCCAGACCCTGGAAGCAAGCTACACAGGGCATTAGCCAGGGAGCTGGAGACCCAGGATTTCCCACTGGGCTGGTGCCACTGATCAGTCCAGGAGCCCCAGCCAGTATGACCTTTCTCAGCAACTTGGCTGA
Source organism: Dipodomys merriami (assembly GCF_024711535.1). Lineage (NCBI taxonomy): Eukaryota > Metazoa > Chordata > Mammalia > Rodentia > Heteromyidae > Dipodomys > Dipodomys merriami. Next base: position 48,245,505 of record NW_027202382.1, on the reverse strand, counting down.
AGTTGGTCCTGTGTCCCCACTTGGGCCTTCCCAGTAGCATGATGCTGTTTGAAGCAAAACAAAACACAGGGAGAAAAACGATTATGTAAAGAGCTCCAGAACTTTCTTCAGTAGAAAATCTATCATTTGATAGTTGGCAACAGCTTGACTGGAGACATTTTATCTGGGTTTGGTTATGAAATTCATCTGCAAAACTGAGGGCTTTCCAGGCTGAAGAGCGAGGTGAGTGTATGTACCTCTCTATTCCCTCGGCAAACCCAGCTATCTTCTTATTGAGCTGCTACTTAAGGAAATAAAACTGGGTCACTAAAAATCATGTCAATGCTGAGTGCTGCCATTGGCTCATGCCTGTAACAGTAGCTACTCAGGAGGTTGAGATCTGAGAATAGCTATTTGAAACTTGCTAAGGCAAGTGAGACTTTTATCTCCAATTAACTACCAAAAAAAAAAAAAAAACACCAAAAAACCAAAAACAAAGCTGGAAGTGGAGCTGTGGCTCAAATGGTTGAGGGCTAGCCTTCAGTGGAAAAGCTTAGGGACAGTGTCTCAGGCCTGAGTTCGAGCCCAATGAGTCACACTCACACTCACACACACACTCGTGTCTGTGAAAACTAACGAGGCCCACCTGAGTCTTGGGAACTGTCTTTGTGAGGAATGTAATTGTAAAGCTGTGTCTGCACACATCAAGCCCTGCCTGACCATAGGAGAAAAGTGATTCCTCCAAACTGCTTTTGAAATATCAGCCCGCACCAAGAGCCGCGACAGAACAGGGGGAGAAAGATGCCACTCCATCCAGCAGCAACTGGCCAGATAATGCTCACTTCTTCCACACACACACAGGTCGGTCGGCTTACTCAGTGCCACCCCCCATAAAAAACCAAGAGCCGTCACCGGTCCATGCTGGCGCGGCCTCCCGTAGGCTACACGAGCCGGGGAAGGGCTGGGAGGTGGGCCGGGCACTGCCCCGCCGGCCAGCTCAAACGGCATAGCGGGACGCTCGGGAGTAAAGGGCGCTCACCTACCGCCCCCCACGCGCGCGCGGGCGCGGGCTCGGGCGCGGGCACGGCGCACGCGCCCCGCGCGCTCGCAGCCCGGGTCTTCGCTCTTCCGGGACCGGATCTGCCCACCTGGCGGGTCTGGGACCGCGTTGAGCCCCCTCCGGGCTCTCCCCGCCACCTGTACACTTCTGGAAGGAAGCCGGGGCGCGGGCCTGCCCTCCTCCCGGCGGCGTCCGGACGCCCGCTCACCGCAGCCAGGGCAGAGTCCACGCCCGAGCGGGAGGGGGCAGGCCGGGCCGGGGACCCCGAGTGCGGCCGTGCCCCGCCCGCCCCGGAGGGCGCCCCATCGGGCCTCCAGCGGTTCACAGGGCAGAGGGCACCCCCGCCCCAGCGCAGCGCCCGGAGCCCCCCGCCCCCGGCGGCCCGGCGCCCCTGGCCGACCCCGGCCCCTCGCCCTCCGGGGGGCCCGGCCGACCCCCGGGACGCTCCCGGCGGAGGGGGGCCGCGCCGGGCCGGGGGGGGGGGGCGGCGGCGGAGGGAGGCCGGGCCCCGCGCCGCGCCGGGAACGGCGAGGGCGTCCAGGCCGAGCCCCGGGGCCGAGCGTGCGGGGCGGCGGGCCGCACCTGGTCGGCGAAGTCCTCGGCCGTGCCCATCAGGTCGTTCTGGCCCATGGCGGCGGCAGGCTCGGCTGGCTGCTCCTCGGCGCTCGGCGCTCACGCCCGCTGCGGCCTCCACAGGAAGTGCCCGGCGGCCGGCCTCGCTGCGCGGCGGCGGCTCCAGCGGCTGCCACGTAGGCCAAGCCTTAAAGGGGCCGCGCCGCCCGCTGGGCTCCGCCCCGCCCGCAGCGCGCCCTTTCCGCGCGGGGCCGCCCCCGCACGCACAAAGCCACGCCCGCCACCCGTCGCCGCCCCGCCTTGCGCGCTCCAGACCCCGCGCAGCGCGCTCCGGGCCCCGCCCTCTAGGCCCGGCCGGCCAGCCAGCCACAGCCTCCGTCACCACGAGGCACCGCCCATCGCGCTGAGGCCCCGCCCACCACGCGCCCTCGCCCTCGAGGCCCCACCCGTTGATCGCCTCCGCCCCGCCCACCTGGCTCGTGCCCCGCCTATTTTCCTCGGTCGCCCCACCCTCCACGAGCCGGGTCCCTCCCATTGCCCTCGCTGGCCCGCCTCCACCTGCAGGGCCGCGCCCCTCGCCCGCGGGTCCCTGCTGCGCTCCGGCCGGCTCTCCATCCCGGCCAGCTCTCCATCCCGGCCCGCCGCTGCCCGTCCAGGGGCGTGGTGCTGTAGGCCGTCTTGCGGGCGCACGCCGGGGTGGGGTGGGGGGAGGGAGCACGTCGGGCTGAGGGTCGCCTCGGGCGGCCGCGGTGAGGGGCGGGGCCCCCGGCGTGGTCACGACTGCGCATGCTCACCCGCGCTCGAGGGGCGGACGGGCCGCGCCGAGCGGACGGCGAGGGCGCCGGTGTCGGTCCGGAGACTATGGACAAGTACCAGGTGCCGAGCTGGCCTCTGGCTGGGAGGCCGGGGCTGCCCGGGCGGAGGGTCCTCGGTGAGCCCGCGGGGTGGCGGTCACGGCCGCGGAGGCCGTGCCCCGCGGGCGGGGACCGCGCCCCGGCCAGGGCCAGCCTCCATCTTGCCGCAGCTGCCCGGCCAGGGAGGAGGACAGCCCCTCGCCCCTTCCCCACGGCCGGGGCCTCGAGTCCCAGGCTCGGGGACCTGCCCGGGACCTTCCCGGTGAGGGGAGCCAGGGGTGAGGAGTGGCCGGGGCAGGCTGAAACGCTGCCGACGGGGCTGTAACTCCTAGCCTCACCTTGCTGCCCCAAGCCCAGGCCTCAGTGTTCCTGTCTGGCTCTGTCCTCCGAGCAGAGGCGAGGCCGTCCACAAGGGCCGGGAGACACCCGCGTGGGTCTGCACCCCATGGCGCTCCTGAGTCAGGGTTCCATCCCACACACAGCCCTCTGCCTCCTTGGCCCGTGCTGACCAGTGAGTGGTCTGTCCCCCGCCGGCCACCCCTCTGCTGAGTTCTGGCTCCGTGGACATTTCTGTGGGGTTGGTTCAGATCACAGCCTCTGGACTCAGACCCTGGGGTGCGAATCGGATCCAGGCCACTACACTTATTAATGTCATAGCTTTAGGCCTGGACTTTGCTTCCTGTGCCCCAGTTTCCTCCACTGTAAACACGGAGGTAACACCAGGTCGACCCCATAGGGAGGCTGCCTGGTGCTTGGTGTAAGGCTGGGCACTGGGGTGGTTATGGCTTTGATCATTGGTCACTTTCTCTCCAGGGTAGTCACTTGGAGGTGAATGCTGAAGTTGAGACCCCTGTGCCCAAGGGCAGCTTGTTCATACATATCTGGTGGTCCTCAGGGGTCAGAAAGATGTAGAGAGTCTGAGAACTGGCCTGGGGAGATAGCATTGGGCTCCCCTTTGGGGAACCTTCTTGCCATTTCCTCTCCTGTACCATGGGGCAGACCCTGCCAGCCCCTCGGGGGAAGTTGGGGCAACCAGCATGGGAGCTGGACTTAATGCCGGGGAGCACAGAGCAGTGTGCAGCATTTCCTGAGAACATCTTACTGTTTGTTGGTAGATTTTGAATCAATTGAGTCCTGGAGCCTTGGGAGTGAATCTGGTGGTGGAGGAAATAGAAACTGAGGAGAAGCTCTTGATAAAACAGGTGAGGGGTGAAGCTCTGTGACTGGGGGTGTGGCTCTGTCTGTAGCAGCTGCTCTCCAAGCTCACACTCATATTCCCTAAGTTAGAGAAAGGCTTTTTGGCCTTTCTCTTGGCCAGCAGGCAGAGGACTAACCTCGCTCCAACAGATATGAGGCATGGCCTCCACTCCTCAGGCTTCCTGCACCTTGTCTTGATGGAGAATCAGTCCTCATCTTTATTCCACCAACCACAACACTAAACATGTGCCAGCACTGGGACTTGAACTCAGGGCTTCTTGCTCTTGCTTGGCTTTTTTGCTCAAGGCTGAGACTCTATCATTTGAGCTACATCTCTGCTTTCAGCTTTTTTCCCCCCCTGGAGATAAGAATCTCATGGGCTTTTCTGCCTCAGCTGGCTTTTTGCTTTTTTTTTTTTTTTGAACTCTGGACTCTGGGCCTAGGCGCTGTCCCTCGGCTCTTCAGCTCAAGGCAAGTGCTCTACCACTTGAGCCACAGCGCCATTTCCAGTTTTCTGGTGCTTTATTGGAGATCAGAATCTCATGGACTCTTCTGCCTGGGCTGGCTTTGAACTGTGATCCTCAGATCTCAGACTCCTAAGTAGCTAGGATTACTAGCATGAGCCACCAGTGGGGGCCCAACAGACTTTGAATTACAATACTCAAATCTCAGCCTGCCAAATAACTAGGATTAGAAGTATGCACCACCAGCAACCATCTTTTCCTAAGCATTAATGAACTGGTTTTCACAGGAAAGGTATTGAAGTTAATCCCCCCCCCAACATTTTGCAGATTGTCTCAAGTCACTACCATACCTTTCTCCTAGCCTAGTGCCTGTCTAGCCTCCCACCCCATTTTGCACCAGGAGCTAGACCTAGCCATACTCATCTCCTCGTGTAGGATGAGTGCTTATTTTCAGTTTTGTATTCAAACAAAAACTGATAAACATCCTTGTGTTTTTGTTTTTGTTTTTTTGGGGGGTTCCGGTCATGGGGCCTGGACTCTGGGCCTGGGTGCTGTCCTTCAGCTCTTCAGCTCAAGGCTAGCACTCTACCACTTGAGCCACAGCGCCACTTCCGGCTTTTTTCTTTTTTGCTTATGGGGTGCTGAGGAATTGAATCCAGGGCCTCATGCATGCAAGGCAAGCGCTGTACCACTGAGCCACCTTCCCAGCCCCATGTTTTTGTTTTTTAATTGAACATCCATTATTTCCTTAGGAAAAATCCCTAGAATGGGATTTCTGAGTATTTTGTAGGCTCTCAGTTAGTATATTTGACTGATTTGTATTCACAGACTTGGTAATAGTTATGATGATGATGGGGGTAATTGTGGGTGATGGTGGTGGTGGTGGTAGTGGTAGTGGTGATGATGGTGATAGTGGTGGGGGTTGGTACTGGTGATAGAGGTGGTAATGGTGGTGGTGGTAGTGGTAGTAATGATAATGATGATGGTGGTGGCGGTGACGGTGGTAGTGGTGGTAGTAATAGTAATGATGGTGTAGTGGTGATAATGGTGGTGATGATGGTGGTGGTGATGATGGTGGTGATGGTGGTGGTAGTAACGATGGTGATGGTAGTGGTGATGATGGTGATGGTGATGGTGGTGGTGATGGTGGTGGTGGTGGTAGTAGTGGTGACAGTGGTAATGGTGGTAGTGATGGTGGTGGTGGTGGTGATGGGTGGTGGTAGTGGTGACAGTGGTAATGGTGGTAGTGATGGTGGTGGTGGTGATGATGGGTGGTGGTGGTAGTAGTGGTGACAGTGGTAATGGTGGTAGTGATGGTGGTGGTGGTGGTGATGGGTGGTGGTGGTGGTAGTGGTGACAGTGGTAATGGTGGTAGTGATGATAGTGGTGATGGTGGTGGTAACAATGGTGATGGTAGTGTTGGTGATTATGATGGAGGTTCACTGAACAGTTACTGAGCTGGTCCTCTTGTACCCCTGCAGGTGGAATGCATCGATGAGCATCATGCCAATGAGGCTCTGGAGGAGGTAACTGTCTGGTTGGCTTCCTCTCTAGAGGAATAGGATTCAGACTGGGAAACTGGTCTGTGCCTTGTTGAGTGCCAGCTGAAGGGAAGCCTGGAGGGTCACGGTGTGCTCTTGCAAAGGCTACTAAGGGAGCCCATGTCCAAATGCCCGCTCCTAGATGCTACCCAAGGGCTGCACGTAGGACCCTTGCTCCTAGAGAAGTTGAAAGGTATCTGGTGGCTCAGTCCATAGGCTAATTTATCAGTAACTATGTTTTAAATTTTTTGTTTTTGGCTGGACACTGGTGGCTCACACTTACAATTCTAGCTACTCAGGAGGGTCACCATTTGAAGCCAGCCCAGGCAGGAAAGCCTGTGAGACTCTTATCTCCAATGAACCACCATCAGTTAAAATCAGAAGTGAGGGCTGGGGAAGTGACTTAGTGGTAGAGCGCTTGCCTTGCATGCATAAAGCCCTGGGTTCGATTCCTCAGTACCACATAAGCAGAAAAAGCCGGGAGTGTCACTGTGGCTCAAGTGGTAGAGCGCTAGCCTTGAGCGGAAGAGCTAAGGGACAGCGCCCAGGCCCAGAGTTCAGGCCCCACAACCAATCAAAAAAGAAAAGAAAAAAAAAAAAAAAACAACCAGAAGTGGTGCTGTGGCTCAAAGTGGTAGCTTTGCGTGCAAAGCTCAGGGACAGTGCTCAGGCTCCGAATTCAAAGCCCCATGGCCAAAATAAATAAATAATAAATAAAATATTTTTTCTTCTTCAGGGCTGCACATGTAGCTCAGTGTTGGAACACTGGCTTGCCTAACATGTGTAAGGCTTTTGATTCTATCCCAACACTGAAAAGAGCAAGAGATGGCGGGGTGGGGGGAGAAAAAGAAGGGAAAAGTAAATGGGTAAATTATCCTTAATTCTGCCCCTCATAACTGACCACTGGTGTCCTCCTGATTTGTGGACAGTAATGACAGTGGCCAGTTTAATACACAGAGCCTCTGAGCAATGCTCTGTCTCTGGGACTTCTCCGGGGTGAGTTGTGTCTCCTCCTTGGAACAGTCCTGCTGGGATGGCCTGCCTTGCTCTTTGCCAGCCATAACCTCCCGGGTCTGCAGCATAGCTGGAGGGTGATGATTGGCCGGGGCATGTGGGGCACGTGGAATTCCCCTTCCGCACTGCCTCGGTCCTGCTCCCTTCCACATCCCCAGGCACGCAGCTCTGCCAGCGCCATCGGGCTCAAGGCTCCAGAGTGGCCATTGTGGTCAGACACCTGGGGTTCTTGCCCAAGTCCTTTCCCTGGGAGAAGAGGCTGCAGAAGTTCTTGGTTGGATAACCTGCCCTGGGCCGCACACCTTCTGAGGCCCAGCCCTTCCTTCACCTCCTCCATGTTTGCCCTGTACCTGCACTGGCTCACGAGGGGCAGAGTCCACAGCCTCCACCATTTGTCTTTTTGTTTGTTTTTGTTTTGCAATGCTGCAATCAAGTCCAGGTCTTACACATGCTAGGAAAGTGCATACCTCCAGCCCACCTGGTTTTCACACAAGCAAGTGAGGCTCAGAGAGGTTGAGGAGTCTGTCTCAGTCACACAGCATGCCAGAATATGCTAGAGATGAGCCTCTAGCTTCCATGCACCAACAGTACAGACTCTCTGTACCCACCTGCTGCCTGCCCAGATCCGGCAGCTGACATTTTTGTTGGGATCTATGACAAAGAGCTCCACCAGTTAGACACTGGCTCCCCTCCCCCCTGCCCCTCTGCTCTGGTCTCTGCAGCTGATGCCTCTGCTGAAGCTCCAGCATGCCCACATCTCCATGTACCAGGAGCTCTTCATCATGTGGAACAGAAAGGTGGGTCCGAGTGGCCCTGCAGCCCTGCACGCATGGCTCACGCCCAAGATCTGAGACTCATGGCTTGAGCCAGCCCTGGGAGGGAAGTCGTGGGATTCTTATCTCCAGTGTTAACCACCCCAAAACCTGGAAGTGGAGTTGTGGCTCAAGTGGTAGAGTGAAAAAGCTCAGGGATGGTGTCTGGGCCCTGAGTTCAAACCCCAGAACTAGCAACTGATCCTCCAGGTTTTCAGGCTAGGAGACATAAGTAGGTGCCCTGACTCCAGTAGTCTGTGTGTGCGGCTTCAGGGCTGCCCTGGCTTTGGGGCAGGAGTGCTCCTGCTCCCTCAGAGAGGACTGAAGTGGAGGAGGGAAGGGGGGGGGGAAGCCGAGGCCAAGGGGGATGGGAGTCCCAGCGGCTGGGCCACATCTCCACATCAGCCTGTGTCCCTGCCTAGGCTGGAAACCCCTTACACACGTGCTCCCCCACATCTGGGTTCTGAGGAAGCCTGCGGGGAGCCCTCATTGCATGCATGCACCCAAAGTATCTCCCGAGACACACCGTGTTGCTCTTAGGGAGGAGCAGAGCTATCCCCTGCTGGCCCAGGGCAGGACTGGCTCCTGGGGAAAAATACTCCCCTGAGCCCTGAAGGAGCAGTTACTCCAAAAGGGGAGAGGGTGGGCCCGTAGGAGGGACCCTCACATGCAGCGGTCAGAGGCAACTGGAGCTTTTGGCAAAGTCCAGGATGCTGAACATAGCCAGAACCCAGCGGGGCCCCACAGGGAAAGACGGGGACCCCGCCAGCAGCGCCCCCACGGCAGCAATCAGAGGACGCCTGGCCCATAGGGCACCCAGCCTGGCTCAGGGTCCTCGTGTCCCGGCAGATCTCCTCTCTGTTCCTCTGCATGGTGATGGAATACAGCAAGGAAACCCTGCTGGATGTCATTGAGAATAAGAGGAAGAAAAAGGCGGCCGTAGACGCCCGGGTAAGAGGCCTCCGAGTCAGCAAGCCTGGGGAACATGGAGACCCGAGACCCCACAGCCCCGCGGTGGGGCGTAGAGCGCAGGGGCCTGGCACACCCCACGGGGCCTGGTTCAGCTTTTCTTCCTTCCTTGTCTTCCTTTAACTTCTACCTTTTCCTTCCTTCCTCCTTTTCTTCCCTGCCTTCTTCCCTTCCTATTTAGGAGTACTGGTGTTGGAACTCAGGACTGCAGGTTTGCTAAGCAGGCACTTTACCACTAGAGCCAGTCCCCTGTACTTTTGGGGGCTTTACTTATCTTTTCAAAAAGATCTTATGTATCAGATCTCAGTCCTCCTATTTGTTTCCTATGTAACTGGGATCGCAGGCGTGAACCACCACACCCAGCTTTTTTTTTTTTTTAATTGAGATGGGGTCTCAATGAAAATTAATGTTTCTACCACGAGCCTCCTGGCTGCTAGCACTGAGGAGCTAGGATTACAGGTGTGCACCATCATGCCCAGTCCCTAGATTTTTCTTACATATGTGGGCCGAGGCATGTCCCTTGATGCATTGCAGATGCTCATGCACTCCCCTAATCTCCACAAAGAGCAAGAAAGGCTCCTGAGACTCCGGAAGGTTCCCAGCCCATGGCCCCAATCCGGCATCTGCCTCCAGAGATTGTATGGTGCTTTGTGAAGTCCATCCCCGTGCCCTGGGTGGGTGGCTCATCTCTGGTATCCGCATGCATGTTGTTTGTTCCACCTGCGCTTCTGGTTCATCCCTCATGGGCTGCAGCAAGCCTCTGCTGGTCTGAGGCATCGCAGGCACGGGGCTGGTCCTGCTGGTCCACCCTCTGTGAGCCTTTGGCTGTCTCTAGGGCTGTTTCCAGGAGCCTGTGAGGAGCACTGCTGGGGTGCAGTCTTCCTCAGATCCACTCCTTGGGAGTGAAGTTACCGGGTGTGTGGGTGTACCCTCAGTCGCTGTTCCGGATGTTTCCAGTGTTTGCTTTCCCAGTGAGCAGTGAGGGTCCCCCTTCCACGTGATGGCCTGAACAGAACTTCATTGTCATTGTGTGTCTTTTTTGTGGTAGCTATTCAGGGGAGGGAGGGAGGGAGAGAGAGAGAAAAAAGAGAGAGAGAGAGAGTGTGTGTGTGTGTGTGCACACGCGCGCGCGCACGTGTGTGTGCTGGTACTAGGGCTTGAACTTGGGTCCTGGTTGCTATCCCTGAGCTCTTTTGTTTAAGGCTAGCTCTCTACCACTTGAGCCATAGCTCCACTTTTTGCTTGTTCAATGGAGATAAGAGTCTCATGGACATTCCTGCCTGAGCTGCTTTGAATTGTGTTCATCCGATCACAACCTGCTGAGTAGCTAGGATTATAGGCTTGCACCCCAGCACCCTGCTAGATAGTGGTACTCTATAAGGGCTTTAATTTGCACACTCTGTGAGTCACCAGGGTGGCACATTTGGCAATTTGGATTTCTTCTTTTGTGCTTGATCCAGTCATTTGTCCATTCACACACTTGAGTTTCTTCTCTCTTTTATTAGTGAGATTTCATTATATGTTGTCCAGATATTATATGATTATCCAGGTACCTCCATCCCACCTCGGGCTGTTTTCCCCCCCAGTCATGGGGCTTGAACTCAGGGCCTAGGCATTGTCCATGAGCTTTTGCACTCCAGGCTAATGCTCTACTACCTTGAGCTACAGCTCTGCTTTTGGTTTTCTTGTGGGTAATTGGAAACAAGTCGCATGGACTTTCCTGCTCAGGCTGGCTTTGAACCACTATCCTCAGATCTCAGCCTCCTGAGTAGCTAGGATGACAGGTGTGAGCCACCAGTGCCCAGCCTAATCTGAGGCTTTCTAATTCCTTTTTTCTTTTCATTTTTTCCTGACAGTCCTGGAGTTTGAAGTCAGAACCAGACGTACTAATGTGGTACTTTGCTGCAGACCCATGCCTCCTGCTCTTTGTTGCACTGGCTAATTTTGAGATAGCGTCTCCCTTCCTTCCTGGACACATACCTGGACTGTGACCCACCTAGTTCAGGCTTCCCATTGTGGCAGGGACCACAGGTTCACACCATCACGTCCAGCTTATGTGGACTTTTCTGCCCATGCTGCCCTGAGCTGCAGTCCTCCTCATCTCAGTCTCCCGTGTGGCTAGGATGAGGAGCACAGGCCACCACACCCAGCTATGGTTGAGAAAGTGCTCTTGCAAACTCTTCTGCCCTCAAACCAGGATCTTCCCTGATCTCAGCTTCCCCAGTAGCTAGGCTGAAAGGTGTGAGCTACTGGGATCTGGCCGGTGGCTACTGGGATCAGGGCAAAGGTCTTTGTCATAACAGAGTCGCCAGTGCCGTTCCATCCTCTCCACCCTGGCTCAGGGTGTTCTCCTGCTTTCTTGTAGAAGCTTCGTTCTTGACTCTCACCCTTGGCTCTAGGTATCTCCCCAGAAGAGTTCTGTCCACTTTTCCCTAAGCATTGCTCTGTTCAGTGGGCCAGGCCCCATCTTCCCCCAAAGGGAGTGTCAGTGGGGACAAAAGTCCTTTCATAACCTGGGCCTCAGAGGAAAGCTCTGGAGAGGTTTTCAGACCTTCTCTCATGGGCAGAGCCCTTGGAGAAGCATAGATGTCCCCAGGACCTAGAGAATGAGGCAGGGCTACCTCAGCTGGATTATGGGAGGAAGCCCCAGGGCCTACCTCCTCTTCCTCCCCCACATCTACCTCCCTGACCCCTGGCCGCAGCTGGGGGGGTGCCTCGCTGGGGGGCTCTGGGGGCCCTTCCCAAGCTGGCATCCCCCTTTCTCCCTCAGTGGATGCAGGACATTCTTGGCCAGGCCATGGACGCTCTGGATTACCTGCACCAGCTGGGCATCATTCACAGGTGATGGGCAGGGCCTCCTCCCACTCAGGTGTGGGCCTGGGGGTGGGGCATGATCCGGTCCCTCCCCCCACCCTCCTCAGGATGGGCCACTCCTCCTCCCCTCCCCGTCCCAGGCTAAGAGAAGCCTGGCTGACTGGTGGTAAGGTGCACCGCTTTGTGAATGTGCAGACGAGTGCCGGGTGGTTCTAAAGTGCAAGGGAGGTGCAGATAAGGGAGGAGAGGTGAGGCCACCTGCAGCGGCCTGGCTTGGGGACGGGACAGGCCAGCATGGGTGCCAGACCCCAGGCCAGCCTTTGGCCTGCCAGCTCCCAGCTTCTGGCACCAGAGGAGGAGCTGGGAAATGGCTTCCATTCTGGCATCCAGACACTGATGTCGTTTAATGTCCGTCCATCCTTCCTTCCATCCTTCCCTTTTCTCTCCCTCTCTTCCTCTCTCCCTCCTTCCTTTCCTTCCCCTTTCTTTATTTCTCTCTCTCTTCTTTTTTTGTGTGTCAGTTGTGGGGCTTGAACTCTGGGCCTGGGCGCTGTCCCTCAGCTCTTCAGCTCAAGGCGAGTGCTCTAAACTTGGGCCACAGCACCACTTCTGGTTTTCTGGTAATTAATTGGAGATAAAAGTCTCAAGGACTTTCCTTCCCAGGCTGGCTTTGAACCACAATCCTCAGATCTCAGCCTCCTGAGTAGCTAGGATTACAGGCATGAGCTACCAGCGCCTGGCAACAGGAGCATTTTCCTGAGGAGAGAGGAGGGCCAGAACTAGGCCAGGAGGGGAGTGAGGTTCAGGGCCTGTGCTGGTCTGCCCGGCAGCTCTGAGATCCTCAGGGCCCCACCTTTTGGCCACAGGAACCTCAAACCCTCCAACATCATCGTCATAGGCAACACCCAGTGCAAACTTGAGGACCTCAGCTCCCACACGCTGATGACCCACGAAGCCAAGTGGAACATTCGTGCGGAGGAAGGTGGCCGAGAGGAGGGGTGACGAGCCCCCGGGAGGGCAGCTCGCGGGTCCACGGGGCCAGGGCCACTCTGGGTGCCGGGCTTTTTGATCAGAAGGTCCCCATAGACCTGCTCAAGTCCCAAAGAGGTGCCCTGGCTGGGGCTGGAGCTGAGCAGATATGGCCCCTGTGGTCGTAAATGCAGACTCCAAAATAACAGATTTGAGAGAAAGCACCCCAGGAACAAAGCAAGGTCTGGGGTACACCTGAAAATGCTAGTGCTTTGTTTTTTGTTTTTGTTGTTGTTGTTGTTGTTTTGGCAGTCCTAGGGACTTGAACTCAGGGCCTGGGCGCTGTCCCTGAGCTTCTTTTGCTCAAGGCTAGCACTCTACCATTTGAGCCACAGTGCCACTTCAGTCTTTTTTTGCGTATATGGTACCCAGAGCTTCATGCATGCTGTGCAAGTACTCTGCCATTAAGCCACATTCCCAGCCCCTGTTAGTGCTTATGTATGCAAGGGAAGACCCAGGAGGAAGGAAACAGTGTGGAGGGGGCAGGGGTGGTCTGTGGGGTGCAGACATGGGTATGTGTGTGACTGGAATCCTGAAGTCGCCTAGGGGATGAGTCAGGGCAGCAGCAAGGGAGATGAGTTCTCTTCCTTTGAAAAGATGGCAGAGTAAAGGAAGCAGCTTCAAGGCTTAACAGACACCCACCCAGGTGGACAGAGAAAATGAAGTAGAGAATTTCAGTCCCAAGGTGGCAGTGGTTAGTGGCACTTTATTATACAGAGGATGGTTGGATGGATGGATGGATGGATAGATAAGTAGATAAGCGAATGGATAGGTGGATGGATGGATGTAAGGATGAATGGATAAATGGATGGTTAAGTGGGTAGGTGGTTGGATAGATGGATAAATGGGTGGATGGATAGGTGGATGAATGAATGTAAGGATGGATAAATGGATGAGAAGGGGTGGGTGGTTGGATAGATGAGTGAATGGATGGAGGTGGATGAATAGATACGAGGGTGAGGGGACAGCTGAATGGACGGGTGGGTACCAGGTGGGTTGTTGGAGGTGGAAATGGCTGGAGTACCTTAGCATGCAGCCCGTTGCCGTTTGGCCAGGGGAATGGAGCCTCAAAGGCAAGTGGAGGCCAAAGAGGGAGGGCTGCCTAAGGACAAGCCGAGACTGGCAGAGCTGAGCTAGGACCCCAGTCTTTCAGCTGCTCTAGAGTACACGTTTGGAAATTGGGCAGCGCAACCGGAACCTCACCCCGGTCCTGACACTTAGAGGGGCGAGCTGTTGGAGGAGGTGCACCCTTCAGTCTTCTTGGTACATGGCTCCTTCCGCACACCCAAGCCAGCGTGCCAGGCCGATGGTCTCCTGGCTCAGCCGAGGCAGAGGTCTAGTTGAGCCCTGGCTCCTACTGCCCTCGGCTCGCGTTTCTTGCCTCTCCCAAGAAGGGCTGGCAGTTCATACAGTTTCATGGGGTCACTAAAAAGGGGCAGTTCTCGTCTAGGAGTGCTCTGTCCTGCCTCCACCCTTAGGGAGCCTGGGACCCAGCATTCTCTGCCTTTCTGCTGCCCACAGACCCCTGTCAGAAGTCGTGGATGGCCCCCGAAGCCCTCAACTTCTCCTTCAGCCAGAAATCTGACATCTGGTCCCTGGGCTGTATCATTCTCGATCTGATCTGCTGCTCCTTCCTAGATGTGAGTTGTGTGCTGGGGGCGGGGCCTGCTCTCACCCAGCCTCCAGTCCCACCCACGGCCCCACACTCAGCCCCTGTCCATTCTGGCAAGAGGACAGGGCAGCAGGGGCCATGATCCTTGGCATCTGCCATCAGCTCTGCCTCTGATGGCTGGAAACCACCCAACCCGAGGCCCCTGGCTGGAGCTGAGGGCAGCAGAGGCTGCCTCTTGGGAGACTGGACCTAAATACCCCAGGGCTAATTGCCACACAGGCCAAGCTGGAGTGAGATGTATTCTCCTGTCCTTGTCAGGGGGTCATGGTCACCTGACAGGAGGCAGGTGGGAAGCTGAGCCTTTGGGAGGGGGGCGGGGCATGCAACAGTGCCAAACACAGGACCAGGTCCCAGAAAGTACAAGCACCTGTCTGGGCCTCAGCTCCTTCACGCTTTCCCAGAGCCTCCAGATTTAACCTGAGAAGCACTTTGCCGTTCCCTTCCTCACCTGGGGCCCCCTGCCCACCCTCTGCCCGGTGAGATGGCCACATGCTTCTCTGAGCCTCTATGTCTTCTGTGGCCTCCAGCTCCCCTCTAGTCCTCTTTCTGGTCCCCAGCCCCCCTCCGCCCTTCGGTGCATGGTTTTCACTTAGTTGTGAAAACACACAAACCAGAGGCCTGCATTCTTGTAGACCACAGAGGCCATGAACCTGCGGAAGTCCCTCCACCAGCCGGGAGATAACCTGAACGACATTCTGAAAGACATCTTGGACCGGAAGGTCCCCAGTGCAGAGACCTTCTGCTCCCTTCTGCCGCTTATGCTGCAGATCAGCCCGTCCAATCGAATCTCTATAAGGTGAGCCTCAGAGGGTTTTTGTTTTTGTGTTTGGTGTGCTGGTCCTGGGCCTTGAACTCAGAACTTTTGCACTCAAGGCTAGCACTCTACCACTTTAGCCAGATCTCCACTTCTGGTTTTTTGGTAGTGGACTGGAGTCTTTTGGACTTTTCTGTCCAGGCTGGCTTTGATCTGTGATCCTCCCATTCCAAGTGTTAGCCACTGGTGCCTGGCAGGGTCGGGTTTTTATTTTTTATTTTTTTTGGGGGGTCCGGTCATGGGGCCTAAACTCTGGGCCTGGGTGCAGTCCCTCAGCTCTTCAGCTCAAGGCTAGCGCGCTCTACCACTGGAGCCACAGCGCCACTTCCAGCTTTTTTCATTTTGCTTATGTGGTGCTGAGGATTCGAACCCAGGGCCTCAGGCATGCAAGGCACGTGCTCTACCACTGAGCCATGTTCCCAGCCCCCCGGGTTTTTATTTTAACCTATTAATTTACTTTTCACAATGTCTGCACCTAGCAAACATGGCTGCTGGCTTTTTTTTTTTTTTTTTTTTTTTTTTTTGCCACCATCCTCACTACATCCTGTTGTATGGATGCAGCCTTGCCCAGCCAGAGACCCTGAATGCAGGCCTCTCAACACTGGGCCACACCCCCTCATCGTCAAGCACGGGACACAGCCCCAGGGAACCATGACACTTTTAGGGGTTCATGGAAAGCCAACCAGGAGGAGTGAATCCCGCTTGGCTTAGATGAGTCTTTATAGCAGCATAGACATCCAGTCTGAATTTCTCTTTTTGTCTGAAGGGACAGGGCCTAAGACTACCCTGAGGGGCTCCCCGCAAGGTTTTGGCGGGGGGGGGGGGATGGAAAAGCTTGTGCTGGCCACACAGGGCACCATGAGAGACCCTGCCAAACAGATTCTATCCCCCGATGGCCAGCGCCCAGTGTCAGCCATGGAGGCGCAGCCTGAGCCCAGCAGGGGGAGGCACCATGTGCGCTCCCGCTCCCTCCTGCCCCCCCTCTGCTAGGCAGGTCATACACATCACCTTCGCGGACAGCTCCTCCAGGCCATCCGGAGTCATGCTGACCCTGCACCAGCAGGTGGTGCCCATGGCCGCCACTGACACGCTCTTACAAGGCAACCTGGGCAGCATTTTAGGTGACAGTGGGGCCCGGGGAAGGCTGAGGGTGCTTCCTTTGGGAGGGTTGGTCCTTGGGGAATCGGCTCCTCCTGCCTGGCCGGGGGGGGGGGGGGCCAGGAGTGGCTTCCCGGCTCCTCACGGCCCCCACCCCCAGCACGCCCCGTGCTGCTTGGCAACTGCCCTGCCCAGATACTCTCCATGGCTGCCAGTTCGCACAGCAGAGTTCATCTCCACAGCCCGGCCTTCACCCCTGAGCTGGCCCCACACACCGCCTCAGTGGTGGGCTGGTGCACCACGGTCTGGTGTCTTCACTCAGCCTGAACTCGTGGGCCAGGATGAGAGGCAGCCCACTGAGGCCGGGGGAGGGGCTCGCCAGACATGGGCACTATCACCCACAAGCTGCTCAGCCCCAGGGGATAAGAGCGCCACCTCATGGCCCGATGGGGCGGGTCTGAGGAGGGGCGGCAGGCCAGCAGCTAGGCATGGGGATGGTGCCCTGGTGGCCCCAGCCCTCAGCGAGTTTCCCCGTGCCCCCTGTTGCTGCAGAGGTCATGCAGAACTTCTCCAGCAACCCCGAAGTCCAGTTCAGGGCCATGAAGAAACTAATGACAATGTCGGATGATGAGCTAGGTAGAAGCCTCCCCCCCCTCCCCCTCCCACTGTCCAGGCTGCTTCTAGGACAGACCTCGGAGCCCAGCACTCTGGGCCTGGCCACCCTTCCTACCCCTTAGAGGCTGTTTACGTCCCCAGAAGGGTTCCATGTGATTGACACGGAGCTAGTAGCCAGCCTCAGCCCCTCTCACCCCAGCCCAGAGATAGCCTCTGTCAAGGCAGCCACTGCTGTGGGTGCTGGGCTCAGGCTGTGGTTCAAGGCCAAGTGCTTTCACTGTGTCAGGCCTGCTTTCCCACCTATAAAGTAAGGGCCATGAGAAGGCCGACTGCACTGAGCTGCGGGAAGCATATGCCTCCACGGAGCCAGGCACAGCAGCACTTGCCTGTAGTCCCAGCACCCAACTTGGGGTGGCCGGGAGTTGAGGCAGAAGCTCTCTTGAGCCCTGGAATTTGAGGGCAGCTCAGACAATATAGACTCCACCTTTTAAAAAAGGGGAGATAGTGGCACTGGAAGGTGTGCACTGGCCAGCTTTGCCTTTGTGCTTTCCTGCTCGGGTCCCCTCTGGGTCATGGAGTGGCTTCCCCCCCCCCCCCGCCCGCGCCTCACTGTGCTGCCTGCCCCTCTCGTGTCCCAGGGGCCCCTCTGGGTCATGGAGGAGCGGCTCCCTCCACTCCCCGGTGCCTCACTGTGCCTCTGCCCTGCCAGGCCTGCCATGGCCCATGGAGATGGTGATGTCAGTGACTGCCATCATGAAGCAGCACCAGAGGATCCTAGAGCTGCAGCTGTGCACCTGGTCCCTACTGCTGCACGTCATGGGCCAAGGTGGGTGCCAGGCCAGCCAGGGGAGACAACAGTTTCTCCAGGAATCTGATTGCTAGAAGCCCATCCCCAGCTGCCAGGCGCAGGCCAGGTCTCCCCCTCCCCCTCCCCCTCCCCCTGTCCCGGCTTCCCGGCTGCGCAGTGAGGACCTGGATGGGACAGAGTCCTCTAGACACCCCCAGACCGAGGCACTGTACCTTCAGGGGCCCCCAGCTGGTGGGAGGGCAGCTGAGGAGCATGGGGACCAGAGGGGGCAGTACTGAGCTTGCTACCCAGGAGCAGCTGTGGCCGAGCTGTTCTCCCGTAGTTCTCTGTAAAACTGCCTTTGATTTTAAACCTAAAGTAGTTGTGTTGCTTTTTTGTCAGTTGTGGGGCTTTAACTCGGGGCCTGGGAGCTGTCCCTGAGCTCATCAAGACTAGTGCTCTACCACTTTGAGCCATAGCACCACTTCTGGTTTTCTGTTGGTTAACTGGAGATGAGAGTCTCATACTTTCCTGTCCCGGCTGGCTTTGAACCGTGATCCTCAGATCTCAGCCTCCTGAGTAGCTAGGATCACAGGCGTGAGCCACCAGCGCCCAGCTAAGTAGTTATCTTTCTAGCTTACCTACTAAAGGATGAACTTCTGCATACCATTTAAACGTCTTAGCTTGACAGTGGTAGTGACTGGTACCAGGCTGGTGTGCACACAGGCAAGTCCTCTGAGCTTCCGAGTTCTGCCAGCACAAACCCTGTAGGCTCCGGGAGGCCAGCACGGGCCCAAGACGCAGGAGGGCCAGGCCGGGGCCCTCTGTCCTTCACGGCCAGGCCTTGTCTGTGCCCAGGTCTGCTCCATGCTGGGGGGATGAGGCAGACTGGCAGGTTCCTCAGCAGTAAAGTGGAGGTGCCGCTCCCCATCAAGGAGGGCCCCATGTGCCCTGTCTGCCCCTGAGCCTCCCCTGTATGGGGTCAACTCAGGGTCCTCCCCCGATCTGAGCAGCACTGATGCAAGATGATGAGGCACAGGCACCGAAGACGCAGTGGGACAACTCCATCATCGTCTACCTGCTGAACACCATGCGGAGCCACCCCGACTCCGTGCAGCTCATCACCACAGGCCACAGCATCCTCACCATCATCTCCAGCCAGGGTGCGCAGCCCACCCCACGGGAGAGCCAGGGGTACAGGACGCCAGGCTGGGGGTGGCGTGGAGCTTAGCCCCAAGATGACTCAAGTGGTGAGCAGCTCTGCTCTGATGTTGGGTGCTTTCCTTTGCGCTCTCAGTGACACCCGCTTTTACAGCCACCGCTTCCTCCACAGATGGACCTAGTGCCAGGCACACGGCAGGCACAGCCGTGGGCTTCGCACACACTGACATCACGCTCTGCGCCTGCCGGCTTGGAGGCTACTGGCCAGGCGGGCAGTGCCCTTTCCTCCTGCCCACGGGTGGGCACCGATGTCCCACAGAAAGCAGCAGACTCAGAGAGCTCAAGGCTACATGCCAGAAGTCCCAGGAGGGCAGGGCTGGGCCCCAGTCTGCTCCCTTCACACCCCAAAGATTTCCCATCCATCACTGAACACACGTGGGGATGAAAGGGACTCTAGAAACAGACATGAACTGGAACGGCCAGGCACACTGGACATCTGCTTTCCCACTGGGAAGCTACAGTGACTGCCCCCAGCCTGGTAACGGCTGAGGGATGCTGGGTGGGGGGAAGGGTGGAATGCCTGGGGTGTCTTCTGCCCTCAGGCACGGTCTCTGAGGAGATGCAGAAGGCGGGACTGATTGAGCTGCTCCTGGAGCACCTGAACCGCTACGCAAAGGACAGGGATGTCTGCCTCCGTGCCCTGGGCCTACTCTGGTCCCTCCTCGTGGACGGTGAGAGCCTCCCATCACGGCCTCCACGTCTCGTAAACACACCAGGGCAACCCCAGCCCCCGAGGTGCAGAGCCCAGTGCAGAAGGAGAGGGGGACAAGGCTGAGGGAAGGGGGCCAAGTCCAGCGCTGGCACCTGGCTCTGGAGGCCAGCCAGAAAGCTGAATGCCCATCCTCAGGTTTGATTCAGAGAATGGGAGCCCCCGGCCGAGGCCAACCCTCTTCTAGGTCCTACCTGGCACCCTAATGCCTGAAGTCTGTTTTACCCAAAGGAAGGTTCTGGAAAGTCCAGAGAGCCCCACACACTGAACAATGCTCAAAATATCAGTCCCCAAGCCTCTCTGGGGGACTCCTGCCCCATAGACTTTCTGGCTTTGGGGAGCTCCACCTCCTGTTCTCTGAGGACATGTGTCCATCCCAGTTTCTGTTGTTGGGCTCGGCAGGAGGAAGCAGCCGCGCACGCTGCTGCTCAAGGTCTGGGTGTCTCCTATCCTGCCCCACATCCAGCTGTCATTGTGGACAAAGGCCCACTGGACCAGATCCCTCCCCTGGTCATCCAGCAACTGGCCACCCACCCTGAGGATGGGGAGATGGCCGAGGCAGGCTGCGCGGTGCTCTGGCTGCTGTCCTTACTCGGTGAGCAGCCGTGGCTGAGGAGGGAGGCTGGCCCCACAAGCCCAGGCACCGAGGCCCATCTGCTCTCTGCAGGCTGCATCAAGGAGTCGCAGTTTGAGGCGGTGGTGACGCTGTTGCTGCAAAGCATCCGGCTGTGCCAGGACAGAGTGCTGCTGGTGAACAATGCCTTCCGGGGCCTGGCCAGCCTCACCAAGATGTCAGGTGAGCCCTGGGAGGGACAGAACTGCACCAGAGGCTGCGCAGAGCAGTCCCCGGCAGTCATTCCTGCCAGCTGCCACAAGCCACGAAAGGAAAGCGGGGCACCAGTGGCTCAAGTCTGTATTCTTGGCTGCTGAGGAAGCTGAGATCTGAGGATCATGGTTGTTTGAAGCCAGACTAGGCAGGAAAGTCTATGAGACTCTTAGCTCCCACTAACCAGTAAAAAAAAAAAAAAAAAGCCAGAAGTGGCGATGTGGTTCAAGGGTAGAATGCCAGCCTGGAGCAAAATAGCTAAGGGACAGCACTCAGGCTCTTGAGTTCCAGTTCCAGCACTGGCATCAAAAAATAAATGATGGGCTGGGAAGGTGGCTCAGTGGTAGAGCGCTTGCCTTGCATGCATCAGGCCCTGGGTTCGATTCCCCAGCACCACATAAGCAAAAAGAAAAAAGCCGGAAGTGGCGCTGTGGTTCAAGTGGTAGAGTGCTAGCCTTGAGCTGAAGAGCTGAGGGACAGCACCCAGGCCCAGAGTTCAGACCCCATGACTGGACCCCAAAAACAAAACAAAACAAAAATAATAAATGAAGGAAAAGCAAAATGTGTACACAAAGCACCACCATGGGTACCCTTCAGTGTTCTGCTTAATGCTGTCCAGTGGCCATCTTCCCCATCCACTCACACATTTGCAGCAATATGTGGTCTTGTCTACAATGACCACAACACAAAACCTGACTCTTTGTTCAGTAGCTCATGCTAAGCACCCCAGGCCCTCCTGGGTACCCCAGGCCTGGCTGTCCTCCAGCCTCACAGAGAACACTTGGGGCCTGGGACAGGACATGGTCAGCAGCAATGCACAGCAGGGGCAAAGCCCAGCCCTTCATCCTAATGTATGGGCCACACAGCCTTCCTGGGGGCGGCAACTAACCCTAGGTGCTGGGGGCCACCTTCTGGCTCTGTGCCCATCTACAGGGCTGTCCAGCACCCTCCTGCTCAGTCCTCCCTGGGAAGAGCTCGTTCCTAGCCAGCTCTAGATGGGAGTACAGAGCTGGAGAGGCCCTGGTCAGCCTTCCAGCCGTGGACTGGGCCTTGTGTGGGGCCTTCCTCTCTCCCTGGGTAGCAAGCTCCTCCCACTCAGGCCACCCCAGGGTCTCAGTCCTGGACCCCATGTCTCAGGGACTGGACCCCAATCTGAGGCCCTGAGGGCAAGGGAGACACCACTTAGCTGAGGGCCAACGCCAGACCAAAGGGAGCAGGAACTGGAGCCAGCCAGGGTGACTCAGCCCTGTCACCTGCCCGTGTGACAATGGAGGCGTCTCACCCTCCAAGCTTCGGCTACCCCTGGGTATGGGGAACAAGGCCCTGCAAGGCCCAGGGCAGCTCGGGTGTAACTGTGCATGGAGATCACATCAAGTGCCCACTTCCTCAAAAGGCTGGGGCCGGGTATCCTGGCACCTGGGGCTCCAGCCCTTCTGACAAACTGAGTGCCCGCCCCTAGCGGGCTGTGGCTATGGTTGCACAGGTGAAGGTGTGTGCAAAGCCAGCCCTGGGCCTCTCCCAGCACCTCTATACACAGTCTGGGGAAAGGCCCACACCTCAGAACCCCTCAGAAAGCTGAGCCCCTGCCCAACACGCCCACCCTCCCACTGGGCAGAGGCAAAGATTTGGCCAAGTTGGAATGGCACACGTGTAACCATGCTCCCTGGCCTCCCCGGCAGAGCTGGTGGCTTTCCAGGTGGCAGTGCTGGAGGTGGAGGGCAGTGGGCTCTGGCTCCTGCGGGACATCTACCAGCTCTACAAGGATGACCCGGAGGTGGTGGAGAACCTGTGCATGCTGCTGGTCCACCTTGCTTCTTACAGTGAGTCCCTCCCTCCTCCCGCCCCTGCAACTTCTACTCCTTGCCCACTGAGCATCCACCCGGACCCGAGGGCAGTGCAAAGTCTAAGTGGCACTGGCAGGCCACCCACCCCACCGGCTGTGGTCCTCAGGATGCTCTCTGCTCTTCCAGAGGAGATTGTATCAGAGCTGGAGTCTGGGGGCATCAGGGCCCTGGCCCAGGAGATGGTGGAACGTTTCACCTCCAGCCTGGTGAGTGGGTGGTAGGGGCTCCAGCCGCCGTTTTCCCACCTGTCTGCTATCCTGTCTCAAGACTGGGCTAGATCCAGTGCCGGGGGCAGGCGTCACTTTCCCAGAGCTGTACGCACTGACCTTTGTATGGTGGTACCCCAGCCAATTCCCATACCCCGAAGCTGCCAGTGCACACTTGCTTCCTCCTTCCAGGAGCTGGTCGCATACGCAACCACCGTGCTCCAGAGGCTGGATGAAGTTAAACCCCAGGTGAAACCCAGCCCCCCCTCAGGGGAGACAGAGGTCCCCAGGGACCTGCAGGTGGCACCCTCCTCTCAGAAGTAGAACCTCCCTGGGGAGGTTTCGGGGAGGGTCACCAAACCAGTACACCCCAATCACACCCTTCACGACTAATAAAAACGCCAAGGCTCCTTCCTGGTGTGCCCAGTTGTTTCCGGCCTGACTAATTGGGGCTCTCGGAGGGCTCTAGCTGCTGCAGGAAGCCAGGCCTCCACCAGCTATCCAAGCCCTTTATTTTGCACCAGAGGGAGGCAGGACTTTCACATGCCAGGCAAGCACGCTGCCTCTGAGTGACACCTTCTGAGTGTGCACCTCTCCTGCAGCGGTCAGGTGACTGCTCCCCTCACTGACCAGTGTGACTGGCCATTCCTGACACTGGCCAGGCCAGGAAGCCACAGCTTGGCCAGATTTCAGTCTTCCCAGTCCAAGAGCCTCAGGTCCACAAGGAGACTTGGGCCAGAAGAGGCAACCTCCAGACCGCTGTGGACCGCGAGTCTCTGCAGGTACCGGCCTCCCAGCTAACTCAGGACAAATGAGACTAATGCAAGTGTCAAAGGATCCAGGGGCCACGGCAAAGTTCATGAAGAAGCTACCGTGCCAGCCTGCTGGGTGTCAGGAGCTACCTGTGGGCACCCGGCCTGGCAACTCCACAATCAAGCCTCATTTGTCCACTTCTTCCCCAGGGGAAGGCTTTGCGTGGCCTGGATCCCTCCAGAACCTACTGCCACAGCAGCCTCAGGCAGCCCACCTCTAGGCTGCACCATGTCACCAGCTGTGGCAAGACCGGGTCCACAGCAGAGCTGAGAGAACAAGGTCCAGCAGCTCACTTCCATAACCCACAGCCACAGCTTCCAAGTTTCACATGTTACCATGCTTTGGTCTGAGTTGGTCCTAATGCCACTGGACCGGGTGCCACTAGCCAGACAGGGAGGGCAGGGCTAGGCGTCACCCTTGCAGTGGGCTGGGGCGGCCGCTTGGGGGCGCCTGTCCCTGGCGGTGCTCTCCCACTCTCTCTTCACCATGACGTAGAGCCGCATTGCTGCCTGGGCGTCTTGGACCTGGAGACACGTAGTGATGCTAACCACCCAACAGCTGATCACAGGCTACACAGAGTCAGCATGCTCTGCCGCTCCTCCCTCCTCCCCCCTCACCCCCCCCCCGTGGCAGTGTTGGGTGGGCAAGCCACAGCGGGAGGTCATGGGGGGAAGACTTCAGAAGGCCCAGGTAACTCGTTCTCCAGGTCCCCATCATTTCTATTATGAAGAACAAGATGCCCCTCTCCTCTGGCTTCCTGTCCACTGCAGCATCAACTGCTTTAAGGCCTCACCCCAAGAATGCCTCTTCTTTTCATAAAGTGCTCAGCCTCAGGTATTTCATTACAGTAATATAAAATGGACTAACATAGCCTTCTGTTAGATTGGACCTTTTTTGGTGTTAGTTAAATGTATCATTTTTGTTTTTGTTGGTTGTGGGACTTGAACTCTTGGTCTGGGTGCTGTCCCTCAGCTCTTCAGCTCAAGGCTAGTGCTCTACCATTTGAACCACAGTGCCACTTCCAGCTTTTTCAACTTTTGTGGTGCTGAGGAATCAAACCTGGGGCCTCATGCATGCGAGGCAAGCACTCTACCACTGAGCCACCTTCCCAGCCCTGAATGTAACATTTCATAAAGCCAACTCTGCTGTGTCCTCTAAACCAGAAGCCATCCAAGACCCCACCCCTTCCTTTATAAGCCTGAGTTTCAAGGTCAGGGACAGCTACCACCCAGGGCCTGTCACTCAAGGACACACTTACTGAACAATGCTCTGCCTGCTGGACCCTGAGCCCCAGGATCTTCTCGGAGAGCAGCTTCAGAGATGGTCTTCCGCTCTGCAGAGGGGAGATGGTCCACAGTCAGCGAGGGGCGGTGCCTCCACCCGACCAGCTCCGAGCCCAGCCAGGGACTGGCAGTTTGCCTCCCACGGGGAGACCCACAGCACTTGGGAACGCAGCACCAGTCAGTCACGGCTGGTGAACCCCCCTTGCCTAAGCCAGTAAAGAGGTGAGGAGCTGGGATGTGGTGCTGTAGCCACCAGTGCTTTCCTAGCAAGCTCAAGTTACCAGGTCCATCTCCAGCACAGGAGAGGGTGGGAGTGGGGACAGCAGGGCACCTTCGCCCTGGTAGCCTCATGCCCTCCCTCACCAGGACTCGCTGCAGAGATGAGCGCACACAGTGGGGCCTGCTCGGGCTCATCTTCCAACTGACCATCACCACAACACCACCCTTTTTTCTTTTCTTGCAGTGCTGAGGACTGAAGCCAGAACTGTGCCCGTGCGTTCCATCACCGTGCTGCACCCTACCCTGCTTTCTACTCTAGGATGCCTTTTAGAGGTTAAAAGGAAACCCTTTACCCAGCAGGTAGTACCAGGGCCACAGCGGGGCAGCACTGGCCAAGTACCTTCACTCTAGCCTTGAAGGGCTTGTACTTCTGTGTGTCCCGGATCTTCTTTTTTGGATGATCAAGAAACAGCACCTAGGAGCAGGAAATGAGCGCTCTCATTCTCACTCTGCATACAGGAGCCCCTTTCCAGACAGCATCCTGCAGACCCCGTGGTGACACACACGAAATAAAGGCCTAGAGATAAGCCCGGATCCCTGCTGCCCCCCAGTACTGGAGGTGTGTGAATCAGGGCCTAGCACTTGCTAGGGTAGCACTCTTATCACTTGAGCCACACCTCCAGTCCTACTTGTTTTTGGAGTTTGATTACATATAATGGGAAGCTGAGATTTGAGCAGCTCAACCCTGCAAGTTCAGCAAGTCTCTCTCTCTCTCTCTCTCTCTCTCACACACACACACATTCTGCACAGGGTGGGGGTGGGGGAAAAGACACCACCCACTGGTAGTCTCTGAAGATGATTCAATGCTTTCAATACTTACTTTATGTTACAATTTTTTATCTTCCAGGTGCTGAGGATGAAACCCAGAGTTTCTACAACTAAACTATACTGTCAGGTTGCATTTTTTTTTTGGGGGGGGGGCGGGTAATTCCAGGGTTTTGAACACAAGGCCTCATTCTTGCTAGGCAGGTGGCTCTACCACTTGAACCAAGCTCCAGCCCTTTTTTGGCTTAATTTTTCAGATAAACTCTTTCGTTTTTGCCTGGGCCAGTCTACCACGATCCTTCTACCTAAAAGCCTTCCACACAGCTGTGACAATAGGCACACACCACTATATCCAGCTTACTGCTTGAGATGAAGTCTTAGTAACTTTTCCCTGGGTTGGCCTTGAACTGTGATCCTTTTGATCTCTACCTCCTAAATATTTGGGATTATACTCATGAACTACCATGTACAGCCCCTAAACACTTATTTAAAAGGAAGTTAAAGCTGGGCAGCAGTGGTTCACACCTGTAATCCTAGCTACTTGGGAGGCTGAGATCTGAGGATCGCAGTTAAAAAGCTGCCCAGGCAGGAAAGTCCATGAGACTCTTATCTCCAATAAACCACCAGAAAACCAAAAGTGGCTCCATGGCCCAGGTGGTAGAGTGCTAGCCTTGAGCTGAAGAGCTGAGGGACAGCACCCAGACCCAGAGTTTAAGTCCCATGACTGACAAAAAAAAAAAAAAAAAAAAAACCACTAGAGGTTCCTGAAACACAGGCCTCTCAAATACTAGAGTCTTATAATGCTGAGCAGCCCCAAAGACTGAGGCCAGGAAGGACATCGCGAGGTTCTAACCTGCAGGAGCCTCAAGGAGTAGAGGCCAGAAGCCACACACCTTGACCCAAGAAAGGCCTTCTAAGCTTTCCTACCCTCTCCCACTGAACAGGACAGTGGGTGGGCAGCTGTGAAAGAAGCCAAGCGAGCCTAGAATGGCTGCCCCAGGAACATGTCCGCACCCAACTCCCCACTGCTGGGAGCAGCTGCTGGCTCTGCCTACTGAGCATGCTCAGCAGCAGTGGGAGAATCACTGGGCAGTGTTCCTGGCACACTGTAACCTTAGCAGGACTCAGTGCTGCCATCTGTAAGAACATGAATCTCTGGGGGGGTTTTCCCCCTCTTTTGGCCAATCCTGGGGCTTAAACTCAGGGCCTGGGCACTGTCCCTAAGCTTTTGCTTAAGACTAGCACTCTACCACTTGAGCCACAGTACTACTTTGGTCTTTTTCTGTGTATGTGGTACTGAGGAATCGAACCCGGGGCTTCACGCATGCTAGGTAAGCACTCTATCACCAAGTCACCTCCTCAGCCCCTCCAATGGTTTTGTTTTTTGCTTTTACAGAATGTTATAAAGGGGCCACCTACTAAACTGCTGCCTGGCCCAGAAGAACCCCACACCCTGGCAGCTGGGGGAAGAGCAGAAGCATCTCTTCTGCAACCAGATTGGGCTCCCCACTCCCCTCCACCCCTGCTCCCTGCAATTGCCTGTGAACTTAAAAGTAACCCATGGCTTGTGAGCACGCCGGGTTTTCCTAGGTGTCTGAGGGAAACACAAGGTTGGGCTCCCAGCATCAGGGCAAGGCTACAGCAGGCACAAACTGGACACAGGTCAGAAGCCACAAGGACTCAGCCAGCATAACCAAGTTTCTGGTGTGCTGGGCCCTGGGCACGGGGAAGGCGACTGGACATCAGGTCTTCGGCCAGGTGAAACAGGTGAACTCACAGCCAGCCCTTCACCAAACCCAGAGCAGGGCTGCCAGCTGC
This sequence comes from Dipodomys merriami, assembly GCF_024711535.1. NCBI lineage: Eukaryota > Metazoa > Chordata > Mammalia > Rodentia > Heteromyidae > Dipodomys > Dipodomys merriami. The sequence continues at coordinate 48,218,449 of NW_027202382.1, read as the reverse complement.
TCTGGCTCTGGAGCCCTCATGCTGCCAGAACTTCCAAAACCAGGACCTAGTATGGTCCTTCGAGCACAGCAAGGAATCAGAAGTGGCACTGGACATACTGAAATTTCCAGAATAGGACATAGATTTAAAAATTAAAGATACACTAGTACTAGGTGTTGGTGGCTCATGCCCATAATCCTGATATCCAAAGGATCACAGTTCAAAGCCAGCCTAGACAGAAAAGTTCATGAAACTTTGTATCTCCAAAATAACTAGCAAAAAACAGGCCTAAAAGTGTAGCTGAAATGGTAAGAGCACCAGTTTAGCCAGTAAGCTGGAAGAGGGCAAGGTCCGAGTCCAAGCTCTGGTGCAGGAGAGGGAGGGGGATCACACGGAGACCCTCTGGAGCCAGAGGGCAGGAGGGGTATACGGCACAAGGTACCTTTAAATCGTTGTGCAGCGCGTGCCCCACCAGGATTCTACCCTTCAGCATTTCAGCAACTTCTCTCTTCACAATCTCAAGTTTTTCACCTAAAAAACAAACCAAAACAGTCTTTAGCACTAGTTCTCAGAATGAATCAGCCATTCTCGGAGAGGGCTCCTCCTGTCATCCCATGCAGCCTCAGCCTCCGCTGTATGGAACTGGACTGCTTGTGGCCGATTTACAGCAACCCCATATCTGATCTCCATCAGGTCCCCATGCTGTGTGCCAGCCACAGTGCCAGACGCTAGGCCCCTTCCCACCCATGGCAGACTAAAAACCAAAGGGGCAGGACCTCAAGATTATTCTGAGGGCAACTGGAGCCTCTGCTCCAGACCTCATGGGCCCCAGCGGGTGAGGGGACTGTGTAGGGCATGCACTTTGGGTTCTTGCCCACTTCTGGGACAGCAGGAGTGAGAGGGCTGTAACGATATGTGGACCAGTACAGCCTCCCAACTCCTTCCTGGCCCAAAGAAGCGCATGGCACTTAAGACCTCTCAGAGCCACCAACAGTGCAGTTCCACTCCATGTAACAATAAAAGGCCAGGGCTGAGCTTCATGAAGTAAAAATGCCTAGCCAAGTGCTGGTGGCTCAGGCCTATAATCGTAGCTACTTGTGAGGCTGAGATCTGAAGATTGTGGTTTGAAGCCAATCCAGGTACAAAGACTGCATGACTCTCAGCTCCAATTAATTACCAAAAAGCCAGAGGTGGACCTGTGGCTCAAGTGGTAGAGCACTAGCCTGGAACAAAAAAGATCCAGGTAGCCGGGCGTCGGTGGCTCATGCCTGTCATCCTAGCTACTCAGGTGGCTGAGATCTGAGGATCGCGGTTCAAAGCCAACCCGGGCAGGAAAGTCCATGAGACTCTTATCTCCAATAAGCCACTTCGAAAACCAGAAGTGGTAGAGTACTTTCCTTGAGCTGAAGAGCTGAGGTACAGCACCAAGGCCCAGAGTTCAAGCCCCATGACCGACAAAAAAAAAAAAAAAAAAAAAAGGTCCAGGTCAGCATGAATTTAAGCCCCAGTATTGGCAAAAACAAAAACACAAAAACTCCTGCCTGATCATCTTCCACAGACACTGGGCTTCCCTAGATCCGGTCTTGAGAGTCTTCTGTCTCTCCCCAGAAGACCCCATTTGAGGACCACACCACCAGGAAGGTTCCAGAAGCACACTTGTGCCATGTGGCCATACCCAACCCTGGCTGGTGTATGGTACAGCTTCCCTCACTGAACCAAAAAGCAAGAAGTAGTGGTTGGTACAGGAGTAAGCGGTGACAGGGCCACCCTGATGACTGTGTGCACCCGAGAAGCAGGCAGTATGCAGAGTGGGGGGGGGGGGGAAGCACAGGGCCCGATCCCCAAGGAGACCTGGGCATCTGCTAGGATGTCCTGTCCCTGTCATCCCACAGCCTCGGATATATGGGGCTGGACTCTTACATCAAACCCCCACCCAGTGCCCAGGTGTAGACACACAGCAAGGACAGCAGTACGGTACTTCCCCCTTTGGGGCCCACGCCCACCATTTTGCAGTCCGTGCAGAGGCAAGGAACGCCAGGTGCAGCAATGTTTCTGGACAGCCAGGGCCAGGGGAGCACAAACCCGTCCCCTGGGACACGTACCCTGCTTGAGGTCCTCGGGCCGGATCCCACTGACGGCTGTCCTGTAGTCTGTCACGGGCTCAGTTGGCCTCACGTACTTGTCATACACACACATCCCGTGCTGGTTCACGAGCGACACCCGGGCTGCGATGCTGTCCTCCCCCTTGGGGCCGACACCCACCATCTCACAGTCCATGGCCAAGGCTTTCGTCAGGCTGAGGGAATCAGAGGCACTGGGGGAAGGGCTCCAGGCCCCACCCTCACCACTGTACCGCCATGGATGGGCTGCACAATCACGGGACTTGGTGGAGCCATGTCTGCTCCACTCCAATACAGCAGAGAAGGAGAGGGGGTAGTCTTCTTCCCCAGAGTCCCACCCCCAAAAGAACATTCTGAGCTACCCGGCCTGAGCCCAGCATACCCGCCAAAGGCCTGTTCCTTCACCAGAGAGATGCTGCTCTCCTTCTGGCCCAGCTGTCTCCGTGCTATCCTGGCCGCCTCTGGGCCCATGGCAGCCTCAATATCCATGGGGTCCACATCATCAAACCAGATGTCCTCCCTAAAAGACAAAGAGGGCAGTGAGCCGGGCGGGGAGGGGCCTGCCGTCCAGAGGGATGACAGAAGGGAAAGGGAAGGGTGCCCCTCCCCCCCACCAGCCTGGCCAGGCCAGAGTGGGTTTATCTCAGCACCTTCCCCACGCTGATCCTCTCAATTAGCACATACACTGAGTATCCAAGATTCAGAAGCCACAGACTAACACAGAATACCAACAGAAACCTATGACAGCTGACATTTTCTTTGTAATTACACAAAGGATTATTACACAAGAAACACAGATGGGCACTGACGGCCTGGTGAATTCCAGCTTTATGCCCACCCAGCCACTCTCATAGTTACTACAGTAAGGACCTGCTCCCCTGCGTAGGTCAGTGAGAGGCAGAGCTGTGACAGCAGCTCACAGACTGCCCCATACAGGGGCACAGGGAGGCACCCTTCTACCTGCAGCAACTGTGTCCCGAAGACACACTGACAGGAAGCCAGCCCCTGGTCTTCCACATGGAGAGATGACCCCTTCCTGTCAAGAAGTTGCCAGGCACTAGGCCAAGCATGCTACACCTCACTGTCTCCCTGACTCCACAGGAGCAGATCATGCTAGGAACCAGCTCCCAGGTATCCAGCAGGCAAGAAGAATGGATTTCATATGCCTTTCTGGCTCCAGCATCCATTCACAATGCAAATTTGAGTCTGTTTTGGCTGTATAGGGAACAAACTCAGGCCCTCCAAGCTTCCAGCCATTTATTTGAACTATGCCTGAGTATTAATGTTACAAGTTTTTTGGTTTTTTTGGTCAAGAATGGGACTTGAACTTGATACTTGCTTTGTTGGTTAGTGCTCTACCTAAGCCACACCTCCAAACCCAGTTTTTTGTTTGTTTTTTTTTTTTGGGTCCGGTTGTGGGGCCTGAACTCCAGGCCTGGGCGCTGTCCCTCAGCTCTTCAGCTCAAGGCTAGCACTCTACCACTTGAGCCACAGCACCACTTCCGGCTCTTTTTTTTCTTTTTGGCTTATGTGGTGCTGAGGAATCGAACCCAGGGCCTCAGGCATGCAAGGCAAGCGCTCTACCACTGAGCCATCTTCCCAGCCCCTCCAAACCCAGTTTTTGCTGATGCTTCCTAAGCACTGAGCTTTGTGTCAGGCCCCAGAGGCAGCAGTGACTGTAACCGACCTCTGCCTTCCCCCATCCCACGCTCCAGAGGGAACAAGTAACTGGACAAAGTAAGGAAGACTATCAGGCCACCTCTACATTGGCTCCTTAACAGACAAGCCTTGGCACCTTCTCAGTTGTGAGGATGATGGAGGCCGGGCAGCCAGGTGTAACATTTAGGGCCCTCTCGGGCTGGCACACCAGGAGGCTTGTGTCAGCCACCACAGCGGAGACTGCAGAGATGACTAATACTTACTCGGTGGGTGTGGCTGGAGTCAAGGCCGCAGTTGCCTCCTTAGTTTTCCTCTTCTTATGCTTGATGTCCCCTTGTTTCAAAGAGATGGGACCATTTGTCCTTTTCTTGGCTCCTTTCCGGTGCTCTGCTTTGTTTGCGTCTGTGGGAGGTGCCAATAACGTCCTGTCCCTCTTAGAGGTAGAGGCAACAGAGCCCCGAGTGGTCTCTTGGTCTTTCCTAGGCCATGAATCGCCTCCCTTTGATTTAGCTGAGCTCTCTTTTCCATTCTGCTGGCTGATTTTGGGGTGATTTTTCAGATCTGTTTGACAGACAAGGGGCTCTTCTGGGGCCTGTGATTTTTGTTTCAGCAGCTAGTGGAACAAAAATAAAATACAAGCCACGTTTTAATTTGGAAATGACACAGCAGACGAAAAGCTTGTGTTTATATACATGTATAGATGTACACACACCTACTGTACCTACAAACACTTCCTGTCAGCATCACTGATATGAGGTGATTTTCTTTTTTTTTTTTCCCCCGGTTCCAGTCCTGGGCAGCTTTTCTGCTCAAGGCTGGTGCTCTACAGCTTGAGCCATAGCCTGCCTTGTCTCATTTAGTAGTTAACTGGAGTCTCATGAACTTTCCTGCCTGGGCTAGCTACAAACCGCACTCCTCAGATCTGAGTAGGATAAGCAGACACCAATGCCTGGCAATGTGAGTTTTCAAAGTTTGAAAAAAACCCTTTTCACTCTGACATTGGTGGTGAGATGCTTTTTTCTTCATTTATCACAATGCATACTTCTCCACATGCTCCTTTATTCCAAACAAAACATCAAACTCATGTTCTACCCTGTAAGTGCCTGCTAGTGACCAAACACCCCAGAACACTCCCCTGTGAATGGGGAGGGTGGTGCAGAGGTCGTGTGTGTGTGTGTGTGTGTGTGTGTGTGTGTGTGTGTGTGTTTACCAGCAGCTCATTTTTCACTTCTTATGTAACCTGAGCGTTCATTTTAGTTTCTCTGCTTGTGGCTCAGGTCAGTGTGAGGACACAGTCACCACTTCCTTCACACCACCTCTGTTTGCTGCTGCTCAGAGTCCCTGGATGTCAGATGTGTAACATTCAACAGCTAGAAAGATGTCTGCCACACTGCAGGCAGCTGGTGAGCTTCCGGCAGCACAGCTCTGACTTCACTCAGCCCAGGCTCTCTGAGGTGCTGGAGCCCAACTTCCTCCTTGTGCTCAAATCCCCAGCTGGGCTGTTCTGGACCACATTGAAGACTCTGGCACAAAGCAGCCAGCTGACATGATGAAGTGAGTGCCCACCATTCCCAATACAGTTAAAGATCTTGAATGATTTACTTTTTGCAGAAATCCTGAGAGTTCCCCTATAGTTAACCTCCTCCATTCTTTTGTTTTTAGAGTCTTGCTGGCTTCAAGTAGTGATACTCCCATCTCTCAAAAGCTAGCGTTACAGGCATGCATCATGAGACCTGGCTCTTTTCACTTCACTCATTTAATTTCGTGTTTCTTAAGGGCCAGTGCTGAGGAAATCATACACAATGTGAGACGGGGGTGGGGGGGGTGTCTGACTGGTCCTATATGTCAAAGCAGGGAAACGACTCGGAATGTCTACACCAAGGGGACCCGGTAAGTCCTTTATCCTCTCGCTCTTGTTCGTTAAGCTTCCTCGATTTGCCCTCGGAGCACGGAGAGCAGGAGCTCGAGTCAGAATGGAAGAACCGGTATCCTCATTCTGACGTTAGGCCAACTTCCTTAAACTCTGCCTGCCTCAATTTCCTCATCTAGGAGAAAGTACTAGAAACATGCAGGCGGTCACGAGCAAGGCACCGCGCGACCTCCACAGTCCTAAGTGCCGGCCGCCACTGGAAGGCACTAATGGCCCGGACCTCGGGGCCAAACGGCCTGGGTTCAAATCCCGGTTCCCAGTCGCAGTCTCGGACGGCGTACTCGGCCTTTTCTCACTCGCAGAAGACAGAGGGTCTCCTGGGGGCCGCAACCACGGGGGTGGCTGAGACCCCACGACCCGCCGCGCAGGCCGGCCTCGGGCCCGCAGCCCCCAAGGCCGGGGCGGCCTGCCAACGGCGGGCGGCCGGCAGAGCTGCGGGCACCGGCGGGGCCCCGGTCCGGCACGGGACGGCCGTGTGCCGGCCGGGGCCGGGGCAGGACCGGCACCGCCCGACGGCCGCGACCCTCGGGGTCGCCCCCCGCCCCCGAGCCCGGGGACGGCGCCGGCCCTGCGCGGGGCCCGCTCCGGTCTCACCTCCCGCAGCGCCTTCCAGTTGTGGGAAAAGTCTTCCGGAGCCTTCGGCGGCCGCCCCGCGACGCCCGCGGGGCCGCTCCCCGGGGCCCGGCTCGCTCGCGGCGCCGTCTGCTTCCAGAACCTCGCCCGGGCCTTCCTCCGAGGGGCCTTCCCGCCGCCCGCCGCGCGCGGGCCGCGCTCCGAAGCCGCGGCCTCCGCCCTCATCCCGCGGCCCCCGGCCGAGACCCGACGGCAGCCCCGGAAGTGACCCCGCGCGCGCTGGCGGCGGGCCTCGCCGCCCGGAAGTGTCCTCTCCGCGGCCGGCTGGTTCCGCTCGCCCCGGCGCGGAGCCGTCCGCTCGCACGGGGAAAGGGCCACCGCGCTAGCGAGCGGGGTCGGGCCGGCGACAGCGCAGGCGCGCGGGATGTTCCCGGGCTCTCACCGGCATCCGGGAGGTGGAAATGAGAAGTGGGGACTCCGGAAGGGATCTGGGGGGGACCGCTATCGAGGTGGCACCGGCGCGGGCTGCGAGTGGCCGGAAGGGGGCGCCGGCGGCCTTCGAGCCTAGGGCACCGCGGGCGTTCTTGCAGCCCGTGAGCGCGCGACCGCGGCTCACCTGGCCGGCTCCTGGGCCTGGTGGTAAAATGACCCCGAGGCCTCCACAAGCCCAGAAGTTAAGATTTAGTCTCTGTGTGTGCACAAGCTATCTGGAGGGCCACACCTGGAGGTCGGGGGGCATTCGAAGAACGGGGGACCTCTCCATCCCCAGCCCCCACCCCAGCCATCCCAGGTTCCTCCCAGGGTGGAGCCAGAGTTCCAGGCCAGCGGCCTAACTTGGCGTTCACCTGTCAGGTCCAGCCACGAGGTGCTGAGGGTGGAGAAAGGAGATCTGTGAGCTTGAGCAAAAAAGTACTTCAGACCCATCTTCGGTAGCAGGGTAGCAGACATAAGAGGTGTTAGGGTTAGCCCGGGGCTGGTGGCTCACACTTGTAATCTGAGCTACTCAAGGAGGCTGAGATCTGAGGACTGTGGTTCCAGTCAAGCTTGGGTAAGAAAATCTGTGCGATTCTTCGTTCCAATTAACCACCAAAAGGTAGGAACTGGGGCTGAAGCTCAAGTGGTAGAGTGCTAGCCTTGAGCAAAAAAAGCTCAGGGACAGCTCCACCGTCCTGAGTTCAAACCCCAGGATGGACATATACATAGCACAGGCATGCACACACCACACACATACGTGTTAAGTTTAGGTAGAGGAAGAAATAGAAACGGGGTGAAAGGTATGCATAAGGAGTCCCAGTTACAGGTGTGGCCTGGCAGGCCATTACCTGTGTATTACTGTCATTACTTTATGGGAACAATCTGGTTCCCATGAGATGTTTCTCCTGCTCCAGGGTGCTGCAACATCACTGTAGGTAGTTGTCCTCATTTTGGGGTAGGGATGAGAGGGGGTGTGGGGTGAGGTTCTAGTATACCTTTCCTTGGGAGGGGGTAGTTTTGGTAATAAAGATGTTATTGATCAGTCTTTCCTTGCCCAAACCTAATATTTGCAGGTAATTGAGGAGGAGTGAGATACAGGATAATGGGGAAGAGGGAATGAAGGCAGAAATGGAGGCTTTTCTCCTATTTTTAGTTAGCCTAAGTTCAGGGTCAGTGTGTTTTAGCAAAAGCAGCTTCCAAGTATCTGTTATCCCAGTGTTAGGCTGAGTCAAGAGGGTTAGAAAAGATCAATTCCACAAAAGGAGGGAAAGAAGGCAGAGATCTCAGCAGACCAGAACAGGCTTTAATCATGGCTGCAGAGAGACTCAGTGTAACACCGAGTAGGGTTGGGGAGATAACGGGGTGTGTGGGGGCTTGTAGGTTTATACAAAATCAAGGGTGAGATCTTTGCAATTTCTTCGCCTGTCCTGTTGGAGACTTACTGTGCAAACTGTCCTGTTTGGGTTTTTTTTGTTTTTTTGGGGGGGGTCCGGTCGTGGGGCCTGAACTCTGGGCCTGGGCTCTGTCCCTCAGCTCTTCAGCTCAAGGCTAACGTTCTACCACTTGAGCCACAGCGCCACTTCCAGCTTTTTTTTTTCTTTTTGCTTATGTGGTGCTGGGGAATTGAACCCAGGGCCTCAGGCATGCAAGGCAAGCGCTCTACCACTGAGCCACCTTCCCAGCCCCTGTTTGGGGTTTTATAGTGGGGTATCTTCCTGACACCAACAGTCCTGCGCTTTCAGATAAGGTCAGGGCTGAGGTTTTCCTGAGAACAGGAGGGGTCTCCATGGGAGGGCAGTCAGTGGGCCCTAGGATCAACATGAAATTATGAGAACAAAGCAGATTCCCACCAACTAATGGGCAGATAGATCAGGAAATGAGGTAAACACTGTATTAAGGAATAATAACCAGGTTAAAAGCACCCGGGCAGCTGGGAGCCTATGGCTTCTGTTTGTAATCCTAACTATGCAGAGACAGAGAAGTCCAGAAGGCTTCATGTCTAAAATAAGCACAGGGTGAAGGGGAGTTGAGCTAAGCAGAGTGGTATTGAAGGGAGCCAGCAGAGCCAGGGAGTTCAAGGCCCTAAATTCAAACTCCAATATGGGAGGAGGAGGCACGGGGGTTTCTCATTAACACAGTGTTTATCTCTAAATTCCGGACTGCTTTCCCAGGCTTCATTAAGTCTTACACTTTCTCAATATGCCACAACATTTGATTTTATTAAAGAAAAGGAAAAAAAAAGCAACCGAATTCCCCCTGACCTTGGCTGTTTGTTCAAATAATTAGTGTGCTCTGGGAACTGAGCAAGGATATATTAAACAAAACAGAAAACTTGAAAAAAAAAATGACTCTTCTGGGCCAAAAAAATTAGCAAAGGAAAATGCTTTTTCAAGGATGGACACGTGTTGAAGGGAGTAAAATCCATCCTTTGTTTAAAGGCACATTCAGAAGTCTATGTTGTAATGATCCAACTTGAATAAGGAAAACGACCTTGAACTCCTTGGGTCTAGTTGATCAAACATTCTAACCATAAGGATGACAAATAAATATGTTATGTACATACACACATTATAAAATATACCCATTGTTAGATCACAGAATAGCAGTTAGTGCATTTGAGCCAAACCCTAACCTACTATTTCATCATAAATATTCCCAGTGCTCAAAGGGTCATTGCAGCTGTTATCAGAGGCATCAGTACCCTGTGTGAGTCATGGGCGATCACTCTCTCTTTGATTTTCTTAGCTTTGCTAACAAACTTCCTGTTCTCTACCATAAAGTTGTTTCCCAAGGACAAGGTGGAGTCCATCTGCCCTTCACAGATGCCACTGCTTTTAGTGACATTAGGAAGTTTCTTTTCACCTTTCTCTTCCTTCCACTTTTTTCTTTGCTTCTCTTCCTTCCCTTTTCGTTCTTTTTTTAATTTGATTTGTTTTGGGTCCTTTTTCAAGGTGCTAAGGATCTCAGTAAATTCAAGTTTTTTCACTTTTTTTTTTTTGGTCAGTCGTGGGTGCTGTCTGGGCCTGGTGCTGTCCCTCAGTTCTTCAGCTGAAGGCGAGCACTCTACCACTTGAGCCACAGCACCACTTCCGGTTTCCTGGTGGTTAATTGGAGATGAGAGTCTCGGACTTTCCTGTCTGGGCTGGCTTTGAACCGTGATCCTCAGATCACAGCCTCCTGAGTAGCTATGGGTTACTGGCACCCAGCTAGATTTTTCACATTTTATTTGGATTTTGTTTGTTTGTTTTGTTAGTGGTGGTATTTGAACTCTGGGCCTGGGCCCTGTCTGTGAGCTCTTCAGCTCAAGGCTAGTACTCAACTGCTTCAGTCACAGTGCCACTTCCGGTTTTCTGGTGGTTAATTGGAGATAAGAGTCTCACAGACTTTCCTGCCCAGGCTGGCTTTGAACTGCAATCCTCAGATCTCAGCTTCCTGAGTAGCTAGGATTGCAGGTGTGAGCCACCGGCACCCAACTTCAGTCAGAGTTTTATAGCAGTTAGTTGAACAGAACCGCAGGCATTTCTCCTACAAAGTACTACATAGCATTACAAATATGCTACAATTTTAATTTTTCCAGTTAACAAAAGATCCTATTAAGTTTTGGGGGGCATAGTTCCTGAGACTCTGTCCAGACCATTTACAAAGCATGGCTTATTTATAAATTCAAGACTCATAGGCACCTGGAATATTTAATCCTGGTATGCAGTTAAAATGCAGGTTTAAGCAGGGCACTGGTGGCTCAAGCCTGTAATCCTAGCTACTCAGGAAGCTGAGATCTAAGGAACAAGGTTCAAAGGTAGTCTATCTCCAATTAACCACCAAAAAGCTACAATTAGAGGCAGTATGGCTCAAGTGGTAGACTGCTGGCCTTGATTGGAAAAGCCAAAGTCCTGAGTTCAAGCCTGAGGCCCTGAGTTCAGGCTCCAGGTACTGGCACAAAAAATAAACTAAAAAGATGTAGGACTGGGTAGGTGGCTTAGTGGCAGAGTGCTTGCCTCATGCATGAAGTCCTGGGTTCAATTCTTCAGTACCACATAAGCAGAAAAAGCCAACTGTGATGCTGTAGCTCAAGTGGTAGCAGTTCTAGCCTTGAGCAAAAGAAGCTATGGACAGTGCCCAGGCCCTGAGTTCAAGCCCCAGGACTGGCAAAACAAATGTAGGTATATTCATTACTCTTATGTTCTCCTGTAACATATCAGCTTCTTTGCTGGCATTGACAGCATTTTCTTGTATGTTTTCTGAGTTTCTTCACTTATTACAACCCTATTAAGGATAAAACACCTTTACAAAATGAAAGGTAGTATACAGCTTGCAGATACTTGCCAACTGTTTGTCCAACAACCCCCTCTAACAGTGTGCACCTCTGGTGCCATGAGCTGCTTGGCTTCAAAATGCAAACTTGGTCCTGGGCACTGTCCCTGAGCTTTTTTGCTCAAGGTTGGCACTCTACCACTTGAACCACAGCACTCCTTCCAGCTTTTTCTCTGAGTAGTCTATTGGAGATGAATCTCACGGACTTTCCTGCCCAGACTAGCTTCAAACCTTAATCCTTAGATCTCAGCCTCCTGAGTAGCTAGGATGACTGGTGTGAGCCCCCCACTCCCAGCAATTCATATACTTTTTCTAAACAAGTTTTATCTCCTTCCTGGTAGAAGAACTGCTTGTCCTGTGCCCATGAGAGACTGATCTGAAAGATTTCCTGAGTGATTGTTTGCCTGTCTTGTCAGGAAAAGCACTGGGCCATTTCCCTTGTTGACTGAAGACCAAGAAGAAGTGGGCGGTGGTGGCCTCTGCCTAGATCAGCGAGGAGAGCCAGAGCCTCCCCCAACTCACCTGGAGAGGTGCCCACCTCAGACCACCTCTCACCATCTCCACGGATTTTAAGTTACAGTTTGATGATGATGATGATGATGATGATGATGATGATGTAGTTGTATAAAGGGGTTGCAACTCCGTAAGTTAGATTCTGAGTACGGTGCCTCTTGGTCATTGTCACCCCTTCCTTCATTCTTCCCCATTTCCCCTTCCAGATTCTTTCTTTCTTGTCAGTTGTGGGGCCTGAACTCCGGGCCTGGGCGCTGTCCCTCAGCTCTTCGGCTCAAGGCTAGCGCTCTACCAGTTGAGCCACAGCACCACTTCTGCCTACTTGGTTGTGATTTGGAGATAAGAGTCACCGACTCTTCAGTCCAGACTGGCTTCAAACCATGATCTTCAGATCTCAGCCTGCTGAGATTACAGCCTCCTAGGATTACAGGTGCCAGTTACCAGTGCCCAGTTCGCACTTCTTAAAATAATTTCAACATATTTCATTGTTCTATATTCATGCATGTAAGTATACCATGTGGAATGTGTTTATCCTCATTCACTCTCTCTCTCTTTCTTTCTTGCTTTCTTGCTTTCTTTTTTTTTTTTTTTTTTTTTTTGCCAATCCTGGGGCTTGAACTCAGGGCCTGGGCATTGTCCCTGAGCCTTTCTTTCTTTCTTTTTTGGATTAGCTTAATTTATTCTCTCTCAATAGGTATTTGTTTTCAAAAGTATTTGAGATCTTTAAGCTGTTGTTTTAAGTAGAATACAGTGATTATAGCTGTTTTAGGTTAGCTTTAAGGATTTGAATATCTGTCAGTTCCTCTGGATTCCATTGGGATGAATCTTTTGGCATGTTAGAACAGAATTGAAGACAGAGAGAAGAGTATTGATTTCTCTTCTTATATTATCTTGATTCGGTACATGAAATTAAAACAGGACACTCCAGAAGGTAACAAGGATGTGCCTACAAACATTTCTGGCTTACTTGTCAGATGATAGGCATGATCATCATTTTTGGCTGCTTCTTTTCTTCTGGTCTCTGAGCCTTTCTATGCTCAAGGCTAGCGCTCTACCACTTGAGCCACAGCAGCCACTTACAGCTTTTTCTGCTAACGTGGTACTGAGGAATCGAACACAGAGCTCCATGCATGCCGGGCAAGCGCTCTACCACTGAGCCACATTTCCAGCCCTCATTCACTCTGTCAGTTGGCCTTCCCCTCCCCCTCCCCCACACCTGTTTCACCTTCCTGTCCTTCATTACAAGGGATTTTGATTGGTGGGTATAAATGAGACAGGAGCCCAATCTGTGGGTCAGATTATGGCTGAAAGTATCACTGTGGCATATTGGTGTGGTCCAGGCCTGCCTGTTTGGGTCAGTAAATCAAGTAGACCATCTCCAGCCTTCCCACAGGGAAGTGGTCACAGCATAGGCTGGCATAAATTAGATGGACCACATGAGGAACTGGATGGGAAGTTTGAACCAGAAACCACGTCTTGGGGTTGTGGGCCTCATACCAAAATGCTATCAAGACATCTAAAATTAAAACAAGCAAACAAACAAACAGATTATTGAAGAGAGAAAAGCCAAGGCCAGGGCTCAGGACTTGCCTGTGTGTGTGTGTGTGTGTGTGTGTATATGCTAGTACTAGGGCTTGAACTAGGGCCTGGGCACTAGCCCTGAGCTTTTTCCTCTTAAGGTTGGTGCTCTACCACATGAGCCATACCTCCATTTCCAGCTTTTTGCTGGCTAGAGACAAGAGTTGCACAAGTTTTCCTATTCGGGCTGGCTTCGAGCTAGGATCCTCAGCCCTCAGCCTCTGAGTAGCTAGGATTCCAAGTGTGAGCCACCGTCCAGCCTTGGCTACTGTTAGAGCGCCAGGAGAGGAGCTTCAGGCTTCCTGGAGGTGGGGAGGAAAGGCTCCCATGCCGTCTGCGGCTGGAAAGTTAAGCAGAGAGAGAGAAGTGGGACCCAGCAGAGGCTCTGAAAATGTGGGGACTTTCTCTGCAACTTCATGAGCAATACGGAAGTGGAAAGAAGGAAAGGAAAGAGCTGATGGCACACTGTTCCTACAAACAGAGAAGTAGGGCAGTGGCAGGGGAGCAGCGTGGGTCAGGAGAAGAAGGGACACCACAGTTTGTGCACGCTGGTGGAGGAGGAGGGCCATTACCAGGACCCTGGCATCTCAAGGGATCAAGGGGTTTCACCACCTCCCACAGCCTCCTCCATGAGCCAGCTTTCTCCCCCCCCCCCCCCTCACCACACTGTGTGAGGCCCATGTCTGGAAAGTTCACTGCCCAAGTATCTTCCCCAGAACTTAAACTTCAAGAGGCCACCACCAGGTGCCGGTGCTCACGCCTGGAATCCCAGCTCCTCAGGAGGCTGAGAGCTGAGGATTGCGGTTCAAAGCTAGCCCAGGGGCTGGGAAGGTGGCTCAGTGGTAGAGCACTTGCCTTGCATGCTTGAGGTCCTGGGTTCGATTCCTCAGCACCACATAAGCAAAAAGAAAAAAAAGCTGGAAGTGGCGCTGTGGCTTCAGTGATAGAGTGCTCGCCGGAAGTGGCGCTGTAGCTCAAGTGGTAGAGCGCTAGCCTTGAGCTGAAGAGCTGAGGGACAGTGCCCAGGCCCAGAGTTCAGGCCCCATGACCAGGCCCTCCCCCCCAAAAAAATCAAGCCCCAATATAGGCAAAAAAGAAGGAAAAAAAAAAGAATGTGGGTTCCTGAGTTCAACCTTTAGTACCAGCACAAAAAAAAGGAAAAAGAAGAAAAAGCCACAGCGGTCATCATCCCTGTTTTCCTGGAATCTGGCACTGGGAGGAGCTGCCTGGGCCATTTCAAAGGCTCAGCCACACATTTGTTGTCTGAATGAATCTGATCAGGTACAGAAATGAAGACGCAGGAGCCAGAGGGAAGGGCAAAAGGAGCAAAGTCTTAAGGGGGTGCTGGCCCAGCACAGTGGCCGGTACAGCCTCCCTGATGGCCTGTCCTGGTGCTGGTCTCCACCGAGGGTGTGTGTGTGTGTGTGTGTGTGTGTCTGTGTGTGTGTGTGTGTGTGTGTCTGTGTGTGTCTGTGTGTGTCTGTGTGTGTCTGTGTGTGTGTCTGTGTGTATGTCTGTGTGTCTCTCTGTGTGTCTCTCTGTGTGTCTCTGTGTGTGTGTGTGTGTGTGTGTGTGTGTGTGTGTCAGCTTACTGAAGCTGACTAACATCAGCTTATCGGGAGGAAAGGTTCATTTTGGCTGTCACTGTGGTCGCTTAGTCTTGTTGTCTTCAGGCCAGAGTGGAGACAGCACAGGAGAGCAGGACAGAGGAGACTGCCCACCACAACAGCCGGGCGGCACAGCTGGGCTGCAGAGCCCAGGGAAGGGATGAGCCAGTCTCCCCGCCAAAGCCACGCCTCCAATGACCTGACTTCCTCCCCCTGAGCCCCATTTCCAAATGTACTGCCCAGAGAGAGACATCCAGGGCCGGTCGCTCCACATCAACATCAACTCCAGCAACCCAGCCAATGCTCCCTCCTTCCCTCCAGACGGGACTGCTGCGCCAGACACCGCTCAGGAGGGTCCCAGCTTGGGGATTCTCAAGTGCAGGACAGGGTTGGGGACTGTCCAAGAGTCAGGCCCAGATCCCAGTGGGAGGAACTGCAGACCTCCCCAAAGTAAACACTGCTTGATATCCTGCCCCAGCAGGCAGCGAGCGGGCCTGCCAGTCACAGCCCACACCGGCCACGTCCCCAGCGGATCTGCAGCGGCCCTCCCCTGCCACGCACTGTGGGCACCTCAGGATGAGCCAGTGTCTGCCCGGTGTGGCGCAGCGCCCTCTCCTTGCAGCCAGCATCTGGGGTTTTCTTACTGGTGCCTTCTTTGTCCTGGGCTGCGGGGGGTTCCCTGATTTCCAGCAGGTAGGCCCGGGGCAGGCACTGTGTTGGGGTCACCTCTCGAGAGTGCTGCCTTACAGTCCTGGGGTACAGAGGGCACATTCTCTCTTTCTTCTGACCCAAGAGGACATTGGCTTCTTCTTGAAGATGCTCAGTGCTTGTTTATCCCAGACCTGTGAGAGTTTCTCTTCTTTGTCTCCCCCTTACCACCCTTTCTCTTGCTTTTCCTCTCCTGGCTCAGTTTTTTTTACACTCTCCTCCTTGGTCTTCTCGTCTCCTTTCCCTTTCCTTCCGTGTGTGTGTGTGTGTGTGTGTGTGTGTGTGTGTGTGTGTGTGTGTGTGTGTGTGTGTGTGTGTGTGTGTGTGTGTGTGTGTGTGTGTGTGTGTGTGTGTGTGTGTGTGTGTGTGTGTGTGTGTGTGTTTGAACTCAAGGCCTGGGCGCTGTCCCTGACCTTTTTGTTCAAGGCTAGTGCTCTACCAATGGAGCCAGGGCTCCACTTCTATTTGTTGGTAGTTTAACAGACATAAGAATCTCACCGACTTGAGCCACACCTCCACTTACAGCTTTTTGCTGACTAATTGGAGATGAGTCTCACAAATCTTCCAGGCTGGCTGGCTTTGAACTGGGATCCTCAGCTCTCAGCCTCCTGAGTAGCTAGGATGACAGGCATAAGCCACTGGCCCCTGGCTCCCCATCTCCTTTTGTCTTGCAGGATTTTTTTCAGGCTCTGGAGCCCAAGGATGTGTCTTCGCACTTTGGCCCCGACGCTGCCTCTGCAGGTATCGCTTGTGACATTTTCCCAAGGAGAAGAAGTTGTAACAGAAGTGTCCAAAGGCAGGAAACCCTGCTGAGTGCATAGTCAGGCTGGGGGTGGCTCTGGATGGAGGTCCGAGGGGCTGTGTGGTCCTAGTAATTAGCTTTGCCACTTCCTGCTCAAGTGATAAGAGCTGGTCGGGGCGTTCTGACGCAGGCTTCTGTTAAGAGTCCAAAAGAAATTGCCACTAATCAGCCATTTCTTCCTCCCTTGCCCCTTCCCTCCTTCTGCCCAGGCTGGCTGATTTTCAGCAACTTCGTGGTTTCTGACCACAGTTAAAAATACTTATTCCCCTTACAGGATGAAGGTGTATGTGTCATGCCCCTCAGAGGCAGTATACCTTCTTAGGGAAGGCTTTTCCCGTGCCTCATAGGTGGTATCTCAGGGTGCCAGCCCCCCTTTCAAGAAGGACAATGGATGACTTTGATGAAAAGTTCAGTGAGCTGGGTGTTGGGGGCTCACGCCTGTAATCCTAGCTACTCTGGAGGCTGAGATCTGAGGATCGTGGTTCAAAGCCAGCCTGGGCAGGCCAGAAGTTGGAGCTGTAGCTCAAGTGATAGAGCTAGCCTTGAGCATAAAAGTAAAGTTCAGGGACAGTGACCAGGCCCTGAGTTCAGGCCCCAGGACTGGCAGGCACACATGCATGTACACCCTTCCCTCCCCCCCCCCCACAAATCTGGTGGGAACCAGAAACAAGTGGGCTAATTCACAGTGGAGAGAAAGAGCAGGCAGTGTGACCAGTGTGACTGCCCAGCTTCTGTGTGTTATGGGCCAGGTGTGCGCTGGCCAGGGCCCGGCTGGGGCTGGGGCACCCTCAGCGCTGGTGAGGGGCAGGGGCCAGGGGCACCCCCAGAGCCAGCCTGGGGCAGAGGCCAGCCCTCCCTGTATCAGGAGGCCCTGGTAAATTCTTGGCTATGGTGATGGTGCCTTCCACTCTTCCTTCTTTTCCTCCTTTTTTTCATGGTATTGGGGTTTGAGCTCAGGGTCTCACGCTAGGCAGGCACTCTGCTGCGTGAGCCACACCTCCAGTCCCTTCCTCCTTCTTGGTGCTGGTTATGTTTTTGAGATAGAGTCTCTCTTTTTATCCTGGCCGGCCTGGACTGAGGCCCTCCTGTTTATACTTGCATAGCTTGGATGACAGGCATGAACTACCACTCTCAGTTTTTGTTGAGGAGTGTGTAGGGGTATCTCTAACTTCTTGCCTGGGTGATCCTCCACCTCTTAGTCCCTCCATGACTACAGGTATGAGACACGGGGCTCAGCCTGGAGCCAGCCTCTTTAGGATGGTGCACCCAGGGAACACCTGGCTACAAACGGGCTATTTGTGTAGACTGTCCACTGAGTACACCTCATACTATGAGCAGCCCCTCCCTGAAGACAAAGCACACCCCGTTGTGTGCCTCCGGCCTCCTGCCCCTGTGGTGTCATGACCAGGTTTCTTTTTTCTTTTGGTCGTGAGGCTTGAACTCTGGGCCTGGGCGCTGTCCCTCAGCTCTTCAGTTCAAGGCTAGCGCTCCACCACTTGAGCTATAGCACCCCTTCCGGCCTTTTCTGCTTATGTGGTGCTGAGGAATTGAACCCAGGGCCTCATGATGCAAGGCAAGCACCCTACCGCTGAGCCACCTTCCCAGCCCCCACGACCGGGTTTCTCATGCTCCCCTTGTTGCAGATGGGGACTTGGTGGCTCTCTGGAAGTGGCTACCCCAGGCCTGCCAAGCAGCTCCAGGGCACAGCTGCATCTGCCGCTGCGCAGGCCTGGCTGGCACGTTCTCCCCTGTACCCAGGTGGGAAGTAGGGCTGTCCTGGGCTTTGTCTGCCATCTTGGGCTGACTCAGTTGTACAGTCGGTGATAGAGAAGGGTGGAGGCTGTGGAGCAGGGCCTGCCCTAGGGGCAATTGGGGGCTGTGGAGGAGGGCCCTGCGCAAGATGGACCCTAGTCCCATGGGACCCCGTTAGGCCCTTGGGTGACTCTTCCTCCTCCTCCTCCTCCTTCTCCTCTTCCTCCTCTTCCTCTTCCTGTCCTTCTCCTCTTCCTCCTCCTCCTCTTCCTGTCCTCCTCCTCTTCCTGTCCTTCTCCTCTTCCTGTCCTTCTCCTCTTCCTGTCCTCCTCCTCCTCTTCCTCTACTTCCTCCTCTTCTTCCTCCTCTTCTTCCTCTTCCTTTTCTTCTTCTCCTTCTCCTTTTTCTTTTTCTTTTTGTGTCAGTACTGGGGCTTGCACATGGGGCCTGGGTACTGTCCCTTAGCTTTTCACTCAAGGCTGGTACTCTACCACTTGAGACACAGCTCCACCTCCTGCTTCTTGGTGGTTCATTGGAGATAACAGTCTCATAGATTTCCCTGCCTTGCAGATCGCAGGCTCCTGAGTAGCTGGGATTGCAGGCGTGAGCCACCAGTGCCCAGCTCTGTCTGTTACTCTTTTTTTTGTTGTTGTTTGTTTTGGTCAGTAGTAGGTCTTGAACTCTGGGCCTGGGCACTGTCCCCAAGCTCTTCAGCTCAAGTCTAGCACTCTACTACTTGAGCCACAGTGTCACTTCTGGTTTTCTGGTGGTTTATTGGAGGTAAGAGTCTCATGGACTTTCCTGCTGTGGCTGGCTTTGAACTGGGATCCTCATATCTCAGCCTCCTGAGCAGCTAGGATTACAGGTGTGAGCCACCGGCACCCATCCTGTTTCTCACTCTTGAGCACCAGCTTTCTAGAGCCTTCACTTTCAGCCTTCCCCTGCTCTCTCAAGTCTCCCTTCTTTCTAGAACCTTCACCTTCAGCATTTTCTTCCTTTCCCAGGTCTCCTGCCCCCTGGCCTCCAGAGGCGAAGGTGGGCTGCTGGGGACATTTTACACCTGGAACTGTTGGTGGTTGCGGGCCCCGATGTCTACCAGGTTCACCAGGAGGACACCGAGCGCTATATACTGACAAATCTCAACATCGTGAGTGCTGGGTGGGACTGGCACTGGCTGGCACAGGAAGGGAGGGGCTCCAGACACAGTTCCTCATCCAGTGCATTTGAGCTTGGTCTTGTTGAACTTGGGTAGAGATTGGAGGCTGGGGTCAGCTGGGGGCTCAGGGCCCGGTGGGTGGTCAGAGGTTTTCCTTTCTCCTCTGTCCCCACTTAGTAGCACAGGTGGGTGAGATCTGGGTATCCCCCTCAGCTCCATGCACCCTACTGACTCTTTCTCCTTTGGTCTGTGCCTGAAGCTACCCTCAAGCCTCTCTTCCCCATCGTCCGTTCAGCCAATGATGGGCTCAGGCTGCCCACTCAGTCCTGCGTTCCCCACTGATGTCCCCTCTCGGCCCCCTCATCCTGTGCTGGCGAGGTGCAGAGCAGGCCAATGCCCAAAGGGTGCTGATGGTTCACATCTGTAATCCTAGCTACTTAGGAGGCTGAGACCTGAGGATCGCAGATGGAAGCCAGCTTGGATAAACAAATCCATGAGTTTTATCTCATCCATTCAACTATCCACCACTGGCTCGGAGCCTAAGAAGGGCATTTCCGCCTCCCTGCCACCTGTTCTTGTTGATGGAGTTTCCAGCCATCCTTACTGGGACCCCTGGGCCAGCTCTGCCCATCACATGACTCGCCACGCTTTGCTTTCCGCAGGGGTCGGAACTTCTGAAGGACCCAAGCCTGGGGGCTCAGTTCCGAGTGCATCTGGTGAAGCTGATGATCCTCATGGAGCCCGAGGTGGGTGCTGGGTGGGACACGTGCTGAGCTGTGAGCCGGTGCCCCTCCACCCTCCTCTGCAGTGCCTGCAGGTTGTGGCGACTGCAGGACTCCCACCCAGCTCTCCGGGTACTCAGCGAGAGCTGAGTGATGGCACTGCTGGGGCCGCAGTTTCCTCGTCTGCGGTGGGCGGGGCTGGGGGGGGATAGCTGTACAGGAGAGCTGTACAGGAGAGCTGAAGTGCTGTGAGAAGGAATGACAGACAGACCGACCAAAGCGGGCTCTGTTACCGATCTCTCAGGATGCTCCAAATATCACAGCCAACATCACGTCGTCCCTGCGGAGCGTCTGTGAGTGGAGCCAGACCGTCAACCCCACGGATGACTCGGCCCCTGGGCACGCTGACCTGGTCCTCTACGTCACCCGGTAGCGGGGCTCCCGGACAGTTTGCCACGCCCGGGAGGGGCTACGCCATGCCCGCCGCATGGGGCAGCGGGGAGCTGGCTGTGGCAAGCACTGGAGCCACCCAGGTGACTCTTCTCTTGCCAAGGTTTGACCTGGAATTACCGGATGGTAACCGGCAGGTTCGGGGGGTCACCCGGCTCGGAGGCCTCTGCTCCCCGTCCTGGAGCTGCCTCATCACCGAGGACACTGGGTTCGACCTGGGAGTCACCATCGCCCACGAAATTGGGCACAGGTGTGTGACCTAGCCGCGGTCGCCAGGTCCCCACGGGGGAGGGGAGGTTATCCGCAGAGGCAGTGGGTCTCATAGAAACTACCAGAAGAGTTGTTCCCTTGAGCAGAGGGGACCAGGATGGGGGGGAGGGGTTGAGGCAGGACTCTAATGCTTCTTGTTTGCCAGGTGATTAGAAGCCCCTGACCGTACCTGGGCTGGAGGAACTTCCACACCCCGAGCCCAGGCGGCGGCCGTGATGGCAGCCTCCCCCCTACATTTATAGTGCCACATATTCGTTTAAGTCAAGGGTCAGGAGCCACCCCGCTGAGCCAGCAGGACTGTCCATTGGGAAACTGAGGCAGGGTGGCCCCATAACTTGTTCCATGGTGTATTTAGCTAATGGCAGGGTCAGGGGCCAGCCTGGGTACTACGCGTGGCTGGGTGGGACCTGAGAGGAGGCCTGTGCCAGCCCCAACCCCACCAGCCGCTCTCGGCGCTGTCCCGTGCCCTCAGCCTCGGCCTGGACCACGACGGCACGGAGGGCGGAGGCTGCGGCTCCAGTGGCCACGTGATGGCGTCGGCTGGCGCGGTGTCAGCGGGCGGGGCTCTGGGGTGGTCCTCCTGCAGCCGCAGGCAGCTGTGGCAACTGCTGAGGTACGACCCCCCACCCCCACCCCCACCGGGGCCGCCGCGCCCTGCCTGCCTTGCTGCCGGGCCCCTCGTCTCCGCGGGCGGCACCCCTGCTTCCTGTCCTGGCCCTCTGGCACCCATCCTCCACTGTATGTGACACACCCCGCCTGACACTTCTGCCCTCCCTCATTCTCACTTCCGGGCACCCACTCCTCTGTCCCACCCCGTTCCTCAGGCCCACCCTGCAGCGGCCCCTTCCCCTTCATCTGCCCCACCTGCTCCCATCTCTCCTGTGGACCCCTCTGGCCCCCTCCAGCCCTGCCGGCATCCACTCTTCCATCCCAGCCCCCAGGCCCCATCCCTGGTCCATGGTCCTCACCCCACCGTCTGCTCAGCTCGGCACCCATCACCTCTGTCCGGTGTCCCAGCCCACCCTGCCCACGTCCACCCCTCCTGGTGTCGGGGACGGGGTGAGGGGGAGGAGAGGGGCCTGAGCCGGGGTCCGTCGCAGGGCAGGGAGAGCACGCTGCCTGTGGGACCAGCCTGGGCCACAGTCCAGACCCGTGGGCTTCCCCCAAGATGCGCAGCCCGGCCTCTACTACGATGCTGACCAGCAATGTCGCATTGCCTTTGGGCCCCGGGCTGCGGCCTGCACCTTCGCCAGGGAGGGCTTGGTGAGTGGCAGCTCCTCGTCTCCAGCCTGCCCTGCCTGGCTCACCTCCCCCGGGTGCCCACGCGGTGCCCGCCGCCCTGCAGAGGCACACCTAGACCCACTCCGTTTGAGGCCTGCTACCACAAGCATCATTGTGAAACAGTTTTGAACCATAGTCCCCACATTTTTGTTTGACTAGGACCCACAGATTGTGTCGGGGGTCCTGGGACAGGCCCGGCGGGGACCAGCTTGCAGTCTGCCAAGCTGAGCTCCGCACACAGGGCTTCCCGCAGAAGGTAGCCTCCTCACTGGCCTCACGGCAAGGCTATGGCTGACAGGGGGCCAGGAGGCGGAGGGGCACAGGCACCACCAGAGACAGACTTCCTCCCAGGACTCCCTAGGACTTCCAACGGCCCTGTGCCCTTTTGCCCTGGGGTTCCTTCCTCCATAAAAAGTATTCTTATTAGGTGTACAGGTGTGGTTTAAGTGGTAGAGTGCCGCCTTGCAAGTATGAGGCCCTGAGTTCACACCCAGTACCACTGGGCGCTGGTGGCTCCCGCCTGTAATCCTAGCGACTCAGGAGGCTGAGTTCTAAGAACTGAAGTTCAAAGCCAGTCTGGGCAGGAAAGTTTGTGAAACTTTTTTTTTTTTTCAATTTCCAGTTGTAGCCTTGAACTCTGGGCCTGGGCACAATCAGCTCTTTAGCTCAAGGCCAGCACTCTACCACTTAAGCCACAGTGCCACTTCCAGTTTTCTGAGTGGTTTATTGGAATAAGAGTCTCATGGACTTTCCTCCTGGCCTAGACTTTGAACCTTGATCCTCAGATCTCAGCCTCCTGAGTAGCTAGGATTATAGGTGTGAGCCACCGTTGCCTGGCTTCCTGAGACTCTATCTCCAGCTAACCACAAACAGCTGGAAGTGGAGCTGTGGCTCAAGTAGTAAAGTGCCAGCCTTGAGCAACAAAGCTAAGGGACCGTACCCAGGCCTTGAGTCAAGCCCCAGTACCAGCACCAAAACAAAACTAAAAACCAAACTCAAAAAAACACAAAATAACCCCAAACCTTGTACCACTGAAACACAGAGAGGGGTGAGGGGAGAGAGAGAGAATTATGTATTTACTTGTTAAATAAAACGTATACACTTTTGTGCCTTATTATCCATACAAGTATTTAAGGTACATGTATATTATGTATGTTAAGTACAACTAATTAATACATTAATTATATATCTGAACAATTGTTTTGGCCTTAAACTTTATCTTTCTCTTCTGATGCAGAAGATATGAAAACATTTTCCCAGCTCTCTGGAAGCCTGTTAGCCCTGGCTAGGATCCTTCTCTTTTTAATTTTTTAAAACTTTTTGTTATTGTAAGGGTGATGTACCAAGGTTACAGTTTGCGGGTCAGGTAGAGCGTGTATTTATTTTTTTTCTTTTCTTTTTTCTTTTTTGGTTGTGGGGCCTGAACTCTGGGCCTGGGCACTATCCCTCAGCTCTTCAGCTCAATGCTAGCACTCTACCACTTGAGCCACAGCACCACTTCCGACTTTTTCTGCTTATGTGGTGCTGAGGAATCAAACCTCATGCATGCAAGGCAAGCGCTCTACCACTGAGCCACCTTCCCAGCCCTAGAGCGTGTATTTCTTTTTAGACTTGCACTCTCCCAGTTAGGATCCTTCTCTTGATGACCAGTCCTCCCTGCCACCGGGCAGTGACCACGGAGGCGGGTCTGGGCCTGCCAGTGTGTCCTGTGGTCTGAGTGGCCACCCGGCTCCCTTCTCAGGATGCGTGCCAGGCTCTCTCCTGCCACACGGACCCCCTGGACCACAGCAGCTGCAGTCGCCTCCTGGTCCCTCTCCTGGATGGCACGGAATGTGGGATGGCGAAGGTCAGAGCAAAGAGCGACCGGTGGAGCGTGTGTGGGAGCGCACGGGTGATGTGTGCGCAGGCATGCTCCCCCAGGGCAGTCCCAGCAGGGCCGTCTCCCTCGGGGGAGGGGAGGGGAGGTGGGATCTGAGCCTGGGGAGACCCTGGCTGGGTCTGCAGGGATGGCAGAGGTTTCCCGACACTAGACTCCCCTCAGCCCTTTGAAGGCCTGGAAGGCTTTCTAGGCTTGGAGTACCCACATTTCTTTACGCACCAAGATGTGAGGGGGGGGGTCCCTGTGGGTACTGGGGGTGGTCCCTGGGGAGGGCTCCCCGTGGGGGTGGGAGGCCAGCCATGTCTACCTTGCAGTGGTGCTCCAAGGGTCACTGCCGCTCACTGGCGGAGCTGAGTCCCGTGGCGGCTGTGCATGGACACTGGTCTGGCTGGGGTCTGCGTGGCCCTTGCTCCCGCACCTGTGGAGGAGGTGTGGTCATCAGGAGGCGGCAGTGCAACAACCCCAGGTACGCGGGCACCCCAGGGAGGAGGGGCCTCATCAGGGAGGATGGCCACGCCCCATTCCCTGGGCCATGGTCACCTCTCACCTCTGGTATTTCACGGTCATTTCCAGGCCTGCCTTTGGGGGGCGTGCGTGTGTCGGTGCTGAGTTCCAGGCAGAGATGTGCAACACCCAGGTAGGCCCGCCTCCCAGGCTGGGCAGGCTGGGTGGAAGACAGCAACCATCTGGTCAAGTTGTGGTCCACACCTTGCTTTTGCAAGGGACATTGGGACCACAGGGCATAAAGCAGGCGGGTCCCGCTGGTGATCCGCAGAGCCACTGAAGTGTTTGCCTCCATCCCCAAGCAACCCTCGGCTCACTGCCGCCAGAGTCTTCCCTGGGGAGCCCCCACTGTGGGGTGTCAGCCATGCTTGTAGATTGAGCTGAAGTCTAGGCCACATAGCCGCGGCCGTGTGGAGGCTAACTGCACAGTGGCGTTCAGCGCACTGGCGGTGTTGTGCAGCACCAGCTTTGTATGGGTCCAAGCATGGCCACCCCTCCAGGGAAGCATGCCACACCAGTACTCAGCCTCCTGTTTCCCTCCCCAGCTCCCACCCCGCAGGGCCGCTGGTCCCCTTTCTGCCGCTATGGATCTCGGTGGTGCCCTTTGGTGCCTGGCTCATTTCCCTTAGCCCAGCGCTTTCAGGGGCCATCTGCGGGGATACCATGAGAGTGGACTTCACGCCCACTAAAGGCTGAATAGTGTCCCACCATCCGGACAGAACACTTGTTGCACTGAAGTTTGCGGGCGGCTGGCAATGAACTTGAATGTGTGTCTTTTGGAGTCTCTGTCATCAGTCCTCTT
The DNA here is from genome assembly GCF_024711535.1 of Dipodomys merriami. Lineage (NCBI taxonomy): Eukaryota > Metazoa > Chordata > Mammalia > Rodentia > Heteromyidae > Dipodomys > Dipodomys merriami. The sequence goes on along the minus strand of NW_027202382.1, from coordinate 48,193,379 downwards.
AGCTGTTTGGCTGATTCAGTCTGCTTGGGCTGCTATCACAAAACACCACAGGCTGAGTCATTTGTAAACGGCAGAACTGCTGGGCAGTCCAAATTCAAGGCCTGGCAGGCGTGGTATCTGGTGAGGGCTGCTCTCTGCCCTCCAGGTGGTGCTCTGTGGCCCCGTCCTCCAGGAGAGAGGATCCTAGATCCTCTCATGGCAGGGGGGCAGAGAGGCAGAGGATCCATGCCCCCCTACATTGCCCAAGGGTGCAGTCCCAGTCACCAGGGGGCACCATCGCGAGTGAATAAGAGATGTCATCACATCTTATCACTGCAGCTTGCAGGTTAAGTTTCCTTGTGAAGTTTGGAGGGGACTCTATCACTGCATCATAGTACTACCTAACAGTAGACTTGCTGGGTCACGTGAGAATTCTGTTTGATGTGGGACTTGCCAGGGTTTGAAGTCAGAGCCCCACCCTTGCCTGGCAGGCACTTTCTTGTTTGAACCGCACCTCCAGTTCTTCTTCCTTTCTTGGTTTTCCAATAGGCCCTTGCTTTTTGCCTGAACTAAGATCCTCCTACATGTGTATCCATTGTGACTGGTGGCAGGCCACTACCCCTGGCTTGGTGTTTTAGTGTGTGTGTGTGTGTGTGTGTGTGTGTGTGTGTGTGTGTGTGTGTGTGTGTGTGTGTGTCTGAACTGGGGCTTGAACCCAGCTTTCACTCAGCGTTTTCACTCAAGGCTAGCACTCTACCACTTGAGCCTCAACTCTACTCTGGCTTTTTGCTGGCTAATTGGAAATAAGAGTCTCACAGACTTTTCTTCTGGATCTGGTTTTGCATGATCCTCAGATCTCAGCTTCCTAAGTAGCTAGGATTGCAGGCATGAGCCACCAGTGCTGGCTTGTATTTGACTTTTGGGGAGTCTCCCAACCATTTTCCACAGCGCCTAGCCATTTTGCATTCCAGCAGCCCTGTGTAAGGGGTGCAGGTTTCCACATCCTCCCATCCTGGAGCCATCCATTCTCTAGTGCTAGCCATCCCATCCTGCTTGGTGTGAAATGGTGAAACGGTGCTTCTAACATCCAGTTAATAACCGGCCTCTGCTTTGGACAGCCCTGGGTTTGAGTCTGGCTGGGGCTCTGGGATGTGCTGCATGTGCTCCGAGTGCTGTCCCTGTCCTCCAGGCAGGTACCCAGGGCCTCTCCAGATCTCCAGAGGAGCATCTTCTCCTGGGCACAGAGTGGCAGCCCCTTTGTGTCTGTGCCCAGCACATTAACACTGATTCTTTTCTCTCCAGAGCAGAAATGTGTAAAATACTGCTGGAGGCTGAGGTTCTGGCCTGCCGTTTCCTAGTTAATGACCTACCCCAGATGCACTCAGAAATGAATACACCGATTAGCCTCTTTCCTCAGGTCCCAGCCTTGGAGCCAGTGGTCCCAAGGGTAGTGCGCTTCCCCACTTTCTTCCCGCTGCTGCTCTTTGCTCTTTACAAATTCTCTGGAATTTTTCCATCAGCAGAGTGAGCCAGATGCTCTGCTTACCCTCCCCCCATCCCCCAGCCCTCAGACTAGAGAGCTGAGGCATAGCCTGGGGCTGGATCACCCCCACATCCTGGATCTGTTCCAGGGTACATATCGGCTCCCACAGACAAGGACCCTATCAGTGCCTGTCCCCCTGCCTCCTCTGACCAGGCTTGTGAGAAGACCCAGCTGGAGTTCATGTCTGAGCAGTGCGCTCAGACAAACAACCGGCCGCTGAACCTCTCCAGGGACAGCTCCTCCTTCTACCACTGGGGTGCAGCCGCACAGTACAGCCAAGGTAGGATGAGGAGCACAGGGTAGGGCCCTGGAGATCTCTGTTGGCCAGTCACCTGGATTGATTGGCACTGTCACTCTGGCTGGTTGAGCAGGGCTGAGGCTCAAGCTGTGGTGTCTCATAGGCTGTGGGACTGACCTGGCCTCCCCAGGAGATAGCAGAGGTCCTGTCTCTGAGTATCGGTTTTCCCTTCTGAAATAGAGGCAATTTCAGTGTCTCCTCTTGGTGTTGCTAGAATGATTCTGGGAAATAATGCAGGGCAAATGCTATGTGCTTATGATTTTTTTTTTGGTCTGTCATGGGGTTTGAACTGTGGGCCTTGAACTCTGGGCCTGGGTGCTGTCCCTCAGCTCTTCAGCTCAAGGTTAATGCTCTACTACCTGAGCCACAGCACCACTTCCAGTTTTCTAGTGGTTCATTGTTGATAAGAGTCTCACACTTTCTTGCCTGGGCTGGCTTTGAACTGTGATCTTCAGGTCTCAGCCTCCTGAGTAGCTAGGATTACAGGCGTGAGCCACAGAAGCGTGGCTCATGTACTTAATGATTTGATCATGTAAAGAGATATGCAGAGGATGCAGCTGGAGAGGCTGGTGGAAGAGGACGGGGTCTGGGGAAGGAGGGAGGGGCTGAGGGAGGAAGGAGGGGCTTTGAGGAGGAGGTCACTTGGACCTTGCCAAGTGGCCATGGAAGGTTCCAGAGAGGCTTCCCAGTCCAGCTCCCTGCCCTTCTTGCTCATCTCACGTCAGTGACCCTGTCGGTGTCCTCTGCCTTCCCAGGGGATGCTCTCTGTGGCCACCTGTGCTGGGCAGTGGGCGAAAGCTTCATGGTGAGGCGTGGAGACAGATTCGTGGATGGGACCCGGTGTGTGCGGGGCCGCCCTCACCAGGATGGGACGCTGAGCCTCTGTGTGTCGGGCAGCTGCAGGGTAGGAAGCAACCTGCCCAGCCCTGTGTCCCTGAGGCCTGCCTGCGCTCTGCCAGCTCTTGAGGGGAGGGTACACGTAGGCTGCCGTCCAGTGGGCCAGTCCTGTGGTCTGCAGGGCTGGAGATGGCAGTCCATGCCTGGAGCTAGGCAAGTCCTGTGAGCCTCGGAGCTCTCTCTGTGGATGGAAGGAGCTGCAGGGGTGCAGCCGCGGGCTGTGGGCTGTGGCTCAGGGCAGGGGTGCAGCCGCGGGCTGTGGGCTGTGGCTCAGGGCAGGGGTGCAGCCGCGGGCTGTGGGCTGTGGCTCAGGGCAGGGGTGCAGCCGCGGGCTGTGGGGCTGTGGCTCAGGGCAGGGGTGCAGCCGCGGGCTGTGGGGCTGTGGCTCAGGGCAGGGGTGCAGCCGCGGGCTGTGGGCTGTGGCTCAGGGCAGGGGTGCAGCCGCGGGCTGTGGGCTGTGGCTCAGGGCAGGGGTGCAGCCGCGGGCTGTGGGGCTGTGGCTCAGGGCAGGGGTGCAGCCGCGGGCTGTGGGGCTGTGGCTCAGGGCAGGGGTGCAGCCGCGGGCTGTGGGCTGTGGCTCAGGGCAGGGGTGCAGCCGCGGGCTGTGGGGCTGTGGCTCAGGGCAGGGGTGCAGCCGCGGGCTGTGGGGCTGTGGCTCAGGGCAGGGGTGCAGCCGCGGGCTGTGGGGCAGGGAGACCATCGCCTCCATGACACCAGTCTGTGCTGTCCCCCCCTTGCCCAGGCGTTTGGCTGTGATGGCAGGATGGACTCCCTGCAGGTCTGGGATGCGTGCCAGGTGTGCGGAGGGGACAACAGCACGTGCAGCCTGCGGAACGGCTCTTTCACAGCCGGGAGAGCCGGAGGTAGGGGCCGCCCTCCGGTGGAGCGCGGGTCTCCTGCCAGTGCCTGGAGCCGTGGCACAGGCTGCATGGGGCCCAGGGCCCGATGCTCACTTGGCACATCTCCGTCCATCCTGCCCTGGTGGCCCTCCACCGCAGGCTCAGAATGTGATGAGGTGGTTGGCTCAGGTTGGGGCACTCAGTGATTCATTCCCTGTGTAGCTACGCAGGTCTCCTTCCTCCAACAGGAAATCCCAGCAGCAGGATGCTGTGGACAGCAGGGCTGTCACACGGGGTCATCCTTCACTCTGGCCTATTTGAAACAGAAGTCGGACCCAGGTGTTGGTGGCTCATGCCTGGAATCTTAGTTACTCAAGAGCCTGAGATCTGGGCTGGGAAGGTGGCTCAGTGGTAGAGGGCTTGCCTTGCTTGCATAAGGCCCTGGGTTCGATTCCTCAGCACGACATAAACAGGAAAAAAACCGGAAATGGCACTGTGGCTCAAGTGGTAGAGCTCTAGCATTCAGCTGAAGAGCTGAGGAGTTGAGGGACAGCGCCAAGACCCAGAGTTCAGCCCCCATGACTGACCAAAAAAAAAAAAAAAAAAAAAAAGCCTGAGATCTAAGGATTATGGTTCAAAGCCAACCCAGGCTGGAAAGTCTGAGACTCTTATCTCCAACTAACCTCCAAAAAGCTGCAAGTACAGCTGTGGCTCAGTGGTAGAGTACTATCCCTGAGTAGAAAAGCTCAAGGACAGCACCCAAGCTTTGAGTTCAAATCCTAGAACTGGTGTACGAGTACGTGCGGGCAGGCGCGTGCATGCGTGTGCGCATACACACACTCACACACACACACACACACACACACACACACACACACACACACAGTAGAAAATCATGTGCCGGGGCAGTGTTCCATGGTCAGTGGAGGCCTGCCGCCCTGCCGCCCACTGCTGTGCCCACTGCCTGCAAACCTGATCCTGGCACCTGGCTCCTGGTCTGGGCACTGCCCTGGCAGGTGGTCTTTCAGCCTGTGGCTCCTCATGTGGCCGGGAGCAACCCTCCACATTGTCTGCTCCTCTCTGTCCAGCTCCCTGTGACTGCTGTGTAGGTGGCCGCCAGGCCCACCTGGCTCATTCTGCTTCTCCCTAGAGTACGTCACGTTCCTGATGGTCACTCCCGGCGTCACTGGGGTGCACGTCGTCAACCGCAGGCCTCTCTTCACGCACTTGGGTGAGTGTGACCTGGAAACCCCTCCTGAACTCAGCTACACATCTTAGTCCCCAGCATGCCTTCACCGGTGACACCTCCTAGCTACCCCACTGCCGCATTCCAAGTGTGCTTAACCTGGGGCGGGAGGAAATGAAGAGAGGGACAGGTGGAGGGTCAAGGTTGAAAGAGACCTGGGGCTGAACCTGGGCAGAGTGTTAACGTGAAGGTTCCCTGTGCCAGGACTGTGGAGCCTTCTACCATCCAGACATGACATACTTGGGTGATGGGTCAACTGAGGAGGCTCTGGACCAGGGTTCACAGTTCTTATTGGAGCAGGGTGCTGGTGGCTCACTTCTGTGGTCCTGGCTCCTCAGGAGGCTGAGATCTGAGGATCCAGGCTTGAACTCTGAGCCTGGGTGCTGCCCCTGAGCTTCTTTTGCTCAAGGCTACCACTCTACTACTTGAGCCACTGCACCACTTATGGCCTTTTCTGTGATTTAATTGGAGATAAGAGTTTCAAGGACTTTCCTGCCAGGGCTGGCTTCAAACTGTAATCCTCTGATCTTAGCCTCCTGAGCAGCTAGGGTTATAGGCAGGAAGCCACCGGCAAGCCTAGTTTTAGTTTTCTTTTGCAGATAAAGATTGAGTGCTTGGTGGCTCACCTGGATAGCACCACTCCAGGTGATCCAAAGCCCTACCTCACATCCAGTTGCTGTCTTTCTGGCATAGCCAATCAAGACATTGGGCCTGCTAGTGTTGCCAGACCCCCTCAGCTCTGGGGAGGCCCATCCCTACCTTGGATAGAGATACGCCCCCACATGAGACCTCTGCTTCTCCTCAGAAGGCCTGCACAGAGGCTGGACCTCTCCTGGGGAAGGCCAGGCTTCTGTACTATGCCATTCCTTGATGGGTCTTTATTTCTCAAGGGCACTTACTCTTGACCTTTTTAAAAAAAAATGATTTTCTTTATTGTAATTATAAAGGTGATGCACAGAGGGTCTGCAATTACATGAGTCAGGTAGTGAATACATTTCCTTTCATACAGTGTCTTCTCTCCCCTCACTCTTTCCCAGTCCCTCCTTCCTGCTACTTTCATAGGTGTCCAGTGAGCTCCACTGCTACATTTTTTTCATCCTTTTTCCCTCAAGTTCTGTGCCTTCCTGAAGAGATACACTTGAATACACCATACATAAAGAAAACAATCACAAGAAGAGAGGTCTTTTGTTTCCATATCTTAGAGTTTGTTTATATATATATATATATATATTATTTTATATACATATGAAAAGGCATGTAGACGTTGCACCTTTTTGTTTCTCTCCTAAAACTCTCCTCTTTTGGTGTCACTGTATGTGCATATCTAGAATCTGGTATACTTTGTCCTATCCCAGTGCATTTTGGATATAACTTCTGTACATCAGGGAGAACCTGTGCAGTTGGTCTCTCTGATCTTGGCTTACCTCACTTAACATGATTTGTTCTAGTTCCATCCATTTCCCTGCAAATGACATTATTTCTTTCGAATGGCTGTGTAAAATTCCATTTGGATCCACTCATCTATAATGGAGTATCTGGGCTGTTTCCATGGCTTGGCTATTGTGAATAGTGTGGCAGTGAGCATGGATGTGCAGGTGTCTTTATCATATCCTGGCTCGTGATGGTCAGGGTAGATGCCCAGGAGTGGTATGGCTGGTCACAGGAACTTTTGTTTTTGAGGAACCTCCAGACTGCTTTCCAGAGTGGTTGTACTAGTTTATATTCCCACCAGCATTTGCTATTGTTCAACTTCAAAATGTTGGCCAGTCTAACTAGGGTGAGATGGAATCTCAGGGTGGTTTTGATTTGCATTTCCTTTATATGCATTTCTTTACTGTTCTTACCTCTTCTGAGAAGTCTCTCCTTAGCTCCCTTGCCCATTTCCTGATTGGTTTATTTGGTTTGGGAGAGGTTAGTTTCTTGAGCTCCTTGTATATATTGGATTTTAGGCCTTTCTCTGGAATATTGCTGGTAAAGATCTTCTCCCAGTCTGTTAGCTGTCTTTCTAGTTTAGTAACTATGTCCTTAGCTGTACAGAATCTTTTTATTTTGATGGTCCGCTGATCAAGTCTCCTATCTGTTGTGCCCCTGGGACTCTTTAAGAAGTTTCTTCTAGGGGCTGGGAAGGTGGCTCAGTGGTAGAGTGCTTGCCTCTCATGCATGAGGCCCTGGGTTCGATTCCTTAGAACCATATAAGCAGAAAAACCCAGAAGTGGCTCTGTGGCTCAAGTGGTAGGGCACTAGCCTTGAGCTGAAGAGCTGAGGGACAGTGCCCAGGCCCAGAGTTCAGTCCCCATGACTGACAAAAAAAAAAAAAAGTTTCTTCTACACCTATAACTTCTAATGTTTCTCCTACTCTCTCCTGCAGTGATTTCACAGTTTTGGGCCTGATGTTGAAGTCTTTGATCTACTTTGAATTGATATTAGTGCATGGTGACACATGGATCCACTTTTAGTTTTCTGCATATGAATGCACAGTTTTCCCAACACCAACTATTGAAGAGGCTGTTTTTTCCCACAGTATGTCTTTAGCTCCCTAATCAAATATCAGATAACTGTAAGTGTTTGATTTCTGGGTCTTCTAATCTGTTTTATTGATCTTCAGGTCTATTTTTGTGCCAATACCAAGCTGTTTTTGTTATTATAGCTCTGTAGTAGAGCTTGAGGTCTGGTATTGTGATACTGCCTGCATTATTATTATTTTTTTACCTGGAATTGCTTTGAATATTTGTTGTTCCATATGAATTTTTGGGTCATTTTGTCTATCACGGTAAAGAATGTCATTGGGATTTTGATGAGTATTGCATTGAATTTGTATATCATTTTTGGTAGGATGGCTATATTCACAATATTGATTGTACCCATTTTCCGGTGGCCTCTTCGATTTCATTCTTCAGATTTTTATAGTTTTTAACTATAAAGATCTTTTATGTCTTTAGTTAGGTTTATTTCTAGGTATTTTTGTTTTTGAGACCATTGCAAATGGAGTCATTTTCATGATTTTCCTTTCTGCTTATACATGGTTGACATACCAAAAGGCTACTGATTTTGGGGGGTTAACTTTGCCAAAATGACTGATCAGCTCTAGGAGCTTGGGGGTGGAGTCTTTTAGTCTCTTTAGGTATAGGATCATATTGTCTGAAAATAGGGATAGTTTGACTTCATTCCTTATATGAATCCCTTTTATGTCCTTTTCTTGCTTTACTGCTCTGGCTAGGAATTCCAGAACTATATTGAAGAAGAGTGGAGAGAGTGGACATCTTTGCCTTGATTCTGATTTTAGTGAAATGGTTTTAGTTTTTACCATTCTGTATGACATTGGCTATTAGTCCATCATATATAGCCTTCCATTACTTTAAGGAATGTTCCTTTTATTCCTAGCTTTTCCAAAGCTTTTAACATGAATGGATGTTGTATTTTGTTGAACGTTTTTTCTGCCTCTGTTGAGAGGATCATGTGGTTCTTGACTTTGGTTCTGTTGATATAGTGAATTACACTTATTTATTTATGTGTGTTAAACCAGTCTTGCATCTGTGGGATGAAGCCTACTTGGTCATAATGTATGATTTTTATTTTTTAGTTTCTGGATTCTCTTGGCTAGTATTTTATTGAGGAGCTTTGTGTTCATCAGAGAAATTGGTCTATAGTTCTCTTTTTTGGTTGGATCTTTACCTGGTCTTGGGATGAAGATGACATTGGCTTCATAGAATGAGTTTGGAATTGCTTCCTCTGTTTCTATTTCATGGAAAACTTTGCGGAGTATTGGTGTTAGTTCATCTTTAAATGTCTTATAGAATTCAGCAGTGAATCCATCTGGGTCTGGGCTTTTCTTTGTTGGAAGACTTCTGATTACTTCCTCAATCTCGTTGCATGTTATTGGCCTGTTTAACTGGTTTATATTTTCTTGGTTCAGCTGAGGCAGTTTGTATGTCTCTAGAGATTTGACCATTTCTACTAGGTTTTCCTTCTTATTTGACCATAGGTTTTGAAAGTAGTTCTTTATAATTGCTTGGGTTTCTTGGGTGTTTCTTGTAATGTTTCCTGTGGAATCTCTAATTTTATTGGTTGAATATTGTCTCTTTGTCCATCTCAGTAGAGATCTGTCAATTTTATTGATTTTTTTTCAAAGAACCAATTTTTGTTGATTTTATGTACAGTTTTTTTTTTTTTTTTCTTGTCAGTTGTGGGGCTTGAACTCTGGGTCTGGGCACTGTCCCTCAGCATTTCAGCCCAAGGCTAGTGCTCTACCTCTTGAGCCGCAGCACCATTTCTGGTTTTCTGAGTGGTTTATTGGAGACAAGAGTCTCAAGGCCTTTCCTGCCCAGGCTGGCTTTGAACCGTGATCCTTCTATCTCAGCCTCCTGAATAGCTAGGATTTCAGGTTTGAGCCACTGGTGCTGGGCTTTATGTACAGTTTTTAAAGTCTCTGTTTCATTAATTTCTGCCCTAACCTTTGCTATCTCTGTCCCTCTAGTAGTTTGGGATTGTTTTGTTCTTGTTTTTCTGGCAGTTTTGGTTGCATCATGAGGCTATTGAGCTATTTCTATTTTCTTTATGTGTGCACTTAGAGCTATAAATTTTCCTCTCAGCACTGCTTTTGCTATATCCCAGAGGTTCCACTGTGATATGTTTTTCACTGAAGTGTAGGAGCTTTAGTAACCCATGTGTTATTCAGTGGTGTGTTATTTGGTCTCCCTGTGTTCAGTGTTTTCTGCAATATGTTTTGTTGTTGAGAACTAGTTTGATTCTACTGTGGTCAGATAGCATGCAAGGAATTATCTTAATCCTCTTGTATTTGCTTAGGTTCTGGTGTGTCCTATGATATGATCCATCTTGGAAAATGTTCTCTGGGCTGCTGAGAAGCTTGTGAGTTGGGTGGAAAACTCTGTAGATACCGATTAAGTCCATTTGTACTCTTGACCCTCGAACCCAGAGAGGGTTTGTACTCTTGACCATTGAACCCAGAGAGGGAGTTGAACCCAGAGAGGGAGTGCTGGCGCTGAGTCCTCGGGTCTGTGTGTTGAGTTCTGATTGGGGTAGAAGTCATGGCCCTCACCAGGTTCTAGGAAGAGGTGGGGGGGGAGGGGAAGCCTTGTAGGTGGGATGTTGGCCAGAGGTGTATGTACACAGAGAGGGGTCTCTCGTGTTAGAGACCATCAGTCTGAGGCAGGAGGGAGACCTGGCTGTGAGGATTTTATCCTGCAGCCTTCCCCAGCCCAGGGCCTCCTCTGTGAGGGGTGGTGCCAGCCGGGTGAACTGCTGCACAGTGCTGATGGCCTCCTTCCCACAGCCGTGAGGATCCAAGGGCACTATGTCGTGGCTGGGAAGGCTAGCATGTCCCCCAGCACCACCTACCCAGCCCTCCTGGAGGACAGCCGTGTGGAGTACAGAGTGACCCTCACTGAGGACCGGCTGCCTCGCCTTGAGGAGATCCACATCTGGGGACCTGTCCAGGAAGACATGGAGATCCAGGTCCCCAGGCGGGCGGGTGGCTGCGGTGGAGGTCCAGGCCCCTAGGTGGGCAGGGTGGCCAGCGGTGGAGGTCCAGGCTCTTGAGTGTCAGGCTGCTGGGCAGCCATAAGGTCCCCGGGATCTTCACAGTGGTTGTGTGGACTTCAGCTCTCCCTCTGGAAGCACATGCTAGGTTGGCCTCTCCCCCACCCACCGCTCCTGCCTTGCCTGGCTACTGCCAGCCTCCCCCTCCCTGTGAACCTGGGGCCCCTGCTCCATGCTCCCGTCATGCCCTGCTCCAACCCATCCACAGCTCCTGGAGGCTCAGTCCTGTGTGCTGTGCTGTCTGTCAGGAGCCTGGGGCTACGGTGTCCAGTGAGGGTGTCCCAGGGCAGATGGCTGTGACCCAGGGAGCCCGCTGGGCTGGGGCTGAGCTCTCCTCTGTGTGTCTGCAGGTTTACAGGCAATATGGGGAGGAGTATGGACCCCTCACCCGACCAGACATCATCTTCACATACTTCCAGCCCAAGCAGCAGGGAGCCCGCGTGTGGGCTGCCGTGCGTGGGCCCTGCTCGGTGAGCTGTGGGGCAGGTGAGGCCCAGGGCAAGGCTCGGCTGCAGCCCCGCTTGGCGCCCCCCCCCCCCCACCCCAAGGCAGCTAAGCCCTTGCCTGCTCTCCAGGGCAGCTCTGGGTAAACTACAGATGCCTGGACCAAGCCCAGAATGAGTGGGTGGACACGGCCCAGTGCCAGGGGAGCCCACAGCCGCCGATGTGGACAGAGCCCTGTGTTTTCCCGCCCTGCCCCCCATAGTAAGTGCTGAGCTGGGCAGCTGGGCGGGCCAGGTCGCATCTGTGCCCGTGCTCTATTGGTGTGTGGGAGACTCCAGCACTGGCCTCATTCTGCAAGGGAGGATACTGAGCTGGGGACATACAGGGTAGCAGTGACAGCTGGGTTTGACCCCTTGACACCTTGTCTAGGCCGCCTGAGGCCTCTGGAGCTCAGGTGTCACTGCTGGTGATGGTGGGTGTCCCCGTGGGATGGAGGTAAGGCGTCTCGGGGCCTGGTGGGAAGCCCGTGGCCTCTGCTGCACCGGGCAGGTGCAGGTGGTCACAGCACAGTGTTAGAGACGAGGGCACCTGGCCAGGCACAGGACTGGGTGGCCGACTGCTGGCAAGATTGGCCTCTGTCTCCAGGCTCTGGCGTGTGGAAGGGCAAGTTCTTCAAGGTTGGCCCTGAGAGGTCTGGACAGATTTGCCTGCCTCCCACTCTGTCTCCCGGAGCCAGCCTCGAGACCTGACCCGGGCCTGACGCTCTCCTCTCCTCTCCTCTCCTCCTCAGCTGGGCAGCAGGAGACTTTGGTCCGTGTAGCGCTTCCTGTGGGGGAGGCCTGCGGGAGCGGCTGCTGCACTGTGTGGAGGCCCAGGGTGGCCTCCTGAGGACGCTGCCTCCGGCCCAGTGCCGAGCAGTGGCCCACAAGCCAGTGCCCGAGGTGGAAGCCTGCAACCACCAGCCCTGCCCAGCCAGGCGAGTGTGGGTGAGCTTCTCGGCAGGTCCTGCCCGGTGCAAAGGCCTCTGGCTACCCCACCCTGAGGACCTGGAGCTTACAGGTGCCAGCTTCAGACTCACTCACTGCCCAAGAGACCCTGGCTCTGCTTTCTGAATCCTCATCCTCTGCTCTGAAGAGGGGTGAGAGGCTGTGCGCAGAACAGCTATGACCACGGGTGACACTGACTGTAAAGCAGGTGCTTTATCCCCTGTGTCTTATCCCCTTCAGATCTAAATTTATTTACTTTTTTTAGTTCAGGGCTTTCCAAATTCTAGGCTGATGCTGTGCCACTTGAGCCACAGCATGGGTTTTTTGGGGTTTTTTGGGGGGTTTTTTGTTTTGCTTTTTTTGTCCAGGGTAGCCCAAGCTATAATGATTTTACCTCTTACTTACCCAAGTAGCTTGGATCTCTGTATGAGCTGCTAAGCCTGGGTTTTTGTTTTTTTTTGTTTTTTTGGGGGGAGATCCGGTCATGGGGCCTGAACTCTGGGCCTGGGCACTGTCCCTCAGCTCTTCAGCTCAAGGCTAGCGCTCTACCACTTGAGCCACAGCGCCACTTCCGGCTTTTTTCTTTTTGCTTATGTGGTGCTGAGGAATCGAACCCAGGGCCTCAGGCATGCAAAGCAAGTGCTCTACTACTGAGCCACCTTCCCAGCCCTTGTTTTTTTTTTTGTCCTGGGGCTTGAATTCAGGGCCTGGTTGAGGTCTCTAAGCTTTTGTGTTTAAGGCTAGTGCTCTACCACTTGATCCACAGCTTCACTTCAGGCTATTTATTTACTTTTGCCTGTCCCAGGGCTTGAACTCAGGGTCTGGGCACTGTGGTGCTCCAGGCAGGTGCTCCACCCAGGCCTGCAGGCACATCTGCTCCTCCAGATTGGAGCTATGACTCTTGAATGGGAGCTATGATGGCGCATGGTCCACTGACTCCTTGAGACTCCCAGCAGTGGTGCATGGGGCATATTGTCAGGAAGGTGGGCCCTGTCTCCTCGCACCCTGGCGCCACGCTGCCTGGCAGGGGCAGGAACTGATGGTGGTTCTGTGCTGTCCTCAGGCAAGGGGTGTCAGGCCCTGGCCAGAGCACAACCCGCATGCAGGGGGCCGGGGGCTTGGAGGCAGCTGTGACGGTGGGGCCCTGCTCCCCAGCTGAGACACCACCCGCTCCTGAGCCTTGTGTCAGAAGGGCCTGTCCTCCAGGCAGGGGTCAGGTGAGTGGCCTGCGTGGGGCTGGGGGATGCTGGGACCTGGGCCCTTCCCTGGGAGAAGGAGCGTGCCTTGCTACCATCCTGCGGAGCAGAGGAACGGCCCTGTCCCACAGGGCATCCCGAGGGTCAGTCCAGGCTGGACAGAGACAGACCAGTTAGAAGCAGCAGCTGAGGAGGGGACCATTCACGCCAGGAGAAGTGCTGCCAGGTACCCTGGCATCTCAGGGCGCAAGGCCGAGTGACCTCACACTCAGGAGCTGGCCAATCCTGAACACTCACGGGCTGGGGGTCACAGGGCCAAGCATGCTTGATCCCCCTCCTCCATCCCCAGCCCAGCCCCACCCCACCTCACAGAGAGCACCTGCATGGGTACAGGACCCACAAGGACAAAGCGGGACCGGTGGAGAAGGCATCACTGGCAGGGTGCGGGACAGGAGGGAGTCCTGGTGTGCTCCTCTGCCTCCTCCCTCTCCTGAAACATGGGGGCTTGGGGGAGGGGAACGGGTGCGCAGGTGGAGTGGGAATCCCTGGCCAGCCAGCGCATCGAGCTCTCCCTGCAGGTGGACACCACATCTCCGGCAGAGGAGGCTCCATTCCCAACAGGCAGCATCAGGCCAGGGGCTGTGCATGTGTGGACTCCGCTGGTGGGGCCATGCTCTGTCTCCTGTGGGCGAGGTGAGCTCCCCAGGCCACCCCTCAGAACACCGCTCATCCTTACCTGTTGTACCTTCCTGTGCTCCGCCCAGCTCTAACGAGAGAGTTCAGGTGGCTTGCAGAAAGCACAAACCACATCCACATAGGCTGTGTGAAGAGACTTGTGAGGGACCAGCCTTACAGCTGCTCTAAGTGCATTCACTGATTGGCTGAGAGACAGGGACTGACCCCACAGCTGCTCTAAGTTCATTCACTGATTGTTTGAGACAGGGACTGACCCCACAGCTGCTCTAAGTGCATCACTAATTGGCTGAGAGACAGGGCAGTACTGACAGGTGCTCTAAATGTGTTCACTGGTTGGCTGAGAGACAGGGAGGGACCCAAAAGCTGCTTGCTTGTAATACAGTGATTGGCTAAGAGACAAGGAAAGAAAGAAAGCAACCCTGCTAAGACTGGTACCCAAGAATATCCAATCCGACCACTAAAGCAGAGAGACAGGTTTTAAAAAAATGTATTTATTTATGTATATATTTTAATTTAATTTTTGTTGCTATTACAAGGGTGACGTGCAAAGGTGTTACAGTTACCTAAGTCAGGTCAAGAGTACACTTCTTTTTGGACAATGTCACTCCTTTCCTTGCTCTCTCCCAGTATTTCCCTCCTGTCCACACCCAGAGAGACAGTTTTTAAATTAATTTACTTTTTTGTTATTAGAGAGGTGATATACAGAGGGCTTACATTTACATGCATCAGGTAATAAGTACGTTTCCTTTTTTTTTTTTTTGGTCCGGTCATGGGCCTGAACTCTGGGCCTGGACGCTGTCCCTCAGCTCTTCAGCTCAAGACTAGCGCTCTACCACTTGAGCCACAGCGCCACCTCTGGCTTTTTTTAAAAATCTGCTTATGTGGTGCTGAGGAATTGAACCCAGGGCCTCATGCATGCAAGGCAAGCGCTCTACCACTGAGCCACCTTCCCAGGCCAGTACATTTCCTTTCATACAGTGTCATCTGTTCCCTCATTCTCTCCCATCCTCTCCCTCCCGTTTCCACCTACAAGTGTGTAGTCCACTTTTATTTATTTATTTATTTTTTGGTCAGTCATGGGGCTTGAACTCTGGGCCTAGGCATTGTTCCTCAGCTCTTCAGCTCAAGGTGAGTGCTCTACCACATGAGCCACAGCACCCACTTCCAGTTTTCTGGTGGTTTATTAAAAATAAGAGTTTTACGGACTTCCCTGCCTAGGCTGGCTTTGAACCGCAATCCTCAGATCTCAGCCTCCTGAGTAGCTAGGATGACAGGCGTGAGCTCCCGGCCCCCGGCTTGTAGTCCACTTTTATCAGTGTCCAGTGCACTCCACTGCTGCACTTTTTCACCAGATTCTGTGTCCTCCCCCACCCCCAGATATGCACATGAATATATTATATATAAGTGAAGAACTCAGAATCATCAGCAAAAGGAAAAACAATTAAGAAAAAAGTCCTTTGTTCTCATGTTTGAGTTTGTTTCAGTATGTATTATTTTATTTTTATTTTTATTATTATTATTTTTTTGGGTCCAGTCGTGGGCCTGAACTCTGGATCTGGGCGCTGTCCCTCAGCTCTTCAGCTCAAGGCTAGCACTTTACCACTTGAGCCACAGTGCCACTTCCGGCTTTTTTCCTGCTTATGTGGTGCTGAGGAATCGAACCCAGAGCCTCATGCATGCAAGGCAAGCGTTCTACCACTGAGCCACCTTCCCAACCCCTGTATATTATTTTATATACATTTAAAGAGGCACTTGGGTATTGTGCCTTTGTGATTCTCTCCTAAGAGAGAATCTTTTAGTCTCACTGTATGTGAGTATCTAGAATCCTTTGTAATTTGTCATGTCCCAGTGCCCTTCAGATTTAACTGCTGCATATCAGAGAAAGCATGACCATTTGGCTCGGAGAGACAGTTTTAAGACTTAAAGTGTTCTTTCATTTTTCCAGTTTTTAATTGTGTTACAATACACGTATGATAAAAAGTTATCATTTTAACTTTAAGTGTTCCATTCACTGGCACTAAACACATTCACAGTGTTGTGCAGAGTCCTTCCCCCTGTCTTCCTCCCTCCTCCCCGTCTCCCCCCCCCTCCCCTGACACTGTGTATCCATCTCCATTGAACCCTAAGCCCCACCCCACCGCAGCAGCCCACACTCCACCTTCTGTCTGTATGGATGGGACTCCTCTAGGGACCTCTTAGACATGGGGTCCTCTAGGATCTGCCCTGTGGGACTGGCTATCTCACTGACCTCCAGGCCAGTCTGTGTCATGGCTGGTGTCACAATCTTCTTTCCTAAGGCTGTAAAGTGGCCCACTGCAGGTGGAGATCATGCTGTTTATCTGTTCTGCATGGACAGACACTGGCTTGCGTCTTAATTTCAGCTGGGCTGCATACGAGTGTGGAACTGTTTCCTTGAGTCTTTGGGTGTGGAACTGTGCTTTCACAGGGTCAGTTTGTTGTTGTTCTTGTTTACTATTTTGTGCCAGTACTGGGGCTTGAACCAGGGCCTTGAACTGTTGCTTGTCTTTTTGTTCTTGTTCCTAGATGATGCGCTCTGCCACTTTAGCCATGTCTCTAGTTCTGTTCTTTTGTTAGTTAATTGGAGATAGCTCTCAAAGTTTTATCTGTCTTGGCTGGCTTTGAACAGTGACTCTCCCAGCTCAGCCTCCTGTGTAGCTAGGATTACAGGCATGACACTGGTGACCAGTTATTTTATTTTATTTTTTGGCTGTGGGGCTTGAACTCTGGGCCTGGGTGCTGTCCCTGAGCTTTTTTTGCTCAAGGCTAGAGATAAGAGTCTCTCCAGGGCTGGGAAGGTGGCTCAGTGGTAGAGCACTTGCCTTGCATGCATGAGGCCCTGGGTTCGATTCCTCAGCACCACATAAGCAAAAAGAAAAAAGCCGGAAGTGGCGCTGTGGCTCAAGTGGTAGAGCGCTAGCCTTGAGCTGAAGAGCTGAGGGACAGCGCCCAGGCCCAGAGTTCAGGCCCCACGACCAGACCCCCCCCCCAAAAAAAAACCCACAACAACTATATTCCACGGGCTGGGATTTGGCTCAGTGGCAAAACACTTGCCTAGCAAGTGCAACATCCTGGGTTCTATCCCCAGTACCAAAAAAGAAAAGACAAAAAAAAAAAATACAGTTAAAAAAAAAAAAAGTAAGCCGGGCTCTGGTGGCTCACGCCTCTAATCCTAGCTACTCAGGAGGCTGAGATCTGAGGATCGTGGTTCAAAGCCAGCCTGGGCAGGAGAGACCGTGAGACTCCTATCTCCAATAAACCACCAGAAAACCAGAAGTGGCACTGTAGCTCAAGTGGTAGAGTGCTCGCCTTGAGCTGAATAGCTGAGGGACAGCGCCCAGGCCCAGAGTTCAAGCCCCACGACTTGAACTCAGGACCTGGGTGCTGTTCCTTAGCGTTTCCTCTCAAGGCTGGCACTCCACCACTTGAGCTACAGCTACACATCTGGCTTTTGATGTTTAATTGGAGACAAGAGTCTCTAGACTTTGTTGCCAAGATGGCTTTGAACCACGATCCTCAGGTCTCAGCTTCCTGAGTAGCTAGGGTTACAGGTATGAGCCACTGGCGCCTGACATTGACTTTGTATTGTGTGTAAAAATATTTACACATGACTGCCAGGTAGATGGAAGCAGCTGAGGTCCAGAGAGGTTAGATCAGTTGCCCAAGGGCACACAGCTTTCAGTTGGCAGTCATGGCTCAGCCTGCCACGAGCCAGGTGTGTGGTTCTTGCTGAGTCCATCTCTGCAGGTGAGGGGGTCCCTGCTTCCTCCTCGCAGGCTCCATGAACCTTCACTTCCTGTGCATGGATTCTGTGCTCCGGATACCTGTCCAGGAAGACCTATGTGACCTGGCCACTAAGCCGGGGACCCGGCAGGAGGTCTGCCAGGCTGACCCATGTCCTGTTAGGTGAGTGGGAGAGGAAAACTTCAGGGGAAGGAGCTCCAGCCTTCCTTCTGCAGGTGGGAGGTCTCTGCCCTGGCACCATGTCCAGTGGCCTGTGGAGTGGGGTAGGGGCCTCTGTCTGTGCGCTATGTGAGGCTAGTTCTCAGATATCACTATAGCCACCCTGTTCTAGAACATTCCAGGGATGCCTTTGCTCCAGGCTCCAGGTTCCTGCACCTCTGCACCTCACAGTCTGCTGTGTACTTTCTGGGTCCCCTCAAGGCTCCCTGCCACCAGCATTACTAGATTACGAGGGGAAATGCCTCCGGGGTATCTTGCTCAGCCCACCCTGGCGGACCCCTGAGCTCTTCACAGCACTGCCTTTACTCCACCCCTCCCCCCCCGGCTGCATCTGTGTCTCTGCTCATGTCCTCTCTTCTTGCATGGGCCTGGGCCGTGGTATCCCCACCAGGGGCGATCCTGCCTTCTGGGGGCATTTTGGCAATGTCAGCGATTTCAGTGGTCACAAATGGGCAGAGGGATTTGCTAGCGGCCCCTCATGGGCAGAGGCCAGGGGTACAGCTGCCCAGCCTGCAATGCACCTGACAGGCCCCCAGGACAGAGGGCCATGCAGATGTCTCTGATGCCAAGGCCCCGATTCTAGAATAAAGCTGGGCTCATGGAAGGACTGGTCCAGGCATCGAGGGTGGAGGAAGGTTGCCTGGTTCACATCTGGGCTCTGAGAAATGGTGGCTCCATTTGCTGAGTGATTCCAAATTAAGATAGTCAGGGCTTGGGCTGGGAAGGTGGCTCAGTGGTAGAGCACTTGCCTTGCATGCATGAGGCCCTGCATTCAATTCCTCAGCACCACATAAGCAGAAAAAGCTGGAAGTGGTGCTGTGGCTCAAGTGGTAGAGTGCTAGCCTTGAGCTGAAGAGCTAAGGGACAGTGCCCAGGCCCAGAGTTCAGGGCTCACAACCAACCAAAAAGAAAAGAAAAAAAAGATAGGCAGGACTGAGAGTGGACTTCCCAGGAGGCCATGTGGGGTGGCCCATTACTGTGGGACACCACTTCCTGTCACTTGGCCATCAAGCAGCTCAGGGGGCAGAGGACAAGTGTTAGGTGCTAGGTGGCCAAAGGGAGAAGAGATGTGTTCCCTGCGGAGCCCTCCTGAGCCTGGCTGGTCCAGGAAGGTTCCACGGCCCAATTTCCCATCCCCTGGCTCTGGGACCCATCGAGGCAACTCCGGAAGGTGATGGGGGGTTCTGAGCCTGCGTGGACAGCCCCGTCTTCCAAGAGGCCCAGTTCCCCCGGGGTCTTCTCCCTGCAGGTGGAAGGTCCTGTCCCTCGGACCATGTTCAACCAGCTGTGGTCTTGGCACTGCCGCACGCACCGTAACCTGTGTCCAGCGGGACCGCGGGCAGGACGCTGAGGTGGACGAGGCGCTGTGTGCGGCCCTGGTGCGGCCCCAGGCCAGCGTCCCCTGCCTCACTGCCCACTGTGCCTACCAGTGGCACGTTGGCACCTGGACACCGGTGAGGACCCTGGAGGAGGGGGTCTGTTGGGGGCAGTGCCTTGAACCAGAAGGCACAGCAAGGCCTAGGGTCCTGGGGCAGCGAGGCCGTGAGAGGCCCAACAGTTCAGTGCCACAACCAGTCAATGCCGTACATGCCAGGAAGAGACCAAGGTGAATAGGGCACAGAAGACAGCCACGCCCACCTCCGTCAGAGGGACCCCGGGCATCTGGGCCTGGCAGAGATGAGGGCTGGCATGAAGTAGTAGAACACATGGGTGCCACAGGGACTGATGGAATGTGGGTGGAGATCAGCTGGAGGAGTGAATGGGCCCCGCTGTAAGGCTTGGCGGGGAGAGCAACTGGGAGAGTGAGGCCCTGACTTCCTCCCGTCTCCTGCCAGTGCTCCGTCTCCTGTGGCAAGGGTGTCCAGTATCGCCGAGATACCTGCCTTGAAGCCCAGTCACCAGTGCCAGCCTCCTTTTGCCAGCACTTGCCTAAGCCGGTCACAGTGCGGGGCTGTTGGGTTGAGCCTTGTGAAAGACCGGGGACCCCCAGTCCAGCACCCCACCAGGAAGCCACCGCCCCTGGCCAGAGCACAGCTGCTGTTGCTGGTGGTCCTCTTCCATGGCCCTGGGCCGGGCTCCCGGTCCCAGCGTCCCAGCCTCCGGAACCTCAGGAAAGCCCAGCAGAGTCTGGCTAGGCTCCTTGCTTTCTGTGAAGTTGACTAAAGGAGGGTGAGCACCCCTGGCGTCTCCATGTGGGACAGACCCTCCTGAGTGGGTTGCATGCCCTTGGGTTCAGCGCTCATATATATGTATATATATATATATATATATATATATATATATATATATATATATATATATATAATATATTTTGGCCAATCATGAGGCTTGAACTCAGGGCTGGGCACTGTCCCTGAGCTCTTTTGCTCAAGACTAATGCTCTGCATTTGAACCACAGCATCACTTCTGGCTTTTGATTGGTTAAATAGAGATAAGAGTCTCACAGAAACTTTTCTGCCTGGGCTGGCTTCAAACGCCTATCCTTAGATCTTAGCCTCCTGAGCAGCTAGGATGACAGGTGTGAGCCGCCAGTGCCCGGTAGGGCTCTAGTCTTATCTCGCAAAGGGAAACAGCACTTTTATTAGTGTACCCCGCAAGTAGCCTAAAGATGGCAGAGTTAGGGGTACTGCAATCCAGAATCCCTCAGAGCTGCACAGCCCACCCCTCCCTGACACTGGAGCCTTGGCGATTCATGCATGTCCCTCCTGGACCTAAGGAGGCAGGTGCTGTGTGTGTGTGTGTGTGTGTGTGCTGCTATTGGGACTTGAACTCAGGCACTGACTGGCTGCCCTTTAGCTTCTTGCTCAAAGCCAGGACTCTACCACTTGAGCCACGACTCCACTTCTGGCTTTGGGTGGTTCATTGGAGATAAGACTTTTCTACCCAGTCTGGTTTTGAACCACAGTCCTCAGGTCTCAGCCACCTGAGTAGCTAGAATGACAGGCAAGAGCCACCGGTGCCCGGCTTCCTTCCAGGCCACCCTACCATAACCTCTTGACCAGGGAAAGCTCAGCCCTGCTGTGTCCTGCTGAGAGTCCCAGGAACTGCCCACTGTGCCCATGTCCCTCCTGTCCCCCTACAGGGACCTGTGGCAGGCAGTACCTGAGCCTACAGGGACCATTGGCATGTGAGGCATGGGGCAAGGGGACTGTGTGGTAGCCACTGGGCGTCCCCTGGGTGAGGTACTGACCCTGCAGGTCCTCAAGAGCTCCCTCAACTGCAGTGTGGGTACGTCCAAGTTCACGTAAGCAGCTGCTGCTGGTCATGGGGTCTGTCACACGCCTGTGTGACCCAGTGCCTCCCATGTCCAGCAAGCTCCGCCATGCCATTCCCACTTGTCACTTTTGAGGCTGTTCTGTCACTGGGCTGTAATCAGCTGGGCTAGGACAGGAGGCTGCGCCTTAAAAGATACAGAGTCTGTAGAAGGGAGAGGGGCCGTGAAGTTAGCCTACCCCAGGAGTGGGCTGCTGGGCCCTCACTGCCCTGCCAGATCCCAGGGGAGGTACTGCTGCCCTGGGGCCCGCTCACTTGGAGGAAGATGTGCCCGCAGCTGTCTGGCATGACGTTCCAAGACCAACACAGCAGGAGTGAAGCAGTGGAGCATGCAGCCCAGACAGGGAGTGGTGCTGTGGTACTGGAGCCAGGCTGCCTGGAGGACCTTCTACAGAGGTATGGCCAGGTGCCTGGGCTGGGCCTGTGTGCTGAGGCAGAGCCTTCTGATGGGCAGTGGGCAGGACGGGCGGGAGCTGGTCAAGATGGAAGGAGGGGCCTTGGAGCCACCAATGGGGTCTGCACTCGTGGCTCTTCTTGATGATGTAAGCAGGTGATGGTGCAGTCACGTCCGCGTGCCCTGGGCCACCATCCTGCCCTTGGCTCTGTCACTCAACGCCGTCAAGGTTCATTAGCATCTTTCTGCGGGCCACTTTCCCTCCGTCGTCCTCTGGGGCACATTTGCACACACACAGGCAAGTTGCCCACCGACGCACCCGTGGTCCCTCTGCAACCCCTGACAGCGCCAGGCTCAGCCACCTGGAGCGCTTCTGTGGCGTGCGTAGCGGCACGGAGCCTGCAGAAGTACCTGTCCAGCATGGGAGGAAACCAAAGCTTAGAGCGTGTGAGCTCTGCCCAGGCCGGGAGGCCGGGAGGCCGGGAGGGGCACACTGCACACGGGTCCCCGCGGCGCCCCGCACTCAGGCCCCTGCCCTCCGCGCACGCGCAGTGTGAGTGTGCCGCTCAGGGCTGCGGACCCGGGGGTGAGCCGGGGAGCGCCCCGCAGGCGTGCCGCGGGCTGCGCGTCCCCTCCGGCCCGCAGTGCAGGCCACGCCCGCATCGCTGCCAGGGGATGAGGCCAGGGTGCCGGCTCGGTGATCCCTCCATCACCAACAGTGAGCCGGCCTGCGGGCCAGCACTGGGCTCTCAACAGGGGCACCGAAGAGTTCGAGAGCGCCCGCAGACCCGGCCGGGCCCCTCCTCGGCCGGCCGGCCCCGGGGGCTGACGGTCGCCCCGGAACGGGCCGCGGAGGCCCGTCTGGGGATCCTCCGGCCGTGTTCCTCCACGGGGCAGAAGGCTCGGTGTGGGCGGTGCAGCCCCCAGGTGCTAATGAAGGAGGACCCGCATCTTCCAGCGAGCTGGTCGCAGGCGGCCGCGGCCGGCTCCGGACTCCAGCACAGGCCCCACCCACCCCGCGGGCGCCGGCTGGAGGCTCGGGCCAGGTGCGCCGGGCCGGCCACGCCCCGTGCTCCCTAGGGCCCCGCCCAGGCCAATGAGCCCTCGCCCCCGGCTACCTCCTCCTCCAGCCCTGCCCCTTATGCTAATAGCCGGCCAGCGTGCGGGGGGCTCCGCCCCCTATGCTAATCGCCGCCTCTCCCACAAGGCAGCGCGCCGGGCGGACACGTCCCTTTGTGCGCTCCGGGACTGCGCGGAGGCGCGGGGCGGGCGGCATGAGCGGCTCGGGCGGGGCGGGGGCGTCGGCGGGCTCCGCGCCGCCCGCGCCGGAGGAGGGCATGACCTGGTGGTACCGCTGGCTGTGTCGCCTGGCGGGCGTGCTGGGGGCCGTGTGTGAGTACCGGGGCGGGGCGGGCCGGCGCGGGCCGAGGGTGCACGCCGTCCCCGGGCCGCGGCGGCCGCGGGAGCCGGCGCCCTGGGTTGCCATGGCGGCCGCCGCGGGCCGGGCCGGGCCGGGGGCTCGGGGTCCTTCCCGGAAGGACGGAGCGGAGACGCCGGGGCCGCGCCGCCGCTCCCCGGGGCGCCCGGGCTGGCCGGCCGGGGCCAGCCCCCGACCTCCGCGGCTGGCCTCGGGCGCGGGCCTGTGCGGGGCCGGGAGGCTTGCGGGGGGCGGCTCGGCCGGGGCCCGGGCCCGGGGCCTCCCCCGAGCCCCTGCCCGGCGCCTGCCCCGGCCCTGGCGCACCCACCCCGCCGTCGCCCCCGCCGGACCCGGGTCCTCCCCGCGTCGCTCCAGAAGCACAGAAGAGGGAGGCAGACACGGCGCCCAGGGCCGGGCTGTGCGCCCGGCGCCCGCAGCCCTCGCTGCCGGCGGGTCAAGGCCAGCCAGGGCAGGAAAACCTGAGGAGGAGCCGTGCCTCGAGCAGCCAGAAGCCCCGGGACACCGTCACGTGCGGCGCCCGCGTTGCCGGCCATCACCTCTTGCTGCCCTCAACAAATGAGCTCCAGTGCCTGCCCAGCACGAGGGGCAGGGCCTGGCCTGGCCGCCTTGACCCACCTCCTGTCCTGCCGGGAGCCTTTCTTTCCAAGTGATGCCAGGCAGTTGCCGGTGGCTGACCGTGGTCTGTGGGCTGCCAGGTTCCCCCCAGTGTGGCCCGCAACCTGGCTGGCCGGGGGTCAGTCCTGTGCCTCTCAAAGGTGCCTCTGCCACCGCAAGAACCTGCAGCTGTGTTAGGCCACTCAGGTGTAACTCCAGGAGGGGTGTGTGGTGCCGCCCGGAGTCCTCCTGTAGGCTTCAGAAGCACGGTTAAGCGAGTACCAGCTCGTTAACCGCAGAGTGCAATGCAAAAGTATAGGTGTTTTAGAGATATAAAAAGAATTTGGACAAGAGCTGTGCCCCTAGCCATTCACTCTGGGATGGGGTTCCCCCCGGGGTGAGGGACCCTCAGGAAGGGAAGAGGCATTTACCCTGGGTCCCCAGGACAACTGGAGGTCTAGGTAGCAAGGTGGTGACTCCCTCTGTGTGTGGAAGGCAGGGGTAGGAGTCTCTCTGCGTGGATGCCCTCGAGCTGCTCACTGTTCAACGGCTGGGGCCCGCCACTGTCCTCCCCGGGCTAGCTGTGGTGGGAGTGGGGTTGCCTGCAGAATGCCCGCATTTACACGGCAGCAGGAAGTGCCAGCTGCCCTGTGTCCCCGAGGACGGGACACAAGACTTCACTGTGGTATAGGACTGCAGCCGCTCTCCCGTGGTCATATCATCCAGTGTCCTCCTCCACCGCCTCATCCTAGGGTTACAGGGGAAAATGGAAAACGGCAGAATTCCAGGCCCTGGGGAGGGATCAGGTGTACCCAGGCTGCTGCAGGTTTAATGAGCCGGTTGCTAATTGCTGCCTCCAAGGGCAAGCGTCCACCTGCCTGGTGATTGCCTGGGCTTGCACCCTGTCCAGCAGGCCAGCTCCCTGGAATGTCCTGAAGCCCCCCCCTCCCCAGTTTCTTGTTGCCTGCTGCTTTGGGCTGTGGGTGGAGGGGTGGATGAGTGGGGCAGGGCCGGTGCAGGTGGGAGGGGAGGGGAGGGGAGGGAAATGGCTTCTTGCTGGACCATGGGGTGTAGCCCTGTGTGGGAGAGAAAATGGGCCTATAAAGTAAGCGTGCTGAAGCACCCGAGTTGATGGATAAGAGGTCTTACCTGGTCTCTATCTCTGAGGTGCCAGGCAGGGTAGTGCCTGTCTGTAATCCCAGCACTCAGGAGGCTGAGGCAGGAGGATCTGTGTGTTCACAGCCAGCCTGCACTACCTGGTGAGATTCCATCTCAAAAAACAAGTAGATCCAGGGCACAGTTTCTAAGTCTGAACATGTTTTGCGTGACCAGCTTCGTGAATGGTGTGACAGGTGGCCCGTGTTAAGGGCTGAGTCTAGGCAGCCCCAGCCTGACCTCGAGAGGCAATTCTGCCCACCTGAGGTGGATGTGAATACAGCTGAGGTCAGGGTGCCAGCTTGCTCGGGCCCCAGCAGCCCTCACGAGAGGAAGCCCCGAAGCGGTCCTGCTGCGCTAGCCTTGCTGGGGGGACGAGGGGTGGGCAGCACTTTATCTCTTTGGGGTGATGGGGTTGGGGAGGAGACTGAGCGCCGAGCCTCAGGAGGGCGTCTGGTGATTTGTCAGCCATCCCCCAGGCGGCCTTTCCCGCAGGCTCTGCCCCGACCCCCCTGCTAACTCTTGCTCACGTCTCCTGCTTCCAAGCCTGCGCCATCTCTGGCCTCTTCAACTGCATCACCATCCACCCTCTGAACATCGCAGCTGGCGTGTGGATGATGTGAGTAGCGAGTGGCCGTACTGCCGTGCGTGGCAGGCCTCGGGCTGTGGAAAGCTGGCCACAGCACAGGGGCTCCTCCCCACCCGGCACCGCTGCTGCCAGTGGTGCCCAGAGCCATCTGTGGTGTTCCCTGCCGCCCGCTGCCACGGTCGCTGGTCCATGGAAGCGAGGGCAGGGCTGAGGGCTGGTCACATGTGGCCCACTGAGGTGCCTGGGTCCTGCCGTGCCTGAGAGGGTGCGATGCGGGTCCACTGTTCCCTCAGGATAAAAGGACCAGACGCCCAGGCGCGTCCTTCAGGATGCTTAGGGGCAGGGGCATAGGTTGAGATGGGGGGGGTGGCTAGAAACAGGTGTCCTGGGGCAGGTGGGTGCTTGGGGGGGTGGCCTTGTTCATGGGGCTGCCCCAGGACTATCACCCCCCTTCTCTCTGCCGTTGCCCTGCAGCATGAACGCCTTCATCCTGTTGCTGTGCGAGGCACCTTTCTGCTGCCAGTTTGTGGAGTTCGCAAACACTGTAGCCCAGAAGGTGGACCGGCTGCGCTCCTGGCAGAAGGCTTTCTTCTACTGCGGGTGAGGGGCTTTGGGGCTGCCCTCCCCCAACTGGGTCCCCCATAATCCTGCCTGCAAAAGACTGGGAGGGCCGGTGTGGTGAGGGTGCACAGGGGGGAGGCCGGAGCGGTCACGTGAGGACTGCTGCAGAATCATCTTCCCATCGGGAAGTTTAGCCTGCAGCCCCAGACACTCTGGAGTTGAAAGATAATGTCTTGGCGGTGGCTGGGTGTGATGGCCCATGCTCGTAATTCCAGCCAGGTAGGAGGAGGGTGTCCCACCAAGGCTAACCTCGGGGGGAAAGTGCCTGTCCCTATTTGTAAAATAAAGCCAGAAGGCTGACCCCCCTGACACGTGCAGAGCCCGGAGCTCAAACCCCAGAGCCAGAGTCCTTGTCACATGATGTACAGGGGAGTTCTGTTCACCAGCCCTTTGTAGTCTTGTCGGCAAGGCACACGGCTGTGTTCCCTTCCAGAGGAGTGAGGTCAGCTAGACATCCTGATGTGGGGCAGGAAATCCCACAGCCCTCTAAATATATCTGTTCCCCCTTTCTGGCAGTTCGGTGCAGTCCCTCACATGGCATCCTCAGACTGTACTGCCTGGGGGAGGGCACAGAGTGCTGCCTTGACAGCCATGTTCGCTATCGTATTCGCGAATGCAGATTACGTTAGACAAAGCCAGACCAAAGCGTGCTGGGCTATGGCCGTCCACCAGTGTCTGTGGTGAGACCCGGGGGTGCAGAGCGCAGGGGTGCGGGCCCTCCTGCGCTAGTGGATCCAGAGGCTGCTCAGCATGTCACCCTGCCTTCGGGTTTGTAAGCGTAGTGGCAAAATGCCAACCGCAACATGCATTAAAATTTATTTTGCAGTATGTTACTTGAAGCCCCATTACCTGTAAACCATCTGTCCATTCTGAATTTGGACTTTATACCTTTTACACCCACCTTCCATTAATATGATGTAAGCGCCTCTACGACATTACCTTTAGTGATAGGACTGGTTCTCAGCTGAATTCCTGGCATCTGAATTTGTTACCTGTGGTATAAATGGAGCTGTGCTATCTCTATGTGCTACAGCTTCAGTAGCTGATTTCAGGTGTGGAATTACTAGGTCAGCTCATGGTCAGTAAAAAGATTTTGAGCCGGGTGCCTGGTAGGTCACGCCTGTAATCCTAGCTACTCAGGAGGCTGAGATAGGAGGATCACGGTTCAAAGCCAACCTAGGCAGGAAAATCCGTAGACTCTTATCACCAGAAAACTGGAAGTGGCGCAGTGGCTCTAGTGGTAGAGCACTAGCCTTGAGCTGAAGAGCTGAGGGACAGTGCCCAAGGCCCAGAGTTCAAGACCCACAACTGACAAAAAGAACAAAGAAAACGATTTTGAAATGTGTGACTCAGTTGCTTTCAAAGAGGTCATCTGAGTTTCCCCCTCCCCCACCCAGTGCCATGAACCATTTCATGTTTACTGTGTAATCCCCTATCCTTGAATCTTCTAACTGTATTTCTTTCCTTCTTATCTCCCTTTCTTTTTCTCCCTCCCTCACTCCCTCCCTCCCTCCCTCCCTCCTTCCTTCCTTCCTTCCTACCTTCCTACCTTCTTCCTTTCTTTTTCTGTTACTAGGGCTTGAACCTCAGGGCCTGGAAACTGTCCTTTAGCATTTGTGCTCAAGGCTAGTGCTCTACCATTTGTGCCACAGCTCCACTTCTAGCTTTTTTCTCATTTATTGGAGATAAAAGAATCTCAGACTTTCCTGCCTGGGTTGGCTTAGAACTACAATCCTCAGACCTCAGCCTCTTGAGAAGCTAGAATTATAGGTATGAGCCGAGCCACCAGCACCTGGCTTTTGATCTCATTTTCTTTTCTTTTTTTAAAAAAATTTTTTTTTGGGGTCCGGTCATGGGGCCTGAACTCTGGGCCTGGGCACTGTCCCTCAGTTCTTCACCTCAAGGCTAGTGTTCTACCACTTGAGCCACAGCGCCACTTCCAGCTTTTTTTTTTTTTTTTTTTTTTCCTGCTAATGTGGTGCTGAGGAATCAAACCCAGGGCCTCATGCATGCAAAGCAAGCGCTCTACCACTGAGCCACCTTCCCAGCCTTGATCTCATTTTCTTATTGGAAAAATTTCCAGTTCACTTTTGAACCTGTTACGATCTTAGTAGAGTACTTAGCAGGTCATATATAGTCTAGTATTAAAGATTTCACACCCTTTTGTTATGTTTCTGGCACATAGTTTTCCAGCTTGCTCTCTGCCTTTAGTTTTGTCAGGTCTCCTTCCCCCACACTGTCTTTTTCTTGTGATTTCAGCTTAAGATGTGGCCCCACTGTCCACTGAGAATACCACATTGGAACTCATACAATACAGCTCACTATACCTATACCTACCCACCCCCACTACTGAGCTGAGCTCATTTGAACGTTTTCAGAGCCCTTAGATTAGGGGCCAGAACATAGTATCTTATGAATCAAGAAATACCCAGACAACGTTCTTCTGCATGTGTGTCACTTCTGCATTATTATAAACTCAGAATACCTTAAGTTTAGTCATGGTGAACTCAGGACTGTGCACTTTGGACAGCTTCAGTAACCATACAATCTAAAGTGGATATCCAGGGGGATAGAGCTGAAAGCGAGCGCTGCCCCCAGGTCAGAGGGACCCGATTCAGGGTTGGTCTGCAGGCTGCCAGAATTTTCCTGGCCCAGTCAGCCCAGGAATCATGGTCTCCGCCAGGATTCAAGATGGGTTGCTGGGCTTTTAATTCTAATGAGCCTCGCCACCAGGGGGCGTGCTGCTCCACCAGCCGGGAGCTGTGGTGCCCAGCACGGTGGGGTCTGACTTGGGGACCCTGCTTACTGCGCGCTGGCTAGCGTTGCTGTGTATCACGAGCAGCGCCAGTTGTGCTCCCGGTGTTGCACACATGAGTAGTCAGCATGCCTCTCCCTCTCAGATCTCTCTGAGCTTTGGTCCCTGCTTCAGTAGAGGCTCAGTGACTCAGACACAGGGTTCAGAAGATGGAACAGCATGGTGTCTGTGGCTCTGTGCCAGGGCAATCCAGCATGCTGCTGGGTAGGCCTTTGTGGATCACAGTCCTGGAAAATCTGGAGAAAGCCTTGGTCCTCTCCCCAGAATAGACTGATTTATTTGTGTGTGTGTGTGTGTGTGTGTGTGTTGCTTGCGTGGGCACGCCCAGAGACTGGGCAGATAGGAGTTTCACAGATTTTCCTGTTCAGGCTGGCTTTGAACCACGATCCTTGGATATAAGCCTCCTGGATTGCTGGTTCCAGGTTTGGGATTCTGCACTCAGGTTCAGGGGTGGGTGAGGTGCCCAGCCCCGGGGCTGCATCTTGATTAGTCTCTGGGGATCCTTCCTGCCCCTCAGTGGTCGGAGCCCCGAGGACTGAGGAGCCAGGAGGTCTAACCACATGGAGCAGGGTGCCCGCTGATCTCTTTCTCCCCTAGGATGGCCGTCGTCCCCATCGTCATGAGCCTGACCCTGACCACGCTGCTGGGTAACGCCATCGCCTTTGCCACAGGGGTGCTGTACGGACTCTCTGCCCTGGGCAAGAAGTGCGTCTGTGGCCCCAGCCCTGCCCCTCTGGGGGGCGGTCCTGGTGGGGTCCCTTGGTCCGTTGTGGGGCACTGTGGCAGCCCTTGGAAGTGGACTCGAGTCCCCCCGGGTGACCCGGCTTGCCTGGCTCTGCTTCTTCCTATGGCCCCTACACCAGGCTGGTCATCCTTTCCTGGAGAGCCCGGCCTGGGACAGATCTTCACCTAGTGTCCAGGAGGCCCTGGGCCCCGGCAGTCGCCTCTGCGTGGGAAGCAGAAGGCCCTGCCCATGGCTCCCGCCTGGCTTACAGCCCGAGTTGGGTGGTGGCCAGGAAGGCTGCGCCTGAGTGACATTTGCTTGCTGTCTCCCCAGGGGCGATGCCATCTCCTATGCCAGGATCCAGCAGCAGAGGCAGCAGGCAGATGAGGAGAAGATGGCGGAGACCCTGGAGGGGGAGCTGTGAAGTAAGCCAGTGACCCGTCCTCCCGCCCACCGGCTGGCTCTGTGTGATTGTCCGAAGGGACTCTGGAGAGGAGCTCTGCGAGCGCCCTGCCCTGGAGCCCTCCTGCCTGACACGTCGCGGCCCCAGAGGGGTTGCAGGACTTGGACAGAGCAGAGCAGAGCCCACCCTATCAGCGCTGCATGGATGGCCGCCTGCGCCTGCTCTGAAGCATGCTGCCGGAGGATCTGAAGGCTCCCCATGGCTGGCAGTCCACCCCAAGACCCACACCGGGCCTGGCTGGAGGAGGAGGCAGATCACCCCAACTCCTCCCACCTCCTGCCTGTCAGGTGGGAGCGTGGAGCAAGGGGAACATGCACCAGCTCCCTGGCAAGTGGAATCCCAGCCCTGCCCCGGCTGCTTGTTCTCAGGACAGTGTTCCAAGGCCAGCTGCTGCTGCCGGGGTCTTGGCCAGTGCTCCCAGCATGCACCTCTCTGGCCAGAACAGGCCCTTGGCAGATGGTTGGGCAGAACACTTCAGGCCGTCCTGCTGCTGTGCTTCCCACAGGCCTCCCCCGGGCCCTGCCCTGCCCTGGGCCTTGGTGCTAGGGACTGGTGAAGAGCTGGTGGGGTGCCCTCCCCCGTGTGGCCCTCCTTGTGTCTGCAGCGGCTGCCTCTAACTACGGTTAGAGGGCTGGACTTGACACACCTCAGGCCCTGCCAGCTGCCCAGGGAGCTTCCTGCCATGGGGAAGATGGGCAGAAGTCAGAGCCGCCCCTCCCAGGGCTGTCCCCTGCTCAGGTGCCAGGCCGCCCGGACAAGCCCGCAGGGAAGGACATAGAAGCTGGTGTTGAGGAAGTGGCCCTCGGGAGTGTCAACGTGCCCACCCTTCCACACCTCCCCGAGACCCCGCCCTCTGCTCCTCAGATTCACCTTGGCCTGCGGCGCGGAGGTGGGGCTGGGAGAGGGGGCCTGGAGAAGGCTCAGCTCCATCTTCCTCCCTCCCCCAACCACCGGCGGGGCCTGCTGGAAGCTTCCAGAGCAGAGGGACTAGGTTTTGTGCCATGGAGACCAACCCAGAGCTGTTCCAGGTCTGCTTCCCAGGGGACCCTTCAGGCCTGCCGGTGTCTGGGGCCAGAAGCCATGGACGCTGAGAGACGGCCCGCCCTGCCCTGCCCTGCCCTGGGACGCAGCAGATGCTAGCACTGGCAGTACTCTGCCCAAGCACAGCCCCAGGGTGGCAGGTGAACCAGCCCCAGCCAGGCCCATCAGGATTCCTCTGGGGCCCCTGTGGTACTTACGGGCTGTGTGTGTGTGTGTGTGTGTGTGCGTGTGTGTGTGTGTGCGTGTGTGTGTGTGTGCGTGTGTGGTACTTACGGGCTCTGTGTGTGTGTGCGTGTGTGTGTGTGTGTGGTACTTACGGGCTCTGTGTGTTTGTGTGTGCGTGCGCGTGTGTGTGTGTGTGCGTGTGTGTGTGTGCGTGTGTGTGTGCGCACGCGTACGTGCTGTGGTACTTACAGGCTGTGTGTGTGTGTGTGTGTGTGTGTGTGTGTGTGTGTGTGTGTGTGTGTGTTACTTACGGGCTCCCCTGTGGTACTTACGGGCTGTGTGTGTGTGTGTGTGTGTGTTACGGGCTGTGTGTGTGTGTGTGTTACTTACGGGCTGTGTGTGTGTGTGTGTGTGTGTGTGCGTGTGTGTGTGTCACTCCCCATGTGTGCAGTGAACAGGGCCCGTCCACCTCAGGAGGAGCAAGGATCCTAACTGCCCCTCTGCTCGCTTGTCCAGCCATGGCCTTGGGTCACTTCTGCCCTGGCTTTGGCCCCTGCCATGGCTGCAGGAACAGGAAGGGGAAGGGCTAGCTGTGTATACCCAGGAAGTGGCCCTCCACCTGAAGGTTGGGACACCAAGGTAGAAGGTCCCTCAGACAGGCCCAGGTGGACTGGCCACCTCCCAGATTCCCAACTGGTCTGTGCCTAAGCAGCTCTGGAACCTCTAGCCGCCTAGTTCATGCTCCTGCTCAGGCCAGCTGGACTGCAGGCCGGCCTCTGCCTCTGTCTGGGCTCTGCCTGCTCCTTCCTTGAAGCCTTGGCAGTAAAGGAAGATGAGTCTCAATGCGTGCCCTCTGCCTGGTACCTTCCGCCTCTGCTCCTTGCGTGGGGGCAGGGCTTCCCCAGCCAGTGCCGCTGGGCAGGCCACAGGCTGGCCCTGCCCCCAGGGCCTCAGGGAGGAAAACAACTAGTTTGGGGTTATAAGCAACCCATGGAGAGACAGCAGCCCAAGAGCAGCCTGCTGTGGGGGGGCAGTAGGTGCCGATGGCCTCGGCTGAGTCTAGTCTGGCTGATGGAGTGGGGGCTCCCCAGAGTACACCCCACTCCGTCCTCCCTAGGGCTGTAGGCCCAGTTTATTTATTATTCATAAATAGGTAAACATAATTTGCAGGCAGGCGCCCTGTAGGAGGTTGGGCTGGGCAGGGGAAAGTGGCCACACCACCAGGCCCTCCACCCTGGCTTTTGGAAGTCTGAGACGCCCCACCCCCACCCCAGAGGTGTCCACAGACCCCTGTGGGTGCACAGCCCTGCCTTCCTCCCCACCATCAAGATGCTGGATGGGGGCTGAGTGGTGGGGACAGGCTGGCGGGACAACACCATGTACACACTGCCCTCCCTCCGCACGAGTAGGGAGCCAGGGTTGAGGTCACCCGGCAGGTCCCTGACCTGGACACCAGCTAGGCCACTTGGATGGGTCTCAGCCAGAAGTGTTCAGGCTGGTCCTGGGCTCCGGCTGGTGGCAGGAACCGCAGCTGTTCCTGGTTGCGGGTGTGGGCTTGCTGCCGGTGCGAGGCCGGTGGCCCTGAGCTAGTGTGGGAAGGACCGCCGCCTGGAGTGGAAGAAGCACTCGATCTGCTCCAGCGAGCGGCCCCGGGTTTCAGGCACGCAGCAGCCCGTGAACACCAGGCTCACCAGGCAGATGGCCGCAAAGAAGAAGAAAGGCACCTGGAGGCCGAAGGCATTCTGGGGATGTGGGGTGGGATTGGGGTCACACAGGAGAAATTCAGGTCCTGCCCTTCCCGCGCAGAACGAGGCCTACCCGGTGCCAGCCCCGGTGGCAGCCTTGGTCTGCTCATTGCCTAGGACCTCCAGGGCTCCCTTGGCTCTTGGCCACCCAGGGGTGGACACTAGGTATGCTGCCTACCTGGAGACCCTTTCAGCCCCGATTCTCCTGCCCGCCCCGGCCCATCCCAGCTCTGTGCTGCCTGCATGACCTCGTGGGTGATTTATACCTAACCTCTGAGGGGGGCAGAGGGGACCCTGGGTGAAACTGGGGCTCAGATTCAGGTGTTCTCGGGGATTGTAGAGGAAGACATGCCTTTCCACAGTGGGAAGGCACTAACGGTAGGACCAATTAGAGAGGCCCAGCACCTGGGAGACAAGACTTGGCTTGCTAGACTCTAGCCAAGCCCAGGGCTGCGTCTCCTGGCGTGGGAGGTCGCCTGACCATCAGCAGTCTCCACCTCGCTCCCGTTTCTTGTGAGCAGGGCCCTGGCTGTGCTGTTACTTGCATCTTTAGCCTCCACACACGCCAACTTCACTGGCAGGTTAAATGGCCAATGGCGAAGGCCCCTGGCACAGAGTGGCGCTCTGCTGGCTGCAGCGGGCCTCAGAGGTCCCTGGGTCCCCGGGGGCCTGGCACTCACCACCACTGGCAGGAAGGACTTGGTGAGGACGAAGGCGGTGAGCCAGCTGACCAGCACACAGAGCCCCGAGGCCACGCCGCGGGCACGCAAGGGCAGGATCTCAGACATGAGGAGCCAGGTGATGGGCCCCCAACCCATGGCATAACCTGTCCAGACAGGGGAGAAGGGGTGGGCCCAGGGACAGCCCATCCCCCCAGTCTCTGCTCAGCTGACAGACCAGGACGGCCACACGATCCCACCCCACCCCCCAGGGGGTCCCTGGCACCTACCCATGATGAAGAACATAGTGGCCAGCAGGGGCACCAGGGTGAGGGAGCTGGTGGGCATGGCGGGGGGCTGCTCTGTGCCCCCCAAAACCAGGCTCTGAAGGCCCACGCCCACGGTGCTGTTGGGGGCAGGAGGCCTGGGGATGAAGTGGATGTACAGCCCCAGCGTCAGGTTGGCCACGAACATGATGGTTGCTGTGGACACACGGGTGGATGCTCGGTCCGCTAAGCTGGAGCCCGGTGTGCCCTGCGCCAGGAAGCACTCAGGCCTCCAGCCTGGGCTCCTGGCCCGCCCTGAGGTGTGTCCCGGGCTCCTAGTCCTCTGCCGAGAGCCTGTCTGGAGCAGCCCACACTGGGCTCCAGGCAGGGGCTGCTGCACCCAGCCCGGGCACGCACGGGACACCAGCCACAGCCAGGGCTGCTCACCCGACACGAAGAGCAGAACCTTGCGGCCAGCCAGGTCCATGGTCAGGGCAGCGATCAGCACGGACAGCAGCCTCACCGCGCCCACAATCGCCGCGTCATCCTCCGGAGGCTGGGGGCAGGGGGGCACCGGCGTTGAGAAATGGGGTCTGCCACTCCTGCTCCCACCCCCCCTCACAGGCAGTGCAGGGGGCTGAGGCTCCCAGCTGGCGCCAGGGCTCCTTTGGCACTCAGAGTCAGGGCGTAGCTGTGAGCAGTACATTTGCAGGGCCTCCCAGTGGAGGCTGGCCTGGCACAGACCCAGAACCACAGCCACGGGCCCAACTGCGCTGGGCTCCCCGGCGGAGCGTGGGGACGGGATGGGACAGGATGGACCAGGTCACCAGCAGACTGGCTGCAGGGGTGCAGGGGAGCGAGTGTGGTCCTTGATTAAGTGGCCTCCCCAGGCTCTGGGCCTGGCCCTGGTTCCAAAGGGTCCATGTCTACAAAACGGCTTTCCTCGCTCAGTGGAAGAGTGCTTGCCCAGCAGGTACAGGGCCCCGAGTTCAGTCCTGAGCGTCGGCAGGGGTGGAAGGGGGAGGTCATCCTGTATAACTGTCTTAATACGCGTATGCTTTGCTTAAAAACAATTTGGAAAGTAGAGCTGTGGGTCATGGTACAGCATTAGCCTTGAGCACAAAAGCTCAAGGATAGCGCCTAGGCCTGGAGTGAGTTCAAGCCCTAGGAGTGGCACAAAATGACCCGACAGTATAGCTGGGAGCACAGACACATGGCTCAGAAGCAGGTAAGAACCTGGATGGTCCCCATGTTCAGACCTGTAGACCTGGCCTCTAGGGTCCAGCTCGTGGCGGGGGCTGGGGGGAGGTCCCAAGTGGTGCTCACCAGCACCACTGCCGTTCTGTCGAAGATGGGCTGCAGGTAGACGAGGATGGGCGTGATGCCCATCAGCTGCTGCAGGAAGCGCATGAGCAGGGCGATGAGGATCGGCCGGTACATGCGGGGGTCCCGGACCTCGGCCCACGACACTCGGCTGCTCTGAAACACAAGGCCACCGCTGAGGGGCTGTGCGGCCTCTCCCACAGAAGCCACCCAGCCTGGGACCCTGTGGGGTTGGGGGAGACCCCTCCGCTTCCTCCCTCTTGCAGAAGAGACCCCAGGCTCTGGGAACCACTCATGCCAGGAAAAAGCAACCGAGGCCCAGAGAGGTCTAGTGTCTGACCAAGGCCACACCGACCCATGGGTGCCCCACCCCACCCTCACCTGTCTCTGGACGTTGTCCTGGATCTGCTCGAACTCCCAGTGGACATCGGGGCCACTGGCTCGCAGCCAGGTCAGTGCCTGCAGCGCCTCCTCGTCCCTGCCCCTCGAGAGCAGGAAGCGCGGCGAGTTGGGCATGAAGCTGAGTATCAGGATCATGATGAGCACCGGTCCCTCCCCGGCCACCGCCAGCCAGCGCCAGGGCAGCCAGAGGCCTGGGGGAGAGCAGTGTGAGGGGCTGGGAGCCTCCCCTGAGACAGAGGCAGGGAGGGGGCACAGGGGTTGCCTGGCCCCTGGCGCATGACAGGAGGCCCTGGGAGGGTCCCAAGGACCAGAGCATGATGGGGAGGGTGGAAAGGCAGGGTCCACCTCCAGGCAGCCAGAGGCCTTGCTGACCACAGACAGATTGGGCCTCTGAGCAGAGAGGGCAGGGGACTGCCTGGAGAGACAGAGGGACACCTTCCAGTCCTGGGCTCCCCCAGGGGCACCGGCAGTCCTGGCCCACGGCGCCGGGGACTCCCGGAGCCCACGGGCATGGACGTGGAGAGGTACTTGCCGAGGGTGTAGAGGAACAGGGACCCAAACACTGCCATGAGCTGTGGCGTAGCCCCCAGAGCCCCACGAACACCAGGGGGTGCAATCTCAGACACGTACACCTGCAAGACACATCACCCCTGGAGCTTTGGTGAGAATGTAGGTGTTTGGACCAGGCTGGGGTGGGAGAGGGGGACCCTGTCAGCCCAGAGAGTGGGGAAGGGCGTTGTGATCAGGGCTCACAGCCTGCCCGCTGCTTTGGGTGCCTGACTGTAAAGCAGGCAGGCCGCTCTGCTCTGAAGTGGGCGGCAAGGGTGGGCTGGGTGCCCAGCCTCCAGATTTGGGGCTCAAATGCCTCCGTCCTGCGTCCCAGGCCCTCTGAGCGGATTTAGGGGAACCACTGCCGAAGTCCTCTAGGCTCATGGGAGGGCAGCAGGAGGGGACTTCCCTTTCCTACCCATGCATTCAATGCAAATTTTCTCCACTTGTGCAATGCATCTGTGGTCAAGAAAGAACTGGCAGGAGTTGAGAGAGTCCAGGGTGGGGACAGCTGGGCATGGGGGAACAAGTTTCCCAGAAGTCAGCTACCCCATCAGAGGTGGACAGCCACTGGGGGCAGCAAACACTGTCACTGGGGCGGTGGTGGACATCCAGCCTTACCGGGATGCAGGCAGCCGTGAGTCCTCCAGCGAAGCCGGTCAGCATCCTCCCCAGAAGCAGCATCCACAGGCCACGGGCTCCCGCCATGAGGGCGTAGCCGGCCACCGAGGGTACCGCTGAGAACATGATGCTCAGCTTCCGGCCCAGAAGGTCGTTGAGAACCATGGCACTGAGGCCTCCAGCTGTGGCTCCCAGGGTGAATACAGACTACAGAGAGGTGCAGGCAGAGAGGTCTGGGTCTGGGCACCCCACTTCCACTAGGCTGATCTCCCAAAACCAGCCCAGGCCCCAGGCCAATGAAGGTGGTTGTAATGAGCCTCTGTTCTTTAGAGGTGCAGCAGCAGCAAGTAGACAGCCACTGGCTATGGGTGTTCCAATCTGGGGGGCTTGCTCTAGGGAGAAGGTGCCCCAGCAGATGTTTAAGCATCTAATTTTGTGTGTGTGTGTGTGCCATAACTAGGGCTTGAATTCAGGGCCTCACCGTTAGCTTTTTCACTCAAGGCTGGTGCTCTACCACTTAAACCAAAACTCCATTTTGGTGATTTTTTTAAAAAGATAAGGTCAAACTGAGGCTGGCCTCAGACTTGGGATTCTCCAACCTCAGCCTCCAGATTGCTGGGATTGCAGAGATATGCCACCACACCTGGCCTTAAGCAGGACAGACCTCTACTGTGAAGGTCTCATGACTTGGAGAGTACCTGGCTTCCCCATAGAGTAGCAGTAACAGTGTGGGGCTTGGGCACATGGCTTAGCTTATCCAGGCTTTCATTTCTTCAGTTGTGTTATGGGGGTAGAACCCACATCATGAGTTGGCCCAGAGAATCAATCCTCTCATCTGAAAGGCCCTGCACTTGCCTAGCACCTTCTAAGTGTTCAGTAAAGCTTGGGTATCTTCAACTTAGCCACCAAGTTGGCCAATCTAGACCCAAGATTAAATCCTAGGATCCTGAGCTTCTTGGGGTCTTCCTCTCCCTCAGCTCACGCTGCCCTTGCAGCCAGGCCCCAGCCCCACTGGCGCCTGGTGCCCCGTCCTGTGCATGGAGGACAGTGTGCTGGTGTGTCTGCCTGTCTGCCCACGTCCCTCAGTCCCACCTGGCAGAGACCCAGGCTCCTCCCTACCTGCATCTCCCCACGTCTTTTCCACTGGCTTCCACTTCCTCAATGTGTTACAATCATCTCACCTCGTCCTATTGGCTGACAGTCATGAGTGGGCCCTGGAGAAGGGTCCCAAGGCTGAGTGTGCCAGATTCTGTGGATCCCTGTCCCCCTCCAGTCCCCCAGCCCTGCCCCCCTCCCAGTCCCCCAGCTCAGTTTTGGGCCTTACCCCAAACCAGGACGCCTGGGTTTTGGTCAGGTGCAGGGCGGGGTTGGAGGAGCCCTCCAGGGCTGGGATGACAGGGGACGTGTAGACCAGGGCGTACCCGAAGCTGAAGTTGCCCAGCACGGCAGCGAAGGTGGCCAGGAACACCCTCCTGTTCTGCACAGCCCTGGGGGCCGAAAGGGCCGGGGTCAGGTCCCGGGGCTGTCCCGGGCTCCAGGGGCCAGCCCAGCCAGCGGGTGGCCCAGGGGCAGCCCCTCTGCCCGGGGCCCGGCGCCTGGAAATTCCCAGGGCGTTGTCTCCAGAAGGAGAGGCGTGGGTTCGACTCCAGGTCTGTGCCGGAAGCCTGCCGGGCTTGGGCAAGGCCCCCATCCCCTCCGCGCCCCACTCCCCAAGTGGGTGCGGTGGGCACGGCCCGCACCGCGTCCCTGCGCGGCGGGAGCGAGCCGCGGCTCCCGGCGTCCCCGCGCCGAGGTCACGGGCGGCCCGGCCGCCCCCCGCCGCCCCCGCGCTCACCCGGCCCGCGGGGCCGCGGGGGCCTCGGGGAAGGTGTCGTAGTCCCGGCCCTCGGCTCGCAGCAGCGGCTCCTGCATGATGGCGCGAGGACGGCGGCGCGGGGACGGCGGCGCGGGACCCGCGGACGCGGCCGGACTCGGGCATCCGCCGGGCGAGCATCCGCCCGGCCGGGGGCGGAGCCTGGAGCCAAGGCTCCGCCCCCTCCCCGCCGCGATTGGCCGCCGGGCGGCCCTGCAGAGCCGCGCGGGCCAATGGGGCGGCCGCACGCCTCGCGGATGCTGGGCGCGGCGGGGCTGCGGGAGCCCCGAAGCCGCGGGAGCCCCGAAGCTGCGGGCTCATTTCGGGGACCGCTGCCTTGGGCAGGGCCGGTGCGGGCGCGGCGCGAGCGGAGCGCGCCCCGGAGTCGGGCCGGCTCCGCCCCGCGTCCCCTGCGCCCCGCGGTTGTGCCCTTCAAAGCCGTGGCAAAGGTCACACCCCAGGGCTGCTCTCGGTTCCCCTTACCCCTCCTGCCTCAGTGTACCCGCGGGGCCCCTCGTCCGGGATCCCTCAGGGGCGGCCACAGGTGTGAAAGGCAGGCGGGTGCCGGGGACCCCTTCCCGTCCTGGGACCCCCTCCCCCTCCCTGGGACCCCTCCCCTTCCTGGGATCCCCCCCTTCCCCGTCCTGGGACCCCTCCCCCTCCCTGGGCCCCTCCCCTTCCTGGGACCCCCCCTTCCCCTCCCTGGAACCCCCCTTCCCTGTCCTGGGACCCCTCCCCCTCCCTGGGACCCCTCCCCTTCCTGGGACCCCTCCCCTCCCTGGGCCCCTTCCCCTCCCCTCCCTGGGACCCGCTTCCCCTTCTTGGGCCCCTCCCCCTCCCTGGGATCCCCTTCCCCTTCCTGGGACCCCTCCCCCTCCCTGGGACTCCTCTTCCCCTTCCTGGAACCCCTCCCCTTCCTGGGACCCCCCCTTCCCCGTCCTGGGACCCCTCCCCCTCCCTGGGCCCCTCCCCCTCCCCTCCCTGGGACCCCTCCCTTTCCTGGGATCCCCTTCCCCTTCCTGGGACCCCTCCCTTTCCTGGGACCCCCTTCCCTTTCTTGGGCCCCTCCCCCTCCCTGGGACCCCTCCCTTTCCTGGGATCCCCTTCCCCTTCCTGGGCCCCCTCCCCATCCTAGTCCTCCAGGCGACTTCGCACCCACAGCCCCAGCCCGCCCGGTTCGCTCCTGGCAGAGCTGGTTGAAAGAGCTTGTCAGTAATGTTGTGAACCTTGAGAGTAAGGAAAACAGAAACCGAAATTTCCTTGGAAGCCCATTTACACACACACACACACACACACACACACACACACACACACACACACACACACACACCCCACCACCACCACCAGAAAAACCACAGTCAGGATGTCTAGCCGTCCCTTTGGACTTCTTCTTGACAGGCTGACTCACTTCCTCTTGGGCAGAATGGGTGTCCCACCCACATTTTGAGCTGACCCTTTGTTGTCACCTACCTGGGTATTTCCAAAGCTGGCCTACTGAAATAGGGAAGCGTTTTTAAGGTTTCAAGTCCCCTTTGTTTTTTTCTAGCCCTGTCTGAGCAGAGCCAGACAAAACCCATCAAATTCCTGGCACCTCTCCTCTCTGGTTCACCAGTCTCTTTGTTTACAGTCTCAGCCCCAGTTCCTATCTGGGCATGAACACAATTGTACCCATTTTCCATTGTAGTTTAAGACAGACCTTAGACCCAAGCACCCTCAGTAAAGACTGACTTACTGGGGATGTTGCAGTGCTCAAAACCATTTTTTAAGATCATTGTTATTAAGTAGTTGCACTGTTTTGGGGAAAAGAGTCCACACTCAGAGACAGCCTCATGTAAAAAGATGACCTTATTGGGGAAGTGGAGAGCTGACCGGCCAGGGACGCAGCAGACTCAGGAGTTGAAACTGCGACCCCGAACAGCCCACAAGCTAGGGTTTTTAAAGGCAAAATCCATTTGGTCAAGCCTGGTCACATGCAGGTGGCCAACGGGATTGTAATACACACATAAAGCTTGTATATTATGTCAGTCGCCAATGGGGTTACAGTCTGTCTCCTAGTAACTGTTTGAACTAACATCATTCTGGTTTGAACTGGCGCGCAAATTTGGGGTCCCCACACAAAGCAGGCGAAATTTCTTACTTGTGGGGGCTGTACATTCCAGAAACATAAAGTCCTATATCCTTGCATCCTTGAAGCTGGGGTGGTTACAAAGACAGTTACAGCAGATTTATTACGAAGGTAGCTACAGGAGGATACACAATGTAGCACAGCAGGCACCATTCTAATTAAACAGGGTATGAGATAGGGCTGAAGTCTGTGTGAAATAAGTTTTAAGGTCTCCCTTTATGGCCTCTCTTTGTTTTTAGTAAACAGCCAATTTCTCAGCTTAGTTTTTCTCACACCGTCTGGGACCTTACCAGTCTAGGAGGCCCTTCCCCCTGGCAGTGCAAAGGAGTTACAAGTCCACAAGTCAGGTTAAGAGTACAATGATTCTTGGTCACCCTTTTCTTTCCCCCATTTTCCTCCCCTCACAACCACTTGTTAAAGTGGAGACAACACACATTTTCTTTCCCCTTGTACTAGAATTTGAACTCTGCTTGACTGGCAGTCTACCACTTGGGACACATCTCCAGCCCCACTTTTTGCTGGTCATTGTTCTGGAGATGGAGTCTGATGGACTTTTCTGCCCAGGTTGGCTTTGAACTGTAAACTTCTGATCCTCCCAAGTAGCTAGAATTATAGGCATGATCCACTTGTGTGTGTGTGTGTGTGTGTGTGTGTGTGTGTGTGTGTGTGTGTGTGAGAGAGAGAGAGAGAGAGAGAGAGAGAGAGAGAGAGAGAGAGAGTGTCTCATGGCTTGAATTCAGGGCCTCATGCTTTTTATGCTCAAGATTGGTGTTCTCCCACTTGATCCACATCTCTGCTTCTGGCTTTTTGCTAGTTAAGAGATAAGAGTCTCATGGACTTTTCTGCCTAGGCTGGTTTTGAATGAGAATCCTCAGATCTTACTCAGCCAAGAGCTGCTCACTCATGAGCCAACCGTGCCCAGCTGTAAGAACAGTTTTTTTTTTTTTTTTGGTCGGTCATGGGGCTTGAACTCTGGGCCTGGGCGCTGTCCCTCAGCTCTTAAGCTCAAGGCTAGTGCTCTACCACTTGAGCTACAGTGCCACTTCCAGTTTTCTGATGGTTTATTGGAGATAAGAGTCTCACGGGCTTTCCTTTCCTGGCTTTGAACTGCAATCCTCAGATCTCAGCCTCCTGAGTAGCTAGGATGACATGTGAGCCACTGGCGTCCGGCTGTAATAACACATTTTAAGTGCATAGCTCCACACACTGGTCTCTGTGTATATCTTGTAATAATTTCCCAGGTCAGATAATGAGTATCAGAGCACCCAGAAAACCCCAGACTTCCTCCCCTATCATCCTTCCTCCGGAAATCTCATGACCGATTTCTGTATTTCCAATTCCATTTCTGGCTCTTGAACTTCAAAAATAGAATCATCCTAATTTCTAGTTCATTTGAAAAGTGTGTGTGTGTGTGTGTGTGTGTGTGTGTGTGTGTGTGTGTGTGTGTGTGTGTGTGTGTGTGTGTGTGAGCATGTGCGGACCTGGGGCTTGAACTCAGGGCCTGGGGACTGTCCCTGAGCTTTTATGCTCACTATGAGCCACAGTGTCATTTCTGACTTTTTAGTAGATAATTGAAGATAAGAGTCTCACAAACTTTCCTGCCCAGGCTGGCGTTGAATCATGAGCCTCAGAACTCAGCCTCCTGAGTAGCTAGGATTACAGGTGTAAGCCATCAACACCAAACTCTTAAATGTATTTTTTTTAATCAGCTTTATAGTAGGCTAATGGTGAGTGCACAAGCACACACACACACACACACACACACACACACACACACACACACACACACACACACACACACACACACACACACACACACATGACAAAATGAATCTCTCCTTTCCTCTCCTCTCCTCTCCCCCTTTCTCTCTCCCCTCCTCTCCTTTCTTCTAGTCTCTCACATTTGTCTGCCTGGGCTGGCTTTGAACCTCGATTCTCAGATCTCAGCCTCCTAAGAGGCTTGGATCACAGGCGTGAGCAACCTGTGTGACAAGGATCCCTTTGAAGAGATCTGTTCACATGTTTTGAAGGTTGCATCGTGCAGAGCAATGGTTCAGTCGATGTATAGTGCACATTTGTCACCGCAGATGCCCTCAGGGTGCTGGGGCGCGAGCTGCTGTGATCAGGTTAGGTTGATCTTTGCTGGTGCTGGGAAGGGGACCATAGGTCAAGGACAAGTCTGGTCAGGTTTCCTTCACTGGCGGGTTCTCCAGATCTCTCCACCTTGTGTTCTCAAGTGTGTTCCCTCTTCCTGGCCATGCGGCCTGACATGGTACGGGGCACACTCTGTGTGCAGCTGCCCTTGGAAGGACTTGTTGGATGGATTTGTGGATACAGCGAGCAGGTGCTAAATGTGGCAGAAACCCCATTGTGCCTGGGTGTGTGTGTGTGTGGGAGGAGTTGGCTGAGTGAACGTGCTGTTGACTTTTCTGTCCTGAGCTGAAGACAGTTTCAAGCATTCCACCTTGTTTTCTTATACTGGTCCTGGGCTTGAACTGAGAGCCTGGGTGCTGTCCTTTAGCTTTTGTGCTCAAGGATGATGCTCTACCACTTGAGCCAAGTCTCTACTTCAGGCTTTTTTTTGGTGGAAATCAAGTCTCAAAGGCTTTCCTGCCCTGCCTGCCTTTGAATCATGATCCTTAGATCTCAGTCTCCTCCCTGGTTAGGATTACAGGTGTGAGACCTAGCACCTGGCTACAGCCCATTTTATTTTATTTATTTTTTGCTAGTTGTGGGGCCTGAACTCTGGGCCTAGACACTGTTCCCCAGCTCTTCAGCTCAAGGCAAGCACTCTATCACTGAGCCATCTTCCCAGCCCTACAGCCCATTTTAAGCCTAACAAGGTGATAAACATCTTTGTCAGTCTCCTGCCAGTCTCCTCTGCTCTTTTATCTTCTGCTCTTTAACTGATTCAAAACTCCTGCAGGTCTGCCTGCTACCTCCTCCCGCCAAGGTCTGCCCCAAGCCCTGGCGCCTGTACCCAGATTCTGAGGAGTTGGGGTATTTGCTCCCTTTTGCTCCATACCATTCCTACACAGGCTGTGCTGGCTACCAGAGGTTCTGGAAAGTTCTTGCTGACTTGGCTGAGCTTCTGTGCCTCCAGGAAGCACAGGGCAGTTTTGGGATGGGGTCCTAGCTTGGCTGTGTCCTGGGACAGCTGCAGCCACTCCGGGGTTGATGCTCCCCGAGGGGCGGAGGCTTTCCTCATTTCCACTGCTCAGTTCCACTTCTAGCCCCGCCCCAGGTGGGTGTGCCCCGCAGAAGAGAGTCCTCAGGCCGATGTGCTCTCTAACAACTCATCAG
Source organism: Dipodomys merriami (assembly GCF_024711535.1). Classification (NCBI taxonomy): domain Eukaryota; kingdom Metazoa; phylum Chordata; class Mammalia; order Rodentia; family Heteromyidae; genus Dipodomys; species Dipodomys merriami. The sequence continues at coordinate 48,149,601 of NW_027202382.1, read as the reverse complement.
ATCTACGTTGGTAAGGTAGCCCAGAGGGGCCTGCCTCTTCCAAGCCCCGCCCCCCCCACCTCCCTGGGGCAAGCACCCCAGGACCAGGGAGGAAGAGACCATGCTCAACACCCCTGGAGTAGCCAGCAGGGCCTGGGGCCTAGCTGTCTGGGCCATCAGACCCCTGGGACTTCCGGATTGTCTCAGCGTGGGAAGTCACCTGTGGTCCCCTGCTGTCTCTGCCACCCACCCCCAGGGCTTCTTGGGAGTTCTGGGTCTGCTGATCCTCTCTCTTCTCACCTGGAAGATGGCTGTGACTTGGTGGGTGCCTCAGGACACCTGTGCAGCTAGAGGGCGTGGCCAGCAGCCGAGTCGTGGCTCTGTCCCATGCGGAACAAAGATCATGATCAATCACATCCAGACCAGCCTGCCAGCCTCCAGGTACCTAGGGAACTGGCAGAGTGGCATTCCGGGGACCGGAGCAGGCAGAGGGGCTGAGCCTGGCTTTCTGGAATGTCAAAGGAAGGTAAGGAGGTGGGGGTGAAGCCTGTGCTTGGTGGTCTCCCTGATCCTTACTGGAGAACAGAAGCCCAGTGTCACGGTCCAGGGTCAGGGTGGGGCCTCTCCTGGCCATGTCACCTGTGCTCCTGGCAGGACTGCCCAGGAACCAGTGACAAAGGCACACAGAAGGCGGCAGGGGGCTCCCCAGGGGGGAGGCTGACCCTGGACTCCCCCATTCCCACTCCTTCCCACAGATGGGCCGCCCAGGGCCCCCAGAGGAGAAGGTCTCTGGTATCCAGCTGTCTGGGTTCCCTGAGGCCCCTGGAGGTGCTCCCGGTGATGCTGTCCTTGGGCCCGAGGACTCGGACCTGGTGCCTGCCTTGACCCTGGCAGCAGCCCTCCTGCTGCTGTTTTTCCTGCTCTCTTCCTGGCTGGTGTGGGGCAGGCCCTGCCATACCTCCAGATAAGGTGGGTTCCCTGATAAAGTCGGGATATCAGGGCAGGATAGCAGATAGAATTTCCAACTCCAACCTGAGCCAAACCTACTTTCTTTGCCATTTGATGGTTCCTGGGAGCCACGGCGGACAAAGAGGCCTGATCTCTACAAGTGCATGGGCTTCAGCCACCTCCTACCTCGGGTTGGCTGTGTTCCCGTCACTGGAAAGCCTTCCTAGGCCCTGCGGATAGAGCCAAGCGACCTGACTTGTGGTAGAAGTCAGTGACTGGAGACTCACAGATTCTCCCTCTGTCTTCCAACAATACCACTTCTGGGCATTGTTAGGGGGTGGTCATTTCTGCAGCATTCATTCTCTTGTTTTCAGAACTCTTACCCCCTCTAGGGATCCCCAAAAACCATTGGGAAGGCCCCAGGTGGGTGAGGAAGATGGTGTGGTCTTGGCTTCCACCTGGTGTCTGAAGATAGAATTGCACCACAAGCTTGGCAGGCCCTGGAGTTTGCAGTTAAGCACAAATCTCATAATCCTGAGACATCAGATTTTAACATTCACTACTAGTCCTTACTAAATGTCCTCAGGGATGAGGCAGTTTGGGAGCTGTTGTCTCAGGGCTGGGGGTAATGCTTGTGGTCCCCGCCCCTCCCATGGCTGACAGGCATTTCTTCCGGACCTGGGGGAATCTGTACAGCGCCCCTTGCAGGCTTCAGGACTGTCTCCCATGGAACAAACCCATCTCAAGACTGAGAGGAACTGCCAGGGCCCCAGGGGAGCACCGGTCTGACCAAGGAAGGAAGCAAGGGTTTTTGCAGTGGGCAGAAGCTGGCAAGTAATCAGGGCTCGAACAGTCAGTGGTCAGAGACGGGCACGTGGCTCTTGGGGCATGAGGGAGTGGGTGGGCCCAGGGGGCCCAGGGAAGCCATCCCAGGCACAGGGCCAGACCATGGGAAGGGTGCCCGTTTCCCTAGGGAACCTCAGGGTCTCCCTGAAGCTGAGGTGGAGGGGTGCGTGTTAGGAAAATGGAGAAAGGAAAAGGCCAGACTCGATCTTCCACAGCAAGGACTGTTTACTGAGGAACAGCAGAGGGGCAGCAACCTTTCCACAGGGAGGCTGTGCAGGGAGGTGGGGCTGGAGTTGGGCTTTGATGGGGTCTGAGCGAGGAGGCAGAGGTGAGTGGAAAAGCTGCTAGGTCTGGGGAGGTGGGGGCTTTCGGTGGGGCTCGCAGTGGAATGTTTGCGCCGGCTGCCTGCTTCGGGTAGTCCGTGTGTATCTGGGGTTTTGCCTGACGTCGGTGTGCGCCTGGGAAAGCAGGGTGGGAGTCAATCCTTCCCAGTCCATCTTCCCACGCATAAAAAGGTTGGGCCCAGAGGGGAGAGGTAAGTCCTTTGTAAAACGATTGGGCTGGGAGAGGAGACTGGGAAAGAGGTCAGACTCTTCTCTGGAATTCCTTTGTCCTGAGCTGTTGGGGATTTGTTGTCTGAACGGTCCCATTTGGGGGTTCTGTGGGGTCCTGCTGCTGGCGGTCCCGCGCTTTCAGATAAGGCCAGGGGTGAAGTTTTCCTGAGCACCAGGAGGGGTTCCCCTGGATGGGTTGGTCTGAAGTATGGGAGAATGGGTGGGGGGGGGGAGAGAGAGAGAGAGAGAGAGAGAGAGAGAGAGAGAGAGAGAGAGAGAGAGAGAGAGAGAGATCTAGGGTTTGGGATCAGTAATGTAATTGAAGAAGGTGTCTCCTCATTTTTGTCCAAGAATGGCTGACTCCTGTCCTTTGTTCAGATGCAGGAAAAGGAAGAAGGGCTTGTTACGGTCAGGGAAGGAGAGGGTAGACGCCTTTGACAGGGAGAACTTCAGCCGGCCCATAGGTGCAGAGAGAGCTGGGGGATGGGAGGGGCTCGTCCAGGGGCCCCTTACTGATGGGGTGCAGAGGGCAGTCTGTGAGGGGAAAACCAGGGATCAGATACGGAAGAAATCAAAGAGGCCAAGCAGGGCCAGCATCTCGCCTGGGTGGAGGCGGAGGATAGTTAAGTCGAGCACCTGAACCCCAGGGTTGTATGGCTCATCCCTCCCTGTTGGGAAGTGGTTAGTCCCAAACATGGAAGTGATTCTTGGCATCTCTGGGCTTTGTCTTTGGAGGCCCTAGGACCCCAAGAAGCAAGGGAATTCGGAGTGTTTAATGCTTAGGTCAGCCGAAAGGCTGCCAAGGAGTCATCTACATATCAAAGGAGGAAATGGAGGAGAAGGTTAGGGAGGCCAAGTCTTGTTGCGGGGCTTGGCCAAAATAACGGGGGCTCTCATGAGACCCCTGAGGGAGCACTGTCCATCTTAGCTGGGCCTGAGGGTGTCTGGGCCTTCCCAGGTGAAGGTGGGTTTACAGGGATGGGTCAAAGACCGAAAAGGATCGGCAATTGGGGGACTAGGGGGAGGCGGGGGTAAGGATTGGACACAATGGGGCACGTGGGGATAATGCCTTGGTGAATTTTATATCCTGGACTAAGCGATAGGAGCTGTTCAGCTTTCTGACTCCCAGGATAGGTGTGTTATGAGGAGAATGAATGGGAGTTAGGAAGGAGGCCAAGAGAAGGTGGAGGATAATGGGTTTTAGCCCTCAGTGGGTGGGAAGGTTAAATGGGTATTGGTTGGTCTTGGGTTACAAGAGATGTGGGGTCTTTAAGAGAGATAAGGATGGTTTGTGGTGGGAAGCCATGGCAGGGTGGAGAGGGTCCCAAATTAAGGGCTCACCTCAGAGAGGAGGGCCGGAGAGGTAGAGGATTGGGTTTGGGACAGAGACTCATACCAGTTTGGTTTCACTTGGAGGAGCAAAATAGTGGCGGATTCTAAGCCCCTCCATCCTCCTGCTGTTCCTTGCCAGTTTGGAAACTTTTTTGGGGGGGGGGGGTCCGGTCGTGGGGCTTGAACTCTGGGCCTGGGCGCTGTCCCTCAGCTCTTCAGCTCAAGGCTAGCGCTCTACCACTTGAGCCACAGCGCCACCTCCGGCTTTTTCTTTTTGCTCATGTGGTGCTGGGGAATCGAACCCAGGGCCTCGGGCATGCAAGGCAAGCGCTCTACCACTGAGCCACCTTCCCAGCCCGGTTTTTGTTTTTGTCAGGCTTGGGCTTGAACTCTGGGCTTGGGTGCTGTCTCTGACCAGTTCAGCTAAAGGCGAGCACTCTACCACTTGAGCCACAGTGCCACTGGAGGGGCACTTTGTTCATTTAGGCTATTGGTGTGAGCCCTGGCCAACCTTAAAATGGCATTAGGGTTGAAATAAGAATGTGCTGAGGGTTGGGAATGTGGCTCAGTGGTAGAGTGCTTGCCTAGCACGCATGAAGTCCTGGGTTTGATTCCTCAGTACCACGTACATAGAAAAGGTCAGAAGTGGTGCTGTGGCTCAAGTGGTAGAGTGCTGGTCTTGAGCAAAAAAAAGAAGCTCAGGGACAGTGCCCAGGCCCTGAGTTCAGGTCCCAGGATTGGTAAAAAGAAAGAAAAAAAGAATGTGCTGAATATCATAGCAGGTGAGAGTACAATTGGGCAGTCCTGGTAAACAGTGTTTATAATGGAGAGGATTGTCTGAAAATGGCCCAGTCTTTGTTCACTAGGTTCCATCTCATTTAGGGTGAAAGGGGTGTGTGTGTGTGTGTGTGTGTGTGTGTGTGTGTGTGTGTGTGTGTGTGTGTGTGTGTGTGTGTGTGTGTGTGTGTGTGTGTGTGTGTGTGTGTGTGTGTGTGTGTGTGTGTGTGTGTGTGTGTGTGTGTGTGTGTGTGTGTGTGTGTGTGTGTGTGTGTCCTGCCCGCTCTCTAGGAAGGGAAACATGGGTAGTTTCAGATGAGGGGATGGAGGAGGGGAGAGGAGGATGGACCTGGGTGGAGGGGGAGCTGGAAAGGGGGGTGAGTGGGAGGGAGAGGCCAGAGGCTTTGGAGGCTAATGGGCCTTAGCGGTGGGGGATGGAGGGAGGAGGGGTCAGGAGGAGGCTCAGACTGGGTGAAGGTTGAGCCGGTTTGTCGGTATTTTAGAGTGTGAGGCAGGAGGACCGCAAAGGAGAATTTTTGAGGCAGGACAGGATGAACAGAGGGCAGTTTGGATCGAAGGTTTGGGGAGGCTTGGGCCTATGGGGCCTCGGACTCTGCCATTTCATTGGAGAAAATTGTTGAAATCAGTAAGGACATAAAATTGAAGGTTCAAAGTTCAGACCAATGGTGGCCTTTGTCTAAATGATAGTGAGGCCAGATTTCAGTAGGACACAAGTCTGGTTTTTTTTTGGCTTATAAATCAGCCAGCCCAAGAGTCTGCAGAGTAGACGGCAGGCAAACCAATGGGGTGTCTGTGGGAGACAGTTTGGAGCCCATTGGGGAGCGCTGGCAGGCGGTGGAGGGGCCTGCCTTCCTGGCTTCCCACTTCCCACGGCCCCAGGCTTTGGGGAGGCAAACCAGCGCTTTCCAATAATGAAGAGATGGCTTCTCCAAAGTCCTAATGAAAGGGTGTCGGGGTCAGTCAAGCGTGAGAGACTCCTGGAGTCTCTGGGGACCCCGAAGACAGGAAGAAAGGGACTCCTGGAGTCCCCAGGCCCTTGTCACAAGGCCGCCACTATGGACCATGGTTGGTTACCTTGTCCTGGAGGCTTTGGGGTGGTGGATGGAGTCATTCAAATGGCGAAGAGCCTCATGCCTGGAGATCAAGAGTCTGGGGACCAGGGAGGGGGGGAGATTAGAAGGACAGAGGGCCAGCCCCAGGGTTTACACAGGGGCCCAGTAACAACTCAAGCCACACAGGACAGGTGTCCACGAGGCATGCACTGCTTATGTAGACAAAGGCCACGGGAACTCAGGGAGGTCCAGGTCGGGCTGGAGGCTCACACCTGTCATCCTAGCTACTCAGGAGACTGAGAGCTGAGGATCATGGTTTAAAGCCAGCCTGGGCAGGAAAGTCCAGGAGACTCTTATCTTCAATGAACCACTCAGGAAAGTAGAAGTGGCGCTGTGGCTCAAGTGGTAGAGCGCTCACCTTGAGCTGAAGAGCTGAGGGACAGCGCCCAGGCCCAGAGTTCAGGCCCTATGATGGACAAAAAAAAAAAGTGTAGTAAGCACAGAGGACTCTGTGCTCCCGGTGGAGAATGGAAGAAGAGAGAATAACTAACGGCTGGATGAGAGGCAGCCAGGGGGTGCGTGGCCCCGGCGGAGGGGACCCCGTTACTCCTGGCGCTTTGCCTCTTCTGAGTTCCAGCACCCAATGTTAGGAAAATGGAGAAAGGAAAAGGCTGGACTCGATCTTTCACAAGCTGGGACTGTTTATTGAAGATCAGCGAGGGACCCAGCCTTCCCACAGCCTGGAAGGCCTTGCAGGGAGGTGGGGCTGGAGTCGGGCTTTGATGGGGTCTGGGTGAGGAGGCAGAGGTGAGTGAAAAGCCGTTAGGTCTGGGGAGGTAGGGGCTTTCGGTGGGGCTCACAGTGGAAAGTTTGCACCGGGCTGCGGTGGCTTGCCCTGCCTGCTTCAGGTAGTCTGCGTGTAGCTGCAGTTCTGCCTGACGTCCGTGTGCACCTGGGAAAACAGGGCAGGGGTCAACCCTTCAGTGCATGCCTGGTCGGCCCTAGGCTTGAGGGCCCCCCCCCCTACTTGCCATGGTCCCTAGGGGGGATGTCCCTCCTCCTCCAGCGGTCAAAGCCAAAACACAAACTCCTGTCCATGGGAACAGGGAGTGGGCGGAGTGGAGGTAGATCCCCCAGGTTTTAGGGAGTTCCCTGAAGCAGCAGGGATGGGACCAGGGGCAGAGGCTGGGGGAGGTCATGGCTTTCTTGACTGTCCAGTTAGCAGGGTGGGATGTGGTGTGGGACCATGGCAGGGGGCATGTCACTCACCTGGTGTACGGCCTGCTTTGGCGGCGCGCGGTGAAGAGCTCAGGGAGTCAGGGAAGCAGGCTTCCCGTGGGCTGGCTTCGGGGCTGACCTTGTAGCTCCTTCGAGCCTCTCTGTGGGGCTCAGTCTCAGGGCACCAGGCAGTCAAAGCCTGGGGGAGGCGGGCAGCAAACATGGCTGCCACCAGGGCTGGTCCTTAGTGCCTGCTGTGCCCTCCCCTTCCTGTCAGATACCTGCTCTTGCTTCCTCTCATTTCCACGGACTCCGTCTCCTTGATGCATCTGGCCACGCGGTGACCCAGAGGCCACGTGGTCTTTGTAACTCAGTTCCAACTTAGCCCCTGCCAAGTGGGTGCGGCTGGGCCATCTCCCCTCCCAGGCAGGGGACCCCCCCCCCCGCCATGTCCTTCTTTGCATCCCTCCAGCCTTCTGAGGCAGCTAAAGGCAGAGCCAAAACCTCAGGTTCCTTCTCTTCCAGCACTCAGACCACGTCTGCAAATTCCAGGCATTTGCACCCCATTTGGGGCAGCTTCCAGCTTTGGCTGGGAGCCACAAAGACTTGGGGAATGCCCAGGTGAGCCAAGGGGTCAGTGTCCTCCCGGGAGCTGGGCCCCTGTGAGACGCTCAGACCTGCTGGCCAAGGTCTCAATCCTGCCCGCAGGCCCAGTGCTATCCGGACGCACAGGTGAGCAAGGTGGCACGCATGCCGGCTCCACGTGCATGCATTTCTGACCAGAGTCTGTGAAAATGTCCTGTGGTTTCCAACCCATTTCCAACAGCCAGCTCACTCCATCCGGCCTAGCTCCTGTGGGCTCTCGCATGCCTGGGTCCTTACCAGGGTTCCTGGGGCCAGCACAGGCCTTGGCATCCAGCTCAGCCAGGAAGGAATTGCATCTGTAAGGAAAATATTGTTCTGTATAATTCGGTGACCTGTTCTATAAACATTGTGGTCTGCCTTGTGGTTTTTCTTGCCTGTCTCTTGCTCTCCTCCTGCTTTTCCAGTGGGTGTGCGGCAGCCAGATGCCTGAGGTTAGGAAAATATGTGTTTTTGGTGGGTTGGATGTTTCAGAGGGTGATTGGATGGGCCTGAGGACCGGCTGGGTGTGCGGAGTGTGTGGGGCTGCTGAGACTTCCTCCAGCCACTTTGCAGTCTGCAAGTGGGCAGTTCGTGAGCGTGTGCAGGTGCAGGCACGTGCCTGTGTGTGTGCAAGTGTCTATACATGTATGTATGCATGTCTATTCACATGCCACGGTGTACATTAACATGCACACACGTGCCGGATACTCATGTATCTCTGTGTATATGCATGTCTCTGCACGTGCACACACATATGTCAGCGTGTGTGCACAGGCATGCATGTTCTCTGTGTGGGTCTCTGTGTGCATGTGCCTAAACATGTATATTCATGCTATACATGTAATATGTGTATTCATGTGTGTGCACACAAGCACATATGCACAAATGCATGTGTGTGCTGGTGTATACATATGTGCCTATATTCATGTTTATGAATGGGTCTCTGTGTGCATGTGTCTGTGTCTATCTGTATGCATACGTGATCATGTGCCTGGTGTACAGTGATGTGTACACATGCAGGTGCATATGCACTTATGTATGTGTGTGTCAGTGTGTTCTGGTATACATGCTTATGCATGGGTCTCTCTGTGTTGTGTATGTGGCACATGTCCCTGTGTTTATGTATGTGTGTGTAGGTCCTTATGTATATGTGGCACACATTCTTCCTGCAGGTTATAGGCTGCTGGGTGTTTGTAAGACCAGGCCGAGTGGTCCACAGAGGGACAAGGGAAGTCCTTCCTTTGGGGTACAGGCTGCTTCATGCCATCCTTAGAGAGCAGATTGGATCAGGTGGTTGGAACAACACCTCAACTTCTGTTCTTGCTTCTTGTGAAGCACAGGCCAGTTCTCTGGGTGGCTGGGTCTTTGTAGACCACTAGGAGGAGCTGAGGGTTTGCTTCCTGCCTGGGTGGCATCATGCCTTTCTGATGGACTCCCATGTTACCTCTCCTCCTCTCCTAGGACCAAGGGGCCTAACTCTACCAGTGTGCAGGAGGGCACCCAGGAGCTGATGCACGGCTCTAGACTGTGTAGTGATCAGGAGGGCGCCCAGGAGCTGATGCACGGCTCTAGACTGTGTAGTGATCAGGAGGGCATCCAGGAGCTGATGCATGGTTCTAGACTGTGTAGGTGATCAGGAGGGCACCTGGGAGCTGACGCATGGTTCTAGTCTGGGTAGGTGATCAGGAGGGCACCTGGGAGCTGATGCATGGTTCTAGTCTGGGTAGGTGATCAGGAGGGCACCTGGGAGCTGATGCATGGCTCTAGACTGTGTAGGTGATCAGGAGGGCACCTGGGAGCTGATGCATGGCTCTAGACTGTGTAGGGGATCAGGAGGGTGCCTGGGAGCTGATGCATGGCTCTAGACTGTGTAGGGGATCAGGAGGGTGCCTGGGAGCGGATGCATGGTTCTAGACTGTGTAGTGACCAGGAGGGTGCCCAGGGAGTTAATGCATGGTTCTGGACTGTGTAGGTGACCAGGAGGGTGCCCAGGAACTGATGCATGGTTCTAGTCTGGGTAGGTGATCAGGAGGGCACCTGGGAGCTGACGCATGGTTCTAGACCTTGTAGGTGATCAGGAGGGCGCCCAGGAGCTGATGTATTGTTCTAGACTGTGTAGTGATCAGGAGGGTGCCCAGGAGCTGATGCATGGTTCTGGACTGTATAGTGATCAAGAGGGCACTGGGGAGCTGATGCACGGTTCTGGATTGTGTAGTGATCAGGAGGGCACTCGGGAGCTGATGTATTGTTCTAGACTGTGTAGTGATCAGGAGGGTGCCCAGGAGCTGATGCACGGTTCTGGACTGTGTAGTGACCAGGAGGGCACTTGGGAGCAGATGCTCTTCTCACTTCTGGACCCTCAGTCAGGCTTTGGGCCTGGTAGACTAGCAGGTGTCTGAAGACAGTGGCTTTGCTGCACATGGCTGCTTCTCAGGAGGGGTGAGGTCAGCTCAGAGGGAAAAGAGGAAGAGATGGAGGTGGAGGCGGGCAGCCTGGGTCACAAGCGCTGACTAGCCACCCATCTTTTCTCAGCCTTGGTATCCTGGTCCATAAGACAGCCCATAGCTCCTGGCTCACAGGGTGTCTGGGAGACAGGAACAGGGTGACGAACGGAGACCCCCTCCTGCACCCTGAGGTGGCAGGACAGGGTGTGGCACTCAGGCCATCATGGACAGACGGACAACAGCACGGAGAGGGAAGGAGGTGGATCCTGAGAGCCAAGCCTTCATGGGGCTTCAAGTCACAGGCCTCAGGTGTATGCTGCGTGGGGATCTGGAGGGGAGCAGGGAAGAGTCGGGCGGGCTGCACGCTCCCCCCCCCCCCCCCCCGCTGTCCCATCAGCTTCCCTGGGACCCTGGGCCTGGCCCCTCGTCCTCCGGGGTCTGGGTACATCAAGCCACTCTCTGCAGTTGCTGTCGGTGAGCCTCCGTTTCATCACGCTGGCCAGGCCTGGCAGACAAGAGCTGGGAGGGTACCTGCCCTGCCAGCCTGGCATCGGCTTCTTGCCGCCTCAGCCAACACCCTCTCCTAGACTGTAGCCAACTATTTGTGGCCCGTAAGCAGCATAGCAGATGTGTGTCTTGCTCAAGTCGGACATTACATTTTTCCGGATGGCTGGACGCTTCCTGGCCCAAAGGGGGCTGAGTGATGGACTCGCTTTGTCCTGTATTCTCTGCTTTCCCAAGTCCCCGCCTGTCTCTCCGCTTCGTCCTCGCCAGCGGGAAGCAGGCTGGGTCAGCTCCAGCCGTCCTTTGCTCTATGATCAAACAGAGCCCAGATGGAGCCCCAGGGTTGCAGGTGGCTGGGACCCCTCCCCCGAGTTATTTTTGGCCCTGAGCTGGCCCGTAGACTCCCTGCCAACAGCAATTACTAAGTTTTCATCTTGTTTTCGCTTCTGGCTTAGAGTATGTCAAAAATGTTCCACTGGGAGACCTAGGGCACCCCGGCGGTGTGAGGGGGGGCCAGGCTGTCAGCTCCTGTGACAGGGCCTCTGGGGGGTTCTGCCGGGAGGGAGAGGGCAGGACACACTGAGGTCTGTTTATAGCTTGTGTGCTGAGCTTGGTAGCCCTTCTCCCCTAGCCAGGAGCAAGGCATCCTCTGTTACAGAAAAGGACACTGAGGCTCAGAGGGAGAGCCGGAGAACAGGCCTACCAAGTCTGCCGCCTTTCCAGCCCAGAAGACTTGATCTTGCTGGGGGTGGGGGTAGGGCGGGGATGGAAGCTTGGAAGGCCAGGGGGGAACCAGCAAGATCTGCCACTAGGGCTCCCTGGCACACACTGTCAGACCGTCTGTCTGTCCATCTGTCTATCTACTTACTTTCTTTTGTACAGTCCTGGGGCTTGAACTGAGGCCCGGCACTGTTCCTGAGCATTTTTGCTTAAGGCCAGTGCTCTGCCACTTGAGCCACACCACCACTGCTGTCTTTTTGGTGGTTGATTGGAGACAGGAGTCTCACACACATTCCTGCCAGCGCTGGCTTTGAACCGTTATTCTTACATCTCAGCCTCCTGAGTAGTTAGGATTACAGGCCTGAGGCACCACTGGGCTTACTCCCTCTTAAAGGACTCTGTTGCTGGCGGCTACCACTCTGCTCACCTGGGGAGTCAGCGTCTTGTTGGATGGCAGATCGTGGCCGGCTGGCTGGCTGGCGGGTGGCAGGCTGCCCCTGGGGCTCCGGTGAGCCCCCCGGTGTGATGTTTCCACAGTCACACCCTCCATACCCTTTGGAGGCAAACTGTGCCCTGAGAAGTCATACCGTTGGACTCCTGAGAAACCCAGGAGGCAGGAGGCTTGTGAGTGATTTGTGGCTCGGCAGATAACGGTGGTCCTGGAGTCTGTGCCCAGGTTCTCGCCACCGCCGCCAGTCCATGCTGGGCACGGGGCCTGAGCTGCAGCAGGTACATGGCTGGGCTCCCGGCCCGTTCTGCCACCATTGGGTGTCTGTGGCCAGCCTGTGGAGACGTCCCATGTTCCCAGGGCTGGCTGGGCAGCTTTTGTGGGCCTGGGGTGCTTGCTCTGCTCAACCCCTTGGTCCTCTGCAGTGATCTGGGAACACGGGGGGGGGGTGGGCTGTGGTGCTGTTCCTCTCCCACCACGCTCGCTGCTCCTCAGAGTCCAGGACACATTCGCAAGGACAAGCAGGCCCTACGTGTCCACAGCCATTCCAGGCCTGAGCGAGTTCTGGATCTATCTGCTCACTCTGGGCTTCAGGAAGGGGACCGAGCTTCCTGCCACGCCCAGGCCCCCCATCTCTGAGCACCCACTGGGACCCCAGGTCCAGGAGGAGATGAGGACAGGCCACTGCCCTGGGGGAGGGGACTTCAGACTCGGATTCCTCTTCCAGCCCTTGGGATCTACCACAAGGAACCTTCCAGAATGGGTTTGGGGGATTGGAATCAGGGGGAGAAGCCTTTGGACTGAGCAGTTGGGCCATGATTGTACGTTGACAGACCCAGTGTTCAGTTGTTTGGGATCATGGACACCCTCACAAACAGAGGCTCCTGGTCCCTCTGGCACTGCCAGTTTCCCCACCAGCTTTGTGGGGTATAGACACCTGTTTCAGCCATTGCTCCACCTCAGGGGAGGATTCCCATTCCCCCCCACCCCCCAGGTATGTGTGGACAGACATGTGTGGACAGGTGTGTGTGTGTGTGTGGACAGGTGTGGGGGGGCAGGTTTGTGTGTGGACAGGTGTGTGTGGACAGGTACATGGGCAGGTGTGTGGGGGGCAGGTATGTGCGGACAGGTACATGTGGCCATATTTTACCAAGTGACCATACCATGTGCTTGTTGGTCTGATGCTTGTGAAACAGATCTCACAGACGGAATGCACAGGGCCCCAGGCAGGTAGGCCGGGGCAGGGCGGGGTTCACCGGGTCCCTGCTATGCAGTCGGTGGTTCCAAAGGCAGCTGGAGGGAGACAGGCTGCTTCGCAGAGGAATGATACCCGAGCTCAGGGCAGAGCGGGGGAAGCCAGCTGGTGACGCTCACCTTCACTGGGGATGCTCGGGTGGGAGGCGGCTTGGCACTGGGCGCGTAGGCGGCAAGGCGACTGCTGTGGACTGCAGGGCAGGGATGTGGGCCCGGAGTGGGCACACGTGAAGGTACCGCTTGGGTGCCATTTGTGTGTTATGCACTGTGTCCATGTGGCCCAGCATGGCCTTCCAAGGTGGTCCCGCTGCCCTGGGGAGTCACACATATTTGTGATCATGCCCACAGTGCTGGGGAAGCAGCAGCTGGCGTGTCCGCCCGGCCCTGCCTGACATCGGAAGGTTTCTGTCTGAGAAGCTCGGCCCACACCAGATCTATGAGGTGAGGCTGGCGGTCCCGCGCATTCTCCCCACGAGGCTCCTGAGGAATGGGAGGGGACTCCCCCACTCAGCCTGGAGGGGAAGGACAGGTTTCCACTGTCCTCCACTGTGGAGGCGGTGGGAAGAGGCTCTTCCAGCCCGAGGGATGGATGGAGGTCGGGTGGCTGCTGCCAGGCTGGTGGCTTACAGGTCCGTGGTGCTCTGGCTTGACCTGGGTGGAGCCAGACCCACCTTCCCCCCTCAGCCTCCCAGGGCCCTGCCTGGGGGGTGTCCATGAGAACACACCATCTACCAGAAAAGAGGGGTGCATGGTCTTTTGTGGGTGGCAGCGGGGGAAATGCAGAGAATCACAGTACATTGTGAACTCGGGGAAGTCATGGGTCCACTGGCCCTGGGGCCCATGTCTGCTGATCAGGGTGCTGCTCATCCAGGACCAAGAGAAAGCACCTGGGCTTGTGGGTGAGGCCCTGGCTTTCTCTCTGTCAGGTCCCCTTCTCTGCATACCTGTCGAGTGAACACTCACAGCCCACTTCGTGCGGTAAGTCCAATAGGCTTTGCCACGTGCAGTGCTCCAGAGGTCGGAAGTGTGTGTGTGCGCGCATGTGCACCTGTGCGCCTGAGTGTACAGCACTGCAGCCTCAGGCTAGGAGTGGCCGCCGTTCCACCGAGTCCCCGAGGTGTGGTTAGCCTGAGCCCTGCAGAGCCCGGCTGCCCTCTGCTCCCTCCATCTGTCTGTCGGCGTGGAGCTTGGATTCTGGCAGCTCACAGGGCCCCTTTTGGATGCTGGTGTTTCCTGGAGCCTGGAGCTGCTTCTGAGCACCCAGGATGGGGAGCTTAGTGCCTTTCCCTCCTGACTGGGCTGTCATTTGTCAGAAGGAAAGGTGAGTACCACGGGTACAGCTGCAGCCTGCACTCCCTACACCTGGACTCCTGCTGTGTGTGTGTGTGTGTGTGTGTGTGTGTGTGTGTGTGTGTGTGTGTGTGTGTGTGTGTGTGTGTGTGTGTGTGTGTGTGTGTGTGTGTGTGTGTGTGTGTGTGTGTGTGTGTGTGTGTGTGTGTGTGTGTGTGTGTGTGTGTGTGTGTGTGTGTAGATAGAGATAGAGAGGGGTGTGGGGAGAGAGAGTGGGCCCTCGAGCAGCCAGGAGGGAGGTCTGCAGTCACCCTTGCTTGAAAACCAATCTCAGAAGCACTGGGAGCAAGGGGCTCCTATGAAGGATACCCCAGATCTGGGTGGAGCCAGCCCACAGTCCTCTCTGAGCGGGCGGAGCCAGGCCCATACTCCTCATTGAATAGCTGACATTTCAAAACTTGTAGCACCAGGATGAGAGCTGACCTCTATCCCAAGTAGCCTTGTAGAAATGCAGGAGGTGCCCTCTCTGTTCAAGGACCCAGTGCTTTCTCCAGTCCACCCAAAAGGCCTCCTGCTTCCGATTATTCACACTGCTCAGGACAAGGCAGATGGTTCATGTGATTAGAACTCTCCTCTGTGGCCAGGCACCAGTGGCTCACACCTGCAGTCCTGGCTACTCAGGAGACTTGAGACCTGAGGATCATGCTTCAAAGCCAGCCTGGGCAGGAAAGTCCATTAACTTTCTCCCATCACCCCCCCCCCCCAAAAAAAAGAGCTGGAAGCAGCGCTGTGGCACAAGTGGTAGAGCACCAGCCTTGAATGAAAAAGCTAAGGGACAGTGTTCAGGGGCTGAGTTCAAGCCCCAGGCCTGGAGGAGGAGGAGCAGGAGGAGGAAGGAGAGGAGGAGGAAGAGGAAGAGGTAGAGGAGGAGGAGAAGAGGTAGAGGAGGAGTAAAAGAGGAGGAAGAAGGGGAGGAGGAGAGGAAAGAGGAAAGAAGGAAGGAGGAGAAGGAGGAGAAGGAGGGGAGGAAGGGAGGAAGGAAGGAAGGAGAAGGAGAAGAAATACTCCCTTCTGTGTCTGCAGACGGAAGTTCTGCACTCTGGGGCTGGCTGGCCTGAAGGCAAACTTGACCTGGAACCAGCCCTGGACTCTGCGAAGCTCGGCCTCAGCTGACTGGCCATCTCCCCAGCGGTTGCTATGACCCCCCACCCCCACCCCCACACTTTGGCTGGAGGGGGACAGAACAGCAACCAGGCCTCCAGGAAAAGTCTGCCCTTACCGGAGCTCCTGGCCCCCCCTCTCCTCGGCTGGTCTGTGGTTGGGGAGGTCACCGTGCTGTGAGCACCCCGGGAGCAGGACATTGCAGAGCCCCTGTGCACAGCCCAAGTGGGTCGCGGCTGCCGTCCACAGGGAAGGACACGATGGTTAGAGCATGGGCACTGAGGTCCACTGCCCAAGTCCAAGTCTTTTGGATGGTGTGTGGGGTGCAGACAGTCACCATGACCGTGAGCAGGCTGCCCACTGGCCTGCACTGAGTGTGAAGTGGGCGCGGTCCTCCCGCCCTGCGGCCCAGGGGCGTCTTGAGTTAGACGGGTTGCTTCACGAAGAGGATTGGGAGCAGATGTGACGGCAGAGACAGGCGCTTGGGGCGCCCGACGGCTGTTTATCTTCTTCTCATTTATCTGTGCCTTTGATTTTCCCCTGATACACAGGGGTGACTGAGGAAGCTTTTTGTAAAGGTCAGACTGTTCTTTCCAAATAACCCGGTGCCGTCCATGACCTATAGGATGCTTATGAAGTTAAAGACTAAAATAAACATCGATGAGAAGATCGGGAGGCTCTGAATCCATCACACACTTGATGGGTGGGTGGCTGAGAGACACCCTTCCCCTGGGGAATGGGTGGCGAGGGAGGAAGAAGGTCATGCCAGGGGCCAAGCGAGGGAGGCCAGGGGGTAGAAGCACCAGCAAAGGGGTCCAGGAGCAGAGGTCAGTGGAGACTCTGTCTGTCTGTCTGTCTGTCTCTCACACACAGCTGGTGAGAAGTCTGGGAGCTTCTGTGGTGGGACCAGCAGCAGGAAGTTTTGCAATGGGGAAACAGGCCCAGGCTGGGTGGGTGCAGAGGAAGACAGCCATGTGCCTGGGTGTAGGATTTGGGGACAGCTTCATCCGCTCCTTAAATTCTCAGTGTGTGTATGGGGGGGGCTTATCATTTTCAAGCCCCCTCCAGCTGTCCCCTGGTCACTTGGGGATGACACCTGCTCGCTGCCTCTGGGAATTCCTTGGACTGGTGCGCACGCGCACGCGCGTCCCTCTGCTCTGGACTGGCCTGGCCTCCGACCGCAGGGCTGGCAGTGGGGACTGCTTTGTCAGGTTGGAACAGGGCCTGTTAAGCCCCAGGACACGCCGTCCCCTGGCCTGGCCTGTTGGAGCTGGGCCCACTTGGGGGATGGCGTCTGACCCTGTGTTCCAGGCCAGGCCAGGGCAGTGTCCTTGGAACACAGCTGTGTCCAGCTGCTCCCCGAGGGGCCCTCCCAGCTCTGCTGGCCGCCAGCAGCTCTGCTGGCCACACAGACCACCCACCATAGGTGGTGGGGCCTTACCTTTAGGGTAACAGCAGAGATGCTGACCTCTGGGCCTGCAGAGTCTGGTGACGGGGGGGGGGGGATGCAGGGGGAGTTTGGTGATGGGGTGGGGAGAGGGGTTACTTCCCAAAGGCACTTAGGGGTTGAGAAGTCTCGCGTGCAGCCCAGATGTTCAAGCTTGTGAAGTTGCCTTAGCACACACCAGCCCGTCACTCCCTTCAGAGGGCCTCCGGGGTCACAGACAGAAGTCCTCATGGCCTTTGTCCTTCCTGCATGCAGAGATGTCTGCCAGAGCTCCTCCTTCCATCTGGCTTGCTGTATTTGCCTTCAAAGTCAGCAGGGAAACGGGAGTTCAACCACTGGCTGCACCAGAGACCTCAGAGTCAGAGACCTTAGATGTCAAAGGCTGGAATTTGTAATTTATTATCAATACAACCGATTGAGGGCCTGAACAGAGGCTAGAAGGGGAGCTCAGCACGGGAGAGTGCTTGGCTTTCACGGAACCCAACACTACAGGAAAAAAGAAGGGACTGGATGTGTGGCTCAAGTGATAAAGTATTAGCCAGCCATGAGCCAGAAAACTGAATGAGGACTGGAGGTCCTGAGTTCAAACCCCAAGTGTCTGTCTGTCTGTCTCTCTCAAAATATTCAGGGTACAATAAAAATTGCTCACTTCCGCTAGTACCAATGAGCTGGCCAGGAAGTAGGAGAGTCTCAGTTCTGGATATTCTGGATGGAGGAGGGGAACATGGACACTGTGGTCAGCATGTCTAGCTTTGCTTTGAGTTATGACAGATGAGGCCACTGCTACATCTCTAGAACCAAAGCGAGCTTCCTGCTAAGCGAGGGAATGTGGACTGTCAGGCTCAGACTGAGGAAGGACAAACTGTACAGTCTTTTTTTTTTTTCTTTTTGCTTACGTGGTGCTGAGGAATCGAACCCAGGGCCTCAGGCATACAAGGCAAGCGCTCTACCACTGAGTCACCTTCCCAGTCCTGTACAGTCTTTTTTTTGTTAGTGGTGCCAGAGCTTGCACTCAGGGCCTTGAACTTATTTGACTTGCTTGTTTGGATGGCACTCTACCACTTGAACCATGCCTCCAGCCTGGTTCTTGCTGGTTAATTGGCGATAGCGTTTTTGTGGATTTTTCTGCTTAGGCTGATTTCAAACCATGATCCTTTGTATCTCAGCCTCCTGAGTAGCCAGGATTAGTAGTGTGAGCCACCAGGATTCAGTGACCTCGAATTCTTCTAAGTGTGGAGATCAGGACGCAGGAAGACTTTCAGAAGGTTGGGTGGTCTTCAGGGAGACTAGTCCCTGGGGGGCAAGTACATCTGATTGATGGATTGAGGGCAGTTGTGGCCAGTCTGGATGGTGTTTAGGTGTTGCAATGGTCTTTTCTTTTGGATCTTGGAGAATTGAAACTCGTTTATTCTCCTAGATAAACTTGAACAGCACTTTTTTTTTTCTTTGAAGTCACTCACTTTACGGAGCCTAGAAGAGCCTTCTCCCTTAACTCACGGTTCACCTTCCCATCCAGGTGAACAGTAGGGTCTGTCTCCTGCTGGCTGCTGTGTGTCTGCACTGCCTGTCTCAAACTGTGGGTCTGAGAACAAGAGGAAGAAAATCCTCTGAGAATTAGTAACTGTAAGTACCTTGTGTGTGCACGTACACACACACACACACACACACACACACACACACACACACACACACACACACACACACACACACACAGGTTTTCAGGATAGAATAAAAAGCACTCTGGATTTATGTTCCCTCAATTATCCCAAAAGGTAAAGGACAGGATTTTAGTTTAGAGGATTCTTGAACTAGAAGCATCCACTTTGTTTTGTTTTTGCAGACGTGAATGCAAATATTTTTGAAAGAAACCTGCCTTGTACCTCAGGCATCTGAAAAATTTCACAAAGCACCACAGCAGATAACTCAGTTCAGTATCGAGGAGCACGAAATACACTAGTGAGTGAGAAAGTAAGAGGTTCGTGGTTCAAGGCCAGCCTGAGCAAATACCTCTGAGAACCCTGTCTCGGTCAATAGAAGCTGAGGTGGGGGGTGGGGGGCAGGCCTGCTATTCTAGTGATGCCAGAGGGATAAACAGAAGGACTGAGGCCCAGTCCAGGTTGACCACAGTGCAAGATTCAGAAAACACCCGAAGCAAACAGAACTAGAGATTGTGGCCCTGCAGTACAGCAAGCACAGCCCTATCTAGCAAGCAGAAGGCTCTGAATTCAAACCCCAGGACTGCCAAAAAGAAAAAAATAAAAAAGCCCAGTGAGTGTTGGAGCAGATAGAGGATTACAAATCTAGGCCCAGCAAAATGAAAATGCAGAACATGGATGCCAAAAAGATTTTAGAAAAGAGCCAAAGAATCTGCTGGGCCTAGTGATTCATGCCTGGAATCGTAGTTTCTCAGAAGGCTGAAATCTGAGGAGAACATCTCAAAGTCAGCCCAGACAGGAATGGCCATGAGACTCTTATCTCCACTTAACTAGCAAAAAGCCAGAGGTAGAGCTGTAGCTCAAGTGGTAGAACACCAGCCTTGAGTGAAAAAGCCAAGCAATAGTGTGAGGGCCTGAGTTCAAGCCTCAGTATCAGCACAAAGACAGACAGACACAGACACACAGATACACTCAGAAAGAGACAGACAGGAAGACAGAGAGACAGAGATTTGTAAGACAAGGCAGGAAAAGATCAGATACAAAGGTTTACACAATGCTAAGCCAAAGAACATTGCAATAATTCCGATGCCATCAGAAAGCAATAGACATAGGTGAACAAAAGTTCTAGAACTACTATAAATAAAGCACTCATTGCTTAATGATGGAAAGTGTGATTTATTGGGCAGATAAAGCTGTTTTTAACTTGATTGTGCCTAATAACAAAAACTTCAAGATACACAAAGCCAAATCTGGCAGAATTACAAGGAGAAATAACACGTCCACAACTACAATGAGAGACATTTTACAAGACAGGTTTATGGACATATAATTACACATATTAAATTCACCGATTTGAGGATAAATGAGTTGTAGACGTTTGTCCTTGTACAAGCTTCACTACAAGGCAGTTTTAGGGCATCTTCATCTCCCCAGCTTGCAGCCAATTCCCAATTCCCAATCCCCGACCCAGCACCCATGGCTCTGCCTCCACCTCTGTAGAAATGTCACCTGGTCACTTTCATTAGAGAATTGTCTTTGCGATCACACCCATCTCAGTGGGCTGTCGTTTGTGTTTCAAAGACTGTTTATACCTACAAGTTGATCATTCGTAAGTCTGGGGGTAAATTGGCTGTTCAAATATTTTACCCACTTTTTTGTTTTGGTGCCAGTCTTGGGGCTTGAACTCGGGACTTGGGCTCTGTTCCTAAGCTTTATGTGCTCAAGGCTAACACTCTACCATTTGAGCCACAGTGCCATTTCCGACTTTTTAGTAATTAATTGCAAAGTACAGTCTGTGTCACAGGCTTTCCTGCCTGGGCTGGCTTTGAACCTTGATCCTCAGATCTCAGCCTCCTGAATAGCTAGGATTACAGGCGTAAGCCACCAGTGCCCAGCTTTTTGCCCACTTTTTTTTATTGAGCCAATGTTTCTCTTCATCATGGATTTTAAAACTTAGTTTGTATGTTCTAGATACAAGTTCTTTATCATATCTGTATGTTGCAAATATTTCCTCCTATTCAGGTTCTTGTCTTTTGGATTTCCTTAACCATGTCTTTTGAAGGACAAATAATTTATATCTATTTTTTATGCTTATGGGGGGGTGTTGAACTTACTGGCTTCATGCTTGGTTCTACCACTTGAGCCATACCCCTAGTCCTTTTGCTTCTAGTTTGTTTTACACACAAGGTCGTGTGTTTTTGCCCAGAGCTGGCTTGAGACCATGATCCTCCTTATTTACCTCCAGAGTGCTTGGGTATGTAGTACCACACAAAATTTTGAATGGTGACAGTCTGAACCCTTTTTCCTTTAGTGGATCATACTTTTGCTTTCATATCTGGACTCTTTCCCAGCCCAAGGTTACAAAGTTTCCCTGTTATAAGAAATGTCCAGCTTTGTGTTAATTTTTGTTGTTGTTGTTGTGGGGCTTGAACTCTGGGCCTGGGTGCTGTCCCTCAGCTCTTCAGCCAAGGCGAGCGCTCTAGCACTTTAGCCACAACACCATTTCCAGTTTTCTGGTGATTTATTGGAGATTAGAGTCTCACGGAATTTCCTGCCTGGGCTGGCTTTGAACCACAATCCTCAGATCTCAGCCTCCTGAGTAGCTAGGATGACAGGCGTGAGCCACTAGGGCCTGGCTTTTTCACATGAATGTTTGAGTATGATATAAAGAAGGGTTGAAGGGATTTTTTTTTTTTTTTTGCACACAGACATCCACTCATTCCAGCATGACTTGATGACAAGATCTCCTTCCCAGAGTTCCTGTCCAGCCGGAAGCGACCACAGAGTGGACAGGGTGAATGCACCAGTCAAATCCAGGGGCACCCAGTGGCCTCGAGAGCTGCACTGAAGTCCCTCAGGGCTCCGCCAGTGGCCACACAGGACGCAAGGGGACTGAACACAAGACTTAGAACAGGCAGAAGTGGGGGCTGACTGCAGCTCTTCCAGGGTGAGATGTCGGGTGCTCGGACTCCTCCTGGCTCCTCTTTCTGGCCTGCAGAAAGGGGAACAGCCAAGATGGCAGGAGGGTGTAAAGGTTCTCATGCAGATCTAGGTCACGGTGCTGGCAGGATGCTGGCTTCTGGTGCCCAGCCTAGGAGTGCAGGTGGTTGCAGGTGCCACGAGTCTGCTTTTTGGATGTACTCTTCTGTTTTGCCATTCCAAGATTTCTGGAGTCAACGGGCTGACGGTGGCCAGCAGATGCCCCTGTCCCCTCTGTCCCTGTTCTCCTACCCTGCATGGCTGGACAGCTTGGTCTGAGGCTGCAGCTTCCAGGCGCTGGGCTGGTGGCAGGCACTTATCAGCTGCGGCCGCTGTGCAGGGGGAGGAGTGGGGCTGGGGGGGGATTTCTGCCCGAACATTTTCCAGATGTGGCCGCAGCTACCCGATAGCCTAGCTCCAGCTGGAGCCCAGTCCAGCAGGCTCCCGTTGGCTGAGCTGTTAGGAAAACAAACCCCAAGGAAGGCAAGGGAGGCCCTGCTTCTGGGAAGGGAATGGAGCCATTGGGCAGAGCCCTGGCTAGGCCAGGCCAAGCACCAGGTTGGCCTCTGCCCCTCCCTCCTCCTGCAGCCTCCTGCCACAGCCAGGCTGCTCACCTGACTGAACACAGTGTCTGCTGGACAGACTCCATGCCCAGTGGGCTCCATGGTAGGCAGGGCAGAGCCTACCCCCAACCTGTGCCCCCCACCCAGCATGTGGAGAGCGAGGCGGGCCATGTGGCAGTGCTCTGCCTATCAGATGAGGGCCCTGGGGGCCCCTGGGGGTCCTGCCAGCCTGGCCGAGTCAGGATGAGCTCACATGGTGGGGGAAGGTGGCCGTGCCCCCTCCATCGTCCCTTGGGTAGCTCTGGCAGCGCCAGCAGATGCCACCGGGGACCAGAGGGCTCCTCTAAGGTGGCACCGCCTGGACAGTGCTTTCTCCCTCAGCCTCATGCAGGTCAGCAAGGCCGCCCTGGGGTCAGCACACAGGTCAGCAAGGCCGCCCTGGGGTCAGCACACAGGTCAGCAAGGCCGCCCTGGGGTCAGCAGCTCGCCGTTTCTACGTGTGGCCTTGTTTGGGAGGCGGAGGCCTACCTTCCCTGAGACACACGTGGAGAAACCTGCCAGCCTGTCACCGCAAACACACAGAGTGCGGCACAAGGCCCGGGCCGCTGATGTCCGGATTCCCGGGCTCCCACAGGACTCCTGGCCTGGGCGGGCTAGACATGCCGCCGGCCCGTGCCGGGCCGTGGTGTCCCATGCTGGGCCGTGGTATCCCGGGCCGGGCCATGGTGTCCCGGGCCGGGCCGTGGTGTCCCGGGCCGGGCCGTGGTGTCCCGGGCCGGGCCGTGGTGTCCCGGGCTGGGCCAGGCCCTCCACCATCTTTCTCCCATTTCATAAAAGACATAGGAAGATGGACACTGAGGAACTGGGGTCTGGGGACTCTGCTCTGCTTCTGGAGTGAGGCGGGCCTGTCAGGAGCTATGGCGACAGCTCATGTCCTCACTAGGGCAGCCAGCCCGCAGGCCGGGCCACACTCAGAGGGGTCACCAATGCAAATAACCCCTGAGAGGGAGCCCCCTCCCCAGTCTGCTCTCTCCCTTGTGTGGCCCCCAAAGTTGGGGTCACACAGCTCGTTCCATGCTGCCTTTTGAGGTTTAGTCTCAAACCTGCCTCCTCCAG
Source organism: Dipodomys merriami (assembly GCF_024711535.1). Lineage (NCBI taxonomy): Eukaryota > Metazoa > Chordata > Mammalia > Rodentia > Heteromyidae > Dipodomys > Dipodomys merriami. Next base: position 48,126,669 of record NW_027202382.1, on the reverse strand, counting down.
GCACCCTTCCAGGCTTGCTCCTCAATGCCATCATTCATTCCTTGAATGAATCCATCATTTTTGCCACTTGATTTGAAGCATTTTTATCCTCTCGGCAGTGTGGGGTTTGGGGTGCTTTAATGGCGTGAGAGCTTCTGGTGGTAAGGGTCCTCTATTAAATTCTGGAAGCTTTTTGGCTAAGGACCATGAAGATAATAATGATTTCCATTTTTAGAAAAGTCATTAAGCTGGGCACCAATGGCACACTCCTGAATCCTAACTACTTAAGAGTCTGAGATCTGAAGATCATGGTTCAAAGCCAGCCCAGGCAGGAAAGTCCACGAGATTCTTATCTCCAACTTGGAGATATGGCTCAAGTGCTAGAATTCCAGGCTTGAGCAAAAAAAGCTCAGAGACAGTGCCTAGGTTCTGAGTTTAAACCCCAGTACTGGTAACACATTCTCTCTCTCTCTCTCTCTCTCTCTCTCTCTCTCTCTCACACACACACACACACACACACACACACACACACACACACACACACACACATTTAAAGGCCATTAAAATACAATAATGTGCTAAGGAGTTTCATATGAAACTGTCATTTAATCTTGACATATGTGGGAGCTGAACATGATTACAAATGGGGAAACTGAGGCTGAGGAGACATAGGGAGTTGGCCTCAGGGAGACCGGGAAGCTAGGCCTGTGTAGTTCCAACCTTTTTCCTGGCCTACCCCTGACCTTCCATCTCCTCCACCCCAGCCCCTCCCCCACCATTTTTCTACTTTTTTTTTTTTTTTTTTTTTGGGTCCAGTCGTGGGGTCTGAACTCTGGGCCTGGGCGCTGTCCCTCAGCTCTTCAGCTCAAGGCTAGCGCTCTACCACTTGAGCCACAGCACCACTTCCGGCTTTTTTATTTTTACTTATGTGGTGCTGAGGAATCGAACCCAGGGCCTCAGGCATGCAAGGCAAGCTCTCTACCACTGAGCTACCTTCCCAGCCCCATTTTTCTGCATTTTAAAATTCTCTAATGCTTTTCCAATCCAGGCAGCCTCTGACTTAATTCAGCCCAAGGGACAGCTGGGAGAAGCCACTGTTCCCACTCAAAAGCAAGGGAATGGGGGTAGAGGTGAGGGAAAGGAGCATTAGGGACTGGCAAGTGGGCGCTGGGTCCTGGTCTAACCAGCTCACTGGCCAGTCAGCGGTGCACCTGAGTTTTCCAGCCTTCCTCCTTCTCCTCCTCTTCAGCCTTCCAAGTCCTTCCTTGCCAAGAACCTGCAGTAGTCTGCCTGCCCCATGGTGCCCAGCACACAGCCCCTAACTGCAATCCCAGCTCCGTCTATGAAGTCGGTGGGGAGCCGTAAAGCCTTTTTAAAGGGGCAATAAAAGTTTTGGGTTTCAGATCTCTTCCTGGAGAAGAGAATAACAGAGACAGGAAATCTCAGTAGCAGACAAGGCAGAGCCCCGGCATGCAGTCTACCCTGAGACGAAAACACATCCTCGGTGGTGGTGGGGGAAGGGCAGTGCTCTCCCGCCCCCATCGCCTCGCACCGGCTCGGGGAGTCAGAGGCCGCACTGTTTTGTCTACGCCTATTATAAATGTTTATCAAACCTCTCTGTGAGCTGTTGGCAGCTCCCTGCCCTGAGCTGAGCCCTAAGGGAGTGTGCCAGGATGCTGTGTGTCTAGCATGGAGCATATGTGTGGTTGGGACTGGGCCCAGGCCAGGCATGCTGACCGGGGCCACTGGGCTGGCTGCCACTCACGGGAAGCCACCTCCAAGCTCAGGACCTACCTATGCCTTAGTGTTAGAAATGGCTCAGCATGTGCCAGGGGCCGGTGGCTCACGCCTGTCATCCTAGCTACTCAGGAGGCTGAGATCTGAGGATCCAAGTTCCAAGCCAGTCCAGATAGGAAACTCCATGAGACTGTCATCTCCAATCAACCACTAAAAAGCCGGAAGTGGAGCTATGGCTCCAAGTGGTAGAGTGCTAGCCTGCCTTGAGTACGTAAAGCTCCGGGGCAGCAACTAAGGTCCTGGGTTCAAGTCCCAGGACGGATACAACAACAAACAAGAAAGAAATGACCCCATCTGAGAAGATAGTACCCGCCTCCTGCCCGTGTCCTACAGCAAGGCCATGGTCAGAGCCAGGGCTGCGGCCGCTCGGCTCCGTCCCTTTGTTTTAACCATGATTTCCCAAGCCCAGATGTGCAGAGAACCGCCTCCTGCTCTCCTTTCTCACAGAAACTGTCCAGCATGGGAGCTCCAGCTACATGGGCAGAGCTGCGGGCAAATACAGGGGAGCAGACAGGGCTCAGGTTGAGTTTCTGATGTACAGCGAGTCATTTCTTAGTGTAACTTTGTCTCCTGGAAGGATGGGACAGAATATCCATGGGGACAAGGGACGGAGGCAGACCCGACCTGAGCCACACAGGACCCAGTGCTTGTGACACGACAGGAGACGGACCAGTCATTGCACGGCTCGGATGCGCTTTGCAGCCTGGAATCCACCTGCAAGCCCACTGTGGCTCTTGAAGCACTGGTTACCACTTGCGTGCTCCCATTGCCTTCATGCCAGCTGCCTTGCAGATGCTCGCTGCCCCAAGTGGCTGCTGCAGGGGACCGTCCCGCGTCCTTGGACCGTCAGAGCTCTGTCCAGAGCCTGAACTTCTGCGATGGTCTTGGAAGGTCTTTCAGGCTCCAGGCACCTTGATTCTCAGATTCCAAGGAAACCTCAGAGTTTTACCTCTCTGGCATGCAGATATGTTGGTGAGTAAAGGCCTTGACAGTGCTTTCTTGCTACATTTTGGGGGAGAGGGGGAGGTGAAGGGCGGGGTGGTACTGGGGCTTGAACTCAGGGACTGGGCGCTGTTCCTGAGCTTTTTGGCTCAGGGCTGGTATTCTAGCACTTGAGCTACACCTCTTTTTTTTTTTGGCTTTTTGGTGGTTAATTGGAGATAAATGTTTCATGGACTTTCCCACCCAGGTTGGCTTAGAGCTGTGATCCTCAGATCTCAGCCTCCTGAGTAGTGTGAACCCACCAAGGTCCAGCTTCTGGCTATTCTTAAAATAGCAGCATGGTTCTGAGAGTCAAGGGAACAGGGTAGCCCTTCCTTTCTTCTTTCCCTTCACACTAGCTAGTCTCAAGATGTGGGCCACCAAAGGACACAGCCGCAGTGACTGGCGAGGTCCAGGGCTCCATCACCAGCCTGGCAGCCACGGCATACACTGCCAGCAGCTCTGGCCCTCAAAGTGGGCTCTGGGCTCTCAAGGGTGCCTCTTGGGGCCCGCATGGGAGGAGGAGGCAGCGTCTGAAGTGTTAGCGGCAGTGGCTGGGGCTGGAGTGCGTCTCCTAATTGTCCGTGACTTACAGACTTGGCCTCACGCCCGGACGGCCTTCATAAATCAGCAGTGGCACCGTGGGGAGCCCGCCCACGTGGCCCTCATGTCTGGGCAGTGGGACCTCTTCCTGGTCGGGAGCACCCAGCTGCCTTCCATGCCCCGAGAGTCATTACAGAGCCAGAGGCTCTGGCTGGGCGTACTTGCTGGAGGCTGGGGGGACTGAGGTGGTCTCAGGTTGCTCTGCAGACCCGTGTTTTGTTTCCGTGCCTGCACCAGGGCTTGGGCAGCTGTCCCTTTGCTTTCTCGCTCAAGGTTGGCGCCTCACCTCCACTTCTGGCGCTTTTGGTGGTCAACTAGGGACAAGAGTCTCATGGACTTTCCTGCCTGGGCTGGCTTTGAACCTTGATCCTCAGATCTCAGCCTCCTGAGCAGCTGGGGTTTTAGACACCTGCTATTTGAGGCCCTAGCCTCCCACCCTGCCTGCCTCTCCCCTCCAGCCCAATGAAGACCCAGCACTCTGCCTTCTGGAAGCTGGAGATGAGCCAGAGCGAAACCTGGGGTGTGAAACACACTGACCCTTCATGGTGTGTGTGTGTGCATGGGTGATGGGTGTGCGTGTGAGGTGTGTATGTACAAGCATGTACACATGTTTCTGTGGACGCCAGCCAAGGCTGGCTGTGTTGGCACAGGGCTGGGCTACAGCGGGGCCTCGTGTCTCTGTCCTTGGCCCTAGGGTGGCCTCGCCTCTGCTCCCTTCGGGCTGGCCTCGGCACTCCAGACGGTGGAGCTGCGCTTCTGCCTGGGATCCTGGGAGTGTTGTCAGGCTCTAGGGGGCCCCAGGCATGGGGTGCTGATGTCCAGGGTGTGTCGTGGAAAGGTCTGGGGCCCAGCAAGAACCGATGCCTGCAGGGGGCTCTGCTTCTGTCACTAGGGCCCAGAGGGGTGGGGCGGCGGGGACACCCGGAGTTCTGCGAGGCCAGCAGCTGTAAGGTCAGCTGAGTCAGCCAGGCACAGGGGACGGGTGGGCCGGTCCCTGGTCCCCAACCCTAGGTGTAGAGACGGCTCCTTCCCAGCCCCCAGGGCACTTGGGAGGTGATGCTAGGACAACTCACAGCTGCCCAGTGGGTGTGGCCAGCAGATCCTTAGCTGTGACACCATCTGGAAACATAAACAGGCCCCAGACAGGTGTAGGTAACTTCCTGCCCACAGATGGGGCTTGGGTCACAGGGAAGCTGGCGGCCTGGGTATGAGCCGGGAGGCTCAGGCTTGTGAGGTGATGTCTGGGAGCCTCTGCCCCTCCCCACTCCCACCCCTGAGTTTCAGCAACAGACGGGGCCTTCCCACCCACCGCATGGCAGAGCCCCAGGGACGGAGCCTCGGCCCAAGGCTCTGCACCCAGCCACCTTGCCCTGGGGGGCCCGCGCAGGGCCGCCAGCCAGTGTGAAGTGCCAGAACTGAGCTCAGCCTCCCGCAGTGGTCCCTGCCAGCCACAGGCACAGCTCTGTGCCCACCAGTGCTGGGCCTTGAACCAACTGCTTACCCAGCTCAGACACTTTCCTTAGGACCAGAGTGATAACTATGCTCACAGATTTAAGAATCAGGATGTGTCTCAAGTTTGGCGGAGAGTCAATTGGCAAAGTGGGGCACTTCGGGTGGATTCTTGTCACTGAAAAGGCTGTTCCAGCACCCAGCGGGGCCATGGGGTGGAGGGAGGGCCAGGGCCAGGCCTGGGGCAAGGCTGGCCGAGCTGGCCCCCGCCTCCTGGATGGGGACTCTCTCTCTCTGAGCTATCCCCTGACAGAAGCCACAATGCCCGTATCCAGGAGGGAACAGATGAAATGGGCCTGCTGGAGTGGTGGGTGGCTTGCTCTGTGCCTCTGTGCCCAGTATCTGAAGGGGGGAGGGAAGAGGGAGGGCTGGGGGGAGGGCAGGCACTGGCCTTAGGGTGGTGCCAGGCACACCTGCCACTCATGAGGCCCCGGAGGACAAAGCCATTCATTTCCAGCCCAGTGCTGGGCACCCAGTAAACAGAATAAGTGGGTTCCTAGGGAGCATGTGGCAGAAGATGGCACTGTCTCTCCAATCCCGGGGACCCTCGGGGACACAGAAGAGACAGTGTCTTCTGGGTAGTCAGTGGGGAAAGAAAGGGGAAAAACCCTCCGAAGGGTCTAAGGCTAAGGCCATCAGATGGGAGAGAGGGAGGGAGAGAGAAAAGGGCTTGGACTTGGGGGCTCCCAGTCAGACACAAGCACAACAAAGGGTGGAGAAGTTCAGCTTGGCTGGGGCCCCGGCATTCCCAGCCTTCTTGTTGACCTTGGGCAGCAGCAAGACAAAGGCCATGGCCAGAGCACAGTGGTAGAAGCTGTGCACGTAGGTGTAGTCCCAGTCCTGCGGGGAGAGGCAAGTCAGAGCTGCTGCCCTGTAAGGCTGCCGGCCTGCGCCGACCCTGTGTCCTCCGGGTCCATTGCAGGTGCCTCAGGACAGCCCTGAGAACATAGCCGCTCCCACCACCAGACCCCAAACCCCACCGCACAGAAGGCCCGTGCACCACCAGGGATACCCCTCCCTCCTTCCCCTCTACTCTCCCTCCCTCCCTCCTTCAGATCCTGGCACCCGACAAGGAACTCCTTCTAGAGGTGGACAGTACTGTGTGTTCTTTCATAGTGGAGCCTCTCTGTGAAGTCACACCCCCAGCGGCCTCCCCCCAGCTTGGCAGGGCCATGCTCATTAGAGCTCACGTGTGTGTCCCCCCCCCCATACCTCGAAGAAGAAACGCAACATCAGGGCCAAGGCCCCAAAACAGAGGCCAGGGCCTATCTGCTGGGTGTAGACGCTCTTGTCAGGGTACAGACCCTTCTTCTCCTTCATCTTCTGTAGCTATGGGGAGGGATGGAACATTCTAGCACAGCATGAGAAAGCTCCCTCCCTAGCTGGCTGATGGGGCCTGCATGTACCTGCCCCCAAGCTGGTCATCATCTGAACCAGTGGAAGTCCTGACCTGGGTGACAGGGCTTTGGGGAACCTCTGGGTCAGCGCCCGGGGCCTGCTCCCCTCCTGGCTCCTTGTTCATCTCCCAGCCAGAAGGGAGCCATCGCAGGAGCACTGCTTACACTGACCCCTGACCACGCACACTCTGAGGAGGGGGCCTGTGGGCTTTGATAGCACCCTGACATTCATTGTACAGTTTCTCAGTTAGGGAGTCCCCTCAAGTTTGCTATATTATTCCACCAGCATGTTTGTCCTGATTTCTCAGGTGGAGCTCTGTCTAGGATTCAACTGAGAAAGTACGGGAGAAACATGTTGGGCCTGGGGACAGCCTCACACAGAGAACAGCCTCACACAGGGAACAGCCTCACACAGAGGACAGCCTCACACAGGGAACAGCCTCACACAGAGGACAGCCTCACACAGAGAACAGCCTCACACAGAGGACAGCCTCACACAGAGGACAGCCTCACACAGAGGACAGCCTCACACAGAGGACAGCCTCACACAGGGAACAGCCTCACACAGAGGACAGCCACACACAGAGGACAGCCTCACACAGGGAACAGCCTCACACAGAGGACAGCCTCACATAGGGGACAGCCTCACACAGAGGACAGCCTCACACAGGGGACAGCCTCACACAGAGAACAGCCTCACACAGAGAACAGCCTCACAAAGAGGACAGCCTCACACAGAGAACAGCCTCACACAGAGAACAGCCTCAGACAGAGGACAGCCTCACACAGGGAACAGCCTCACACAGAGGACAGCCTCACACAGAGGACAGCCTCACACAGAGGACAGCCTCACACAGAGAACAGCCTCACACTGGGGACAGCCTCACACAGAGAACAGCCTCACACAGAGAACAGCCTCACACAGAGGACAGCCTCACACAGAGGACAGCCTCACACAGGGGACAGCCTCACATAGAAAACAGCCCCACACAGAGAACAGCCTCACACAGAGGTCAGCCTCACACAGGGGACAGCCTCACACAGGGGACAGCCTCACACAGAGGACAGCCTAACACTGGGGACAGCCTCACACAGAGATCAGCCTCACACAGAGAACAGCCTCACACAGAGGACAGTCTCACACAGAGGACAGCCTCACACAGGGGACAGCCTCACATAGGGGACAGCCTCACACAGAGAACAGCCTCACACAGGGGACAGCCTCACACAGAGGACAGCCTCACACAGAGAACAGCCTCACACAGGGGACAGCCTCACATAGAGAACAGCCCCACACAGAGAACAGCCTCACACAGAGGACAGCCTCACACAGAGAACAGCCTCACACAGAGGACAGCCTCACACATGGGACAGCCTCACACAGGGGACAGCCTCACACAGAGAACAGCCTCACACAGAGGACAGCCTCACACATGGGACAGCCTCACACAGGGGACAGCCTCACACAGAGAACAGCCTCACACAGAGGACAGCCTCACACCGGGGACAGCCTCACACAGAGAACAGCCTCACACAGGGGACAGCCTCACAGAGTGGACAGCCTCACACAGGGGGCAGCCTCACACAGAGAACAGCCTCACACAGAGAACAGCCTCACACAGGGGACAGCCTCACACAGGGGACAGCCTCACACAGAGAACAGCCTCACACAGAGGACAGCCTCACACAGAGGACAGCCTCACACAGAGAACAGCCTCACACAGGGGACAGCCTCACACAGGGGAGAGCCTCACACAGGGGACAGCCTCACACAGAGGACAGCCTCACACAGAGGACAGCCTCACACTGGGGACAGCCTCACACAGAGGACAGCCTCACACAGAGAACAGCCTCACACAGGGGACAGCCTCACACAGGGGACAGCCTCACACAGGGGACAGCCTCACACAGAGGACAGCCTCACACAGAGAACAGCCTCAGACAGAGAACAGCCTCACACAGAGAACAGCCTCACACAGAGGACAGCCTCACACAGAGAACAGCCTCACACAGGGGACAGCCTCACACAGGGGAGAGCCTCACACAGGGGACAGCCTCACATAGGGGTCAGCCTCACACAGAGAACAGCCTCACACAGGGGACAGCCTCACACAAGGGACAGCCTCACAAAGAGAACAGCCTCACACAGGGGGCAGCCTCACACAGAGAACAGCCTCACACAGAGAACAGCCTCACACAGGGGACAGCCTCACACAGAGAACAGCCTCACACAGAGAACAGCCTCACACAGAGGACAGCCTCACACAGGGGACAGCCTCACACAGGGGACAGCCTCACACAGAGGACAGCCTCACACTGGGGACAGCCTCACACAGAGATCAGCCTCACACAGAGAACAGCCTCACACAGAGGACAGTCTCACACAGAGGACAGCCTCACACAGGGGACAGCCTCACATAGGGGACAGCCTCACACAGAGAACAGCCTCACACAGGGGACAGCCTCACATAGAGAACAGCCCCACACAGAGAACAGCCTCACACAGAGGACAGCCTCACACAGAGAACAGCCTCACACAGAGGAGAGCCTCACACATGGGACAGCCTCACACAGGGGACAGCCTCACACAGAGAACAGCCTCACACAGAGGACAGCCTCACACATGGGACAGCCTCACACAGGGGACAGCCTCACACAGAGAACAGCCTCACACAGAGGACAGCCTCACACCGGGGACAGCCTCACACAGAGAACAGCCTCACACAGGGGACAGCCTCACAGAGTGGACAGCCTCACACAGGGGGCAGCCTCACACAGAGAACAGCCTCACACAGAGAACAGCCTCACACAGGGGACAGCCTCACACTGGGGACAGCCTCACACAGAGATCAGCCTCACACAGGGGACAGCCTCACACAGAGGACAGCCTCACACCGGGGACAGCCTCACACAGGGGACAGCCTCACACAGAAGACAGCCTCACACAGGGGACAGCCTCACACAGAGTACAGCCTCACACAGAGAACAGCCTCAGACAGAGGACAGCCTCACACAGGGGAAAGCCTCACACAGAGAACAGCCTCACACAGAGGACAGCCTCACACAGGGGACAGCCTCACACAGAGGACAGCCTCACACAGAGAACAGCCTCACACAGGGGACAGCCTCACATAGAGAACAGCCCCACACAGAGAACAGCCTCACACAGAGGACAGCCTCACACAGAGAACAGCCTCACACAGAGGACAGCCTCACACATGGGACAGCCTCACACAGGGGACAGCCTCACACAGAGAACAGCCTCACACAGAGGACAGCCTCACACAGAGAACAGCCTCACACAGGGGACAGACTCACACAGGGGACAGCCGCACACAGGGGACAGCCTCACACAGGGGACAGCCTCACACATGGGACAGCCTCACACCGGGGACAGCCTCACACAGAGAACAGCCTCATACAGGGGACAGCCTCACAGAGAGGACAGCCTCACACAGGGGACAGCCTCACACAGAGAACAGCCTCACACAGAGAACAGCCTCACACAGGGGACAGCCTCACACAGAGAACAGCCTCACACAGAGAACAGCCTCACACTGGGGACAGCCTCACACTGGGGACAGCCTCACACAGAGATCAGCCTCACACAGGGGACAGCCTCACACAGAGGACAGCCTCACACAGAAAACAGCCTCACACAGGGGACAGCCTCACATAGAGAACAGCCCCACACAGAGAACAGCCTCACACAGAGGACAGCCTTACACAGAGAACAGCCTCACACAGAGGACAGTCTCACACAGAGGACAGCCTCACACAGAGGACAGCCTCACACAGAGGACAGCCTCACACATGGGACAGCCTCACACAGGGGACAGCCTCACACAGAGAACAGCCTCACACAGAGGACAGCCTCACACCGGGGACAGCCTCACACAGAGAACAGCCTCACACAGGGGACAGCCTCACAGATAGGACAGCCTCACACTGGGGACAGCCTCACACAGAGAACAGCCTCACACAGAGAACAGCCTCACACTGGGGATAGCCTCACACTGGGGACAGCCTCACACTGGGGACAGCCTCACACAGAGATCAGCCTCACACAGGGTACAGCCTCACAAAGAGTACAGCCTCACACGGGACAGCCTCACACAGAGAACAGCCTCACATAGGGGACAGCCTCACACGGGACAGCCTCACACAGAGGACAGCCTCACACAGAGAACAGCCTCACACCGGGGACAGCCTCACACAGAGGACAGCGTCACACAGAGGACAGCCTCACACAGAGAACAGCCTCACACAGGGGACAGCCTCACACAGGGGACAGCCTCACACAGAGAACAGGCTCACACTGGGGACAGCCTCAAACAGAGAACAGCCTCACACTGGGGACAGACTCACACAGAGATCAGCCTCACACAGGGGACAGCCTCACACAGGGGACAGTCTCACACAGGGGACAGCCTCACACTGGGGACAGCCTCACACAGAGAACAGCCTCACACAGGGGAGAGCCTCACACAGAGGACAGCCTCACACAGAGGACAGCCTCACACAGAGGACAGCCTCACACAGAGTACAGCCTCACACAGGGGACAGCCTCACACAGAGATCAGACTCACACAGGGGACAGCCTCACACAGAGGACAGCCTCACACTGGGGACAGCCTCACACAGAGAACAGCCTCACACAGAGAACAGCCTCACACTGAGGACAGCCTCACACAGAGATCAGCCTCACACAGGGGACAGCCTCACACAGAGGACAGCCATACACAGAGAACAGCCTCACACAGGGGACAGCCTCACACAGGGGACAGCCTCACACAAGGGACAGCCTCACACAGAGAACAGCCTCACACAGAGGACAGCCTCACACAGAGGACAGCCTCACACAGAGAACAGCCTCACACAGGGGACAGCCTCACAGATAGGACAGCCTCACACTGGGGACAGCCTCACACAGAGAACAGCCTCACACAGAGAACAGCCTCACACAGGGGACAGCCTCACACAGAGAACAGCCTCACACAGAGAACAGCCTCACACTGGGGACAGCCTCACACTGGGGACAGCCTCACACAGAGATCAGCCTCACACAGGGTACAGCCTCACAAAGAGTACAGCCTCACACGGGACAGCCCCACACAGAGAACAGCCTCACATAGGGGACAGCCTCACACGGGACAGCCTCACACAGAGGACAGCCTCACACAGAGAACAGCCTCACACCGGGGACAGCCTCACACAGAGGACAGCGTCACACAGAGGACAGCCTCACACAGAAAACAGCCTCACACAGGGGACAGCCTCCCACAGGGGACAGCCTCACACAGAGAACAGGCTCACACTGGGGACAGCCTCAAACAGAGAACAGCCTCACACTGGGGACAGACTCACACAGAGATCAGCCTCACACAGGGGACAGCCTCACACAGGGGACAGTCTCACACAGGGGACAGCCTCACACTGGGGACAGCCTCACACAGAGAACAGCCTCACACAGGGGAGAGCCTCACACAGAGGACAGCCTCACACAGAGGACAGCCTCACACAGAGGACAGCCTCACACAGAGTACAGCCTCACACAGGGGACAGCCTCACACAGAGATCAGACTCACACAGGGGACAGCCTCACACAGAGGACAGCCTCACACTGGGGACAGCCTCACACAGAGAACAGCCTCACACAGAGAACAGCCTCACACTGAGGACAGCCTCACACAGAGATCAGCCTCACACAGGGGACAGCCTCACACAGAGGACAGCCATACACAGAGAACAGCCTCACACAGGGGACAGCCTCACACAGGGGACAGCCTCACACAAGGGACAGCCTCACACAGAGAACAGCCTCACACAGAGGACAGCCTCACACAGAGGACAGCCTCACACAGAGAACAGCCTCACACAGGGGACAGCCTCACACAGGGGAGAGCCTCACACAGGGGACAGCCTCACACAGAGGACAGCGTCACACAGAGGACAGCCTCACACTGGGGACAGCCTCACACAGAGGACAGCCTCACACAGAGAACAGCCTCACACAGAGGACAGCCTCACACAGAGAACAGCCTCAGACAGAGAACAGCCTCACACAGAGAACAGCCTCACACAGAGGACAGCCTCACACAGAGAACAGCCTCATACAGGGGACAGCCTCAAACAGGGGAGAGCCTCACACAGGGGACAGCCTCACATAGGGGTCAGCCTCACACAGAGAACAGCCTCACACAGGGGACAGCCTCACACAAGGGACAGCCTCACAAAGAGAACAGCCTCACACAGGGGGCAGCCTCACACAGAGAACAGCCTCACACAGAGAACAGCCTCACACAGGGGACAGCCTCACACAGAGAACAGCCTCACACAGAGAACAGCCTCACACTGGGGACAGCCTCACATTGGGGACAGCCTCACACAGAGATCAGCCTCACACAGGGGACAGCCTCACACAGAGGACAGCCTCACACCGGGGACAGCCTCACACAGGGGACAGCCTCACACAGAAGACAGCCTCACACAGAGGACAGCCTCACACAGGGGACAGCCTCACACAGAGGACAGCCTCACACAGAGAACAGCCTCACACAGAGAACAGCCTCAGACAGAGGACAGCCTCACACAGGGGAAAGCCTCACACAGAGAACAGCCTCAGACAGAGGACAGCCTCACACAGGGGACAGCCTCACATAGAGGACAGCCTCACACAGAGAACAGCCTCACACAGAGGACAGCCTCACACAGAGAACAGCCTCACACAGAGGACAGCCTCACACATGGGACAGCCTCACACAGGGGACAGCCTCACACAGAGAACAGCCTCACACAGAGGACAGCCTCACACCGGGGACAGCCTCACACAGAGAACAGCCTCACACAGGGGACAGCCTCACAGATAGGACAGCCTCACACAGGGGACAGCCTCACACAGAGAACAGCCTCACACAGAGAACAGCCTCACACAGGGGACAGCCTCACACAGAGAACAGCCTCACACAGAGAACAGCCTCACACTGGGGACAGCCTCACACTGGGGACAGCCTCACACAGAGATCAGCCTCACACAGAGAACAGCCTCACACAGGGGACAGCCTCACACAGAGAACAGCCTCACATAGGGGACAGCCTCACACAGGGGACAGCCTCACACAGAGGACAGCCTCACACAGGGGACAGCCTCACACAGAGAACAGCCTCACACAGGGGACAGCCTCACACAGAGAACAGCCTCACATAGGGGACAGCCTCACACAGGGGACAGCCTCACACAGAGAACAGCCTCACACAGGGGACAGCCTCACACAGAGAACAGCCTCACACAGGGGACAGCCTCACACAGGGGACAGCCTCACACAAGGGACAGCCTCACAAAGAGAACAGCCTCACACAGGGGGCAGCCTCACACAGAGAACAGCCTCACACAGAGAACAGCCTCACACAGGGGACAGCCTCACACAAGGGACAGCCTCACAAAGAGAACAGCCTCACACAGGGGACAGCCTCACACTGGGGACAGCCTCACACAGAGATCAGCCTCACACAGGGGACAGCCTCACACAGAGGACAGCCTCACACAGAGAACAGCCTCACACAGGGGACAGCCTCACATAGAGAACAGCCCCACACAGAGAACAGCCTCACACAGAGGACAGCCTCACACAGAGAACAGCCTCACACAGAGGACAGTCTCACACAGAGGACAGCCTCACACAGAGGACAGCCTCACACAGAGGACAGCCTCACACATGGGACAGCCTCACACAGGGGACAGCCTCACACAGAGAACAGCCTCACACAGAGGACAGCCTCACACCGGGGACAGCCTCACACAGAGAACAGCCTCACACAGGGGACAGCCTCACAGATAGGACAGCCTCACACTGGGGAAAGCCTCACACAGAGAACAGCCTCACACAGAGAACAGCCTCACACAGGGGACAGCCTCACACAGAGAACAGCCTCACACAGAGAACAGCCTCACACTGGGGACAGCCTCACACTGGGGACAGCCTCACACAGAGATCAGCCTCACACAGGGTACAGCCTCACAAAGAGTACAGCCTCACACAGGGGACAGCCTCACACAGAGAACAGCCTCACATAGGGGACAGCCTCACACGGGACAGCCTCACACAGAGGACAGCCTCACACAGAGAACAGCCTCACACCGGGGACAGCCTCACACAGAGGACAGCGTCACACAGAGGACAGCCTCACACAGAGAACAGCCTCACACAGGGGACAGCCTCACACAGAGGACAGCCTCACACAGAGAACAGCCTCACACTGGGGACAGCCTCAAACAGAGAACAGCCTCACACTGGGGACAGCCTCACACAGAGATCAGCCTCACACAGGGGACAGCCTCACACAGGGGACAGTCTCACACAGGGGACAGCCTCACACTGGGGACAGCCTCACACAGAGAACAGCCTCACACAGGGGAGAGCCTCACACAGAGGACAGCCTCACACAGAGGACAGCCTCACACAGAGGACAGCCTCACACAGAGAACAGCCTCACACAGGGGACAGCCTCACACAGAGAACAGACTCACACAGGGGACAGCCTCACACAGAGGACAGCCTCACACTGGGGACAGCCTCACACAGAGAACAGCCTCACACAGAGAACAGCCTCACACTTAGGACAGCCTCACACAGAGATCAGCCTCACACAGGGGACAGCCTCACACAGAGGACAGCCTCACACAGAGAACAGCCTCACACAGGGGACAGCCTCACACAGGGGAGAGCCTCACACAGGGGACAGCCTCACATAGGGGTCAGCCTCACACAGAGAACAGCCTCACACAGGGGACAGCCTCACACAAGGGACAGCCTCACAAAGAGAACAGCCTCACACAGGGGGCAGCCTCACACAGAGAACAGCCTCACACAGAGAACAGCCTCACACAGGGGACAGCCTCACACAGAGAACAGCCTCACACAGAGAACAGCCTCACACTGGGGACAGCCTCACATTGGGGACAGCCTCACACAGAGATCAGCCTCACACAGGGGACAGCCTCACACAGAGGACAGCCTCACACAGGGGACAGCCTCACACAGGGGACAGCCTCACACAGAAGACAGCCTCACACAGAGGACAGCCTCACACAGGGGACAGCCTCACACAGAGGACAGCCTCACACAGAGAACAGCCTCACACAGAGAACAGCCTCAGACAGAGGACAGCCTCACACAGGGGAAAGCCTCACACAGAGAACAGCCTCAGACAGAGGACAGCCTCACACAGGGGACAGCCTCACATAGAGGACAGCCTCACACAGAGAACAGCCTCACACAGAGGACAGCCTCACACAGAGAACAGCCTCACACAGAGGACAGCCTCACACATGGGACAGCCTCACACAGGGGACAGCCTCACACAGAGAACAGCCTCACACAGAGGACAGCCTCACACCGGGGACAGCCTCACACAGAGAACAGCCTCACACAGGGGACAGCCTCACAGATAGGACAGCCTCACACAGGGGACAGCCTCACACAGAGGACAGCCTCACACAGAGAACAGCCTCACACAGGGGACAGCCTCACACAGAGAACAGCCTCACACAGAGAACAGCCTCACACTGGGGACAGCCTCACACTGGGGACAGCCTCACACAGAGATCAGCCTCACACAGGGGACAGCCTCACACAGAGAACAGCCTCACACAGGGACAGCCTCACACAGAGAACAGCCTCACATAGGGGACAGCCTCACACAGGGGACAGCCTCACACAGAGGACAGCCTCACACAGGGGACAGCCTCACACAGAGAACAGCCTCACACAGGGGACAGCCTCACACAGAGAACAGCCTCACATAGGGGACAGCCTCACACAGGGGACAGCCTCACACAGAGAACAGCCTCACACAGGGAAAGCCTCACACAGAGAACAGCCTCACACAGGGGACAGCCTCACACAGGGGACAGCCTCACACAAGGGACAGCCTCACAAAGAGAACAGCCTCACACAGGGGGCAGCCTCACACAGAGAACAGCCTCACACAGAGAACAGCCTCACACAGGGGACAGCCTCACACAGGGGACAGCCACATACAGAGAACAGCCTCACACAGGGGACAGCCTCACACAGGGGACAGCCTCACACAGAGAACAGCCTCACACAGGGGAACAGCCTCACACAGGGGACAGCCTCACTCGGAGAACAGCCTCACACAGAGAACAGCCTCACACAGAGGACAGCCTCACACAGAGGACAGCCTCACACAGGGGACAGCCTCACACAGAGAACAGCCTCACACAGAGGACAGCCTCACACAGAGGACAGCCTCACACAGAGAACAGCCTCACACAGGGGACAGCCTCACACAGGGAACAGCCTCACACAGAGAACAGCCTCACAAAGAGGACAGCCTCACACAGGGGACAGCCTCACACAGGGGACAGCCTCACACCGAGAACAGCCTCACACAGAGGACAGCCTCACACAGAGGACAGCCTCACACAGAGGACAGCCTCACACAGGGGACAGCCTCACACCGGGGACAGCCTCACACAGAGAACAGCCTCACACAGAGGACAGCCTCACACAGAGAACAGCCTCACACAGAGGACAGCCTCACACAGAGGACAGCCTCACACAGAGGACAGCCTCACACAGGGGACAGCCTCACACCGGGGACAGCATCACACCGGGGACAGCCTCACACCGGGGACAGCCTCACACAGGGGACAGCCTCACACAGAGGACAGCCTCACACCGGGGACAGCCTCACACCGGGGACAGCCTCACACCGGGGACAGCCTCACACCGGGGACAGCCTCACACTGGGGGACAGCCTCTTGGGGGATCAGGGGTCGCCTGTCACCAGACAAGTGAAGACCACTTTCAGTGTTCTAGAACTTGACCTCATGGGAATGAGAGGCCACAGCGGTGGGGGTGGGGGAGGCCTCCGGTGCCAGAGACTGTGTTCTGGTAGGCCTCCTCAGCCAACCCCACAGGGCTCGCACCAGGCTCCCCAGATGAGCGCGGCCCGCCCAGGCCTCCTGTGGGCCTGGCTCCCCCTGGGAGCCCTTGTCTTCCGGACTCCCTACCAGCCAGCTGTTCCAGCATCTCTTCCCAGCAGCTGGGTGAGCCAGGGCACGTGAATCCCAGCGTGCCACCATCCAGAGATCCGACATGTGAGCTGGGAAATGCACTTTGGGGACCAGAGGCTGGCAGGCAGCTATGGCTTGGGGCCTGAAGTCTGAGGCAGTGTGGACGCTGGTGGGGACTCTAGGGAGTGGGTCCTGCCCTGGCTTTAAAATCCAGCCAGAGTCAGATCTAGCCAAGAGAGGCAGAGAAAAGACCCTGACCCCTGTGCAGGCAGGAGATGCGCTATCGGAAGGAGTCTGAATGTGTATGCATTCTGGCAGGCTAATGAATGGCTGGACCCAGATGCCCCTGCGGCCCGGCGGTTCTGGCCTTGCAGGTCAGCCCAGGGCCAACACTACTTCCCTAAGTCCCAGTGAGAAAGAAGCTTCTTGTCAACTGCCCCCAAAGCCAAGTCGGGCGTCTGCTGTCCCAGTGGGGCACCATGGTGGGTGAGTAGCTCTGCCCTCCATGGTTAGTGATGAATGAATGGGTTTGAAACTTGCCACCAGGATTTCACTTTCCCTCCCTGCGGCTGTGAACGTACCCTGGCGGCTCTGCCCTGAGCCGGGCTCCCGCTTGCTGGGGGCCTGGCTGCCTGTTCCGGTCCCTGTGTCTGTCTGTAGCTCCAAGTGACAGCAGAAGTCAGTTGGGGCTCAACTTAGGGCACCCAAGATTTTGGATGATGCTCTATTGAGAGCAAAGCACAGCAGAGGGACTTGAACTCAGAGCCCAGGGGTACTGCAGGCCTGGAAACTAGGCCAACCTAGTCTGCAGCCGGCTGGCCTTCGGTATCTGCGATCTGGTCCCTCCTGCCCTGCGGTGGGTGCCAGTAGATGCCCCAGGCCCTTCCCAAATCAGTGTCCCTCTTCCCCCCATGGCAGCTTGGTTGGGCTGTAGGCCTTGTCACCAGGAGAGGCAGAGGCCTGGTTCTGAATGTGAAGGGCAGGCTGGGTGCCAGCTGCTCCCCAGGGATGTGGTATCGGGTTCAGGCTTCATCGTCCCCACCCTACTGCCTCCTTGTAGCCAAGCCCAGGATGCCCCCTCCAGGAAGTCTCTCTGGATGACTCCAGGCTGCTTCCTAAGCTGGTGCTATACTTCTGATGGTGGCTGACAAGGAGCCGCTACTCTGTGCCTGCCCCCATGCAGACCCGTCACCTCGTGGGAGAAGAGGCTGAGCAGGAAGGGGCTTGGGCCTTCCTTGCCCAGTGTCAGCATATTTTTGGGCATTTCCATGGCCAGTCTGACTGTCTGGGAGGGTGGGAGGTGCACAGATGCTATCCTCTCCCCAGGGCGTGGGGAGTCAGGGCCAGGGGAAGGTCCTGGGTCGCTGAGGCATGCGGTACGTACCCACTTCACGGTGATGATTAGGATGGCCGTGCCGATGGGGCCCGAGTACACCCCGTATCCCTGGTGGTCGTGGTAGGTCCTGACCGCGATGGTCAGCACACCGAACATCACCAGTGTTGACCTCTGAGGCTCATCGAAGTCAGCCAGAGCTGGGGGCCGGGGACAGGCAGGTGCCGGGGGGGGGTGTTAAGGGCCTCCTCCTCCCTCCCAGCTGCACCCCCACACTTAGCTACCTCGAGCCCTCAGCCCCGTGTCCATGACTAACAGGTGTGGGAGTGAAGCGGACCGGCTGTATCCACAGGGCACTGGGGCTGACACAGGAGAGCTGTGAGTGGTCACGCAGGGCCCCAGGCGGCCCTCAGGCAATGGAGCTGCCTTCAGATCAAAGCCTTGGGGGTAAAACCCGGACCCACGCCCCAGAGCCCAAGTGTGGGAGGGGCTTGCCTTCTGAGAGCCCAAACAAACAACCGTTCCTACCCACTAGGAGGAAATCCTGGGCGGCAGAGGGTGATAGAGCTGGCTTGGGGAGCGAGGCAGGCTGCACGGGGAGGAAGGTGCTCTTAGAGCTGGGGTGGGCACAGCGGGCATCACTCACCCATCAGGGAGACCCACATGCTCAGGGCTGTCCCGTAAACACTGAAGTATTCCAAGATGTCGTGGCGGAGAAAGCAGAGCACGGAGAGGCCTGGGCCGCTGCAGGCGTGGTAGAACTGCGGGGAAATCGCGCATGGTCAGTGGGCAGCGGGGACTGGTGCTGCCCAGGAGGACGGGGCTGAGCCGGAGCCTGGTCCCAGGGAGCCAGGCTACTCAGGACCTGGGGCACACTTCATGACTCCTTCTGGGCAGTGGAGCACCGCAGCCTCCGCCCCTCACAGCGTCGAGAGGACTGAGCAACCGTGGACATCACCTGGGGAGGAAAAACCTTTGACCTCTGACCTCTGTTCTGGCTGGGAATTGAGAATTGCTGGCTTCTGTCTCTTTGAAGAGACTCCCTGCCCCCAAGTGGGGGCTAAACCCAGCACCTTCTTTCTCCTTGTCTTTCCCCATACTCTCGAAGTTGCCTCCCAACTGCCTAACTGAATAGCTGTGTGTGTGTGTGTGCATGTGTGTGCATGTGTGTGCCTGGGCAATGTCCCTTAGGTTTTTTTCTTTCAAGGGTCGTACTTTACCACTGGTACTAGAGCTCACTTCCAGCTTTTTGGTGGCTCACTGGAGACAACAGTCTCATAGACATTCCCACAGGGCCTGGCTCTGAGCCATGATCCTCAGAATCTCAGCCTCCTGAGGAGCTAGGGTTGCAGGTGTGAGCCACCAACTCCCGGCTTGAATAGTGATTTTTAAAGCAAAACGCTTCTTGTTTTCCAAGCCGTCTTACAGAGAACAGCTCTCTCTCTCTCTCTCTCTCTCTCTCTCCATCTGCATTCACATTTCATCATTTTAAGTAATATTTAATTACATGACATAATTATTTTGACAAGTTTGGCTGGCATAAACAAGCTTGGGAACTGGCACAATGGGCTCTTGGTGAGACCAGCTCGGCGGGAGGGAGCTGGCGTACTGGAACCCGGCCTGCGGGCGGCAGAGCTGGGGGGATGTACAGCTCCTGCTGATGGCAACTGTAAGCGGACCAAAATTAAGGCCGTCTTGGAAGCACAGATAGAAATTCAGTGGTCCTCTTCTTTGTTCTGGTCAGAGCTGCCTAGATACTGAAGCCACTGGGTTTTGAAATGACATTGGCAGAGAGGAGGGTAGAGGAGGGTAACCAGGTGCTATTTAGCTCAAGGCAAGAAGAGCTTCAGGTGAGGCTTCATCAAGGTAACTAAATGGAGCAGGGAGGAGATGTTCTATGTTGTTCTCTTGCCTACGGCTCCTTCTAGAACCCCACCGTGCCCCCTCCCCCATCATCGGTCTCTACTACCCTTTGCCCACAACTGCTGTGTGTGGTTAGGCCCAGTCACTGTGGCATTCTGGGAAACGCCCATGCCCTGTCCCCTAGCAAGAGTGGGATTCGTCTATCCTGTCCAGGCTGTGAGGCCAGCTCTAGGCACTGAGTGTGTGTGTGTGTGGTCCAGGGAGTGGAACCCGATATCCCCACCCTTGGGTCCCCCTGAAGTGGGAATTAGTCTGTGCCAAGAAGTACCTGTGCAGGGAGGAGGGGCAGGGCAGCCATCGGGGCCTCCAGGACCCTCCTCCTGACTGACCTGGCCTGGCAGGGGTGCAGTGGGGGCCTGTGGACAGGCCTAGCACATTTTGCTCGGGGCTCTGACAAGAGGCTGTTGGCTCGGGCCTCCGAGAACACCAGCTCTGTGGATCTTTTAAGGGGTCTGTGGTACAGTGTACAGCGTGGTGTCCCCCACAGACCGCGGCCATGGTCAAGGAGGTCCTGGTTGAGAGGTAAGAGAGCTGGGGGGACGGAGAGGGGAGACGGAGGCTTGGAGGCCTGAGGACATTTGTCCCAGGAGGCAGCTGCCCCTGCCACTCTGGGCAGGGCTGGGTGGGCCTCTGAGGCCAGCCACAGAAGCAGCTGGGCCCAGCCCAGGCCCAGGCAGGGCAGGGTGGCCGGGCTGGGCACTTGGCCCGGGGAAGGCGATTCTGGCTTCGTTCTTGGCCCTGAGGCCTTGGCATGGCTTGGAGGTCCCTGTCTTGTCTTGGTGTCTCATCCGCTAATAGAGTCTCTGATCCTGACCCAGGTTGGCTCCCAGAAGGAGCAAGAGGGGCTGGGACGGGGCACGGGGCACAAGGCGGCTTCAGTGTGCGCACGCCCACGGTGACAGCAGTGGCTCTGTATCCACCGCACCCAACAGGAGTCCCAGAGCTACAGGAGCGCTCAGCCTAAGAGGCTGTGCGCGGAGCCCCAGGCACGGTCCCCGCCCTGGGCGCTGGCTTGGGGCTCATTGTCCTTGGTGTGAGGCGGGCATCGAGCGTGAGGGGCTCTGGTTCTTCAAGGACTAGGCCCGGGAGGCTCACTGTTACCCACGACAGGGCCACCACGCGCCCCACAGCCCGTGCGCATGTGTGGCTGCCTGTAAAACCAGATTTGACAGGCTCGGCACGGGGTGACCCCCGGATGAGTCTGGATCACGTGTGGGCGCTTGCCCATTGTGGCACGCTGCTGGGGAGAAAGGCCAGCCTGGGGTTGTGGCGCTGTCTCCCACAGGTCTGGCTCTGTTCTGAGTGGGAGGCTAGAGGCCCGTGAACCTCCTCTGCGCATGCGTCATACAAGGGAAGATGGAGGGGAGACCGTGGGAGGGAGCAAGCCTTAGAGAGGCCAGTAGTAGGGGAGGCAGAGGGACCCAGAGGCAGGGGGGAGGGCACTGAAAGAGATGGGCACTGGGTAGATGATAGACATGAATAATTAGATGATATGTAGACAGGTGATAGACAGATGGTGGATTAGAGTAGCTGTTAGGCAGACAATTGATGATTAGGTAGACAATAGACACCAGCCAGAGGACCGGCTAGACAGAGAGACCCCCGGGGGGTCACGGGGAAGGAAAAAACCTGGCAAAGAAAGATCCGGGGACTGAGGGCCAGCGGGAATTCTGTGGGGATACAGTTTCTGAAACTGAGAGAGAGAAATTGAGAAACAGAGGCGGAGAGGGAACCTCACACAGAAAACCAGCAAGGCAATGGGAGGAAAGAGAGCCATGGGGAGGGGGAGGCAGAGGGCCCAGAGACGGGGGCGCCAGGCCTCCACGGAAACACCGAGAAATCACCCCCTGACAGTTACCTGGAAACGGCGGGGAGCGGGGAGAGTGAGCCGGGAGCCCATCAGCTCAACAGAAATAGAACGAGAAAGAAGGATCTAAGAGAGGCAGGCTCTGGGAAAGGGAGCCAGCAGCAGAGAGGCACCCGCCCTTCCCCCCTAGGCAGACTGTGTGAGCCAGGCTAGCAAGGTGTTAGCTGGAAGAGAAGTGGGAACGGGGCAAGCTGAGCCCAGAAGGGCTGCGGTGGCTTTTGAGTCATCCCCGAAAACAGTCTGACCCAGAAGGAAACTGAGGCAAAGAGAACGGGAGGCACTCGGGGAAGCCCGCTGGCTAGATCTCCATTCTGCAGCTCTTTGGGACACTTCCAGATCATCTCTCTCCCCCCAGCACCCGGGACAGGGGCATGAGCCCTCCCCGAGGTGCGCCCTCCCGGCCCCCACACTCACCGCCACGAAGAACATGGTGAACACGTAGACCATGGCTTCCATGTGGAAGCGCCTCTTGGCAGCGATGCTGACCGGGGGCAGAAAGGCCAGGCTGCTGAGGGTAGGCAGGAGCAGTTTGGCCACGAGGGACCCCATGGGGCAGGCAGAGGCGTGGGCCCGGGCTTCCAGCACCCCCAGGGCCAGGCGCTCTGTCCAGCAGGCTCCTCAGGACGCAGCTGTGTGGCACCACGAGGAAGGCTCAAGTGGCCCGCAAGCCTGCGTCCAGCGACACATGGAGGCTCCAGCAGCTGACGGACCACGTGCTCCGCCCTGGCCCCTGGGTGGTTTTTGTGTTTGGTTTGTTTTTTTCAGATGCTGGAGGAATGGATTCAAGGCGGTTGTATTTCTTTTTCTCTGGGGCCACTGCCTTTGGGGGCATACCCCTCTCCCCACTTTTCCAACCCTCACACACACACAGATTGTGCGTTCTGCTTGTGTCGTGACTCCGGGGCGAAGGGGGGGTCTCCCAGGGGAGAGAACGGAGAGGGGAGTCTCCTTGCTTGAAGGACCTTGGAGATAATCTCCTGGCTTTATCCACCCACAAGCACTACTTACTTGCCTTTGATTTCATCAGGAAAACAGCTTTAGCTGCCGTTTATTTTATTTTTTATTATTTATTTATTTATTGGTCATGGGGCTTGAACTCTGGGCCTGGGGGGCGCTGTCCCTCAGCTCTTCAGCTCAAGGCTAGCGCTCTGCCACTTGAGCCACAGTGCCACTTCCGGCTTTTTTCTGATTAAGTGGTACTGAGGAATCGAACCTAGGGCCTCATGCATGCAAGGCAAGCACTCTACCACTGAGCCACCTTCCCAGCCTTGCCATTTATTTATTTATTTATTTAGTGATTTGGGGGCCTTATGCTTGCTAGGCAAGTGTTTTATTCTTTGAGCCAGGCCCCTAACCTTTTGTGTGTTTGTTTGTTGCTTTAATTTGCTTACTTTAGATAGAGTCTCAAGTTTTCTCTCCAGGCTGCCTGGCCTCAGACTGTGATCTTACCTCTGCCTCCCAAGGAGCTAGAATTACAGGCTTAGGCTAACCATTCCTGACTTGTTTTTGTTTTTGAGATAGGGCCCACTCTTTTACGAAGTTAGCCTTGACTCTTGATCTTCCTTCCTGGTAGCTGGAGTTATAGGCATATGCTACCATGCCTGGCACTACCAGTTAATTTTGTCCTGATGGCATAATTTGAACAGGACAAAGCATACAGATTTGAGTTGGGTTCTGTCAGGTACATACACAGATGTAACCCCCCACAGTGATCTCACTGTCAGCATCCAGAACATTCCCTGGCTTCTTTGCTGGTAAGCCCTTTAGTAGAAGCAGCCACTGTTGTGACTTCCGCCCTAGGCATGGCTTTGTTCTGGAACTTGACAATGGGACGTGTGGTGTGTGCCCTAATGGGTCTGGTGGCTCTCATCTTACCTACACAATGCCAGTGTGTATGGTATACTGTGGCTGGTATACTGTGGCATTATCTGGGTGAATTGTGTTCCTCTGTGTCCATCTTCCTGAGAACTGAATCTGGGGCAGGCAGCATGCTCAGGGACCGATGGTGTGAAGCCCTTCCAGGAGGAACTGCCAGGCCCGCCTGCTCTGTGAGGTCTGGGGTCCTCTGTCCTTCTGTCTGCTCCCAGATCCCCTCCCAGAAGCCCCTTCCTTGCTGGAAGCTGGCCGGGGCCCATTTCCACTGTTTGCAATGAAACCTCCCATTGGCAACACCTGCTCACATCCTTCACCTCCAGAAGCCTAGGTATCACAGACACCACAGGCCAGATATGGTCGCGAGCTGTGTCCGGTCCCCATGACAGTCTGCCCTCAGCCCGAAGCGCCTCCCAGCCTGCGGGACAGAGCTGTGCTGCTCTGTGAGCACCTTGCTCACGTGCACTCTGGACAGAGTGTTGGAGGGGAAGACCTTGTGATTGACAGCACAGTGTGTCCCCCCCTGTCTGTCCATCTGTCTGTCCCTTCCCCCCCCCCCCGCCCGGTCTGGGCCATGGGCACCAGCCACACCGTGGCAGAGACACTTGAGTTGACTGGCTTGGGCTGTTATCCCCTGGACTGTGCGATCCGGGATGGGGGTCTGGCTGACACTCTCTCCCCTACCCACCCACTGTGTCCAAGCCTGGAACGTTTTGTGGATCACCACCAAGTACTGGCTGAATGAATGACTTTGTGAAAAGAATGAATGAAAACCCAAGGAGGTGTGGCTGGTTTCAGTCTGGCCGCGGGAGCGCGGTTCCCGCTCCAAATGAGAAAACCAGGCTGTGCTGTGCATGGGAGACGCACCAACCCCGGGGGCGCCTCATGTGGGGACCCTCACCGTCCTGGAGCTCGGCTGCAGCTCTCAGCCCCTGCCCCTCCCCCCGCAGGGGTCAGGTGCTGGGAGACCCCTTGCAGCCGCGGCAGGAAGACATTCCACAGTTGGTTTTGTGCATGACTGTGTCTGGGGGTGGGGGTGGGGGTGGCAGCTGTGAACTGCAGAGCCAGGCTATGAGCCTGGAGAAGGAAGGCGGCTGGGGGTACAACTGCACATGTGTTACAATGATTAAGGAGGAAGGAGGCTGGGGAGGGGATGTCCCAACCCGGGGAGGCAGATGGCTAGGCCTGGGGTAACCAGGGAGCCCCGGCACCAGGGCTAAACCATGGTGGGGGGCATGGCGTGGAGGTGGGGGCGGCTGTGTATGGCTCCCGTCCGAGTCTAGCTGCCTGGACACAGACCAGCTGACTGTGGAGAAGGCATCCAGCTTGGAACAGGACTGAAATGACCCTCCGTTCTCCCCAGAGCAGGGGAAGCAATTTGCCTGGGGCCTGGGCGTGGGGAGGAGGAGTGGAGAAGGCTGTGTTTTCTCGGGGGTGGGGGTGGGGTGGGGGGGGAGGCGGTGTTGCTATCCATGGAGGCCTGGGGAGGGGTCAGAACTGGACCGGGCCCGAAGCCCACTGCCTGGGCAGGCTCAGGCCAGCAGAGACGTGTGCCGGCTCCTCGGGTCCATCCTGGTCCCCGACCTCTCCACCTGCCAGCCCTCCGAAGCCCACAGCCTTGTGTTTCCCCTGCCTGGCTCTGGCCTCTGTTGAGCCTGCTCTCGGTAGCTTTAATCTTCCAAGACTGCAGTGACATGGTGAGGCTTCTCCCAGGCCCCGTGTCACAGTGAGTGTGTCTTGAAAACCTCTACACATAGGGATGTCTGTTATGTACAAGGATGTCTGTTATGTACACGGATGTCTGTTGTATACATGGTTGTCTGTTGTATACATGGTTGTCTGTTGTGTACATGGATGTGCTGGCCACGTGTCAAAGACTCTTCTTACTGTGTCCCATTGGGCCCTCTCCGAAGCTGGTGAGGTACAAGTGTCCGCCTGCCGCCATGGTACAGAGGGAGAGACGGAGGGCCAGAGGAGAGAAGGGACTCACTCAAGATCATCTAAGTGTCCTTGGCATTCTGTCAGCCTAGAAAGATCAGAGCTGTGTGGTCCACCCCTGGACCCCAGCTCTTGGAATGACTCCAAGGGTCCCAGGCAGCAGGTGGCGCTGCTCCAGATGGACCCTGGCAGGGGTCCTGGGGCCATTGAGGGGGGAATAAGGGCTGACTTGCCTGCTCCCCCCCACACCCCCTCAGTCACAGGAGTGGCAGTTTTATAGAGGTGCCGAAATGCCTGGAATGCCACTCAGCTCCCGCCCCCCAGGACAGCTGTCTGTCTGCCCAGCCCGGATTGCAGGGCCAGCTGCTGTATTTATGTCCTCCAGATTTTGAACACTGGGCCATCTCAGAGCACAGAGGCTTAGACTCCGCCTCTCCTGTGGGGTCCACTGACCCCCCCAGCACCTGTGTGGGGGACCAGGCTTTGACGCCCCCAACTCTTTCCAAGGGGGCCCCACGCCGGGTGGGCCATTTAAGCCTCTGCGTGTGTGCGGGGTGGTGTGTGCGTATCTGCATCTGGGATTGTGCTCAGGAGCCGGGCGGCGCCTTCAGCTGCTGGCCGGAAATGAGCAGCTCGAGATCCTACTTCACCCCGGCTTCTGAACACCTGCCAGGTGGGCCAGGCCCAGTTCCGGCTTCCTACCTAGCACCAGGACCTCAACAGACCCTTAGGTCCTCTGAGCCTTAGTTTCCTCATCTGCCACTAGACTTGGAGATGCGCCCACCTCCAGTGTGGAGTCCTGGCTCCACATAGGGCTGTTGGGCTCCTAGCGCTGGGTCATTTGTCGGCTGGCCGGGGACTCCTCACCCTCTGAGAGGTGACTGGACAGACCCCCAGGCCCCGATGCTAGAGCAGGGCTGGGATTCCTTGCATGACACTGCTCTGTCACCTGCTCCTGCGCTGCTGCCTCAGACCTCCCTGGGGACAGAGGCGGCAGTCATTACCGGGGTGTGTGGGGGGTGGGGCCTCCCTCCCGGGGAGCAGAGACTTGGAAGGTCTCCCTCCGAACCCCCAGGACTCCGTATCCGTGGGTGGTCACAGTTGCCTTGAATCTGGGAACTCTCAGAGGCCGGGGGCTGGGTGGGAGGATGGAGGCCTGGAGGGCTCAGAGAACCATGCAAAGGGTCACCACCTGTGGAGGTCCTGACCCCACAGGCTGTCTTCCAGGTGTCTAGCCCATGCTGTCCCACCAGGCCAAGAGAAGATGCTGGGGAAATTTGCTGGTGCGCGGGAGGGCGGTAGGCCCCTGCCTAAGCCAGCCGCCCTGGCACCAGTGGATATGGAGCCAGATGTATCAGGAGAGCAAGGCCTGTGCCACGGTGTATAAGGCCTGGCAGCTGTCCAGGGGAGAGGAGAGCTGAGTGCCGGAGGCTTCCAGAGCAACCCTGTGCCTGCGAGAGGGACTGTGTGCATGCGAGTGTACATTAGTGTGTGCTCCTGTGCACGCATGGGTGTGCATGTGTCTGTGTATACACGCATGAGCGTGTGTGTGCATGTCTGTACACACATGCATTTGTGTGCATGACCAGTGCTGTTTGACAGGTTCTGATATGACTGCGCTTCAGCACACTGACCCCAGGGGGCAGTGTGGGCCTGGGTTAGGATTAGGGGAGGCTAGGCCGTGCGGAGCAATGGCTGGACACCCAGGTCTGAGGGCAAGAGACCAGAGGGTGGGCTCCAAGGGGCACTGGCCAGCTGCACCTGCCACTGCTTCAATGCAGGACCTCAGGCGGGTTCCTCAACATCTCCAAACCTCAGTTTCCCCATCTGTAAGACACAGATAACAAGGAGGCTGGCCTGGGGTGTGTAGGCTGCTAAGCTACACTCAACACCAGGAGTTGATTTCATTGTTCTTACTGGTTGCTCTTTCCTGGCCTTTCTTGTAAGTGGTCAGATTTGCAAGAACAAACTTGGAACAAACTTACAACTTCCCCAAGGAAGTAGAACTTCTAGCTGTTCAAGAGGCAGCTGAAGTTTACCATCCAGCAGGGAGAGAAAGAGGACAGGAGAAGGGGGGAGCGTGAACATGGGGCCTGGATGAAATGGCTCAGATGGCCTCAGGGACTCTGTCCCAGCGCTGGCTCTCCTCTTTGGAGGAGCCTCCAATTGGGGGCTCAGAAGAGCCTGGTGTGCCGGCACAGGTGCCAGGTCAGCCCAAGTCTGCCAGACTTTCCTAGTGGGGCTTAAGCCATCGCTTGCCCCTGCGCCCCTCTGTGTTTTGGCGCAGCAGAAGCAGCCCTGGAGCCCGGGCCTGCTTGCCAAGGGCTGCCCAGCTGGCGCAGGGCCTGGCCAAGCCGGTGCAGGACATCTGCCCAGCTCTCTGCGCCTCTCCCCACGCCCTGGCTGTGCTAGCCGTCTGGTCGACAGGCCGTGGGCACATCTGGCCCCTCCGGGAGCTGTTGGCCAGGCCTTGCTGGTCTCACAACTGCTTAGGCTTCGGCTGGTGGGGACGGCCTCTCCAAACCCCGCTGGGTGGTCCGTGCGCACGCGCCCCTCCGAGAACCTCCTGACACCAAACTCGTGCTGCCGGGGTCCCTGTACCAGGGTGGTGGGGGGCCCCTGGGAGACAGGAACGGGCCGGGCGGGGCTAGGGCCAGGTTTCACCCTCTCCAGCCTCTCCCGGGACCTCAGGCAAGTGCCTGCCCCATCTGTCTGGACAGCAGACATGAGCTCCCAGCTCTGGACCCAGGCAGACTGGCCTCCTTCTTGCTGCTCTTGGGCCTTGGCGGCAGCAGCCAGCAGGCAGCTGGGCTGGCCTGGCGGGGCTCCAGAGGCACAGAGCGGGTTAAAGTGTGCGCCAGGCCGGGCCGGCGGCGGGGCGGGCGGGGGAGCAGCCCGGTGGGAAGTGTGAGTTCCTCCCCGTCTGCCTGACAGCTATAAAGGCAGCTGTGGCCGCAGAGCCCTGCTGCTCCGTGCTGCACGCCCTCCACCCGCCGGGAACCCCCTCCCTTGGATGCTCTTTGAAGTAGGGGAGGGAGGGCGGCCAGGGAGGCGGGACAGCAGGGGCCAGAGCCCACATGTCTCTGCACCGCGCCTGCTGGCCCGCACAGCACACCTGCGGTCTGCCCGTAAGGGCTCTGCGCTGGACCCCTCTCTCTGGGAGATCAACCTGCTGACCTCAGGACAGGTAGGCCCCGCCCCTGCTCACGTTCCAACCCCCCAGGCGGCTGGGCACACACACTCCAGATCTGGGGGTGTGCACCCCCAGAATGGGGGTGGGGCAGAAAGTCTTCCAGCATCCCTGGGAAACTTGTTCACAGAGGGGCTGTCTGAGGGCAGGATGTGTGTGTGGGTGGGGGGGTTCAGATCAGCAGGACGCCTGGAACTGTCTCCTCTACTATATCAGCCCCTTCTCCTGGCTGTTCGTGAGTTCTGGACCCAGGGAGGGCTGGGTCCTGTGTGATCTGGCCCTGGCTAGAAGCCAGCCATGTCTGGGAGCCTTAATTGAAACCAAGTGTGAGTCCACTCGCTCAGCACCTGTCTTCAGCTGGGGGGCAGGGCTGGGGCACCATGGGGCCAGTGGGTGTCCAGGGCTCGGTCCTGATGTGAGTCTGGGGTACAGATGGAGACCTGCAGAGGAGGGGTGGTCTGCTGGGCTAGGGTCGGTGGCAGCTGCTGTGGGATGAGGGTCTTAAAGACTGTGGGTCCTAGCTCCAGGGTGCATGGTAGGCGTGGGCAGGACGGTGCTGAGGGCTTAGTTCCCACTCACCTGCAAGCGCTGGACCAGAATGGGGGCAAGCCAGTGAGAGAGGCCGCTCTGTAGTGGGTTTTAGGGGTGGTGCGGGAGTTCTAGTCCCTGGACTTCTCCCCTGGTGGGGTGGGGGATGGGCTTCTGCGTTTGCTCTGGCAGCTAGGAGTTATTGGGTTTGCTGTGTACTTGGGACAAGTCAGTTCTGGGCTTGGTGTTTGTTTTTTTTTTTGGGTCCGGTTGTGGGCCCTGAACTCTGGGCCTGGGCGCAGTCCCTCAGCTCTTCAGCTCAAGGCTAACGCTCTACCACTTGAGCCACAGTGCCACTTCCGGCTTTTTTCTTTTTGCTTATGTGGTGCTGAGGAATCGAACCCAGGGCCTCAGGCATGCAAGGCAAGTGCTCTACCACTGAGCCACCTTCCCAGCCCCAGGGCTTGGTGGGTTTTGAGACACTGGAAGTGACATTCACTTGCTAAGCCCTGGACTGAAGATGTTAGCTTGGTCTTACCTTTGAGAGCAGGCCAATCAGTGAGATAGGACCTTGATTTGACTTGCTTTGACTCTTGGCAAACCTGGGACTAGAAATGACAAGTGGCTGTGGGCCATTTACACGCTGCACCAAGTGTGTCTCCTCCACCTCCCCCGGTTCTGTCATCTCTCAGGATGGAGGAGTTCAGACACCTGGGTTAGGCCTCGCCTCCGTGCCAGATTGCTGGATGCTCCCTTGTCTCTCTGCCCAATGGCCCCTCCCCCAGCTGCTCCCCTTTCCCCTGCTGCCCCTGGGCTCCACAGCTATTCCCTAGAGAGCTTGGGCATTCAAAGGCACAGCATAGCGGAAGCCCCTAATGAAGAGAGGCCCTAACTTAACACACACACACACCACCTTTCTGTGCCTAAGCTTGGGCAGGCATTGCTAATCGCTCACTGAACACTTCCTGAGCCCAGATGATGGCTCCTTTTCTTTCCCCTACAGGACCTGCTAAGCCGCTCCTGCCGTGGGTCACAGATAACCTCACACCGAGGGCATTGGGAAAACCTGGAGGGTATCCTCAAAATGAAGACAGATGGTGACAGTGGTCTTCTCCGTAGGATGGACAGCAGACAATGGCATTCATGTTGGGCCTGGGCCTTGCTGGCCATGGCGGTGGTGGCTGGGAGCGCGGCCTCCACTGAAGCCTTGGTGAATGGAGTAAGAGGCCCCACCCACCCCAGCCCCTCAGTCAGGCGGGCTGATGTTGGAGGGGGTTGTGTGGCTCAGAACCAATCAGACCCCCTGAACTGAGGGTCCAGCCACTCAGATCCCTGGCCAGCTGGCAGGAGGGTGACCCTCAAGGGGCCAGGTACCTTCCTTCCCCAGCAGAGGCCTGGGTGAGGCTCATGGACGGGGGTGGGGGAGGAATGCTGCAGACACAGGGGGCCCAGGTTGTACAGGGGAAAGTAAGACATGGCCTCAGAAAGCTGTCAAAACCTGGGATGTTCAGATATCAAATACAGGGAGCCCCTACTGCCCGGCACTCAAGAAAATCCCTTCAGATCACAAGAGCTCTGAGCCCAGGCTCTGGAGCGACCTAGCCAGCAGGTCTTCCAGGGGGCCACATCTTCCTGTCCAGCTGTCCAAGATGCCCTCCAGCCCAGAACAGGCCTGTCCTACAGGGTGCTCGAGCCTTCCGCTAACTGTCTGGGCCTCTCACTCATCAGGACAACAGCCCCACGTCCAACAGCCTGGAGGGAGGTGTGGACGCCACCGCCTACTGGTGGGGGGAGTGGACCAAGTGGACGGCGTGCTCCCGCAGCTGCGGGGGTGGGGTGATGTCACAGGAGCGGCACTGCTTACAGCAGAGGTGCGAGGGTGGGGTGCGGGAGGGCTGCGTGGGGAGGGAGGGGGTCCCTCGGGGTGGGCTGTGGGGACGGGAGCAGCCTGGCTCACAGGCTGGCGGCTGCCTGCACTGGGGGAGGGGTTCTCCAGTTCGATGCAGTACAATCTTCCCGCTGGCCTCCATCAGAGATGGGGCTCCTGGTGGATCCCCAAAATAGAGTGTGAGACTCACAAGGAGGCAGGGCCTGCCTCTAGGGTTCTATCACGGGGGCTGGGCCTCCCTCACCTGCTCACGTTTGAACGAACGGCACAGGGAGAAACACAGACATGGGGCTGAGCGTCCCCTGCCAGATGTGAGAGTCTTGTTTCTGCTACTTCTGGCCTTAGTCTCTGTGAGCATCGGCTCCACATCCACGGTGTAGAGAGCGTATTTCTGGGACCGGGGCGTGGAGGGTGTGTTTCCAGCACAGGCTGGATGTTTGCTACTGTTGTATGCTCTCCTGTCAGGAGAACGTCAGTCCTGGGTGCGGGCAACCGGACCTGTACGGGCACGTCCAAGCGGTACCAGCTCTGCAGGGTGCAGGTGAGGCTTCTGACCGTGTACCCTCCCTGGACCCTACCCCAAGACCGTCAGTCTAGTCCAGGATCTGCCCCTTCAGGGAGAGCCCAGCTCCATCAAGCTGATCTCCAGTGGAGGCAGCAGGCTGCTGTGTGTCCTGACCTCTTTGCCCGGGACCGGGCGGGAAGGGAGGGTCTCACTTCTGCTCTAGGAACCCAAGTGTGGCCTCAAGGCCTGGGGTCTCAGGCTGCAGCCCCTCCCCCTCTGCACTCCAGATGCTCACGGGCAGAGGCTGAGGTAGCCAGGCTTCCTGTCTCTGCCGGGCTGCGTCCTGAGTCCCACACACTCGCCTCAGCCAGCGTCAGCGCGGGGCACCAGGGTGGCCGAGTCGTGGAGGAGACGCTGACTCTGGGCTTCTCTTTCTGAGGCCAAATTAATGGGAACCCAAATGCCTGTCCAAGGCTGCTGGCTCCCCAGTGGAGATGCTCCCGTTCTCAGGTCTGCTCACCTGGCCTGGGCCGGGAGCCGAGCTTGCTGGGGGGTCTGTCTTTGCCCATTTGGCTGCTGAGGGCCGAAGGGAGGCCAGCAGTTACAGCTTGTCATAGCATCACCTGGAAAATTGCCCCTCAGGGACATTGTAACTGGGGTTCAGTGGCCAGTCATGAGTTCCAAAGGGAGATGCATGCTCACTGACATCCCAGCGTGGCTAAGCCGGGTGCCTGGCTGTCCTGTCCGTTCATCCCTGTGCCTGGGGAAGGAGGCCAGGTCATGTCCAGGGGGCAGGGGTGGCTGGCACTGGTGGTGTGAGAGGCATGGTCCCCGACCTTCCTGAGCAAGAGTGATCTGTGAGGGCACTAGAGGTCACTAGGGCTGTGGCCTCTAGGGCAGCCAGCCATAGGTACTTCCCCTCCCCTAGCCCTCCCCTTCCCCTCCCCTTCCCCTCCCCTTCCCCTCCCCTAGCCCTCCCCTTCCCCTCCCCTAGCCCTCCCCTTCCCCTCCCCTAGCCCTCCCCTTCCCTTCCCCTTCCTCTCCCCTTCCCCTCCCCTAGCCCTCCCCTTCCCCTCCCCTAGCCCTCCCCTTCCCTTCCCCTTCCTCTCCCCTTCCCCTCCCCTAGCCCTCCCCTTCCCTTCCCCTTCCTCTCCCCTTCCCTTTTCCTAGCCCTCCCCTTCCCTTCCCCTTCCTCTCCCCTTCCCTTCCACTTCCTCTCCCCTTCCCTCCCCTCCCCTTCCCTTCCCTCCCCTCCCCTTCCCCTCCCCTAGCCCTCCCCTTCCCTTCCCCTTCCTCTCCCCTTCCCTTCCCCTAGCCCTCCCCTTCCCCTCCCCTAGCCCTCCCCTTCCCTTCCCCTTCCTCTCCCCTTCCCTCCCCTAGCCCTCCCCTTCCCCTCCCCTAGCCCTCCCTTTCCCTTCCCCTTCCTCTCCCCTTCCCCTCCCCTAGCCCTCCCCTTCCCCTCCCCTAGCCCTCCCCTTCCCCTCCCCTAGCCCTCCCCTTCCCTTCCCCTTCCTCTCCCCTTCCCTCCCCTAGCCCTCCCCTTCCCCTCCCCTAGCCCTCCCTTTCCCTTCCCCTTCCTCTCCCCTTCCCCTCCCCTAGCCCTCCCCTTCCCCTCCCCTAGCCCTCCCCTTCCCTTCCCCTTCCTTTCCCCTTCCCCTCCCCTAGCCCTCCCCTTCCCCTCCCCTAGCCCTCCCCTTCCCTTCCCCTTCCTCTCCCCTTCCCCTCCCCTAGCCCTCCCCTTCCCTTCCCCTTCCTCTCCCCTTCCCTTCCACTTCCTCTCCCTTTCCCTCCCCTCCCCTTCCCTTCCCTTCCCTCTCCTCCCCTTCCCCTTCCCTCCCCTCCCCTTCCCCTCTCCTTCCCTCTCTCCCTTTCTCCTCTCCTTCTCCTCCCTTCCCCTCCCCTCCCCTCCCCTCGCCTCACCTCCCTTCCTCTCTCTTTCCCTCCCCTTTCCTTTCCTCCTCTCTTCTTCTCCCACCTCCCCTTCCCTAACCTCTCCCCTAACCTCCTCTCCCTTTCCTCCCCTCCTTCTCCAGGAATGTCCACCAGACGGGAGGAGTTTTCGAGAGGAGCAGTGTGCGTCTTTCAACTCTCGAGTGTACGATGGGCAGACATACCAGTGGAAGCCCCTGTACCCTGGTACCTGCGGTCCTGCCCCTGCCCCTTGTGAAGGGAGGCAGAGGGTGGGGGGCCTTTCCAACACCTAGGACCAAACACTACGGCTGGACAGATGGGGAAACTGAGGCCTGGAGCAGGGTCTCCTTGAAGGTCAGGGTGACCAGCTGCAGAGCTAGGACGGGACCCCAGGTATCCAGAGGAGGGCCTGGAAGCCGGCCCTCTCCCATAGCCACCATGTCATCTGGGTCAGATGACGAGGCTGAGCCTCTGAGATCAGGACTCTGCCACTTACCAGTCCTAAGACTTGGACAGGAGCCAGACTAGACAAGGCCACATGGGGACTGGGCTCTGTCCCGGGGTGGGGCTGGGGGACTGGGACATACAGTAAACATTTTGTCTTCCCCTCTTGTGGTCCAGGGGGCTGGGAGAGAAAGAACTTGTTCAGGTAGCAATGTAAAAAATTTCCTCTCCAGCTCCTAGGGTAAGTGCTGGCTCCGAGGTGGCCAGGCGGCCGTGCAGGCCGCTGGGCTGGCTCAGACGCTGCAGAGGGGACCCTTGTGTGGGCCTCCTGCAGACCCCACCCACAGGACAGGAGGGACTTCGGGACCCGGACTGAGCCAGACAGCTTTTGTCTTGGCCCATTTCTGCCCCCGAGAACCTGGGAAGGTCCCTCGACTTCACGCACCTCAGTTTCCCCATCTGTACAGTGGCGAGGTCTGTCTCCCCAGGAAGGCTAGGGGAAGCCCTTGAATCCTGCATGTTCTTCCACCCTGAGAACCCCATGCTCTTCCCCCCGAGAACCCCTCCCCCATGCTCTTCCCCCTCAGAACCCCTCCCCCATGCTCTTCCCCCTGAGAACCCCTCCCCCATGCTCTTCCACCCTGAGAACCCCTCCCCCATGCTCTTCCACCCTGAGACTCCCCCCGCCCCCCTGCTTCTGCCCCAGACGACTACGTCCACATCTCCAGCAAGCCTTGCGACCTGCACTGCACCACGGTGGACGGCCAGCGGCAGCTCATGGTCCCCGCCCGCGACGGCACGTCTTGCAAGCTCACAGACCTGCGAGGGGTTTGCGTGTCTGGAAAATGTGAGGTTGTTAAACATTGTAGCAAAAGTATGTGTGTTCTCGCTGTGCGGCCGCCGCCTGGCTGTCCAGGGCGGCGACGGCCCCAGGGCCCGGCATAGCGCCCCCCAGCAGCCTCTTCCTCCCTTCCTGCAGCCCATCGGCTGTGACGGGGTGCTCTTCTCCACCCACACGCTGGACAAGTGTGGTGTCTGCCAGGGCGACGGGAGCAGCTGCACCCACGTGACCGGCAACTACCGCAAGGGCAACGCCCATCTAGGTAAGGGCGAGGCCGCCGCCCCGCCTCCCACCTCCCTGCCACTCTCCAGCGGCTTCTTCCCTTCCTGGGCTACCTGCTTCAGGTAGGCTAGCTGGGTGCTCTGATAGGTCTTCTCCGGTCAGCACTCAGTGGGCACTTGGCATGGAGGTCATGTTTTACCTTTCAGGTAGGCTGCAGGGAAGTGTGAATACCACCCTTAAAAGAAAGAGAAAGAAGCTAGGCACTGGTGCTCATGCCTGTCATCCCAGCTACTCAGGAGGCTGAGATCTGAGGATCGAGGTTCAAAGCCAGCAGGAAAGGCTATGAGACTCCAATCAACTACCAAAAAGCCAGAAGTGGAGGTCTGGCTGAAATGGTAGAGCGCTAGCCTTGAGTAAAAGAGCTCAGGGACAGGGCCCAAGCCCCGAGTTCACATGCCCTGACTGAGCTCTCTCAGGGGGGTGGGGAGAGAGAGAAAGAAAGATACACAGAGAGACAGAGAGAAACTGAGGCCTGGGTCCCAGGCTTGGAGCTAAGAGACTTGACTCATGCCGAGTTCTGGTCATGAATCTTAAATCCCAATTCTGCCTGGGCTGTGCACTGACCCCAGCTAGAGAGGCACCTGGCTCTCTCCAAAGCTGTGATTCTTGGTCCTATGTTTGCATCCAGCTCTGGTGTGGCCCTCTGCGGGTCTGAGGGTCTCTGTGTGTGACAGGCCTTCACACTTTTGTCTTTAAAATAACATTATTATAAAGGTGGGCTGGGAAGGTGGCTTAGTGGTGGAGTGGAGTGCTTGCCTAGCATGCATGAAGCCCTGGGTTCGATTCCTCAGGTCTTCTAGGAGGGCCCGCTGAGCCTGAACTGGTGGGTTCAGGAGGCCAAGAATGTGGCCTGCCCTACATGAGGAGTGTTTGGGACAACATGGGCTACAGGAGGCCCTGTGGGGGTCCTGGAGAGGGGTTGTGCAGATGTGGGACTGAGGGAGAGGCGTGCTGGACTGAGGATAGGGCTGGGGAGAAGAGAGCAAGGCAGCTAGACGGGGGTAAATGGTGTACCAGGTGCCATGGACAGAGGCTCTTTCTGGGGAGGAGCACAGCAACACTGCCGCTGTCTGCCTGTCACTTGCTCCTTCTCTTCCACACACCTGTTTGTACAGCTTCCCGCTGGATACGGCACATGGGACAGGGAACCAGTGGCCGGGACCGCACCTCTTTGAGTGCCCAATGCTCAGTGCCCAGAGCTGGTCCCTGGTGGAGCCCCTATTAGCTGGGGCTAACAGAAAAGCCATCCCAGCTCATTTCTGCTGGGTGCGCCCCCTGGGCGGGCACGGAGCCAAGTCTGGCCTGCGTTAACTCATTCAGACCTGGTGCTGTTGTTTTTGCTACTGGCAGGGACTAGTATTTTTAGCCAGAGCTACAAAGAAAAGCTGAGGAATAAAGTGATCTAAGGTCCCACAGACATGAGGACTGAGTTGGGTTTGAACATGGGCTCCAGCCTGGCTTTGGGGGTCAGTGGTTCTAGCCGCTGGACCACACTCCTACCCAGAGAGCCACGTTCATTTGCCAAGAGGAGGCCTGTGGACGTGAGTGCTGAATGCTTGAGAGCCTTGTGAGCTCCTTGCTGACTGAACATTTAAAATGTGTGTCCGTACTCACATCCATGGTATTTAGGAGAAAGCAACAGTTTCTTAATTCTGCACCTCGTAAGGGTTTTATCTCAAGATGGAAATGCCTCATGCCTGCTGTGGACCCAGGGGTACCATCTTGATAGTTTACCACACACCACCCTAGGAGAGTTTACAGATCAGCACCCCTGCTGACCCCCAAAGAGCCCATGGGAGACATTTACTAGAGCTGCTGGCCGTGAGGGTCAGGTCAGGATCTTCTGACACCGACACTGGGGGGTGGGGATCCGGAGCCGCTTGCTTCCGGCGGCAGATGCATGCAGGCTCCACTGCTTCGGTGTTCCCAGGAAGGTAGCACGGCCCTAGCACACCCACAAGTACTGAGACCCCTTCCCCCACCGTGCTTCTCCAGCCTAGGGCTCGTTAGCTTCTCTCGCCTCCAAGATGGATCCCACCGCCCCACCACTCCTTCCCCAGGCCCCTCCCCCAAGACCCTAGGTCCTTATTTGGGGGTCTCTATGGTTGCCTCTCACCCGGAAGCCCGGATGACAGGCTCTGAGCCGGTGGACGGTACCCTCGTGGGCCCTGGCCCATCAGCAGGGCCTATGGGGTGTCCAGGTCCTGTGTGTGGTTCTCCTGTGTTTTCTCACACCATGCTTGGGTGCCCCCAGCTAGGATAAGATGGCATTTAGCAGTAATGACGTAGCAGGGGTGCTGGTGGCGTGCGATGCTGTAGCCCGTGGTGGACGGTGTGGTCTCTCCGTACAGATGAGGAAATGGAGGCCCAGGGCTTCAGCGATAGCCCGGGGCCCTGCAGGCAGGGCAGCACTGAACACAGCATATTGAAAGTCTTTGTGGTCCCTGTGGTCCCTCAGGAAGAGCTGGGGTGGGCAGGCCTGGTGGGGTGAGCACATGGCCTTGGAGGGAGGGTGAGCCTGGTGTGGGGCCCGGCCTCCGGGAAAGGACGGCTGGGGGCATCTGCACAGCTCTGTGTGTGTGTGTGTGTAAGGGCAGCCCTGGGGCTTCCTGGAGCTCAGGGGAGGTGGCTTCCACTCACCCGCGAGGTAGAGCTGCCTGCTGAGCCTCCCCGGAGGTGCTGCTTCCGCTCAAGGCTTTGCTTCCTGACACCCCCAGGTTACTCCCTGGTGACCCACATCCCAGCTGGTGCCCGAGATATCCAGATCGTAGAGAGGAAGAAGTCGGCCGACGTGCTGGGTAAGTAAGCGGGGCCTGGGGCCGGCTCATGGGTGGGGAAGGGGCAGCCGGCCCCGCGTCTCTTCTTGGGTCGTGCCGGTGCTGCCCCAGAGCCACAGGGGCAGCGTGAGGAAGCCTGTCCTCACGGCTGCTGGACATCAACGACTGAGCTCCCTGTTCTTAGGAAGCCTGAATTTGGCAGAAATTAGGGGAGGTGGCGTGTCCCTGGGGTGAGGGGTGAAGAAGCAGAGTTGGCCAGTCCAAGGTCACGAGCCAGTTCAAGGTCACATACAGCAGAAAGCAGACATCCATGGGGAACCCAGCTCGGGAAGCTCAGGCCGCCACCTTGAGGATTCTGAAGTGCTTGGGGACACTATTTGGATGAGTTCTCTTAAGCTGGGGCATTGACCTGGTCATGTGTAGGGTCCACAGCCCTGTTCCCCGCCCCCCTGGTGGCTGAGCCCCCTGTGCTATGGCAGGCTGACCTATGAGCGGCTCTGAGGTTGGCCCTGCCCTGGGATGGTAGGCTGGGGCTCAGGCTACGTCCGTTTCCCCAGCACAGGCCCAGCCCTATCTCAATAGCACACACTCCCAATCTGCCTGCCTAGCCCCCACCTCAGGTGGCGGCATCTGTGTGAGTGCCAGGTTTGGGGAACCAGCCCCCCCCCCACTCCAGGAGACTCTGGAAAGGGGGAAGATCGTGCAGAAAAGTACTCAGGTTGGAGCTCAGCCTTGGGCTCTCAGCCTAGACCCCCGAGGGCCAGCCCTCCGCACAGCCCCAGCAGGCCAGCACATGGCTGGCCACAGGCCCAGCACCCCGGGGCCTGTGGTGGGCCGAGCGTGGGGAGCCAGGCTTCTGGCCAGGCCGGTTGCTCTGTCACTCGCTGGCTGGGCCTGAGGGGAGGCCAGGAAACACTGTGTTCTCTGAGCTGGCTGCAGAGCTCTCGCTCTTGAAACGGACTTGTGGACATGCCGAGGGCAGGCTTGGAGCACTGGGAAAGCCACAGGAAGGAAGGCGCTTACTGTCAGGAAACAGGTTTTGGATGGAAGCTGCACCGGGGCAGCCAGGCTCAGAACCTGGACTTTGTGATCCTGTCTTGACGGTATTACGTGAAGGGTATTTCTCAAGCAGACGCGTCCTGCTTGTTGCGTCTGTCTGATAATGAATCAATTGCCCCGGCTCCTCTGTTCATAGAGTATCGGGAACGTTGGAAGCCGAATGCGCTGCTCTGGCGGGCCAGTTCCTGGAACTGGCTCTAAGGACGCCCTTTGGAAGACACAGTGTCCCCAGTGCCGAGCCAGCCTCCTCCCCTCTGTCACCAGTCCTGGAGGCTTTGCTCACACTCCAGAACCCCAGGGAGGACCAGCTCCCAGGCCAATTGTTGGTTGGCAGGAAACGGGCTGCTGTGGCTCAGGACTATGGCCTTGGCACATTTCTTCCTCTCCTGAGCCTCTAGCTGTGTCTCCCTGGAAGAGTCCTCCACACCTGCCTCCCGGGGAGGGTGACAGGAAGTACCCAGGACATGTGCTTGCCTGACCGGGCTCCCAGTAGGATGGATTGATGGGTGACAGGAAGCCCTGTCACCGCAGCAGGGCTTGAGATACCATTGAAAAGACAAAGCTGGCCGGAACTGGTGGCTCACGCCTGTAATCCTAGCTACCCAGGAGGCTGAGATCTGAGGATCAGCATTTGAAGCCAGCTTGGGCAGGCAAATCCAAGAAACTTTTTTTGTTGTTGTTAGTTGGGGGGCTTGAACTCTGCCTGGGCGCTGTCCCTCAGCTCTTCAGCTCAAGGCCAGTGTTCTACCACTTGAGCCACAGCACCATTTCCAGCCTTTTCTGTTTATGTGGTGCTGAGGAATCAAACTCAGGGCTTCATGCATGCAAGGCAACACTCTACCACTGAGCCACCTTCCCAGCCGAGAAACTCTTACCTACACTTAACCAACAAAAAGCCAGAAGTGAGCCAGGTGCCAGTGGCTCATGCCTGTGATCCTAGCTACTCAGGAGGCTGAGATCTGAGGATTTTGGTTCAAAGCCAGCCTGGGCAGGAAAGTCTGTGAGATTCTTATCTCCAATTAACCACCAGAAAATCAGAAATGGCGCTGTGGCTCAAGTGGTAGAGCACTAGCCTTGAGCTGAAGAGCTTAGGGACAGTGCTCAGACCCAGAGTTCAAGCCCCATGACTGACCAAAAAATAAAGCAAGAAGTAGAACTGTGGCTCAAGTGGTAGAGCACCAACCTTGAGCTTAAGTGAGAGCATGAAGCTCTGACTTTAAACCACAGTACTAGCACACTGAAAAAAAAGAAGAAAGGAAAGGAAAGGAAAGAGGAAGAAAGGGAAGGGAAGAGAAAGGAAGGGAAGGGAAGGGAAGGGAAGGGAAGGGAAGGGAAGGGAAGGGAAGGACAGAGCTTGTCACTGTGAAGTGGTCCCCAGAAAGGGTTCAGTGGATGGCACCCCAGGGGCTCCCTGGGAGCCTTGGATAACACATCCTCCTCACATCCAAGTGGAGGGGCCGGGGTGGTGCCTGGTCTGGGGTCCATGGCGGGGCTGCACTGCCCAGCTGACCGACCCTCCCGGTCCACACTGGCCACTTGGCCGCTATGTTAGCTCATCACCCTGCAGTCCCTCAGCCCTGTGGAAGCAGCCAGAAAAGCGGGCCCAGGCATTTCTGCCAGCTATTCCAGCCATGCAGACTGGCCTGTAGTTGTTTATTTTAGGCTGATAGGAAAGTGTGTTTG
The DNA here is from genome assembly GCF_024711535.1 of Dipodomys merriami. Lineage (NCBI taxonomy): Eukaryota > Metazoa > Chordata > Mammalia > Rodentia > Heteromyidae > Dipodomys > Dipodomys merriami. The sequence continues at coordinate 48,085,321 of NW_027202382.1, read as the reverse complement.
CGTCTCCCCAGCCTTCACTGGCTAGGGCCCCAGGCTGTCCCTGGGCAGAGTGTCTCTCTGAGCCTCTGTGACACTGAGCTTCCTGCCTTCAGGGGGTCAGGCGGGGGCTGGCTACTCCCTGTGTCCATGGCAGGGGCTCCTCCCTGCTCCTCAGTCCTCCCTTGGCCCGGCCCACGTGACCAGGCGGCTCTGTCTTTGCAGCTCTTGCAGATGAAGCTGGCTTCTACTTCTTCAATGGCAACTACAAGGTGGACAGCCCCAAGAACTTCAACATCGCCGGCACCGTGGTCAAGTACCGGCGGCCCATGGACGTGTATGAGACCGGCATCGAGTATATCGTGGCACAGGGACCCACGAACCAGGGCCTGAACGTCATGGTGAGTGTGTCCGGGTTCAAAGGACGGCAGCCCTGCTGAGGGCATGCACGAGGCTGCCTGGGGCTGCCTGGGGGCGGGGAGGGGAGGGGCACCGGCCAGCTCACCCACTCACTGGCCACTTCCTCCTTCATTCATTCACTCTGATGTCCATTGGCTCGTGCGGTCTCCCATGGACGTGTTCATTCATGACTTCCTTCATTCGCTCGCTCACTCACTCCTTCACACTCTCACTCATCCATATTTCATTTATTCATTCACCCCTCCCTTGTATACCATTGTGGGGACCCCCTTTCCCCTTTGGATTGGTCTTTTGGGAGGTTCTGGATGCTCAGGACAAGACATAGACCCATTTCTCATTTGAAGTTGGACGGTTTATGCCCCTCCAGTTCTCTACTGCCCTTATTGATATTGTGCTGAGGACTAGGGCAGCGGGGGCTCCGAGTTCTCCCAGGATGCTTCCTCAGGGTTTCTTGCAGGCAGGAAGAGTTGGGCTCCTATGCACAGCTCGCCACAAAGCATGCATTGTTCCAGCTCAGTGCTCCAGCCCCAAGGACATGTGGACACACAGAGGGCTTATCCCTGAAATCAGGGATGTGCTCTTTAAGGCCCGCTTGCTCCCAAGGAGGCCGAGGGAGTGGCAGTGACAGAATGCAACCCTCAAGTCCTGTTGCCAGATCTCACATAGTGGGCTTGGGAGCTTCAGGTTGTAGATGCAGAAACTCAGAAGGGAAGTGACTTACTTGCATGGTGGTGGATACTAAGAGGTATATCTCAGCCTGTAACCTTAGCTCCATGCTAGCTCTGCCTTTGCTAGAGCCACCTGTCTACTTCTCTGGAGGTCCCAGAATCTCATGGACCAAATATCTGTGCCCATCTAGCCTTTCCTGCCTGGGGTACACTGGCTTCTTGCTGGGGAAGCTATGCTGAAGGTCAGGGTAGCCAGGAAACAGGCTATGGGGTGGCATGCATGCGTAAGAGGCCTTGATAGGGGAGGGAAAGACTCCGAACTGGACAGAGGGGGATTGTTGGGCTGTGGTGCAGTGTTAGGAGGGGCTGAAGCCCATCCTGCTGGATCAGTGTTGCCTCAAGCTGAAGCTGGGACATGGTGCACTTACTGGGTGCTGTTACCCCCTCAGGGAAGGCAATGGCCTTGGGAGAGAACTCCCTTTGCTTAGGGAAATGGCTGGAGCAGAGGCTTAGCTGTGTACTCCTCTCAGCACAGTGGGATGTCCATAGTGGCTCAGCCCTTGTGCTGTTTGGATGGAGCCACGCAGGAGGAAAGCAGGGGGTGGGGGAACTGCAGCTGGTCTGGGGACGGTGCTGGCACATGCCGTATTCCTTTTTTCTACCTGTTTCAAACCCTCCTAAGCTCTGCCAGTACCTTGGTTAGTCTTGGTGGCTTCTCTGGTTAGAAGACCCTGATCTCCCTGTCCCCAACCCCAGGCTACTGTCCTCATCTGGTCCTCATCAATCAGGGCAGCTAGATACCAAGAGAGGCCCCAGGTCGCAGCTCCCTTCATGTCCTGATGAGGCTCCATTACCCGCTTTCCACCAGGGTGCTCACTCCTTTCATCTCCTGGGTGCTGGTCTCTTGGCACAGTATCCGAACATACCAGGTGGTAGTTGTAGCTCTCTGGCCTCCAACTTTCATCCCCCTGCCTCTGCTGGGATTATAGGTGTGTACTGCAGTGTCTAGCCATAGCTTACGCTTTAAGGAGATTTCTGCTCTGTCTCTTGGTGGCAGTTTGTGTCCCCCTCCCAGTTGTCCCCAGGCATCTGGAGCATAGTCCTGAGAGCTGTTGAATGGGAAACTCAAAGTCTCCAAGTAGCTGCCCTCTTCCCAGACTCACGGAGTCTGCCCGCTGGGGTCCCAACACCATGGTTGGTTTAAGTGTGTCCCTCATGGATAATACAAGGCTCAAAGTTCTTGTATGTTATGTCATCTCCGAGCGGATGCGTGGCCTCATCTCCCACTGCTATTGGCTGGCGTGTTGTGCAGTTTCCTTTGCACTGCTGTGTCGCGTGGCACCCTGCCTCAGCGCATCAGCTCCCCTGTGAGCCCTCGGAGACCAGGGCTGGCCCTTGTCGGTGGGCAGGGCTGTTCTGCCCACGGTGTTGCACGGCTGTTGGGTGCTTCTGACCTGATGGGCACGTCTCGGTAGGTCCTGCACTAACTAACGGAGGCAGTCAAGACCCACAGGTACGCCATACCCTGCACAACCAGCCCAGCCCTTGCCAATCCCATGCTGACAACTTACTCTTCCATGTTTTCCCTCATGGTGTTTTTTCAAGACCTCACTCACCCCACAGAGTGCTTTAGTCTTGAGGCAGTGTTCACTTTCCGCTCACACCAAGCCAACCCATCTCTGAATCATACCTGGCCACTTTTCCTTATCCTTGCTGGGTCACTAGAGTCCTCCTCCCTCCCCCCCCCCCGGCCCCTGCACTACTCTAAGGTGCAGCCCTGTGATGTGAGAGACACGCTGCGCAGGAATCCTGGATGATGGCAGTTTGGGGCACTTGCTTGTGCTGCTTTCTTGTGGCCTGGGTTTGCCTGATCTTGGGCACAGCATGAGGGACTGTGTAACTGTGAGGAGCTGACAGAGCTCACTGTGTAGCATTCAGGCCTGGCTGCGTGGGCTAAAGGCTGTCCTGCAGTTACAGGCATCTGTCTTTGGCAGTCCTTGTAGCCAGAAGTGCTTTTTCAAATGATGTCTATTTTCCTGCTGCAATGGCTTGGCCTGGCTCCGGGGCTCAGGGCTAGTGTTAGGGGCTTGTGGTAATTCCATGGGACACCTTCCCCGCCTCCTCTATATGGCTACCCCTGTCTGCTGGCTACCGTGGCTCAAGTAGCTGGCTGTGTATACCGCACCCTGGGCCTCTGCAGAGCCCTCTCTGCTCAAGACCCACTCCAAGCTGTGGCTTTTTATTTTGGTGACAATACTAGGGCTTGAACTCAGGACCAGAGGTCTGTCCCTTAGCTTTTTTGCTCAAGGTTGGTATACTACCACTTGAGCCATACCTCCATTTCTGGTTTTTTTTTTTTTTTTGTTGTTGTTGTTATTTTGGGGCCGGTTAATGGGAGATAAGAGTCTCCAGGACCATTTCTAGTTGGGCTGACTTTCAATTGTGATCCTCAGATCTCAGCCTCCCAAGTAGCTAGGATTACAAGTGTGGTCCACTAGCATCTGGCTGAAGCTGACAGCTGTTGATGTCATCTTACATGCAGATTGGATGGATGTTCCTAGATATGCTAGCTCCTGAATCCTTCCTCATGGTGGAGGCTATGAGCTGCAATAACTTGCCTTTCCTCTCTGAGAGAACATCCTTCAAGGGAACTTTCCCCAAACGGAACCCTGATACGCTCCCTATTGGAGTTTGCGGTACCAACTCGACACAGGGTTAGATCTCTGGTGCTCTGAGCTCAGGGGCTCCACTGTGAACCAGTGCCTCTTCTTATTGGAAGAGCACAGTGCCATCCATGTGAACTAGTGCAGCCTCCTCCAGCATGCACGGCCTGGCTACCAGAGCCCAGCCAGGCCATCTGCAGTGTGGCCAGGAAAGGAAGTTACTGTAGATTTGGGTTGCGATGCACGCATGATCAGGGCTGCTCTGGGCCTTCTCCCTCATAGGGGGAAAAACAGCCTATTTGTCAGGTCAATGGCCATGAATGCCTCAACCCAAGGCTCCACGATCTGTTCTGGGAAAAACACCAAAGCTGTCCCTGCTCTTCCGGGCTTGTAGTGCCCCTCTGGCCTCTGATGGCAGATGCTAGGGTGCTCTTACCACTTGGGGGTGGTGAGTTGTGATGGGTTCCCCCCCACTCTGCATCCTTCAGGTGACACTGCCGGCCGCTGTCCCCCAGGATGGGACACTTAGCCTCACTCTCCTGGCCTCAGCAGTGGCCTCCATTTGCCCCGCCCCCAGGGACTGACAGTCCCGACGCCGAAGGTCTAGGAGTCAATGTGAGCCTTGTGCTAACAGCCAGTTACGCGTTTAGGGACAAGGGAGTGTGTGGACACCCTGAGAGTAGACCAGGACCACAGCTCCACCATTCTGACCACCCCAGTGCTTGCTCAGGGATGGGGGCAATGATGGTAGCTTGGAACCCACAGTTAGCATGGACAACTGGGGCCTCGAGGCAGGGACAGTTAACCAAGTGAAGAGCCTTGAGGCCTTTGCGGGGGAAGAGCTGGGAGATCCTTGCCATTTAAAGTGGTGGATTCTTGCTAGGGAGTTAGGTGCGCTGTCATTCACACGCCATGTGGCCCTGGAAAGTGTCTCAGTTGACGGCAGAGGGCTGAGCAGCTGATCTCTGCCTCCTGCTCATCCACTCTGGGTTTCTTGCATACATTGAGTAGGACACTTTCTGGTCCATTGCTCTATTGCTGTTCACGTACCCGTCATGACTGTGGGCCAGGCCCTGGCTCCTATACCTGCCACACCGCTGCCTGTGACAATTGTGTCTGTCTTGCTGCATCATTTTGGCCACTCCTAATGGGAAAGAATGACCCCTTTCCCAGGCCCAGGAGATTCAGGGCAATCTGAGAGTTCATGTTTTTCCAGTATCTTGACTTGAACTCCTACATCCCAAGTTCTAGGGTCCTGCTGTCCTGGTCTGACTCTGTCCTGGTTCTAGTGGTCCCAGTAAGGATAAGAAGTCAGGCTGCTCAGACGTCTTCCTTGCACGTTGCTGTCCTCTAGCTGTAAGACATGAGAGATTGCTCATGGGCCATCCTGCCGGCCTGATGGCCTAGCTCTGGAGAGGTGATTTGGTGGAGATGCTCCCCTTCAGCCATCGTTCTCCAGTGCGCTGGCTTCTGTGGCCCTTTGCAGCTCAGCCCTCTCTGACGCCCCTGAGATCTTGGCTTAAGGAGCATTTCTCTCACTGATGTCCTGGCTGGGCACTCGTCAGCCTCCTGAAGACACGTGGCTGCCCTTGGGGGTCGGATGGCGCTCAGTGAGCCCAGTGCACTCTGGGTAGGTGGTTTCTTGTGGCCTCAGAAACAGCTGATTGTGCTCCCGAGCCTATTTAACCAATTAACACCGGTACTGAGGCTTGAGCTTAGGGCCTGGGCACTGTCCCCTGAGCTTTATTTGTTACAAGGTTGGTGTTCTTCCACTTGAGCCATGCCTCCATTTTTGGCTTTTTGGTAGTTGACTGGAGTTAAGAGTCTCAGGAACTTTCCTGCTCAGGTTGGCTTTGAACCATGATCCTCAGATCTCAGCCTCTTCAGTAGCTAGGATTACAGACACGAGCCACAGGTGCCCAGCTCTAAGCCCATTTTAGACTCTGCTTCTGAAGACTTCTCCTAGGCTGAGGGCAGGGCTTCCGGGAGGGGCTGCAGGAGCCCTCCTGGGAACAGCCTAGCTGCCTTGACCAATCCACAGACACTCTATGGCCAGCTGGTCTCAGGCATTGTCTGACATTGAGGAAGAGTGCTTTGTTACCACCAACCCCCCCCCCCCCCCGCCCACATAACGGCTCCCCAGGGAGGTCTGGGGGTAAGAATGGGAGCAGTGGTGCTACTGCTTAGGATTTCTGGCCCTTGGTGTCAGTAACATGCAAGCTAAACAATTTTGCCTGCATTGAGCCCCCCTGTGCCTGAGCCGCAGCTGCCCCAGGGCCTCGGACCAGGCTGTGCTCAGGGGTTAAGAGTGATTCCCTAGGTCGGACGGACTCCCCAGTGGCCAGAGCAGCCTGAGGGGCTGGAGTGAGGAAGCAGCCAGGTCCCATTTCTCCTCCTCCCCAGGTATGGAACCAGAATGGCAAGAGCCCCTCCATCACCTTCGAGTACACCCTGCTGCAGCCTCCGCATGCACACCGCCTGCAGCCCGTCTACTACAGCTTCTCGGAGCCCGCCTCGGAGAGCACCGAGAGCCAGGAGCTGGATGGGGCCATGCTGGGCTTCATGCGGCACAACGGCTCGCTGTACGGCCAGGCCTCCGCGGAGCGGCTGAGCCTGGACAACCGGCTCTTCGGACCCCGGAGCCCCGAGGTGGAGCTGGGCCTGACTCGGGGCCAGGAGACCAACGAGGTGTGCCAGCCGGCCAGCGGAGGAGCCTGCGAGGGGCCCCCCAGGAGCAAGGGCTTTCGAGGTGACCAAGAGGAATGTGGGGGGAGGCTAGGAGACTTGAGGGGGCGGGGCTCCAGTCCCCTTGGAAGTTGGCAGGAGAGGCCACTCTGGGCTGAGATGTACAAGTGTGCTTTTGTGTCTGTGGGAGGCTGGTTCTAGAATCCTCTGAGATACCAAAACCAACACACACAAAGATGTCGTATCCTCTCTACAACCCTCCATGGATGTCGACTGCATACCTGAGCCAAGCTGGAGGCTACGCGATATTGTCGGGCTCTGTTGTTTTGGTGTCTGTTCTATACAGAGGCAAATTTGTTTCCAAATATTTGTGCTGCTGCAATCAGAGGCTCTGCGGCGGCAGAGCTGGCTGTAAATGGTTCTGAGTCTGAAGGAGGAGCGTGGGACTTAGAGAGTCTCCACCTCTATCCTGCAGACTGGACTCAAACCCACCTTCTCTCTCCTCTGCCTGGGGTTTTCACACAGCCTGCTCCGTGTGTGTGTGTGTGTGTGTGTGTGTGTGTGTGTGTGTGTGTGTGTGTGTGTGTGTGTGTCTGTCTGTCTGTCTGTCTGTCTGTCAGCCTGTCTGTTGGGGACAGTGCTTTTCCAATCCCCACAAAGACCCATCAAATTTCTCTCTAGGTGAAACTGAGTGCTTCCTTGCCCAGAACCCTGCCTTCTGGGAGCTTCTTAGTTTTCTTGCCCGGTGGAGCCACTCTTATTACATAATTGATTTATTATACAGAGGATTCATAGAGAAAGTAAATTCACGTAACAGTAGCTGCTTGCGTTGACCCATTCGTCTCTCTGTCTGTCTGTCTGTCTGTCTGTCTTTCTCTCTCTCTCTCTCTGCAGACCACAACGCCACCGGGGCAGCTCTCTCAGGGGACAAAGATGACCAAGAGGTAGATGCCCATTTCACCTCCCAGGAGTTTCTCTCTGCTAACGCCATCTCTGCCCAGCTCTCGAGCCCAGGCTCTGACTCGAAGGAGTTCACCCTCAATGAGACCGTCAACAGCATTTTTGCCCAGGGCGCCCCCAGGAGCTCTCCGGCCGAGAGCCTCTATGTGGATTACGAGGAGAACCAGGGGGCTGCCGCCTACTTGCTCAATGGATCCTATCTGGAGCTGAGCAGCGACAGGGTCACCAACAGCTCTTCGGAGGCTCCGTTCCCCAACAGCAGTGCCAGCTTCCCCGCTGTGGCTGGGAACAGGACTCACAAGGCCAGGTAAAAGATTAATCCTTTCCCTTGCCCCATCCAGGCTGGGTCATGTCAGGGGAAGGGAGTCTGACCAGAAGGGCTCGGACACTGGCGGTCAGTGGGATTCCCCCTCCAGCCACTCTGTGACTAGGCATGGGCGGGCTGCAGCATGTCTTTACTGAACATAGGGCCCGTAGGTCTTAGGGTTCCATCAGCTATGACTCCTGGTCATGGTGCTGGTACTGGAAATGGTCAGCTGACAGTTCTGGGTACGCCTGGTGAGCCAGGGATGGGCTTAGCATTAGCTATGCATGGGTCCTAGAATAGCCACTCTCAGCTTTAGGCTACTGAGGTCTCAGAGAGGGAGAAGGGGGCTAAGCAACACCATCAAGTTCACAGCTTGACGACTTGGGGTACTGGGACTCTAAGTCTGGCCAGTCATTGAACACATGGCTCCTCAAGGGCAGAGCCTTTGCACCTTTGGATGTCCCTCTGGACCAACCAGAGAGACGGCCAGGTACCCAGGGCTCCAAGGCTTCATGCCACGGGCAGCTCAGGGTTAGGAACAAGGTTGCGGCCACAGCTGGGATGGGTCTGCGGAAGTATGCCAGGCCCGGTCCAGTGGGGCCTGGCTGCAGCTGGGACAAGTGAGCCTCCATCGCTGGGGGACACCTGGACCATCATGGGCAGGCCTGGGGAGGACAGAGGACCAAGCCCACGGGGCCAGGGTTGCCGGGGAGCAGGGGTCCCTACCCTGTTGAGTCAGTAGCAGTGCCCTGGGCCGAGGGTGGCCTGTTCTCACGTACCGCTGGGCTGGAGCTTGGGCAGTCACTGAACTCTGGGCTCCAGAAACCCAGGTGGGTAGCCGGACTGTTGTGAACAGCTGGGCCGGGCTTGGTGGCCTTTGGTTTGGGTGAGGCTTCAGGCGAGAAAAGCCACCAGCTTCGGCTTTGTTTGTGTGAAGCCCTTTGACTTTGAGCCCGAGGGGAACCTGGCCAGGAGGTGTGAGTCCTCGGGACGTGGGCGGCTGGATTCGATGGGAGATTTGGGGATCTCTCTTGGGACAGTGGGGTTCGGGCCTTATTACCCATCCCCGAGGGCTGAGAGCATCACAATGAGTCAGGGCCACAGGTTCTACACCCTCTCTCATCTCAGCTGCCCTCAGAGAACCGGGTACACTGGGGTGCCGCTACAGTGAGCTCTCGAGGGAGTTCTTCTTTTCCTAGGGTTGGCTGCCCATCTTCCCCAGAGCACGCGCAAAGCTTACGAGGGCTGAAGCCCCTGCCAGGAAGACCTCTGTTTGCAGGACCGGGTGTCTGTCCCAGGCTCTGCTGTGTGTGTGTGTGTGTGTGTGTGTGTGTGTGTGTGTGTACGTGCGTGTGTGTGTACGTGTGTGTGTGCATGCGTGCATGTGCGTGCGTGCACGTGTGTGTGTGCGTGCGTGCATGTGTGTGCGTGTACATGTGTGCGTGTGTGCGTGTGTGGTTGGCAGGCAAGATCGTCAAAGTCAGAAGGCTGCTGTGCACCTCACCGGTCCCTCCCATGTTCTCAGCTCTGTCTCTGATCTTCTGTGTGAGCCTCACCCATCCCTTCCCCGGGGCAGAAGAGATGACAGCCTGGCTGTGCATGGGATACAGTGAGGACTGAGACATGGAAGGTGCTAGTAATAGAGTGAGCCTCCGAGGTCAGAGAGGGACCGTTGCGGACCTATAGCCAGGACAGTGAAGGCACCAAGCATCCAGTGCTCTGTACCGGTTGGGGGTGACACAGAGGCCCCCTCTTTCATTCGGTGTATGACATGGGACCCACAGGGGTCTGTGGGGTCCCGTGGAAAGGCAGCTGACACAATGGAAGCTGGATCCACCTCCGTCCTTCAGGGGGCCTCAGTTTCCCTTCACTCAGCAGGGTTTGTCAGAGGCCTGTCAGCTCAGACACACAAGTGTTCGAATCCTCTAGCCACGTCTCGAAGCATCTCTCCTGCCCGCCCCTCCCCCAGCCCCACAGGAGGATATACTCGTTTGTCAACACCCAGAAAGGGCCCGCCTCGGAGCGAGGTGGCCAGGCTGTCATCAAAGGATGCTGCTGCTGGTGGGGACCCAAAGATGGTCTGGGCAGATAAAGGGCTGAGGGAGGCCGTGGGGGAAACTACCGGGCCAAAATAGCCGCGTCTCGGCCGGTTGTCCAAACACAGGAAGTCGTGTCTGCTCGGGGAGCGGGAGAAATCAAAGGGGCGGCCCAGAACGGAAGGGTTATTTTCATCTTCTCAGAAATGCTTCAGACAATCAAGGGAGGGGCCGTCACCAGACTCGACTTTGGGGACAAGCGTCTGAGACACAGAGGCGCACAGCCCTTTCTGAAGCCTTGTGTGTGTGTTGGGGGGGAGGGCGAGGGGGGAAAGGCAGAAAGACATTTGTGGTTCATTTATAAACAAACATGGTCATTTCAGAGCTTCTGTGGCCCCCGGGGATTTCAGGAGTCTGTGTCCTGCCAGGCACTGGGCAGACGCTTCGAGTCTGGCACAAGCTGAGGGACAGTGGCATCCTTCCAGACTGAGGGGTAGGGGAGGTAGGCGGGGGTGGGGGGTGGTTTCCGGGGTGTGTTGCCTACTGATGCTCCTTCCAAGAAGGGAACCTGTTAGGCTCTGTACTGTTGTGTCAATATATGCAGGGTTTTGTTCCAGAAGGACATATGCTTCGGCCCACGTTGCACACGTGCTGGCGGGAGTGTGAGCGTGACTGTGTGTGTGTGTGAGCGCGCGCACGCAGCCCCTCCAGAAATACTTCTGGGGCTTAAAATCCAAAGGGTTATTTTGAACCCGGCGGCTCTCTTGAGTCAGGAATGAGTCACGCTGGCTGCTGGCTCAGGGTGTGTAATTAGATAAAGATGGCGGGGTAGAGGACACGGATCGCATCTTTCCCTCTGTTTTTGTTCTTGGGGGAGAATTGTTGAAGTCAGGGTGGGGATGGTAGGGAGACCCAATCAGCAAAGCTCCGTGCCTTCGGAATCAAGCTCTAGGGACTCGTTTTCAGGGTTCTTCCTGCCCTGGGAGGATTGCCTACCCTGGGTCCCCCCCCCCTCAGGAGTGCCAGGCTTTCACAGATACCTTCTGAGAGACTGTTGATTTCCATCTGAACGTTACCGTTTGTCCCTGGGAGGCAGGGAAAGGCTTCCCCTTCCTTGAGCACAGACTCCTGGTTTGAAGTCCCCATCTCCCTCCCTCATTCTGTCCACCACCTCCTCCCAGCTTCCAGGAACCCATTACCCACGCTCCTGCTGGCAGATTGTTTCCTGGGTTCTCGGAGTGTGGCGTGTTATCTGGGCACCCCTCGGGCCTCTCCTGGGAACGAAGCCAGAGTAGAGTGCAGGCGCAGTGCTCACAGAATGGACCAGAAAGTACTTTAGAATGTAACACCCTATCACGCTTTGCTTAAGGGACCCCAGGGCCCGGGACCTGAGAAAAAGGATTGGCCCGGGTTGAAGTTGTGAGAAGAGCATGGATAGGTGCACCATGCCCTGGCCAGCTCCCCTGGCTTCCAAGGGAAGTGGTGTTGGGCGGTGTGGATGGTGGAATGTCCAGGGAACTCAAGGCCCGTGGGAGCTGCTGTAGACGGGGTCAGCTCTCCTTCTCCTGTCTTTAGCTCTGGTGGCGACGGGACCCTGTGGGCTGTGATTTGTTTGAGGGCCGTGTCTTAGAGCAGATACCCTGGGCTGAGGGAGCGGCCATGTAACTTCTCTCCTTCCCCACTGTGTCCCAGATACTTCTGCACGGCGGGTACTGAGGCATGCCCAGGCCCACGGGCTGGCTCAAAGCAGCCAGCAGTCCTTGACAGGAAGAGCCATAGTGGGGGGTTGGCTGGGCCCCCAGGTGCCTCTTGCCTCCGAGTGGGTCGGTGCGCACGGGGCTGATCTGAGCGGCTGCAGCCATCTGCAACTCACAATTGGAATTTCACTCGTTGGGGGCTGAATGCTAGTGTCCCAATGCAATCAGAATCCCAGCTGAAGAAGGCAGGAGGAAAGACTTCTAGAACATTCTCAGCACCTAGGTGCCTTTGAGGTTTGGGGAATAGGAAGGGAGAGCCTCCAGGCTCTTGAGAATGGAGGCCCAGCTCCCCTCCCTCCCTGCCCGCCCTGTGTGTCTCTGTTTCAGGACCAGGCCCAAGGCGCGCAAGCAAGGTGTGAGTCCAGCCGACATGTACCGGTGGAAGCTGTCATCCCAGGAGCCCTGCAGCGCCACCTGCACCACAGGTACAGGCCCCAGGTGCCTTAGCCCACCTCCATGGTGACTGGGGTTTGGCATGGGGCGGGAACAGCATCCTGAGAGGAAGGAGGTGGAGAGGGTGGACACATTTGGTTAGTGAGCATGGGCATGGGCTTTGGACTCACACGGGTCAGGCTGCAGGGTCAGCCTGACCTGGGACGCTGGCCTCGGCCACCAGGGGCTGAGGCTGTATCGGCTGCCACCATGGTTCTCTCCCAAGGCATCCTGGCAGGTCAAATGTCAGACCTAGGACCAGGTACAGGGGCACTGGAGATCCTGAAGGCCACGCCAGGGTCATTCTGTGTGTACCTTTGGGATTCCGTTTGGCAGCCCCTTGCCACCCCTCCATGCCTCAGATGCCTCCTGACCACCCAGCATCCTTTAGTAAATGAGAATCTGGATTCCTGGCGTCCTCTGGCCAGCAGGGATGCCAGCAGCTTGTGCCCTGCAGCTCTGGTCAGAGGCCCACTAGAGGGGGGCGTGGCCCTGTCTGCTCTGAGAAGCAGGGATCTTCAGGTCCAGTGCCCACAGGCCCTGCCCCTGAGTGTGCTGTGGCTGCCCTGTGGGGGAGCCCCCATTCTTGAGGGGAACAGCCCTCATAGGATGTCTGATAAGCCATTGGCAGATTGCTTCCATTTTCTGTCTGTGGGATAGGATGTGCCTCATCTTGGAGTTGGCTGTGGGGACCAACACAAACTAAGAAGCCATCTGTCCTGGGCACGGAGGCCTCTCCCTATAATCTTAGTCACTCAGGAGACTGAGATCCAAGGATTCAAAGCCACCCCAGGCAGACATAGCTGAGAGACTCTGATTTCCAAGGAATCTGCAAAAAAGCCAGGAAAGGAAAAGCCAAGCAAGAGTGAGGCCCTGAGTTTCAGGCCAGTGCCCCTGTCATGTTCCCAGCCCAGCCAGCACACATCCTTGCTGCGTTCACTGCAGCATCGGGAAAGCCCAGGGGTTGCCCCTGACCCAGCTTCTTCCAGGCCAGCCTGAGAGGAGCCAGGCCCCTGGGAGGCTTTGCCGGAGCCCGTGGAGGCTGAGGTGGATGCACTCTGAACTCCTCCAGCCGTCCTAGCCATGGGACTCAGTGTGTGCTGGGATTATGGAAACCGTCTGAGAGCATCTTCTGGACCTCACTGGCTGGGGAAATGGTGTCACTCCAGGTGGAAGCAGCTTTGGGGACGAGGGGCCTGATGGACAAGCCCAGGGTGGATAGGATGACTTCTTGGCGTGCCGGGAATGACCAGGAGAGGGCACTGGGTCCGTTCGGTGGGGCCCAAGGTACAGAACAGAACAAAGGACAAAAGAGATGAGAGACAGGAGGAGTGTCCAGGACTGGACACTATGGGAGGCCCAGCCCAGCTGAGTGGCCTCGGGCAGAAAGGATGATGCTAGGTGCTCACTGCGGCTGTCTCGGCCCTCCCAGAGCAGTGCTGTGCTTGGGCGCTGGAGACCCCACACAGCTAACCACCTGGCAGCTACGGAGGTGCCTATTGGAAGGGTGGTGTGGCCAGGCCAGGGCAAGATGGGGTTTTCCAGCCGTGCGGGGCACGTGGCATCCACAGGTGTCTGGTGAAGGGTTACCAGTGCCCTGCCTCCCCCACTCCGGGCCCAGGCTTGTCAGGTCCAGGGGGCAAACCTCGACCACACCCCAGTTTTGACTGTCCATCTCGACTGTTTCTTGGAAATGGCAGCAGTGTTAGCAGATAAGTGAGACTCGGCTTGGGGTTCAGGTGGCAGTGTCCAAACTGTCCCAGCTCTGATTCCCTGGGGCCCAGTGCTCGGAGGAGGGCAGCTGGCAGGACCCTTTCTTGGAAAGGGGAGGACCTGGTTATTTCACATGCTGGGCTCTAGGCCCGCTCTTGTTCAAAAAGAGAGAGCATGCTGTCGCTTGGAGATTCCAGAAGCTTAGTTCCCAAGATGTATAGGAAAAGGTGTCCAGAAAGTTGACATTTTGGTTCTCACGGCCTTCCTGGAAGATTGTGAAAGGGGCGGGGCAAGCCGAGTCCTGCGGAGTGGGGCGGGCGTCTGAGCCTCCACTTCCTGAGGAAGAGCCGCGTAATCAGGCCCCTGGGGAGCGTGGACAAGCCCCTGCTTGTCTGGGCCCCAGAGCCGGGTGTCTCTGGGGCCTGGAACATTCTAGGTGGACCTGGCCAGGAAACTGCCGCCCCCTCAGGGCAGACGGAAGACTTGCACAGCCTGGTGCTGGTGGAGAGGAACTAGTCATTGCCGCCCAGCTTGTCCTTTATGGAAAAGAGAAAAACCTCGTGGGAGGCTGTCACCCAGCTCTGTTGATCCATCCAGGCCCAGTCTTGGAGAGGCAGCTGCCACTGGCGCTCAGACATCCCCAAGAGAGACAGTGGCGCTCCCTGAGGGCACTGGCAACCCCAAGAAGCCAGTCTCTCCTTCTCCTTCTCCTCTCCTTCCCCCTCCCTCTCTCTGACTCCCCCCTTCTCTCTCTCTCTCTCACACACACACAACCACCACCACCATCACCACCACCACCACCACCACCACCACCACCACCACCACCACCATCACCACCATCACCACCACCACCATCACCACCACCACCACCACCACCAGCATCACCACCACCACCACCATCACCACCACCACCACCACCACCACCACCACCATCACCACCACCACCACCACCACCATCACCACCACCACCACCAGCATCACCACCACCACCACCATCACCACCACCACCACCACCACCACCACCACCATCACCACCACCACCACCACCACCATCACCACCACCACCACCATCACCACCACCATCACCACCACCACCACCACCATCACCTGGCACCCACAGCCCCTCATGGTCTCTCCCATACCAACAACCCTTCTGAATCACCCCGGCTCCCTGGGGGAGCGCGCCCACAAGCCCACTCACACCTGGATGTAGTAGGAAGCCCAGGGAGTCAGGAGACAGGTTTTGGTCCAGGAATCTACGTGGCTAGGTGGCGGCTGGCCCTCTGATTCTGTCCTCCTAATGGGATTTCTAGAGTCCCAGGGAGCCCAGGAAGATGGACACACCCAGAAATGATGAACGGTAGAGCTAGGGGTCCCCCTCCGTGGGGAGGCTGTTGAGTATGTGGGTGTCAGGGACGCCTGGCTCTATTTGCCTCCATACCTCTTTAAAGGCTGATTCCAGTTTACGTAAAGCCCAGAGCTGGTGATGGGTGAACCGGGTGGCGGGCCTGGGCCCGGGTGGATGGGAAGAGAGGTCAGATCCTGGGATTGACAGGGAGAGAGGCCTATAGAGCTACCTCACCGTGAGCCAAGCTGGCACGCTCACCGCCCCCGCCCAAGCCAGGCAGCAGGGCTCAGAGAGGTCCTGTGATTCGCCCAGGTCAGAGGGCTGGCCTGCTGGCATCCAAGGCACTAACCACCAGGATCACAGCCTCTTCCCTCGTCTGAACCCAGGGGTCATGTCCGCATATGCCATGTGTGTCCGCTATGACGGTGTGGAGGTGGATGACAGCCACTGTGATGCCCTGACCCGCCCTGAGCCTGTCCACGAGTTCTGTGTTGGAAGGGAGTGCCAGCCCAGGTACCAGCCCCTGAGTGCCTGGCAGAGAGAGGGAGGGGAGAGAGAGAGAGAGAGGGAGAGGGGGGGAGAGAGGGAGGGAGGGAAAGGGAGAGAGGTGGAGGGAGAGAGGGAGGGAGGAAGAGAGGGAGAGAGAGTGTGGGGGAGAGGAGAGAAGGGGCTAGAGAGGGAGAAGGAGAGAGAGTGGGGGGAAAGAGAGAGGGAAGGAGGGAGGGAGGAAGAGGGAGAGAGGGAGGAAGGGAGAGAGGGAAAGGTTGAGAGGGAGGGAGGAAGAGGGAGAGAGAGAGGAGGGGAGAGAGAGGAAGGGAGGGAGAGAGGGAGGGGGAAGAGACAGACACACAGAAAGACACAGAGACAGAGAGACAGTGTGTGTGTGTGTGTGTGTGTGAGTGTGTGTGTGTGTGTGTGTGTGTGTGTGTGTGTG
Organism: Dipodomys merriami; assembly: GCF_024711535.1. Taxonomy (NCBI): domain Eukaryota; kingdom Metazoa; phylum Chordata; class Mammalia; order Rodentia; family Heteromyidae; genus Dipodomys; species Dipodomys merriami. Next base: position 48,069,422 of record NW_027202382.1, on the reverse strand, counting down.
TGTGTGTGTGTATGTGTGTGTGTGTGTGTAGAGGGCAGTGCCCGGTAGCTTTCTACCATGGATTTAGAAGCCCTTTGACTGACTTGGTACTAGGCCCTTTATAAGCTAACAGGATTATTCCTGAGATTCCAGGACTGGCTGTCTCTCAGGTATATGTCATACCCCATCATTTTAGACCCCAGACGCAGTCAGATACAAGACCCTTGCATGTGCCCACCCACGGTGGCAATCAGGCAGGAGCCGTGGCACCAGCCTCTCTACTGACCATCTACAGGTCGTGGCTGCTCAGGGCATGCACTCCTGTTCTCTGACCCAGCCCCGTACTCTTATTTCTTCTTGCCTGCTGTGTCTCAGGCATTGGGCAGAAAATCCTCCCCCAGAGCTAGTTTTGCCCTCTCTGGAGTCCCGCGGGCTTTGGACTTCTTGTAAGTCCATCTTCCCAGAGGACCAGGGGGTCTCTTCTGCAGACCTGCCCAGCTCAGGCACGGGGCCTGAGGTCTTCCCAGCGCCCTGGCGAGGTCTCTGTGCAGAGCCAGACCTGAGCCTTTGGTTCATTTCCACCATGGCTCCTGAGGAATCAGAGACCCCCCCTCCCCCCGATGTGACCCCCACAGGACCTGACACAGCTCAGGAGACTGGAGTGTGCACCTGGGGTTACGGCAGGTGCAGAGGGCATCGGGAGGGGGCAGAGGGTGTGTGCCAGGGGACAAGGTGACAGGCCTAGATCCTTGGGGGCATGCACTCAGGCGAAGCCCAGCCCCTGGGCTGGGCTGTGAACTGAGGGTCCTACCAGGAAGGTGGGGTCTCTGAGTGCCCTGCGCTCCCGGGGCAGGTGGGAGACCAGTAGCTGGAGCGAGTGCTCACGCACCTGCGGTGAGGGCTACCAGGTCCGCGTCGTGCGCTGCTGGAAGATGCTGTCGCCCGGCTTCGACAGCTCCGTGTACAGCGACCTGTGCGAGGCCGCGGAGGCTGTGAGGCCGGAGGAGCGGAAGACCTGCCGCAACCCGGCCTGCGGGCCTCAGTGGGAGATGTCAGAGTGGTCTGAGGTGAGCGTGGGCGACCGGGGGGGGGCGCTGCGTGGGTGACCGGGGGGGTGGGGGGGCGCTGCGGCCTCCCTGCCCAGCCTGCGCGGAGAGCCCGCTGCACGCCCCTCACCCCGCTTCCTTCCAGTGCACGGCCAAGTGCGGGGAGCGCAGTGTGGTGACCAGGGACATCCGCTGCTCGGAGAAGGAGACGCTGTGCGACCCCAGCACCAGGCCGGTTGGGGAGAGGAACTGCACGGGACCCCCCTGCGACCGCCAGTGGACCGTGTCGGACTGGGGACCGGTGAGGGCGGGGCACGGGCGGAGGCTGGAGAGGGACCCCCTCACTGGGCCTCATTTTCCCATCTTTTGGGGTGAAGGTGTGAGGGAGTTGCGCTTCTCTCCTGCTGTAATGAGAGGGCCAACCCTCATCCAAACCCAGGCCCTCAGCACAGCGTCTCTGTCTCTATGTCTGCGCGCATCTCTCATTTATCCCTCTGACTCTGTCTGTCTGTCTGTCTCTAGCCTGCCCGTGTCTCTCTCTCTCTCTGTCTCTGTTTGTGTCTCCTTGTTTCTGCCTCTTTGTCACTCTGTGTCTCTGTCCTTGTCTCTGCCAGATCTCTGTCTCTGCCTTTCTCTCTCTTTGTCTCTGTCCCTGTGTCTCTCTCCTTATTTGTCTCTGTCTCACTGTCTTGGTATCTTTCTCCATGTTTATCTCTGTCCCTTTGTCTCTGGGTCTCTCCTTGTTTGTCTCCACCTCTCTTTGTCTCTGGCTTTGTCTCTGTATCTCTCTGTTTGTCTCCCCCTCTCTCTGTCTCTGGCTTTGTCTCTGTATCTCTCTGTTTGTCTCCGCCTCTCTCTCTTTGTCTCTGGCTTTGTCTCTGTATCTCTCTGTTTGTCTCCCCCCCTCTCTCTCTGTCTCTGGCTTTGTCTCTGCTGCTGGCTGGGCCCCCTCCAGCAGAGCTGGGGAGCTGTGTGTGACCTTTTGAGCTGTGCTTTTCTCTGTGTGTGTTTTGCATTCAGTGTGTTATTTCTGTAATTAGAACAGAAAAATGTTATTTAAGAAGTGGTTACTACGGCAACTGCGTCCCCATGTGGCACCAGAGCGGTTTCCCTCCCTTGGGGACGCGGTGGACGGGGCGTGCGTGTGGAGCGGCCCCCCTGACGCTGTGTCCCCCTCCCGCAGTGCAGTGGAAGTTGCGGGCAGGGCCGCACCATCAGACACGTGTACTGCAAGACCAGCGACGGGCGGGTGGTGCCCGAGTCTCAGTGCCAGACGGAGACGAAGCCGCTGGCCATCCACCCCTGCGGGGACAGGAACTGCCCGGCGCACTGGCTGGCTCAGGACTGGGAGCGGGTGAGTGCCCTGCGGTGCGCATGGACAGACTCCTATCCACAGTGTGGGGCAGAGAGCCAGGCCGGGCGCAGGCTCCACTGGGGACAGCAAGGAATCCATTACACACGATGAGGCACAAGTCACTAAAACTTACTTGGAAACACACAAGTCCAAACAGGCAGAAAAGTCCCTGGCGATCTCTTAGATCTAAGAGGCCAGCGTGGTGATGTCTACAGAGCCGGCAGTGTCTCTCCCTGGGTCCTCGGTTTCAGTGGGGAAAAGCTCGTAACGCCAGGCGCAGTGGGTGTTGGTGCCTTTGCTCCCGCCCTGGGGCCTGGGCTGCCGCTGGCCATCGAAACACTGTGCTTTCACTCAGCTCAGCCTCGCCCCAGACTCACCATGTTGGATGAACAGCTGTCAGGCACATTACCGTTAACAAACCATCCTTGCCCAAATTGCCACGAACCAATTTGTTTCAGGACAGACGGTTGGGGGCTAAGTTGCTTTTGATCAGGTAGATCCGTTCCAGGCCAAATGCCTATCCAGTCGAGTCAGTTCTCAGCCCATTTGCCTACTCATCTGCGTGGTTTTCACCCCAGTGCTATTGACCAAACCCGGAGGTGACACGGCCAGGCTCCGGGTCCTTTCCGGCCTCTAGCGAGGCCTGATGCCCCGTTTGCCCCCACCCCCCCTTCAGTGCAACACCACCTGTGGGCGGGGTGTGAAGAAGCGGCTGGTTCTCTGCATGGAGGTGGCCAACGGGAAAGCTCAGACCCGCAGCGGCCCCGAGTGCGGGCTGGCCAAGAAGCCTTCCGAGGAGAGCACGTGCTTCGAGAGGCCCTGCTTCAAGTGGTACACCAGCCCCTGGTCAGAGGTGAGCACCACAGCCCTCTCTGAGGCTGCCCCAGCTAGGCCTGGGACCTGCTCCCTCCACCGTCCCTCCCCTCCCAGCCTGCCAGCCAGGCTTCTGCAGACCAGGACAGAACGCTTTCACTCATGGGCTGATGATCTACCGCCTGAGACATGCCTCCAGCCCCCAAAGGGTGCTTCAATTGTGTGTGTGTGTGTATGTGTGTGTGTGTTTGGCTTCTTGATGCTACTGGTCACGGCTGGCCTCAGATTGTCCTTTAAAGTGACAGCCAAGCGGCCTTGGGGATATGCTGGCGGCGGGGGGGGGGACGGACGGAGGGGCCTGGGACCTGGTGTTGTAGGTTAATGGTAGCATGTCGGCCTCGAGTGGGGATAAAGGGTACTATGGCAGCTCCTTCAACACAAACTTGGCCCCTGCTCTGGGCTGGGGTACCTTGAACCTGGGAACCCCAAGTGAGACTTGAAGACGCCCAAGACAAGCCACCGAAGCCCAGGGCTGGGAGTCTCAAGGGAGCCTCATAGGCCAGGCGCCAGATCCTCAGGCCCCATCTGCCACTGAGGCAGAGCCATTGTACCTTGCTGCCCTGCTCCCCATCCCCTCTGACCCCCTCAGCCTCCCCCCCAAAGAGACCCCTGAGAGCTCCAGGGCTTTGCGGCGCCGCAAGCCTCCTGACACCCTGGGGCAGCAGTGTCTGACCACTAGCTTTCACGAACTTGTCAAAGCCTGTTTATCTTCGCCCCCATGCCCCCCACTCCTGTGTGAGGTCCTCAGGGGAGAATGTGGGGAAGGCCAGAGCTGACGTTGACAATTGCTGGGCAGAGGCTGGAGAGCAGGGTCCCTGGGCCAGGTGGAGTGACCCCGCGTGTCTAGCTTCCGAGGTCCTCAGTTTCCACAAGAGTCTTTGCTCAATACTTAGGGACCGTAGAACGGCGTCAATGGGACCTGGTGCTCAGCCCCACAGTGTCACAGACCCCTCAGGCCCCCTGCTCTTGGCCTCTGTGGCAGGTGGGTGTCAAATCCCCAAACCTCAAAGGTCCAGGTGAGGTTCTGGAAGTAAGACTGGACCCCAGGAATGCTGGCCCCATTTGAGGGTGAAGTCGGGCTTGCAGCTTCTCCCGCAGACCCGAGAGGCCCCTGCTCGGCTCTCCGACAGGGAGCTGCCTGGTCCAGATGCACAGCACTCACACACTCTGTACTGCCCACGAAGGGCACCATTGTGGGTGGGAGACCCAGGGCCCCGGGGACAAGCAGGCATCAGCCAGGAGAACCAGTGCAGGGGCGGATGTAGGGAGGGCGGGGGTGAAGCGTCCCTCTGCCTGGCGGCTCCCAGCTGGGACGGGGACCTGGACAGGGCCGGGACCCTAGGGAGCCATGCCACGACCTATACTTTGGGAATTGCATTGGCTTTGGATGGAGAAACAACCCTGGGGCCAGGGCCAAGCCCCGACTGGATGCCAGCACCACAGCATATGCTGGGCTATAGAAGGGGGGGAACACTGGGCAAGAAGCACCTCCATACTGGCCCCACAAAACCAGGGACACATGACCTCTGCTGGACAGAAATGCCCCCCACAATACAGTCTGTGGGTTCAGCATCTGTCCCCCTAGTCTCCTCGATCTCCCAGGAGAGAGGCCTGAGTGCCAGGACCTGCTGGGAGCCCGCCGATCTCCAGGGTCAGGTCCGGAGTTCCGCGTGGCACCTGTCCAAGGCAGACTGTCCTCTGGTCACTGATACCAAGTCCACCTCTTCCCTCCTTCAGACCGGCCCACTCGCCAGGCTCAGGGCAGGAAGCCGGAAGATGGCTGCTGCCTCTCCCCTTACCCTCACAGCAGATTGGGGGTGAGCCTGGGGGCAGAGGCCTCTTCCACCTTTAGAAACCCAGGGCTCAGGTACCAGACAGCCCTGGGTGAGGTGGGGCCATCCATGTCTGGGAGCCACCACCTGCTGGGCCTTGGCCAGAGGACAGTAGGACAACTGGGGTCAGTAGATGTCCCTGTGCTCTGGGCAGCTCAGCAGGCTTTCTGAGGGAAACGTCTGGAGGGAGTGGGGGCGGAGCGGGGCTCCGTAAACTGCCTTTGGTTGGTCCCTAGGCTCGTTCTGCACCCCAGACCTGAGTGAGTCAGCTGGGATCAGAGCATCTGTCAGGACAGGCTGAGAGGAGGGGAACCTCCCTCACTGTGCAGCTGGGGAAACCGAGGCAGCGCTCCGATGGGCACAAGGGGTCAGCATCTTCTGACTGGCAGGCAGTGTCCTTCCTCTCTGGTTACTTCTGTTCAGCCTCAGCTGCAAGCTGTAGGTTCTGAGGAGCGTGGCCTGTACGGGGGTCAACTGGGATTCGGGGGCCAGTGGTTGGGGTGGGGTGGTGAGGCCCCTCCTCCCCTCCCACGGGGGGGGGGCTATGCTGTGAATCTGTGCCTGCCTCTCTCACCTCAGTGCACCAAGACCTGTGGGGTGGGCGTGCGGATGCGTGACGTGAAATGCTACCAGGGAACGGACATCGTCCGTGGCTGCGACCCACTGGTGAAGCCTGTTGGCCGGCAGGCCTGTGACCTGCAGCCCTGTCCCACGGAGCCGCCAGGTGAGGAGGGAGGAGGCCGGCATGGGCGGAGCCAGTGCCCGGGGGAGGAGCAGCCATCAGCCAGGAGACCAGGCTGAGGAGGCTGAAGTATGGTAGAACAGGAATAGAGGATCCCTGGGGTCTGGCTGCTCCCAGCTTGGAGGGGATCCCAACCTGGCAGACACTAGGGCTCCCGAGAGCCACGCTGGGGACCAGCCCTGGGCCTCAGATGGGAAAGCAGCTATGAGGTCAGGGTCAGAATCTCAGACACCTCCGTCTAAGAAGCTAGTATTGGCCCAGGAGCAGAGTCTGGGCAGGGTCTATGGTTTGACACTTGGAAGATCCACAAGGCTCTGAGGTGTGTGTGTGTGTGTGTGTGTGTGTGTGTGTGTGTGTGTGTGTGAGAGAGAGAGAGAGAGAGAGAGAGAGAGAGAGAGAGAGAGAGAGAGAGAGAGAGAGAGAGAGAGAGAGATGGGTGCAGAGACAGGTGAGTTCTGCTGAGTACACTGAGTCAGAGGACCTCCGTGGGCCCTGGGGCTATGCAGGCCTTGGGGAGAGGTACAGTGGCTCCCTTAAATCCTAGTCCCTAGCTTGGTGCCAGTGGCTTATATCTATAACCCTAGCTACTCAGGAAGCTGAGCTCTGGGGATCAAGGTTCAAAGCCAGCCTGGGCAGGAAAGTCCATGAGACTCTTAACCTCCAATTAACCACCACAAGATGGGAAATGGAGCTGTCACTCAAGTGGTACAGCCCTAGCCTTGAGCACAAAAGTGCCTAGGTCCTGAGTTCAAGCTCCAGAATGGGTCCAAAAAATAAAGAACCAGGAGCTGGTGGCTCATGCCTGTAATCCTAGCTACTCAGGAGGCTGAGATCTGAGGATGTCAGTTCAAATCCAGCCCTGGCAGTAAAGTCTGTGAGACTCTTATCTCCAATAAACCACCATAAAACTGGAAGTGGTGCTGTGGCTCAAGTGGTAGAGTGCTTTCCTTGAGCTGAAGAGTTCATGGACAGAGCCCAGGCCCAGAGTTCAAGCCCTACAACTGACAAAAAACAAAACAAAACAAAGTTCCTGGGGTGTCACCTCTCTGGGTACACATATCAAATCACTTGGCAAGACCTAGGACTTCATGAAGAGGGGGACAGGAACTGGGAAAGGAGGCAGAGAGCCAGAGCTGGAGACCTGGAGCAGGTGGGGACCTGGAGCAGGTGGGAACCTGGAGCTGGTAGGGACCTGGAGCAGGTGGGGGTGGGAGCAGGTAGGGCCTGGAACAGGTGGGGACCTGGAGCAGGTGGGATCTGGAGCAGGTGGGATCTGGAGCAGGTGGGGACCTGGAGCAGGTGGGATCTGGAGCAGGTGGGACCTGGAGCAGGTGGGGACCTGGAGCAGGTGGGGCCTGGAGCAGGTGGGGCCTGAAGCAGGTGGGGACCTGGAGCAGGTGGGGTCTGGAGCAGGTGGGGATCTGGAGCAGGTAGGGCCTGAAGCAGGTGGGGACCTGGAGCAGGTGGGATCTGGAGCAGGTGGGGTCTGGAGCAGGTGGGGTCTGGAGCAGGTGGGGTCTGGAGCAGGTGGGACCTGGAGCAGGTGGGATCTGGAGCAGGTGGGATCTGGAGCAGGTGGGGTCTGGAGCAGGTGGGGTCTGGAGCAGGTGGGACCTGGAGCAGGTGGGACCTGGAGCAGGTGGGGTCTGGAGCAGGTGGGATCTGGAGCAGGTGGGGACCTGGAGCAGGTGGGATCTGGAGCAGGTGGGATCTGGAGCAGGTGGGGACCTGGAGCAGGTGGGGATCTTGAGCAGGTGGGATCTGGAGCAGGTGGGACCTGGAGCAGGTGGGATCTGGAGCAGGTGGGATCTGGAGCAGGTGGGACCTGGAGCAGGTGGGACCTGGAGCAGGTGGGGACCTGGAGCAGGTGGGATCTGGAGCAGGTGGGATCTGGAGCAGGTGGGGACCTGGAGCAGGTGGGGATCTTGAGCAGGTGGGATCTGGAGCAGGTGGGATCTGGAGCAGGTGGGACCTGGAGCAGGTGGGATCTGGAGCAGGTGGGGTCTGGAGCAGGTGGGACCTGGAGCAGGTGGGACCTGGAGCAGGTGGGGACCTGGAGCAGGTGGGATCTGGAGCAGGTGGGATCTGGAGCAGGTGGGGACCTGGAGCAGGTGGGGATCTGGAGCAGGTGGGATCTGGAGCAGGTGGGATCTGGAGCAGGTGGGACCTGGAGCAGGTGGGGATCTGGAGCTGGTGGGGATCTGGAGCTGGTGGGATCTGGAGCAGGTGGGATCTGGAGCAGGTGGGATCTGGAGCAGGTGGGGCCTGGAGCAGGTGGGGCCTGGAGCAGGTGGGGGTGGGAGCAGGTGGGGATCTGGAGCAGGTGGGACCTGGAGCAGGTGGGATCTGGAGCAGGTGGGGACCTGGAGCAGGTGGGGATCTGGAGCAGGTGGGATCTGGAGCAGGTGGGATCTGGAGCAGGTGGGACCTGGAGCAGGTGGGGCCTGGAGCAGGTGGGGCCTGGAGCAGGTGGGGGTGGGAGCAGGTGGGGATCTGGAGCAGGTGGGACCTGGAGCAGGTGGGATCTGGAGCAGGTGGGACCTGGAGCAGGTGGGGTCTGGAGCAGGTGGGGTCTGGAGCAGGTGGGATCTGGAGCAGGTGGGACCTGGAGCAGGTGGGACCTGGAGCAGGTGGGATCTGGAGCAGGTGGGGGTGGGAGCAGGTGGGGATCTGGAGCAGGTGGGACCTGGAGCAGGTGGGATCTGGAGCAGGTGGGACCTGGAGCAGGTGGGGTCTGGAGCAGGTGGGGTCTGGAGCAGGTGGGGTCTGGAGCAGGTGGGATCTGGAGCAGGTGGGACCTGGAGCAGGTGGGACCTGGAGCAGGTGGGATCTGGAGCAGGTGGGATCTGGAGCAGGTGGGACCTGGAGCAGGTGGGGATCTGGAGCTGGTGGGGATCTGGAGCAGGTGGGATCTGGAGCAGGTGGGATCTGGAGCAGGTGGGACCTGGAGCAGGTGGGGCCTGGAGCAGGTGGGGTCTGGAGCAGGTGGGGGTGGGAGCAGGTGGGGGTGGGAGCAGGTGGAGACCTGGAGCAGGTGGGGACCTGGAGCAGGTGGGATCTGGAGCAGGTGGGGGGAGGGGGGGACCTGGGGCCTAGAGGAAGCTCCCGCTGTTAGGGCCTGTGGGGTGAGGTCCTTTCAGAGCTATCCCTTCCTGACCTCTTGGCTACTCCATCCCATCCCCCTCTGCCCTGTGTCCCTTCCCCAGACGACAGCTGCCAGGACCAGCCAGGCACCAACTGCGCCCTGGCCATCAAGGTGAACCTCTGCAGCCACTGGTACTACAGCAAGGCCTGCTGCCGCTCCTGCCGGCCCACCCACTCCTAGGCCCTGCACTGCAGCCAGACACCCAGGGCCCCACCCTGGGGCCCCTCTTTGGACACCCGTCCTACAGGGGCCCCCAGGCTGTGAAGATGTGACACTGAGCCTCGGCTGACCGGAAGGGACTGTGCGTGCTCCTCTGCACCTCGGCTCTGCCCGGCAAGGGAGAGGCCTCAGGGCCTGCCAGCCCCTCCCCACATGGAGCCTACTGCACGAAGCTGGACTTAGAGCCAGGAGGGGCCTGGCTGTGGCCCACCCTCCGGGAGCCCACAGTCCAAGCTCTTCTCTGGGGTGGCCAGGCCCTCTGCGGGTGACTCGCAGATGATCTGGAAAGGGGGTAACCTTGGGGTTGGGCAGGGGCCTGGGCCGCCACTCTGCCCCGATGGTATTAGGGTGTCGATTCTTGGGGGACCCTCTCGTACAGCCGTACTGCCCCCACCCCCATCAGAGCGCGCAGGCCCGAGGGGCCCTGCACTTTACCCAGGAAGAGGCCCGTCTCAGGGGCTCTTTGGTTGCGGACAGCAGGGCGTCCCTGTGACTGTCCTCCCCACTCCTCGGTGTATTTTAATAAAGTGGTCGTATTTATGGCGGCGTTGTGGGATCTCCACTGCTCCTTGGAGACGGCTGGGCGAACTGGGCCGGGCTGGCAGGTCCCCTGCTCCACCATGGGTGTGGGGCTGGGTGGGGTTGGCAGGTGAAGGAAGCAAAACGGCCATGAGAAGAGAAAGGGGCGCTGGGCCCAGGGGACAGCTCTGGCAGGGGGGAGGGGAGGTGTCACACAGAGGCGCTTAAGGAGACTCCACGGAATCTGAGCCTCGGCTCAGGAGAGGTAACCCAGGCCGCAGGGTGCTGGGTGGGCAGCGGGGCAGAGGCTGGGCCCCTGGGAGCCTGTGGACCTCAGGAAGGACCCCCTGGATTTGTGGGTGAGGGGCCCCCTTGGGGTGCTGCTTCACAGGGCTTTCCCCCAGCCGCTCAGACACCCCCCCCCCCAGTGCTTGAGCAGGGGTGTGGGAGCTGTGGAGGAAGCATGGGCAGGCCTCTCCCCCGCCTGGGACTCAGGTCTTGCCTCAAGCTGAGATCCAGAGCGGGGTCCACCATGGGGTCCTATCTTACAGTGTCTGCATGCCTTGAGGCGTTGGGGAAACTGAGGCATCGAGCTAGCCCAGTACTTCCTGTGTGTGTAGATGCGTGCATGCACATGAGCCTGCATAGATACCCCTTCACGCGTGACCCAGGGTCCAGTCCTAAAACTCTATGACCTTTGCTCCAGGTCACCAGCTGGGTTGGTACAGGGAAACCCTGCACCTCAGCCTCATTTCTGTTCTGCAACCTTCTGCCCCCTCTATTCTCCTAGCTCTTATTCCCCTCCTCTCCCAGCCTCCTTTCTTTTTCCTTCCTCTCCCAGCCTCCTTTCTTTTTCCTTCCTCTCCCAGCCTCCTTTCTTTTCCCTTTCCTCTCCCAGCCTCCTTTCTTTTTCCCTTCCTCTCCCAGCCTCCTTTCTGCCACCATTTTCAGCATTGTTGTTGCATGTCAGGTGCTTCAGCATTGTTGACTGGTTTTATGATTTTGAGAGACACCCCCCCACACCCCAAGTAAGTGGCATGATCACCCCATTATATGGATGTGAAAACCCAGAGACACCCAGCAAGATGCTCCAGGTTGCACAGCCTGCTGTCCCCCACAGCCATGGCTTCCCGTCTTGGAAGATGGGCAGAGCCACGGGGAAGAGCTAAACAGCAAGGGAGGTTGCTGTAGTGTCCCCTCACCAGGGGGCCGTCCAGGGCCCTCTAAGTGGACCCCAGACTCCCACCAGCTGGATGGGGGAGGCCGACTCCCCCTGGCCCTGGGGCAGCTTCAGAGAATGGCCAGCCAGAACCAGGAGGACTAAAGACACAGAGCAGGGGTGTGGGAGACGAGTTTATTGTCCTCTGCTTTCTCAGGGAGCCCAGTGGCTCCCCCAGCAGGCCCCATGGTGGCGTCCAGTGAACCAGGAAGGACAGATGCTTATTTCAAATAAATCTATAATGTACACAGAGAGGGCAGAGGCCAGCAAGGGGGAAGTTAGGGGCAGCCCAGGGTGGCCCTTCCGCCCTTATCCCCCCCCCCCACAAGGTTGACGCAACACAAATTTCCTGGGATGGGCTGAAGAAAGCCAGAGGGAGAAGAGGGGTGGGCTGGGCTTCCGAGAGTAAATTCAATCAGCATGTCAAACTGAGGCAGAGGAGCGAGGAAGGAAGAGGAGGAAAAAGATTGCGAATGCCAAAGCCAACAGGTCTTCACTAAGTCCAATCAGCGCCTCTGGTAACTCCCTAGAACTTTCTAGTAAAAGCAAGAAGTGTTCCGCCCCACTCATGGGGTGGCCAGGGCACACTGGGCCTCGTCTTTTAGGAAGCTGTTTTCACTGGGAGCTTGCCCCAGCCTGGAATCTCTCCAGCTCAGCCCAGGGGAGATAGAACCCCCAAAGACAGAAGAAACCCTTGGAGTTACACCACCCAGACAGAGAACGCTGTCTCCTGGAGGCGGGCTCTACACCCCTCGCTGCTAGTGGACTTTGGGCATCATTTCCTTGGCCAGTGGGGAGGCTGGAATGGTGGGGTCAGAGTTCCTGGGGGGCCCTCACCCAGGCCCTGGTGGCTGCTACTCTGCGCGCACAGATGAGGCTCTCCACGGAGCAGCAAGCTCTGCCCGGCTGGGTTTCCAGGCACTGGCCAAGGCCTGGGCCTCTCCTCAAGTGGGTAGCAGGTGGTCGAGGGTGAGCTGGGGTGCTGTCTTTCCTGGGAACCATGCTGGTTCTGAGAACCAGAGCTCAAAAGCCTCCTCACACAGATGGGAAGACCAAGACCAGGTATGAGGAGGCCTCTCCAAGTCTCATGCTGACTTTGAGGCCCTTGAGTCCCTGGAGCCTAGCTTTGCTTGCCTTGCATACCCCAGCTCCCTGTCCAAGTTTCTTCTGGGTCTGTGTGTGTGTGTGTGTGTGTGTGTGTGTGTGTGAGAGAGAGAGAGAGAGAGAGAGAGAGAGAGAGAGAGAGAGAGAGAGAGAGAGAGAGAGAGAGAGAGAGAGAGAGAGAGAGAGAGAAAGAGAGAGAGAGAGAGAGAGGAGTTGAGGGAGGTGAAGGGACAGAATAATTGGTCCAGAGTCTCTGAGGAAGGAATATTATAAGAGGCTACAAGGGCTGCTGGCTCCATGGAAGTCACTCCTCCCCTAACTAGCTGGGAAGCCCAAGGCCCAGGGAGAAAGTGTCAGGCCATGGTCACCCATCAGAGAGGGCCAGGCTGGATTTGGAACCAGGAGCTGGCCCCCTCTCCCTGAGCCCAGAGCTGCCCTCCTGCATGCCCACCCCACCCCCAGCCTCCCTGCCCTCCCCCCCCAGCCACCCCCCTCCCACCTCGGGCATACCTGTGTTCACCGAGCCCTCTGGCCGAAGAGGCTGGGGAGCGGCCCGTGCCGGAGGCCCCCACCCGGGCCCGGGACGCCACACCACCGCCCTCCCGCCACGCGGCAGGCCCGGCTGTGCGGTCACACGTCGGTGCTGACGCTGCGGCTCCGGGAGAAGGCCTCCCGCATGGCCGACAGGCGGTGGGGGTTGAGGGCCTGCAGACCCCCGAAGCCCCCGGGGGGCAGCTGCACGTCCTCCTGGCTGGTGCTCCTGTAGGCCACCCGGCCCCCGCCGTTGCGCATGTCCTCGTCCTCGTCCTCGTCGGGCTCCTGCAGGAAGAAGGCGGGCGGCTCGTAGTGCGAGCAGCTGCGGCAGAGGGCGCGCGCCTGCGGGGACTTCTGGCCGAACGAGGCGGCGGCGGCCGGGTAGAGCGCCGGCCCGTTGGTCAGCACCAGGTTGCGATTGGAGTGCAGGGGCGGCAGGTGAGAGTGGACGGCGAAGTCCGGCTCTTCTTCATCCTCCTCGGACTCGTCCTTCTTGCAGCAGTAGTACTGCGGGCAGAGAGCGGGGTGACTGCGCTGTATACCCCCCAGCACTAGAGCGGCGCCCCCAGCCCCGGTCGTGGGGGGTCCCGCTCTGCGCCCACTGCAAGCCTCGCTCTGTGCTAAGCCCTCAGCAAACCTTGCTTCTTGGCTGTGAGGCAAGCACAAACCAATCCTTATTTTACAGGTGGGGAAACTGAGGCACAGAGGGGCAGGTGGCCTGAGAGCAGCCTAGCTGGCTACGTCCTTTCCAGGCCCTGGGCTTGCACAGCGACACCACACAAGGCCCCTTCTCGGGAGCACATGGGGCCTCGGCCTCTCAAAAGCACCCGCAGGACTGGGGACTCTGGGCGGTCCAGGCGCTCCGCCTGCTCTCCCGCCGGCCAGCTGTGTGCGGTCCACCTCGCCTTGGAGAGCGCCCTCGGGTCCCAGTGGCCCCCTCCCAGCCCTGGGGAGTACCTGGAGCCGACAGTAGCACAGAACCGCGATGATGCACAGCAGAATCACAGTCGCCAAGATGCCGCCAGTGATGACCACGGTCCCGGCTGTCATCCGCTCACTTCTCCATCAACAGCCTGCAGCAGACACCACGCCTTGTGACATCCCCAGCACCGCTATGCAAATGCCACGCGCCCCATCTCAGAGCACCGAGAAGAGCCCGCCAAAGGGGGAAAAAGGACCCAGAACACGCGCACTCAAGGCAGGGGCTCCGCTGGGGACCAGGCGGCTGGGAGAAAGCCAGGGCCTGCTCTGCCTCCCGCACTTTCTGTAACGTGCGGATGTGAATGGTGGGCTTTTGCAGACTCCACAGACACACCCGTGAGGAGCTGGCAGGTGCCCTTCCAGTCACACAGGGACAGGTTACACAGGCGGTGGAGCTGGGCCCAGGGTTTATGGCCTGCCTTCCTGCTATCTTACCGCATTTTCTACCTCATTAAACGTCTTTCCAGAACAGGGTTTCTGACTGTACTCCACTGTTTAATACAACCAATGCCTTTCTTTTAAATAATAATATAATATATATCAATATATAATATAATATAATAAATGCATATATCAGGTAAATTTTACCATTCTATTCATTCTTAAAAGGCTGTATCTGCCCTCTAGAACTTTTTTTTTTAATTTCACAAACCTGAAGAACAATTCTCTTCAGGATGCTTAGATTTAGAAAAGCTATTTTCTTCATCCCTCCCTTTCTCCTTCCCTCCCTTCCTTCTCCTTGCTTTATTTCATGGTACTACTAGAACTTGAACTCAGGGCCAAGGGGCTATCCCTTAACTTTTTCTTAACTTGAGCCACAGCACCACTTCCAGCTTTTTTTGCTGGTTAATTAGAACTAAGCGTCCCACAGACTTTCCTGTCCAGGCTGGCTTCAAACCTTGATCCTCAGCTCTCAGCCTCCTGAGTAGCTAGGATTACAGACATGATCCCCTAGCATGGGACTAGAAAAGCTATTTTCAAGCATTGTGACAGGTAAGAGTTAGGGATTCACTAACATTACTTGCTCAATTACTTTTCCAGCATGAAATCTTTGGGTATTTTTGTTACATTTATTCATTTAATTAATTATTTTTGTACCAGTAATGGGGCTTGAACTCAGGCCTCCTCCTCCCCCTTGGCTTTTTCCAATCAGGGCTAGTGCTGTCACTTGAGCCACGGCTTCACTTCCAGCCTTTTGGTGGTTATTTGGAGATAAGGATCGTGTGGACTTTCCTGCCCAGGCTTGCTTCAAACTGTGATTTTTCACATCTCAGCCTCAGCATGCGACCCGGGTGCCAGGCCCAACCTGTCATTTTTAACAGTTTATAGAACCTGGCTAAATCTCTTCTCATTGAATGAACATAGATAAAGCAAAGGCAGGTGTGTTCAGAGAATCTTCCTTCCTCCCTACCCATCCCGGAGTTCCAAGCGGACCCCTGCAAGCACATGGATATTTCCACTCCCTTTAACAAGTGAGCCCTTCCGGTGCCTTCCTTTGCTCCCCGCGGCGGCCTGTCCCTCCGTGCTATGGCAGGTGTGCCCCGTGGCCCCGCAGCTCTGGTCTGCCCTTTCCAGCCCTTGGGGCCCGTGGGGTGGCGGAAGCTCGCCCGGCTGGGCTCTGCAGGATGTGTGATCGGGGCGCCGTCGCCGGCTTCCGGCTATCCCACACAGGCACCAAACCTCTGTAGTGCGCACGTTTCTGGAGACTTCGGCAAACTCTGCCAAGTCTCGCTGGAATTTGGGCCGATTCACCCTCTTCCGGGAATGCGTGGGAATCACGGACAGAAGGGATTTGGGTTCAGAGACTCAAGGTCTCTGTGGGGGTTGATGGGTTTGGGGGGTGATGGTAGACAGCTGGGGAGTCGCACAGCCAAGCACAGTTTCAGAAAAGCCGTGGCTGCCGTCCGAGGGGGGGGGGATGGGGCACATACCGACAGAGGGGCTTGCACACACCACATGGAGCCAGAGACAAAGCTGGAACTGGAACCCAGATCCTCAACCAACAACCGACTGGTCCAGATGCACCCAGAGGACACAGACAGACGACAGACAGACAGACACATGGACAGCTCCAAGTCCAGACAGGCTGAGGTGCAGACAGGCAAGTCCAGACAGACCCAAAGCAGCGAGACTACAGGGCACAGACACACTATCAGACCCAGACAGGGCAGGAGCCCCCGGGGACCCTGCTCATTCCAGGCGTTCTGCCTGGAGCTCAGCCCACCTCAGCCTCCCGGGGCGGCTGAGGCCAGCTGGAGGGCTGGCCCCGCCGGGGCTGCACCCAGGCTGTGCAGGCCCAGCCACCTCGCCATCTAGACTTCTCTGGGTGAGGATGAGGAGAACCGCGCGGACCCCGCCGAGGGCACTGGGCTCAACCTCTGACCTCTTGCCCCTCCCTGGGGGCCACAAGACTGCTGACTTCCTGGGCTAGCAGAAGGGACCGGGGAGAGCCTGGGACAACAGGGCCTGGAGCCCTGATGCCTGAAGAGTGGGGTGTAGGGAAGGGGCAGGGCCGGCCTGTTCTGTGAGCATCTGTCCAGGAAGCAGGCCCCTCTCCTGGCTGAAGGCCCGGACGGCAGGGACACAGGCTGCCTGTGTGAGAAGCCCAGGGGCTCCGGGACACGGACCCGGCGTCACCAGCCCACCTGAGACCACCATGGCCACCCTTATTTGATGCGCACAGACCCCAGCCCGGAGGGGAGAACCAGCAAACCTAGCTGTACTCTTAATTCCCCCCCTGCCCCGCAGTGCCATACCCCACCCCAGTTTCCCTGGCATGAACACCCCAAATTCCACAGCACCATGTGGGAAGACATGCTGCCGCTCATGGTTTGGGGGTGCCTCACCCCGGCCCTGGTGTCTGTGTCCTGCCCCTGAGTAGCTGCATTGCCTATAGACTGTACAGGACTCAAGGTAGATAACCCTCAGGGCTGGGTGAGTAGACCCAAGACCCGAGGCCCAGGCTGGTCTCTGCTGGTCACTAGCCTGGGCAGAGGCACGGTGGCCGGGGCTGGCATTTTGGGGTGACAGATGTTGGGAGCCAGAGGGAACTGGAGAGGGCAGGGTACACAGGAGCAGCGGGGCCGCTGGGAATCCTGGAAGGCGCCAGGTTCTCCCGGGCGATGGAGGTGTCCTCCCTGAGGGTTTCCAGCTCAAGCCCAGGGCTGGTCCTTCTGGTCCCAGCACGGTGGTGAAGCCTCACCGAGCTTCGTCTGCAGAGCCAGGGGACCCACGCGAACTGCACGTGACCTCTAGAAGCTGAATTCATCCCCCACGCCAGTGCTCCGCCTGCCACCGACCTCGGCCACCCCCCGGGCCACCGTGTGCTCAAGGGCCCCACCGAGGCTGGGCCGGGCGCTCTGGGAGGACAGAGCCAGCGGGCGGCATGGCGGGGCGGAGGGAACTCCTGGGGACAGGGAGGAGGTCCTCCATGAGTGTGAGTGGACTGCCTGCCCGGCTCTACCTGCAGGTAAGGTCTGGCTCCCTTGCTCTGTGTCTCGGCTTCCTCCTCTGAAAAGCGAGTGGAGGATGCTGAGGATTCTGAGAAGACAGCGTGTGATTGCTCCGTGTGCGGTTACCCTGTGCACCCCCCGCCCCCAGCTGGGTCTGTGTCTCCGTCAGGTACCTGAGGAGTTGGCCACTCTTGCCACCGAGCCTCTGTCTCGCTGAGCTGGCCTCTCTCTCTCTCTGCCTGGCCCTCAGGGCTCCTCAGCATGTGGGTCTCCGGCAGCAGGCAGCCTGGCGGCGTGACGGGAAGGGTGCCGGCTCAGGCCAGATGCCCAGGGCTGTCAGCAAGCGCTGCTCCAACACCCGGGCCGTCCAGCTGGAGCATCTCAGCCCCGCTCTGCAGATACACGCCCGCCGGGATCTGCAGATACGCCACGGCCGCCAGGCCCCAGGGCCGGGCCCGGCACAGACGCACACGCCACTGGCGACTCGACTCCAGTGCACCCGCCTGACATCATCCGCTGTTACTCCAGACAGTCCTGTGCAACGCGGCCTCCCTCAGCCCGGCCCAGACTTCCTGCCTCCCCGCTGGCTCTTGCTGGGCCTCACGAAGGGAAACTCCTCCCTCAAATCAGCTCCACCAAAGCCTGGCCCACGCCTTCCTCCTCCAGGAAGCCCTCTTGAACCTAACGCATACCACAGAGCCTTTCAGTGCAGGTGATGGGACCCCCTCACGCCCCTCGGTTGGGTGCAGTAAGATGATTGACTAGAGGTCTCTGCCCACTCCTGCCACCTTCCAGGGCTGGACCTCACCCAGCTGCATGGGGTGCCAGCCCCCAGGGGCCGTGGTCTTGCCCCAGATGCCCAGCAGATGAGGGACTGTCTTGAAGTACACAGCTGTGTGTCCTGGGGTCAGCTCCCCATGAGGTCAGTTCCCTTTGTAATAGGGTGTGTGGGGCTTTGGGCTCGCATTGCTGACCAGCCCTGCAAGAGGTCTGGGTGGTTACCATGTACCCCAAAATGCGAGAGTCTTAGTCAGGCACCGGTGGCTCACGCATGTAAATTCTCACTACTCAGGAGGCTGAGATCTGAGAATCTTGGTTCAAAGCCAGTCCAGGCAAGAAAGCCCATGAGCAAAAAAGCTCAGGGACCGTGCCCAGACTCTGAGTTCAAGCCCCAGGACTAGCACGAACAACAACAACAACAACAATGATAATAACAACAACAATGACAATAATAATAAATTGAGAATCCTGAACATAATAAGTACCAAACAGTAAGCCAAGGTAACCTGACAGAGGGCTACTGACCCTATGATTCAGTCATCTGGGACAGGCCCTGGTTCCGAGAACATGAGGTGCAGTGGGGAGGGGGAGGGGTGCAGTGGGGAGGGGGAAGGGTACTGTGGGGAGGGGGAAGGGTGCAGTGGGGAGGGGGAGGAGTACTGTGGGGAGGGGGAGGGGTGCTGTGGGGAGGGGGTGGCCATGAATGGAGGGCTGGCACCAGGGGCTTCTTAGAGGACCAGTCCTGGAGGGTGAGCTGCCTCCACAGGCCTGAGGGGACAGCCCAGGACAAGACTGGGACAGAGGCTGCCAGGCAGGGGTGACCGCCCAGCCCGGCTCACAGCCCCGTGCAAGTCCACACCTCCCACCGCCAGCCAGTGCCATTTGGTGAGAACCTGGCGGAATTGTTCATCTGCCCCCCCCCCCACCATACATGGGTTTCAAGCTTTAGGAACAGCGTTGCTTCCTGTCTTTGCCAGTTGCTCAAGGGCAGACTGTGAGAAGGGGCCCCTCCATGTGCCACCCCCACCCCCAAGTCTGGGGAAGGGGCCCCGGTGGGCAGCAGCCCCTTCCCATAGCCAGGTCTCGTCTGGGCCCCCAGCCTGGGGCGCAGCCACGCACAAGCCCTCACTGTCTCCGGGGGCCAGGCAGGAAACACCTGGCAGGAGAACGAGACACCGCCTCCACCTGCCGCCCCCACCGCGCCCTTCCCTGGCAGGACCCCCCTGCGCCACTGCCATCTGGACCACACAGCCCGTGCCTGTGGAGACACTTTTCCTCCGCCCCTCTTGCCGTGCTCCCAAACTGCCTTAGCGGCTAGAGACCCGAGCTCCACAGTCTATTTATTTAGCACTCTGCCCCAGCCCTTGCCAGTGCCTTCATGGTACGGGACCCGCAGTGAGGCCCGATGAGGGCTCTGTCTGCTCACCGGAGATGCCCAGGGCTCCTGCAGGTGCCAGCAAGATGCCACCTCTGTGCTGGCCTGGCCCGCTGGAGCACCGAATCTAGCAACTTCCAGCCCCATGGGACACCAGCATTGGGGGCCTTACACACACACACACACACACACACACACACACACACACACACACACACACACACACACACACACACACACACACACACACACACACACACACACACACACACACACTGGGGACCTGGCAGCTTTTCCAATCCTGTGAAGATGGTGCCACTCATTTCCAGACGGGGATACTGAGGCTGGCTCGGTGCATCGCCAGGCTGGGCCCCCAGGCTTGCTGTCCATCTCCCAGGCCCTTCTCCCCGCCTGTGCCTCCTCCAGGGCTCACAGGCCCCGTTCCTCACAAATACTGGTTGTACAGTGCTCAGCTACCTGGAAGCCCAGGGGCCAGGCTCTGCGAGCGGGCGGAGAGTTCCTGTCTAGACCTCCTCCTTCCTAATTTCACGCTCTGCGGGCTCCCAGATTCCTGCATTCTGTAATAAATAGACAGGAAAGAGCTCCGAGGCTACCCTGGTGGGTCTCGGAGAAGAGATATTATCCAGAGCCAGCTGGAGGTGGGATGGCGGGAGGGGCTGGCTCAGAGCAGCTCCCCACAGTGCCTGCAGTGTCTCCCCACAAGCACCAGCCCAGACAAGCCCCCCGCCCCCCAGCTCAGCCCCATCAGGGCTAGAGGGCCACAACTCCCAGAGCGCTGGAGGCCCCAGCCATGTCCTCCACGGGGAGATGAGGAGATCCAGGTTTGGGGTCAGGTGGGGTCAGGTGGAGGGACGATAGCGTTCTGGAAACACATGGAGAGCCTGAGTTTGCCAAACGTGGTGGCCTGGCCAATCCAAGGGGCCCCCCAGAAAAAGCACAGTGACCCAGACATCTCGCTGGCTGATCCCAGGCCACCCCAGATGTGCGGAAGCTCTTCCCGGACTCCAGCTACAGAGCCCTGGGGTCAGGACCAGAGTTTGGGGCCTCGCCCACGGTGCACAGCCCAGTGGAGGCTATGAGCAAAGCGAGCCTGTGGGTGAATGAATCCTAGTCTGACCCCAGTTCCCACGCTGGGCTTGGCTGGGCTAAGGTGTGATAGGGAGTGATAGGGAGTGTGTGGGAGGGGGGCTTCTTTTTTTCTGGTCCAATGAAAAGACCTGAAGGGAATGTTCTGTGCCATGTAGCCATGAGAACACCTGCTCTGCAGATCTCATCCAGCCCAGGGTGGATGACTTTCTTGGTGGACAGAGAGAATGGAGGGACTAGACGGGAGCTGCCACCTGGATGCAGCCCAGGCCACCTGGGAGACAAGGCTCCACACAGCTCTTTGCAAGGAGAAATGACACCATGACCCACATTTTCAAGGGAGCAGACAGGCCAGGAGGCTGAAACCACAGAGCCAGCAGACACCCCAGGCTACAGACACCCATGCTTGTGTCACCAAGCACTTCCCTGGAGTTCAAAGCCACCCTGTCTGGAGTCTGTGTTTGGAGGCTGCACTTGAGACCGGCTCCAGCTGGCCCGTGGCTGCAACATCAAAGTTGTTCCAGGCCGGAGCTGTGCCTGGCCTCCCGCAGGCATGGCTTGGAGCTAGGGAGGGACTTGGAGGAGAGGAGCCAGGCAGACACCAGTCTGCCGAGAGGGAATGAAGACTCTGGGAGGAACAGGTGTTTGTCCCAGAAGGCCTGGCCACGGTACATGGCCTCTACACTGCCCGAGGAGCGTGGGCCTCCCAGCGTGAGGGCATCCTGTACCTCCTCCCAGGGTTTCAGGCAGACAGTGTGGCTGCGAGAGCATCCTGCCCAGAGTCCCTGGTCCACGCTGTGCAGTAAATCCCAGGCTTGTAGACTCCATCTTCAGTGCAGATGGAAGGAGGAGACCACAGACCTTGACCTCATGGACGCAAGTGTCCAGCAGAGTGGCAGGCTGCCTCCATGGGGAGGTCTTGGTCCCTTTCACCCTGACAGTCAGCAGGCCTCAAAGCCTCCTGTCCTTCCCAAGGGCCTCTCTGAGGTACACCCCAGGTACAGGGGGCGGTGAACGGGATCGTGGCACGGAGGGGTTCACAGAGGTCAGTCATGGCTCCCAGAAACCCCCAGACACCGCCTTGTCCTACCACTTCATGCTCTTATACACTTGTTCATACCTGTGACAAGGCTCAGGCCCCGGGACTTCGGCCTTCCCCCTGGGCAGCGTGTCAGGACATGTGGGTGACAGCTGGATGGGCCTCCTGCTGCACAGCTGCAGAAACGGCTCAAATAACAACGTGCACCCGTGAGGTTCCTAAAACCCTCTCTGACTTCAAGGTTTGGGGGGCGGGACTGTTTTAACTTTTCAATTCCCTTTTCTAAGAACGAAGCACAGCTCCTGGGCCTGGAATTCAGGCGGTGGGGGGAGGGAGGGAGGTAGGGCAGGCCCTGATCACTGAGAATCACCAGCCCTCACAGGCACCCAGCATGGCACTGGGTACTCCAGGCCAAGACCAGGCAATGTGAGAAAGACAGGAAGGAAGCCTAGTCAGGGGCCACTGTGCCCATACCTCAGATTCATGGGGACCGAGCCCTGCAAGAGCTGCAGACAGGGATGCCCTAAGTCTTCCATGACCTGAGGCTGGTGGAGACAGTGCGGGACAGGTTCCTGAGGCTCAGCCATGGGGCTGCCTGGAGCCCGGGGGTCCTGGCTTAGGGTAAGGGGAGACAGTGCATCTGAGAGGGTGCCTCAATCCTGGAGCTCTCCTGCCACTTCCCCGGCCCGAGGGGACAGGGCCGTGCTTTCCAGATCCAAGGCCTGTTCTCAGCCCGCATGCCCTCTGGTTGGGTCTTGCCTGGACATGTGGGTGGACCAACCAGAGCCACTCACCCTGCAGAGCCCCACGCCGGCCCATGGCTGTGCCAGCCACACACCTGCTCACCCGCTACCAGCCGATTGGGTGGGTGTCCCCTGTGTGCCACGCACGGGGAGGGGGGAACCAGGAGACAAAACCACACAGGGCGACCACCCAGCAGAAGGGGGCTGCCTGCCCCCACAGCCCTGAGTGAGAGCCATGGAGGAACCCAGGGGACATCCCAGACTCACGACCTCAGCCAGCTTGTGGCCCCCAACCTCTGACCCCAACCAGGAATTCCTCATTCTGAGGGCCCCAGTCATGTGCCAGGTGTGTTGTGTACATGGGGGAGGAGGGCAGCCAGACCTGACCACAGGGCATGGCCACCTGGGCGCCTGTCAGTGATAGTCACTCTAATGCCACCTACAGCACCGTGGTGCTCCCTCCCGGCTCCTCAGCCTCCAAAGGCATGGCCCAAGACAAGGCATGTCCAGTCCTGCATACCAGACCTGCCTCTTCACCTTCCAGAGGGTTCTACACCTGGGCTGGCTCTACTGGGGGCGGGGGTGTCTGACTCTGGTCCAAGGAGGCTGAGAATGCACAGTCCTCCCCTCCATGAACCCCAAAGACAGCACTGCCCAGCAATGCCCCTGAATCAGGGTCTCAACCCTAAGACCAGCCCTGCCCCTGCCCCCATCTGCTTCCGTGTGGAACCGCTCTGGGGTGCTCAGGGCCTGGCAGACAGTGAATTCTCTGATCCTGGAAGCTCTGGGCCTGGAGCCCGGGGTGAGGAGACGAGGTGCCGCCACCCCCTGGGGAGCTCTTGCAGGAGGGAGCAGGCGGTCAGCTCTGGGACTGGTGGCGCACAGCCCCCCTGCCGTCTGTCAGGCTTCAGAGTCCAACCCCTCATGGGCAGCCTGTGAGAGCGCCTGGATAGACGGATAGACGGGTTCTCAGGAAGAAACCAAGTCTGGCTGAGATGAGGACAGGAGGAAAGGCCCAGGAGAGCCTGACTTCAGATCTCCTTCAGCTCCTCATCTGCTGTGTTCCCTTGGGAGTGTCCTGCTGCCCAGGCTGCCTCAGTTTACCCATCTGGGCATCCTCAGTCGGGGTGAGGCCTTCAGTTCACGTCCTTCACACGCCCCGGTCCCGGCCATCCCGCCGTCTCTCACAGAGGCAGCGTCCCTTCCCACCACCAGAGGGCCTGGCTCCAATCCTCGGGCTCCAGACAGCCTGTGCTCAGCCCTGTCCGTGCCTCCTCTCCCAGCTCTGGGCACTCATGCCACATCTGTCCAGGAGCCCCAAACACACACTCAGGGAAGCCTTGACCCGGCACCTTGGGACCGGTAACTGTGCCAATGACCAGCGTTGCTCCTGTGTGCCAGGCACAGAGGCCCCCCTGTTAGGGACTTGGGCAGTCCTGCCTGGTCTGAGCCCCAGCCTGGACAAACATTCCTGGGCCAGAATTCATGCATCGTGCATGGTCTGGTGGTGCCAGTGGCCATGGAGGTGCCCCGCTGACCTCTCCTTTGAATGTCCCCTGGGAAGCAGGGCTGTTTTGGCCACGTCTACACCAGAGCAGCCAGCACGGGCCCACGAGAGAGGCGCGAGACCATGGTGCTACCTCCACCTCCCGAGTAGCTGGGATCGCACCACCGTATCTTAATGGGCACAGCGTTGAGTGGGTCGTGGTGCTGCCAGGCTGCAGCTGCAACGGTGCCAGCTGCGGCGGGAAAAGGGCAGGGGCCTTCAAGTCACTTGCGCATCTCCCTTGCAGACCTGACCTGCAGGCCGAGCCTTACCATCTCCTTTGCTGGTCCAGGGCTCCAGACCCAAGGCTCCCTTCCCCATTTGCCTCCCTCCCTTCCATCCAGACTTTGCTAAGAACTCCTCTTAGACACCCTCAGCCTGCCCTCCACGGAGGGATAAGTGAGGGGCTGCAGGATGGAGTCAGCAGAGCAAGCAGACGTGGAGGAGAGAGGCCCCAGAGTGCCTGAGACACGGGGCTCAGGACAAAAGGATGGGCGGGGTAGAGCACAGACAGGGCTTGGTGGGGTGGATACAGCAGGAGGATGATCGGAGAGGAGTCCAAGTGCACTGGGGTGACGCACCTTTGGCTGTGAATGGAAGGCATGGGTCCACACTGCCAGAAGCAGGGGCAAAGTGCCTGGCACCGCCTGGTACTCTTTGCAGGTTGCGTTGCCTCATCCTGTCCACTGACAGGACGGGATGCAGTCCAGCCGTCTTCAGGAGAGCTGGCTGTCATAAGCAGGTATGACACTCCAGAAGCCTGGCCACCGTGGAGTTAGAGGGACAGATTTACCTCCTGAACAACTGCATGTCAGGACAAAATGCTGGAACATTGCCACTTGAGGTGTTGGGATCAGATGATGAAGGAAAGCGACCTTCAATGGATGGGAAAGAAACACTGTCCCCTCCCAGAGCCAGCATCCTGCCTGGCTACTCTTCTTACTTGGCAGAAGGAGCCACGTAGCAGCCAGAGTCTCCCTCATTTAAGGAGAGATTGCTGGGATCCAAGGTGGCCAGAACAGCAGAGATGACCAGACGCAGAGCTCGGAGCTCAGCTCTCAGGGCATGTGAGACCAGAGGAAGAACTGCCTGAGGGAAGGTCTAGAGAACAGAACTTGAAGCTCACCCAGTCCAGAAATGGTTCTTGTCCCACCATGTATCTCACGGAACACAGAGGAGGGGACACCGAGGGCTTTGAGGGAGGGTTGCTCTGCTCTTGAGTGGAACTCTGAAACAAGACCTACAAGGGTCTGGTTGTCCCCCAGTGACTTAGCAACACTCCACAGCAGAGCTCACACACACAGACTGGAATGCAAAAATACCTAGCTCTTACCATGACTGGCATCAGTAAAAATCACCCAACGTGGAAAGAAGCAGAAAAAGACACAAAACCAAAAGAACAAAACAAAACTGTTGGGTCATTGAGTAGAAGCAGAGCAGAAGATGGAATCAAGGGACAGGGTATTAAACAGTTATTAACTGTGGCCCATACACTCAAAACACTAGGGAATTCTGATCACAAATGGAGACGTGAATGGTATTGGTGGTTGTTGTTGTTTTTTAACCACAAAAACAAAACAAGACACTTACCAGACTTATAGAGATGAAAAACAACAATGTCTAAGGTGAAAACCATCCAAAATAAAGCATGAGGGGGAACCCAGAATAAACAAATAGATAATAAACAGAGCCTCAGGAGATGTGAGAAACTCCAATGGCCTATTACATAGGCACCCATAACCGCCAGAAAAGGAATCAGCAGAATTACAGACTGCAAAATTTCCAAATTGGATGATAGCTACAAACCCACAGATCCAAAATGCTTGACAAAACCATGCACAAGAGAAGCATGAGGGAAACAACAGCCAGGGACATGTGATCATCCAGTTTCTTAAAACCAGTGACACAGAGAAAATCTAAAACACAGACAAGAAAGGCCTGGCCAACAAGAGTGACTGCAGACATCTCACTGGATATAGTGTTAGCTGGGAGATAGTGGAAGCCTGTCTATCAGAACGTAGAGGATGAACAAGAGGATGCAAACCTGGAAGCTTCCATACATGAGAAGGGGGGGAAAGTCTTTCCAAGATGAAGGGTAAATTAGAGGTGGTGGCATTAGTACAGTCTCCCTTTCTAGACTATAAGGCCATGGGGGGAGGGGGCAGGGTCTGGAACTCTTGCCAGGGTACAGTGGTTTGGACCTGTCCTGGGGATTCCTGTTTTCTCCCTGGTGGGCCCACCTGGTTAGGAAAACACTCAGGTGGGCTGGTCTGGGCCCTCCTGCTGGGCCATCAGCCCCCTCAGGGCCCAGGCCTGTGAGCTCTCCGGTGGGAGGTACTCTGGTTCTGGGAGCCTGTGTGACATCTGGCTTGTTTTAGGGGAGACTCAGAGACTCTGCCAGGGTTCTCTTCCTTCTTTTCTCTTCCTTCTGCTCCAGCACAGAGCACCTGGGATGGGCGTGGGTTTCCTGTGCACAGTGGGCCTGTCTCTTGTACCTCGGCCTCACCCGTCACGCAGGAGTGTGAAGGCGGAAGAGAATAACTTTAAAAATTATTTTAAAAAGAGTCAGGGGGGAAAAAAACCCTGTTTTGTAGCTGCTCATGGGTCCCAGGCAGTTTCCATGGCTGCAGCAGCGGCACACACGGGGGGAGGGGGTGCTACTGAGGGGGGAGGGGCTCTGCTCAGCCCACACGGCCCTGGAGGAAGGAGGGAAGGAAGGGAAGGAGGAGGGCTGGTGCTGTGTGGGGATTCCCATGGCTGGTCAGACACGGCCCTGTGTGCTCCACATTTGCAGCTGGCTTTTCCGGTACAGGATCTCCCAGACAGGAGGGTGGCCTGGGAATCCAGGAGGCAGACCCTCGTTCTCTTTCACAGGCGGGGCACAGGCACGGGTGTCACCAGGTAGCAGCAGAGGACTGACAGGGATGCCTGTCCTGTCCTGTCCAAGCCCCAGGTCTTTTTTGTGCCATCTTGCTGCTCATCTCAGACTGAGCCTAGATGCCCGAGGTCCTGTCCCAACTGCGAATGCCCCGAGGAGACAGGGGGCTGTAGCTGCTCCCCTGTCGGACCCAGGCAGCACCTGGGCCCGTCTCTTCCTGTCCTTTTGAGTGGCCCCAGGATCCCCTGATTTGCACAGGCTCCCTGCTGCTCCCTTCTGTCCTGGCTGGGCCCCTGCCTCCTCCACTGCCTTGTCCTGGCTGGGCCCCTGCCTCCGCCACTGCCTTCCCCGTCCAGCCCGCTGGCCTCTCCGCGCCTCAGCTGCTCAGGGTCCTGCCCGCCTCCTCACTCTGTGCTCTGGATCCTGCATCCCGCTCCCACAGCTGGCCCTGGCTTGTGCTCTGCTTCAGCCCACACACAGCTCTCCTGCTCACCTCTCTCCTCGGGGTGCCCATCCCAGCATCACAGGCAAAGGGAGCCCCAGCCTGGACCCATTGCCAGCCTGCACCAGCCCTGCTGTGGGAGAGGAGGCCTTCCTCCCCGTGCTGCTTGGTGGGAGGTTCCTGGCCTTTCCTATTCCTCCCCGAAGACTTTCTCTCCACCCTCTGTGTGAGGCTGCCATGGGCAGAGCCGTCCTCAGATCTTCTCCACGGAGGCTACCCTTAAGTAGCTGTTCAGGGCTGAAGATCAGCCCTGTCCTGGGAAGGCAGAGTCCAGCATGCACTGAGTGCCCCCTGTGTGCCACTCCTGGAATCTCCAGGCGGGGACGACGGATTTCCCCCCGATCTGTCCCAGGCCAAGGAGTGGGGAAGGGGTCGAGCAGTGGCCGGCTACGGCCTCTCCCCTCCACTGCTCCTCCACATCTGGGGAAACCAAGGCAGACCTGGCAGCAGCTCTCAGCCATGAGATTTGACTCTGAAAGGTCTGGGCAGGACGTCACAGGAAGGGGGCCTTGGGGTCCAGCCTCTCCCAGGAGGTGACCCCGGTAGGGGGTTCTTCCCCCCCCTCCACTACGGCCTTTGCACTGTGGTAGGCAGGGCACAGCCCCACCCCGCTGGCCTTGGCCTTAACCATATGACTTGGCTGAGGGAGCAGGGCCGGAAATGCCTGAGTTCTAGTCCCAGTCCTGAAGATGCCTATGGTCCTGGGCTAGGGAGAGGGTTCCCAGGAAGCAGGCACTCAAAGAACAGCCCTGCGCACTGTGCCCACTCGCTACTACCCACAGGCCTACCAGAGACCACGCTCGCTGCTGAATATGGGGCCATTTGTTACACAGTTACTGTGCCTGCAACTGACCGATACATACAGCTGAGGCATAAAGAAGCACTAAGGACAATGTGGATGAGTGCTGCAGGGAACCCAGGACAGCAGTGACCATGTCGGCAACACCCGACAGACAGACACTGGATTTCTAGGGCCCAAGGAAGCAGCCTGAGGGGTTGGCAGTCAGAGGACAGGAGGCACTGCAGCTATGAAGCAGAAGCCCGAAGCAGCCTCCTTGGCAGGGGTAGTGATCTTCCAGAAGCCCAGGCTGGACGTGTGTAGAATGGGGAGGTGGACAGGGTCTTGGAAGAAGAATCGCTCCTTCCTGAACCTGACTTGCAGAGAGTATGGGTGCATCTGTGATCTGTGTACACCTGTGTGTGTATGTGTGTGTGTTAGTGAGTGTACTCTGTGTGTCTGATATAAATGTAGACAGGACAGGGAAAAAGGGAGAGTTAAGTGGCCTGGACTCCACCCCTCTACCCCCCCTGCCCCTCCCCCAGGCTGGCCTGCCTAACAGCCAGGGAAGGTGAAGAGCTAGTGGTCCCTTGCTTTGACCATCCTCTAGATCCGGTGGTTGCTCACGATCTTCTGGACTGTGATACTCAGCCTGGAGGGTGGCCCAGGATTCCCACATAAAAAATGAGGCTTTATTCAAAAGAAAAAAAAAAACTACAGCAAAAAGGGATGGGCTTAGCTCATGTGGTAGAGCACCTGCCTAGTAAGCGAAAGACCCTGAGTTCAAACTCCAGTACCCCAAAGGAAGTAAAGTAGAGCTGCTTTGCTGGAACGGTCCATCATGTGGATTAAATTATATATATGATCATACACACACACACACACACACACACACACACACACACACACACACATTTGGTATCCGTACTAGGGCTTGAACTCAGAGCCTGGGTGCTGTGCTATCCCTTAGTTTTTCTTTCAAGGCTAGAGCTCTACCACTTGAGCCTTAGCTCCACTTTCAGCTTTTTGGTGAGTCTCACAGACCTTCCCATTGGAGCTGGCTGCAAACTGCCATCTCAGATCTCAGTCTCTTGAGCAGCTAGGATTATAGGTGTGAGCCACCAGCCTGCGGCTCACATGTGTGTCTGCGCAGGATATCAGCTCAGCCTGCGGGCTTGGCCAGAGGAGGCTGGCCTGGCCTGGAATTTCCTTCTAATCATTCATCCACAGCCATGCTGTGGGACGTGGGACATGGGACTGGACAGGACAACAGACCACAGACTCTGGTCCAGCTGCTTCCCCCCCCAAGTCCTCCTACCAGAAGAGCAGATTCCACCAGTTTGGGTGTTTTGAAGGAAAACCCCGGAGGGACTGACATGGCACTGTGACCCTAACTGTGGTGTCCTGGGCCATGCAGGGCCTTGCAGGGCCAGGCTGGTGGCCAGCGGGAGTGGCCCCCATGCTGCAGACCAACTGGCCATCCAGTAGCATCTATGAGAGTCCCTGGGGTGCTTGGCTCTGGGCCCTGTGGGGCTCCAGCTCGCCAAAGCCACGGCTGCAGGTGGTGATGACTGATGTGGTACCCGGGGCTTGCGTCTGGGCACTTCCCTGAATGGTGGACACCAGAGCCTGGCCTGGCACTGGCCAGAGGGAGGTCTCCAGGCAGAGCGGAGCAGGTGGGAGAAGTCTGGGGGGGAGGAAGACTCTTGGAATGTTCCAGAAGTGGGAAGTGAGCCAGAGGCAGTACAGAAGAGTGGAGGGAGGGCTTTCAGAGGCTAGGAGACCAGACCCATGTGCACCAGGCGTCTAAGGTGGGAAAATCATGCCTGGTTTTTGTTACTTTTGTGTCTTGGGCTGGTCCTGGGCTTTTGTGTTCAAGGCAAGTGCTTTACCACTTGAGTCACAGCTTCACTTCTGGCTTTTTGGTGGTTCATTGGAGATAAGAGTCTCAGAGACATTACTGCCCAGGCTGGCCTCGAACTGTGGTCCTCAGATCTCAGCCTCCTGAGTAACTAGGATTACAGGCATGAGCCACTGAAGCCCGGGGCCAGGCCCATTTTTTATAGATAGGACACTAGGGCACAGAGAGGTTGAGTAACCTACTTGGGCTCACCAGAAGGAAAGGGCCTGAGTCAAGATCCACCTAACCAGGCCCCTCTGCTTTCTCTCCCCTGGGCACCCACCTCTTCTCCCCTCCTCTCTTTCCCTCATCTTCTGATCAGTGGAGTGGTCGCTCCCAGGAAGAAAAGAACAAGTAGCGAGGAACAAGATAAATCAAACCACGAACACAAAGACTTGTACCGTAGTGTTATGAAGCGGAGGTCTGCCCCAGGGGAGCACTGGTGGGAGATCCCAAAGCAGGGGGGCAGGCAGGGAGGGGGAGAGAAGGGATCAAAGCTGACTGTATCTGACGCCCACATTCCGCAAGCCTCCGGCAGAATGCGCATTCAAACCCAACAACTCCAAACACAGCCGCCGCCAACCCTGTGGCAGCCACTAATGCTGCCCCCCAAAACACTTCCAGCCCCTGCGCCGCCCCGCCTACCGTGGCCATCTCCTCTCAAACCAGATGAGGACCGGCCACCCCAGGAGAAGCCGTCTCCAGCAGCGGCGTGAGGAGGAGCTGCGCGCTCTGAGCCCTGGGTCCGTCCGCAAGCCGGCCAGGGCTGCTGCCAGGTTCCCGGGCTGAGCTGCAGCGCAGGCCGGGAGGCCTGCCTTTCAATTCGAAAAATGCACATCTTCATTCTGCCTTAGGAAAGTTTCCTGATGTGCCACGCGAGACTGCACGCGCCAGCACCGAATGGCAGGACTGGGAAAACGCCGTGTAAAAACGCGACTCCACAGGCACCGCCAGATGAGGCCGCCCAACAAATGCTCAGAGCAAGTAACGGTGCCTCTGGGGCTGAGCCTCCCAGAAGGCCCAGGAGGGCTCCTCCTCACTCTGATGCTTGCCCTGCAGGGTTGAGGTAAAGCTCTGCCTCCAGGAAGCCTTCCCTGATGGCTCAAGCCAGGCCTGCATTTCCTCCAAACCCAAGATACCCGCCTCTTTGCCCCACTGTCCCGCACTAGGTTTAACCCCTCACCTGTCGATCATGAGAGCCATCCAATCACCAGAGCCTACTAAGTCTATAAAAACCAAATGTAGACCTTTACTAATCCAGCCAGGTGAAGTCAGTATCTCACAAGCTTAATCTGGTCTGTGAAGTTGAGCTGGGGTGTGGTGGCTGTGTGGCTGGGGTGTGGTTCTGTGGCAGAGTGTGAGGCCCTAGTTCCATCCCCAGCACTACAAAAGAACAAAAATCAAAGGTCAAGGAACCCATGGACCCAGTGGGGCTGAGGAGTGAGCCACAGCAGGGCATGTTTACTGTGTCAAACCAGATGACTTGATCTTTCTTTCATGGCAAAGCAGCATTTTTTAAAAATTAAAAATGCTTTGCTATAAGCCAGGCGCTGGGGCTCACACCTGTAATCCTAGCGACTCAGGAGGCTGAGGTCTGAGGGTTGTGGTTTGAAGCCAGCCCAGGCAGGAAAGTTTATAAGGTTCTCATTTCCAAATAATAGGCAACAAAAAGTTGGAAGTGGAGGTGTGGCTCAAGTAGTAGTGTGCCAGCCTTGAGTGAAAAAGCCAAACAAGAGTACAAGGGCCCGAGTTCAGGCCCCAGTACCGGTATGCGCACACACACGCGTGCATACACACACACACGCGTGCATACACACACACGCGTGCATACACACACACACGCGTGCATACACACGCACACGCGTGCATACACACGCACACGCGTGCATACACACACAGACACACAAAGTAATTTCAAAAGCAGCTTCCCCAGGCAGCTGCATACGCATCCACTGCGGGCCCCGCTGCCGTCCACAGCTGTCTGGGAGTGACCCACGGGTCGGCTTTGCCCCTGAACCTGTCTGGAGAACATGATGGCATTGTCCACATCTGACACCACATCCCACAGAGTAGGCTTTAACTGCTTACCAGGGAGATCAGCCCCCACGACCACCTGGCATTGACAGAGGGGGTACCACTGGCTTCCCTGGGGGCGCACAGGGCCTGACAGAAGGCTCTGCTAGTCTTCAGTGAGGTATGGCTTTCCCCCAGCTCCACTGCATATTTCCACAAAGTACCTGTAATTGTTGTCATTTTAGAAACTGAAAACTCAGGGTCCAGAGAGGCTAAGTAACTGCACTAGGAACACACAGCTTAGACATAAACACAGCCCTAATCAGACCCAAAGGCTGTGCTCCTTTGCCCTGGGCTGCATTGCCTGTCCCCGCAGCCGGGGAGGGGGCGGAGGCACCTGTGGTCCTGGGGGTTCCTGGCCAGCCCTTCCTCGGCCTCACCACTAGCTACAGCACAGGGAACTCCACACACAGGAAGACAAGGCTCTGCCCAGCTGAGCTCGGGCTGGACAGACAGGAACGCCCAGCAGGGGGAGGGCTGCACGAGCCTCCCGGCCCCCCAGCGCTGCCTGCTCACTGCTCCTGCATGGACCATCCGGCCTCTGTCCCTGCCTTGCTCACTGGCCTAGGCTCTGCTTAGAGAAACTGCGCCCTGCCGCCTGGCACCCTCCCTGCACCCTGTGTGCCTGGCGTCTGCCCACCCCCGTCCTGGCCCAGGCCTCCGATGACCTCCTCTAGGTGGCCGAAGCACCTCCGCTGAGCTTCCCTGCCTCCTGCCCACCCCCCTATAGCATGCTGCTGGGTAAATGACCACACTGCCCCTTGGGTTTCTGGGTAAAGCCTACCTGCTAAGCAGGGCTTCTAGTGCCCCCCATTCAGTGCCTTCTCCCCTTATGAGGCATCAGATAAGTAGAGGCACACTCTCCGTATCCAGTTCCAGAGCCTCGGGCTGGTTAGACCTGCATTTCAGGTGCCTGCTGTAGCCCACTTTCGCCCTAGACAGCCAGCAGCCCCCTCGCAGGCTGACTGGGCAGCCTCGAGCAAGAGGGACTGGGCCTGAGTTGGGAACTGGAGGGGGCTCAACAGCTCAGCCTACTGGGGGGGCGCTTAACTCCTACAAGAACAAGGAACCATGGGAGGAGAGACCAGCACTGGAGCTTTGGAGAGGGAGAGGAGGCCGGTGAGCACCGGGGTGTGAGTCCTGTCACAGCGCTCTGGAGCAAATCCAAAGGGGCTGAGACAGGAAAGCAAGCCAGCGCCAAGAGCAGCCACGAAGCCCTGAGAATCCCCTCCCCTGGCCTCGTGCCCCTCCCCGGGGGCAGCAGCAGCCCCCGCCCTTCCACCAGGTAACCCCCTGAGCCTATGGGGGAAAGACCCCTCCTTCTGCAAAACAGGGTGATTCACTCAAGAGCTGGGCCCCGAACCATCTTCTTGACACACGAATCACTGCTGTTCTGATGCCCAGGCTGTGCCCACTACCACGGAGCGGGACGTGGCGGCCGGGCACTGAGTGCTGAGGACAGGCTGGCTGCTGCCCAGCCTCCCCTCCTGCCCTGAGTTTGGAGTTGGATGTTATTGACTGAGATATCATAAATCTCCCCACCCGAGCGCTGCAATTACTCCTGGCTAGAACCAGCCGCCCTCATTCTAGGCCAAGCCCGCGTGCTCGGCCAGCGGCTGGGCTGCAAGCACGGCTCCCTGGGCTGGGAAGCCTCACCCAGAGCCAGCCCCCAGCTCAGAACTCAGCCCTCAAATCTGCAAAACACGGGGAGCTGCTTGGATGGAGAATGAGGCCGGCAGGGGGCTTGGAGTCCAAACCTCTGAGCACACCTCCGTACCAGGGTCACAGGGAAGGGCTGATGGGGGGGGGCGCACATGTCCACCCCCTCCTCTTACGGATGGGAAACAGATCAAGAAAGGGAGAGTGACTGGCCCAGGGTTCCTCAGAGTTTGATAGGCGTGCGCCAACTCCTCCATCAGTGCCCACCGCCTCCCCAAGCATCGTCTCGCTGCCTCGCAGCACTGGCACAGCAAGAGGGGCTGGAGCCGGGTGCAGTGGCCCTGCTCCCCGGAGAGGAGCTGTCATCCCAGAGAGGGGCCCCATCCGGGGTGCTGAGGCTGGGTCTGTGGGTCCTCCCCAGACCCCACACCCCTCAGGAAACTCCCCAAGCTTTCCCAGTCCCGACCGGCCACCTCAGCAGAAAACTCATGTTGGGGGCCAAGACTTGGGTACAAACCCCCTCTGTCTTCTGGAGACCAGACAGGCCCTCCCCACGGCCCCGTCACAGGCACGAGAGGCGACAGAGCCACTTCCAAGCGCTGGCCTCCAGCAGGAGAGGAACTTTTCACAGGCTCCTGCGCGCAAGTCCCTGTACTTCCTCAGCCAGCCTGTGGCCAGCGCCCCGGGCTCAGCCAGCTCTCCTGCCCGCAAAGCCAGGAGGCTCTTGGATCGGGTCAGTCTGGGCACCCAGGCTCCGCTCGCAGTTCTATTTCAAGAAGAGGAGGTTGGGAAGTCTGTGTGTGTGTGTGTGTGTGTGTGTGTGTGTGTGTGTGTGTGTGTGTGTGTGTGTGTGTGTGTGCACTTTCCTACAAGCTTGAACTTTGGTAGTTCTTACCTGGTTGGCACAGGCAGAGGGGACCATAGGGGAAGGCTGGAAGTGTCCCTTGGCTCTCCCCAGCTCCAGATTCCTGGGAAAGGGCGTAGGGGGGACAGGAGAGGGGGGAGGATTGGGAGGCGCAGGGCGGGGGAGGGAAGGGGGGAGCAGCTTTACTTCAGGACACTCCTGTACCCTGGAGAAAGGGCTGTGAACTTGGCCCTGTCCCTTGTGGTCCCAGCCTGGAGAGGATGAGGCTGTGAAGCCAGGAGGGTAGCTATGAACTTGCTCTTGGATTTGGGGGTGCAATACCAGTCTGATACACGACTCCATCCCCCCACCCAGGTTTCCAACATACTGAAGGAGGATGCGGGGCGCAGTCCGCTCACCCCCGCCTCTCTGGGTGACCTTGGGAAGAGACCAAACTTCTCCAAGCCAGTCCGGCAAGGGGGGCCAGGTCCCCCCTTTCTCCTGGAGGAGAGGGCTGCGGGGGCAGAGGGAGGTGGTCACTGCAGGTGAGAGAAAGCAACCTCGGCGCAGATCTCAGCGCCCGGCCACGGCCCACACGGCCAGGCTTCTGGGCTTCGTGGATGGCAAACTTTCCCCCCTCGCGGCGCCCGGGGCCCGCGCCCGGCCCGCGCTCGGGGCCTCCCGGGCACTTGGAGGGTGGCCCGTGGTGGGGTGCGCGGCCCGGGCAGCGCCCTCGGCCAGGCTGCCGGGCAGGCGCCCGGGGTGCCCCGCCAGCCGGACCCGCAGCCCGCGCCCCGCGCGCCCGGCCGCCCTTACCTTGACCCGTGGGATCGGCGCTGCCCCGGCTGCCTGCCGAGGACCTGGGCGCACGTGACGGGGCGTCCGTCCGTCTGTCCGTCTGTCCGGCTGTCCCGGCTCGCGGGCGGCGCCTGCGGCGGCGGCGGGGCCGGCGAGGAGGCGCCCGGAGTCCCGGAGACCGCCCGCGAGGCGCCTGCGTGGCCCGGCCGGCCGGCTCCCCGCAAGCGAGCCGAGCGGCGCGGCGCGGCTCCAGCCCGGTCCCAGGCGCGGGGCGCGCGCGCGCGGGGAGGGCGCGGGGAGGGCGCGGGCCCGGCGGGGGAGGGGAGCGCGCGCCGCGGCCCGCGCGCGCCGTCGGCGGGGGCTGCGGGAAGGGGGGGGCGCTGTCCCCGGTGCTGACGGCTCAGCCGCGGCCGCAGGTTCCGCACGGCCTCCCGCGGGGCCCGGGGCTCCCCCAGGCCGGCGGCTCGCGCTCAGCCGGGCTCCCAGCAGGCTGCGCAGTCAGCGGACGCCACAGCCACGCGGGGGAGTCCTCGTCCCCCGGGGGGGGGGCTTTAACATCGATGTAAGGATGCCAGTGCACGCCCTCGGCGCTGCCAGTCTTGGGTTCTGCTCTCTGGGTGGACAGGAGTGGGAGGTGGGGTCTGCCCTGGGTGAGGATGGGCAGGGGTTCGGCCCTGGGTGAGGAGGGGTGTGTCTGCCCTGGGTAAGGATGGGCAGGGAGTTGGCCCTGGGTGATGATGGGCAGGGGGTCTGCCCTGGGTGAGGAGGGGTGTGTCTGCCCTGGGTGAGGCCTGGGGGGGGCGTGAGTCTGCCCTGGGTGAGGACGGGACCGGGGGCAGCAGGCCTGTAGGTATCTCTGCCCTGGGGGGTAGGGTTGGGGAGAAGCAGACCTCGTTGACCCCAAAGACCAGGGCCTAGTGGCTAGAAGGTAAAGCAAGGCAGATGTGGGCCCGGCACAGGGAGAACTTACTGGACTTTTCTGTCTCGAGGCAGGCTAGCCCAGCCCGGGCAGCTCTGGAGGCGGCCTCAGCCAGGCCGGAACACAAGGCAGCTGGAGGGAAGGCGGAGTGCGGGTCTAGCACAATGTGTGCAGATGTTGGCTTCTACTGTGCCTGACTTGAACTTGGCCACAAGAGGCCACCCTGTTGAGCTTAGAGGATCAGAACTCACCCTCTCTGTACAGATGAGAATACGGAGGATGGGCGTGGGCTGAAGGAAGGCCCATCTGCCCTCTGCAGATGGGCTGGGCACAGAAGAGCCACACGAGCAAGACAGTGTCCCCACCAACCACCCGTGTCACCTGCTGCCTCCTGCCTGCTCCCCTGACCAGCATCCCTGCTGGACTTCCCAGGTCAGGTCCCTTAGATCCCAGAGAGATCTCTCACAAGCAAGCCATGAAAATCCCTCGTTCCTCTCAGCCTAGTGAGAAGAGCCCACCCCTGCCCTGGGGAATAAGCACGTCCCTTCAAGCAGGATGCTCGAACATCACCTGCCTCCTTTCCCAAGGGACTGGTGGCTGTGATTGATTCATTAATTAACTACGCACAGTGCCTGCTTCCACCAGGTTCTCCTCACGATAAACAGCACTCTCTGTGCTTAATACTTTCCAGACCTGAGGCTACACTTGCCCACAGCAGCCCACGCACTCTGCTCAGCGATCTGGTCAGCAGGTCCTATCCTTGTCCCATTTTGCGGGTGTAGACCCTCAGGATCTCCTGCAGCAGGCGGGACCTGGGGCTGACTCACTCCGGGCCTCCAGCTCCCAATCCAGGTTGTTTGCCCACAGTCACCCATGACTACCGCTGGGAAGGGGGTGGTAGTGGATGCACAGCCCAGAACTCCCCTGTGACAGGAACCACAGCAGCAGGGAGAGAAAGCAGCATGCGAGCTTCAGGAGGAAAACGCAAGCCAGCCAGCTATCGGTACCCTGGGCATTGGCCAAAGAACCTCGCCATCAAAGTCTCTAGTCACTACTTCCCCCTAAGAGAGTTGAGGTGGTTTGTTGTTGTTGCTGACTGCCTGCTTCTTAGATCCTGGCAAATGTGCCAGGAATTTCAAAAGGAAGCCAGGCACCTGTACTCCTCGCTACTTTGGAGGCTGGGATTGGGAGGATGGCAGTTCAAAGCCATCCCCGAGCTGTTCCTGAGATCCCATTTCAACCCATAAGACCTGGGACTGATAGACCAGGCCTGAGGGAAGCCTGGATAGAAGAACAGAAGTCCAGCCCAGCCCAGGCATAAGTGTGAAATCTTTTCTTTTTAATGAACAAAAGCAAAAGGAGGCTAGAAGTGTGGCTCAAGCAGTAGAACACCCATCTGACAAGCAGAGGCCCTGAGCTTAAACCCCAAGACTATGAAAAAAGAAAGAAAATAATTTCAACAGCAACATCACCACCATACCCTTCCTTTACCAACTGTCCTCCTTCTCCTCTTTGTGCCATTCCTAAGGCTTGAACTCAGAGCCTGGATGTTGTCCCTTAGCTTTTACACTCAAAGTGATTACTCTTATCACTTGAGCCATACCTCAACTTATAGCTTTTTGGTGGCTAGTTGGAAATGAGCCCCCTAGACTTCTCTGCCTGGACTTTGAACTATAATCCTCAGAGCTCAGCCTCCTGAGTAGCTGGGGTTACGGGTGTGAGCCGCCAGCATCCGGCAGCGCAAGCTTTCTCTGCTCCTACGTGCTAGATGGTAGCAGAGAGGGAAAGTGAGTTGCACAGTTACACAGCCAGCCAACAGGTGGCTGCAACGAACAGATTCTATTTGGATAATGATATTGGATGATTACCATCGCCCAACTTGTTCTTTGGGTACAAAAAGCATGTTCTGATTTTAAGCAAAAAAAAAAAGAAAGAAAGAAAGAAAGAAAACCACTATTTCCAAAAATAAAAATGGGGAGGGGAGATTAGGAGGTTTGACTTCTCAGCAAACAATGCACCATCAGGTTTCCCTAAATAGCAAGTTCTGGTGCATGCACAGAAGGAGTCGTAGCTACAGGCAGTTCTTCAGGCTGGCCAGCAGCAGGTCTGGGATGGGACAAACAGATTCCACAGCACTCCTGGCCTCTTTTCTGCCACAGCACGCTTTTCCATTCTTTGGAAACTTCAGTCGACGGCGGCTACTCCATCTAAAACGTGGATGGAGCTCACACCCAACAGATGGTGGAATGGGCTGAAATATTCCCAGCACATAGGAACATGGGCAGCAGTTGACAAAGACTCCTCTTCCACTTGCAAATGGGGCTCTTTACGATCAGCCTGGATGTTCTAAAAGGAGGTCCCCGCTTCCTGGCGGCAAGCGTGGAGGACTCCAAGGTTGGACAACGACAATTCCTGCAGGAAGGCACAAGCTCCGAGCATTGTCTCTCTCCAG
This sequence comes from Dipodomys merriami, assembly GCF_024711535.1. NCBI lineage: Eukaryota > Metazoa > Chordata > Mammalia > Rodentia > Heteromyidae > Dipodomys > Dipodomys merriami. The sequence goes on along the minus strand of NW_027202382.1, from coordinate 48,031,030 downwards.
CGCTCTGCCAACGGCCAAGCTCCATACTTGCCCACTGGCGGGACATGGGAAAGATCCTGCAGAGTGACCTGAAGAACCACGCCAGGCAGTCCCCCACCCTGTGTCCGGAGATGCTAGTCCTCAGGAGACCTGAGTGCCATCCCACAGAGGCCGCACAAGGTGCTCCAGAACTGAAGCTCCTACCAGGACCTAGAGAATCATGGCCAAGAGGGTTTCCAGTTCTCTTTCTGGGAACCCTCGGGAAGGGCGAGCTTCTGCCTCCAGGCAAGTCCATGGAGAGGCTGAGCCTCCACTTGGAGGCTTGTGCTAGGACCTTGCGGTCCTAGAGGCTTGGGAAGGCGCAGCAGGAAAGTGAACTGGCTTCTCCCCAGCATCCTGGCTTCCCGAGGCCCCCCGACAGAGGCTCCATATTGTTTTCTGAGTTCTTTTTTTTTCCCCAGGCTGGTGCTAGCACCAAGCCAAAGGAAGAAAGGGGTTGTGGTTCCCTTCCTGTCCCTATGTAAATCTCCGGCACTGCAGGAAGCTGCCCCAGCACCGCTCGTTGGCCATCCACTTCTGGTTGTTTGTTCTCAGTCTGGTTGACTGAGTGGAGCCTGTGTCCATCTATCTCACTTTGTGTACCAACTCTGCACGGTCAGTCCAGGCAAAGCCCACCCAGAGAACAGCTGAATTAAAAACAATCAACAGGGAGAGGCAGATGATGGCAGGAAGCAGGTGCTAGGAGTCAGGGTGGTATTTCCAGCTTGGATCAAAGGCTTTTAGACTAGACATGACCAGGAAAAGAACAAGGCACCAAAGCATTCCAGAGAGGATGTGGTGGTGAATGCCTGGAATCCCTGCTACACGGGAGGCTGAGACCTGAGCATCACCATTCAAAGCCAGCCTGAGCAGGAAAGCCCATGAGAATCTTTTTGTTGTTGTTGTTATAAAGGGGATGTGCAGAGGGATAGCAGTTATGTAAGTTAGGTAAGGAGTACATTTCTTTTCATACAGTATCTTCCCTTCTCTCACTCCCCTCCAGTTCTCCACAAACGCATCCCTTCAAAGGCAGAGTAGCCTGGCTGTAAACAATTCGTGTTAGATTCAGACTCCATTAAAAGACTGTGAGAATCCTATCTCCAATTAACCCCAAATAAATCTAGAAGTGGTGCCGTGGTTCAAGTGGTAGAGTACTAGCTTTGAGTAAAAAAGCTAAGGGACTACAGTCAAGCCCTGAGTTCAAGCCCCAGTTTCAACACACATGCACAAGCATATACACGTATACACACATACACACACACACACACACACACACACACACACACACGCATGCACGCACGCATGCTTGGAAGTAGGCAGAAATGGGAAAATCAAAAGTTCAATGACAGAATGAGAGTCATAGTGATACCTTGTTTTTTAAAAAAAAGCCAGGGTGGGAATGCATCTCTGTGATTCCAGCTACTTGGGAGGCTGGGGTAGGAGGATCCAGAGTTTAAGGCCAGCCTGGACAAAGTTAGTAAGACTCTATCTCAAAAATAAATTAAAAGGGCTGGGGACAGAGCTCACGTGGTAGAACATGTCTGTAGGATGCACAAGACCCTGGGTTCCACCCTCACATATGCCAAAATAAAAAGGTGCAAAATGATGAGAAAGCAAGTGTGCAAGAGAAGAGAGCCGGCGGGGTGGGGGTGGGGCTGCGGCGGGAATGCACAGCCCCCCCCTCCCGTGTGGGAGGCGTTTCCCTTCCCTGGCTCTCAGCTGCAGCCTTGTCTGGAAAGCATTTGCAGGTGGATTTTAATTACGGCTGCATTTTAAAACATTGTGACAGCAATGCTGATCCGTTCATTCTTCTGGGAGCGTCAGGATGATGACGGATGAGGGGGTGAGGCAGGAGGCCCTTGGGGAGCAGCCCTGGGTCCTCCTGAGCCGCGCTGGCTGGCCTTGCCAAGGAGAGCAGGGGAGGGGCTGAGGGAGAGTGGCTTCCTCCATCCCCTCTGCCGCTCCGCTCCGGGGATGGTCTGACTGCAGGGAGGCAATCACAGGGAGGCTTCGCTTCCGCAGCCCAGGCAGCCTGTCCAGCCAACCATTCATTCATTCACTCATCCATTCGTTAGACATACTCTGGGGGTGCAGAGGTCAATGTGAGAATCATTATCTAGTAGCTCAGAGCTGGATTAGGTTTCCCAGAGACAAAGGGACAGGGCACCAACTCAGGGACCCTACAAGTGACTCGTGTGCTTTCTTGACAGCAGTAAGATTAGAACTCACCTTTCATCTTCTAAAGACTCAGATGTGCTGGGCACTGGTGGCTCACACCTGCAATCCTAGCTACCAGGAGCCTTAGATCTGAGGATCATAGTTTGAAGCCAGCCTGGGAAGGAAAATCTGTGAGATTCCAATTAATCTCCAGTTAACCAGCAAAATGCCAGAAGTGGAGCTGTGGCTCAAGTGGTAGAGCACCAGGCTTGAGTGAAAAAGCTCAGGGACAAAGTCCAGGTGCTGAATTCAAGTCCCAATACTGGCACTCAAAAATGAAATAAGATAAGGAGGTAAAGATAAGATATTGGCTATTTGGATACACAAACCCCAAATTAAAATAATCTCTCCTACCCTTTCTGCTTCTGTTAGCATAGGCTCGTGGAGAAGGACAGGGCTGAGCCATTCGTTTGAATAAAAGGTGATGCAGAGCCCTTTCTGTGACTGACACAGGAAACATCAGCCCCTGGCCGGGAAGTACCATGCCCCGCGGGAGCCCTTCTGTCTCACAAAGGGTCCTTCCTCCGGGACAAAGTCTCTGAGAGCCCCACGGGCAGCTCTGCTGCCCCAGGACCTTCCCACCCCCTCCCATCCCAGACACACAAGCCCTCCTCCGGCATAGAGAAGGGAAACGTGGCTCTGCTGTCAGAACCCATCATTGCTACAGCCCAACGCCTGACTGACAGTGACGATTCTGATCGTTCCGAGAGGAGGGAGGAGGGGGACGGGGGTTATGGGATCAGGGTCTTCAGGGGCACATCGAGGGGTGTGGCCGTGGGATGGCTGTAGGCCTCACTCATTCCCCTGTCCAGTGACCGGGAGCAGCTGGTGAAAACCAGCCACGGTCCATGCAGGAGCGGATGGCCTGCCACCCGGCCAGCCTGTCTCCCAAGGTCAGGGGACGGTATGTCTTCAGGCAGTGTGCTGACTGAATGAAAGAAGCACAGATGAGAGAGCCTGGGCCTGGGGCTCATGGTGTCAGAAGTGATGTCCCCCGCAAACACAGGTGATCCTGGGTTTCAGCCACTCAGACAAGCAGCAACAGAGCTTTCCCTGCTCGAGGAGCCTCTCTCGCAAAGCTGTTAGCATTCTTCCTCTGGGATTGACTGGCCCTAGGCTGAAGGCTGGGCCAGAGTTGGTGAGCCAGCTTGGCAGGGTGGATGATGGACGGTGGGCTGGCTGTCTGCTTCCTGACCCATTGCTTCCCAGGAAGGTAGACACTGACCCTTCTCTTGGCTTCCCTGAGCCTCAATTTCCCTATATGGGTAAAAGCTACAAAGATCTTTGATCTGGATTGAGGTGGAGTGAACCTTGAGTTTGTAAGCCTGAGCTGCAATAAGAGGCTGGAGGAGGGGGAGGTTAGAGGAGGGGGTCTAGAGGAGGGGAGGCTGGAGGAGGGGAGGCCAGAAGGCAAGGAGGCTGGAGGGGGGTTCCTGGAGGAGGGGGTCTGGAGGAAGGGGTCTGGAGGAGGGGGTCTAGAGGAGGGGGTCTGGAAGAGGAGGTCTTGAGGAGGGGGTCTGGAAGAGGAGGTCTGGAGGAGGGGGTCTGGAGGAGGAAGTCTGGAGGAGGGGGGCTGGAGGAGGGTTCTGGAGGAGGAGGTCTGGAAGAGGAGGTCTGGAGGAGAGTTCTGGAGGAGGGGGTCTGGAGGAGGGGGTCTGGATGAAGGGTTCTGGAGGAGCAGGTCAGAAGGGGGAGGTCTGGAGGAGGAGGTCTGGAGGAAGGGGTCTGGAGGAGGGGGTCTGAAGGAGGGGGTCTGGAGGAGGGGGCTGGTGGGGTGTCTGGGGTGTGGGGTGTGGGGTCCTGCTGCTTCAGGCCAAGGAGCTGCGGTGGGGACAGGCCCCGCGGGGCCTGTGCGGCTGGAGACTCCACCCAGCCCGTCGAGTCCCAGCTTCAGGTCTCCCTCCTCAGCTCACCTCCACCCAGTGCTTTGCATCGGACTTTCCCTAGGCAAGGCTGGCTGAGGCAGCTGGGGCGGGAGCTGCGGGGCTCGGGCAGAACCCCTGGAGGCTTGGCCCACGCTGCGGCTGCGGCTGCGGCTGCGGCTGCGGAGTCCTGCAAGGGTGGGCTCCCCCAGGACAGTGCCAGGCAGGGCACCAGCTCCCTGCCTCTCACCTGTTCTCAGAGCCGCGGGGCGCACAGCAGGGGGGTCCACTGGGGGGTCCACTCAGAAATGTCCAGCCCTCTGCAGTCCTGCCCCTCCCCTGCTGACCACACAGCACACCACAGGGTGACGGGGTGGGATGTCGGGTGAGCCTGGTAGTGCTTCTATGCCAACTGTGAGGCTTGCTGCTGACTGAATTACCCTCCCCGCCCCCAGCTGCCGTAACCCAGCGTTGGGTCCCCGGATGGCGAGAACAGAGATGGTGTGGTCTTTACTATTTGTTTATGTAATTTTGATAGTTGGATTTGTGTGTGTGTGTGCGTGCGTGCGTGTGTGTGTGTGTGTGTGTGTGTGTGTGTGTGTGGTGTGCGCTGGTCCTAGGGCTTGAACTCAGGGCCTGGGTCCTGTCCCTGAGCTTAAGGCCAGTGCTTTATTTACCGCTTGAGCTATAGCTCCACTTCTGGCTTTTTGTGGTTAATTGGAGATACAAGTCTCTCACAGACTTTTCTGCCCAGGCTGGCTTTAAACCCTGATCCTCAGAACTCAGCCTTCTGAGTAGCTAGAGCTGCAGGCGTGAGACACCAGCACCTGGCTTTGATGTTTAGTTTTCTAACCATCTTGTTGGAGTAGTACAGGCCATTAAGAGATTCAGGCACTCTGGTTTAGTCTGATCAGATGCATGGATCGTGGGGGTCAGTTTGACATGGAAGATCTACCCCCAGGGCAAATGTCGTCCTGCGTGCAGGGTCTGTTGCTTGACCCTCTGCTGTCCATCTGCCGGTCCCTTCTCAGGCATGTGGCAGATTGCCAGTGTTTCTTTTTACTGAGCTACTATTGTCTGGAAGGGGGGTAGGCTTCTTTTTATCTTTCTGTCAGGTGACCTTTATAATCAGCCCATGAATCTGGGAACCGTTTGAGGATATTAACTGAGATTGAATTCTAGATTCATTGGGGAAAAACTTAACCCTTCGACAGGCAGAACAGAGTGGAAGAAACTCAGCTTGCTTGGGTCCAAATCCCAGCTCTGTTACTCCTTAGCTGTGTGATCTTACACAAGATCACAGTGTCTGAAGGAACCCTAATGTCAAACTGCTTGAAAGCCAGGGCTGGGTATTGACAGGCAAGCAGGAACTTTCTGCTTGTGCTAACAGATGCCGAGGAAGTGTCGGATGGGAATCAGCACCTATCAATTACTTAAGAGAATCAGAGAGAAACTCACCAGCAAGCAGAAGGGTGTTTAAGAGCGATCTGTCTCTCCAGGCGCCCTGCATTGGGGTAAAGGCCGGAAGTGCCCCCAGAAACACGCTGAGCCATGCATCCTGGCCCCACAGCCTCCCCCGTGGCCAGGGAGGCCCATGAACCCGAAAGACGGAAGCAGAAACAAAAGACCCAAAGATTGAACCAGCAGATGCGCAGCCCTGACTGCACTCGAACACTGGAAAATTCCACTCGATAAATCCCAATGAACCAGTGAAGATTTAGTAGGACAATTACAAGTTCAGCAAGTTGGACAGATACAAAACAAACATGTCAAATGACTGTTTTTATGCCCATTACCATAACCCAATCATTAAAGGATGAAAAATGAATTCTATCTGAAGCACAAGGGGTGTAATTGAGTGTGTGATCTATCTATTTTTAGTAAGGTAAGGACAGCATCGTAGACTCGGGCAAGTCCTGGGTGTGAGCGAATTAACATTTATAACATCAGGCCTTGTGTTTTTCTTACATCCAAAGCATAAAACAAGGCAAAGGCTCATTTCCAATAGCCCCGAAACTATGGTGGCCCGAGGCTGTGTGGCCCAGTGGCCACCTTCTTCGCTCTTCCCTCCGTCCTCATCTCTGGTGGTGAGGATCTTCGTGCTGTCAGAACGCACCCTGGCATCCGCTCTCAGAAAGGAAGGTGGTGTGGAACGTGTGAGCTCCATTGCTATTTCGCTCACACTCGGGCAAGCTGGCTTGGGGATGGGTGGGCCCCAGAACTTCTCCAGGAAGAGGCTGGGTGGTGCGGGATGGAGTCTCAGAAGGGACTCTACTTTTGCTCATCCTCTACGATTCCCACGTGGACTCTCTCAGTCTGCTGACTGGACAGCACTTTCCTTGGGCTGGTGCTGTCCAGGAGCCCTAACCACATCTGTCCACGCGGTGACGCGGTCACGGGCTCACCAGCTCAGAAGACACACGGCTCTGCAGTGCAGACATCTGTGTGTTTTCTTCCACCCTCTGGAAGCGCCTGCCACCCGGGTGGGGCTTCCTGGAGCTGCCGGCCCTGCCCACCGTTCCCTTCTTTGCCCTTTGTGCTGGCTCCCGGGCCACACCTGCCCCATCCTCCAGCTCACTAATTTGCCCCTCAGATGTCTTTCTGCTTTTCAGCCCAACTATTTTAAATCTCTGGGATCTCTAATTAGTTCTTTTATATAAAAGCCCATTCTTGCTTCATGAATAAGATAACCGCTTATCTCTCTGAGGATAGTAATTATACTTATTTTAGGGTCTCCTTCTGTTGATCGAACCAATGCCGCTGAGGTTCTGCCTCTGTTTCTACTCTTGCCTTTGGTCCTGCGGGCAGCGAGTTCAGCGCTGAGATCCAACACCGTTCAGCCGTCTGCCACCCTCGTGTCTGAGGGAAGATGGGAGGGGGGTCCTGGAGCTCCCCCCCGTCTCTGGCTCTACCCTTCTTAGCCGTCAGCTGCCCTCTCCCAGCATGAAGGGGAAGGTGGCAAAAATAAACAATTCAAAAACTCTAAATGTGTTTTGGGTTTGTTTTAGCGGGGCTGGGAGCTATGTCTCCAACTTCTGCACATCCCTCTGATTCTACTCTACCGCTGTCATTGTTTCTTCTTATTATGATTATTAGTTGTCTGCCTCTTACTGGCACAATGCAATAGTTCCTGGTCACCTTGGTTGGAGCCCCCCCTCCCCCCCCATCACATCTCAGCATCCTTCAGGATGTGGCTTCCTGCAATCCTGTCTCTGCATCTTTCGGTGTGATTTGTAGAGAAAAGAGTCTGATCAGCTAAAAAGACTCTGATTTTTTTTTAAATCAATACGATTGTAGATTTTTTTTTTCATTTAGAAACATTTCTCTGATGCGCCAGGATTTTGCAGGAGAGTCTGCTGAGTTGACCACTTTCGGAGGCTGTTAATAAACCCCCAAAACACACACACCCTGCACCCCCTCCCGAGCCCCTCTCCAGACTGGGACCTTCCATATGAATAATGCTTCTGAACTAGGGTGAAATCTTTGTTTGACCCCCGGAAGCATCACCAGGCTGAGGCATCCCAAGGCTGGTGAGTGGAGGGCCTCCTCCCTCCTCCCTCTTCCCTCCTCCCTCCTCCCTCCACTGCTCCAGCCCTGCAGGGCCTGCTGTCCCACAGAGACCTTAGCTCATCTTCCAGCCCCGCCCCTGCCCAGTGTGCCTCTCTCTGTCCAGTCATGGGGAGGCCAGATGGCACTTTGGCTTAGAAAGACCCCATGGTAGAGGATTGGTGGTAACAGATGAGGCCAGCCCAGGGGCTCATGACACGAGCCAGACAGGACAAGACAGACCAGCACTGGGTGGTCCACGAGGTGTGCTCATTGCCGCTCCAGATGGACTGGGAGCCTGGGAGAGGCCACATGGTGGCCCTGCCATCACCTTGCTGATGAGCCTTTAAGCACAGGTTTCTTTTGCTGATAGAAAGGGCATCGTCAAAGCTCCATACAAGCCAGGCACAGGTGTCTCATCTGTAATCCTAGTTACTTGGGAGGCTAAGAAAGAGAGGATCTTGGTTTGAGGCTAGGCTGGACAGAAAAAGTTTACAAGCTCTCCTTCTCAACCCACAGCTGGGTACAGCAGTGCATGCTTGTCATCCCAAGCTACGTGGGAGGCTGAAATGGAGAGGATCGCAGTTCCAGCTGGGCAGAGAAGTGAAAGTCCATCTCATCAAGGAGAAGATAGACGTGGAGTCTCATGAGCATGGCTGTGATCCTAGCAGCTGGAACAAGCCTAAAAGCAGGTGATCATGGCTCAGGCAGGAAGCAAGACTCCATGTAAAAACTAACCACTGAATAAAAACAAGAATAGGGGAATGGCACAAGGGTAAAGCTTCCGTAGGGCCAGCCTAGCAAGCGTGGGGCCTTCAGTTCAAATCCCAGCACTGCTGAAAAAAAAAAAAAAAAAACAGAGTCCTACAGCCAGGTGCCAGTGGCTCATGCTGTCATGAGATCTGAAGATCACAGTTCAAAGCCAGCCCAGGCAGGAAAGTCCATGAGACTCTTAGCTTCAATAAACCACTCAGAAAACAGGAAGGGGTGCTGTGGCTCAAGTGAGCTGAAGAGCTGAAGGACAGTGTCCAGGCCCAGAGTTCAAGCCCCACAACTGACAAAAAAAAAAAGTCCTACAGAGTGCTGGCCTCACCGAGACACTCTGTCCTCCAGATACTGATGAAGCACCACCCAGAAAGCTGTCCTCTTCAGCATCCTGGCTCATTCTGGCTTCTTACAGCCCAGGCCCAGGACCCCTCCGTCCTGGTCACTTTAATTTGCCCTTTCCCCAATGTCTGGCAGGGCCCAGCCTCCCTATAACTGGATCAGCAGCGGGGAAATTGGATCAGGGTGTAGCGAGCGCTGCCTGCTTCTGACTGCGCGAATGTCAGAGCCCGCGGGCACGGAGAATGCTGGCTTCAAAGCCTTGTCTTTGCAAGGCAGATGGCCAGACACCGTGGCCCTTATTCAATTTGTGCTTGTGAAAGTGACGCATTTGATTGTCGCCGGAGGGTGGCTGCCTGGCCCGGGAGCTCATGAGGTCCAGCCACAAGGCCTAACCCTACTTACCTGGAGGAAAATAACAGACAGACACAGGCGTCTCCGGGTGGTGACAGAATGGCCAGTGACTGGACATTTCCCCTCCCCGCCCTGCCAATCGGGGCCCTGAGGACTGGCTTCAGTTAGGAGCCCAGACACTTTTGATCTTCTATCTCACGACTCCATGTTTACGAACTTATTCTGAAGAATCACAAGTGCACCTGGGTGCTGGTGGCTCATGCCTGTAATCCTAGCTACTCAGGAGGTGAGATCTGAGGATCACTATTCAAAGCCAGCCAGGGGAGGAAAGTCTGTAAGACTTTATCTCCAATTAAGCACCAAGAAAGCCAGAGGCAGAGCTGTAGCATGCTAGCCTTGAGTGAAAGAAGCTAAGAGACAATGCCCAGTCCTGAGTTCAAGCCCCAGGAAAGGTGTGCGTGCACACACATGCACACACACACGTAAGGAGTCGCATGTGTGCATGGGCTGGTGTACAGAACAGATGGCACACCAGCATACATTTTGTATATACATGATGTATGTCCAGCAGCATATATCCATGAGCAGGCAAGCCACACCATGAAGCAGGGTCAGTTAGCACAATGGAATACCTCCAAGCTAAAAAGCCAGCCACAAAACAATGTATATGGTAGGCCATGAAAGAAATAGTGACCAATGGTTCCTAAAAAAATAACCCCCCCCAAAAAAAATACAATGATCTTGCCATCTTAGTTCTGAAATAAACCCCAAGGAATTAAAAGCAGGGGTTTAGAGGGGTATGGGAACCCATGTTCACACCCATGTTAGTCACGGGTGTGACTAACATGTCTTAGTAGCTAAGAAGCAGGAGCGACTGAGTGCCTACTGCAGCCAACGGGAGAATAATGTGGAACTCACTGCACAACGGGCTATTACTCAGCCTTTAACAGGAAGGAGATTCTGCTCTTGCTGCAGCAAGAATATACCACGAGGGCACTGGGCTGAGTGATGGAAGCCAGACACAAAGCACGAGGTTTTGAGGATGGAATGCGGGACCTGTGTTGAACCAGCGGGCATGTGGGCAGGTTTATAACAAGAAGGTCCTTCCCACCACGGAGCCCATTGTAAAAGCACAGGAGAGGCGCAGCTCCCGCCAGGCTGGCTCACGGAGCCCGGGTGCCCACATCTGCCAGGGCAGTCCCATCTCCGCCCCGTGAAGAAGAGGCTGGGACAGAGAGGTCACAGCCGGTGGTTCCCCTCTTGCTGTCTCTAGGGACCAGGAACACGTGCTGCCTGCTGGTGTCTCTGTCAAGGGGCAGACGCTGCTCCCGGCCACCAAGGCCCAGGAGTGGCGCAGGACCGTGAGGCTCTGCCCTGCAGTGGGAGCTTAGACTCTCCCCCTCCCCCTCTGCCCCTGGGCACTGCTGAGGCTGCAGGGTGCTTGCCCTTCATCCTCAGTCCGATCCGGTTTCCAGGTCTGCTCTGCCTCAAAGCTAGTGGGGGGCAGGGCGAAGGCTGGGGACACCTCCTTTTCTTGGTTTAAGCAGTTGAGCAGGTGTGTGTATGGGATGGGGAGGGGGAGGTCCTAAAGTTGGTTGGCGGCACTGCCCGGGCAGCATCCACAGCAGCAGGTAGCAGCCAGCCATGGGCGGCTATGGCTGCCCCAGTGTGGTCCAGGAATGTTGAGCGGAGGCGGGGTGCCTGGCTCTGGAGTGGCAGCTTGGACAGGAAGCGCTGAGCCTGTGGCAGAGGCCGGCGGGGCCCAAAGGCTCTGCATAGAGGCTCGGGTGAGGCCCTCCCCGCCCCTCCCCGTCCTCCTGCTCGCACTGTGCCTGTGGCCCACCCCTTGCCACCTCTCTAGTTTTGACATGATCATTTGTGACCTGCAGCTCACAGGGAATTGGTGGGGGGGAGGGGGTCCAGGCACCAGAATACCAGGCCAAGTATTGTCATCCAGGGACTAGGTCGGGGCACAAAGGAACCTGAGCAGAGGCAGGGAGGGTGGTCAGGGACACAGACCCCAGCAGTGACCGCTGTCCTGGGCCAGCTCCTGCTATGCGCTGGGCAGGCACCCAGGGCCTGAGAGCCATCCTCCCCAGAGACCTTTCCCCGGGGACTTGAACCACGGTGTCCCCGCATCTCTGCCCCTACACCAGTGGGCTGAGTGGTGGGAGGGGTGGGCCCAGATGTTTGGGCACCCCTTTCTCTCAATGAGAGAGAGGAGGATGTGGGGGCCACCCTAGCTTCCTTAAGTCAGTGTGCTGATTTTGGGGTACCCTCGCTGTCTCCCCAGGCAGACCTTCTGCCTGCAGTGGACTCTGCTCGAGACCTTGTATCTGTCTCCTGACACCTAACCCTCTCCACAGTTGCCTTTCACACGTCCTGCATGTGCCCCAATCTTTGTCTTTGGTTTCTGGGGGGCTCAAAGCAGTGACAGGGGGCCCAGAGCAGAAGGGAAACAGTCCTGGACCCCAGGGAGTTTTGTGTTGGGGGCAGGGGTGGGGCTATCGTGACAAATGGCCGACCACTCCGAGTCTCAGAACAGCTCCTGTCCTACCAGGCGGCGACCGAAAGCCTGGCGTCCAGGGAATCCCCTTGCTGCCGTCTCGAGCCTGCGCCGCCGTGCTCTGGCTGGCCCCTGCTCCATCCGCCTTCCATCCAGCAGTGTCTCCTCCCTCTGACCTCCACTGCCACGGCCATTGGACTCAGCCTCTGCCTCCCCTCCAGGGGCCCTCGGTCCATCTGGCACAGGACACTGCAGGACCCTCTCCTCGTCCAGAGCCTTGACTGCTCCATTCCTCCACAGGCCCTTCCTCCTGTGGTCCACCCTACAGACAGGATTTGGAGCTGGAAATTGGGGTCCAATTCCATCCACTGGACCCAGCACAGGGTGGTGCACATCAGGGAGGGCTGCTGGGGTTGGGAAGGCCCTGCTGTGCCTTTCTGTGCCCTTCTAGACTGTAGTCCTGGCTGCCTATCCCCGGGGGGTTAGAGTGCAGAGGCGGGCTGGGGAAGGCAGGGGTGAGGCAATGCAGAGATGGTCTGGGGGAGGCAGGGGTGAGGCAGTGCAGAGGAGGGCTGGGGGAGGCAGGGGTGAGGCAGTGCAGAGGCGGGCTGGGGGAGGTAGGGGTGAGGCAGTGCAGAGGCGGGCTGGGGAAGGCAGGGGTGAGGCAGTGCAGAGGCGGGCTGGGGAAGGCAGGGGTGAGGCAGTGCAGAGGCGGGCTGGGGGAGGCAGGGGTGAGGCAGTGCAGAGGCGGGCTGGGGGAGGCAGGGGTGAGGCAGTGCAGAGGCGGGCTGGGGAGGCAGGGGTGAGGCAGTGCAGAGATGGTCTGGGGGAGGCAGGGGTGAGGCAGTGCAGAGGCGGGCTGGGGAGGCAGGGGTGAGGCAGTGCAGAGATGGTCTGGGGGAGGCAGGGGTGAGGCAGTGCAGAGGAGGGCTGGGGGAGGCAGGGGTGAGGCAGTGCAGAGGCGGGCTGGGGGAGGCAGGGGTGAGGCAGTGCAGAGGCGGGCTGGGGGAGGTAGGGGTGAGGCAGTGCAGAGGCGGGCTGGGGAAGGCAGGGGTGAGGCAGTGCAGAGGCGGGCTGGGGAAGGCAGGGGTGAGGCAGTGCAGAGGCGGGCTGGGGGAGGCAGGGGTGAGGCAGTGCAGAGGCGGGCTGGGGGAGGCAGGGGTGAGGCAGTGCAGAGGCGGGCTGGGGAAGGCAGGGGTGAGGCAATGCAGAGATGGTCTGGGGGAGGCAGGGGTGAGGCAGTGCAGAGGCGGGCTGGGGGAGGCAGGGGTGAGGCAGTGCAGAGATGGTCTGGGGAAGGCAGGGGTGAGGCAGTGCAGAGATGGTCTGGGGGAGGCAGGGGTGAGGCAGTGCAGAGGCGGGCTGGGGGAGGCAGGGGTGAGGCAGTGCAGAGATGGTCTGGGGAAGGCAGGGGTGAGGCAGTGCAGAGGCGGGCTGGGGAGGCAGGGGTGAGGCAGTGCAGAGGCGGGCTGGGGAGGCAGGGGTGAGGCAGTGCAGAGGCGGGCTGGGGGAGGCAGGGGTGAGGCAGTGCAGAGATGGTCTGGGGAAGGCAGGGGTGAGGCAGTGCAGAGGCGGGCTGGGGGAGGCAGGGGTGAGGCAGTGCAGAGGCGGGCTGGGGGAGGCAGTCTTCCAGAGGACCCCATGGGCAGGTCTCTCCTCGTCGGCATGGACCCCTGGGGGAGGGCCAAGATGGCTGAGCACGAGATAGACAGGAAGACCAACCTGTTAGAGGAGGGTGTGGGCCCAAGGGAGCTTTGGTGGGTCTCCCAGACCCTGTCACACCCAGAAGCGGAGCCAGAGGGGCCACGCCCGGTCACCCACCAGTGGGTGGGAGTGGAGGCCTTGCATCTGGGACTGTCCTGGCTCATCCGGCCCGGAGCTCCAGGTCCTGCCCGGGTTCTAGAACTGTGGGTGGTCTCTCGCAGTGTCACACCCAGCCCACAGCACCAAACCCTTTTGTGCCTGTCCTGCCCTCCAGAGCTGGGGGAGGGGGTGGAGGGTTAGGGTCACCTGCAGTGACCCCGCCCAGACCCTCATGACCCCACCTAGGCCTCCCCACCAGATACCCAGACCCTGGACACAGGCCGTGAACTCAGGCTGACCCCCAGGGGTCACCCAGGAGGACGTGAACTTCCACTTTCCTACCAGACTCCACGCTCAGGACAGAATCCAGCTCCCCCGGGAGGCGTGCTGCACGGGACGGGGTGCAGCCCCTCACGAGCCGGGCTGCTGCTGCTGCCAGCCCAAGGGTTGAGTTGTCCTACAAGGAGGTCCCTGGGGGTGCAGGCCTGTGGGGGGCCACACCCCAGCGGCGGCTCTGTGCACCGGCTCTCCCCACCCAGCCCCGCTGCCCCATCTCCAGCGCCGCACTGCGGCTGTCACCACCCACGGCAGCGCGTCCGCCGCTGGGCCTCACGTGGCAGCACCGGTGGGGGCTGGCAGTCCCCAGGGCCACCGGCATCAGAGCGGTGCGGAAAGCAAGGGGCTTATTAAGACGCTGAAATGGGTTCTAAATGAGGTCAGCCGTCGATGCGCCTTGGAGAGGAGCCAGGCGCTGAGCGGCCGCAAACAAGGCTGATTTCCTGGTGGTGACAGTGACACCCACGGGCCACCCCAGCCCACCCCCACCCTTGGAGGACAACTTGTCCTGACAGAGCAGAGTTACCAAGGGGGGAGGGCAGGGAGGGGAAGAAGAAGGGGGGCGCCCCCCAACAACTAAAGCCAGAGCCGTGTCCAACACCTGGGGCTTGGGGGGGGCAGCTGCCTGCTGCGCCAGTTCCTGCCGTGGGGTCAGATTGCTCTTAATTAAGATCCACCAATGCCGGGAAGGGCACAGGGCCCAGGGCCCAGGACGACCGGCGGGACTCATCCCCGCCGCCCGCAGTCCATGGCTTTGCCCCGACTGTGCATTTCTGATCTGCACATCCTCCTGATGCAGAGGGATTTGTTACTTTTCTGACCTTGGCTTGTGAGATGCACAGCTCATCACCTTCCCTCCTCCCCTTGCCCCCTCCCCCCCAACACTGACAGACCCACGATGAGTAACCCCAGGTGAAGAGATTTCCTTCGGGTGGCTGCGTCCTGATGGACGTCGGATGGAGCAGTGACGGGTGAGCCGCCCAGTCCCTCCTCCCTCCTGCCAGCGGCCCAGACTGGGTACCTGTTACTTTCTGAAATCAGCAGAACTGTTTCTGTCCTGTGAGGCGGAGGAAGGCTGGTGCTCCGGCCTGGTACGGAGCCGGGGAGAGAGAATGTCTCTTAAATCCTGTTAAAAAGAACTGCGTGTGCCTGGCGCTCTGCTGTTCACTGAGAGCCGCACGCGGGCCTTTCCCCTGGGGACTCCGAGCCACGGCTGCTGTGAGCCCAGGAGCGGATGAGGCCAGTGGTCAGCACCTCCAGTCCCGAGCCCACCGGGCTCTGTACCCAGGAGTGGACGGGGCCGGCCGCCATCGTGCCCCCCCCCACACCTCTGGCCTAGGACAGCCTCAGCGTTCTGAGTCCAAGAGAGCCATGGTGACCGATGTCCTTGTCACCAGTGGCAGAGGCGACAGTGAGTGATTCTTCGAGGTGCTGGTGCAGGACTCATCCCGGAGCCCCCTGGGCCCTCCTTGTCCTGAGGGCCACTGAGAACCATGGCCCAAAGACACCCCGCCTGCGTCTGTAGAGAGGGTCCTGGCTCGAGGGAGAGAGGCCCACCTCCCGCACAAAGGCCAAGGGCATCCACTCCCACCCTGTCCCCTGGGCCAGGCCCGCACTGTCTCCCAATCCCACCGCAGGAGGGAGAACACAGCCCTTCTCCTTCCTCAGAACCGGTGTCTGGCGGGACTGGAGCAGGAGTTCAGGCAGCATCTCTGGGAAGTGATGGTCCTGGTCCAGCTGTTCTGCCTGAAAGGAACAAGGCTGAGCAGGCGTGGCAGGGAGATGGACGCAGGGGACTGGCGGGCAGATCTGTGCAGATACGGGAGAAACAGGGCTGAGGGCCAGCTGGCCTACAAGGAGGTAAGTTCAGCTGGTCCAGTCCAGACAAGAAGAAGTCATGTCCTTGAGAGCTCCGGACAGGGGAACGGCCTTGACCCTCACCCCCTTTCCTTAAAGACTGTCTCCCAGCCACGCACTGGCGCCTTGCCTGTCCTCCACACAGCCCCTTCCCTGCCTGCCCAGCAACGCACCCCACAGCGATCTGCACCCCAGCCGCATGCCCACGCCTTCTGGAGCAGCCGTGGTGCCAGCTGGAGCTGGTGGGGAAATAGAGGCGACAAAAGGGGGAACAGCAGGCCGTGGAGAGAGCGTCTAAACACTGACTATTTGGGGATAGTTGTTATTTTTAGTTTGAAATCAGTCCACCCTCCAGCGTTGTAGAAACCACATGGCTGGCGGGGCCAGGCCCATGGCGAGGAGCCCACCTCTCACGGGTCACCCCCGGCAGGACCCCTCAGCCTTCCACGTGGCAGGAAAGGACGAGAATGGACCATCAGCCAGCCAGGTGGTCACAGCGCCTGGCTGAAGGCTGTCGTGAGGCCTGTGGCCGCCGTCCCTGCCTTCCTGGAGGCTCTTCAGGGCATCAGCCGCTCGGCGTCCATTCCCCAGATGATGTCCATGTGTCATTAGTGCCAATTAAGGAGGGGCAGGAGCAACGTGTTTGCCCTGGGGCCCAGGTTGGTGGAGACCGGCCACTGGACAATTGAATTCCCCACTAGACAAATGTGATTACGGGTGCAGCCAGGATCCACCCTCACGGGGGGCTGGGGTATAGAAAGGGCCAGGTGGAGCCGGCCCCCCGAGCTCCCCGCAGCCATGCAAGCCCCCAGCCGCCAGTGTCGCCGAGCCAATCTCCCCGGCCCCAACGCCCGTGAGGCCGCCTCCATGTACGGCACGGCAGTGGCCATCTTCCTGGTCATCCTGGTGGCTGCATTGCAGGGCTCTGCTCCCCCAGAGAGCCCCTTCCCCTACCACATCCCCCTGGACCCCGAGGGGGTCCTGGAGCTCTCGTGGAACGTCAGCTATGTCCGGAAGGACGTGCATTTCCAGCTCCTGGTGCACGGGCTCCAGGCCGGGGTCCTGTTCGGGATGTCAGACCGCGGGGAGCTGCAGGGCGCCGACCTCGTGGTGCTCTGGACGGACGGGGGCAGCGCCTACTTTGCTGTAAGTCCTTCCTCCCGCCTGGCTCTTCCAACCCCAGCTGGCCCTCCGCCTACTCTGCTCCTTTCCATGTTTGAGTTCACTCTGGTCACCAGGTCTGTGTCCCTGGCTTGAGCATTGGGGGCGGGGGGGGGAAGAGGGGGAGAGAAGGGGGGACACCGATTTGAATGTGAAATGGGAAACGAGTGGCTTTTTACTGTCCTTGCCTGCATACCCCAACAAGCCAGGGTGCAGAAACCCCAGGGACAAATCACAGACCCCGCCATACCCCCACCGCCTGAGTGCAGACCCACGTCCCTCCCTTCCATACCGCCAGTGTGTGCACAGGCGGCGTGGTAACCAGCAACCAGCGCAGGAACACAGCGCACAGACCTTCTGTGCCACACACGGCAGCGCAGGCGGTGTGAACAGGTGCCGATGCCTCCCCGCCCCCGGGTGAGGAAAAGCCCTCCCCGGCCGGCGGAGCCCCGGCTGCTTCCCTGCAAAAGTTATCTCCACCCCGCCATCAAGGCACCGGAGTGGCCTTTGGGGTCCGTCACAAATGGCAGAGATGAGCAGAGGAGGAAGACCCCCACCCCCACACCGCCCCAGGTCACAGATCTCCCCTCTTCTGCAGAGATCGGCCACCGGCCTTTCTAGAGACAAAACCCAGCTCTCCCTGGCCACGGGAACAAGAGGGCCAGGCCCTGCCCTCTCCAGACAAGGGTACTTTCCCATTCTGAGCAGGGGGGGCCCGGCTTCTGCTCTGGCCTCAGCCACCACACCGGAAGTGGGTAGGGTTTCCCACGAGTGGCCCCGGGTCCCGGCTGGGCAGCCACTTAGACACTGTAGGTGACGAGCTGCAGCAGGAGCCACTGGCCGAGGCCACCAGCAGGACAGGGCAGAGCTGTGCTGAGCTGTCTGAGCAGGAGCAGGGGACCCCCCCCCAGCTCCTGCTGGGATCCTGGCCCTCACGGGGGCGGGAGGGGGGGAGCGGGGTACTTCCTGTGTGGACCAGAGTCAGGTCGGGTTTCTCCTTTGGCAGTATGTTCAGCCATTGTCGTCTAGGTCTCCAGCCAGGATCCCACCTGCTAGCTTTCTACCTTGGTCCTCTTAAACCCACAGGGTCCCCAGCCGGGGCTTCACCAGCTGCCTTCCTCTAAGGAGCATCTTGTAAAAATCTTTTGCAAGGTTCTTTTTCCTTTGAGGAAATGAAGAAAAACATGTTGGAAAAGAAACAAGTCAAAGGCTAACAGCACAGGGCATTTTCGTGGCCTGTGGGTCTCACGCCCCACCCCAGGGGGAATTCTGTCCCCTGTGCTCACCTGGAGCCCACTGTAGTCTGAGCCTGGGTGCCCTGGCCAGGCAGGCAATAGAGGGAAGGGTTAGAGACCTAGGCACCATCCTCAGGCCTCAGTTTACCCACTCCAGGTAAGCCTGAGACTAGGAGGAGGGCCATCTAGGGAGCAGTATTCAAGGTGATGCTAGCTCTTTGGGGTGTTACAAGTGCACCTGGGAGTGAGCACCCTGAAATGTTGCTGTGGCTCAAGCGGCCACCCAGCTGTCCTTCTTTGCTGATCCTGGGGTTTGAATACAGGGCTTCACACTTGCTCACCTTGCTTGTTCGGCTGGTATGTAAGACTTGAATCTCCCTTTCGGTCTGGTGTTGTACAATATTTTGGAAATGGAATCTCATGGACCTATCTACACAGGCTGGCTTTGAACCACAGCCCTCCAAGTCTCCACCTCCAGAGTAGCTAGAATTATAGGTGTGAGCCATCAGCACCTGGCTTGTGATTGCTTAAGGGGGAAAGGAAAAGGAGAGGGACAGAGGGGCGGGGCTGAGTGGGAACATTGTACACATATGGGCAATCTCACAAAGACCCCCCCACCTTTGTGAAACTAATGCATGCTAAGAAAAAAAAAAGGAAAGAAGCTAGCCTAGCTATTATCCTGGTACTTGGGAGAATGGAGCAGGAGGACTGTGAGTTCTAGACCAGCCTGTGCTACTTAACAAAACCCCATCTGAAAAGAGCCAGTAAATAAAAGGAAGAGGAAGGGGTCGGGGACACCTCCACAGGAAGTGAGGCACAACTCCCCAGCGGGATTGGGAGGGCCTGAGCTCTGCTCCGCTCTGCACCCGGCCCTGCTGATGGAGTCCTCCATGCTCAGATCCGGGGCTCTCTCCGCAGGACGCCTGGAGCGACCAGAAGGGACAGATACACCTAGATGCCCAGCAGGACTACCAGCTGCTGCAGGCACAGGGGACACCAGATGGCCTGTCCCTGCTGTTCAAGAGGTCCTTTGCCACCTGCGACCCCCAGGATTACCTTATTGAGGTAGGGCACCCCAGCTGAGGAGAGTCTGCTGCCTGGATGATTAGAGACGGCAGTGGCAGGGCTGGTGGTGTGTGTCTAGGTTTTACCTGTATGTGTGTGTGTGGTGGGGGGCGGTCCTGGGGCTTGAACTCAAGGCCTGGGCATTGAGCTTTTATGCTTAAGGCTGGCACTGAATCACTTGGACCACAGCTCCACTTCTGGCTTTTGGGTGGTTAATTGGAGATAAGGGTCTTGGACTTTCTTGCCTGGGCTGGCTTTGAACCTGGATCCTCGGCTCTCAGCCTCCTGAGTGGCTAGGATTATAGGCGTGAGCCACCAGCACCTGGCTCCAGGCTTTAATTTTAGATCTGGTCAAGCGACACCATGGAAAGGCCGGTACCACTGAAAGAGATGTATTACGCACAGTTCTCGGGGAGGTAGCCCCCAGGCCACCGAGGGCCACGTGGGTGCACAGGCCTGGGGGTGAGGTAGAAAGGAGCAAGGACAGTGTGGCAGGAGGTCGTACCCAGCTCCCATAGAAAAGGCAGAGCCTGGCAGGGAAGTGGTACCATGTGGGTCCCAGGCAGGCTCCACCTCCCCAGCGCCTGGCCCGGAGCATGTGGGTGGGAGGCGCTGGCAGCATGAGCTCTCGGGTGGCAGGGTGTGGAATCCCATCCTCACCGGCCTACCGCACTGGTGGATGGCAGGAGGAGGTAGCAGCTGTGGCCATCCATTGGCCCGAGGTTAATTTACAAATGCCAAATGGACAAGCACAGGATCTAGGAAAACAGCAGCAGGGGGCTGGCCAGATGAGGAAGCCAAGGCCCCGGGAAGGAATGGAAGCACCGAGGGGCTCAGGGGCAGAGCTGGAGCAGAGTTGGGCCTTCTGGTTGGTCGTTAAGTCTCTCCCTCCTGGTTGGAGGAGGTGAGGGAGGGCAGGGGATCATCTGAAGAATGTCCCAAGGTAGGCCAGGACCGCCGGCGCCCAGACACACGGGCTTCTGCCTGGAGCTCTGAGATACCCTTGGAGAGAGCATGCATCCTCCAAGTTCACCATAGCACACACCGTGGCTCTAGACCTGCCATGCCTCGATCTGCAGGTGTTTCTGTCACCCTGTTCCACCCGGGATGCTGGTTTCCACTTCTGGTATGGGGTGGGAAGGCCCAACCCCTGCCCCGGAGCCTGGCTGTGACTCCCAGCACAGCACCCCCAGCACAGCACTCCCTGACAGGCCTTTCTGTGTCTGTGCTGTCCAGCACAAGTTCAATACCCCACTTCCCACGCAGCGCCAGTTCCCCAGGCTGGGCTGGCCTGAGCGTAGAAACGACCTTGTCACCCTGTGCCCCAGGACCTTTGGGTTGTCCCAGCTGGCCCAGGCTCTGTGGGGCCCAGAAGTCCCTGTATGGGTATGGGATGTAGGCAGAACAGAAAAGACGAGATGCATTTGGAACAGGGCTGGGGTAGCCAGCCTGGGATCCGAACACAGACAGGGACGCAGCACTCAGAGCCCCTCATCTGCACCGCTGAGAGCCACTGGCTGGCAGGAGTGGGTGGGCAGAAACATAGCCTTGCTCCTGGTGGCTAAGGAT
The DNA here is from genome assembly GCF_024711535.1 of Dipodomys merriami. NCBI lineage: Eukaryota > Metazoa > Chordata > Mammalia > Rodentia > Heteromyidae > Dipodomys > Dipodomys merriami. The sequence continues at coordinate 48,010,397 of NW_027202382.1, read as the reverse complement.
CCTGCTTGGTGCGTGGGGGGACTGACGGGCCCCGTCTGGCTGCAGGATGGCACCGTGCACCTGGTGTACGGCATCCTGGAGGAGCCCTTCCAGTCTCTGGAGGCCATCAACACCTCGGGCCTGCAGACGGGGCTGCAGCGGGTGCAGCTCCTAAAGGCCGAGGTCCGCACCCCGGCCATGCCCCCGGACACACACACCATGGAGATCCGCGCGCCTGACGTCCTGATCCCTGGCCAGGAGACCACATACTGGTGCTACATCACCGAGCTGCCCCCCGGCTTCTCCCGGCACCACATCATCATGGTAGGTGGGATCCACCCGGCTGTGGCACACCACCGAGTGTCCTCTCAGCACCCAACTGTGGGACCAGCCTGGGCCCCGCATGGCCGCTGCCGCAACCACGGCAGCACCCCAGTCGCGGCAGCACCCCAGTCACGGCAGCACCCCAGTCCCCTGACACCCGGCTCACCCATCCCCCACCCCAGGGCCTCTGTGCCCTTGGGACTAGGACTGCTGTCCATCCGTCCATTTGTCTGTCTATGGTCACCTGCCCCCTCACAGCTTAATTCATTCTCTAGGATAGAATTCGTAGCGATGGCTTTGGTGACTGATGCCCACTGTTTGCCAGACAGAGGTGGGGACTTTTTCACAGTGGCACCCGGCACTGGCTACTGTCTCTGTTTCCAGAGGGGAAACACAGACTGGAGAGGCCGTGTGAGGGAGCAGCTTGGCTGTGCTCATGTGCCTGGGGCCAGCCTGTAGCTGGGGCGTCCATCCGCCTCTTGATGGTGCTTCAGAGAGAGCGTCCTTGCCCGGAAGTACCTGGCCTATCTCCACCTTTTCTGGAAATGGCCTGTGTGGGTCCCCGACTCTCTTCACGCCAGGCCTCCTCTTCATGGGCTCCTGGCACCATCTTGCTCTGGGCTGGCAGCTTCCTCCCTGAGCCCAGGGCCCCTGCCATGCTGCCTTGCTCCTCCCTCCCATTTCACAGCTGGGCAGATGGGCCCAGAGGCCCTGGGCCGCGGGCAGGGAGAGCAGGCAGGCCAGCTCAGGGCTGTCCTGTGGCTGTCCCTGTGCAGTACGAGGCCGTCATCACCGAGGGCAACGAGGCCCTGGTACACCACATGGAGGTCTTCCAGTGTGCGGCCGAGTTCGAGACCTTCCCCCTCTTCAGTGGCCCGTGCGATTCCAAGATGAAGCCAGAGCGTCTCAACTACTGTCGCCACGTGCTGGCCGCCTGGGCCCTGGGCGCCAAGGTGAGTGCACCATGCTGCCAGCACCGCGCCCCGCCCGCCCGCAGCAGCCCGGGCCCAGCCTCCCACAGCCGTTTCCCCCAAGCCGCTGGCTGAAAGGTCCCAGCAGGGGTATGTAGCAGGGGTGGCCAGGCCCCAACAGCTCCGGCTGCCTGTGGGATGTCTGACTCCCGTCATTCTTTGGGGGCGCATAGACTGCCCTCTCTGACAGTGCCCCGCGTGGGTACTGATTTTATATACACGCTGGGGTCCATGTTCTGGGCACGGCATGCTTCCAGGGCTTCCCGGTGGCAGGGTAAGTTGGTCCCCGAAGGAGCCCCTGGGGTCTCCATGACTGCCTTCTCCCCAAGCTAGAGGACAGAGCAGGTGGGGCTGGGCTGGGAGTGAGACTAATGGTGGAACTGGTCCTGGTCCACCCAGAAGCAGGGGAGCCTTCTAATCCCCCACCCCCGGCCCCAGCCTGTCCCAGCCCAGGTCCCCTTCTGACACCCCCCTCTGCACCCCTCCCCACAGGCGTTTTACTACCCAGAGGAAGCTGGCGTTGCTTTTGGGGGACCTGGGTCCTCCAGATACCTCCGCCTAGAAGTTCACTACCACAACCCGCTGAAGATCCAAGGTAGGGAACGGGAGGGAGGCGCGACTCCATTCTCCACCCGTCCAGTCGGAAAGGACCTGGGGGCGCTAGAGGGGCACTACTGGCAGGCCTCAGCCTCCACCTGCCACAGGCCCCATGTCTGTCCCGGCCACCGCCCACCTCCGCAGGCAGCCCCGGCGCCCCACGCCCGTCCTCCTGTCTGCACAGGACCGCGGGTGTCTAGACGGCGCCATCCCAGCTGCCACCCCCCACGGAAAGGCGAGGCGGAGGTCTTTGCACTCCTACCTTGCAGTGGAGGAAACTGAGGCTCAGAGGTGGAGGAGGAGGGACGTGAGGCCGGGAGTCCTGGCTCTGACCCATCTCGGCCACTGGGCCTTGTGACCATAGAGGCCGGCCTGGTCCCAGAGCTGCTGCCTGTCCCGATGCAGAGCACGGTGACACAGGCCGGCCTGAGCCCGTAGCTCCCCTCCCCTCGCTCGCCGCTCAGGGCCAGTTCAGGGTGCGCAGCCCAGACCTCGGGGCCTGTTGCTGTCCACAAAGTGGCTCTGCTCCCTCCAGGGCAAGCTGGGCCACGGCCTGGCATCTGGCAGGGTTCCAGGCCGTTTCAGAGCCCGTGGTGGTCCCTGCCCAGACTCCCCAGGGCCCTGAAGCTCTGACTACTGGGAAACTGCCGCCTTGGGGACAGGCGGGGCTCTGGCTCTGCAGCCCCCTCACTGTAGAGGAACGGACGAGGGCGTCCAGAGCGAGCATGCACGTGGGGTTTCCTGTCCCTGTTCTGTGTGTGCCTGGGCCAGGGACGGCAGAGGTTTTGCTCCTAGGCTTCCTACTGCCTGTCAGCAGCTTGGAAGAGTACTCAGCCTGAGGTTCTGGCTGGCTATGCAGGGCAGTGCTGTAATTGATTAGCAAAGTCTGCCCTGGGTCCTGCAGGAGGAGCTTAGTACAGCGCAGTTGAGCTTATGGGCACCTGAGTGCTCCGTGACCTCTGTGAGGTACACGGGAGGTGATTGTGTCCCCCAGTTCACCACGGCAACCCTTAGGTCCTGAAGGTAGGGCGTCTGTCTGCCTGTCAACCTGAGCCACGGTGTCTCCCCCACACGTTGGTACCTCCCACATTGGTACCCTGGCCCCAGAGCCTCCTGGCTGCCCCTTCCTGCTTTGCCCGCTCGCTAGCCAGCCCTGCCCACTCGAGGAGAGCCTGCTGGGCACGGGCATCCCTTCAGGGGCAGCCAGACGGTATCCATGGCAGCAAGGGCTTTGGGAGGGAGAGAAGATGCACACGCATGCACACACACGAGCATGCAGTGCACAGATACACCTATGCACATGTGTGCATACCAGGGAAGCACAAGCAAAGTGCAAGGTGTGCAAAAGGATGAGAACCCATGGGATGCAGTTGGCTTCACAGAGGTAACTTGTTTGCTTATTTAGTTATTTATCTGTGCCAGTACTGGGGCATTTGAACTCAGCATCTCCTGCTCTAGTCTGGCCTTCGTGCTCAAGGCTGGCACTCTAACACTCTGCTTGAGCCACGCCCCCACGCTTTCAGCATTTTGCTTGTTCCCTGGAGCTGACGGTGTCCCAGAAGATCCTCAGCTCTCAGTGTCCTGCATAGCTGGGATTATAGGCAGGAGCCTCCACTGTCTGGCTGTGTCTCTGTGGTGGTGTTTAACATGGCTTTGGGGTTCGAAGGGGAACTGAAACTCAGAGCCAACACCGCTGGATCGCTCTGTGCCTGAAGGCGGACAGTAGACGAGGTCTTTAGGATGGGAGTGCCAGTTAACATCGTGTCAGAAGCAGCGTTGACTGCTCTGTGTTGCTGCCCCATCTCCCGCCAAAGGCAGTCTCTCTCTCTCTCTCTCTTTTGATGCGTCGCTGCCTTTCTCTCTCCATACTGTGTGTGTACTGTGCCGCTGCCTCTGTCGCTGTCTCTGTCTCTCTGTCTCTGTCTCTCCCCCCCATCTCTCTCACTCTCTCAGTCCAGTGCTCTACCGCTTGAGCCACACCTCCACTTCCGGTTTTTGGCTGCTTAATTAGATAGAAGAGTCTCGTGGACTTTCCTGCCTGAGCTAGCTTTGAACTGTGATCCTCAGATCTCAGCCACCTGAGGAGCTAGGGTTATAGGTATGAGCCACCGGCGCCCATCCCCCTCTGTCTGTCTCTGTCTCTCTGTCTCTGTCTCTCTGTCTGTCTGTCTCTCTTTTCAAACAACATTCCTTTTCACTTGTGAAACTGCTGTGGTAGCTCAGAGCACCGTGAGGCTGGTGTGCCGAATGCTGGGTGCAGACCCCGGCTGTGCTCCTAATGATGCGGTGATTTTCCTCCCGGCTGCCTACGCCCGGCAGGACCGCAGCTGGAATTATCTGCAGCACACACACAGGCGGCCGCAATGCGGCTCGGCCCTAGCATGAGAGGGGATTTATTGCTCATTTAAAACCTGAAAGCAAATGGATTTTCAAAACCTCCTTAAGCACAGGCGATGTCTGCTTCTTCCTGATTGTCTGCTTGTATTTATGGATCCTTTACCCAATATAAGGCCTTTCCTGTCACTTCACCAATCGTGAGATGGGCTGCTTTCTCTATAAATATCAAAATCCCACAATTGTCTCATTATTTAATCCCTATCTGAATTTTAGCCAAGTGCCTTTTTCTTTCATTTATTTTGTTATAGCTTCTGATGTGAGCAGCTGGGAGATACAGGAGCTGCTGGGGTTTGGATGTTGGAGGGGGAGGGAGAAGACACCTGGTCTTGGTTTCAAGGTGTGAGGGACGGCCCGCGGCCTCTGTGGTGCCCTGCGTCCAGCCGCTCAGCCCGCTGCCTCCCGCGCCGTTCTGTCAGCGAGGGCATCGGCGACCCTGTCCGCAGGGAGCGTGTGAGGCCCTCTGCTCACCCCGGGCCCCTTCCGCAGGCCGCCGGGACTCCTCCGGCATCCGCCTGCACTACACAGCCACGCTCCGGCGCTTCAACGCGGGGATCATGGAGCTGGGCCTGGTGTACACGCCGGTGATGGCCATCCCCCCACGCGAGACTGCCTTCATGCTGACCGGCTACTGCACGGACAAGTGCACCCAGCTGGTGAGTGGGCCGGGCCGGGCTGCACCCCGCCAGCCCAGGGGGAGGCCGCTCCCCTGACCACGAATCCAGGACATGTGTGCAGCTGCCCCTCCCCCGCCCACCCCGGCCCCAGCCCCCGTGGCTGGTCCCACGGCGTGCCCACGCTTCCACGCACTGCACTGAAAGGGCCCTTTCGGTACGCAAGCATCACACAGTGCAGTGGCCACGGGAACCCTCGGACACGCGGCCCAGCCCCTCTGTGTGGCCTGGGCCACTGGCGGGCTCCCAGGCTCTCTCTCCCGTCTGGAAACACCAGCCCTCACACACCGTGGAAACATGCATGTGTAGTGTGTGTGCACACACACGCGCATGTGCCAATGCTGGGGCTTGACCTCAGGGCCTGGGCATTGTCTTGCATTTTTGCTCAAGGCTGGCACTCTGTCGTGTGAGCCACAGCTCTGCTTCAGCGTTTGCTGCTTAATTGGAGAAGAGTCACATGGACTTTTTCTGCCTGGGCTGGCTTTGAACCTTGATTTTGAGATCTCAGCCTCCTGAGTAGCTAGGGTTACAGGCCTGAGTCACCAGCACTTAGCTTGATGACACTGTCTATCAAACAAAGAAACCATAAACCCCACCCCTCCACCCCCGACTCCCATGGGAGTGACTGTCACTCGTGGGCCTGGATGACAGCTCCCGTGGCCAGTGTCCTAGCTGTACACCAGGGTCACCATGCCCTGAGGGAGAACACCCTGTTGCAAGCACTGGAGGGAGTTGGTGGGTACTGCAGAACACATACTGGTTGCCCCCTCGACATGGGTCTACAGAGCGTGGCGGGAGTGTGGCGGCCCTGCCCTGCTCACCCGGGGCGAGCACCGTAGGTCTCTGCCTTCAGGACTCAAGAAAGACAAAAGGGCGGGGTGCTGGGGGCTCACCCCTGTCATCCTAGCTACTCAAGAGGCTGAACTCTGAGGATTGCAGTTCAAAGCCAGCCTAGGCAGGAAAGTCCATGAGATGCTTATCTCCAACAAACCACCAGAAAACCAGAAGTGGCGCTGTGGCTCCAGTGGTAGAGCGCTCGCCTTGAGCTGAAGAGCTGAGGGACAGCGCCCAGGCCCAGAGTTCAAGACCTACAATCAACAAAAAAAAAAAAAAAAAGAGAGAGAGAGAGAGAATCTGCCCAGGAGCCCGGAGCTGCTGCTGCTTCGCAAGGCCCAGGCTGTGGCCCACTCCAGCTCTTACACAGCCTTTTTAAGTTTATGACCAGCAGGAAGAATCCTCAGAAAAGGGAAACAAAGGCAGGGTGTCTCTGCTCCTTGCTTCTGGTTGGGGCCCCTTGGGGGTCAGGCCCTGACTCTGTGTGTCCCCGTGCCCACAGGCCCTGCCACCCTCCGGAATTCGAATCTTTGCCTCCCAGCTCCACACACACCTGACGGGGAGGAAGGTGGTCACTGTGCTGGCCCGGGATGGCCAAGAGAGGGAGATCGTGAACAGGGACAATCATTACAGCCCTCACTTCCAGGTAGGGGCCCGCAGGGCCTACCCCTCCCCTGCTGGGCCTCCCTCGGCCTGCTGGGCTTTCCGTAGGCATGCTGGGCCTCCCTCTCCTCTGGCCTCCCCCTCACCTGCTAGGCCTTCCCTCCCATGGCCCCAGCAATAACCACGCTGAGGCTTTTGCGCCCAGAACCCCCTCTTGTAGTCTAATCCAAGGGGAAGGTGTTGGATCCTGGCCCCAGGGTGGCCAGGGGCTTAGGGGGTCCCTAGCCACACAAGGTTACATCACCCCAGTGTTCACCTTCTTGTCCTAACCTTGTCCCTTCCTGTTTGGAGCCCACATTTAGCCAGCTCTGGCTCCCCAGAGAGGCAGGGCAGAGCTGACACCCCAAGGGTCAGGAGGCTCAGTCTGGGGTGTGGGAGAAGGCCCCAAGCAATCTGATGTCTGCCCTCTTCCCCGCTCAAGGAGATCCGCATGCTGAAGAAGATGGTGTCTGTGTACCCGGTGAGTGCCAAGGGGGTGGGGGACAGGGAGCCCAGGGGTCCTCAGAGGGGGGGACCCAGAGAAGGCAGGGGGGGGTGGAGAGCCAGAAGACGGGGCCACGGCCACAGAGGATGCCCCTCTCTGGCCTTGCCACCATCTGAAAGCTGTGGGAAAGGATGAGGGCCCTGGGTGGGGACCCAGGCCCACGGTGGGGGCCTCAGCCGCGGCAGCAGCGGGGCCAGGCCTAAGCCCATGACTTGTGTCTTCAGGGCCCCGGGGCTGATGGAGTCCAGCCCCCGAGACAGGCATTTTGTAACCCTCATGTGGATGAAGGGGTGAGGGGTGCTTCCGGGGGGCACCTGCTCCCCAGGGGCTGGGTCGCCCGCCAGCCCCGGAGGGCGGGCGCTGACGCGGCTGCGGCCTCATCCCCAGGGCGACGTGCTGGTCACCTCTTGCACTTACAACACGGAGGACAGGAAGCTGGCCACCGTGGTAAGTCACCCCGGCCACCCCAGGTGCCTGCCCAGGCCCCGGGGGACTGTCTCTAAAACCTCCCTGAGGCTGGGTCCCAACCCCTTGGCTGGAGTGCCGGTCGCCGCGGGGCAGGGCGCGTGGCTGCGTTCCCTCCGTCCACCATCTTCCTGAATGAAGTCCCGAACTTGTGAGCAGGGCAGCATGGCGCTGTTGGATGGACATCGTGACGCGTGGCTAGGCTGTGTGTCTGGGACGTGCGCTGGATAACTGGGCAATGCACGGAAGGGGACAGCCACAGGGTAGGAGGCCATTCATTCATCTAAACCAACCCTCAGAAAATAGAACCAAAAACAGAACAAAGAGACAGACTTCCACACAACAGCTAGGAATTTCTGATGGTTCTCCGTGTCTGGGGGACCGCGGTTCTTCGCAGGGTGGAAGTGACAGTCCCAGCCTGGGATTTGTGCCCCTGGCTGGCCAGGAGTTTGCAGCCCTCTCTCCACACAGCCGCCCGCTGGATTCTCACACGGGCTCCGCAGCTCCCTGTCCACTGTGATTGCTTCCCAACCCAGAGAAATTGGCTGACGGTGGTGACCGTCGAGCTCAGGGCTCTGGGGCACCTCTCTCAGCGGACCGGTCCCCGCCCCCCCCCCAGGGCCCCTGAGCTGGCAGTATGGTCTGTGGGTTTGTGGGTTTGCTTTCTTTCTGGCTGAATTCGGTGACCCCTTGGGGGAACCATCTGTTGTACCCCGCGGTGTCTTCTCTGGGTTCCCTCCCCTAGCCAGGGGGGCTGAGTGCTCCGTCAGGACTCCTGGCTGCTCTTCTTCAGCTGTGACCCCAAGAGTGTGCGGGGCCCCGTTTCTCCTTCCTTCCTCTCTTTCCCTCCTCAGAATCTGGTACTTGTGTGTCACCAGATTCTTATTCAGCGAGTCAAGATGGCAGCTCTGGGCAGGTGCCATTACAGTCCCTCACGCCTGGAATCCCATCTACTCAGGAGGCTGAGGTCTGAAGACAAAGGTTTGAAGCCAATCCCGGCTGGAAAAATTCGCAAGTCCCTTATGTACAATGAACCGGCAAAAAGGCAGAAGTGCAGCTCAAGTGTGCTAGCCTTGAGCAACAAAAAGCCCAGAGGCAGCTCCCAGGCCCCCAGTTCATAACCCAGGACCAGCACACGCACACACAAAACATGACCTTGTCCTTCAGACCACCATCGTGTCCCTTCTCCTCTTGGTCATGTTACACTTTTAGTTAAAGTCACCTATGGAGACATAATTTACACACCACAGTCAATTGTTCGACTTTAGTACACTCACAGACGCAGGCAACCACCACCATGGCGGCGTCACCACCCCCAAAAGAAACAGAACAACTCTCCTCCTCCCGCCTCCAGCCCTGGTAACCACCGCCACCTGCTGTCTCCAGACTGGCCCATTCTGGACATTTCTTCTTAATGGAATCATGTGGTTTCTTTCCCTGCATATAAAGTTACAGAATCTCCCTTCCTTGGAATGGAGGGTTACTCTATTACACCCTTCTCCAGTGGGCTGTCACTCAACAGACGCCACTGTTTGTAGCCCTACAAATGGCACGTGCTGGTGATGAGGATGGTGACGATGATGCTGATACTGTACTAGAGTGTGAACTCAGGACCTTGAGCTTGCTGGGCAGGCGCTCTACCCCTTGAACCACACCCCAAGTCTTTTACTTCTGTGTGTGTGTGTGTGTGTGTGTGTGTGTGTGTGTGTGTGCGTGTGTGCTGGTGGTGGAGGAACTAGAGTTTGCTGAATTTAACTGATTGAGATGGAGTCTTGTGAACTTTGATGCCTGGGTTGGCCTTGAACCACAATCCCCTGATCTCCGCCTCACTGGTAGTTGGGATTACAGGAGTGAGCCACCATACCTGGTTGACAGGCACAGTATTGGTATTTGTTCATTCTCTGGTGGATGGACGTTTGTGTTGCTTACAGTCTCATTTCATTCCCCAAGGTTTTTAGCCTGAACTTTCACAGGGGAGAAATGAAGGCTCAGAGAAGGGAGACCCGTGCCTACGGCCCAGCTACCCTAGGGGGCTCTGAGCCAGGCTGTTCCCTACCTGCCTTCTTAGGGCTGACAACTGCCCACCCCGGGCCCGGGGCACAGACCAGGGGCAGAGGGCCTCCCGTGGCAGACCCACAGCCCTGCCCCCCGCGGCAGACCCACAGCCCTGCCCCCCGCGGCAGACCCACAGCCCTGCCCCCCCGTGGCAGACCCACAGCCCTGCCCCCCGCGGCAGACCCACAGCCCTGCCCCCCCGCGGCAGACCCACAGCCCTGCCCCCCGCGGCAGACCCACAGCCCTGCGCCCCCGCGGCAGACCCACAGCCCTGCCTCCCGTGGCAGACCCACAGCCCTGCCCCCCGCGGCAGACCCACAGCCCTGGCTCAGAGGCTGCCCCTCCTTCATCTGGAGAGGGGTCCGGACGTAAGAGCAGCACCAGACTGCTTGGCATTTGCTGCCTGCTGAGCGGCCTATGTGAAATCTTGCTCCTCTCAGAGTTAAGCTGGGGGTCGGTGGGCGGGGCATGAGAGGGAGGGTGGGTGTCTCAGCTCCGGCTCCTCCAGGTCCGTTTGTGCCTCTGGTTGCACAGCCACGGCAGGGTGTGTGTGTCTCCTTGTCCCCCTGAGACTCAGTTTTTGTACCCAGAAATTAGGACTGCCTTGGCCCTTGCCCCATTCCAGGGTCTTCCTAACCTCCCCAACCCATCTGTCTCCACTGGTACCGCTTGTCGCCTGTCTCCCGGCCAGGGGCTGCGAGGGGCGCCAGCCCAGCGCTGACGGCGATCCCTGTGGCTTGCAGGGCGGCTTCGGGATTCTGGAGGAGATGTGTGTCAACTACGTACACTACTACCCCCAGACGGAGCTGGAGCTCTGCAAGAGCGCCGTGGACGCTGGCTTCCTGCAGAAATACTTCCACTTGGTGAACAGGTGAAGGGCCTCCCTGTGCTCCAGGTCTCCAGGAGAAACAAGACAGAAACCCACAGACCCTGTTAGGAGCCTGAGCAGACCTGAAGAATACACGCCAAGTCCTTGGAGCAAGGCTGGCACCGTGCCACCCAACTACCTCCTGGAGGTGCCTGTGGCAGGCATCACTAATCAATCCCTAATTCACAACCAAGCCCAGAGCAGCCCTAACCAACAATTCAAGGTGTCACGAGGGATGAATCCATTGCTGGCAGGGGCACAGGGCCAGCACAGCTTCCTGGGAAGCCCACATGAGTGGCAGGGCTGGGGGAGGGGGCGCCGGGAGGGCAACTGCTGGAGGCCTCACCGGCATCCTGCAGGGCTTCCCTCCCTCCCTCCCAGCCTCAGCCTGGGCTGCCTCCTCTGCCTCCAGGTTCGACAGTGAAGGTGTCTGCACCTGCCCTCAGGCCTCTGTCCCCCAGCAGTTTGCCTCTGTGCCCTGGAACTCCTTTAACCGGGATGTGCTCAAGGCCCTGTACGACTTTGCCCCTGTCTCTATGCACTGCAACAAGTCCTCCGCCATCCGCTTCCAGGTAGGCTGTCAGATACCCGCCGGGGGGCCACGGGGGACCCAGCCAGCCCCTCCCCATGACCCTGTGCCCTCTGGTGTTGTACCCTAAACTCCTGGGCAGGAAGCACTCACACGCGCCAGCTGGAGAAAATGACCCGGCGGTGACAGACAGACTGTAAGGAGGACAGACCATAACACTGTGGGGAAGGGCAGGGCAGCCACCTCTCCTGCCACAGCCACTCCGCAGCCTCCCTAAAACCTAAAAATAAAACCTGGGAGCGGGGCGGGGAGCCCCGTCTGCCTCCGCAGCTGCTTTCCTGCTCCTTACCTGAGACCCTCTGGGACTCAAAGGCACCTAATTGATTCCCCAGCTGAGCCGCGGCCCCGCCCGCAGAGCCGCCATCAGGAGTCTGGGCCTGTGTAGAGTCAGGCAGGGAAGGGGGAAACCGTTGCCGCCCGGGTCCGGGAGCAGACCTTTTCTGGTTAATTGCTAAACCTGATGGCGGCGCAGCGTGGCACCATGTCTACGGGGACTGAAAGCTCAGCTATGGCTCCCTGCTGCTTTCGGGTCACCAAGTAACTAAGGCATGGTGGGGATCCCTAGGAGCAGCTTGTGTATGGGGGGAATGGACAGAGTATGGCTTGAGGGCAAGAAAAGTGGCTGGAGATGTGGCACCCCACCATGCTCCCCCTTCCCAGCCTCCGTTTACCTCCTGGTCCCTTCCTTACAGGGTGAATGGGATCTGCAGCCCCTGCCCAAGATCCTCTCAACACTGGAAGAGCCCACCCCACAGTGCTCTGCCAGCCGGGCCCGGAGCCCCAGCGGTCCCACCAGGGTCAGCATCGGCCGGGGCAGAGGTTAGGGGGGCCGCTCCTGGCCTTTCTCCCCGCAAGGGCACAGGGGCTCTGGCCAGCACCCCTCCCCCATGAGGCCCTCCCCGCTGTGGAACAGTGCCATGGGCCTAGAATGAAGGCACCAGGCCAAGCCCTGCCTGAAGCTTGATCCACTCCAGCCCCCCGTTCCTGAGACCCCTGCATGACAGAGAGGCTCCCCAACCCCCTGGCCCACTCAGCACGGGGACAAGCCACCACGGGGGGCAGGGAAGGGAGCTGGGACGTCTACCTCCCTGACAGCCATGCTAGGCTGGGCTGTGGACTCACCCTCTGCCCATGGTGGCGGTTCGTGTTGGTGTGTGTGTGTACGCTTGCTGCAGTTTCTTAAACATCTCCCTGAGGATCGGCTCTGTCTCCCGTGGGCGGCGTTCCCGCACTGAGACACTTAGTGAGTTAAGACTTGCTCCAACGCAGGGTAAATAGAAATTTTCGCCCACCTAAAAGGGAAGCCCTCACAACTCTCTCTACTGAAAACCAAGGCGGCCAAGAGCCAGATGAGGACCGCAGCCTCGTTGGGGAACTCTGGTTAGCACTGCCCACTCCTCCCAGGGAGAAACTGGCAGTGACGTGGTCAGGATCTGGAATCAGGGCGGATTACAGTCCAGTTCTGCTGAGGAGTGGAGGTTTGGCTGGGGGGGCCCTCTTGCCCGCTGGACCCATGGGGTCCCCCACACCAGGGACCCAGGGTGGGGCCTCAGGCCTGTGCTGGGTCTGCACTGCCCCCTCAGCTGTCTTCAGATTAGGGCGAGCTCGGCTTTTGGAGTTTCTGAAGGGAGTAACAAATTCGGCTCTGTTCAGCCAGTTCAGCAAAATGCCGTGATCGCTAGAGCAGACAGGGTGATGGATGGGCCCAGGCTCCCTCCTCAGGAGGACCAGCCGGCGTGGCCTCTCCCTCTGCGGAGGAGACACTTCATTACCGGTGGATCAGATCGGCCTGGCCCCGCTCTGAGCCGCAGTGAATGAATCACGGCTCCCCCACAGCTGTAATTCACACCATGATCGCTGCGCAGGGCCAGACCTGACAACGCAAGAGCCGCTGGGCCCTCGATCATCTTCACAGCTTTCCAGACAGGCCCTTTCTGAGCTGGTCCTGCCCAACCGGCAGCCCCGGGCAGCGTGCGAGGGAGACTCTGCCAGAGTGGCCCCATCGCTCCCCGCTTCCCCTCCCACGCCGCAGGCACCTGGGGGATGTGTAACTCACAGATGAGGGAAAGTGAGGTTCACAGAGCAGCGCCTCCTCTGGGACCCTCAAAAGAGCCCCAGTCAGGAATCAGACCTGGTGCCTGGCCCTCCTGTCACTCGGGGTCACTCCTGACCCACAGTCCCCCCCTTCCCGCTTTCTCTGGTGATCCCCGTGTTCTTAGGCAAAGCTCAGGGCTCCTCATGCACAGAAGCTGCCTGCGCCCCACCCCCGGCTGGTGTGACCCGCACACCAACTCTCTCCAGCCCCACAGATCCATGAGGGCCTTCTCTAGCTGCTCTCCATGACAGATGAGGACTTGGGCTCAGGGGCCTGGGGCGAGGTCCCCAGTGGTCCATGCAGCCCCGAAGGGGCCTGGCCCAGGCCAGACTGGCTGTAGCATGTGGACCCAACCTCCCCTTCCATATTTATGGGGACTGGGCTGGGCTGCATCCCTTCTGCAGGCACAGAATGGGGGGTGGCAGAACCCCGACCGAAGTGTGCACGCCCCACCCCTGAGCGGCGCGGTCCAGGCCGCTGCGCTGGCTTGCTGGGCCGGGGCCTCCCCACCAAGGTTCGCCAGCGCCCGGGGCCTGGGCGTCAGGGAAGGGCAGAGTCCCAGGTGCCCTGGGTTCAAGGCGGTATTGAGGAGACCTGCGGTATGCAAGGTGTCATCCCTGGGCTGCAGACCCCAGAAAACAACTGGGGTGTCCTCTGAGCTGGCTTGGGCCGTTGACTGGGACCCACTGGGCTCCTGAGATTAGTTAGGCTTCACTGAAATTAATTGAAACGACAGCTATGGAATGCTGAGGTTCGAGGTCCCCGTCTCCACCCACGTTTCAGGGCTCAGGAGCCACCTGTGTGTGGCCCGTAGCTACAGGCTGGTCAGCACGGCTGCAGAGAATCCTCCCTCCACAGAAAGTTCTGGAAAGTGTGGTCAGAGCCCATGGCATGCAGTCAGCCCAGCTCCAGGACAGGCCTGCCCTCCCCACCGCCAAGACTTCTGAGCCCCCAGCGCCGGCTGCCACTGTCCCAGGCGGGTAGAGAAGAGCCGCGCCACCGGCTCCCCGCTGGGGAGACACGCTCAGCGGAAACCGGGCGAGGGGCGTGGCCCCAGCACCCTCCCCACAGAGCCCACGCCTGCGCACAGGGCAAGGGGCGTGGCCACGGGACCGCCCCCGCTGAGCCCACGCCTGCGCACGGGTGAGGGACGTGGCCACGGGGTCCTCCCCACGGAGCCCACGCCTGCTCACGGTGAGGGGCGTGGCCACGGGACCGCCCCCACAGAGTCCACGCCTGCGCACGGGTGAGGGGCGTGGCCCCAGGACCCTCCCCACGGAGCCCACGCCTGCGCACGGGTGAGGGGCGTGGCCACGGGACCCTCCCCTCGGAGCCCACGCCTGCACACCGGCGAGGGGCGCGGTCCTCGCACAGCCTGAGAACAAGGACGGCCTGGGGACACATGGCCATTGTCCCGCCGCTCTGCATTCCTCCCCAGGACGCTGTGAACCCCACAGGAGTGACTGTTCCCCCAGCCCTGCTGGGGCCTCTGTAGACCCAAGGGCTTTCGTACTTCTCAGCATCGGAGGAGCAGGGTGCTGACTTAAGCTGGGCCTCGAAAGTACCCCTGAGCGCACCCTGCTCTTCACGGGAGACCCCACTTCGGAGGCCCGGGCGGGACCTGGGCGAGGACCACCAGGCCTGTCCTGGGCCTTGCCTTTCCTTCATCCATTAGTGAAGTGCCCGCGTGAGCTGAGCGCACACGGGCGGGGCGCACCCAGGCCCGGGGGGAGGGAGGGCGCACGTAGGCTCAGGGGTGCACACGGGGGGGGGGGCGCACCCAGGCCCGGGGGGGTGCACCCAAGCCCGGGGGGAGGGAGGGCGCACCTAGGCTCAGGGGTGCACACAGGCTCAGGGCGCACACAGGCCGGGGAGGTGGGGAGCACACACAGGCTCGGGATGCACACAGATGGGGGGTGCACACAGATGGGGGGTGCACACAGGTGGGGGTGCACATAGGCGGAGGGGGCACACACACAGGCCTGGGGACACACACACAGGCCCCGGGGGCGCATACAGGCCCTGAGCGCACACAGGCAGGGGGGATGGGGCGGGGCACACACAGGATCTGGAGCCACACACAGGCCTGGGATGCACTGGGGGCAGGGAGGGGGGTGGGGGGACAGAGAGCACCCTTGCACAGACCCAGGAGCGCACACAGGCCCCAGGGGCACCTGCCTCCACCTCTGTCCTCCCAAGACAAGAGCATGAATGAGAAGGCAGGAGACAGCACGGCAGGAGACAGCACAGCTGGTCAGGAGCCGCAGGTGTGGCATTTTAAGAGGACCACCAGGGACAGCCTCCAGGACAAGGTGACATTCATTAAATCCTGGAGAAAGTGAGAGGTGAGGCCCACAACATTTGGGGAAATCCTTTAAGGGAGACAACAGCTTTCCAGGTGGGCTTTGAACCATGATCCTCGGATCTCAGCCTTCTAAGTAGTTGAGATTACAGGCGTGAGCACTGTGCTTTTTTTTTTTTTTTTTTTTTTTTTTAGCAGTCTGGTGATGAGTGGGAGAGAAGAGTCTGGTTTGCAGTGCAGGGGAACAAGTGTAGGCTGAGGCTCCGTGGTGTGTGGGGAGCCCGCCTCCCCTTTTCTGGAGTGAGCCATTGTGGTGAAGATGACCATGAATGAGCAGAGGGAGTGGGCAGCAAATGGGAGATGGAGGGCAGAGGCCTTGATGGGCAGATGGGTGCCACCACGCCACATATTCTCCAGAGGCAAAGCACAGAGACACAGAGGTAGACTGGGGTCAGACCGTGCTATTCCGGGAGGGCAGAGCCATGATGTTTGCTGGCCGGGAGTGGGGGTGAGCGGAGCCCAGGTTTTCTCCGGCGCCTTCTCTGCAGCCTCAGCGGTGCCCCAAGGCCCAAAGCCACTGTGCACCTGTTCTGTTGGGCCTTTGCCTCTGTTGGGGACCAATCTGCTGCATCCCCCTCCACAGTCACAAGTCAGAGTTCTGCCCTGGCTCTTCTCCTGCCCCTTTGGCCATGCTGAGACCAGCCCTGCTGGGCAGCACAAGACGGGCACTGTGAACTGGCACAGGAGCCACCAGACCTCAGACTCTTTGGGGAGACCAAAGATGAAAGCTAGAACAACCCAAACACAGAGCCCCCTCCCCCCCTGTGCTGGAGGTGTTCTCATTCTTCACACACAATTCACCACGACTTGTCTGAGCGCCACCCCTCCTTTGCCAAATGCTGCCATTGCCACTTTACCAGCTGCATTGGAGGGAGGTGGCCCTCTGTACTGGAGTCGGGGGTACCCAGGAGGAAAAGAGCCAGAAGTGGCCCAGACATTCTGCCAGCAGGGCCTGGTTCTTGGGGAGACAGGCACCTGGCCCTGCCAGCAGGCTCCTCCCCATCTCCCACAGGAAGACAGGTGCCTGGTGACATTGGCACTCAAGACACAGCTGCCGTGGCTCAGGATGAGGGTACCAGGACAGGGGCATTCCATCCTGCCCAGGAGGGTGGGATAAGAAGGGGTACTGCTGGACCCCCCCATGAGCCACGTGTGAGGCTCCAGACCCTGCCCCCTGCCCCCAGGACCTTGACCCCTCCCTACAAGGCCCTGACCCTCCTTCCAGCCAGCCCTGCCCTCGCCAGCCAGACTCTTTCAAAGCAGTTTTCTGACTTGAGGAGCCAGCCCGGTGAGCATCACGGCATCTTGACAAAGTGAGGGAGGCGTCAGGGGCTCACTCCTGTCATCCCACCTAGTCAGGAGGCTGAGATTTGAGGATTTCAGTTCAAAACCAGTCCCGACAGCAATGTCTGTGAGACTCACCTCCAGTGAACCACAAAAAAGCCACAAGTAGAGCTGTGACTCAAGTGGCAGAGCACCAGCCTTGAATAGAATAGCTAAGAGACAACACCCAAGCCTGAGTTCAAACCCCAGGACTGCCTACCCCCCCCCCCCCCCCCCCCCCCACACACACACACACACACACACACACACTAGGTGTCTCTAGATTAGCAGTAAGGAAGGCCTGGGCAGGTTTCCAGGGCCTTGGAGCACACCGTGGGAGGGGGTATAGATGCAGTCCATCGGGGTGGCGTGTTTGGGCCATGCCAGGCCAGGGCCTTCCCCATGGGGCAGGTGAGCTAGGTGGCTAGGGAGGCCACTGCCACTCCGTGACCCAGAGCCCCTCCCAAAGGACTGCAGCGATTCTGGTGACACAAGGCCCTCAGGAACAGGGAGGAAGCCGATGAAGAATTTCCCAGCAGTGGCGGTGAGAAATGAGCTGGACTAGAACCAGGGCCCAGACCACCCTCATCCAGAACCCTCCTCCAAGACAGGCCATCAGACACATGCGGTCACCCGTCCAGTCCAGCGGTCCTGGCCAAACCACAGCCCTGGGGAAGCTGGCTGAGGCCATCTGGGTGGCGTCTCCCTTCCCCTTTGGCTCCACAAAACCAGCCTTGGCCGAGAACCAGGTGATGGGAGGCTGCAGGTGTTTCTCTGGCTGATGCTGTGAGAGCCAGAGGCCTCCACGGCCCTTCCTGGCCCACAGCCCTCCCCACACTCAGGAGAGCAAATCGGCTTTCCAAGGCCATCTGTAACCCACATCTTCCCAGACCTTTGACCTGTTCCAGCTCTGTGTGTGGTATGTGAGCCTCTGGAGGCCTGGGCCTGTCCCGGACAGGACAGCCCACGCCTGTCTTCTCTGCTGCTGTGCGGGTCTCGGTCCCACCACACATCCAGCCTGCTGTCCTAGACCTCAGGGTGACCTTTGGTAAGGATGGTGAGAGCCCTCAGCAGCACCAAGATCCACGGATCTGAACCAGGGCACAAAGCAGGAGGGCACCGGGCAATGCAGGGAAGCTGTGGCACCCACCCTGGGCAGGAGAGGCAGGATGGCTCCTGACTTGTGGAGAAGTGGGAAGAATTCCAAGGGACAAGAGAAGGAGGCAGGGTAGGCCAGGTATGTTGCGCGTGCCTGTAATCCCAGTTACTCCTGAGGTAGAGATCAGGAGGCTTGTGGTTCAAAGCCAGGGAATAAAGCTAGTGAGATCCCCATCTCAACAATATGCCAGACACGGTGGTTCAAGCCTGTAATTCAAGCTCTACAAGTCATCTAAGATACATTGGAGGCTCACAGTCCAAGGTTGGCTCTGGGCAAACACTTGGGACACTGTCCACAAAAACATAACTAGAGCAAAAAAGGGCTGGAGGTGTGGCTCAAGGAGTAGAATGCCTGCCTAACCAGCACAGAGCCCTGAGTTCAAACCCCAGTGTCAACAAGAGAGAAGGGAGGGCGGGAGGAAGGGACGGAGGTGCCCCATCTGCTCGGGACCCTCCCCAGAGCAGGAAGACTGATGTGGGTGGGAACTGTGCCCTCATCTCAGAGACAAACCTCCCCAGGAATCAGTGCCCTTGACCTGGGGCCTCTTGTCATAGACTTCCGCAGGCCATAGGCTGGTGACTCTCAGGCTTTCCCACTTGCCGAACTGGGAGGTAGAGTTAAGAAGCACTCTCCATCCCTGGTCTGAGAAACCACCACCTGAACACGGTCCTGACTTTACCCAGCACTCATCTCTCTCCTGTCCACCTGTGCCCATGGCAGACAGTGCCAATGGATCACCGCTCCACCCTCTCCCTGGATTCCCCTCCCTCCAAGGGCTCTGGCTGCCCAGGGCCAGCAGAGATTCTCGGAGGAGAGGTGAAACCTGTCTGCCTCCCTCTTCTGCGCTGGGTCACCGAGGGTCACCAAGCTCCTTCTGAGGAGCCCGTAGTTCCCAAGCACGGCCTCGGTGTCCAAGGCCTTGGCCATCTGCTCTGAACGGGGGCTGGGGTGGATTAGATGAGGCACTAAGGAGGGGAAGGCCCGTGTGCTGGTCTGGGGTCACAGGAATGAACTCAGCTGGCAGGCTAGTGGCCTCCCCAGGGCCCAGGCCATCAGTAGAGCCCCTTCACTCTCTTGTTGTCAGGGTCGAAGGGAGATTTCAGATGAGCCTGGGCAGCGTAGGTGACCCCCATCCGCTCCAGCGCGTAGTCCCCACTCTTCACAAAGTCCAGCGAGACCTAGGTGCAGAGGGGCAAGGGTCAAGGCCCGCCACGGGGAGGGGCTGTCCTCCCGCCCGCCTGCTTCTCCAGGAGTGCGCAATGCCTCACATGGTGAAGCCATCACCTGCCAGGCCCCCTGCTCCGAGACAAGGCCCCACCCTGGAGCAGTGGGTCACACTGCACAGGCCCCAAGCTGGGCCGGCCCTGTAGAGCATCCCAGATGCATGGGAAGATGGCGGCTCGGCCGGGGACCGGGCCTGGCAGGTCATGGGCTCAGATGCTGAGGGTCAGGGGTGCAGGACCAATGGCTCTAGACATGGCTTCCATGTTTTTGCCTTCCCAGAAAGCCCAGGAGCTGGTATTCCTCAGACAGGGAGAAGAGTAGGGCTTCTGTCTGGCATGGCGGGTATGCTGGGACATCCTTGCTGCCCTGCAGGGGGAGGAGCTTCTGGGGCCACCGGGGAGGGACTTCCTGGACCACAGGGGGAGGAGGCTTTAGAGGCCACCAGGGGAGGGAGCTCTCTCTGAATGGTGATTAAACCCAGGGCCAACTCAGAGGCTTGTTCTGGGGGTACAGGAGTCCTACTCCTGGCAGCTCAGGGATGGATGGAAGAGAGCATGGGGATGGGTAGGGCTGTGTGGGGCCCTGCAGGGTCCCAGGCAGGTAGCTGGTGGTCTTCGGTGGTCTAAAGACAGGCGTTCCAAGAGTGTGTGGGCCCAACTGATAAGACCTCGTCTCCAGGGCCTTCCTGTGCTGGAGGCCCAACCCTGACCTTGCTGGGAAATCCCCATTATCCCACAGGCAAGCTGGGAAGTGCTCAGCCAGTTGGGTGAGGGAGGGGTGGTACCTGCAGAGCTTGCTCACCGAATGGTGAGAACATTCTGGAGGGCCCGATCATGAGAGCGGGAGGGTGGCCTGGACACAACCGCATGCGCTCAGTGTCCTGGACATGTAGTGGCATTGAAGCTTGGCTCCCTGTCCACATTCCTTATAAACCCATCCCAGAATCACAGAAAGGGCAGGAGTGAGTACTCTTTAAAAGTAAAGGCAGGTCTGGGAATGTGGCTCAGTGGTAGAGTGCTTGCCTAGCATGCATGTATGCATGGGTTCGATTCCCAGTACCACATACGCAGAAAAAGATGGAAATGGCGCTATGGCTCAAGTGGTAGAGCACTTACCTTAAGCAAAAGAAGCTCAGGGACAGCGCCTGGGCCCTGAGTTCAATCCCCAAAACTGGCACCAAAAAATTACAACGTAAAGGCAGAAGCATATCCCCCTACCCTCAAAGAGGGGGTGATCTCCACCTCGCTGGGCCCAGCTCTGGCCTCAGTGTCAGAGAAGGTTCCGGGCTCCCCTCAGCAGGGACATGGACCAGGGCCCCCTTAGGTGGGACAGAGAGCAGGACTTACCGGCTGGCCACTGGGGTCAGAGATATAGCCATAGGCGATAGTTTTATCCAGGGTGAAGCCGAAATCAGCCCTCCGGATGTGGCCTACCACTTGGCCATTTCTCCAGATGGCCTCCAGGCCAAACATGGGCACTTTTCTAGAAGAAGCAGTAGACAGCTGGAACTCCAGGCCCCAGGGAATCCCCTCCACAGCATCCTGGGGTGTCTGTGCTGTGCCTGCCCCAGCATGGGCTGATAGGCCCCGGGCCGGGCCCGCCTGCTGGCCAGGACACCAGGGCAGGGCCTGCGAGTCACCCGATGACGGCCACCTGTTGGGCTGATTTTTTTTTCTCAGTTTGCATTCTTTGCTTTAAGGATTCACGATTGCATTGCTACGGGAATGCTCACTGTAAACAATTTGCAAATGCCAAGTTGTAAAGAAACACATCAAGTAAAATCTAGAGATGCCAGTACTCCCGTGACAGGTGACATTGGGTGGGCATCTACAAGCGGATCCCTTGGGCTAAGTTCCCTGGGTCTCCATTTATTTGTCCCCTTCCCACTACTCATCAGGCCTCCAGCAGGCTCCACTGGTGGCTGCTAACACCGCCCCAGAACTAAAATACCCCCAAACCCACATGCAACCCAGGCTCCCAGGACCCAACGCCCCCCAGAATGCTGAGAACTTGGGCCTGGCTCCCAGCCGTGACACGCTCAGAACTACCCTTGGCAGGGGTGGAGGCTCAGGGCCCATGGCCCAGCCTCTCCCTCCACCTCTGCCACAAGAGCTGGGTGTGAACCCCCTCACCCTGGTCCCCATTTGTAATGGGGACGTGGCCCCAGCCTTGCTCCTCACATCCATCACCGAGATGGAGATGGCATAACTGAACAGGTCAGGAAATGGCACCACAGGGCTGCGGCACTGGCCAGGCCGGGGAGCGCCTGTCCTCGTGAAGGAAGTGTGTCTAGCTTGGGTCCCCACTGACCCCTGCAAGCCCCCCCCAAGACAAAGCTGGCCCTGGAGGGGGTCAGAGCTGGGTGACTGCCCTGATTCGTGTGCTACCTCTGTCTTCCCTTGACCGCCTCCGGGGCCTCCGTTTCCCCATCCGTCACCGCTGTTGAGTGACTTCTGGGAGAGGCTGGTGGGGACGGGGCAAACCGCAGGGGTCTTGGCTGGGGACGGTAGGGCCCACTGCAAACAGGTACTCACTCCTCCACCGTGAAGCCCACCAGGCGCCGGCGGAGGCCTGCGGCACGCTGCTTCTCCAGGGCCTCTCGGCCCAAGAAGGGCACCGGGGACTTGAGCTTGCAGGTGAAGGCCAGGCCGGCCTCCAGCGGGCTGTCGTCAGGTCGGAGGTCTGCGTGCCAGTGTCGGTAGCCTGAGGCGGAGGGTGCGGGGAGGGGGGAGGGGGGACCTCTGGGTCAGCGTGTGGCTGCAGTGGGCACAAGCTCTTCAGAAGACCCACACGGGTGCTGCGCACGCCCAGGCCCTCAGCCCAGCCTGGGCATCCCAGGGCAGGAGGCTGGAGGGTGGAGGACTTTCTTCTCCAGAAGGTTCTTCCTCATGAGCTCCCAAACTGACCCTGAGCATTCGGGCTCCACGCTGCCAGGGTGGGAAGCGGCTGAGATACCTCGGGGCAATGCAAATGCCTCTGGCCCGCATGGTCACTGTGGGGTGCACTGTGTCCCCAGGGACTCTGGAGCCCATTCTACTCTCGACTCCCCTTCTCGGAGAGGGCTCAGGTGGTGCCTGCCGGGCCCTGGGTTTGAGCTCCAGCAACAGAAGCTCTTAAAAGCCATACATCTGTCAGAGAAACCACGTGCTGAATTCAAATCCTGCCTTGGCCCTGGCTCCCTCACCCACGGCGGTGGGCAGCGCCTCAGCTCTCTGTGTCTCTGTACCCGGGTGCTGGGGTCTGCGGAAGCCCCCGGGGTGTGGGGAGGGTGCGGGGCTGCAGGAAGCAGTGTTGGGAGGCAGGGACCTGTGGTAGACTGAAGCGCGGCTACCTCCAGCTGTCCGGGTACCTCCCAGGCACCCCCAGATCCCACGCTTACCTTTCTCAATGCTCAGGGAGTCGATGGCCCGGTACCCCGCGTTGACAAGGCCGTGCTTGGTGCCTGCAGCCATCACAGCGCGGTACACGGACACACAGGACTCCCGGGGGATGTGCAGCTCCCAGCCCAGCTCTCCCACGAAGGACAGCCGCAGGGCCCGGACCTGGGGGCAAGGCCACAGCTTCGACCCTGGCTTCCCAGCACCGGGCACCAGGCACTGGCCACCACGAACCCAGGGCAGCTCTTCTACCACTGGAACTGTGGGCTGGCCATGGGCCTGCCTGGGCAGATCGCCACCAAGGAAGGGGTCCTCCAAAGTGAGTTCACAGGACCCACTCTGAAAATCTTCAGTTGAAGGAAGGGGCCTCCTGTGGGAGATGCTGCCTATGCCGTCCCTGGTCCCGGACCTCCTAAGGTCCCCTGTGGTCAGACGATTGACCACACACCAGGTGCCTAAAGCGACAGGCTCACGCCTGGAATCCTAGCTACTCAGGAGGCTGAGATCTGAGGATCACAGTTTGAAGCTGCCCAAGCAGGAAAGGCCGTGCGATTCTTATCTCCAGTTAACCAGCAAAAAGCAGGAAGTGGCAGTGTCACCCAAGTGATAGAGTGCAATCCTTAAATAAAAAAGCTTCAGAAGTAACTCCCAGGCCTGAGTGCAAGAAGCAGGACTGGCACTGGCATACACCACCCCACACACACATGCGCACACACACATATACACACACAGGTGTGTGCACACGTGTTAAGCAAGAGCCCTAGAAACCCTGAGTTCATGCTTAAGTATTGGCAAATAAACAGGGCCAAGGCCTGGGTCTGTCATTTTAAGAAGCCCTGAGCCCAGTCTGTGAGGAGTGGGTGGGACCATTCCCGGAGGGGGCTGAGTCTGCAGAAAGCGCTTCCAGGCAGAGAGGTTGGTACAAAGCAGAACTGGAGTGGCAGTACAGAGAGGCAGGAGAGCAAGGCTGCAGCCAGGCCGGCCAGCAAGGGTCTTATCCTGGGCTGGGAAAGCCACCTGCCTGAATTGAGAGTGGGTGCCAGGACTGGGCCCCTGCCCCCCCCCACGGGAACTACACTGCCATGCGCCCCGGCCCCAGGCTGAGCGCTTCACACACATCCTGCCCCTCACCGCCCACGTGCTGGGGCACCGCTGTGAACTGTGCCACAGAGGCAGAGGCATGGGGGCCCGGGGCATGCCCAGTCCCATGGTGAAGAGCTGTGGTGCCGGGAGATGGTGCCCTATACAGCCACAGCTTCTCTAGTTTAGGTCCATGCCATATAGCTGCCCAGTGCCCCGTGCCTGACCTCCAGGGACCTTCTTAAACCCAGGGGTAAGGCTTGATCATTAAGGCCAGGACCCCACCAGCTCAACAAGGGGCAGGAAACCCAGAACACCCCAGAAGGATGGAGAAGCAAGGAGCTGGAGGAGCTTGAAGGTTCACGGGCTGAAAGGTGGGTAGGTCTTTGCAGTGTCCAAATGCACATATCTGTACCGAAGCTGTTGGACTGAGCGATCAACCAGTGAGCACCTGATCCTCTAATCGCTGCCACTGACAGACTGGATTCCAAACGCTTTTAAAACCGCATACATTTGCTCCGAGCTGCCATTTGCCCGGGCCTCTCAGAAAAACTCCGAATTACTCAGGAAATATACCGTGGATGGCTCCTTATCTCTGTGGGGCAAGCCGAGGGCCCTGACACAGGCTGCCTTGTCAGCAGGATTCTAATTTTAGCCAGCCCATGGAGGAGTGTGGGGGCACAAAGCTAGTCTCACTGTGAAACAGGAAAAAATCATTTGAAAGTGCACCGGTGAACAGCCCCAGTTACAGGAGACACGGGCCTTACCCATGCATCGCAGCCTTGTGTCTTCCAAATGGGGACCCCTGAGGAGGGGACAGGGCTAAGAAGAACTCCAGACTCAAGTACAGCCCCACCCCTGCCCCTGATTGGCCAGCCTCCCACCAAGGCCCGCCTCATCTAATTGGTGGCTGAGAACAGGGCTTAGGGAAAGCAGAGCCTGGTACATAATCACCTGGCAGTGGGGAACTCAGAGTTGTGGAAGGCTGACAGGAAGAGCTTTAAGCCAGATTTTATTTAAATCTTTTTCTTGCCTTTAAGATAAAAACGAGAGAACACCTTGGAGCTAATAAATGATTTCAGCAAAGCGTCAGGATATAAAGCCAACTCACAGAATTTGTTTCTAATGTGTTTCTACAAGCTAGCAATAACCCACCCAAAGAAAGAAATGAGAACAACTCCATTTACAACAATATCTGAAAGAATAAAGTATCTAGGAACCCCAATGTTCCTACTGAGAAGCTGTCCACCATGCCCAGAGTGGCCGGCAGAGCCATGCAATGCCCAGAGTGCCCTCAGAGACGCACAACACTTACTTTTCAGGAATGGGAGGTTAAAAAGAACAAATCTACATGAAAATTCATTTGGAATCTCAAAGAATCCAAATGGCCAACTCAGTTTGAAAGAATAAAGCTGGAAGACTCACATTTCCTGAATTCAAACCATGCTGAGCCCAAACTATACAACCGAGACAACAAGGGAGAGGCAAGAAGACACAACCAGCCCAGCAGAATGGAAGAGAGCCCCCAGGAAGGAACCTGCCTTTCTGTGACCAAGTGATCTTCCACAAGGGTGCCAAAAACAACTCCGTGGGGTCACACGAGGTCATCTGACCTTCTTCCAGCCAGGCCTGTCCTAACACTCGCCTGGCAAGGGACTCCGCTGTCCCCTGACAGCTTGAATAGTATCCGGGGAACCACACCCCAACCGCAGTTCCATCATCTTCTCAGTCACGTCACAGAGCTGGCTTGTGACATTCTGTGGCTGTCCAAGGCCTCAGCAGATTTTCACAGCTCTTGGCGAAGGGAGTTTTTAGGCAGCAGCTGCAACCCAGTTGGCAAATACCCACCCCATAAATGCCTCGAATTCTCTGGCTGGGGTGTCACGGTTTATCTAACGTGTGCCATGTAAGGCCACTCCGTCCTGAGCGAATCCAGTCCTAGCAGCAGCACCGCCGGGCACCTCAGCACGGGGAAAACAGGATCTGAAATTCCTTTGCAGAAGAAAAATGTACTTATAGCTATGGCCCGTAATGGCTTCCAACCCGGGGCCTGTTGCTCTGCTAAGAGACGGTCTCAGCCCCAAGGTGCCTGTCCTCAGCAAAAGAGAGACTTCCTTCTGTCCTCAGCCAAGGTGCTGGAACACCATGTCTGGCCCAGGACTGGCCGTGCTGAGCTCCAAGAAAGTAGACACACCAACAAAGTAGTTCCCACTGGAAATCTCGCTGGCTTGGGGAACAAGGAAGCGGCCCTCCCCCAGCCCCCTTCTTCCTCCAAGAATCCCAGGATTGTGGACACGGCACAGACCCAAGTATTCAGAGAAGCACTCTTGCACAACAGAGGTGAGGCACAGCGGGGCATTGCCAAGTCCTCAGTCATGAGCAGAGGTTGCTGACCATGACAAGGTCACACGTGGTGGCCCATGGGGTCTGGGGCCGCAGTCCTCGGCTCTCACCCTCTTTCCTCACATCCCTGCTCAGCAGGCAGTGGTGCTGGCTGTGCAGGTGCACCCCCCACACACACACACAGCCGGTGCTGTAGGCTGAAAGCCAATCAAACGCCTATAAACACTTGGCCTAGCTCCATCCTCCAGCCCCCGAGCCACTGCACACTGACCAACAGCTCAACAACACATGTTTAAGCCGGCACAAGATCATGCAAGAGAATATGAAATTCCCCCTGGAGTCCAAGAGGATTCAGTGTCTGGAGAGAGTAAAATCTTTGCGCGCGCACGTGTGTGTGCGTGTGTGTGCGTGTGTGTGTGTGTGTGTGTGTGTGTGTGTGTGTGTGTGTGTGTGTGTGTGTGTGTGTGTGTGTGTGTGTGTCCATACTGGGGCTTGAACCCAGGGCCTAGACACTATTCCTTAGATATTTTGTCCAAGGCTGGCTTGAGGCACAGCTTCACTTCCAGCTTTTGGGGGGTTCATTGGAAATGAGCTCCACAGACTTTCCTGCCCTGGCTTTGAACCTCGGTCCGCAGATCTCAGCTTCTTGAGTAGCTGGGATTTAGGCTTGAGCTACTGGCACCTTGTTTCAGAAAAGACCTAAAAGCTCTCCTAGGCTTTGGGCAGTAGCCAGGTCACTGCTCGCAGCAGGGAGCCATCTCTCAGAAGGCTTTGGCTCCCAGCGCTCTGAGTCCAGCGTGAAGGTCTGATGTCCACAGCCTCCAGGACTGTGGTTCTGTACTCTGGGCGCTGCCATGGGCCTCTGGGCAGGGGCCAGTCCAGCTTCTGCAGCTGGTAACAGATCATCCCCCCGCCCCCCAACCCTGCTAGACGGGGAGGCCACTGTTCCAGCCTTGGGCCAGTGGGGGCCTTAGGAAGATAGCTTTCAGGTCCACGGAAGCCACACACTAAAGGTCCCTGGAGCCCTGTGGAGAAGGTGGGGGCCCCCTGCCTGGCATTGTCTGATATGTCCTCCCTTGTAGCCCACACTTGGATTGTTCCAGCCCTTATACCACAGGACTGGGCTCCCTGGCCACTGGATGAGACCTGCCCCCAGGAGGCCTCCTCTGGGAACCTCCAGGAAAGATTGAAGAAGTGAAGGAGAGACCATAAGGAAGAAGGACAAGATGCTGGTGTGGCTGCTCTTGGGGGGCAGGCACGGGCATTTCAGGATGAGGCAGTGAACCACAGCCCTGGGCTCCACACTGGGGCCAGCCGCTTGCAGCTAACACAGGTGAAATGCATTCTGGAGCGTGGCAGGGTCCCTGGGAAGCGGGGTTACACTGGTGTCGATTGTCAGGTTCAGAAGGGCTCTCCGTGGCTGAGGACCTAAGTGCTGGAAGGCTGGTCTGGCAGGCGTAGGGCCCCGGGTCCCGTCCCCAGCACTGAGGGAAGCAGAGTGAAATGCCAGAACTGGCCGAAGGCCCACAGCAGGGCTGCCGGCTCGGATGGCACATCCTCATGTCAGCAGCAACCACGGAAGGCCGCCATGGGCCTGGGAGTCTGGTGCAGATTCCACAGACCTGCCCAACAGCCCATGCAACCAGGAGGCTGGGGTGGGGCCCAGAACCTTCCCAAGTCAAGACATGCCCACACACCTGGGCCTCCCCTGGGTAAGGCTGGGTCTGCCTCATGCAGGCTGGTCTAGCTCCTCAATTCTCTGCAGCACCCCACAAGACACTGGCCTGGTGCACTTCAGGTCTGGCATTAAAGTCACCATCCTTCTATTGACATCAGATCTAGGACAGCATCGGGCATGAGGAGAGGCCCAACCAAGAGCCTACCACCGAAACACCGATGGCGGCTGCCATATGACGGGCACAGGGTCCCAGTCTAGGCTCCGGTCAGCTCCGTCAGCCACCTGAAGTCATCAGACAGTTGCCAAAGAGAAGAGACCCAACCCACACGCCTGGGTGGGTGCTGCTCACGTGGCAGGGTGGTATTGGAGGGGTACAGGGGTCCCTATAGGGCGCTCGGGGCGCATCGAGAGGAACAAGAGCACAATTACAGCATCTCATATGCACAGGCTGGGCGTGGAGGATGGAGGGCTGGAGGATGGAGGGCGTGGAGGATGGAGGGCTGGAGGATGGAGGGCTGGAGGATGGAGGGCGTGGAGGATGGAGGGCTGGAGGATGGAGGGCTGGAGGATGGAGGGCATGGAGGATGGAGGGCGTGGAGGATGGAGGGCTGGAGGATGGAGGGCTGGAGGATGGAGGGTGTGGAGGATGGAGGGCTGGAGGATGGAGGGCTGGAGGATGGAGGGTGCTGAGGATGGAGGGCAGGGAGGATGGAGGGCGCTGAGGATGGAGGGCAGGGAGGATGGAGGGCATGGAGGATGGAGGGCTGGAGGATGGAGGGCAGGGAGGATGGAGGGGTGGAGGATGGAGGGCTGGAGGATGGAGGACTGGAGGATGGAGGGCAGGGAGGATGGAGAGCTGGAGGATGGAGGGCTGGAGGATGGAGGGCAGGGAGGATGGAGGGCGTGGAGGATGGAGGGCTGGAGGATGGAGGGCAGGGAGGATGGAGGGTGCTGAGGATGGAGGGCGTGGAGACTGAGGGCAGGGAGGATGGAGGGCGCTGAGGCTGGAGGGCAGGGAGGATGGAGGGCTGGAGGATGGAGGGCTGGAGGATGGAGGGCTGATGGGAGAAAGCACTCGCCCTGCTCTCTGGGGGCAGAGACAACTCATTCATGTCGCAGAGTCATTCCATGAAGGCAGAGGCACAGGCTGGTCCCCATGTCTCTGCCAGACATGCACGCACGCTCCCCACTCATGGGCGCTCAGGGGTCTGAGATCTGGGCAATGACCCTGCTCCAGGACCGGAAGAGGGAGGGGCATGTCCCAGGCAGACGCAGGTCTGACCAGGGCCCTGGGTGGCGTCCATCTCACAGGGATGCTTGGGGGCGGAGCCACTAGCTGGCACCAGAGAGGCCACCGGGGGCTTGGCCCAGTGCAGCTCAGGCCCCAGGTGGAGGCAGCCAGGGCCAGGCCAGGGCCTTGTGGGGGTGTGGGGGGGAGAGCAGCTGGAGCAGCCCAGTAGGGGGGAGGGAGGACAGGGGAGGGAGAACAATGGATTTTGGAGTGGAGAGGGATGTGCTTCCATATTGTCTTCCCCCCCCAACATCCAGCCACACACAGGCTCCAAGCCTTAGCACAAGAGAGAGAGAGATCCACCGCTTCCCCCCCTCCCCCCTCCCTCCCACCCCCACCCCCCTGTCTACACATGGGAACCCAGCTCCAGATAGGTCGGACACGGGCTGATGACGCTCCACAGATGGAAGGCTGGACACGGCTGAGACCAGAGCTGTGCGGCTCTCAGCACCCCTACCCTCTCTGGTCCCTTCAAGGCTTTTTTGCGAGAAGGAGGCAGGAAGCAAGCTAGTGGAACACCCCCAGACACCCCGCTTCCTGACCCCCAGGGAGCCCCTGGGGAGGGACGCAGGGGCGGGGCCTGCGTGGCTGTCTTTATCGGACTTTCTCTGTGGCAGCAGTGGTCTGCCATTGTTAATTTGCTAAGGGATCCTGCGTTACCCTCCCCACCCCTCAGAACCTCTGCAGGCTGGGGTCTTGCTCCCCACAAATACTCCTTTTTCCTGGATGAGGGATGGGGGAGAGGGGCTGGCACCCCGCCCCCACCCCAGGGCCACACCCGGGTCCCTGACAGGAATTGTGTGCATGGCGGTCAGCTTGATGGGTGGTCCCAACTGCTGGCTTCTTAGAGAGGAGCTCAGGGACACCCCCCACAGCCTACGCTCTGGGCGCCTCGGCCCCCTGGGGGGTCACCTGCCACCAGCAGGAACTCACACAGCCAGGCTGGGCCCAGGCCTGTCCTGGGGGACGTGTGGTCATGAGGCCACATTTTTGGGGATGGGGGCTGCCGGTGGCTGGGACGGGGCCAGTGCACTGCTGAGCACGGGAGTGAGCACCCTGATGTTGACCACCTGCTCCAGGGTGGTGTCCGGAGAGCAGAGGCCGCTGTAGCAGCAGGGCCTGCCCAGTGCCCAGAGCGCATGCCCAATGCCCACTCTGCCTCCCCCCTCCCACCCCACCCCAACAAGTCAAAGTAGAAATCACACTGCTCACTTTCCAACCAGGAGAGCCGGGAGTGGGAGAGGGGGAGGCAAGCCCCCACTCAGGGTCTCCGAGCAGCGCCCCCAGGCCTGCTGGATCTGAGAGTCCAGCCTGCCCCGCCCGAGCAGTTCCTGCCCCACTGGGGATGGCAGGTGGACGGGCTGGAAGACACAGGAGCCGTGTGAATGGCTCATGGCCCCCAGGAAGACAGGAAGTCACTTGATGGGACAGTGAGGCCTGTGTTTGGGGAGGGGAACACCCCCCCCCAACAGAGCCTCAGCAGAGGTGAGGCTTCAGGTAAGAGCAGGGCCACACTGGGACTTTGACCACCATGAGCTCCCGAAAGCCGAGTCCCCGGGCTGCAGGCAGGCTGACTCACAGTTGAGGCCCAAGGCCAGGGAGGCGCCAGGCCCCGGGGTCCCGGCTCTGGTTTATTTCTCTGCCACAGCATCTGCCACCCAGACCCCGGTGTCTCGTGGCCGCTGGTACTTACCAGGTGGCCTGCCGCCCTCACCAGCTG
This sequence comes from Dipodomys merriami, assembly GCF_024711535.1. Classification (NCBI taxonomy): domain Eukaryota; kingdom Metazoa; phylum Chordata; class Mammalia; order Rodentia; family Heteromyidae; genus Dipodomys; species Dipodomys merriami. Next base: position 47,979,848 of record NW_027202382.1, on the reverse strand, counting down.
GTGGGTGGAGAAGGGGAAAGCCTCATCGCTCAGGTCGGCATCTACCACCTCCTGGAGAATGGCCCTGCTGCAAGCAAGGACAGGGTGGGTCAGCGAGCGCAGGGGCCCAGTCTCCTGCAGGAGATGGAGGTAAACCATCCACAAGCGTCCAGGCAGGAGAGCCACCTTCCTAATGCCAGGATCCAGCAGCACTCAAGAGGCCAGACTGTGGGTCTGCTCCGGTCTCAGGCAGGTAAACTGAGACAGAGCATCTATGTCCCAGATCCCACCTGAGTCACCACAGATGACCATCCAGAGAAGCTGGCTTCGGAGGCCTCTGTTTTAACCACAGAACAGAGCTGGGTGGCAGGCCCAGCCCCGACAGGAGCCCCTGGACACCACCCTGCCCCCCTGTCCTGACCCTGCCCCCCTCCACCCCCACCTCGCCATGCGTCCTGTCTGCAGGCTGGGTTGTGGTTGTCATGAGGCAGGGCACACTCACACTCTCTCTCTCTCTCTCTCTCTCTCTCTCTCTCTCTCTCTCTCTCTCTCTCTCTCACACACACACACACACACACACACACACACACACACCGTCACCTGCCCCACATGGCTGGAATATTCTGGAACTCTGATGCACTCCTGGTCTCTCCAGGCAGGCCTCTCTTTACCTCTACTCTGCACCTGAGGCCTGGCTAGAGCCACACACACACCCCGCGTCCCCTGGGCCTCCTGAGCCCTCCGCACTCCCACCAGGCTCCCTGTCCCCATTTAGCCCTGTGTCTCCCTTCTGCCCTTGGCACCGCTGTCACCTCCTCCAGGTAGCCCTCCAAGACTCCTGCCAGGCACCCTTCCCACTCTGCTCTGCCCCTCAACCACAGGCCCAGGCCAACAGGCCCTGCAGGCCCACAGGATGGACGGAACACAGCAGGCCTGGGCACAGCAGGACCTGCCTCTCATTGGCCGGCCCTCCCCCCCCACCTCTGCCCACCCAGGGTCCCCGCGGGTGCCAGGGCTGTCAAGTGGCCGCTGATCAGAAGTGCATTCAACCTAATCCCCACCCTCCGGTGCCACGAGCTGCCACCCACGCCCGCCTGAGGTGCTCCGCCGCGGCACAGTCCCTGCCAAGATCCTTACGTAACCCCAGCCCCCCCCCCCCCAGCCCAGAGAACGGCTCAGCGCCGGCTGCCTCTGGGCCTCTGGGCTCAGGCAGCCTCATGGGAGCAAGATGGCTGGGCTGGACAGGGCTGTTTGTTATGATCCTAGCCAGGGCCAAGGGGGGGAAAACGGGGGGGGGGTGCAGAATGGGGGAGGGGAGCTGGAGGGCAGCCACCCCTCCCAACCCCAGGTCCCTGTCCAAGGGGACAGGCAGGGGCTCTGGCGACCCCACGCCAGCTAAACAGGCACAGTGATGTCCCAGCTCAGAGTCCTGGTGAGAAAGAAGCTCAATGGCATGTGCTGAGCACGGGGCAGTGTGCGCCGCTCCAGCTCTGTCCAGCATGGTCCCCTGGTCACCAAAGGCTGCCTGAACTAGTGCTCTCTACAACTGAAAATTCCACCACCTGGGCTGGGAAGGTGGCTCAGTGGTAGAGTGCTCGCCTTGCACACATGACACCCTGGGTTCCATTCCTCAGTACCACATACACAGAAAAAGCCAGAAGTGGCGCCGTGGCTCAGGTGGTAGAGAGCCAGCCTTGAGCAAAAGCAGCTCAGGGACGGTGCCCAGGCCCTGAGTTCAAGCCCCAGGACTGGCAAAAAGAAAAAATAAAAATTCAACCACCTGTCAAGGGCTGGAAGTCCCACGGGGCTTAGCAGCTGGCTCAGGGATGGCTTTTTCAGAAAGTTCACAGGGCGCTTCCCACGGCCCGGGTGCTGTGCTAAGTACTTCCCACGCCACTCGGCCAATACCACCCATTGGATTGGTGGTGATGGTGGTGGTGGTGGTAACATTATTACCCTTGTGGGAAGTTGAGGACAGGCTGGGGGGGAAGCGGGGGCTGTGATGCAGAAGGCTGAGAGCCCGCAGCGGCTGGCAGTGAGAGGACATCCCGGGCCAGCCTGGATCTCCTCTACCCTCCTCCTTCCCCACCCCACTCTCCCTCCCCATACAAAAACAGCCCCCCAGCCCCCGTCCAGGGGCTCTGGGGCAGGGGAGCAGAGGCCTCCAGCTCAACAGGCCATGGGGCTCCCCAGAAAAGAGCAGAACCCGCAGCCTCCGTCCGGGCCGCGGCGGCCAGAGGCTGCAGCAGGAGCTGAGTCCACGTCCCCGCCCCTCTGGCCACACTGAGGAAGACTTACAACTGTGCCGGCCAATGGGGAGAGACTGTGACCCAGTGGGCTGGTGCCCACCCTCTCCCTGGGGACCCTGAGGAAATGGGAGATGGCCCGGGGAAGTCGGTCCCCCCTCTTCTGGAGAAGCCGCGATAAGGCTCTGAGAAGACGAAGACCTGGAGCAGGGAGCAGGCCGCTGCCTGGGGTGAGGTGGGTGGTGACTCCAGAGGCCACAGTGGCACTTCCGGTTGGGAGTCTGGCTTGGGGGCTTATACCATCCCACCCATAGCTAAGAGGCTTGTGTTCACTTCCCCCTGGCATTTTTCTCTTTTTAAAAGTGTATTTACTCTTGCTTTCCAATAAACATTGCTTCTGTTGAATGGCAACCCCTTTGTACAACTACTTAGATAAAAAATGCAATGTAAGCCAGGTACCAGGGGCGCACGCCTATGATCCTAGCCACCCGGAAGCCGCCCCAGGTGCCCAGGTGTGCCCAGGTGTGCCCAGGTGTGCCCAGGTGCCGCCAGGCCTGTCTGCCTAAGTCCTTACCTGGCTGGGCCCTGGACGCTGAGCATGCCCAGATCCTCCGAGCTGTCCACGAGCTGGCAGCGGAACTTCTGGTCCTGTAGCACCGTGGTGATGTGGGACCAGTTGTGCTGGGCCGCAGCCCCACCCACAGCCAGGTAGTAGCCATCCCCTGGAAGAGGACCCAGCCTCAGAAGGAACCCTGGGCACAGGGGCATGGGAGGGGGCTCCCAGGGGAAGCGACAGTGCTCTTTCCTTGAGATCAGCCTGCAGGGAGCCCCGGACCTCATCGAAGGAAGCAGGCCTCTGTGCTCCTCCGTGCCCTCCATGCCCAGCTCACACAAGGGCCAGCCCCCCCACACTCCCCACAAGCCCAGGCCTGGCCAGGCCTTCGCAGACCCTGTGGAACCGTCACCCCCAGCCCGCAGCTCCTCTTGACCTCCTGACCACTGGCAGGAGCCCAGGCACCAACTCGCCCGACAGGACCAGGGTGAGTATCACCTCCTCTTGGAAGCCCTCCTGCCTCCAGCCCCACAGACACTTCAGTGACCCAAGCCCTGGACATGGCCCAAGGCGCCGTATCCGCCCCTTCTTCCTGTCTCCCCACAGCCAAAACCACAGCACCTGCGCACTGAGAGCCTCCGTTGATGAGAGGCTGTCGGTGCCAGCCAGCCTCCAGGGAAGCCCTTCCTCTCTCTTCTCTGGAACCAATGAGCACAGAAAACGAGAGAGAAGCCAAGAAGATAAGCCTGTCCCCAGAGGGCTCCCTGACCCCTCAGGGTCCTACGGAGGGACCCTGGAATTCTGAACATCGTTGGCTCCAGGACAGACAACCAGCTCCCACCCTTTTGTGTGCATTTGCACACACTATGACCTGAGGGCCTGGCTTCTGGGCAGCTCCACCCCTCTGGTTACCCCAAAGCCTTTCCCAGGGGGGCTGGAGGACGCCTAGTGTCCGGACAGACGGCAGCAGTGGCACCCCACCCCCTGCTTCCCTTGAAGCTGGCCCCTCCCCCAGCCAGCAGCTCTAGAAACAACATACAGAGGCCCCGTGGGCAGCCAGGCCGGGTCATCTCCCAAGCAGACAGGGCAGAGGACAGTGCTGGGGGTGGGGTTAGCCTCCCTCCCAGGCTCCACCCCATTTCTGTCCCTGGCATGGGGTGGAGACTGGGGTTTGGATCTTACTTTGCTTGTTTTCTGCAGGCAAGTTTGCTTTTTGTCAGATTTTAGATAGCGAATAAAGATGCTTCTAGGACTGACACACGCTGGCCACACTAGCTTGACATGCCTAGCTCGCGCATTCTCTCCATTGCTGGTGCGCCGGCTCACGTGTGTGATTAGCACATTGCTAAACATATGCATAGTCAGTGTCCCGCATATTCATCCTGGGAGGGGAAACGGACAGCGCAGGAGTCCAGCTTCGGCTGCTCAGAGGTGTCCCTGGGGATCCACAGCCCCAGGGCCCAGGGCTCATCCAGGCCCCCCTCCCCCGCCCTGTCACACCCACCAGTGTCCTCCAGAGTCCTTGGGAAGTATCCTCACCAGGTACTCCGGAGGGAGGAGGGTTTACAAAGCATCTTCTGATGGCTTCTCCTTGAAAGGAGGCTAGCAAGGTCCTCAGTCTCCAGTAGAGAAACTGAGGCTAGGCTGCTTCTCAGCCCTCTTGGCTCCTCCCAGCTCTTGTCTCATCCTTTGCAGCAGCTCAGGTCCTCTCTCCCACATGGGAAAGCTGGGGCTCAGGTGAGACCCAGAGTCAGGTAGTGGCAGCGCAGGCCGGGATTCTAGGCCCTGTGGGTCGTGTGTGAACCCCTCGGCCGGTCCCCAGCTAAGCTGGCTTTTTGGAGACTGCACCTGCTGGCTGGACATGGACCTTCCCTCTCCTGGGCCGAGGGCCAGGCCCCCAGCCATCCTCACATGAGGACCTCCTCTCCTCCAGCTGGCCTCTCTGCCCTGCTCTCCATCCTCTGTCCCCGGGTTCTAACATCACACCCTTCTAGGTGGCTTCTTCTACCCATCTCTGAAGCCCTCCTCCACTGGATCAGGGCCTTCCAGGGCTTCCGGTGCTCCTTTCTCTTTCCCAGCCCCCATCTCTTGCCCTTGAGCTCTGCCCCCATGTGTCCACCCTGTACAGGGTGTGGTCCTGTACCCCTGTTCATCTCTTCCTCTCCTGCAGCCCTACAAAGGATCATTGGAAGCACGTAGGAATGCAGGGCTCACTGACCAATGGGCATCTGTGGTCTGACAAAGCCGCCATGACACCCTCGGAGGGCAAGACTGGTCCTCATCCACCCCACAGCCTCAGCCCAGAAGCGACCCCCAGTCGTCCGGGGCTGAGATCATTACTCCCATTCTTAGCAGCAGGAAGAAGTCCCCAGACCCCAACCCACACCAAGGATCCCATGGGCAGTCGATCCTCTTCCTCCTGCAGCCCTGACCCTGTGCCCACCCCGCCTCTACTTTTCCTCTCAACACATGTGACATCCTGTCCTTTCCACCTATCGTGCTGTTTGATCCTGTTTCTTCCCACTGGAAATATAAGTGCTACCTGGGCCAGAACCTTCGCCAGCTCATTGCTGTGTCCTCACGTCTCCAGCTGAGCTGGATATACAGCAGGTTCCTAAAGACAGTGGCTGTAGCCAGACACCGGTGGCTCAAGCCTGTCATCCTAGCTACTCAGGAGGCTGAGATCTGAGGATCACAGTTCAAAGGCAGCCTGGGCAGGAAAGTCCATGAGACTCTTATCTCCAATTCACCACTAGCAAACTAGAAGTGGTGCCGTGGCTCAACGTGATAGAGTGTTAATTTTGAGTGAAAAAGCTCAGAGAAAAAGCCCAGGCCTTGAGTTCAAGCCCCATGACTGACAACAACAACAACAAAGAATTGTGACTGGAGATGTGGACAAAGGGTCTGACCCACTTGCCAGGGGCTCAGTCTGGGACTCAGCTCAGAGAATCTTGACTGAGCCCCATGGAGGACCAGCAGGGGAGGGGGAGGAAGTGGTCAGCCTTCCCAGTGGCCTGAGCTTCTGGCTGGCCTCCACCCCCTCTGGAAGGTGGGATGAGATCTGAATAGCTAACGCTTGCCCTGGACAGGGCCACCCCCACTCCCTCCCCTGTCCCGTGTGACCACTGAGGGGTGGGTCTGGGGGTTGAGAAGATGGCAGGTGGGCATGACCCAGTGAGAACTCAAGTGCTGAGCTACCCATCACGGGGCCGGGGGCAGGGGGGGGGGAAGGGGGGGACGATGCAGAGGCCATCTGGGTTCCAGCCTGGACACTGATATCTGCCCATGCGGAAGTCTGGAAGCTGAGAAAGCCAGTCCAGCATGGATGTCCGGTTGGGGCGGGGAGGGGAGAGAGGCTGACCGCTGGGCAGCTGAAGGCATCCACGCTGAGGCTGCTCCAAAATGCCACCATACAGACAGACAGGTTAAAAGACATAATCGCTGAGTGCTCACACACCAGCCTTGCTGCCTGAATAGAACCTGCATTTAGCCTGAACTGAGACCTCTAATCTCCAGGCCCCAATGACAGTGGGCATGGCAGGTAATTACAGAGCTGCCCTCAGCAGCCTAGCCCTGTCCAACCAGTGACCACCAGTCGCCAGAGCAGGCTGTAGCCATGGCAACACCGCTTTCCACAGCATCTCTTACCTTCAAAGGCAGGAGCCAAAGGGAAAGCCTGGGGGCCAGGGGCCAGGCGGCTGACTGTCAGGTCACTCTCAGTGCCCCCTCGATGGTTCAGCATGCAGGTGTACACTGTTGAGCCTAGGATAGAAGAACCGAGATCTGTGCCAGCCCTAGAGCTGCTGGCCTCAAGGTAAGGCAACCCGGGGCCAGAATCTGGAGAACCCTGGCTAGAATCTGGAGAATCCCTGGCTAGAATCTGGAGAACCCTGGCCAGAATCTGGAGAACCCTGGCTAGAATCTGGAGAACCCTTATCTAGAATCTGGAGAACCCTGACTAGAATCTGGAGAACCCTGGCTAGAATCTGGAGAACCCTGACTAGAATCTGGAGAACTCTGGCTAGAATCTGGAGAACCCTGGCTAGAATCTGGAGAACCCTGGTCTAAAATCTGGAGATCCCGGGTTAGAATCTGGAGGACCCTGGCTAGCATCTGGAGAACACTTGTCTAGAATCTGGAGAATGCTTGTCTAGATTCTGGAGAAACTGGCTAGAATCTGGAAAACCCTACTTAGAATCTGGAGAACCCCTGAGTAGAATCTGGAGAGCCCTGGCTAGCATCTGGAGAACTCTGGCTGTCCACGGGCAAGCCATCCACAATGCCACCCTGGGGGGCAGAGGCTGCTTTCCTCCTGAATTGCCTGGACCTGGCTCCTCCCTTTCACCCTCATCTCAACTCATCTCACTGACAAGTTCCTAACCATGGGATTTCCATCTCAGCATGGTACCTGAACAGCACAAGTCCCTAGCAAGATCTGCAGAGTAAGTGGCAACATGGATGGACAGTGGGCAATAACTGGTGGATAGGGTAGACGATGGACTGATGGATGGATGGATGGAGGGATGGATGGATGGAGGGATGGATGGATGGATGGATGGATAAGTGGGTGGATAGATGGGGAGGGGTGGGGTAGATGAATGGATGGGGATGGAATGTGGATGGATGAATGAAGGGAGGAGGGGGAGGTGATAAATGAATGATGGGGTGAGGAAGAGGTGCATGGATAAGTGGACAAGGAGTGGGAGAGGAGACAGGCAGGTACATGGGTAATGAGCAGAGGCACAGTAGGGTAGGAGAGGAGGAGGAAATGAGGTAGCAGGTGGCAGATGGGTATAAGGGGATGCATGCAGGCAGATGATGGGTGGATGATGAATGGGTAAGGGCAGGCTGAGAGGCACAGGGTGAGTGGGAGGTGTTTGTGGGAGTGACAGGTGGGTACTGGCTGGTCGGTTGACCAGATGGTCATTGTTACAGGCCCCTTTCCAGTGTGGCTGCATCCTCATAAGAAGGAAAATGGCAGAAGAAGGCCAGGTGGCATCAGAGGCAGATGGCAGAAATGCCTGCTAGCTAATCAAGAGCATGGCTTCCCGCTGCACTGACCGGAAGAGGCAGGAGGGGCCCTGGTGAGGCCTGGCTGGTGCCTCTGCTGAGCATCCGTGGCTTGCAGGGTCAGGAGGTGAGCTGTGGCACCTGTGGCTGCTCTGTGAAGCCACTGATACATCTGTGGAGCTCAGTGATGGCATCCACGGGACACAAACACCAATGAGGGCGTGTGGGTCTGGGGATGGGATGGGTGAGTAAGGAGGTAGGTGGATGGGTGACAAAAAAAGAAGCGAAGTACATGGAATGTAGTGTGCTAAAAATTATTCAATATGTATCCAAAATTCAAGTGTGCTGAGCTCCCAGGAGTTATTATTCTGGCAGCCCTGTGAGAGGCGGGACCCCGGAGGGCCAGAGATGCTGCCCGGGGCCTGCCACCACGTCTGCCTCCCAGCAAAGGAAGAAGGAAGCAGAAAGGGAGGAGAAAGGAGGGAGGGCGGGGTGCAGGAAAGAGGAAGGTCCCAGGGCAAGGGCCTGGCCATGGGGCAGAAGAGGCTGGACAGTGGAGCTGAGCTGGGTCCAGAAGAAGCAGCCATGGGCTCCCATTTTCTGCCAGTTCATCTGTATGCCCGGGCTGGGTCTGTGGAGCTCCATCTGGGGCAAAGTATGAGAAGAGTATGGGCCACCCCAGCCCAGCCCCATACCAGGGGGTCTGTGGACATCTGCAGAGAACAGCCAGTCTGCAGCCTTCCCGGCATCTGCACCGAGCAGGTAGAACTTCCCGAAGTAGGACATGTTGAACACAGCAGCGGCCCCCCGACAGGCCAGACACTCCTTCTGGATCTGCAAAGTCCCATGGGATGAGATTCAGAGGCCTTAGGGGGCCCTGCCCTTCAGCCTGTGGTGGGGCCAGCTCTTCCTAAGTCTTGCTCCTGCCCGGCCCGGCTGAGAACACCTCGGGACACACTGTTCCCAGCACAGGGGAATAGGACTGGCGCGGAAAACTCAGAAGCCCTAAGATCACATCAAGAAGACTCTTTGAGCACCACAGAGTTAAATTCAAAATCAGCAGCAGAGGAGAAATTAGGAAACCCATGAGTATGTGGGAAACAAACAAGATATTCCTAATGGGAAACTCACGAGGGCTATTAAAAGCTACTGGGGGAGAGATAAAAGTGAAAAACAACTTGCCAATGCTCGTGGTGGTAGGAGGGGGTGCTCGATTATGCTACATTGGAAAAGAAAATCTCCAACTCACAGGCAACCTTGCATGCTGAGGAACCAGGAAAAGAGCAAACACAAGAAAAGAATGACGAGGCCTCAAGCAATGGAATGAAATGGAATGAAAACAGAAATGGCAGCTGAGCCAAAAGTCAGCCCTTGAAGAGATCAACCAAACTGGCATACTTCTAGTTAGAGACAAGGACCCAGAGAGAAGGCTCAAAGTAAAGTCCACCAAAATAAGTATCAAGAAATGGAGACTAGAGGGAAGGGTAGGGCCAAGGAGAGAGGGGTGTTAGAATGAGCAGGGGAGGTGGGGGGAAATGAAGGCAAGAATTCATTGTATACACCACAGAATTGAGAAATGTAAGAGAAGGGATGAGTCAAAGGGGGTGAAGATGTTCAAGTGATGACACAGATCAAGATGCACTACACACAGTGCATTGCCTTGTTAAGTGGCAAAAAAATCAATACATAGCCTAAAATTAAAGTAGGGAAGGAAAGGGGTGAGTTAGGAGGGGCAGGTGAGAATGTTGGAGGGGTAACATCGATCGAGATGTGTTGTATTCATCAACTGCTTCGGTGAATGGTAACTCCTTCATACAACCACTGAAGATAATAAAAACTATTCAAAAAACCAAAGCAAACAACAACAACACAAAGACCAGGGGCTGCTGGTCTCAGGCAGAAAAGCCATGAGACTATTATCTCCAATTAACCACCAGAAAACTAGAAGTAGCTCTGTGGCTCAAGTGTTAGAGCACTAGCATTGAGCTGAAGAGTTCAGGGACAGCATCCAGGCCTAGAGTTCAAGACCCATGACCAAAAAAGAAAAAAGAAAAGGAGTGGAGGAGGAGACATCACTACCTACCCTATAGAGGACTCAGGACTACATAAGGAAGATTGTAAGGAAAGAGCTTCCTGGAAAGACACAAGTCTGAAATTGGCTGAAGGGCAGAAAATGTTCCTGGAACCTCACAAAAAGAGGTTCAATGGGTTCTTCCAGAATCCCCACACAAGAATGCATAGCCCCAGATGTCTTCAGGGGCACATTATCCAGGGGCACATTTTCAAAGAGCCAGGTGCCAGTGGCTCATACCTACAATTCTGGATAATTGGGATGCTGAGATTGAGGAGGCTCTAACTTCCAGGATAGCTTAGGCATACACTCAAGATACCTTCTACCCAGAAGCAGGGTGCAATAGCACATGCCTGTCATCTCAGCTGAGATCTAAAGGATCACAGTTCTAAGCCAGCCTAGGCATAGAAATCCATGACACTCCATATCAATGAAAGAGACTAGAAATGGTGGCGTGTGCCTCTTACCCAGCTGTAATAGGAAATATAAAATAGGCAACCAGCAGTCTATGCACAGGCCTGGGCAAGAAGCAAAGACACTAATGATATGGTGGAGGACATAAAGATGGAATATGATATTTGACTTGGATTATGTAAAATGGATACTGAATGGTTTTAAGAAATAAATGTAAGTGTGCCGTGGATAAGACTTCCCTAGTAACTCGTTATTTTAGCTAGTTACTTTAGCTAGTAACTGTAATTGTAACTCTGCAACTCCATAACCCTGTCACTCTATAACTCTGCTTCTGCTGTTTTCTGAGCAATGAGAGCCCTAACCCAGCAGAACCATCACCACCCTTTGTTCTATTCCCCTGCTTCCGACAAGCAAAACCTTGGCTGGAAATTTAAACTTAAGGCACACGTTTCTTGTAACAATCATTGGCCAAAACCAACACCCAGCCTCTCCCTTTCCCCACCCTAGTCCCAAATGCTTAAAAGCTGATGTAGACTGGCCCTCAGGGCCGTTTCCTGGGATCCCAACTCCAGGTGCGGTCCTGGCACACCAGCACTTTTTGCTCAATAAAATCTTTTACATTTTCACTGTGGACTGAGTGTCTCACTGCCCCTCCCCACTACACTATCTCCAAATAACCAGTGCAAGCCAGGCACCAGTGGCTCACACCTGTAATCCTAGCGACTCAGGAGGCTGAGATCTGAGGTGGATCATGGTTTGAAATCAGGTAGGATAGTCTGTGAGGCCTTTTTTTTTTTTTTGTCAGTCATGGGGCTTGAACTCTGGGCCTGGGCACTGTCCCTCAGCTCTTCAGCCCAAAGCTAGCACTCTACCACTTGAACCACAACACCACTTCTGGTTTTCTGGTAGTTTATTGGAGATAAGAGTCTCACAGACTTTCCTGCCCAGGCTGGCTTTGAACCTCAATCCTCAGATCTCAGCCTCCTGAGTAGCTAGGATGACGGGCGTGAGCCACTGGCACCTGGTATCTGTGAGACTCTTGTCTTCAGTTAACTACAAAAAGCCAGAAGTGGAGCTGTGGCTTAAGTGGTAGAGTGCTAGCCTTCAGCACAAAGCCTTAGAGACAGCACCCAGGCCCAGAGTTCAAGGCCTAGGACTAGCAAAAAGACAAAAGTGCAAAGAAAGGACTGGAGGTATGATTCGACGGTAGAGTGTCTGCTTAGCCAGCACCAAGTCCTGAGTTTGGACCCCAGGATTGCTAAGAATAATAGTAATAACAACAATGCTCCAAGGAAGTAATGCTAACTCTTCATAAAATCCCCTAAAAACAATGTAACAGTAAGAAATGTTCCCAAAAGATAGAAGTGATGCAAAAACAAAAGATAGAAGAAACTACAGACCAATGCCCTTAAGGCTAAACGTAAATACCCTCAATAAACATAGCAATCAAACACAAAGGGAGGATGGAAAACCACCATCCACTAGAGTATCCCAGGAACATGAGGTTTGTTTAAAGCCCCAAATCAGTTCACACAACATACTATCTTAATACACTAAAAGACAGAAGCCATATCACTGTCCAATGGAGGCAGAAAAATGATCTGACAAAGTCTACCTGGCCAGGATAAAATCCCACAGCAAAGGAGAAGCAGGACAGGCCACAGCCTGGCAAACAGCACCTGCAGAAGTCTCGCCAACAGCACACCGACGGTGTTTCACCCATGGCCCACAGCCCACACTATGGGCAAGAAACACAGTTTATCCACCCTCACCAACCTCTGCTCCATACCTCAGTGGATGCCCTAGCCAAGGCAACTAGGCAAGAAAAAAAATAACAAAGGCATCCAGTTTGAAAAAGAAGAACTAAAAATTCCCTCCTTGTGGACGACTCAGGCAGGTAAATGCTGGAACTAGCAGTTCAACAGACTGAAGGATACAAGATCAATGTACAAAAAGAAAAATAAAAAAGATCTATTGTGCTTCTCTATATGAACACTGAGCAATCTGGGAAGGAGATGAAGAAAATAATTCTACTCACAATAGCATAAAAACTAACAAACATGCTTTGGGATTCAATTGATAAAAGAAATGCCAAATATGTACTCTCCAGTCTAGAAAATGTTTTTGAGGGGGTTTAAAGATCTAAGTAAAAGGAAAAAACACCCCCAAGCTCACGAAATGGGAGGTTAGCTATTGTTAAAGTGACAACACACCCAAACCGGCGTGCAGAGAAAGCACAATCCCTGTCAAAACCCAGTTGTCTCCTTTGCACACACTGACAAATGCAGCCTTAAAATTCTCTGGGGACCAAAGTATCCAAAACAAGTTTGAAGGAGAAGAAAAAAGTTGGAATACTCATGCTTTCTGATTTCCAAAGTTCATACAAAGTTTCTTACAAACTTCTTACAAAGCCCAGTGCTGCACGGCCCTAAGGATGGATATGCAGATCAACAGTCCAATGGAATAAAATTTGGACAGTCTGGAAAGAAACCCCTTGTATTGATGTCAAATTAGCTTTCCACAAAGGTGCCAACGGATTTCCCTGAGGATTAAGAGCTTCTTGCAGGCAGTATTGCAAAACCAAGATGACCAGCTGCCAGAATGAATCACCAGGAAGGCACTGATGGCTCACGCCTGTAATTCTAGCCACTCAGGAGGTTGAGAACTGAGGATCATGGTTCAAAGCCAGCCCAAGAAGAAAAGTCCATGAAACTCTTATCTCCAATGAACCAGGAAAAAGCTGGAAGAACTGGGGCTGAAGTGGCAGAGCACTAGCCTTGAGCAATAAAAGCTTAGAGACTGAACCCAGGCCCTGGGATCAAGTCCCAGGATGATCGCACGCATGTGCGCACATGCATGCGAGCACACACGCACACACACGCACACACACGCACACACACACACACAAGAATGAAGTTGGACCCCTCCCTCACACCAAGCACAAAATTTAGCTCAAAATGCATCAGAAACCTGAGTTAAGTAGAAAAAATTATAGTAATAAGGGTTAACACGAAAGCCTTCAGAAGGAAACATGGAAGTAAATGTATTTGGTGTTGGGTTAGAGTCCGACACACAGAACGCCAAAAGCATAAGCAAGAAAATGGGTCAAAGGAGATGAGTGGGGCATCACCAAAAGTTTTAAAAGTCTAAAGCCCGTCAAAGGCACTTGCAGCGCAGATGACCCTGAAGAGGCTTGAGTATAAGCTCCCCCTGCAGACACCGCCGGCTTCACAGAGTGCCCACCACAGTGCCTTTGCTGACACCGCCGGGCTGCAGAAAAGCCCAGATTCCTAGGTGTCTGCTTGCTGTCTGCGGCGCTGGGGAGCCGCCAGCGTGGAGACCGTGTGCGTGTTTCACGGCTCCACGCGCTTGCGGAGGCCGGATGAAGTAGCGCAGCCAAGCTGGCATCTCCCCCAGCTCCCACATCCTGGAGGGCCGGGAGTCCCGCGGCTCGCCGAGCTGCAGGTGTGGAGGTGCCAGACGCAGCCCATGCACTCCCCGGAGGCGGCCGCCGGGGACTGGGCACTACGCCGGCCCACCAGCTGCCAACCTTCTGGAGAAACAGTCCTCCCGGTTCCGTCTCCGAGGCCTTGGCAGACACGTATCACTAACGGTGGAAATAGATGGTCCCTTCCCTTTGAGGCTGCCGGAGTGTGCAAGATGCAAACACACAGCCCTGGCTGAAGAAACGTGGAGATTCTGGAGTGTGGGGAGGACCTCAGCCAGGGGCCTCGAGCAGCGGGCACCGCCAATCCCACCTCCTCTGGGCACCAGGACCCCCTGCCACGCTCCCCAAGCTGTCCTGGTCAGTGGGAGACAGGCCTGGCCTGATGCCTGTGCCCTTGACCCTGATGTGCAGAGTCAGGGCGCTCGGGCAAGGGGCCGCCAGCCTCACCAGCCCACTAAGAGCAAACAGTCTCCACCTCACAGCCTCCTCTGCTGGCTTACCACGAAGGGCCCACCCAGGGTCTGATGCCTGGGTCAGCAAGCCCGCCTCGTCCCAAACCCGCTCCGCTACAACTAGGGGTGGGAGCCCTCTGGGGGCCCCAGGAAGAAGAACCCCTTCCCTCGCAGAGCTCACACAGCCTTGGACCAGAAAGGCTCAGAGAAGTGAGGGCCCTGGCCTTGGGGCCACACAGCCTACCCAGCATGCTCTGCCTCACCCCTGCCCCTGCAGCCTTCAGCAGAAGCACCAACACCCAAGCCCAGCTGTGGCAGAATTGAGGTGCAGAAGACGGAGGGGAGCGGTCAGGAAGACATCTTGCCGTCACTGTGGCACTGAGGCAGAGCGGAGGGCGTAGGAGGAAAGACGAGGTGCTGGCAGGGCCCGCACCCCTGGGCAGCTCCACCGAGGCCTCTCCCGAGAGAGGGCGGGAGGGGCGGTGCTTACCACGTGGTGGTGCGGCGGGAACTCGAAGGTGTACTCGTCCTCCAGCAGCCGGCTGTAGGCGTGATCCTTGTGGGCCGGGTGCCCATAGGCCCCATAGTAGTCGTAGTCAAGGACCTGGGGCAGTGGATACACACATCATCCACTTCCTTCCTTCCTTCCTCCTCCCTTCCTTCCTCTTCCCTTCCTTCCTCCTCCCTTCCTGCCTTCCTTCTTTCCTCCTTTCTCCTTCCCTCCCTCCCTCCCGTCTTTCTCACTGCCCCAGCCCCTGGGTTTCTGCTCCTTGTGACACCCTTGCTCCTAACGCTGGCACCTGGCAGGTGTGAGTGGCAGCCATCTCCTGTTCCCAGGTGAGAGAGTGTGAGGTGGACACGGAGGGCCCTGCTCCCAGCCCAGTCCACAGAGGCCCTTCCCCTCTCCCGAGACCCCCGCAGGACACCCCGCCAACGGCCGGTGCCACCAGCAGGGCTGCCCCAGGCTGGCTCTGGGTGGTCCCGAAGCCTGCTGATCCAGACCCTAAAGTATTCTGATCCCACCCTGTCCCCCAAGCTGTTAAAACCGCCGGCTGAGACTCCTGGGATCAAAGGCAGGATGTTACGCGGCTTCATGGTGGAGCGCTTGCCTAGCATCCATGAGGCCCTGGGTTCGATTCCTCAGTGCCGAAAGTAGCCCTATGGCTCAAGTGGTAGAATGCTAGCCTTGAGCGAAAGAAGCTCAGGGACAGTGCCCAAGCCCTGAGTTCAAGCCCCAGGATTGGCAAAAAGAAAAACAAACATCAAAGGCCGGAGGTCCCCAGGCCAGCCTCTGTGCCCGGTCCTCGGGGACCCTGGGGCCGGCCCAGGGTGCGCCTCTGGCTGCGCCTCCCCTGTGGACCCCCGAGGGCCCCTCCCCACGCGGGGCTGTGGATAAGCCGATCACACTGAGGTGAGCTCCTCCTCCCAGCCGGCCTCCTGCTGACAGAAACCCACAGCTGGAGGTGCCAAAGACACGCGGAACGCGGGACCACGCTCTGGGCTGCTCCTGCCTTCTGGGGACCCTTCCTCCCTTCCCGCAGGGCGCAGGCTGGCGCTCGGCCCAGGCAGAGCCCCGAAAGCCCGGCCCGGTGAGGACGGGGCTCGGGCCTGTGCGCCCACAAGGGCGCTGGGCTTCGCACACGCCTAGCCTCAGCGGGCGGGCCTCGGGCCGGGGTGGGGCGCAGCGGGCGGGCCTGGAGCCGGGCCCCAGACGGCAGCCTCCCCGGCCGCACTCACCGGAGCCGCTCCGCCGGGGTTGAACCATCCGGGTCGCTCCCAGCCCTGCCGCTCCTGGAACACGCAGCCTCGTCCGAGCAGCTCCTGCGGAGACAGCGCCTTGGCTCCCGGCCTGACCCGGTGTAGGGCGCAGCAGGCCCAGCCCACAGCCCCGCGCTCAGCCCCGCGCTCAGCGCCAGCCTCGGTCACCCCGCCGCCCCCAGGCGCCCGCGAGCGCGGGCCGCGGCAGGGGAGGCTGGGGTACCTCGTGCAGCGGGTCCCTCCTCATGTTGCGCCCCGCCAGCGGCTCGTCGTGGGGGAAGACCACAGAGTAGTTCTTGGCGTAGGACTCGTGGCTGCGCTCCCGGATCCAGCGGGGGTGGTCGGTGAGCGAGTGGTGGAAGCGCCTGGCACCGGGAGCGGAAGACGGGTCAGCCCTGGGGACAGCCTCGCCTCAGGGCGGCCACGCCGCTGCGGGAGGCCACGCCCCCGAGAAGGCCACGCCCTGCGGGAAACGTCCCCTAGGCGGGACACGCCCCTCGGGAGACCACGCCCCTGTGGGTGGCCCCCAACACCAGCCACGCCCATGCAGGACACACCCCCTCCCCTCCGCCCCCCCCAGGGAGACCACACCCCTGCAGAACAGGCCCCCAACGCCGGCCACGCCCCTGCAGAGCCCCGTGTGTGCCACGGCCCCCTGCAGGCCACACCCCCAGGCCCTCCTCTAGAGTCCTCTCTAGCATGGATCCCAAACCTGAGATCTCTGCTCCTCACCTGCGACCTCTGCTCCTCACCTGTGACCTCTGCTCCTCACCTGTGATTCCCCTCCACCATAGCTGCTGGGCAGTGGGTCACTGGGAATCCACAGCCCAAGTGATTCTCACTCCCAATAGGGCTCTGGCCTTAATCCTATTACCCTGTCTCTGAGTGACCCATGGGAGGGAGGACTTGGGACTCCAAAAGACCTGGCAGAAGTCAGTGTCAAGGATTTTTTTTTGTTGTTGTTGTTGGTCGTGGGGCTTGAACTCTGGGCCTGGGTGCTGTCCCTCAGCCTTTAACTCAAGATGAGTGCTCTACCATTGCACCACAGCACCACTTCCAGTTTTCTGGTGGTTTATTGAAGATGAGTCTCACTGACTTTCCTTGCCCAGGCTGGCTTTGAACCTCGATCCTCAGATCTCAGCCTCCTGAGTAGCTAGGATGACAGGTGGGAGCCACTGGCGCCCAGCCAAGTAAAGGATCTTTAGGGGAGCTAGGGTGTATCTTAGGGGAGACTAGGGTGTATGTGAGGCAGAGAGAGAGAGAGAGAGAGAGAGAGAGAGAGAGAGAGAGAGAGTTTAAAGACAGCAGCACAACTAGGCACCTGTGGCTAATGCCTGTAATCCTCGTGACTCAGAAGGCTGAGACCTAAGGATTCAGTTCAAAGCCAACCTGGGCAGGAGATTCTTTTTTTTTTTTTTTTGGTCCAGTCGTGGGGCCTGAACTCTGGGCCTGGGCGCTGTCCCTCAACTCTTCAGCTCAAGACTAGTGCTCTACCACTCACTTGAGCCACCGCGCCACTTCCGGCTTTTTTTCTTTTTGCTTATGTGGTGCTCAGGAATCAAACCCAGGGCCTCATGCATGCAAGGCAAGCGCTCTACCACTGAGCCACCTTCCCAGCCCATGGGCAAAAGATTCTTATCTCAAATTAACCAGCCAAAAGCCAGAAGTGGAGGTGTGATTTAAGAGGTAGAGGACTAACCTTGAGTAAAAAGGCTAAAGGACAGCACCCAAATCCTGAGTTCAAGCCCCAGTATCAGTGTGTGCATGAGCATACACACATACACACACACACACACTCAGAGCAGCAGCCTGTAGAACTCTGGTCCCCTTCCCCCTCTTCCCCTCCAGCTGTTGTGGAGGTCATTACCTTAATGATTTCTCTGCTGGGCCCCCAGAGTCTGAGATTCGAGGCTGAGTGCACCGCTGGGCTAGCTGGGGGCCCACTGTTGTGCCTGGGGAGGATCTGCAGGACCAGTCCTCACTCACGGTCGGGGCTGTACGTCCAGCCCTGCGGGGCAGCTCCACCCTGCACCCCCTGCTCTCTCTGAGCCCAGAGGCCTGCAGCACACCTGCAGCCTGGTCTCCCTGCCTGTTTGGGGACAGGCCACCCACCAGCGTGACCACCTAGCATCCAGGACGCAGCTGCTGGGTCCAGGCCAATCTGCAGAGCCTGGGGCTGGAGTTGGACCCCTGTCTGCCAGAGCTACTCCCAGCACTAGGCCACCCAGCCTCTCCCCTGTCCCTGTTCTCCATCCCTCCCCACCAGCCAAGGGTCACTCACACTCTGACCCCAGGAGCCACCATCTCTCCAGAGAACCCCGTCAGAACCACCCTGGGGCTGACCGACTGCACGATTCCAGCCAGCACGAGGTTCTGATAGAGCACGTGGCTGCCGACAGCGGCCCTGAATAACTGCTCCTCCAGGAGCGCTTACCCACGCTGAGAGCCGTGTGCAGATTCTCCTGGTATCTCATACCCAGTGCAGACCAGGGCTGAGAGCCGTGTGCAGATTCCCCTGGGTATCTCACGGCTGCCTATGCAAGGCCCGGCTCACGTTTGAGGGCCCCAGGCTCAGACAGGTCCCATAAGCAACCAACACTGAACTGGGAGCTGCTAGAGGTGGCGATGAGGCCCCCGAGGGTCCTGAGAGGAAGCCTGTATCCAGCTCAGGAGGAGGCTGGGGAAGGAGGCCCGAGGCCCCTTGGCTGTTGGGTCAGTCTGTGGTCATTCACCATCGGACCCACGGAGCCAAGGGACACCTGCCAGGCAGCCCCCAGCTGCTCTAACAGTGCTGGGAGGGGGTGCTCATTCTACCCTGGGGAGGGCCAGGGGAGGGGTGGAGCGGGACACACTCTCACCCACAGACAGCTGTAGACACTGACCCTGCCCGTGGGGACCAGCAGTATGCAGCCCTCAGCTCAGCTGGGGCGCCATCGGACACCAGCAGGAGGATGGCAACGGGGCCCATCACTCTCTGAGGCCCACAGGGACATGGCCGCCATTTCTGCCTGAGTAATGGCAGAGCCAAAGCCAGAGCCACCTGCTCCGCCTAAGACCTCCCCTGGTATCACAGCGAAGGATCTTCCCCAAGAGTGGTCCACGCCCCTGGCTGGGTGGTTAGGAGTGGGACCCAGCATGTCTTGGGGCAGGCCCCTGTCCACATTCACAGGAATGCAGCTCAGAGGAGATGGCTGCTCTAGGCTGCATGGCTGGGGGGAGGGGCAGGTGACCTCTGCCCCCGCTGAGAGGGAGGCAGTGGCCTGGCCCGGGTGCCACCTGGTGCCCAGTGGGCTCTGGACCCTGCACGTGGCTGGGGGCCCACGGCTGACACTGGCTTTTCCCCCGGCATGTCCCTCACTGAGCCCCCGTCCTATTTGTAGGATGAGGGGACAGGCATGCCTCTGACCTTCTGGGGTCACAAGCAGGCGGCAGGCCAGCGGAAGACAAGCACGAGGGAGGTGTGATCGGTGCTGAATCTTCTCCTTTCCTTTGACACTTCCCTTCTGTCTCCTCGCTCTGTCTGCCTCTGCCATAGGGGGTTCCCATGTCCCCTGGCTCACGCCTGGGGAGGCTGACCCTCTTCTGAGCACTGACCGCCCCGGGTGACCCTGGCATACTGCATTGGGACAAGTGACCCCAACCAGCCCGGTGCCACACACCCCCCCGGGGATCCCGGGATCAACAACAGCCCAAGGTTCCTGTGGCGCAGCTGGGTGGCTTCAAGCTGCGGCTCTGCTCGGCTGTGTGTGGCAGGAGGGGTTTGGATGGCCCTTCCCTGAGGCCTCGTGCAGCTGTACCATTTCTGGAATATTCCTCTCTGGGGAGAGTCGGGGAACGCAGCACAGGCAGGCCCTGCAGAGCCACAGAGCAGCCCTAACAGCCGTCAGCCCGAGACATCCTGGGGGCTCAGACAGACACCACTCCCCTCAGACGCCGCGGCCTCGCCAGGCCAGGAAGAGACGCAGGGGTGCCGGGCGCCCTGAGCAGAGACGGCAGTCCCCCCGCATCTGCTCCCTGCCTGCACCAGTGAGCCAGCAGAGGTCCCCTGGGGCTGCCGCCTGCCAGGCTGCCCTGCCAGGTACCTGTGGTGCCCAGTGCCACTAGGACAGCTGTCCTTGGGGACCAGCTAGGAGCAGAGGTGGCACTGGCCATGGGGGCCCTGTCCTGTCCCCTCAAAGGCCCCGAGGAAGGCGGAGGAGCCACTGAGCCGTGATCCTTGTCCACACCTGTCCAGGCCCAGCTCAGCCGTGTCCAGAGTGCCTCCCAGACCCCCAGCCAAGCCCTGCACCGTGCGCGGCCAGCCCTGCCCTTGGGCTCCAGGACACACTTGCCTGATGTCGTAGCTGTACATGTCCTTCTCCGGGCGCCCATGGACGATCCAGTGAGCCAGCTCCTGCCCACAGCCCCCGCCCAGCATCATTCCTGCCAGAAGTCCAGGACTACAGTCAGCCCCCCTCCCCGGGACCCCAGCCCCAGTCCCGGGGACCCCACTCACCAGCACTGTTGAAGCCACAGCCCAGGAAGAAGCCTCGGAGCTCAGGCGCCTCCCCCATCAGGGGTTTGTGGTCAGGCGTGAAGGATTCTGAAAGGGACAGGGAGACCTGAGCCTCCCTCCAGCTCACAGGGACTTAGGATGGGGTCCCCAAGACAGCAGGGAGGGGCAGGGATCCGAGAGCTCCTCTTCTCCTTAGCCCCACTCCAGCGGGGATAAATGTTTGTGGAATGAATGAATGAATGAACGACCATAAATTTCTCAGGAGAAGCCTTCTCCATCTGCAGCCAGTGGGCCACAGACCCCAGCGCACAGGTGAGAGACCAGGGACCCAATTACGAAGAGCTACACTTGGATCAAACAAATGGAGCCCAGGCTCATCCCTGCTCTATACCCTTCCAAGCTGTGTGACCCAAGACAAGACCTCGGTGCCTTCGTTTCCACACATGTAAAACCAGGATAACATGGTGGTCCAGGCAGGCCAACTGGACAGGGCAGCTTATCCTCAGATGGACTCAGATGGGTGTGTGTGCCCAGGTACTGGTACCAAACCCCAACCAGAAGTCACATCAGTTCACAGGAAATGAGTCCTGACAAGTTCAGCGAAAGGACACGAGAAGTCAGGGACCATGCCGCAGGCCTGTCATCCTAGCTACTCAGGAGGCTGAGATCTGAGGGCTGAGGTTCAAAGCCAGCTTGGGCAGGACTCTTATCACCAATGAACCACCAAAGAACCATAATGGAGCTGCGGTTCGAGTGGTAGAGCACTAGCTTTGTGCAAAAAAAGCTAAGGGACAGTGCCCAGGCCCTGAGTTCAAGTCCTAGGATTTGAACATGCATGTGAACACATGCACACACGCACACACACACACACACACACAAAGATATGAAGTAGTATTTCAACATTCCGCCGAGCGTGAGCACACTGCATGCAGCGCCTCGGGTGGTGCAGTGTCTCGTGCGTGTTTTGGGAGGAGTCTGTGTTCAGGGGAGCACTGCGGGGGACGTGAAGCCCAGGCTGGATGGACATGTGTCATCTGAGCTTGGCTGAAGAACCTGTGGGGACTGGACAAATAGCCAGGACAAACTGCACCATCCACCTAGCAAGCCAAAGAGGGGACAGAGCCCAGCGGGCGCCCAGGTGGGAGTCAATCACTGTCTCCCAGTGAAGATGTCAGGGAGGGCCAGCCCTCCCCGCTGAGGTCCCATGAGGCCAAGGACAAAGGCTGGGGCGGCCATCTCTATGGGATGAGCTGGTCAGACAAGTGAGGTCCAGCGGGAAGGCAGCGTCGCCTCGGTCCTGACCCCCAGCTTGGCCCGTGACCTCAGCCACCCAAGCCTCCCCCTACATCAGACCTGAGGCTTCCCTGTCCTTCCCTCGCGGGTTCAAACCCAGAGCAAATCTCCAAACCTCCCTCACCGAGATGAGACACAATGTCCTCATGTACACCATCACCCCCAAAATAGAGCCTGTGGGAGAGTGACAGCTTCCAGGCTAATTAAAATAAGAGAACCGTTGGGGGGGGGGGATTTCAAGCCCCTGGGACTCTTCCTTTGCTCCTCGCTGTCAGTCCCCGCGAGCCCCGGGGACCATGAGTCACGGCGCCCTCCCCTCCCCGCCACAGCCCTGCGGTGCCCATCAGCACCCAGCTCACTCTGCCCTCCCCCCGGGCCTAGCACCTCCTCCTTCCCCAGAGCCACACAGACCAGCGCAGGCCGGGCTGGCACCTGTGCAGGAAGGAGCTCCAAGTATTCCAGAACAGCGAGGCTGGACTCCAGGGCCACGGCGCCCCCACGTCGGACCCCTCCCTCCCCTCTGTGCGAGGCCGCCGGCTGGCTGCCTGAGGGACTATGCAAGGCCGCCTCCTGGCTCCTCATTGTCCCCCACCACCCCAGAGCTCACTGCAGGTGGCCGGTCTGCCCCCAGCTTGCACCCCACCTGTGGCTTCTCGTCTTCTGACAGCCCCTGTAAGGAGATGCCTGTCACCCACTCCACAGATGGCAACCCCGGGGCTCCCAAACCTGGGCAGGGTCTGAGAACTCAGGGCCTAGGCCCTGGCCGGTGCTCTATCACTTCAGCCATACCTCTACTCTCAGCTTTTTACTGGCTAAGTGGAGGGAAAGTGTTCCAAGTACTTTTCTGCCCAGGCTGTCTTTGAAACACAGTCCTCAGATCCCGGTCTCCTGAGCAGCTAGGGGAGTTACAGGCATGAGCCACTGGGGTCTGGCGGGGACAGAATTTCTTTTTGCATAACACTGTCTTTCTGTTCTTGACTCTCTAACTGGAGGTCTGGGGCTCCCCCTACAGGGCGAAGGTGGCATTCCCACGAGATTCTATGAGGTGGCCATGGGGTCACTGCTCTGCTCTACCCACCCGCTGCCGGCCCCGCCCCACACATACCCCCAGCCTGGCATAGCACTGACTCCCTTCCTCCTCTAGACAGTCCACCCTGTGTCCTTTCGCTGGGGTTGGAGCCCTGGCCTGAGTGCCCGGCCATCCTGGGCATAGATAAGCTGCCCTTCATCGGGGAAAACACAGCGTGGACGGATGCTGCCTCCCGGGTGTCGGGTGGCTGCCCACTGGGCCGCACCCAGCCCAGAAGAGTCCTGCCGGGCCTCACACACCTCACGTTGGCCCCCAAGGTCAGGAATGGCCTCCTGCTTCCCCAGCGCCACCCGGGACCCCAGCTGGTGGCCTCGGACCCTGACCCTGACCCCAGAGTCAGGACAGAGCCCCTGGTGGAGAGCTGGAGGCCAAGCCCACCCTTCTGCTGCAGCTTCCCAGGGGCCAGCCCAGAGAGCCTGGGGTTCAGACCCCCTGGCCAAGAAGCTGGCTGCATGGGGCTGGTCTCTGGCCCTGTGGACGGCTGGAGTCACAGAGGATGGAGGCCGAGGCGTGGCAAGGCCAGCAGGGATCATGGGGACAGGGCTGGGTGCCACACCGTACACATTACGTCAGAAAGGCCCGGGCCCTTCCGGCCTTCTCCCTGACCCTCAGGCCGCAGCGACAGGGTAGCTCATCTCCATTCTACAAATAAAACCCCAAATGCCAGGGATGAGTCTAGTCTGGGACCTAGAGCCCTGGCTGGGGACTGCACATGCTGGAAGACGCTTTGGCGGCCAAGGGCCAGAGCAAACGTCTGCCTGTGCCAGGCCTGGGCATCTGGGCAGCAGAGGAAGATCACGGCAATGCCAGAGAGATGGGGCTGGGTGAAGGTGCAAGCTCAGGGTCAGCCCCAGGCCACCCCAGGAAGAGGCCCGCCACCAGTGGGTGTCACGTTGGGACCCGAACGCCACATACCCCTACCTCGGCCTCTCCACTCACCCGGGCCGCAGACCGTGGACTTGATTCCTGTCGTCCCCAGCACCGGGACACGGTGGATGGCACCCTCGACGTGCTGGCTGAACACGTCCCAGTCCAGGTCAAAGAGGCCAAAGGCAAATTTGTTTGACACCTATAAGGGCAGAGCAGGAATGTGTCCCCAGCCAGCCCTGCCAGCCCTGCTTCTGAGTAGCTAAGATTATAGGCATGAGCCACCGGAACCAGCTCCAAAAGTATTCTTTTTGGCCAGTCCAAGGGCTTGAATTCTGGGCCTGGGCACTGTCCCTGAGCTTCTTTAGCTTAAGGCTAGCACTCTACCACTTGAGCCACAGCACCACTTCCAGTCTTTTCTGTGTATGTGGTACTGAGGAATCGAACCCAAGGCTTCATGCATGCTAGACAAGCACTCTACCACTGAGCCACATTCCCAGCCGCCAAAAGTATTCTTAGACTACTTAAAGGTCTCGAATTTCTCTTCTATTCTTATCCAGTTTTCATCCTAACTACTCCACCAAAACTGCTTGTATCCATGCTAACATGTTGGTGACATGTTGGTAACAATCAATCCTCAGTCATATTCATCAGCATCTTCCACACACGGTTATTTTTTTTTTCTTTCTTAATGTGGCTGCCAGGACACTGCACTTACTCCTTTCCAATTGCTCTATTTCACTATCCTTTGCCAACTCTCACTCATCTTCCCAACATCTTGATACTGGAACATATCTGCTCTTCTTTTCTTGGACCTTTGCTTCTTTCTATGTTCATCCTTACTGATCCTATCTAGTCTCCTGGTATTTACTTACTTACCTACTTGGTTATTTGTTTGGGACACTAGGGATGGAATCCAGGGCCTTATGAATCTCTTATCAAAGCTGGGTGCCAGTGGCTCATGGCTATAACACTAGCTACTCAGGAGGCTGATATCTGAGGATCTCAGTTTGAAGCCAGCCCAGACAGGAAAGTCCCTGTAAGACTCTTATCTCCAATGGACCACTTAAAAATTGGAAGTGGACTTGTGGATCAAAATGGTAGAGCACTGTCCCTGAGCAAAAAAAGCTCCAGGACAGCACCCAGGCTCTGAGTTTAAGCCCCACCACTGACAAAAAAATAGAAAAACAAATCTCATATCACAATTTTAAATACTATCTATGCTGGAAGAGAGCAAGGGAAGGGGTAACGTTGTCCAAAAAGACTTATGTTACTGTAACCCCTCTGTACATCACCTTTATAGTTACAATTTAAAGATTTTTTTTGTTTTGTTTTTTTTAGGAAATTGTATTACTTAGTCGGATACCAGTAGCTCACGTCTGTAATCTAGCTACTCAGGAGGCTGAGATGTGAGGATCAAGGTTCGAAGCCAGCCTAGGCAGACAAATCCAAGAGACTCTTGTCTCCACTTTACCAGCAAGAAAAAAGCAGAAGTAGAGCTGTGGCTCAGGTGGTAGAATACCATCCTTGATCAAAAAAAAAAAAAAAAAAAAAAAAGCCAAGGAAGAATGTAAAACCTTGAGCATGTTTAATGCATTATTTATCTGTTTGTTTGAAACTAAATAGAAGTCTCACCCTTTGCCAGAAAATAGACAGCATTTGACTTGCAAATAGCCATGGAGTTATGCTACTGTGGCCTCCAATCACATGCCAGGTGGAGAGACCCTGGGGAAAGGAGGGCAGACCACAGCCTGCAACGCCCCGATTTCAGTGCTGACACCCCTCAACCTGCTCCAGAGGTGTCAAGGTGCCAGGTTTTGGAGTCCAGGGGGGCCAGGCACCTCTCATTCCCACCCCAGAACCCTCAGGTCTTACCTCCTCCCAAAAGATGGGGTTGGCCTCATAGCCACCCAGGGACAGGGCGTCCCCCTGCAGGCGGAGGTAGACCGAGGCGTCGTGGTCTCGGACGTTCGGCATGTTCTGGAGGGCAGAGCAGAGAGACACGGTGGCCCCTGAGGGCTGTGCCAGGCCTGGCGCCTGCCCCAGTCACAGCCCCAACGTGACTACA